>NC_066271.1:14942930-16178663 GCF_905404315.1 Leptidea sinapis | reverse complement strand
TACGTGTATCGTGCGTAGAAAATACTATGGTGTGTATAAGTGTTATTCCTAACTATTAAATTGGTAAATAAGTTAAGATTTATGTGTAAATATTACATTGACTGCTAACTCAATCTCATACATTTCAAAACATTCTTCATAATATATATTCTATTTATAGAATTTACCGACGCCATTAGCTTATAAAATAACAAGAACTTTTAGTGACTTTTAATTAAATTTTCGTAGAAAGTGGAGGAATAAGGAATTTCAAACAGTCTTATAAAAAATTAAATTATATTATTAATTGTAATTGTGAAAAACGAAGTCATAAGGCGTGTAAGTATTAAACTTAAAAAAATAAAAAATCTATCAACTGACACTACCGCCGCCATTTCCTTGTTTGTCCGTCGTTAAACCACAGAGTAGTTAACCAAAGGGAGGTGCCATTGACACAGAGTATATACCGGAAATCAATTACTAGTACTGATGGCGTTATAGTTGATACGGGAAATAGAAAAAGACTTAGTATTACATCAATATATTACATACATATATCAGTTAGAAAATATTTGAATATTAAAATGTCGTCTGATAAAATGCCGCTTAGTTCGCCAAAAACGCCTACGGAAAAATTGGGAGAATCTTCGCGTCCTGTATGGAAATGGTCACCAAGTGATGCACGAAAGTCATACAACGCCGTAATTGAAAAGTTAGATGAATCTTGGAATATTCCGTCCTCAACTAAAAAGATCATCAAAGATGCCTTGGACCTGTTTTATGACTTAATTAGAGAAGTAAACAGCGAAAACTTAGCTTTAAAGAGGGAAATGACAAAAATGAAACAAGATATGGAAAATATGGTTCAAGATGATAGCCAGGCTGGAACCACCCCCAAAAATCTGGATCACCTACTAGAAGGTGTTAAGGCCCTTAATGTCAAGAGCGACAAGTTGCAACAAGATATGGAACGCATCGCCTCACAAACAACGCGGTTTCTCGAGACAGCGCCGCAAATTGCTGTATCGCCGACCTATGCGGACGTTGTAGCACGAGCTCCGGCCACATCCGGTCACGCAATAATCGTAGGGAGCACGTCTCAAGACGACTCGAGCGAGAGCGTGCTCAAAAAGATTAGGGTGGCCGTCGATCCAATTAAAACTGGGGCCCGAGTCGATAGTGTCCGCAGGGTACGAAACCAGCGCGTTGTGATCACATGTGGATCGAGGGAAGAGGTGGAAGTTGTGACCGGCCGACTTAAAGAGAGCCCGACACTCACTTACCAGCAAGTAAAGGGGAAGAACCCTCTCATTATTATTAAGGATGTCCTGTCAGACCTTAAGGACGAAGATGTTCTTTTGGCCCTGACAGCACAAAATAAATGGTTATTTTCTGGGCTCTCAGAAGAGGAGCAAATAATGGAGATCCGATTTCGAAGACGGTGCCGCAACCCTCACGTAAACCATATTGTTATGCGCGTAGCTCCAAAGCTGTGGCAGCGGGTGACGGCGGAAGGTTCAGTCCACATTGACCTCAAGCGGTCAACGGTGGAGGACTTCTCGCCGGTCATCCAATGTACCCGCTGTCTTGGATTTGGACACGGTCGACGAAACTGTAAAGAAGCTACTAGCCTATGTAGTCACTGTGGTGGCCCTCACCTACGACACGATTGCCCTCATTATATAGTGGGAGAACAACCATGCTGCCTCAATTGCCGGAGCGCTGGCCTGGAGAAAACAGACCATGGGGCTTTTAGTGTCGAGTGTCCGGTCAGGCGAAAGTGGGACTCTATAGCCCGCCTGAGCGTGACATATTGTTGAGGAACCCGCGGTACTTAGTTATAATTAATGATATATAACTATTTTCATTTTAAATTGTTTACACTGTATTGAAATTATTGAAATATTATTATTAAAAATAAATAGTTATTTAGTTTGTTACAGTATTAAACTACTTGAAAAATAAAATGTTATCGTATTTCAGTTATATAATAGTTTTCCTATGTGAAAATGTATAAATCATTATAGTTTGAAAGGTTTCTATAGCAATATTCTAATTTAATTTGTTAGTGGTTTTTGTAACTTTGCAATATTGTTGTGTCTATAAAAATAAATCGAAAACCTTTCAGGCTTAATACAATAATAGCTCATTACAACATAAGTACCAATATTGGTTTTCAAGATTTATAGGAAATTGTACTTTTAAAATTAATACTTTAAACTTAAAACATTAAAATATAAGTAATTGCTAAGGTAACGTAGTCTTCTATTGTGGGAATTAATAAGAAACAATAAATAATAATAACAATACTTATAAGTTATAGGCAAATTCTTAAAAGTGCAAAGGTAACAAATATTTTTACTTTTCAATATTATGTTAGCTATAAAAACATTAATTATTATATTATTTGATTTTCAGATATGTTAAAGTGTTACAGGCGATTATAAAAATTAATGTCTAAATCTTTATTAATGTGTTAGCTTTAGAATGTTCATATAGCATTGTATACTTACTAAGCAGCTATGATTTGTGTTAGATTTTTATTTTTGTAAATTTAAAAACAAGTTGGAAAGCCTTTCAGTTTTATGATATTAGCTTTTTATGACTGAGTTAAGATACTCTTATTTTGTCGATATTGAAGATTTATATGTTAAAAAATTGTACTTTTATAATTAAAACTATAAAATATGTAATTTAAAGTGTTTAGGTATTTGAAGTAAATATAAGCATTATATAGTTAGTTGAATATTAATGCGGTAAAGAATTGTAAAGGTGAAAGAGTGTACTATTTCTATTAATTTTTGGTTCTTAAAAGCTTCTATAGCACTGTATATTAAGCAGTTAGCATTTGTTATTATATTATATCGGTTACGAAGACTTAAATCTTAAAAAAGTAATTAAAATTAAAAGTGTGAAGCTAGTTTAAGCAAATATATTTTATTTATAGTTAATTAAATAGTAATGCGTATGAGTACAACGAATTTTGCTTGTCCAAAAGGGTTGTACTCTTATTAGTTTATGGAATAGAAAATGCACATAGATTTTACTAAAAAGAGATTGTCTGATATGTCTGTCTATATGATAATAGATGGACCAGGCATTTCTATGCTATTATATCTAATTATATGTTATAAATGTATTGTATGCGAAGTAGCATTTATGTTAACCTTTTGATTATTTCATCTTTATTTGAACCATGTAAAGGGCTGCCGGAAAAAAAAAAATATATATATATATATCTATATATAAAAAAAAAAAAAAAAAAAAAAAAAAAAAAAAAAAAAAAAAAAAAAAAAAAAAAAAAAAAAAAAAAAAAAATAACAATAAAAAAAAAAAAAAAACCGGCAGTCTCTCTAGATAATAAATGAGAAGTGTACTTATTTACACAATAATTTAAAACTCTACGATATATATTACGATTGTAACAAATACGGTCAATTCACTTTCAGCAAATATTGTAAGTAACGACTGTAATTTAGGATCAAAACCCCGACCGCTTGATGGTTGGGAAAAAGTAGGGCGAAATTAAAAAAAAAAAAAAAAAAAAAAAAAAAAAAAAAAAAAAAAAAAAAAAAAAAAAAAAAAAAAAAAACCTAACCTAACCTAACCTAACCTAACCTAACCTAACCTAACCTAACCTAACCTAACCTAACCTAACCTAACCTAACCTAACCTAACCTAACCTAACCTAACCTAACCTAACCTAACCTAACCACCAGTCTCAGTCGCACCTCTGACGAGTTAGCAGGAAATCCGCATCGCTCCCGCATACGTAAAATAGTTGAAGTGGTATTTTTGCTCTGAAACTACCGTGTTATACGTCCACGGACGCGTCTTGCGACGACAAATCCGGTGATATAAGTTTGGTGAAAATCACCCAGTAAAAAGTGCCCAAAAGTGCCAAAAAACAGTGTTTTCTTTTATAAAAACTGTGTTAAGTGCTTCTCCCGGCGAAACAAGATCGGCAACCCACCTCAACCTTCGTGCCAGGAGCTGCGTCCTGTTGAGCTGTATATTTTGACCCCAAGATCGGAATTTTCCATCAGCGGGAAAAGGAATAATCCGGGAAATAGTGCATCAGGGCGTGCCACGAGGTTGGTGATCCTGCGTTGCAGAACATCGAGTAGTTGCTCGTTGGATAGTCCTCAACGAGCCCAACATAACGACATATCACAAGTGCAGGCCGTGATAACCAGGGAGCCCTCTGCGGCAGTCTTGCAAAAGGCTATATTTGCAAAGACCCTAATTCCAGGACCCCTGCAGCTGTACAAGTGAAAAGCCGGGAAAACGAAGACACCATTACACCACACATCCAGTAATTTTTTGAAATTTTTTATATTTTTAGTTAAGGTATTGTACAAATTACCAAGTTAACCTTTACCGTTAATAACGGCAAAATTAAGTTGGTAACTTCTTCCAACGCTTAATTCCGCTGGTTTTTCCAAAAATTAAAATAAGTCCCTTCTGGACAACCCTCTTATTATATATAATCAATTTTTAAATTTCCAAAATACGTAGCTTATTTCCTAAAATCTCATTTTTAAACTCAAAATTTAACATATTAGGAAGGGTTAACTTGGTACAACCCTCGGGCCCCAACCCTAATAAATTATCAAATTTTTATAATTAAAATAGATTAATTAAGCTTTCACCTTCCATAGCACATTAATTTCAAAATTTTTAGTCAACCGTAAGAGACATAAATTAAGCTCCAAAAATTATAGAAAATGTTTACGGTTAGTCTATGAAATGTTTATGTTTCTGTTTTCTGTTTTCATAATATAGAAGATTTGTACAAAAGCGGCTAAGGGTGTTCCGCATACTTGAATTAAATAATATTAAAAATTTAATTAAACTTAGGCATAATATTCATACGGACAGACTGACGAAAAATTTGGAAACCAGGATAACTTTGAAGTCCCCTTAGTTAGACCCCCCGAGCTTGGGCTTAAACTGTTCCTCTTCTCAAGGGGAACAGACTGGCACCGGCAGATTCCCCCTCCAATCTCCCCCCCCACCAAAATCCCAAATAATCCCATAAACACTCCATAGGTCGACTCCCGACATTTCCCCCCCCCCCCCCGAAATTTTCGACCTCACCCCCTCAGGGTCTAACTTTTGCCCCGCATATCTTAGACCCCCCGAGATTGGGCTCAAACTGTCTGTCTTCTTGAAAGGAGCAGTTTGGCCCCACCAGATATCCCCCCCGACCTCCCCCTCCCCCAAAATCTGAAAAATCCCCTAAACTCTCTCATAGGCCGACTCCCGAAACCTTCCCCCCCCCCCCGAAATTTTTTGACCTCACCCCCTCAGGGTCTAACTTCTGTCCCCTTCATCCCAGACCCCCCGAGTTTGGGCTCAAACTGTTTGTCTTCCCGAAAGGAACAGTTTGGCCCTGACAAATTTTCTCTCCGACCTCCCCTTCCCTTTAAATCTTAAAAAAATCCCCAAAACTCCTGGTTTTCCGAACTACATTAGATTGATACCTTAATTTTAACATCTCCGCTGTATATATTTCTTTTTTGCTTGTTTGTATTGTTTCGATTTAATTTTATATATTTGCTACTTATCTGCTGCCGTTCTAAAAAAAAAAAAAAAAAAAAAAAATGTCAGCGTCTTCCGACAAGACATCTCGCCCTTTCAGAACTAGTAATAAGGGGTCGGTGGCAACAGCGATGGCCACAAAACGACCATCTTCTGACCCCGGAAGGCCTCGTACATCAGTAAGCCGAAAGACCGACGCGGAGGAGGGTTCCTTCACTGGAAGCGAATTCGGTGCGGGCTCGGGCAGCAAGCCTGGCAGTGCCACCCTGGCGCAAACACTCCAGTGGGAGGCGGATTACCATACCCCGCCATCCGGAGCAAGATCCGTCAGCGCCGGGGAGCCCGAGAGCCCGACGGCAACCCTCCTAAAGGATGCCAATCGCGTGTACCAGCGGGCCAAGGAAGAGCTGGAGAAGTCAGGCAACCTGAAAGGGTCCATTAAGGCTACTGTGGTGGAGGGCCTCAACTTCCTGTATGAGGCCACACTCCAAGTTAATAGTGCGCGGCGTGACCTCCAATTAGAGGTCGCAAACATGAAGAGACGCCACGCAGAAGACATCTCGAGGAGGGAGTCCAGCCACACGGAGCAGGTCATGCTTCTTACGCAGCGGCTGGAGAGGGCGGACGTGAGTGGACAGACTGCGGAGTTGCGAAAGGAGCTGGAGGCACTCCGCAAAATAGTCGAATTTGACCTTATCCAGCAGGTCAAACTGTTCCCCTCTCCACCCGCAGCGGACCTGGGCTCCCTGCTGGGAGAATTAAAATCAATGCGTGAGGAGGCAACAAACATGCTTGTTGAGGTGCGAGCTCTGGGGGCCAAAACAACGAAGCTCCGGGAGGAGCCTACACAGGCTCAAGTGCCACCTTCATATGCGGCAATGGCCGCCAAGGCGCCTGCAAAGTCCGGCCACTCAATAGTGGTGACAAGCAAGTCGCCCGAGGATTCGAGCGACAACGTTGTCGCCAAAATAAGAGTGGCCGTTGACGCCACTAAAACCGGCGCCAAGGTGGACAGCGTCCGCAAAGTGCGCAATAAGAAGGTGGTGCTCACTTGCGGCACCAAAAGTGAGGTGGAGGCTGTAAAGACCCGGCTTGGGGCCAACTCTGGCCTCCAAGTTCAAGAGGCAAAGGGTAAGAACCCGATGGTAATCATCAGGGACGTACTCGCTTGCCTCAAGGACGAGGAGGTCATCGGAGCCCTAAGAGCACAGAATCGGGAGCTCTTTACAGGCCTCCAAAAAGACCACGAAACGGTAGAAACATGCTTTCGCCGTAGGTGCCGCAACCCGCACCTCACTCATGTTGTCCTGCGTGTGGCCCCTCCGCTCTGGCGCCGTATGACGGACGAGGGATCTGTCCACCTGGACCTTAAGCGGTCTAAAGTGGAGGACTTCTCGCCCGTCATACAGTGCTCGAAATGCTTAGCATTCGGACACGGTCGGCGTCACTGCAAAGAGTCTTCGGACCTTTGCAGCCACTGCGGGGGGCCACACGTAAGGTCCGAATGCCCCGATTATGTCACGGGGGAGCCGCCCAGCTGCGTCAACTGCAGACACGCAAAGCTGGATAAGACCGACCACGGTGCGTTTAGCAGCGACTGTCCGGTGAGGCGGAAATGGGATGCCATTGCCCGCCTTGGCGTGTGTTACTGCTAAGGGCACCGCGGTTGTGTTTCCAGTCGGTCGTGGGCTCGGGGATGCTGCTTCAAGGCATATGATACAGGTTAACCTGCAGCGGAAGCGATTGGCAACCGATGAGCTGATGGCTGAAGCTGTCAGCCAGAAGGTGAGCCTGGCAATGCTGCAGGAACCCTACACAAGTAATCAAGGTGCCTTGAAGCGGTATCCGGGGGTCCGCGTCTATCAGATGGACCAGGGGACAAGTAGAATCAATCCCGCAAAGGCCGCAATAGCGGTCTTTGATAAAGACCTCCAGGTTAGGTGTGACCCGAGCCTCCAGTCGGAGAACATAGTGGCAATCACCATTGAGTTCTCCGACTGGACACTTGGGATAGTATCCGCCTACTTGGAAGGGGATAAGCCCCTGGACCCATACCTGGAACGTCTATCCAGCGTCCGATCCAAATTGGGAACCTTGAGTGTTGTGATCGGAGGTGACTTTAATGCGTGGAGCCCCTGGTGGGGTAGCACGCTCGAGGACCACCGGGGAACCGAATTGGCAGGGTACTTTGATGACAACGAGCTGCACATCCTAAACACTGGGACCGAACCCACATTTCAGGTGGTTCGGGAAGGTCGGCTCTGCACAAGCAGAGTCGACATCACGGTGTGCAGCCAAAGTATCCTGTCAAGGATGGAGTCCTGGAGGGTGGACCCAGACATGGTCAGTTCCGATCACAATGCCCTAAGGATAGGCCTTCGCACAGGTCGTGCGAAAGCACCTGGCCCAGCACCAACCACTCGGGTTTACAACACAAGAAAGGCAAACTGGGATAAGTTCCGAAAGGAACTTATCCTACAGTTACAAAACCGCCAAATCCGAGTGGATAAAGTGTCGGCCATAACCGCCCCCGAGGATATCGAACACGTTGTCCTCGAATATCAGGAGGCGGTTCGTCATGCGTGCGAGGCCGCCATCCCAAAGTTGAAGCGAACACTGAAGTATGAACCACCTTGGATGACCTCCGAACTTCTGGCCCTAAAGCGCGACGCGATTACTAAAAAGAATCGCGTGCGCTGCGCGGCCCCAACAAGGAGGGAATTCGTCGTCCGCCAGTACCTGGATGCCCGGGAAAAGTATGAGTCTGCCGCACAAGCGGCTCAGACCCATAGCTGGAAGGAGTACTGCACAGCGCAAACGGGCGAGAGCTTGTGGGACGGTATTTACAGAGTCCTCCGTCAAACCTCGAAAAAACAAGAAGATAAACTTCTTGTGAGGGACGGAGTGACTCTGGATCCCAAGCAAAGTGCAGAGCTCCTTGCAGCTACGTTCTTCCCGGACGACAGGTTGGAGGACGACAGTCCCGTACATTCCGCAATAAGGAGGGAGGCGGACCGCCCTCTGTGTGAGTTAGCTTGCGCAGGGGACGATCCGCCTTTCACCCTTGCGGAACTCAGGGAGGCGGTTCACGGCTTCAGTGCTCGTAAAGCTCCTGGATCGGACGCGTTCTCTGCAGACATCAGTGCCAAGAGCATTGAGGCAGATGAGCGGCTCTTCCTAGAGATCGCCAACAGGTGCCTCGCTGTGGGATACTTCCCGAAGCCATGGAAGCGTGCGGCAGTCGTGATACTTCCCAAGCCGGGAAAGTCCGACTACCATCATCCAAAGTCTTACCGTCCGATTGGACTCTTGTCCGTCCACGGTAAGACTTTGGAGAAAATGATGGTACGTCGGATAAAGTGGCACGTACTGCCGACGCTGAATCCGGCTCAATTCGGATTTATGCCACAGCGAAGCACTGAGGATGCCCTCTTTGCCTTGATCGAGCACATCAGAGCTGAGGTCAGGGCAAAGAGGGTAGTCCTAATGGTGTCTCTAGACATAGAGGGGGCATTCGATAGCGCCTGGTGGCCAGCTATTAAACACCAGCTGGCCGCCAGGAAATGCCCCGGGAACCTGTACTCCGCCGTATGCAGTTACCTCAGTGATCGTGAGATCACCATTCGTTATGCGGGCGCCGAGTGCGTGAGGCCCACGACCAAGGGGTGCGTTCAGGGATCGATTGGGGGACCCATATTCTGGAACCTCCTGATCGATCCATTGCTGGGCGCCCTCGAGGAAGAGGGCCTACGCGTGCAAGCCTTCGCCGACGACGTAGTGCTCGTCTTCTCGGGCTCCTCTCCGGAGACTATCGCGCGGACCGCTAATTCCGTCCTCCGGCGGGTCTACGACTGGGGCTTGGACAACAAGCTGCGATTTGCTCCACACAAGACCAACGCCATGGTGATCACTAAGAAACTGAAATTAACACCTATTCAGATCACCATGGGCGGCGAATGTATAAAGATGGTAACCGAAACCAAAATCCTGGGTCTTACTATCGACCACAGGTTGTCTTTTAAGCCACATGTCGCCGAAGTTTGCCATAAGGCAACGGCCATTTATGGCCAACTATCAAGGGCGGCTAAGACAACCTGGGGTCTGAACCCAGAGGTGGTCAGGACCATCTACATCGCCGCTGTGGAGCCAATCGTACTATACGCTTCAAGCGTCTGGGTCCCAGCCGTAGATCAAGTCGGAGTGCGGAAGCTGCTGGACGCGGTTCAGCGGGGGTTCGCGCGCAAGATCAGCCGGACCTACAAAACCGCCAGTTTGAGTGCGGCGCTGATCCTGTCAGGTATATTGCCACTCGACCTGAGGATCCGAGAGGCGGCAGAATTGTACCGCTATAAAAGGGGTGAGGACATTGATGGTATGGCAGACAGGAAGGCTGAACAGCGGGTTAGCTTCCTGGATGCTCCCCATCCAGCCCTCGCTCCTGAGGTAGAATTCTGTTGCCTCGAGGAGACACAGGCCGAAACCGCCGTGGTAGAAGTGCAGGATGACCAAGGAGAAGGAGAGGGTTATCTGCAGGTCTACACCGACGGCAGCAAGATACAGGGCAGGGTTGGAGCCGGAATTTCATACAGGCGGCGAGGCCTGGAAGTCAGAGCAAGGAAACTCAAATTAGAGGATTATTGCTCTGTCTTCCAGGCCGAGATGTGCGCAATTTCGAAGGCTATCGAGGACATCTTGAAGATGCCCGACATGAAGGTCGAGATCCTTAGTGACTCCAGGTCGTCGCTGGAGCTGCTAAGGGATCGATCATCATTTAACCCGATAGCCTTCGAAATCAAAAACCTGATCCGGCGGGCTCGAGAATTGGGGAAAACCATTCGGTTCCGCTGGGTTCGGGCGCATGTAGGTATTGAGGGGAACGAGAGGGCTGATCACTTGGCGAAGGATGCGGCGCTCCATTCGAAATCGAGGGCCGCATACGACGGAGTACCGGTTTCGACTCTTCGCCGCGGTATAAGAGCCAGGACCCTCGACGTCTGGCAGGAGCGCTACACTGCGGGTCACACCGCAAGCGTCACAAAGGCGTTCCTGCCAGACGTCGTGGCGGCTTACAAGCTGGTGCGGGAGGCACCCTTCTCCGCTCTGATGGTCCAAGTCATCACGGGTCATGGTGGCTTCTCGGCGTATCTCCACCGGTTCGGACTGAAGGATAGCCCAGCGTGCATTTGCGACGGTCATACTGACGAAAGCGCAATGCACCTGGTGCTCGAATGCCCTAGGTTCGGTCGGTGGAGGTACGACCTTGAGGTCCAGAGTGGAGTGGCCGTACTGGAGGCCAACCTCCCCTTATTATTGTCAGAAAAACGAGAACTACTTGAGGCATTTTGCCTCAAGATATTGATAGATGTGCTGCCG
The DNA here is from genome assembly GCF_905404315.1 of Leptidea sinapis. NCBI lineage: Eukaryota > Metazoa > Arthropoda > Insecta > Lepidoptera > Pieridae > Leptidea > Leptidea sinapis. The sequence goes on along the minus strand of NC_066271.1, from coordinate 16,167,767 downwards.
AAGAACGGCAGCAATATAAATGTAAAAAAGCTTAAAATATAATGTGTGTAAATAAATAGTAAGGTAGGAAATAGATAAGAATAAAAATTTAGCAATAAATAAGTAAAGCACGGTTCCCTATGACTGAGCATAGGGCCCTTTTTACTACCAATAGTCTGTAAGAATGTGTGCCTAGGTTAAGATAGTGTTAAGAATCTGTATAGTATTAAAAAGCTAATAAAAGGAAAAAAAAAAAAAAAATATATATGTAAAATCTGTTAGTTATAAGATCAATATCATGTAAGAAATGTAATGAAAATATATATTAGTGTGTAAGCGACTGTAAATAAACATTGTAAATAAATAATAAACCACCCCCAAACCCTACAGCTCAATGGTAGGGAGGAAGTAGCTTAGTAGCTCCTCGGCCCTGGAACGAAAGTTGCCAGGGAGGTAGGCCACTAGTCGCAAAAAAAAAAAAAAAAAAAAAAAACCTAACCTAACCTAACCTAACCTAACCTAACCTAACCTAACCTAACCTAACCTAACCTAACCTAACCTAACCTAACCTAACCTAACCTAACCTAACCTAACCTAACCTAACCTAACCTAACCTAACCTAACCTAACCTAACCTAACCTAACCTAACCTAACCTAACCTAACCTAACCTAACCTAACCTAACCTAACCTAACCTAACCTAACCTAACCTAACCTAACCTAACCTAACCTAACCTAACCTAACCTAACCTAACCTAACCTAACCTAACCTAACCTAACCTAACCTAACCTAACCTAACCTAACCTAACCTAACCTAACCTAACCTAACCTAACCTAACCTAACCTAACCTAACCTAACCTAACCTAACCTAACCTAACCTAACCTAACCTAACCTAACCTAACCTAACCTAACCTAACCTAACCTAACCTAACCTAACCTAACCTAACCTAACCTAACCTAACCTAACCTAACCTAACCTAACCTAACCTAACCTAACCTAACCTAACCTAACCTAACCTAACCTAACCTAACCTAACCTAACCTAACCTAACCTAACCTAACCTAACCTAACCTAACCTAACCTAACCTAACCTAACCTAACCTAACCTAACCTAACCTAACCTAACCTAACCTAACCTAACCTAACCTAACCTAACCTAACCTAACCTAACCTAACCTAACCTAACCTAACCTAACCTAACCTAACCTAACCTAACCTAACCAGACATCAGTGCTAAAAGCATTGAGGCAGACGAGCGGCTCTTCCTAGAGATAGCCAACAGGTGCCTCGCTGTGGGGTACTTCCCGAGGCCCTGGAAGCGTGCGGCAGTCGTGACACTTCCCAAACCGGGAAAATCCGACTACCATCATCCAAAGTCTTACCGTCCGATTGGACTTTTGTCAGTCCACGGTAAGACTTTGGAAAAGATGATGGTACGCCGGATAAAGTGGCACGTACTGCCGACGATTAACCCGGGCCAATTCGGCTTTATGCCACAGCGGAGCACTGAAGATGCCCTCTTTGCCTTGATCGAGCACATCAGAGCTGAGGTCAGGGCAAAGAGGGTAGTTTTGATGGTGTCTCTAGACATAGAGGGGGCATTCGATAGCGCCTGGTGGCCAGCTATTAAACACCAGCTGGCCGCCAGGAAGTGCCCTGGAAATCTGTACTCCACCGTGTGCAGCTACCTCAATGACCGTGAGGTCGTTATTCGTTACGCGGGCGCCGAGTGCGTGAGGCCCACGACCAAGGGGTGCGTTCAGGGATCAATTGGGGGGCCCATATTCTGGAACCTCCTGATAGATCCGTTGCTGGGCGCCCTCGAGGAAGAGGGCTTACGCGTACAAGCCTTCGCCGACGACGTAGTGCTCGTCTTCTCGGGCTCCTCTCCGGAGACTATCGCGCGGACCGCTAACTCCGTCCTCCGGCGGGTCTACGACTGGGGCTTGGACAACAAGCTGCGATTTGCTCCACACAAGACCAACGCCATGGTGATTACCAAGAAACTGAAAATAACACCTATTCAGATCACCATGGGCGGCGAAAGTATAAAGATGGTCACAGAAACCAAAATCCTGGGTCTTATTGTTGACCACAGGTTGTCTTTTAAGCCGCACGTCATTGACGTTTGCCGAAAGGCAACGGCCATTTATGGCCAATTGTCAAGGGCGGCCAAGACAACCTGGGGTCTGAACCCAGAGGTGGTGAGGACCATCTACATCGCCGCTGTGGAGCCAATCGTACTTTACGCTTCAAGTGTCTGGGTCCCAGCCGTAGATCAAGTCGGAGTGCGGAAATTGCTGGACGCAGTTCAGCGAGGGTTCGCGCGGAAGATCAGCCGGGCCTACAAAACCGCCAGTTTGAGTGCGGCGCTGATCCTGTCAGGTATCTTGCCACTCGACCTGAGGATCCGAGAGGCGGCAGAATTGTACCGATATAAAAGGGGTGAGGACATTGATGATATGGCAGACAGGAAGGCTGAACAGCGGGTTAGCTTCCTGGATGCTCCCCATCCAGCCCTCGCTCCTGAGGTAGAGTTCTGTTGTCTCGAGGAAACTCAGGCCGAGACCGACGTGGTAGAGGTGCAGGATGACCCAGGAGAAGGAGAGGGTTACCTGCAGGTCTACACCGACGGCAGCAAGATACAGGGCAGGGTTGGAGCCGGCATCTCATACAGGCGGCGAGGCTTGGAAGTCAGAGCAAGAAAACTCAAATTGGAGAATGATTGCTCTGTCTTCCAAGCCGAAATGTGCGCAATTTCGAAGGCTATCGAGGACATCTTGAAGATGCCCGACATGAAGGTCGAGATCCTTAGTGACTCCAGGTCGTCGCTGGAGCTGCTAAGGGATCGATCATCATTTAACCCGATAGCCTTCGAAATCAAAAACTTGATCCGGCGGGCTCGAGAAATGGGTAAAACCATTCGGTTCCGCTGGGTTCGGGCGCATGTAGGTATTGAGGGGAACGAGAGGGCTGATCACTTGGCGAAGGACGCGGCGCTCCATTCGAAATTGAGGGCTGCATACGATGGAGTGCCGATTTCAACTCTCCGCCGCAAAATTAGAGCCAGGACCCTCGACGTCTGGCAGGAGCGGTACACCGCGGGTCAAACCGCAAGTGTCACAAAAGCGTTCCTGCCGGACGTCGCGGCGGCCTACAAGCTGGTTAGGGAGGAGCCTTTCTCCGCGTTGATGGCCCAGATCATCACGGGCCATGGCGGGTTCTCGGCGTATCTCCACCGGTTCGGACTAAAGGATAGCCCAGCGTGCATTTGCGACGGTCTAACTGACGAAAGCGCAATGCACCTGGTGCTCGAATGCCCTAGGTTCGGCCGGTGGAGATGCGACCTTGAGATTGAAAGTGGGGTGGCCGTCGTGGAGGCCAAACTACCAGCCTTGGTTTCAAAGCCTTTACGGAAAAATTTTGAAATTTTTTGTCGTAGGATTTTAGCCGATGTGCTGCCGAGGAACGGCAGCAACATAAAAGTAAAAATTAAATAGTCTAGGAATTGTAAATAATACGTGTCTTTTGTTTTCTTTTTATTAATAAGTAAATTTGTAAATAATGTATAGAAAGGTTCCCTATAATATTGTTATATAGGGACCTTATACAACACAGAGACACACACAAGATATAATTTTAAATTCAATTGTATGTTCACTAAAATCGTGTATTTAGTCATAAGTGTAAGAAAATGTAAATATAAAATATTATTAATAAATGATTACCCACCCCCAATCCCTGCAGCTCAATGGCAGGGAGGAAGTAGCGTAACTAGCTCCTCGGCCCTGGGACGCAAGTTGCCAGGGATGGTAGGCCACTAGTTAGAATAAAAAAAAAAAAAAAAAAAAAAAAAAAAAAAAAAAAAAAAAAAAAAAAAAAAAAAAAAAAAAAAAAACTAACCTAACCTAACCTAACCTAACCTAACCTAACCTAACCTAACCTAACCTAACCTAACCTAACCTAACCTAACCTAACCTAACCTAACCTAACCTAACCTAACCTAACCTAACCTAACCTAACCTAACCTAACCTAACCTAACCTAACCTAACCTAACCTAACCTAACCTAACCTAACCTAACCTAACCTAACCTAACCTAACCTAACCTAACCTAACCTAACCTAACCTAACCTAACCTAACCTAACCTAACCTAACCTAACCTAACCTAACCTTTTTTTTTTTTTTTTTTTTTAACGAGGAGGAAATACATTTACGTACTACCCCTGTGCACTATGTGGCACAGGGAGTGTGGGACTCAACCACTTAGACCATCTTCTACGTAGCTAGAAGTTGGCCAAGTTTGGTAATACCCACTAAAACCTCCTCGAAAGCAGAGAGTTCCCCTTTTTGAGAGGTTCTCCGGGATCTTTGCAGGGCATTTCACCGGAGAAAACCTAACCTAACCTAACCTAACCTAACCTAACCTAACCTAACCTAACCTAACCTAACCTAACCTAACCTAACCTAACCTTTTTTTTTTTTTTTTTTTTTTTTTTTTTTTTACGAGGAGGAAATACATTTACGTACTACCCCTGTGCACTATGTGGCACAGGGAGTGTGGGACTCAACCACTTAGACCATCTTCTACGTAGCTAGAAGTTGGCCAAGTTTGGTAATACCCACTAAAACCTCCTCGAAAGCAGAGAGTTCCCCTTTTTGAGAGGTTCTCCGGGATCTTTGCAGGGCATTTCACCGGAGAACCTCGGGGAAGAGGCCATCAGTGGCCCTCTACTGGCTGCTAGGGGCTGGGGTTGAGAGGTCTTCTGGGACCCCTCTCCCCCTCCTGCCCCGCTCTGCTGCCCTCTGAAGGGCAACTGATGCCCTCTCTCTGTTTCTTTCGGCTTCCTCCTTCTGTAGCATTACGTGCTCGCAGAAGGAGGAAGCCGCCTTCCAGGACTCCTCGCTGTCCAGCATGCTCTTGACCATGCCAGGCAGCGAGAGGTCCTGGCCGATCACTGTCCTCAGGTCTTGACGCCTCGTTTCCCACGCGGCGCAATTCCGGAGAGTGTGATCGGCCGTATCCTCCTCGGTGTCATCACAGTGATGACACCGAGGCGATACCTCCTTCCTCACAACCCGGCACAGATATCGTCCAAAGCAGCCATGGCCCGACAACACCTGTGCCAGGCGGAAGGAGATCTCCCCCTTTCGTCTTTTCTTCCAGTCACTTAGGACTGGAAGTATGGCGCCTATAGTGCGCGCGCCCACTTGGGAGGACTCAAGTTCCTCCCGCCACTGCCGCATAATGGCAGCGTCAGCCGCGCGCCTTATAGACGCCTCGCGCTCCCTCCAAATTTCGCCGCCCATTTCCGCCTTAAGGCGATATAGGGCGGCGCTCATGCGAGCCTCCAAGGCCCAGGGCGGAGTGCCCGCAATAACGCAAGCCGCATCAAATGATACCGTCCGATAGCACCTGGCTATGCGGTTCGCTATCACTCGCTGCGGCCTGCGGAGGAGTGACCCATTGCCTTTTCTTTTTAAGGCATCTGCCCAGATGGGGGCCCCATACAGAGCCATGCTCTTCAGGACCCCGCTATACAGCCTCCTGACGCTTTGGGACGGCCCCCCCGCGTTTGGTAATAAACGCGCGAGAGCTCCAGCCGCCCCAACCAATCTCTCTCCGAGGTGCCTGAAGTGCGCCTCAAAGCCCCAACGGCCATCCAGCACAAGGCCTAGGTACCTCATGCAGGGGGCCACCGGGACACGCACTCCGTTCACCTCGATGAAAGCGCCAGGAGGTGGGCCCCTCCTTGGGCCGTGGAACAGGATGGCGTCCGTTTTACTTAGCGCCACCCTGAGCCCCAACAGCCTGATCCGCTCAACAACAAGGGAGGTCCCGACCGAGGCCAGTAAACCTGCCTCCCCAAAGGACCCCCCCTGGGCCACCACCAGGGTGTCGTCTGCATAGCAGAAGATGCGCATCTTGGGTAGAAGCGCACCTCGCAACACCCAGTCGTAGCCCATGTTCCAGAGGAGCGGACCCAGCACCGACCCCTGCGGGACTCCGCACTCTACGGGACGCCGCCTCATCCTCCCGTCTCCCGCCACGTAGGCCACCCGGCGCCCAACCAGGTAGTCCTTCACTATTCGGCGCAAGTACCAGGGCACCTCGAAGAAGTCGAGTGCCTCAGCAATTACGCCGAACGGGAGACTGTTGAAGGCGTTGGCTATGTCCAGGGAGACCGCCAACGCCCTCTCACCATCCGCCACCACACTCTCAACATGAGCCCTCAGCTCAGTGAGGGCGTCAAGCGTCGAGCGGCCCTTCCTAAAACCGAACTGGTGTTCGGACAAGTCCGGGCCCTCGGCAGAGAGGTGGCGACTTAGGCGTGAGGCCACTATCCATTCCAGCAGCTTCCCAACCTCATCCAGCAGGACTATAGGTCGGTAAGCCGCTGGAGAATCATTTGGCCTACCCTCCTTTTTGATGAGGCATAGGCGTCCCTCCTTCCATACTTCCGGGAACCGCCCGACATTAAGACATTTGTCGAACAGTCCCCGGAGTTCCCCCTCGACATGTGGGAAGGCCAGGGCCAGGACACGGCCGTGGATACCGTCCGGGCCCGGAGCCTTCTTCCTTGTCTTGAGGCGATCAAGGCAGAGGCCCAGTTCCACATCTGTCACGCCCTGGACCTCCCCTGTCGCCTCTTCCATAACCTCCCGCTCCCGCATCCTGGGCGGGATCAGGTCCACTGCGGTAGGGAAGAGCCCCGCGACCACTTCCTCTACAAGCGCTGGCTCCAAGACCTCCGTGAGCGGAGCCCCCCCACCCTTCAGCTTGTTTCGAGCTGAATGGTAAGGGCGCCCCCACGGGTCCCTCTCCAGGCCATCGAGAAGGTCCTCATAAGCCTTCTCTTTAGCCTGCCTGATCGCAGACTGGAGAGCCCTCTTTCGGTCATAATATACCGTTCGAAGGCCCTCCATCATTTCAGGCGTGTCGCCTCTCCGACGCCGACTCCGCAGATAGGCCCTACGGGCCCCTATGCTTTCGGTGCGTAGGACGGCTAGCTCCTGTGACCACCAGAAAACAGCCGTCCTGCGCGGGGCCCTCTTCCAACGTGGCATCGAAGAGTCTGAGAGGGACTTCATCGCCCTCTTAAAGTCAAGAGCCAGCGCTTCCACGTCATTTGTCATAGCTGGGCCTCCGGGCCTGAGCCACGATCTTATGATCGCCGCCTCCTCGGCCAATTCCCGATCAAGGTGACTAATCACCCATCTCGGGAAGGCCGAGTTCACCCCCTCCGGTGGGACACCAGGAGCCGGGCAGCAGCTAGATGTGAGGACCCCCAGTCGGATGTACCTATGGTCCGACAGGGTCTCCACATCCTCCACCACCCGCCAGGCAGTGACCCTGCACGACGCCTCAGGGGAGGCGAGGGTAATGTCAACTATCGATGCCCCCTGAGGCCTCACGCACGTCGCTACTCCCCCGGTGTTGAGAACGACGAGGCCCAGCTCAGCCGCCCATGCCACCAAGGGAGCACCCCGCACTCCGGTCATGGTGTCGCCCCAACTGCGTGAGCGACAGTTGAAGTCCCCCATGACCAATATGAGGCGGGACCTGGCCCTCCTGATGGCCGGCCCAAGGCAGCCCAGGAAGCCCTCAAACTCCCACAGAGGTCTGTTAGGGGAAAAATATACCCCCACCACTGTTAGAGGGCCCCAGTCTGCTACGACAAAGCCATCCCCCCTTTCCCGAGCTATCAGGGGCGGACCCCCTGACCGTGCAACAATTGCGACCAAGCCATGAGAGTCCGCCGCCCAATTACTTCTCTCGGGAGGACTATATGGCTCCGCCGCTACCGCCACATCCACACCCCACTCGGCCATTGACTGCAGGAATAAGTCCTGTGCCCCAGCCGAGTGATTGAGGTTCCCCTGAAGGAGCTCAAACAGTGTCGTACCGTCCATTACGACGACATTTGTTCAAGCTCCCCCTGAGGAGCAACCGTACCCTCCAGACTGGTGGGCGCGCTCGGTGCGCTCGGTTCCATGGATATGGCGGGGGCCGGCACCCCCGTTCTCGGTGTGTTCCTTTTAATTAGCGGGGGGTTGCACCTCCGCCCCCCCATGCGGTGTCCTGCGGGTGCTCCGGCATCGGCACAGACGTCGCACCTTGGCTCCTCGGTGCAACTTTGTGCAAGGTGCCCTGTCCCACCACAGCGGCAACATAGGCCGCTGCGGTCCTTTGCAGTGCACGTTGCACTGCCATGTCCGATGCCGTAGCACCGGAAGCACCGTAAAGGCCTAGCCTCAAGGAGGGTGACCCGTACGGTGCTCCATCCTATACAAAGGCGATCCTGCATGATCGCCTTTGCTGCTGTGGTGGGGCACTTTACTATCGTGCTGCCCATGGAGATACGCCCCGCACGCACATGTTCGCGGGGAACATTCCCCCTGGCAGCAACGGCCCCCACCACGTCATCTAGCGTCACGCTGTCTTCCAGCCCGCTGATCCGTATATCCACGGATTTCACAGGCCGGTTGACAGTCGCGATCCCTGCTAGTGCTCCACGTATTTCCTCAGCAAGCCTATCAGCTTGCTGAGATCGCTCGGGCCCCCCAATTTCAAGGATTCGGCTTCCGAGGGCCGTTTTCCTTGTGCGGACCTCCTTCACCCCTATGTCCGCCAAGCTGACCCGCTGCTTAGCAGCGGTGAGTGCCCAAGCATACGTTGCGCCCCCCGCTACCGCATCCTTGGACAGGGTGATGACCACCGCTGCAGTTGAAGGTGGCCTGAGGCTCACCTTCGCTTTGGGCGATCCTGCCAGCCCATCTCCCTTTGTCGGCTTCACTGACTTCACCGGCTCCACTGGCTTGGTGGACTCATTCGCACGTATCCGGCGGATTCCAGCCTGCGCCTGCGGAGCCGGATTAGCCGGCGCGGTCAACGTCGTGTTGACCGTTGTTGGAGCAGGCTGCGTCCTCTTCTTTTTTCCCCTCGCCGCCACCTTGGTCCACGAATCGGCTTGAGGATTTGCCGCTGGGACAGGGGGGCCCTGGGGAGCTTCCTCTCTAGTGCTCCGCTCGACCTGCCTGGTGGCAGCTGCCAGGGGCGGCCGGACCACCGGTGCCGGCAGCAACCGGTCTTCGATACCAGCCAGCTTAGCGTCCATCATCTCGCCGATGGTTCGCGTCAGGTCACCCTTCAGACCTTCGACCACCTTCTTGATGATGGCTGCCTCCGAGGATGGAGCCTCCGCCACCACTGTGTCCACCACAGCCTTGCGTTCCGAGAACTCCCTGCGTATGGCCTTCAGGTCATTCTCAAGGTCGGTGACCCGCGCTCTCAGGCGATTGTTGTCGTTTGACAACCGCCGCGCTTCATCGCGGAGCTGCCGCGACTCCTCTTCTGCGGTCCTTGCCGTCAGGACCTCAACCATCTCCGCCATATCTTTGGCGGCAATCTTAAGGTCGCGCACGTAGCCACCTTTCAGGTTGCCCGACTTTAAGGCGATGTCCAAAATCTTTTGGGACCGCTTATTCGCACGTTGCAGGATTTCAAACCCCGCCATCCTCTCTAGGTCCTTGCCTAGAATCTCATCTGAGATTCCAGGCTCAGCATCAAGCTCAACAGCAGCAGGCTTCCGGAAAGCCTGGCTCCTGAGCTTCTTCTCTAACTCGTTTTCTTGTTCTTTCTCCCTACCTTCTTTTAGCAATCGTTTGGCCTGAGCCAACCCTGCTGTGTGACCAGCAGCCTTTTTTTTGGCCTTATTGGCCCTCCTCTCCACGGATTCCTCGGTCTCAGTAGCCGAGGCTTGGTCGGAATTACTCGACCGCTTATAAAACGACCGTTTCCGGCCAGCACCGTATTCAGAGCAACTCGACTCATTTAAGCTATCCGTGTCCATTGTTGCAGGTTTACAGACTACAAGCAACAACGGAAACAGATAAACACACAAAAAATTTATAACATAACTTATACACTATGAAAATATTAATTAGTAACTAAACTATGTCTAAGCACTAACCTACAATAGAGTATCTAACCACACAGTTCTTAATAACTACTTATATCTATTACGCTAGTGTCCTCTAAGTCTTCGACCTGTCGGCGTCACTGCTCGGCGTCACAGAGAGAAGCGCGAGCCGCGCTCGCCGCGCTCGCCGCGAGTCTCGCGCGGGCGCGACACTAGCGACACCGCGACGCTCTGCGGAGCGTCACCCACAACTCGGAACAAAGGAAATGGCTATTTCCCTTTGTATGGGTACGATATTAACAAACGATATATCGTTGGATTCGTCTTAAAACGGCGATCTCAACGATATATAACACTTAACTGATAAATTTATACACAGTGAAGTAAAAGCATATAAAATTTACTTCAAATTAAAAATTCTCACGGCCGTATAAGTGGTCCGATTTCGAATTTGAAAGCACTCACGTGTCTACCAGAGCCTGGTGCACCACACAAACACTAAAAACAGGGGGGTTACCGCGACTCCCAGCGAGTAAACCACACCCAAACTATGTGTCACTATCACTTCAGATGTTGAGATCGATAGATAATTTACCGAACACTCGAAAGAAAAACTAATTACACCACTGTATTCGCCGTAAAAAGGCGCGTCTTTTGATATATAGCAAGTATATACATACAAGCTATAATCACACCAAAAGCCGTCGTGAACGCGGAGCGAGGTGAAAACGATGTTGCCACTACGACCGCACCAACCTAACCTAACCTAACCTAACCTAACCCAACCCAACCCAACCCAACCCAACCCTTTTTTTTTTTTTTTTTTTTTTTTACGAGGAGGAAATACATTTACGTACTACCCCTGTGCACTATGTGGCACAGGGAGTGTGGGACTCAACCACTTAGACCATCTTCGACGTAGCTAGAAGTTGGCCAAGTTTGGTAATACCCACTAAAACCTCCTCGAAAGCAGAGACTTCCCCTTTTTGAGAGGTTCTCCGGGATCTTTGCAGGGCATTTCACCGGAGAACCTCGGGGAAGAGGCCATCAGTGGCCCTCTACTGGCTGCTAGGGGCTGGGGTTGAGAGGTCTTCTTGGACTCCTCTCCCCCTCCTGCCCCGCCCTGCTGCCCTCTGAAGGGGAACTGATGCCCTCTCTCTGTTTCTTTCGGCTTCCTCCTTCTGTAGCATTACGTGCTCGCAGAAGGAGGAAGCCGCCTTCCAGGACTCCTCGCTGTCCAGCATGCTCTTGACCATGCCAGGCAGCGAGAGGTCCTGGCCGAGCACTGTCCTCAGGTCTTGACGCCTCGTTTCCAACGCGGCGCAATTCCGGAGGGTGTGATCGGCCGTATCCTCCTCGGTGTCATCACAGTGATGACACCGAGGCGATACCTCCTTCCTCACAACCCGGCACAGATATCGTCCAAAGCAGCCATGGCCCGACAACACCTGTGCCAGGCGGAAGGAAATCTCTCCCTTTCTTCTTTTCTTCCAGTCACTTAGGACTGGAAGAATGGCGCCTATAGTGCGCGCGCCCACTTGGGAGGACTCAAGTTCCTCCCGCCACTGCCGCATAATGGCAGCGTCAGCCGCGCGCCTTACTGACGCCTCGCGCTCCCTCCAAATTTCGCCGCCCATTTCCGCCTTGAGGCGATATAGGGCGGCGCTCATGCGAGCCTCCAAGGCCCAGGGCGGAGTGCCCGCAATAACGCAAGCCGCATCAAATGATACCGTCCGGTAGCACCTGGCTATGCGGTTCGCTATCACTCGCTGCGGCCTGCGGAGGAGTGACCCATTGCCTTTTCTTTTTAAGGCATCTGCCCAGATGGGGGCCCCATACAGAGCCATGCTCTTCAGGACCCCGCTATACAGCCTCCTGACGCTTTGGGACGGCCCCCCCGCGTTTAGTAATAAACGCGCGAGAGCTCCAGCCGCCCCAACCAATCTCTCTCCGAGGTGCCTGAAGTGCGCCTCAAAGCCCCAACGGCCATCCAGCACAAGGCCTAGGTACCTCATGCAGGGGGCCACCAGGACACGCACTCCGTTCACCTCGATGAAAGCGCCAGGAGGTGGGCCCCTCCTTGGGCCGTGGAACAGGATGGCGTCCGTTTTACTTAACGCCACCCTGAGCCCCAACAGCCTGATCCGCTCAACAACAAGGGAGGTCCCGACCGAGGCCAGTAAGCCTGCCTCCCCAAAGGACCCCCCCTGGGCCACCACCAGGGTATCGTCTGCATAGCAGAAGATGCGCATCTTGGGTAGAAGCGCACCTCGCAACACCCAGTCGTAGCCCATGTTCCAGAGGAGCGGACCCAGCACCGACCCCTGCGGGACTCCGCACTCTACGGGACGCCGCCTCATCCTCCCGTCTCCCGCCACGTAGGCCACCCGGCGCCCAACCAGGTAGTCCTTCACTATTCGACGCAAGTACCAGGGCACCTCGAAGAAGTCGAGTGCCTCAGCAATTACGCCGAATGGGAGACTGTTGAAGGCGTTGGCTATGTCCAGGGAGACCGCCAACGCCCTCTCACCATCCGCCACCACACTCTCAACATGAGCCCTCAGCTCACTGAGGGCGTCAAGCGTCGAGCGGCCCTTCCTAAAACCGAACTGGTGTTCGGACAAGTCCAGGCCCTCGGCAGAGAGGTGGCGACTTAGGCGTGAGGCCACTATCCATTCCAGCAGCTTCCCAACCTCATCCAGCAGGACTATAGGTCGGTAAGCCGCTGGAGAATCAGTTGGCCTACCCTCCTTTTTGATGAGGCATAGGCGTCCCTCCTTCCATACTTCCGGGAACCGCCCGACATTAAGACATTTGTCGAACAGTCCCCGGAGTTCCCCCTCAACATGTGGGAAGGCCAGGGCCAGGACACGGCCGTGGATACCGTCCGGGCCCGGAGCCTTCTTCCTTGTCTTGAGGCGATCAAGGCAGAGGCCCAGTTCCACATCTGTCACGCCCTGGACCTCCCCTGTCGCCTCTCCCACAACCTCCCCCTCCCGCTTCCTGGGCGGGATCAGGTCCACTGCGGTGGGGAAGAGTCCCGTGACCACTTCCTCTACAAGCGCTGGCTCCAGGACCTCGGTAAGCGGAGCCCCCCCACCCTTCAGCTTGTTTCGAGCTGAATGGTAAGGGCGCCCCCACGGGTCCCTCTCCAGGCCATCGAGAAGGTCCTTATAGGCCTTCTCTTTAGCCTGCCTGATCGCAGACTGGAGAGCCCTCTTTCGGTCATAATATACCGTTCGAAGGCCCTCCATTACTTCAGGCGTATCGCCTCTCCGACGCCGACTCCGCAGATAGGCCCTACGGGCCCCTATGCTTTCGGTAACCTAACCTAACCTTACCTAACCTAACCTAACCTAACCTAACCTAACCTAACCTAACCTAACCTAACCTAACCTAACCTAACCTAACCTAACCTAACCTAACCTAACCTAACCTAACCTAACCTAACCTAACCTAACCTAACCTAACCACTACCACTAGTAAAATAAAATCCACTACACCAACGGCTGAAATAAAAAGACTGCAAAAACCTCAGTATAAAAACAAAACAGCCGAGGCTAAGGCTTACTTATCAAAAGCCAAATTGCACTTAAACAATAGTCGCAATTTAAAAAGTGAGATTAAGGCCGAAGTTACAGACGCCATAGAAAAGTTATATCTTATGGTAAAAGAACTCGAAGGGAAACTGGAATCACGAGGAACTCCAAAGAGCGACGAGACATCCAAGACTGAGAGATTGGAACAACATAGTATGCAGATATTGCAAGAAATTAGGGAAAACAGGAAACAAATTGAAAAGCTTACAGAAATTGTTATAGAAAAACGCGAAATGCAAGAAGCATCTAATACTTATGCAAGCGTTACTGCTGCTGGGACCGCCAAACTTCACTCACACAGAAAAACACTTCACTCAGTCGTGGTCACCTCAAAGGACGAGGGAGAAACCGGTGACCAGGTCCTCGATAGAGTTAGGAAAGCAGTAGATGCCAAGGAGGGTTGGGTCAGGGTTGAAAAAGTAAGAAAAGCCAAAGACAGAAAAATTATATTGGGTTTCAAAACAAAAGAGGAAAGAAAGAAAGTAAGAGACAGATTGGAAAGTAAAGGGATAAATCTCACAGTTGAAGAGGTAAAAAATAAGGACCCGCTTCTGATCCTCAAAGGAGTCCTAATGGCCAATACCGACGATGACGTCCTCAAAGCTATTAGGAACCAAAACCATCGCCTGTTCAAGGACCTAGGCGAGGACGAAGACAGGGTAGATATAAAGTATTCCCGTAAGGCAAGAAATCCTTATACTCGCCACATTGTAATAAGTGTCTCGCCGACCATTTGGCAAAGGGCAACTGAAAGCGGTTATCTGCATATAGATCTCCAAAGAATACGGGTAGAAGATCAAACCCCACTCATTCAATGTACGCGGTGCCTAGGGTACGGCCACAGCAAGCGGCACTGTAAGGATACAATCGACCTGTGTAGCCATTGCGGTGGTCCCCACCTAAGGACAACGTGTGCAGACTGGCTAGCAGGAGCGTTACCAAACTGCCGAAACTGTGTAAAGGCAAATCTGGGTCATGCAGAACATAACGCTTTCAGTACAGAATGCCCAATAAGGAGGAAATGGGACGAACTGGCCCGTTGCACTGTGGCATATTGCTAAAGGCACCCCAGGCAAACAAACTCGATTCGTAATCTTACAAGCCAACTTACAAAGAAAGAAACTGGCAACAAATGAATTACTTATCGAAGCCAAGAAACGTGGAGCGGCCATTGCACTCCTTCAGGAACCCTATGTGGGTGGGGCAAGAAGTATGAGATGCCACAAAGGCGTTCGTATCTTCCAATGTGCTGATGCAGGAAATGGCACGGTCAAGTCTGCCATAGCCATCTTTAATGCAGACTTGAACATAACACAGTATCCAAAGCTTACTACAAGCAACATCGTTGTGGTTGGGATTAAAACCAGCACTTGGGAGATGACACTCGCTTCTCTGTACTTTGAGCCGGACCAATCACTTTGTAGCGGCCAAATCCGCTACTTACTTCCGCACCGCCGCTTATGTTCTTGGACCACACGACATCACGCCACATCGTACGATCTATGACGACAGCCTACGTCACGGGTGGTGCGAGCTGCGAACCGGCTGCATCGCGTGCGCGTCCCCGCGCCCGCGCTCCCGCCGCACACCGCGGGCCCTGCGCCCGCCGCCACAGCTAGGCCTCCCGCGCCTGCGCCCCGCGCGTCGCATAAATACCAGAGGCGATCGCCCGCGCCACGCATTCTGCACATTTATTTACCTCGCGCTCACAGCTTTCCGCTTGCTTTATTTTTGCTTTGTATAGACGCTCATTGCATTCTACATTTTGTAAAGTATTTCTTTTAATTAGTAGTAAATTCAACCTTTCATCTTTGACTCAATCTTTCATTCTTACTTCGCTTCAAACAAATATCATAGCATCCCTAGCTCAGCCAGGGGTAGTCATCGAGAAGTCGTAGGAGTAGAATACGTGCTACAGTGGTGACCCATCCGACAAGTGACACGATGACTGGCGCAGAACAACAACAAAAGGGATTAGGCGGTGGTCCAAGTACAAGTGACGGCGGAAATAACAGTGACGTATTTCGAGTGGGCGTACGGATACCACCCTTTTGGCCCGAGGAACCGGCTGTATGGTTTGCCCAAATTGAAGGTCAGTTCATTTTGTCTAATGTTACAAGTGACTCCACCAAGTTTTATTATGTCATTAGCCAATTAGACCATCAGTACGCAGCAGAAGTCAAAGATATCATTATTTCCCCGCCGGCTACAGACAAATACGAGAAATTAAAGTCGGAACTTATCAAGCGCCTCACAACGTCTAGAGAACGTAAAATTAAACAGTTGTTGATGCATGAAGACCTTGGTGATAGAAAGCCATCTCAATTTTTGCGTCATTTACAAAGCTTAGCAGGGAAGACAATACCAGAAGAGCTTATACGAACTATTTGGTCGAGTCGATTGCCAAATAATTTACAAACAATTGTCGCATTACAGAAGGACAGCGCCCTCGAAACCGTGGCAGATCTGGCGGACCACGTTCATGACATAGCACCGCCCGCAGTCGCTCAGGTAGCCAGATCAGCAACTGAACAGCCAGGTACTGCTTTTGAAATTATGTGTAACAAAGTAACAGAACTGACACGGCAGGTGGAGTCACTAATGCAGAGCCAGCAACGGCAGTCTCGATCCCGCTCCAATGACTTTAGGAACGAATACCGCACGTCACGATCCCGCTCTAATTCCCGATACCGACAGCAACCAGAAGACGATACACAATGCTGGTATCATTTCCAATTTGGCTCGAACGCAAAGAAGTGTGTCAAGCCCTGCACATTTCGTTCGGGAAATGCCAAGGGCAGCCACTAGTGGCCGAACACGTCTGCCCTACATCATCAGGCCGCCTTTTTATCACCGACCTTAACACAAAAGTACAATACCTTATCGACACAGGGTCTGACTTATGCGTTTATCCACGTTCTCGCATTCAAGAACATCGCACGAAGACGCAGTACGAGCTCTTTGCAGCAAACGGTACGGTGATATCAACATTTGGGTACGTTCACTTACAACTCAACCTAGGGTTGCGCCGCGTATTCAGTTGGCGCTTCGTGGTGGCAGACGTCTCCAAACCAATCATTGGCGTCGACTTCCTTAGCTTTTATAACCTGCTCGTCGACTGCCGCAATCACCGCCTGGTCGATGGGGTAACGTCACTGTCCGTCGCCGTACCACGCCAGCACCACAAGGAGGACATCTCATCAGTACGTACAACATCGCCAGGGGACTCGTTGTATAACGACATTGTACGAGAGTTTCCGAACATTACACGCCCAGCTGGTAAGCCAAGTGAACCAAAACACAACACGGTTCACCATATTAGGACGACGCCTGGCCCACCAGTATTTTGCCGCCCTCGTCGGTTAGATCCGGAGAGACTCACCATTGCCAAAAAGGAGTTGGAAGAGATGGTACAAAATGGTACAGCTCGGAGATCAGAGAGCCCCTGGTCCTCAGCACTGCACCTAGCACGTAAGAAAAACGACGGCTGGAGACCTTGTGGGGATTACAGAGCATTGAACGCTCGCACTATTCCAGACCGATACCCTGTGCGGCACATCCAGGACTTTGCGCACCAGCTGGCAGGCAAAAAAGTCTTTTCTACGGTGGACCTCGTTAAAGCATATAATCAGATCCCAGTCCATGCTGACGATATTCCTAAGACTGCCATTACCACGCCTTTCGGATTATTTGAATTCCCTTACATGACATTCGGACTTCGTAATGCTGCACAATCTTTCCAACGTTTTATGGATGAAGCACTTAGAGACCTAGACTTCTGTTTTGGGTACATTGATGACATCCTAATCTTCTCTGAATCTCCATTACAGCACCAGCAACACCTTCGCCAGCTATTTCAACGTTTGACAGATTACGGCATACTGATAAACACAGCGAAATGTGTATTTGGTAAGGATGAAGTAACTTTTCTTGGCTTCACAGTGTCCGCAGCAGGCGTTAAACCTTTGGAGGAAAAGGTCCAGGCAGTTCAAGACTACCCGCCACCCAAGACGGTAAAGGAGTTGAGGCGATTCCTAGGAGTCATCAACTTCTACCGAAGATTCATTCCTGGAGCAGCAGCAATACAAGCACCGCTTAATGCCTTACTAGCTGGACCGAAAACCAAAGGATCACACCCAGTCAACATGACTCTAGAGCTGCTAGAAGCATTTAAAAGATGTAAGTCTAGTCTTTCCCATGCCACACTCCTAGCACATCCAGATACCACAGCAGAGCTGGCGATACAGACTGACGCTTCGGACCACGCTATTGGAGCCGTACTGCAGCAAAGTAAGGGAAACACCTGGCAACCCCTCGCTTTTTTCTCCAGAAAACTCAGCCCTTCCCAAAAAAAGTACAGCCCTTACGACAGGGAATTATTGGCGATTTATGAAGCGATTCGTTATTTCAGATACATGGTTGAAGCGAGGACATTCACCATCTACACTGACCACAAGCCCATTACGTTTGCATTCAGCACTCAACGTGACAGCTGCTCACCTCGTCAGTTCCGGTACTTGGACTTCATCAGTCAATTCAGCACTGATATCAGGTATATCCCTGGGAGGGACAACACAGTAGCTGACAGCATGTCTCGGGTTGAAGAGATGACAACGCCCCTAGATTACCAGTCCCTCGCCCGTGCCCAGGATTCTGATGCTGAACTTCAAAACTTACTCGTAAGTGGGTCAGGCCTAAAATTAGAAAAGGTCATGCTAGAGAACTCTGATATTCAGGTATTCTGCGACACTTCTACTCAATACACCAGACCTTTTGTTACTTCAGCTTTCCGACGTCAGGTATTCAACACGTTACATAGTCTAAGTCATCCCGGAGCAAAAGCCACAGCGCAATTGGTAGCACAACGCTTCGTTTGGCCGGGTATTAAGAAGGACTGTCGACAATGGGCCAAAGAGTGTCAACAATGTCAGCGCAGTAAAATATCTCGCCACACATCAGCTCCATTAGCAAAGTTCACAATGCCTTCAGCTCGCTTCCGTCAGGTCCATATGGACATAATAGGTCCCTTACCTTCTTCTGTTGGTCACAGGTACTGCCTCACCATGATCGACCGCTTCACTCGATGGCCGGAGGCCATGCCCTTGCAGGACATCACTGCAGAATCCTGCGCTGCCGCCTTCGTAACTGGGTGGATTGCGCGGTTCGGTTGCCCCGAGAGCATCATAACCGACCGCGGCCGCCAGTTTGACAGCCAGCTGTTCAAGAGGGTCGCCGCGCTGGTAGGCGCCGACCACCGCACCACAACAGCTTATCATCCCGCAGCAAATGGCCTCGTAGAGAGGCTACACCGTCAGCTCAAGGCCGCTATAACCTGCCACACCAGTGCTCAATGGACGGAGGCATTACCTCTCGTGCTGCTGGGCATACGCAGCGCGTGCAAAGATGACCTGCAGGCGTCTACCGCGGAATTAGTCTACGGCGAGCCACTCCGCTTACCTGGACAGTTCCTTCAGCCCATACGGGACGACCACATCGACGTTACCGACTTCGCCAGCAGACTGAAACAGCACATCACTAAGCTGTCACCAACATCTACGTCATGGCACGGACAACGTACATTCTACGTGCCCAAAGACCTACAGCACTCCACTCACGTGTTCCTGCGCCAGGGTCCTGTAAAACGGCCGCTACAAGCCCCGTACACCGGACCCTACAAGGTACTACGTCGGGGCTCCAAGTCATTTGACATAGAAGTCCAGGGTAAGACGTCAACAGTAACGATCGACCGTCTCAAACCAGCATATATCGCAGATGACAACTTATCAGGAAAAGACACACAAACACAGACTGTACCTACACAAAAGGAAACTACGGAAGAAGAACACATCAGAACTACAAGAAGTGGACGAAGAGTCAAGTTTCCCGACTACTATCACCCGTAGTCACGGTCTCAGTGGGGGAGTACTTGTAGCGGCCAAATCCGCTACTTACTTCCGCACCGCCGCTTATGTTCTTGGACCACACGACATCACGCCACATCGTACGATCTATGACGACAGCCTACGTCACGGGTGGTGCGAGCTGCGAACCGGCTGCATCGCGTGCGCGTCCCCGCGCCCGCGCTCCCGCCGCACACCGCGGGCCCTGCGCCCGCCGCCACAGCTAGGCCTCCCGCGCCCGCGCCCCGCGCGTCGCATAAATACCAGAGGCGATCGCCCGCGCCACGCATTCTGCACATTTATTTACCTCGCGCTCACAGCTTTCCGCTTGCTTT
Organism: Leptidea sinapis; assembly: GCF_905404315.1. NCBI lineage: Eukaryota > Metazoa > Arthropoda > Insecta > Lepidoptera > Pieridae > Leptidea > Leptidea sinapis. The sequence continues at coordinate 16,148,028 of NC_066271.1, read as the reverse complement.
ATTTTTGCTTTGTATAGACGCTCATTGCATTCTACATTTTGTAAAGTATTTCTTTTAATTAGTAGTAAATTCAACCTTTCATCTTTGACTCAATCTTTCATTCTTACTTCGCTTCAAACAAATATCATAGCATCCCTAGCTCAGCCAGGGGTAGTCATCGAGAAGTCGTAGGAGTAGAATACGTGCTACAACTTGATCCCTTTTTAGCCCACTTAAAGAAAATAAAACGAGAGATTAAACCCCAAAAATGGTTAGTTGGCGGAGATATAAACACGAAAAGCTTATGGTGGGGAAGCCAAACAACTGATAACAGAGGTGACGAAATATTGGGAGCGCTTACAGAGCTAGATCTGAACATAATGAACAAAGGGGAAACACCAACTTTTGATACAATCAGAGGAGGAAAGCGATTCAGTAGCTATGTCGATATTACGGCATGCTCGACAAACATTCTGGACCTGGTAGACGACTGGAAGGTAGTCGAGGGACTCACAAGCTCCGACCACAACGGCATCGAATTTCACATACACTTACAGAAACCACAAGATACACAGATAATTAGAACTACACGAATTTACAACACAAAAAAGGCGAATTGGACCCAATTTCATACGAAGCTAGGCCAGTTAAAAGCCGATAACCAAATTACTTTACACAAAATAGATCATAGAAATAACACCAACCAACTAGAACAAATAATAAAAAACTACACAGATATTATAACACAAACATGTACACACACAATACCCAAAGTAAAACAAAAAACAACACTTGCGTTGCCGTGGTGGACGGAAGAACTAGCACAAATGAAAAGAGAAGTAGCTACCAGAAAACGAAGAATTAGATGTGCGGCTTCAGTTCGTAGAACAAAGGTCGTTGCCGAATATCTCGAACTAAAACAAGAATACGAATCGCTTGCAACCCGTTCCCAAATCGAAAGTTGGAAATCGTTTTGTGAGAAACAGGAGAGGGAGAGTGTCTGGGAGGGGATCTACAGAGTTATCGGGAGAACCACGCGCAGAGAGGAAGACTTGCCAATGGAAAGGGACGGAGAAATACTTGACGCAAAAGGATCTGTCGAGCTACTGGCAAATACTTTCTACCCCGATGACCTTGAAGATGGAGATAACCCTCATCATTCCCAGGTCCGTGAACAGGCCAACAGAGTAAACAGGGAAAGGCATCCACCGTTTACAATGAGTGAACTGAAATGGTCGATGAAATCATTCAACCCCAAGAAGGCCCCAGGAGCTGATGGACTCACTGCAGATATATGCTGTCGGGCAATAGAAAATGATCCCGAATTATTCTTGCGGATCATAAATAGATGCCTCGAGCAGTGTTACTTCCCTGAAGCCTGGAAAGAAGCCGTAGTCATCGTGCTCAGGAAACCAGGGAAATCAAATTACTGCAACCCAAAGGCTTATCGGCCTATCGGCCTACTGCCACTGCTAGGTAAGATTTTTGAGAAGATGCTGGTGCGCCGCCTGAAGTTCCATTTATTGTCAAAAATGAGTACTCGCCAGTACGGATTCATGCCACAGAGGAGCACCGAGGACTCCCTCTATGACTTGATGCAATACATCCGCACCAAGCTGGATGAAAAGAAATTAGTAACACTCGTTTCCCTTGACATAGAGGGAGCCTTCGATAGCGCTTGGTGGCCAGCAATAAGGATCCGACTGGCTGAGGAAAATTGCCCCTTGAACCTGAGAAAAATTATAGATACCTTAGTAACAGAAAGGTAAGGGTCCGATACGCAGGAGAAGAGTTCTGTAAAGAAACAAAAAAGGGCTGCGTCCAAGGATCTATTAGCGGTCCACTATTATGGAACCTTCTATTAGACCCTTTACTCAAGGGCCTTGACAAAATTGGAATCTACTGTCAGGCCTTTGCAGATGATGTGTTGCTGGTATTCGACGGCAAAACAGCACTAGATATTGAAGTACAAGCCAATAGTGCTCTCAGGCTTGTTTGGGAGTGGGGTGTACAGAATAAGCTTAAATTTGCCCCACATAAGACCAATGCAATGACCATCACACGTAAACTTAAATACGACACCCCACGCCTGAACATGGGCGGGATCGATATTGCCATCTGCAACGAAATAAAAATTCTAGGTGTAACATTGGATGCCAAACTTACCTTTAACACGCATGTCTCCAATGTCTGCAGAAGGGCGATAGCCATATACAACCAACTATCCAGGGCAGCAAAAAGCACTTGGGGCCTTCACCCAGATATAATACGCATTATTTATCTCGCTACAGTGGAGCCAGTGGTTCTATACGCCACTAGTGTATGGGCTCCTGCAGCTGCTAAATTGGGGGTAGTGAAGCATTTGGGTACGGTCCAACGGGGATTTGCCCAGAAATTATCCAAAGCGTACAGAACCGTATCGCTGAATGCTGCTCTAATATTAGCCGGAATTCTGCCGCTTGACCTTCGAGTTCGAGAAGCCGCGTCTCTTTACCAATCCAAAAGAGAGGTAACTTTGACTGCATTAGCAGGAAGAAATGTGGAACAGATGTCATCTGCAATACATTCTCGACACCCTGCGGAAGACGTGGATATCGAACTAACAACTCTGGCAAACCAAGACCATTTGGACACATACGGCAAAGCGGATATTCAAATCTTCACTGATGGAAGCAAAATTGAGGGCAAGGTTGGCGCAGCTATATCCATCTGGTGCAGTGGTACAGAGGAGAAATCAATTAAACTTGCACTTTCTCAGTACTGCACTGTGTACCAAGCTGAGCTCTTTGGCATATGTAGAGCTACGAAAGAAATATTAAAATCTAAGCAGCTATCGTTCGGAATATACAGCGACCCAGCTGCCCTCCAAACAATCACGGACTCAAACTCCCTACATCCCCTAGCAATAGAAGCACGAGATAATATAAGAACTGCATCTCTCCAAAACAAAGTAGTTTATCTGTTTTGGATTAAAGCTCACGCTGGACTGGAGGGGAATGAAAGGGCCGATTGTTTGGCAAAAGAAGCTGCCTTAAACTTGAAACGCAAGCCAGATTACGATCTGTGTCCAATCTCACATATAAGGAGAAGCATCCGAACAAAAACACTTGAAGAATGGAATGAACGCTACGTAACTTGTGGAACCGCGGCCGTCACAAAATTGTTTTTCCCCGACGCAAAGATGGCCTATAGTTTAATAAGGAAAATTCAAGTATCCAATATACTAACACAAGTTATGACGGGGCATGGCGGCTTTTCTGAATATTTATACCGCTTCAAGTGTAAAGAAAGCCCTGCCTGTATATGCGATCCAACAAGCGAAGAGACAATCCAGCACGTACTATTCCACTGTCCTGTTTACTCCAAATTTAGGTTTGACATTGAACTAGAACTAAACATACACTTAAAAGAAGACAATGTGAAAGATATCATGATAGATGGCGACAGGGACAAATTTTTAAAGTACTGCATAAAAATAGCACAAATTGTTATAAACAGAAACAAGTCAAAGTAAACAAACTATGTTTCAATAATATAATAATTATATTAATAGTAAACATAGAATAACAGATTGAATAAATAATATTAATAAATCATAGTAGTACTAAGGAAAAATAGATACTAAGTGTATAGTGTAATAATAAATAAACAAAGTGTTTGATTAGCTAAGAAACCCAAAAATAAGAAATAAACAAGAAATAGTATACATAGGATTAGATACATGGGAATCCCACCCATAAAACAGTAATGAAAGTTGAAGTAGGACAGAAAGATATCGTATGAAGAATGAAAGTACGAGAGGCATAACAGTGAGAACTGGCATGTAAGAGACATTAGATAATATAGGCTCCGATTATGTTGGAGGTAGGATATATATAAAAAAAAAAAAAAAAAAAAAAAAAAAAAAAAAAAAAAAAAAAAAAAAAAAAAAAAAAAAAACCTAACCTAACCTAACCTAACCTAACCGAGTCGCATCGCAATCGCCAGTGAAAGTGTCACGATTTTGAGTAGCTCCGCAGTTTTAAAATCCCATAAATAGGTTTTTTCGCGATATCATATCCAAGTTATATATCATTGGATGCGCGCTCGAACGTCTCAGTGATTAGTGAAAGTGTGTTGAAAATCGGTTGTAATTTGGACTTTTTATTAAGAAAAAACACAAAAGTGAAACTTTACAGTTAAATTGTGCCGAAACAAGATCGGTGACGTATTGTTTTCGGACTGCAGTGTTGTGCACCTTGTCTGCCCTCACTCTTGGAAAACACGTCCATTTTTTTCTGGGGAAGAACCGAAGAAGAGGAGGAAAAAATTTATTTTGCGACTGAAATAGACTACATAACTACTTTTTTTGAATTGTAATTCTGTGCACTACATCTGCCTCCTTCGATTAAGACCACTCCCAGATTTTTCTGGTGAGGCTACGAAGTAGGAGAAGGAAAAATTTAATTTGCGGCTAAACAGGTTCGTCAATCCAAAATTATTAATAACGATCAAGAGCCCCTCGTTAATACGCATCTTTTGAGACCCATCACAGAATTTTTAGTCAAGGCCTCGAAGTAGGAGAGGCAAAAAAACAACATCCAGGTGTGAGCCATCAGCCATTCGAAGAGTCCGACGGGATCCAAGGGTACCAGAAGATCGGCCGCGACGAGCTCCTTACGAAGACACCAATCAACAGTAATTTTAATTAATTTTTAACCATAAACCAGCCTTTTTTCGTTTTGTAAGTAAAAAATTTTAAATTTGTAATTAAAATAGTAATCGTAAAATTAACTCTTAAATTAATTGTGTGATACTGCTAGAAAGAGCTCTTTACGCTCTTTTCAGGCATACCAAGCAAGCTGACGTACCTTAATATACTAAAGTACAAACATCATTACCAAGTTATATTTTGCGGCTTATAACTGCAACGTATAGGTTGGTAAAATTTTGTGTTCCGAAATACGGCTAAGGGTGACACGTTTTAGATTCAATTTAATTAAATTTAATTAATTTTTAGACAATAGATTGCCACAAGCAAACATACAAAAAATCTTCAAATAGTCATAACACCCGTCTCAGTTGACTCAGACCCTTCGAGTTTGGGTTGCAACGGATCCTTTCCTCGAGGGGAACAGTTTGGATCAGGCGGATTTCCCCCCAGATACCCCCCCCCTGAAATACCAACAAATTATTTTTAACACTTCCATAGGCCGTCCCCCGAAATCTCCCCCCCTCCCCCATTTTCGACCTCACCCCCTCTAGGGCTAACTTTGGCCCCTGTGCTCCCAGACCCACCAAGTTTGGGCTCAAACGAACCCTCTCATTGAGAGGAACAGTTTGGCTCCGACGGATTTCCCCCACGACCCCCCCCCCTGAAATACCAACAAATTATTTTTAACACTTCCATAGGCCGTCCCCCGAAATCTCCCCCCCTCCCCCATTTTCGACCTCACCCCCTCTAGGGCTAACTTTGGCCCTTGTGCTCCCAGACCCACCAAGTTTGGGCTCAAACGAACCCTCTCATTGAGAGGAACAGTTTGGCACCGACGGATTTCCCCCACGACCCCCCCCCCCCCCTGAAATACCAACAAATTATTTTTAACACTTCCATAGGCCGTCCCCCGAAATCTACCCCCTCCCCCATTTTCGACCTCACCCCCTCTAGGGCTATGGCCCCTGTCAGTCTTCTCGAGAGGAACAGTTTGGCCCCCACAGATTTTCCCTCCGACCACCCTCCTCCCTAGAATCTCAAAAAACACCTCCAAAGACCGACTTCTGACTTAAAATCCTATACAATCCGAAATGGCACTTTGTAGAACCCCTACAAAAACTCCAAACTCGTTTGAGAGCGAAGAGCAAAAGTCACCGCCCAAAATGATAACAACATATAAAAACAGACTTACCGAAGCTGCGGCGCTACAGCAGAGCGCCATTCTCCAACTAGACTCAGCGAGAAATTTGAAAGGAGAGATTAAAACTGCAGTTTTGTCTGCAGTGAAACGACTCTATACACTAGTTAAAGAGGCAGACGGGACGGCGAGTAACAAAAACGAAAAACAAACCAACATAACAACTAACGTAGATTTCACACTAGAACCAAGAATCGACAGGCTAGAAGAACACCTTAACAAATTAGAAAGAGAAACAAATAAGCTGGAGAAAGTCAGAAGAGAACTAGAGAGACAAACCATGAACAACATAGAGGCACTTGATCACAAGGGCAAGGAAATAGTGTCCAGGATAGAACAGGAGACGGGTAAGATGATAGCAACGTACGCGAGTGTTACAGCAGGCCAAAAACCAACAACACCACAAAACGTCGCGTACCGTAAGGAGCCACCAATACAAGAGCAGATGCACTCGATCATAATTAAATCTTCTAACCCAGAAACCACCGGGGAGATAATCGAGCGCATCCGAACCACCGTAGATGCCAAAAATACAGGTATAAATATTGATCGCATCCGGAAAATCAAAGACCAAAAAGTCGTGGTAGGGTGTAACACAACGGCGCAGCTAGATAGGGTAAAGGACCGATTAAAGGCTGATTCTGTGCTCACCGTCGAAACGGCAGAAGCTAAGGACCCCTTGGTCGTCCATCGAGGTGTACTGCAGATCAACACTGATGAAGACATAGTTGCCTCTGTAAAGAATCAGAACAAGGGCTTATTTAAAGATCTACGCCCAGAAGACATCAGAGTCTCGGTCCGATACAGAAGGAAGACACGAAACCCACATACAAATAACATTGTGCTTCAGGTCTCCCCCCAGGTGTGGAAGATACTAACTCAGATAGGAAGGGTCCACATAGATCTACAGAGAGTCGAAGTATTAGACCAATCACCACTGGTGCAATGCTCGAGATGTCTAGGCTATGGCCACGGGCGAAGACACTGCAAAGAAGAAGAAGATCTGCCCTGCGCCTGTGCCCACTGCGGCGGACCCCATATGCGTAATGATTGTCCATTATATAAAGCAGCGGAAAGACCTACCTGCATAAATTGTAAGAAGGCGAACATCGAGAGGCACGATCATGGAGCGTTCGACTCACAGTGCCCAATAAGAAAGAGGTGGGACACCCTGGCCAGAAGGTCGGTAGCGTATTGCTAAGGTGGCCAAAGGCTTTGACAGACCGCTAAAAATAATACAGGCTAACTTACAGAGGTCGACCCTTGCTACTGAAGAACTAATAATGGAGGCAAAGAAGCGACGAGCAGCAATAGCTTTAATCCAGGAGCCATACGTGGGGTCTATTGGCAGGATGAAGTCCTATACGGGAGTCAGGATTTACCAAGATAGCAGCGCAGCCGAAGGTCCTAATAAAGTGGCTATTGCAGTATTTGACGATGACATCCAAGTCGTGCAATACCCTACTCTCACTTCCGCAAATATCCTACCTATAGGTCTGCGCACAGCAAAAGGTGTGGTGAACCTGGTTTCGGTCTATTTTGAACCCAGCCCAAGCCCGATAATACACTACATTGGAAGACTTGAACACGTCCTGAAACATCTCTCTAATAAAATCATCGTTGGAGGAGACGTCAACGCAAAGAGCCCCTGGTGAGGATGCGACGCGCCCGATGAAAGAGGTGAAGAAATTGAAGCCACACTTGATCGCATGAGCCTGGAAGTCATAAACCACGGTAGGGAGCCAACCTTCGACACAATCAGAGGTAACATTAGGTACACAAGCTATGTTGATATCACGGCCGCCACTCACGATCTCCTTGGCCTTATTGAAGACTGGAGGGTGGATTGTGATGTGACTGGTTCTGATCACAACGCCATCACCTTTACTCTTAATTCGGAACTCACAAAAAATAATGGCATACACAGCACAACTAGGGTTTATAATACCCGGAACGCGGACTGGATCCATCTTCACTCGAAGATTTGCCAGTCGCTTTCCGAGCGCAACATCTCCTTAGAACAAGTAAACAACATACACTCCACAAATGAATTGGAAAACACACTCACACACTACACACACATAGTAACAGAAACATGTAACACAATCCTACCTAAAATAAACAAACGCAAAATACTCACCTCCCCACCGTGGTGGACTGAAACGCTCAGCAAGCTTAAGAGCGACGTCGCAAGAATGAAGCGAAGGATTCGCTGCGCAGCTCCGATTCGCCGCCCAAAGGTTGTCCAGGAATACCTGCAAGTAAAAGAAGAATACAAAACGGAAGTTGAAAATGCAAGACTTAATAGTTGGAAGGCTTTTTGCGAGAAGCAGGATCGGGAGAGCCTTTGGGATGGCATCTACAGGGTAATTAGGAGAACCTGCCAAACGAGGATTGAAGACCCGCTTATTAGGGACGGTAAAGCGTTAACAAGCGCTGAATCTGCCGAATTTCTGGCGGAGACACTCTTCCCTGAAGACACGTATACAGGTGAAAATGAAGTACACGCCGATATTAGAAGAAAAGCCCAAAATGTTAACTTAATGGACCAAGATGAACTCCATGACCCGCCTTTTACGCATACGGAGTTATTTGAATGCGTAGCAAGCTTTAACCCAAAGAAAGCTCCGGGAGGAGACGCGCTCACTGCTGACATTTGCGGAAATGCTATCGCTGCCAACCCCGATGTCTTTTTGGCCATTGTGAATCAATGTCTTGCGTCTGTATCAATGTCTTTGTCTGAGTTATTTCCCCGTGCAGTGAAAGAAGGCAGCCGTAATCATTCTGCGGAAACCGGGTAGGGATAATTATACACAGCCAAAATCGTTCCGACCTATCGGACTGCTGCCTATCTTCGGTAAAATCTTAGAAAAAATGCTCGTAAGACGTCTTAACTTTTACCTCGTCCCCAGGCTCTCGGTGAATCAATATGGATTTGTACCACAGCGTGGAACTGAGGACGCACTGTACAAACTCACAAACCACGTAAGGGAAGGTGTTAAAAACAAAAAGATTGTCACCCTCATATCCTTGGACATAGAAGGCGCTTTTGATAACGCATGGTGGCCCGCCATCAGGATAAGGTTGGCAGAAGAAGGCTGTCCCGTCAACTTAAGACGCCTAATCGATAGCTATTTACACCAGAGAGAAATAAGGTTGCTCTATGGAGGGGCCGCTATTACCAGGACAACGAGTAAGGGCTGCGTCCAAGGTTCTATCGGAGGACCTATACTCTGGGACCTCCTACTAGACTCACTCCTAAAGCAGTTGGACGCCATGAACATTTATTCCCAGGCCTTCGCCGACGATATAGCCCTCGTTTTTACAACCAACAGCTCTCTTGAAACGGAAATGAAAGCTAATAAAGCTCTGGAACATGTTCGAAGCTGGGGGATGCAAAACAAACTAAATTTCGCTCCAAACAAAACAAAAGCAATGATAATCACAAATCGGATAAAATATGAAACACCTAGACTAGTAATGGGAGGCTCACTCATCGAAATCACAGATAGCATAAAGATATTAGGATTAATAATTGATAACAAATTAACTTTTAATAAACACACTATCTCAGTAAGTAAAAAAGCCATAGAAATTTATAAACGCGTTGCAAAAACAGCCAGGGTGAGTTGGGGACTGGACTCAAAAATTATTAGAACCATTTATACTGCTGTAATTGAGCCAATTATGCTATACGCTGCAAGTTCATGGTTTCCAGCTGCGAATAAAATATACATTAAGCAGAGACTCGATACTGTACAGAGAGGATTCGCAGCTAAGATCAGCAGATCGTACCGCACCACCTCCCTCAACTCATTGAGAATTATCGCGGGTTTACTCCCGCTCGATCTGCGCGTTCAGGAGGAAGCACTATTATACCAGCTGAGAAAGGGTCACATAGAATGGGATGATCTGAAAGGCGCGGAGGTTGAACGCAAGACTGCATTCGAAGATATCCCGCACCCAGCAGACGCACCAAAAATTTCATATCGAATCCTGGGCAACGAAGAGCTGGAAGCAGACAGCGAAACTCCCGAAACTGTCCATATATATACAGACGGCAGTAAGACACTGGACGGTGTGGGGGCGGCGGTGACGCTCTGGAGAAATCAATGCGAGTTAGGAGCTCATAAATTACCACTTGCCCATTTCTGCAGTGTTTATCAAGCAGAGCTGGTCGCTCTAAACAAGGCAGTGCAGTTGGCAACAAAGCGAAATGGGACCGGCTTTAACATTTACAGTGACTCTAGGTCTGCGCTTGACGCGGTAGCGGGAACCCGCTCCCTCAATCCCCTCGCCACAGAGATCCGTGACATGTTGAGGTCCAATCCTCACAAGGAGATTAAGCTTTTCTGGGTCAAAGCACATGCGGGAAGGGAGGGAAATGAGCGAGCGGACGAGTTGGCAAAGAAAGCTGCCAGCAATGTTAAGTTAAGGCCGGTCTATGATCGCTGCCCACTGTCGCACCTCAAACGCATCATAAGAGCAGGAACACTGCATAAGTGGCACACCAGATACAATAACACATCTACAGGTAAAATCACAAAAATATTCCTTCCGGATGCAATTGCAGCATATAGAATCCTAAGTACCGTTGAACCTAACTACGTTCTGGCGCAGGTCCTCACTGGTCATGGGGGCTTCTCAGAATATTTGTATAGGTTTAAATGCAAAAGCACTCCTACATGCCCATGCGGGCATCATGAAGAGTCCGTGCCTCACATACTAATCGATTGTCCGATATATGGTTATGAGAGGCATGAGCTAACGCAAAAACTAAAAGACAAACAATTAGAAATACATACCATAGCCGATATCATGGCGGACAAAAAAGCTAGGCCCATATTTCTAGAATTCTGTTTAAGTATAGCCAAAAAAGTATTTAATAAAAACAAAACAAGATAATTCACTAACACCCTAACGGCTCAAAAAAATCGGAACGAAACCATGTATTAATTAAGTTATAAGTTAGAATAAGTATAAATAATTAATGTAGTATAAAGTAATCAATATACTTGTTATCCACTTATTTAAAATTAGACTATTAAATATTGTAATTAGAATAAAAACTTCATATAAGAAGTTAGTCGAAAGAATTGTATAAAATAAGACTCTTTAATATTGTTATAAAGATAAGAATCAAACGTGTGTTAGAAGAAGTTAAGTATTATGTTGTAATAAATAAGACTCTTAAATATTGTTATTTTGATTAAAACTAAACATGTATTAGAAGTAAGTAAGAATAAGTAACATTGTGATGATCAATAAAAACCCCACAAGTTGTTTCACTTTAGCTCGAAATCCACGGCCCGGTGATAACCTCGCCCGGGGGGTAGGCTATTAGGCAAAAAAAAAAAAACCTAACCTAACCTAACCTAACCTAACCATTAGCTAGCGGCGCTCCATTCGAAATTGAGGGCTGCATACGATGGAGTGCCGATTTCAACTCTCCGCCGCAAAATTAGAGCCAGGACCCTCGACGTCTGGCAGGAGCGGTACACCGCGGGTCAAACCGCAAGTGTCACAAAAGCGTTCCTGCCGGACGTCGCGGCGGCCTACAAGCTGGTTAGGGAAGAGCCTTTCTCCGCGTTGATGGCCCAGATCATCACGGGCCATGGCGGGTTCTCGGCGTATCTCCACCGGTTCGGACTAAAGGATAGCCCAGCGTGCATTTGCGACGGTCTAACTGACGAAAGCGCAATGCACCTCGTGCTCGAATGCCCTAGGTTCGGCCGGTGGAGATGCGACCTTGAGATTGAAAGTGGGGTGGCCGTCGTGGAGGCCAACCTACCAGCCTTGGTTTCAAAGCCTTTACGGATAAAGTTTGAAATATTTTAGCCGATGTGCTGCCGAGGAACGGCAGCAACATAAAAGTTAAAAATTAAATAGTCTAGGAATTGTAAATAATACGTGTCTTTTGTTTTCTTTTTAATCTTTAGTATTAATAATTAAATTTGTAAATAATGTATAGAAAGGTTCCCTATAATATTAAGTATAGGGACCTTATACAACACAGTGACTCCCTTTAAAAATGTATAGAGACATAATTAAGATATAATTTAAAAAGTTCATTAAAATCGTGTATTTAGTCATAAGTGTAAGAGAATGTAAATATAAAATATTATAAATAAATGATTACCCACCCCCAATCCCTGCAGCTCAATGGCAGGGAGGAAGTAGCGTAACTAGCTCCTCGGCCCTGGGACGCAAGTTGCCAGGGATGGTAGGCCACTAGTTAGTAAAAAAAAAAAAAACCTAACCTAACCTAACCTAACCTAACCTTAGCTCATAAAATTAGCAAGAACTTTGAGTGACTTTTTATTAAAGTTTCATAGAAATACATCTTAAAAGGCTTTCAAACAGACTCTTAAATATTTAAATTAATATTATTCTACTGTCATTGTGAATAACGAAGTGATAAGACGTGTAAATACAAAACTTTAAATATAAAAGACCTATAATTAGCAGTTATCACCGCCATTTCCTTGTATGTCAGTCGTCAAACCACAGAGTACTTAACTAAAGGGAGGTGCGATTGACACGGAGTATATACCGGATAACAATTACGGCTACTGATTGGCGTTACACTTGATCTGGCAAAGAGAAATAGATTTGGTCATTTATTGAAAGATTACATACGTACATACATTAGTCAGAATTAAATTGAATTAAAAAAAAAAAAAATGTCGTCTGATAAAATGCCGCTTAGTTCGCCAAAAACGCCATCGGAAAAATTGGGAGAACCTTCGCGTCCTGTATGGAAATGGTCACCAAGTGATGCACGAAAGTCATACAACGCCGTAATTGAAAAAGTAAAGTAACTTTAAGTGTTTAGCTATTTGAAACAAATACAAGCAATATATTTAGTTGAATATTATAGCGTATGAGAACAAAGAATTTTGTAAAAGTGAAAGTTAGTTAAGTTTTTTTTTATGTCTTGGATTTTAAAAGTTTCTATAGCACTGTAAATTATGTAACCATTATTTGTGATAAATTTTTGAAAACTTGTCAGGCTTACTACTCACATAAGCTACAGGTAAAATACTTGTTTCTATATCGGTTAAGAATACTTAAATGTTAAATATGTAATTAAAAGTCGGAAGAAATTTAAAACAATGTATTTTATGTTATATATATAGTTAACTGAATATTTATGCATATGAGTACAACAAATTTTGTCCGTCCAAAATGGTTGTACTTATAATTATTTTATGAAATAGAAAATACACAAAGTGTTGGTAAGAAGAGATTGTCTGATGTCTGTCTATATGGTAATAGATGGACAAGGCATCTCTAATTTGTAAGAGTTTTTATTGTATTGATTGCGAAGTAGCATTTTATGTTAACTTTTTTATTATTGTAAAGAGCTGCCAGAAAAAAAAAATATATGTAACTAAAAAAAAAAAAAACGGCAGTCTCTATCTGAGAACTGAGAAATGTACTAATATACACAACAATGTTGAACTACGATACTACGAATAAGATCTAGCAAATATGATAGCAACTCACTTTCAGCAAATATTGTAAGATATGCCTGTAAAATAGGATCACAAACCCGACCGTTTGATGGTTGGGAATAACTTGGAGCGAAATTTAAAAAAAAAAAAAAAAAAAACCTAACCTAACCTAACCTAACCGCACTTGTGACTAAACCATTGAGTCGTCTACATATAGCTCCCAGTAAAAAATTATTTAAAGTGGTAAATAGTGCTTTGATTGTTATAAAAATTGGTACAGTGTATTGTTATAACATAAATCACCGGGATTATTGTTGGCAAAAGTTTTGCACAGCGCACTCCTAAGTTACGGGACCTAGACTTTCTGTCAGTTTCCCTGAGTTGTTGCTATAGTGATCAAGAAACTAATTACTAATCCCGCTAGTGCTCATCATGACCAATCCAGCAAAGCCTTCAACTGTCTTCGTACCACAGACCACTGATACGTCTTCAAAGGAAATATAGATCCTACAACTCACCGACGACGGAACACGGAAGTCATCCAAATACATCGGCAAGACATCAGGCAAAACACCAGAGGTACAACCCACCCCTTCCCCCTCACTAACCATTAACCCCCTGGTCATCTCCACCCACTTACCGATTAATTGGCCCCCCCCCCCCCCCCTCCTCCTCCCCTCTAACAAAAATAACAACCTATCCCAATAGTCTTCCCGTGAAACGCCCTCCCCCCCTCCCCCCTCCCCCCTCCCCCCAACCATACCTCACCCCCCTTGGTCATAACTCGTGAACCGAGGCAGCTAGGGTAGCCGAGTTTGGGCTTGCCTGAACCGTCTTTTTAAGATCTTTTAATTGGCTCCGACGAAATTTTTAAATTCTTTGTTTTTAACTAGTTATAGGTATTTTTTTTTTATATTTTTGTAAAAATTATTTGTAATTTCTTTATTTTTCACTAAGGATAGCCGTGTTTGGGCTCATTTTCATCGTAAAGAGTAGTTCTCTCTATTGGCGCTACTAAAAATCTGTTATTGTCAAATTATTATATTATTAAATCTTAATAAGTAATTCTACGTGTCGCCGTTCTAGCATTATGTCAACATCATCGGCTAAGTCTTCCCGCCAGATTAGAACCGGCGATAAGGGGTTGGTGGCCACAACGATGACCACGAAACGGCCATCATCAGACCCCGGAAGAATACGAGCTGTTTTGAGCCGAAAGGTTGACGCGGGGGAAGGTTCCTTTACCGGTAGCGAATTCGGTGCCGGCTCGGGAAGCAAACCTGGCAGTGGCGCCTTGGCGCAATCGATCCAATGGGAGGCGGTCGGGGATTTTCACACCCCGCCATCCGTAAGTAAGATCAGTAAGCACCGGGGAGCCCGAAAGTCCAACGGCAACAATATTAAAGGACGCTAACAGAGTCTACCAGCGGGCTAAAGAAGAGCTGGAAAAATCAGGAAACCTGAAAGGCTCTATCAAAACAACCGTGATAGAGGGCCTCAACTTTCTGTATGAGGCCACTTTACAGGTAAATAGTGCGCGGCGCGATCTCCAAATGGAGATCGCAAATATTAAAAGGAGACACGCAGAGGACATCTCCAGAAGAGAGTCCGGCCACGCGGAGCAGATTTTGCTCTTAACGCAGCGGGTGGAGAAAGCAGACGTGGGGGGGCAGACGGCGGAGTTGCGCAAGGAGCTAGAGGCACTCCGCCGTATAGTTGAATTCGAAGTAATTCAGCAAATTAACACAAGGCTGCCCCTCCATCCCCCGCTGCTGAGCTGGGCTCCCTTCTGGGAGAATTAAAGTCCATGCGGCGGGAAGCTACAGACATGTTGGCTGAGGTGCGAAGTCTGGGAGCTAAAGTAACAAAGCTCCCAGAGGAGCCCGTACGGGCCTCAACACCGCCTTCGTATGCGGCGAAGTCCGGTCACTCAATCATGGTGACGAGTAAGTCGCCTGACGACAGTAGCGAAAATGTCCTCACCATGATTAGGGCGACTGTTGACCCAACGAAATCCGGTGCCAAGGTGGATAGCGTCCGCAAAATCCGCAACAAGAAGGTGGTGTTAACGTGCGGCACGAAAGGTGAGGTAGAGGCCGTGAAGACTCGGCTCGGAGCCAACTCGGGCCTCCAAGCTCAAGAGGCAATGGGGAGAAATCCGATGGTGATCATCAGAGACGTCCTCTCTTGCCTCAAAGACGAGGAGGTCATTGCGGCCCTGAGAGCTCAGAATAAAGAGCTCTTCACAGGCCTCCAGAAGGACCATCAAACGACGGAAACATGTTTCCGACGTAGGTGCCGCAACCCGCACCTCTCACATGTCGTCCTGCGTGTGGCCCCTCCGCTGTGGCGTCGCATGACGGACGGGGGCTCCGTCCATCTTGACCTTAAGCGGTCAAAGGTTGAGGACTTCTCGCCCCTTATACAGTGCTCGAAGTGCTTAGCCTTCGGGCACGGACGGCGCCACTGCAAAGAGTCTTCGGACCTTTGCAGTCACTGCGGGGGACCACACGTTAGGAGCGAATGCCCCGACTATGTCGTGGGAGAGCCGCCCAGCTGCATTAACTGCCGTCACGCGAAGCTGGAAAAGACGGACCACGGTGCATTCAGCAGTGACTGTCCGGTGAGGCGGAAGTGGGATGCCCTTGCCCGCCTTGGCGTGTGCTACTGCTGAGGGCACCGCAGTCGTAATTCCAGGAGGTCGCGGGCCCAGGGATGCTGCTTCAAGGCACATGATACAGGTAAACCTGCAGCGGAAGCGATTGGCAACCGATGAGCTGATGGCAGAACCTGTCAGCCAGAAGGTAAGCCTGGCACTGCTGCAGGAACCCTATACAGGTAGTCAAGGTGCCTTGAAGCGATACCCAGGGGTTCGCGTCTATCAAATGGACCAGGGGATAACTAGGACCAACCCCGCAAAGGCCGCAATAGCGGTCTTTGATAAAGACCTCCAGGTAAGGTGTGACCCGAGCCTCCAGTCGGAGAACATAGTGGCAATCATCATAGAGTTCTCCGACTGGACACTTGGAATAGTGTCCGCTTACCTGGAAGGGGACAAACCCCTGGATCCATACCTGGAACGTCTGTCCAGCGTCCGATCCAAGCTGGGAACCTTGAGTGTTGTGATCGGAGGTGACTTCAACGCGTGGAGCCCATGGTGGGGTAGCACGGACGAGGATCACCGGGGAGCTGAATTGGCTGGATACTTTGATGATCATCAGCTGCACATCCTTAATACCGGAATCGAACCCACCTTCCAAGTGGTTCGAGGAGGTCGGCTTTGCACAAGCAGAGTCGACATTACGGTGTGCAGCCAAAGTATCCTGCCAAGGATGGAATCCTGGTGGGTGGACCCCGCTATGGTAAGCTCCGATCACAACGCTCTAAGGATAGGCCTCCGCGCTGGTCGTGCGAAAGCACCCGGCCCAGCACCAACCACTCGGATATATAACACGCGAAAGGCAAACTGGGACAAGTTCCGAAAGGAACTTATCCTACAGTTCGAAAGCCGGCAAATCCGAGTGGAAAGAGTGTCGGCCATAACCGCCCCCGAGGACATCGAAAACGTTGTCCTCGAATACCAGGAGGCGGTCCGACAAGCGTGTGAGGCCGCGATCCCAAAGCTGAACCGATCACTGAAGTATGAACCTCCATGGATGACCTCCGAACTTCGGGTCCTGCAGCGAGATGCGGTCACTAAAAAGAGACGCATACGCTGCGCGGCCCCAACAAGGAGGGAATTCGTCATTCGACAGTACCTAGAAGCTAGGAAGAAATATGAGTCTGCCGCGCAAGCGGCGCAAACCCATAGCTGGAAGGAGTACTGTACCGCGCAAACAGGCGAAAGCCTGTGGGACGGAATCTACAGAGTCCTCCGTCAAAGCTCGAAAAAGCAAGAAGACAAACTTCTTGTGAGAGACGGAGTGACTCTTGATCCCAAGCAAAGTGCAGAACTCCTTGCAGCTACGTTCTTCCCGGACGACTTTTGTCAGTCCACGGTAAGACTTTGGAAAAGATGATGGTACGCCGGATAAAGTGGCACGTACTGCCGACGCTAAATCCGGCCCAATTCGGTTTTATGCCACAGCGGAGCACTGAAGATGCCCTCTTTGCCTTGATCGAGCACATCAGAGCTGAGGTCAGGGCAAAGAGGGTAGTATTGATGGTGTCTCTAGACATAGAGGGGGCATTCGACAGCGCCTGGTGGCCAGCTATTAAACACCAGCTGGCCGCCAGGAAGTGCCCGGGGAACCTATACTCCACCGTGTGCAGCTACCTCAATGACCGCAACCAAGGGTGCGTTCAGGGATCGATTGGGGGGCCCATATTCTGGAACCTCCTGATTGATCCGTTGCTGGGCGCCCTCGAGGAAGAGGGCCTACGCGTGCAAGCCTTCGCCGACGACGTAGTGCTCGTCTTCTCGGGCTCCTCTCCGGAGACTATCGGGCGGACCGCTAACTCCGTCCTCCGGCGGGTCTTCGACTGGGGCTTGGACAACAAGCTGCGATTTGCTCCACACAAGACCAACGCCATGGTGATTACCAAGAAACTGAAAGTAACACCTATTCAGATCACCATGGGCGGCGAAAGTATAAAGATGGTCACAGAAACCAAGATCCTGGGTCTTATTATTGACCACAGGTTGTCCTTTAAGCCGCACGTCGCTGACGTTTGCCGGAAGGCAACGGCCATTTATGGCCAATTGTCAAGGGCGGCTAAGACAACCTGGGGCCTGAACCCAGAGGTGGTGAGGACCATCTACATCGCCGCTGTGGAGCCAATCGTACTCTACGCTTCAAGCGTCTGGGTCCCAGCCGTAGATCAAGTCGGAGTGCGGAAGTTGCTGGACGCAGTTCAGCGAGGGTTCGCGCGGAAGATCAGCCGGACATACAAAACCGCCAGTTTGAGTGCGGCACTGATCCTGTCAGGTATCTTGCCACTCGACCTGAGAATCCGAGAGGCAGCAGAATTGTACCGATATAAAAGGGGTGAGGACATTGATGGTATGGCAGACAGGAAGGCTGAACAGCGGGTTAGCTTCCTGGATGCTCCCCATCCAGCCCTCGCTCCTGAGGTAGAGTTCTGTTGTCTCGAGGAAACACAGGCCGAAACCGACGCGGTAGAGGTGCAGGATGACTCTGGAGAGGGAGAGGGTTACCTGCAAGTCTACACCGACGGAAGCAAGATACAGGGCAGGGTTGGAGCCGGAATATCATACAGGCGGCGAGGCTTGGAAGTCAGAGCAAGAAAACTCAAATTGGAGAATTATTGCTCTGTCTTCCAAGCCGAAATGTGCGCAATTTCGAAGGCTATCGAGGACATCTTGAAGATGCCCGACATGAGGGTCGAGATTCTAAGTGACTCCAGGTCGTCGCTGGAGCTGCTAAGGGATCGATCCTCATTCAACCCGATAGCCTTCGAAATCAAAACCCTGATTCGGCGGGCCCGAGATATGGGTAAAACCATTCGGTTCCGCTGGGTCAGAGCGCATGTAGGTATTGAGGGGAACGAGAGGGCTGACCACTTGGCGAAGGATGCGGCGCTCCACTCGAAACAGAGGGCTGCGTACGACGGAGTGCCGTGGAATAAGAGCCAGGACCCTCGGCGTCTGGCAGGAGCGTTACACTGCGGGTCAAACCGCAAGTGTCACAAAGGCGTTCCTGCCAGACGTCGCGACGGCTTATAAGCTGGTGCGGGAGGCACCCTTCTCCGCTCTGATGGCCCAAGTCATCACGGGTCATGGTGGCTTCTCGGCGTATCTCCACCGGTTCGGACTGAAGGATAGCCCAGTGTGCATTTGTGACGGTCAAACGGACGAAAGCGCAATGCACCTGGTGCTCGAATGCCCGAGGTTCGGTCGGTGGAGATACGATCTTGAGGTCCAGAGTGGAGTGGCCGTACTGGAGGCCAACCTCCCCATATTTTTGTCTAGCCACAGAAGACTTTTTGAGGCATTTTGCCTCAAAATCTTGGTAGATGTGCTGCCAAAGAACGGCAGCAATATAAATTTTAAGAATGTAAAAATGTAATTGTGTTTGTAAGCAAAATAGATTTAATTGTATGTATAGAATAAATAACACTAGGCTTAAATAATGTAATTTAAAATATAGCAAGGCATTTGTAAAGCCTGGTTCCCTATGATTCAGCATAGGGACCTTTTTACAAACCTAAGCCTCTAAGATTGATTGTGTGTGTGCCTAGAGTAAGATAGGATTAAGTCATTGTAATATAGTAAGTCAAATAATAGTCAAATTGAATTGTAACATAAATACATAGTAGTAGCCTAAGAACTGGAAAAAAAATGTATTTAATTAAGTAGATAATAAGTTTGTAATAAATGTAGATGTAAATAAAATACTCCCACCTTCAACCCCTACAGCTCAATGGTAGGGAGAAAGCTGTTAACTAGTAGCTCCTCGGCCCTGGAGCGAAAGCTGCCAGGGAGGTAGGCCTAGTAGACAAAAAAAAAAAAACCTAACCTAACCTAACCTAACCTAACCTAACCCGTTTCGCAACCCACGTCGTGCTGAGTGCATACAAATGTTCTGCTCTGCTATATAAAAGGTCGTAGTGTTGGAAAAAATAAGTTAAGTGAAGTTAATATTGCTTATATGTGTGTTGTTCAAGTATATTAGTGCATTTCCACAAGAAAGCAGCTTCAAAAAAGCTCCTAAACAAATAAGTTACATAAAATTGTTACTTGTGCTGTGTCGTCGGAATCAATTGACAATCAGGTCAGAACATACTGTGGTGTGTACAAGTGTTCTTTCTTATTATTTTATATATAAATGAATCAATACAATTGGATTAAAGCTACATTAAATGATAACTCAATTATAAATATCATACTTTCCGCATACTAAACATTCTATTTATAGAATTTACCGACGCCATTAGCTCATAAAATTAGCAAGAACTTTGAGTGACTTTTTATTAAAGTTTCATAGAAATACATCTTAAAAGGCTTTCAAACAGACTCTTAAATATTTAAATTCATATTATTCTACTGTCATTGTGAATAACGAAGTGATAAGACGTGTAAATACAAAACTTTAAATATAAAAGACCTATAATTAGCAGTTATCACCGCCATTTTCTTGTATGTCAGTCGTCAAACCACAGAGTACTTAACTAAAGGGAGGTGCGATTGACACGGAGTATATACCGGATAACAATTACGGCTACTGATTGGCGTTACACTTGATCTGGCAAAGAGAAATAGATTTGGTCATTTATTGAAAGATTACATACAAACATACATTAGTCAGAATTAAATTGAATTAAAAAAAAAATGTCGTCTGATAAAATGCCATCGGAAAAATTGGGAGAACCTTCGCGTCCTGTATGGAAATGGTCACCAAGTGATGCACGAAAGTCATACAACGCCATAATTGAAAAGTTAGATGAATCTTGGAATATTCCGTCCTCAACTAAAAAGATCATCAAAGATGCCTTGGACCTGTTTTATGAGTTAATTAGAGATGTAAATAGCGAAAACTTAGCTTTAAAGAGGGAAATGACAAAAATGAAACAAGATATGGAAAATATGGTTCAAGAAGATAGCCAGGCTGAAACCACCCCCAAAAATCTGGATCATCTACTAGAAGGTATTAAGGCCCTTAATGTCAAGAGCGACAAGCTGCAAGAAGATATTGAACGCATCGCCTCACAAACAACGCGGTTTCTCGAGACACCGCCGCAAATTGCTGTATCGCCGACCTATGCGGACGTTGTAGCACGAGCTCCGGCCACATCCGGTCACGCAATAATCATAGGGAGCACGTCTCAAGACGACTCGAGCGAGAGCGTGCTCAAAAAGATTAGGGTGGCCGTCGATCCAATTAAAACTGGGGCCCGAGTCGATAGTGTCCGCAGGGTACGAAACCAGCGCGTCGTGATCACATGCGGATCGAGGGAAGAGGTGGAAGTTGTGACAGGCCGACTTAAAGAGAGCCCGACACTCACTTACCAGCAAGTAAAGGGGAAGAATCCTCTCATAATTATTAAGGATGTCCTGTCAGACCTTAAGGACGAAGACGTTCTTTTGGCCCTGACAGCACAAAACAAGTGGTTATTTTCTGGGCTCTCAGAAGAGGAGCAAACAATGGAGATCCGATTTCGAAGACGGTGCCGCAACCCTCACGTAAACCATATCGTTATGCGCGTAGCTCCAAAGCTGTGGCAGCGGGTGACGGCGGAAGGTTCAGTCCACATTGACCTCAAGCGGTCAACGGTGGAGGACTTCTCGCCGGTCATCCAATGTACCCGCTGTCTTGGATTTGGACACGGTCGACGAAACTGCAAAGAAGCTGCTAGCCTATGTAGTCACTGTGGTGGCCCTCACCTACGACACGATTGCCCTCATTATATTGTGGGAGAACAACCATGCTGCCTAAATTGCCGGAGCGCCGGTCTGGAGAAAACAGACCATGGGGCTTTTAGTGTCGAGTGTTCGGTCAGGCGAAAGTGGGACTCCATAGCCCGCCTGAGCGTGACGTATTGCTGAGGAACCCGCAGTACTCGGTCGTAAACATGATATTTACAATCTGTTAAAAAATTATATTACGATAATCCTTATTCAAAATTATTTTCTACATTATTGAACTTTTTGAGATATTACTACTAAAAAAAAAAATAAATAGCTATCAAGTAAAATTTTATTCTTACACTACTAAACTAATTGAAATATCAGTTGTAATATAATAGTTTTTTTTTATGTGTCAACCATTATAAGCTTTAAAGGTTTCTATAGCAGTATTCAGTTATGATTTGTTATTGACTTTTATAATATATAAAAATAAATTGAAAACCTTTCAGGCTTATTATGCTCTTTATAAACGTTTAGGCTACAACATAAGTATCAACTTTGTTTTTAAAGATTTATAGAATATCTGTACATTTGTCATTAAAACTATATACTTAAATCATTAATGAATAAGGAACATAGCCTTCTATTATGGAAATTAATAAGAAAATGAAATAGTAATAACAATACATATAAATAATAGTATGCAAATTATTAAAAATGCAATGACAACATGTATATATTTTTATTTTTATTTTCAATATTAAGTCAATTATTACAACATTAATTATATTATTTTGATTTTTAGTTAATTTACACTTTTCTGGGTGACTATAACAATGTATATATATTTTTATATAGCACTGTAAAGTTATCATGCAGCTATGATTATTATTGATTTTTGTAAATATTAAAAACAATTTGGAATCCCTTTCATTTCATTATATCAGCTCTCTATGACTGAGCTAAAATACTCTTATTATTATCGATATGAAGATTATATGTTAAAAAATTGTGCCTTTATTGTTAAAACTATGTATATAAGTAATTTTAAGTGTTTAGCTATTTGAAACAAATACAAGCTATATATTTAGTTGAATATTGTAGCGTATGAGAACAAAGAATTTTGTAAAAATGAAAGTCTTGGCTTTTAAAAGCTTCTATGGCACTGTATATTATGTAACCATTATTTGGGATAAATTTTTGAAAAACTTGTCAGGCTTACTACTCACATAAGCTACAGGTAAAATACTCGTATCTATATCGGTTAAGAATACTTAAATGTTAAAAATGTACTTAAAAGTCGGAAGAAATTTAAAACAATGTATTTTATGTTATATATATAGTTAACTGAATATTTATGCATATGAGTACAACAAATTTTGTCCGTCCAAAATGGTTGTACTGCCAGAAAAAAGAAAAAAAAAATACAAAAGAAAAAAAAAATATATGTAACAAAAAATAATAATAATAATAATAATAAAAAAAAAATAAAAAAAAAAACGGCAGTCTCTCTATCTGAGAACTGAGAAATGTACTAATAAGTTCAACAATGTTGAACTACGATACTACGAATAAGATCTAGCAAATATGATCAACTCACTTTCAGCAAATATTGTAAGATATGCCTGTAAAATAGGATCACAACCCCGACCGTTTGATGGTTGGGAAAAACTTGGAGCGAAATTAAAAAAAAAAAAAAAAAAAAAACCTAACCTAACCTAACCTAACCTTTTTTTTTTTCACCAAATCATTGCGTCGTCAACGTATCGCTCTGTTATAAAAATTAATAAAAGTGGTTAAAAGTGAACGTATCAGCCTGAAATTTGGTACAGTGTTGTGTTAGCCTACAATTCACCAGGATTAGTGTTTGTGGAAGTTTTGTGCAGCGCGCTCCAAAGATACGGGGCCTGGACTTTGTGTCAACTGCCCCGAGTCGCCGCTGCAACAATCAAGAAACGCAGTACTAATTCCTGTAGCGCTGATCAAGACCTAGCTATTGATCCAAGTTTGAATAAAATCGGCCGTTGGATTGCGGAGATATTGAAAGATTAAGGTGCATCCCATAACCTCGTCGGCATTGTATGGGAGAAGCAGCCACGCGGTGCCACGCGGTTTGGGAAAAATTCAGACAGCTCGAGCACCAGTGACAACTGACAGCCGTCAATTTCAATACTCCGCACCACTGAGAAGAAAACTAAATAGATCCGACGAACATCAGACATAGGAAGTCATCGAGGTGCAACATCGCGGCAAAACACCACAGGTACCCGATATCCTCAGTAACCTTTAACCCCTGGTAATCGCCACAACTAACACACTAATTGCCATCTACCTTAGCTAACCCCCCCCCCCCCTCTAACAAAAAATATTTCCCTACCCTAATCATCTCCCCACGAAACCTCCCCCCCCCCTCCCCCCTCGGGTATACCTCACCCCCCTTGGTCCTATCTTTGGAACCAAGGCACCTAGGGCAGTCGAGTTTGGGCTCGTCTGAACCGCGGTTGGAAGATCTCTCGATTGGCCCCTTCAGAATTTCAAAATTATTGTTTTTAATTAATTTATAGGGTTTTTTATATTTACAGAACTGGAATCGTCATAACTTCTTTGTTATTTAACCTAGAGCATCAGTGTTTGGGTTCGCCTTAATCGCAAAGCTGAGTTCTGTCGATTGGCACTATTTAAAAGTTGTGTTTGTAAAATTTTTTTTTTTTTTTTGGTATTTTTTTTTTAATTTTGATACTTTATTGATTTTGTTTTATAATTATTGATTATTTAATAAACCTACGTGCTGCCGTTCCAGTAAGATGTCTTCAACATCGGCTAAGTCGTCACGCATTCTTAGAGCCGGAGACAAGGACTCTGTGACTTTAATGACAAAACGGCCATCATCAGACCCTGGAAAGGTACGGGCAGTAGTTAGCCGGAAAGTTGACGTGGAGGAGGGCTCCTACACTGGAAGTGAGTTCGGCGCGGGCTCTGGAAGCAAACCAGGCAGTGGCACCCTCGCCCAAGCGTTCCAACGGGAAGCGGAGGTCGCTTTTCATACTCCGCCATCCGGAGGACGCCACAGCAATATAGGGGGACCCGAAAGCCCAACG
This sequence comes from Leptidea sinapis, assembly GCF_905404315.1. Taxonomy (NCBI): domain Eukaryota; kingdom Metazoa; phylum Arthropoda; class Insecta; order Lepidoptera; family Pieridae; genus Leptidea; species Leptidea sinapis. The sequence goes on along the minus strand of NC_066271.1, from coordinate 16,123,295 downwards.
GCTACAGTGCTCAAAACCGCCAACTCTGTGTACCAGCGAGCCAAAGAAGAATTAGAAAAATCTGGCAACCTGAAAGGCTCCATAAGAGCTACAGAGTTGGATGGCCTCAACTACCTGTATGGGGCCACCCTTGAAGTGAACAGTGCGCGGAGTGATGTCCTTTTACAGGTAGAACACCTGAAAAGGACACACGCAGAGGACATCTCCAGGAGGGAGTCCAGCCATGCGGAGCAGATCATGCTCCTCACGCAGAGGTTGGATAAGTCGGACGTCGGTGGACAGACTGCGGAGTTGAGAAAGGAGCTGGAGGCACTCCGCAGAATAGTCGAATTCGACCTAATCCAGCAGGTCAAACTGTTCCCTTCTCCACCCACAGCGGATCTGGGCTCCCTGCTGGGAGAACTTAAGTCAATGCGTCAAGAGGCAACCAACATGCTTGCTGAGGTGCGAGCTCTGGGGGCGAGAACAACGAAGCTCCTGGAGGAGCCTATGCAGGTAAAAGCACCGCCTTCATATGCGGCGATGGCCGCTAAGGCGCCGGCAAAGTCCGGCCACTCAATCGTGGTGACAAGTAAGTCGCCCGATGATTCGAGCGACAGCGTTGTCGCCAAAATAAGAGTGGCCGTCGACGCTACTAAAACTGGCGCCAAGGTGGACAGCGTCCGCAGAGTGCGCAATAGGAAGGTGGTGCTCACTTGCGGCACCAAAAGCGAGGTGGAGGCAGTGAAGACCCGGCTCGGGGCCAACTCGGGCCTCCAAGTTCAAGAGGCTAGGGGTATCCACTGTGGAGCCGTCTGACAGACGAGGGCTCCGTCCACCTAGACCTTAAGCGGTCGAAGGTGGACGACTTCTCACCATTAATACAGTGCTCAAAGTGCCTAGCCTTTGGGCACGGACGGCGCCACTGCAAAGAGTCCTCGGAACTTTGCAGCCATTGCGGGGGCCCACACGTGAGGGCCGAATGCCCCGACTATGTCGTGGGGGAGCCGCCCAGGTGTGTCAACTGTCGACATGCCAAGCTGGACAAGACGGATCACGGTGCATTCAGCAGCGACTGTCCGGTGAGGCGGAAATGGGATGCCATTGCCCGCCTCGGCGTGAGTTACTGCTGAGGGCACCGCGGTCATAAATCCAGGTGGTCGCAGGCCCAAGGATGCTGCTTCGAGGCACATGATACAGGTAAATCTGCAGCGAAAGCGATTGGCAACCGATGAACTGATGGCAGAAGCTGTCAGTCAGAAGGTTAGCCTGGCACTGCTGCAGGAACCCTACACAGGTAATCAAGGTGCCTTGAAGCGGTATCCGGGGGTCCGCGTCTTTCAGATGGACCAGGGGATTAGTAAGACCAATCCCGCAAAGGCCGCAATAGCAGTCTTTGATAAAGATCTCCAGGTTAGGTGTGACCCGAGCCTCCAGTCGGAGAACATAGTGGCAATCACCATCGAGTTCTCCGACTGGACACTTGGAATAGTGTCCGCCTACCTGGAAGGGGACAAACCCCTGGATCCATACCTGGAACGTCTGTCCAGCGTCCGATCCAAGTTGGGAACCTTGAGTGTTGTGATCGGAGGGGATTTCAATGCGTGGGGCCCATGGTGGGGAAGCGCAGACGAGGACCACCGGGGAGCCGAATTGGCAGGATGCTTCGACGACAACCAGCTGCACATCCTCAACACCGGTACCGAACCAACATTTCAAGTGGTTCGGGGAGGTCGGCTCTGTACAAGCAGAGTCGACATTACGGTGTGCAGCCGAAGTATCTTGTCAAGGATGGAGTCCTGGAAGGTGGACCCCGACATGGTCAGTTCCGAACACAACGCTCTAAGGATAGGACTCCGCGCTGGCCGTGCAAAAGCACCCGGCCCAGCACCAACCACTCGGATATATAATACACGCAAGGCAGACTGGGAAAAGTTCCGAAAGGAACTTATCTTACAGCTCCAAAAGCGCCATATCCGAGTGGAAAGAGTGTCGGCCGCAACCGCCCCCGAGGACATCGAAAACGTTGTCCTCGAATACCAGGAGGCGGTTCGCCAAGCGTGTGAGGTCGCAATCCCAAAGCTGTCGCGAATGTTGAAATATGAAACTCCATGGATGACCTCCGAACTTCGGGCCCTGAAGCGCGATGCGGTTACTAAGAAGAATCGCATCCGCTGCTGGCCCCAATTAGGAGGGAATTCGTCGTCCGCCAGTATCTCGACGCCCGGGAAAAGTATGAGTCTGCCGCACAAGCGGCACAGACCCATAGCTGGAAGGAGTACTGCACCGCGCAAACAGGCGAAAGCCTGTGGGACGGCATCTACAGAGTCCTCCGTCAAACCTCGAAAAAGCAAGAAGATAAACTTCTTGTGAAGGACGGAGTGACTCTTGATCCCAAGCAAAGTGCAGAACTCCTTGCAGCTACGTTCTTCCCGGACGATAGAGTGGAGGACGACACTCCCGTACATTCCGCAATAAGGAGAGAGGCGGACCGCCCTCTGTGCGAGTTATCCTGCACAGAGGACGATCCGCCCTTCACTCTTGCGGAACTCAGGGAGGCGGTTCACGATTTCAGCGCTCGTAAAGCGCCTGGATCGGACGCGTTCACAGCTGACATCAGTGCCAAGAGCATTGAGGCAGATGAGCGGCTTTTCCTAGAGATAGCCAACAGGTGCCTCGCTGTGGGATACTTTCCGAAGCCGTGGAAGCGTGCGGCGGTCGTGACACTTCCCAAACCGGGAAAATCCGACTTCCACCATCCAAAGTCTTACCGTCCGATTGGACTTTTGTCAGTCCACGGTAAGACTTTGGAAAAGATGATGGTACGCCGGATAAAGTGGCACGTACTGCCGACGATTAACCCAGGCCAATTCGGCTTTATGCCACAGCGGAGCACTGAAGATGCCCTCTTTGCCTTGATCGAGCACATCAGAGCTGAGGTCAAGGCAAAGAGGGTAGTATTGATGGTGTCTCTAGACATAGAGGGGGCATTCGACAGCGCCTGGTGGCCAGCTATTAAACATCAGCTGGCCGCCAGGAAATGCCCCCGAAATCTGTACTCCACCGTGTGCAGTTACCTCAATGACCGCGAGGTCCTTATTCGATACGCGGGCGCCGAGTGCGTGAGGCCCACGACCAAGGGGTGCGTTCAGGGATCGATTGGGGGGCCCATATTCTGGAACCTCCTGATCGATCCATTGCTGGGCGCCCTCGAGGAAGAGGACCTACGCGTGCAAGCCTTCGCCGACGACGTAGTGCTCGTCTTCTCGGGCTCCTCTCCGGAGACTATCGCGCGGACCGCTAGCTCCGTCCTCCGTCGGGTCTACGTCTGGGGCTTGGACAACAAGCTGCGATTTGCTCCACACAAGACCAACGCCATGGTGATTACCAAAAAACTGAAAGTAACACCTATTCAGATCACCATGGGCGGCGAAAGTATAAAGATGGTCACAGAAACCAAGATCCTGGGTCTTATTATTGACCACAGGTTGTCTTTTAAGCCGCACGTCGCTGACGTTTGCCGAAAAGCAACGGCCATTTATGGCCAATTGTCAAGGGCGGCTAAGACAACCTGGGGTCTGAACCCAGAGGTGGTCAGGACCATCTACATCGCCGCTGTGGAGCCAATCGTACGTTACGCTTCAAGCGTCTGGGTCCCAGCCGTAGATCAAGTCGGAGTGCGGAAGTTGCTGGACGCAGTTCAGCGAGGGTTCGCGCGGAAGATCAGCCGGGCCTACAAAACTGCCAGTTTGAGTGCGGCGCTGATCCTGTCAGGTATCTTGCCACTCGACCTGAGGGTCCGAGAGGCAGCAGAATTGTACCGATATAAAAGGGGTGAGGACATTGATGGTAATGCAGACAGGAAGGCTGAACAGCGGGTTAGCTTCCTGGATGCTCCCCATCCAGCCCTCGCTCCTGAGGTAGAGTTCTGTTGTCTCGAGGATACACAGGCCGAAACCGACGCGGTAGAGGTGCAGGATGACCCAAGAGAGGGAAAGGGTTACCTGCAAGTCTACATCGACGGAAGCAAGATACAGGGCAGGGTTGGAGCCGGAATATCATACAGGCGGCGAGGCTTGGAAGTCAGAGCAAGAAAACTCAAATTGGAGAATTATTGCTCTGTCTTCCAAGCCGAAATGTGCGCAATTTCGAAGGCTATCGAGGACATCTTGAAGATGCCCCACATGAAGGTCGAGATCCTTAGTGACTCCAGGTCGTCGCTGGAGCTGCTAAGGGATCGATCATCATTTAACCCGATAGCCTTCAAAATTAAAAACCTCATCCGGCGGGCCCGAAATATGAGTAAAACCATTCGGTTTCGCTGGGTTCGGGCGCATGTAGGCATTGAGGGGAATGAGAGGGCTGACCACTTGGCGAAGGATGCGGCGCTCCATTCGAAATTGAGGGCTGCATACGATGGAGTACCGATTTCAACTCTTCGTCGCATGCTTAGAGCCAAGACCCTCGAGGTCTGGCAGGAGCGCTACACCGCGGGTCAAACCGCGAGTGTTACGAAGGCGTTTCTGCCAGACGTCGCGGTGTCTTATAAGCTGGTCAGGGAGGAGCCTTTCTCCGCGTTAATGGCTCAGGTGATAACAGGCCATGGCGGGTTCTCAGCGTATCTCCACCGGTTCGGCCTGAAGGATAGCCCGGTGTGCATATGCGACGATCGTACAGATGAAAGCGCATTGCACCTGGTGCTCGAGTGCCCAAGGTTCGGCCGGTGGAGATGCGATCTTGAGACTGTAAGTGGAATGGCTGTCGTGGAGGTCAACCTTCCAACCTTTGTTGCAAAGCCATGGAGGACGGAATTTGAAAGATTCTGCCGAAGAATCCTCGCTGATGTTCTGCCGCGGAACGGTAGCACTTTTAAATTCTAAAATCATAATAATATGTACATAGTTTAAAAAGTAGAAATATGAAATGAATAATTTTTTGAAAATTTTATAATATAGTTCCTTAGGTTAATAATCAAATTGTTTTACGTACACTGTAGTTATCTAATGTATAGAAAGGTTCCCTATAATCAATTATAGGGACCTTATACAACCACTAGAATATAAGATTGTGTGCCTAGTTTTAAGTAGCAGATAAGTACATGATATTATGTTAATAAATGGTAAAAAAAAAAAAATGTTAATGTAAGTATAAGACCTATAAAAATGTAACACCAAATTCCGGTTAGATTAAGTAAAATAATGTGGATTAAGTAACTAAAAATGTATTAAGTAATAAAAAATGTAGAATTAGTGTGATTAGTCGTAGGTGGAAAAAACTGTAATACGTTCTAAATAAATGATACGCCACCCCCAAACCCTGCAGCTCAATGGCAGGGAGGAAGTAGACGTAGCTAGCTCCTCGGCCCTGGGACGTAAGTTGCCAGGGATGTAGGCCACTAGTTAGATATAAAAAAAAAAAAAAAAAAAAATGCATTGATTTATGTTAAGAAATTGTGTGTTAAATTATAGTTGTATATTTGAGTAGGTTAATAGTTATAATATGTGCACTTAAAATTTTTTGTTTATTGTGTTTAGTCTTAAGTCTTAGTATGTAAGAATTATATAGTTTATAAATAAATGAAACGCCACCCCCAAACCCTGCAGCTCAATGGCAGGGAGGAAGTAGACGTAGCAAAAAAAAAAAAACCTAACCTAACCTAACCTTTTTTTTTTTTGTAACGAGGAGGAAATACATTTACGTACTACCCCTGTGCACTACACGACCATCTTCTACGTAGCTAGAAGTTGGCCAAGTTTGGTAATACCCACTAAAACTTCCTCGAAAGCAGAGAGTTCCCCTTTTTGAGAGGTTCTCCGGGATCTTTGCAGGGCATTTCACCGGAGAACCTCGGGGAAGAGGCCATCAGTGGCTCTCTACTGGCTCCTAGGAGCTGGGGTTGAGAGGTCTTCTTGGACCCCTCTCCCCCTCCTGCCCCGCCCTGCTGCCCTCTGAAGGGCAACTGATGCCCTCTCTCTGTTTCTTTCGGCTTCCTCCTTCTGTAGCATTACGTGCTCGCAGAAGGAGGAAGCCGCCTTCCAGGACTCCTCGCTGTCCAGCATGCTCTTGACCATGCCAGGCAGCGAGAGGTCCTGGCCGATCACTGTCCTCAGGTCTTGACGCCTCGTTTCCCACGCGGCGCAATTCCGGAGGGTGTGATCGGCCGTATCCTCCTCGGTGTCATCACAGTGATGACACCGAGGCGATACCTCCTTCCTCACAACCCGGCACAGATATCGTCCAAAGCAGCCATGGCCCGACAACACCTGTGCCAGGCGGAAGGAGATCTCTCCCTTTCGTCTTTTCTTCCAGTCACTTAGGACTGGAAGAATGGCGCCTATAGTGCGCGCGCCCACTTGGGAGGACTCAAGTTCCTCCCGCCACTGCCGCATAATGGCAGCATCAGCCGCGCGCCTTATAGACGCCTCGCGCTCCCTCCACATTTCGCCGCCCATTCCCGCCTTAAGGCGATATAGGGCGGCGCTCATGCGAGCCTCCAAGGCCCAGGGCGGAGTGCCCGCAATAACGCAAGCCGCATCAAATGATACCGTCCGATAGCACCTGCCTATGCGGTTCGCTATCACTCGCTGCGGCCTGCGGAGGAGTGACCCATTGCCTTTTCTGTTTAAGGCATCTGCCCAGATGGGGGCCCCATACAGAGCCATGCTCTTCAGGACCCCGCTATACAGCCTCCTGACGCTTTGGGACGGCCCCCCCGCGTTTGGTAATAAACGTGCGAGAGCTCCAGCCGCCCCAACCAATCTCTCTCCGATGTGCCTGAAGTGCGCCTCAAAGCCCCAACGGCCATCCAGCACAAGGCCTAGGTACCTCATGCAGGGGGCCACCGGGACACGCACTCCGTTCACCTCGATGAAAGCGCCAGGAGGTGGGCCCCTCCTTGGGTCGTGGAACAGGATGGCGTCCGTTTTACTTAACGCCACCCTGAGCCCCAACAGCCTGATCCGCTCAACAACAAGGGAGGTCCCGACCGAGGCCAGTAAGCCTGCCTCCCCAAAGGACCCCCCCTGGGCCACCACCAGGGTGTCGTCTGCATAGCAGAAGATGCGCATCTTGGGTAGAAGCGCACCTCGCAACACCCAGTCGTAGCCCATGTTCCAGAGGAGCGGACCCAGCACCGACCCCTGCGGGACTCCGCACTCTACGGGACGCCGCCTCATCCTCCCGTCTCCCGCCACGTAGGCCACCCGGTGCCCAACCAGGTAGTCCTTCACTATTCGGCGCAAGTACCAGGGCACCTCGAAGAAGTCGAGTGCCTCAGCAATTACGCCGAACGGGAGACTGTTGAAGGCGTTGGCTATGTCCAGGGAGACCGCCAACGCCCTCTCACCATCCGCCACCACACTCTCAACATGAGCCCTCAGCTCAGTGAGGGCGTCAAGCGTCGAGCGGCCCTTCCTAAAACCGAACTGGTGTTCGGACAAGTCCGGGCCCTTGGCAGAGAGGTGGTGACTTAGGCGTGAGGCCACTATCCATTCCAGCAGCTTCCCAACCTCATCCAGCAGGACTATAGGTCGGTAAGCCGCTGGAGAATCAATTGGCCTACCCTCCTTTTTGATGAGGCATAGGCGTCCCTCCTTCCATACTTCCGGGAACCGCCCGACATTAAGACATTTGTCGAACAGTCCCCGGAGTTCCCCTCGACATGTGGGAAGGCCAGGGCCAGGACACGGCCGTGGATACCGTCCGGGCCCGGAGCCTTCTTCCTTGTCTTGAGGCGATCAAGGCAGAGGCCCAGTTCCACATCTGTCACGCCCTTCCTCGACGCGACCACTTCCTCTACAAGCGCTGGCTCCAAGACCTCGGTGAGCGGAGCCCCCCCACCCTTCAGCTTGTTTCGAGCTGAATGGTAAGGGCACCCCCATGGGTCCCTCTCCAGGCCATCGAGAAGGTCCTCATAGGCCTTCTCTTTAGCCTGCCTGATCGCAGACTGGAGAGTCCTCTTTCGGTCATAATATACCGTTCGAAGGCCCTCCATTACTTCAGGCGTATCGCCTCTCCGACGCCGACTCCGCAGATAGGCCCTACGGGCCCCTATGCTTTCGGTGCGTAGGACGGCTAGCTCCTGTGACCACCAGTAAACAGCCGTCCTGCGCGGGGCTCTCTTCCAACGTGGCATCGAAGAGTCCGAGAGGGACTTCATCGCCCTCTTAAAGTCAAGAGCCAGCGCTTCCACGTCGTCCGTCATAGCTGGGCCTCCGGGCCTCAGCCACGATCTTATGATCGCCACCTCCTCGGCCAATTCCCGATCAAGGTGACTAATCACCCATCTCGGGAAGGCCGAGTTCACCCCCGCCGGTGGGATCCCAGGAGCCGGGCAGCAGCTAGATATGAGGACCCCCAGTCGGATGTACCTATTGGTCCGACAGGGTCTCCACATCCTCCACCACCCGCCAGCCAGTGACCCTGCACGACGCCTCAGGGGAGGCGAGGGTAATGTCAACTATCGATGCCCCCTGAGGCCTCACGCACGTCGCTACTCCCCCGGTGTTAAGAACGGCGAGACCCAGCTCAGCCGCCCATGCCACCAAGGGAGCACCCCGCACTCCGGTCATGGTGTCGCCCCAATTGCGTGAGCGACAGTTGAAGTCCCCCATGACCAATATGAGGCGGGACCTGGCCCACCTGATGGCCGGCCCAAGGCTGCCCAGGAAGCCCTCAAACTCTCACAGAGGTCTGTTAGGGGAAAAACATACCCCCACCACTGTTAGAGGGCCCCAGTCTGCTACGACAAAGCCATCCCCCCTTTCCCGAGCTATCAGGGGCGGACCCCCTGACCGTGCAACAATTGCGACCAAGCCATGAGAGTCCGCCGCCCAATTACTTCTCTCGGGAGGACTATATGGCTCCGCCGCTACCGCCACATCCACACCCCACTCGGCCATTGACTGCAGGAATAAGTCCTGTGCCCCAGCCGAGTGATTGAGGTTCCCCTGAAGGAGCTCGAACAGTGTCGTACCGTCCATTACGACGACATTTGTTCAAGCTCTCCCTGAGGAGCAACCGTACCCTCCAAACTGGTGGGCGCGCTCGGTGCGCTCGGTTCCATGGACATGGAGGGGGCCGGCACCCCCGTTCTCGATGTGTTCCTTTTAATAAGCGGGGGGTTGCACCTCCTCCCCCCCATGCGGTGTCCTGCGGGTGCTCCGGCATCGGCACAGACGTCACATCTTGGCTCCTCGGTGCAACTTTGTGCGAGGTGCCCTGCCTTACCACAGCGACAACAAAGGCCGCTGCGGTCCTTAGCAGTACACGTTGCACTGCCATGTCCGATGCCGTAGCACCGGAAGCACCGTAAAGGCCTAGCCTCAAGGAGGGTGACCCGTACGGTGCTCCATCCGATGCAAAGGCGATCCTGCATGATCGCCTTTGCTGCTGTGGTGGGGCACTTTACTATCGTGCTGCCCATGGAGATACGCCCCGCACGCACATGTTCGCGGGGAACATTCCCCCTGGCAGCAACGGCCCCCACCACGTCATCTAGCGTCACGCTGTCTTCCAGCCCGCTGATCCGTATATTCACGGATTTCACAGGCCGGTTGACAGTCGCGATCCCTGCTAGTGCTCCCCGTATTTCCTCAGCAAGCCTATCAGCTTGCTGAGACCGCTCGGGCCCCCCAATTTCGAGAATTCGGCTTCCCAGGGCCGTTTTCCGCGTGCGGACCCTTCACCCCTATGTCCGCCAAGCTGACCCGCTGCTTAGCAGCGGTGAGTGCCCAAGCATACGTCGCGCCCCCTGCTACCGCATCCTTCGACAGGGTGATGACCACTGCAGCAGTTGAAGGCGGCTTGAGGCTCACCTTTGCTTTGGGTGGTCCTGTCAGCCCATCACCCTTGGTCGGCTTCACCGGCTCCACTGGCTTGGTGGACTCAATCGCGCGTATCCGGCGGACACCAGCACGCGCCTGCGGAGCCGGATTAGCCGGCGCGGTCAATGTCGTGTTGGCCGTTGGCGGAGCAGGCTGCGTTACCTTCTTCTTTCCCCTAGCCGCCACCTCGGTCCAAGAATCGGCTTGAGCATTTGCCGCTGGGACTTTAGGGGGGCCCTGGGGAGCTTCCACTGAAATAAGCACTGAGGTGTCCGCTCTAGTGCTCCGCTCGACCTGCCTGACGGCAGCTGCCAGGGGCGTCCGGACCACCGGTGCCGGCAGCAACCGGTCTTCGATACCGGCCAGCTTGGCGTCCATCATCTCGCCGATGGTTCGTGCCAGGTCACCCTTCAGACCTTCGAACACCTTCTTGATGATGGCTGCCTCCGAGGATGGAGCCTCCGCCACCACTGTGTCCTCCACAGCCTTGCGTTCCGAGAACTCCCTGCGCATGGCCTTCAGGTCATTCTCAAGGTCAGTGACCCGCGCTCTCAGGCGATTGTTGTCGTTTGACAACCGCCGCGCTTCATCGCGGAGCTGCCGCGACTCCTCTTCTGCGGTCCTTAAAGTCAGGACCTCAACCATCTCCGCCATATCTTTGGCGGCAATTTTAAGGTCGCGCACGTAGCCACCCTTCAGGTTGCCCGACTTTAAGGCGATGTCCAAAATCTTTTGGGACCGCCCAAAGTCTCCAAGGTTGAAGATACCAAATTAAATATTAACATCCCTGAAGTGGACGAGGCCTCCACCGATCTAACTAAATCACCAATATATTCGCCAAGAATCACTAGAGCCACTCTCGCAGCAACAGTCATGGCTGAATTAGACCTAAATACCCTATTTAAATTTATTAAACCTTACGACGGCAGCCGAGAATCAGTCAATTCATTTATAATTAATTCTAATAACGCATATGAGCTAGCTTCCGACTCACAAAGACCAGTTCTTTTTAAATATATTCTTAGCCAGTTGCATGGAAAGGCAGAAATTGCTTGCTCTATAAAGGAATTCACATCCTGGGATCAACTCAGAGAATTTCTTAAAACCCAGTTTTGTGAACGCAAACATTATTCACATCTTCTTACGGACTTACAAGAAAGTAGGCAAAACCCACAGGAAAACGTTAGCCAGTATTCGCTTCGAGTGGAAACTTGCCTCTCACAATTATTAACCGAAATTTCCTTGTCTAACACTAAAGCTAAAGAGTTACCTGGTCGTACAGCCGCTATGGAGGATCTTGCCCTCCACCATTTCCTTATGGGCCTTCAACCACGGGTTTCGAACATTGTGAGATGCAGGTCGCCTAAGAATCTTAACGAGGCCATAAACCTCGCGATATCTGAAGAGAGGATTCAACAAAGTATTTTCAAGAGAAATCCTAATAATGAGCACAAACCAAAACCTTTGAATCAGTATCGGCAACCACAAAGGTCACCAAATCCAAACAACAATTCACAGCCTTCAACTTCTAATTTTCAGGGATCAACAATCCCATCATCAAGTATCATTTGCCGATACTGTAAAATACCGGGTCACGATATATCAGTGTGTCGGAAACGCGACTATAACAATCGTTTCTGTAAACAACAAAATACCTTTCAGAAACAAGGGCCTTTCAGACCACCCCCACGTGTCAATTTCCTTCAAAACACATCTAGTGAAGCCTATGGCCAAGACGAGGTTGATGATGCTCAACCCGGTCAAGGTCAGGATTTAAACTAAGGCCTGGCCCGCGCTTGTGCCGTCCGGGCCGGAGATCTTCCAAAATCGACACAACACTCAAAAATCACAAATTCCTACCATGTACTAACCGACAGGGTAGCCAGCCCCAAACCGACAGTACTATTCACCTTAAATCCAACACTAACCGACAGGGTAACCAGCCCCAAACTGACAGTGTTACTACCATCTTACTATGTACTAACCGACAGGGTAGCCAGCCCCAAACTGACAGTACTACTCACCTTAAATCCAACACTAACCGACAGGGTAACCAGCCCCAAACTGACAGTGTTACTACCATCTTACCATGTACTAACCGACAGGGTAGCCAGCCCCAAACTGACAGTACTACTCACCTTAAATCCAACACTAACCGACAGGGTAACCAGCCCCAAACTGACAGTGTTACTACTATCTTACCATGTCCTAACCGACAGGGTAACCAGCCCCAAATTGACAGTACTATTCACCCTAAAACCAACATCAACCGACAGGGTAGCCAGCCCCAAACCGACAATGTCTCCAATTTCATGTCTAGCCCAAATCAAGGAAACACTCACAATCAAAACATTTACGAAGTAAATATAGACACAACTAAAAGGTTGTTACCACACGTTCTTTTAAACACGCAAGTTTCACATGTTCCCCTTACGCTCTTAGTTGATTCAGGATCAGCTATATCACTAATAAAACAGTCCAGTATATTATATAAACAAAATCTAAAAAGGGAAACGATTAACATTAAAGGAATTGATCCAGGTGAAGAAACTACACCAACACTTGGCCATTTTGGTCTAAAATTACAGCTGACCGAAAAGAAAACGATATGTCATAGGTTTCATGTCATATCGAATATTAATTTACCATATGACGGCATCATAGGTACCGACCTCCTTACATCATTCAGCTGTAACATCGACTATGACACAGACATTTTGAAAATAGGTAATTTTAAAATACCACTTCATTTTTATGATCCATACTATGTAATTCCACTTCGTACAGAGACTGTGATCGAGTGTTCAATTCAAAACACTGACCTTAAAGAAGGCCTAATCCTGGATCAACATCTTTCCCATAACCTACTTCTATCCAACTGCATAGTAAGAGTCAAAGATAACAAACGTGTTAATGTAACGGTCGCAAACATATCGGAATCCCCTATAACCATTAATCCAAACCTGAAACTTAATCTTGAACCTCTATATCCCTCAGCCTTGCAAATTAACAGTACCTTCACCGAGCTCGTTGACCGAACTACAGAAGTAATAAACTCTTTAAGGACTGGTCATTTAAATCATGAGGAATCCCAAGCTCTAATTGAACTCTGCTCACAGTACTCCGACATATTCCATCTACCCAATGATCAGCTCACTTATACTACTGCGCTTAATCATCGAATCAAAACGAGCTCCGATGTTCCAGTTCACACAAAATCATATAGGTTCCCTGAATCGAAACCCAAATTGATAAAATGCTTAACCAAAATATTATAAAACCATCATCATCACCCTGGAGTTCACCGATCTGGATCGTACCTAAAAAGGCCGATTCCCAGGGGCAACGCAAATGGAGAATTGTAATTGATTATAGAAAACTAAACGACATCACAATTGGGGAAACATATCCAATTCCCCAAATTTTAGAAAACCTGGACCAGTTAGGAAAGAGTAAGTACTTTACTACTCTCGACTTGGCTTCGGGCTTTCATCAGATCCTCATTTCCCCAGAAGACGCACCCAAAACAGCCTTTTCAGTGCCTCAGGGCCATTTTCAATTTACTAGGATGCCATTCGGCCTAAAAAATGCGCCTTCAACTTTCCAAAAATTGATGAATAATTGTCTCTCTGGTCTCCAAAGTACTAGATGCTTCGTATACCTGGATGATATAGTTATCTACTCTTATGATCTAGCTTCACGTATAAAAAACCTCACATCTGTTTTTGATAGACTCCGAAATTTCAATTTAAAATTACAACCTGAAAAATGTGAGTTTCTCCGTAAAGAAGTTGCCTATTTGGGGCACATCATTAGTGAAGAAGGCGTTAAACCGAATCCCGAAAAGACTAGATCAGTCTCCGAATTCCCAACTCCAAAATCCCCCAAGGACATAAAATCCTTTCTTGGGTTAGTATCGTATTACCGAAGGTTCATTCCCGATTTCGCTAAATTAGCCAAACCACTAACTTCTCTCCTAAAAAAGGACACTTCTTTCAGCTGGAATAATGAACAGCAATTGGCTTTTGAGTCACTCAAAAACAAATTGATTACTGCACCGATACTAGCTTACCCGGATTTCACAGAGCCATTTCTTTTAACTTGCGACGCCTCAAACTTTGCTATTTCTGCTATCCTATCCCAAGGTAACGTAGGACAGGACCGTCCAATTGCCTATGCATCTCGTACACTTAATAAAGCAGAGTGTAATTATAGTGTCACCGAGAAGGAGTGTCTAGCCATAATTTTTGGCACAAAAGTCTTTAGACCGTATCTGTATGGTCATCGTTTCAAAATTTTAACCGACCATAAACCACTACAATGGCTATTTAATTGTAAAGATCCGGGATCTAGACTCATCCGTTGGCGACTAAAACTCAAAGAATTCGAGTACGATATTCAGTATAAAAAAGGCAGAACCAATTCCAATGCAGACGCTCTCTCTCGTTTTCCTGTGAATCCAATTCAATCGACAAACCCCACAACAACTAACCCGAACGCCGAACAAAGATCACAAAATCTCGATAGAGATTTAATGGACCTACTCATCTCTCCACCCTCATTTAATCCTGAGGAAGATTTATTAAATCCACCTTCCAATATTCCTGACACCTTAAGGGATGAAATTGAACACGAACTACTTGACTTACCTCTTCAAAACTTAACTGACTTACCTCAACAAGAATCAGCTGACTTACCCCAATTAAACTTAGACGATCTACCTGACTGTTTAATAGAACAAAGTACACCTGAAGTCCAGGTACACGATCCTATACCATCCACTAGTACATCCACGGATGTGCCAATTGACGATTACTCAACTTTCCTAAAATCAATATCAAATAAGGACAAGACCTTCGACACTTGTATCGAAGAACGCATTGAAAGTTTGTTGAAAAGCCCATCAAAAATAATCCTAATCCCCATTTCAATTGACTTGGATGAATCAAACCCATACATCCCAGAAATCCTAGGCAACTCAGAAAATTCCGATACTATTACTAGCAGTGAAAAGGAACTATTCAAATTTATAAAAATAAATAACGGCAACAAAATTTATTACCTCTTATTCACCAGAGTTCATCACTTTGATAATGCTACATATCCTGAAATCTATGAAACATTTAAACATATTAGAAACGAATTACTAGTAATTGAAGATATCTCCGAAATTATCATTTCTGATTTGAAAAACCCATTTGAAAAACATTCTTTTATTAAAATCTACATTATGTTGAGTTATTTATTCCATGAAACAAATATAAAAATAGTTATCTATCATAATAATATTATATATCCTTCCCCATCCGAAATAAAGAAAATTATGTATGAAAACCACGACATCCCCACGGCAGGTCATTTGGGATCCGTCCGTATGCTCAATAGGATTAAAGAAACGTACTATTGGAAAGGTATGCGTAGTGACATCGAAACATATGTCAAGCAATGTAAATCATGTCAGGAAAATAAAGCTTTAAGGAAAATAAATAGAGCCCCAATGCAGATCACAAGCACTTCAACTGCTCCATTCCAACGCATATCTCTCGATGTCGTAGGTCCACTGCCTGAGGCTGGCACTGCAAGGTTAAAGTATATCCTCACTGTCCAAGATGACCTCACGAAGTTCTCTTCTGCATATCCCATGCGGAGTACCACAGCCGAAGAAACAAGCGAATGCTTGTTACACTTCATATCTATATTTGGTATACCCAAGACGATTCTCACTGATCAGGGTACCAATTTCACGTCAGACCTATTCAAAAGGACATGTGAGTTCCTTAAAATAAAAAAATTATGGTCTTCACCTTACCACCCTCAGACTCAAGGTGCTCTTGAACGAAGTCACTCAACCTTAAAAGAATACCTAAAATCATACATAAATAACGAACAGACAAATTGGCCCCGATACGTTTATACAGCCATGCTCGCGTACAACACATCCGTACACTCCACGATGCATTATTCACCATTTGAGTTAATGTTTGGCTGTAAGCCATTCATCCCTAACTCAATTTATAATGACGCCCCAGGAGCTACATACCCAGACTATGTCCGCATGCTCCAAAATCGCCTCAAGCACTCACGTGGTAAAGCGTTAGAGTTTATAAGGAGTTCAAAAGAGTCATCTAAAACCTACTACGACTCTCACACTCGTCCGGTCCAATATAAAAGTGGTCAATACGTCTACTTGAAAAATCACCTTAGACTCAGACGGGCACTCTCCCCGGTGTGGAAGGGCCCTTACAAAATAGTTAAAGTAAACGGAAATAACACTCTCACATTACTCATCAACCGGCGTCATGTTACACACCATGTAGATCAAGTGAAACCGGCAAATGTCGAACTTGACCCGTAGTGTAAGGATTACATAGTTGCATTATTTAAAATTAATCATAGACTCACTATTATAATTTGTTTTTGTTTCTTTTTATTAGATACGATATTCACCTTTACCTAATCATACCGTTAGGAATAAGAAACACAAGTTAGCCTGTAGGTTTATTAGAATAATGTTTTATGTTTAAAATAATTACTAGTATACACCCATTACATTAAGTATATATATATATATATTATAATTTATAGAATACCATGTCAGGCTCGAAACCAACAAGACTATTACATACAACAGATAGATTCAAGCCCCGGACTTTATTTCGACTATCTTGGTTACCTGAAAATCAACAGCGGACAACTAAACGTCATAATGCCGTTTGACTTATCCCATTTCAACTCACATATTGAAAACATAAACTCAGCCCTGACCATAGCTCAAGATTTATGTAAAAAGACTGGACTGGCTCAAGTCGAAATAAGCTGTCATAATATGATAAGTCCTTTGGTTGCGCGATATTCAGATATGTATATGGAATTTTCGTCCATTTCACATTTATTAGAGAAAAGATCAAAACGAGCTTTGATAGGTGGAGCAGGAACAATAATTAAACAAATATTCGGAAACTTAGATGAAACCGACGGTCTCCGGTTTAATGATGCCATTACTTCTCTACATGAAAATCAAATTAAATTGGCTTCACTGATGAAAAACAATATTTTATTAACTACATCAACAATCTCATCATATAATGATACAGTAAACAAAATAAGGGTCAATGAAATTAATTTAAATAAGGCTATCGACAAACTCTCAATAAAACTAGCAAACGTCACTAATGCAACCAAAATATTCTGCATCCATCAGTAATTACCCCGCAACAATTATTTAAAGAGCTCGTCGATAACCATCAATATTTGCCTAGCGATCTGAAATTACCTGTAAAATTAGATATAAGTTCCATTAATGTTATTGTAAATGTATCTAGGCTAATTTATCACTATACTAACAATAAGATATTTTTTATATTACAGATACCTTTAGTCTCTATCACTGAATATGTTTTATTTCACAGTGTTGCTCTACCAACGCCACATAATTTAGATAAGCCCAATACTTTTAGTCTCATATTACCCAGCTCTAAATACATAGCAATGACAAAAGACAAAACACATTATTGTACCTTAAATAATCTAGATATTTGTAAGAATATTGTCCCTGGAAACTTTATTTGTGATATAACAAACATTTACTCCTCAGGAATGAAACCCATTTGTGAAAGTGAATTTATGACGAAAGTGATAAGTGAAACACCCAAAAATTGTGAATACCAATTTATTTACGGTCATTTAGATATTTGGAAATCCATAGAGAACAACAAATGGTTATTCATACAATCAGCATCGAACAAAGTTTCCATAGACTGTCGAAACTCAAAAATTTTCGGATTTGACATTTTAGGTACCGGCATACTCACGCTACCCAGTAATTGTATTGGATATTGTAAAAGTACTACTTTAATTCCTAAATATAACTCGTTAAATGTTTCTGTACCCATTGGATATCCAAGTTTTAATTTGTTAAGTGATAACTGTTGTAACATAACTAAATTTAATCAACTCAGTTATAATGTATCCCCTATTGAACTACAGAACATAGATTTAGATGATTTTAAATTAAATAAACACATTTTCTTAAACCAACTTCAGAACATAGACAAAATTATAGAAAGTCCACACATTATTAAATACGGGATACATTATTCTGTTCTAACTATATTCATTTGTGTAATAATATTATTTTATGTTTCGTATAAATTTTATAAATGTGTAAGACCTGGCAGCAGACCTAAAGTAACGATACCAAAAGTAATATTTAAAACAAAATCAGAAGATATAGAAAGTAATAATTCCGGACTTCACGAAATTCCATCACCTTCTATTAGAACGAAAATTTAAGATGATGTAACTTCGGATTCTCCCCGAAGTTCCTTCTAAGGGGGAGGTGTTATACCCCAGTTATGTAGGTATTAATGCTGACTTAATTGCTATTCCATCTCAACCAGCATTATTGAATCAGTTATATAAGCCCTAGCTTCGCGCGGGCAGCCAGTTTGTGCTCGCTTCTCATAAGTTACGGTTCTGCCCAAGGGTCTCTAAAATTATTATTGTATAATCAAGTCTTCATATTCCTTATAATATATTATATTTCTTTGTGTTAAATAAATGTTTTTTTAAAAAGCGAACTCAAAAGAGACCCATAACAGTGTCATCATTTTTATTATTACCAGAAGGGACTCTCGTTACTGAACTTTCATAACATACAATCGGCCCATCGCCGATTTATGATTCGTTCAACGCGCACCGTATGCCTTTGAGATATATAGTATACAGTGCGCGAACGGATATCTCACGATATGTTCAAGATATCATAGGTGTTTTCATCAATCAAGAACGAAAGTTAGAGGTTCGAAGGCGATTAGATACCGCCCTAGTTCTAACCGTAAATATGTCATCTAGCGATCCGCCGACGTTACTACAATGGCTCGGCGGGCAGCTTCCGGGAAACCAAAGATTTTGGACTCCGGGGGGAGTATGGTTGCAAAGCTGAAACTTAAAGGAATTGACGGAAGGGCACCACCAGGAGTGGAGCCTGCGGCTTAATTTGACTCAACACGGGAAATCTCACCAGACCCGGACACCGGAAGGATTGACAGATTAACAGCTCTTTCTTGATTCGGTGGGTGATGGTGCATGGGCGTTCTTAGTTGGTGGAGCGATTTGTCTGGTTAATTGTGGTAACGAACGAGACTCTAGCCTGCTAAATAGGCGTCGTCATTTAGGTGTGCGCGGCTTTAGGGTCGCGCAACTCACTGGCGGCGTATTAAAATTCTTCTTAGAGGGACCGGCGGCTTCGAGCCGCACGAGATTGAGCAATAACAGGTCTGTGATGCCCTTAGATGTCCTGGGCCGCACGCGCGCTACACTGAAGGAATCAACATGTTCTCCCTGGCCTAGAGGCCCGGGCAACCCGTTGAAACTCCTTCGTGCTGGGGATTGGGGTTTGCAATTATCCCCCAAATACGAGGAATTCCTAGTAAGCGCGAGTCATAAGCTCGCGTTGATTACGTCCCTGCCCTTTGTACACACCGCCCGTCGCTAGTACCGATTGAATGATTTAGTGAGGTCTTCGGACCGACACGCGGTGGCTTCGCGGCCGTCGGCGTTGCTGGGAAGTTGACCAAACTTGATCATTTAGAGGAAGTAAAAGTCGTAACAAGGTTTCCGTAGGGGAACCTGCGGAAGGATCATTAACGTGTAACGGTCGCGTGCGCGAGCGTTGTCGCCGACACGCTTCGCTCACAGCCGACTGTTGACGATGATAACTTCAATCACGTGTCAATCACTGATTATTTTTGCGCTCGCGATGTGTTCTCTGTGCTCCGTTGTCGCGTTTGCCGCGCGCGCGCTGCCGTCTCCCGCCACATGTGGGGGGTGTCCGGCACGACGTCTCCGGCACGACGCTTCGGCGGGCGCGGTTCGCATGTACGCGACGCGCGTGCGTCTCGCGACGCGCTCATGTCGAGTGCAAAGCGAGTCGAGATCACGACGTACGCGCAATGCGTGCGTCACATAATATTTTGTTACACACAGAGATCGTTCACGTATTTTCTAAATATAAAAACTATTACCCTGAACGGTGGATCACTTGGCTCGCGGGTCGATGAAGAACGCAGTTCACTGCGCGTCATAGTGTGAACTGCAGGACACATTTGAACATCGACATTTCGAACGCACATTGCGGTCCGTGGAGAAATATCCAGGACCACTCCTGTCTGAGGACCGGCTGCATAAAAGAATACGACGACACCGTCGCTGTATACTGACAACACTGTTTGCGCGCCTAAAAAACGTGTAAAACGAGTGACGGTCTTCGGGCCGGGCTCGGGTAAACCCCGCCGGTTTGCCGGCGCCCGCTCGATCCGTTCGAAAATGTAAAATAAGCCGCAACGCGTGGTGCTGTTCGCGTGCAACGCCGTCTCCGCCTCACGCTCGACGTGGGTCACGGAGACGGGCGCGGCACCGGGGCGCGCTCGTTCGCTGTCACACGCGGATATCTCGTGATTAATTTTAATTAATCTATGCAGAGTTCTCTATGTGAACGGCGTGCGTGGCTGCGCCTTCGGTTCGCGTACCGTGCGCTGCACGTTTTATTTCGGCCCGACGTGAGCGTGCAAACGAGTAGGCGGACTCGACGTCCGAAGGGCGCTTCGATCGCGGTACGTGCGCGGGTCGACGATACGTCGTTGAGACTTATTGGCGGCGCGCGCACGACGGTGTCGCTGCGCTGACGGATATCGTGTCTGCCTCATACTTTTTATCGTTGGCCTCAGATCAGGGAGGATCACCCGCCAAATTTAAGGATATTAGTAAGCGGAGGAAAAGAAACTAACCAGGATTCCCTCAGTAGCGGCGAGCGAACAGAGATAAGCCCAGCGCCGAATCCCGCGGTAGTCACGGTCGCGGGACATGTGGTGTTAGGGAGGTTCCGCTTTCTCGCGGTCGCCGCTCCCGTCCAAGTTCGTCTTGAACGGGGCCGTTTTCCCATAGAGGGTGCCAGGCCCGTAGCGACGGAGCGAGTCCGCGAGAGGGACTCTCCTCAGAGTCGGGTTGCTTGAGAGTGCAGCCCTAAGTGGGTGGTAAACTCCATCTAAGGCTAAATATAACCGCGAGACCGATAGCGAACTAGTACCGTGAGGGAAAGTTGAAAAGAACTTTGAAGAGAGAGTTCAAGAGTACGTGAAACCGTGAAACCTGCGAAACTCGAATGAACGAACGGAGAGATTCATCGTCACTCAGGGGCGTACGGCGGCGTGCCGCGATGTGCGCGAGACTCGTGCTCGCGTTCACCGGTCGGCGCCGTTGATGCACCCGGACGGCGTGCACTTCTCTCTTAGACACATTATGCATCGCGACCCGTTCGTCTGTTCGGCCTAAGCGTTGTCCGGGAGCCGGGCGGCTGCGCGTTCACGCGCACAGCCATCCGACCGTGACGATCGCCGGCCGGCGGCGGACGGTACTTGTCATGACACGCGCACGCGTCTCCATCCGGGGACGCGTCCGGCCCGACGCGAGCGAGAGTCGTCGTCGATATCCTGCCCTTGTACGGATGCTGACGCGACGCCGCTGTCGTCGCAGCCGTGTAGTCTCGGACTGTGCGCGTATCAGTCGGTGATGTTACTGTTTCGGGCACTCGCAGGACCCGTCTTGAAACACGGACCAAGGAGTCTAGCATGTGTGCGAGTCATTGAGTTATGAATTAAAACAGACAAAACTGAAAGGCGCAATGAAAGTGGAGGCCTGCGCTTGTCGCGCGCTCAGGGAGGATGGAGCGTCGGTCGTCAAAAATCGATCTCTCGCACTCCCGAGGCGTCTCGTTTCCAATCAGCGAATGCGAGCGCGCTCTAAGGACAGATGCTGGGACCCGAAAGATGGTGAACTATGCCTGGTCAGGTCGAAGTCAGGGGAACCCTGATGGAGGACCGTAGCGATTCTGACGTGCAAATCGATCGTCGGAACTGGATATAGGGGCGAAAGACTAATCGAACCATCTAGTAGCTGGTTCCGTCCGAAGTTTCCCTCAGGATAGTTGGCGTCGACTCGTAACAGTCTCATCCGGTAAAGCAAATGATTAGAGGCATTGGGGCCGAAACGACCTCAACCTATTCTCAAACTTTAAATGGGTGAGAACTCCGGCTTACTCGAACGATGAAGCCGGAGATCTGATGACGGTGCCAAGTGGGCCAATTTTGGTAAGCATAACTGGCGCTGTGGGATGAACCAAACGTAGTGTTAAGGCGCCTAAAAAACGCTCATGGGACACCATGAAAGGCGTTGGTCGCTCATGACAGCAGGACGGTGGCCATGGAAGTCGGAATCCGCTAAGGAGTATGCAACGACTCACCTGCCGAAGCGACCAGCCCTGAAAATGGATGGCGCTGAAGCGTTTTGCCTATACACTACCGTTACCGGCAATCGGCGCGTGCGTGTCAAAGCGCACGCGTATTATGCCGTAACGAGTAGGACGTGCGGGGCGGAGTGCGCAGAAGGGTCTGGGCGTGAGCCCGCCTGGAGCCTCTGTCGGTGCAGATCTTGGTGGTAGTAGCAAATACTCCAGCGAGGCCCTGGAGGACTGACGTGGAGAAGGATTTCGCGTGAACAGTAGTTGCTCGCGAGTCAGTCGATCCTAAGCTCAAGGAGAGATCTTATGTCGATGCGGCGTGTTTATATATATTTTGTGTATATGATAAATAACGCCCTTTGAGCGAAAGGGAATCCGTTTCCTATTCCGGAACCCGGCAGCGGAACCGTTTCAATAATCGTTCTCTCGTTTCTCAAGCGAGTGTTCGACGGGGTAACCCAAAGTGGCCTGAAGACGCCGCCGAGTGGTCCGGGAAGAGTTTTCTTTTCTGCCTGAGCGTTCGAGTTCCATGGAATCCTATAGAAGGGAGATATGGTTCGGAACGCGAAGAGCACCGCATTGGCGGCGGTGTCCAGATACTCTCTGCGGACCTTGAAAATTCAGGTGAGGGATGTACGTGGAGATGTCGCGCCGGCTCGTACCCATATCCGCAGCAGGTCTCCAAGGTGAAGAGCCTCTAGTCGATAGAATAATGTAGGTAAGGGAAGTAGGCAAATTGGATCCGTAACTTCGGAATAAGGATTGGCTCTGAGGACCGGGGTGTGTCGGGTTTGGACGGGAAGCGGATGCGGCCGGTGCCGGGCCTGGTCGATGCTCGCGCGTGTCTCCAGCGCAAGGTGGTCTCGCGCGTCGTGCTGAATCCGGACCCGCTTTCCGGCCTTTCGCGGATCTTCCTAGCCGTAAGTCCGCGTCGGTTTCGTCTCGTGCGCGATCGGCGCGGTACTGTACGACCGCCGTTCAACGGTCAGCTCAGAACTGGCACGGACAAGGGGAATCCGACTGTCTAATTAAAACAAAGCATTGCGATGACGCTCGCGGGTGTTGACGCAATGTGATTTCTGCCTAGTGCTCTGAATGTCAACGTGAAGAAATTCAAGCAAGCGCGGGTAAACGGCGGGAGTAACTATGACTCTCTTAACTGCATCACGCTAATGCTCCCGGAGCAGGGCCCTAACGGGCTGGAGAGTCCGAGTTGCTCCACTGGGGGTGTACGGCCCGTTCATGGGTTTGCTGGCAAAATACTGTGGACGGGGGATCAAGACTGAGTCTCTTTGAGGCGATGACGTGCGTGCACTACCCTTTGCTATGGGGAAGAGCTAATGCGCTGCGCGTAAAGTGCAGTTGCATTAGTGAAGCCCAACTCCTACCCACGACCTGCACGCGGTGCCGCCGCTCTTAACTAACGTTGGATAGAAATATCCATTTTGGGGGGAGGAGGAACGCCAAAACATCCTTTCAGCTATCAACTGCCAGAGTGCTGAACCTCGCCGCGTTCCCTGGCTTTCAAGCGAGGAGCATGCTCTACTGCTAGGTCTACAGGCTTGCCTGGAGGCTGGGCGGGGAGCGTGCATTATCACCCGTACGATACACCCACATAGCGGGTGATGCATTGGGGGTGAGCCCCCAATGAGCTCCGATGGGGTGCCCGTTTACGGGTGCTCAAGTAAAGCGGTCCTTCGGGAGGAGCCTAGCGAAAGCCGCGTACAAATTGGCTGTGAAGGGTTAGCAGCCCCCACGGCCGAAAATCTAAGAGAAGCTATGTCGAATTATGTGAGCCGTACCACGGCAGTGGATTTGACCTCTGACCTCCCGCAGGAGTCAGAGAGCATCTCGATTCTAAACCCGGACGCTGAATCTGGTCGATCGCCGAGCGGTGGTCATCTCCAGTTCACGTGACCGATTTGTACACGACCATTCAATACTGCTATCGGGCTGGGCGTCCATAAACGACGGGCCCACCCGGTGCATTCGAACGCCGAAGCCGCCCCTACAGATAGGGTAAAGAGGAGGTGGAGCGATGAAGAGTTGACGATGTTGGCGCGTACTGAAGCGGGATTAATTGTGGAGACCGGGAAGTGCACCAATATTACCCTGGCGGCTCGTCTCTCAGGTTCCGGAAGGACTGTAGAGGCGATTAAGGGCCAAAGGCGCTCCGCTGCGTACAAAAGCAAAGTGCTCGAGTACGTAGAGGAGATGCGGATTGCGGCCACCGTCAGGGAGGTGGAGCTGTCCCGCGAAGCAACGACGCCCGTGGAAGACCAGCCGACAACCGACTCTAGAGTGCAAACCACTGACCTTGATGACCCCTTCGCCGAATTGACTTCGGATAGGCCAGACGCGTCGGAACTGCTTGCCAAACTACTCTGCGAGAGGGAGGCGGCACGAAAGATGCGAATGAGCCTGGAGTCACGAGGTAGGGGGCGGCGGAAGAAAACCCACAAGTCCGGAAACGCCACCGGCTTGAAGATGACTTCGCGAAAGCGGAGGCGCGAAGAGTACGCTAGGATTCAGGAGATATTCAAAAATCACGAAGACGTGCTGCAGGTAATAGATGGCGCAACCAGGGGCGTGAAGCACTCTCTTGGGGATATGGTGTCATATTGGCAGCCTATACTTGAGGCAGTGTCGACCGCTGCTGGGCCCACACCGGAAGCTCTGACGGCCTTACGGCTGAAAGAGCGGCACGGAGGCACGCGCGACTATTACCAGCTCTGGGCCCTATTTTCTGCTCAAGAGATCAGAAAGGCCCGTATCGATCTTTGAACTGCGGCAGGTCCTGACAGCATTACGCCTGACGACTGGCGTAGTATACCCCTGCAATCCAAGGCGGACCTCTTCAACGAATGGATGAGGATAGGTGAAATCCCAGAACTACTGCGACAAAGCAGAACTATCTTCGTGCCAAAGAACGATGAGCCTGCGGGCCCCGGCGACTACCGACCAATTTCGATTGCGTCGATACCGCTGAGGCATATGCATAGTCTCTTGGCTCGGAGAATTTTGAATTGTTGCCCCCCGGACTATCGTCAGCGAGGATTCGTCCACGCCGACGGCTGCCTAGAGAACACAGCGGTGTTGGATACGGTTCTGGGGGATAGCAGGAGCAAGTTGCGGGAATGTCATGTGGCTGTGCTAGACTTCTCCAAGGCCTTTGACACAGTGTCGCATGAGGCGCTTGTCAAGCTACTTGTAGAGAGAGACATACCTACCCATGGCTTTCTGTGACTACGTTGCTCGCCTTTACCGAGCAGCCCTCACTACGTTGGCGACTTCGGAGGGGACGAGTGACCCTGTGAAAGTGGGGAAGGGAGTTCGGCAGGGGGACCCACTGTCTCCGATCCTGTTCAACATGGCGATGGACATTATACTGGCTTCTTTGCCTCCAGGCGTAGGGGTACCCTACGCCTGGAGGCAAAGAAGCCAGAAGAAAGAAGTCTAGGAACGGAGATCATCTCCGCCCTAGCGTACGCCGATGACCTCGTGCTAATCGCGAGCACAATGGCGGGACTCCAGGAGTCCATCGATGTGGTGCACAGGGTTGGAATGATGATGGGCCTCCATCTGAACCGTTCGAAAAGCGCCGTGCTTTCGTTAGTGCCAGATGGACACAGCAAGAAGATCCATTACATCGCCGAAAACACCTTTAAGGTGGGCGCGAAGTGGATCAGGTAAGCCACTTGTGTGGAAAGATGGCGCTATCTCGGAGTCGACTTCACTCCGGCTGGATCAGTGATGTTAGAGCAAGACATAAAAAAGGCCTTACAGAACAAAGAAGCTGTTATCCAAGTTGTCAACGGTTTGCCCGAAAACAGGCCAAAGGTCTATCTCCCTGTATTGGAAAGAAAAACTGCATGGATCAGTAGACGGCTATGAATTACGGGAGTCGTCGCGGGTTAAAGGATCCACCCGCTGGATTCGTGCGAAATGCCACCAAATAACCGGCCGCGATTACGTGGACTTTGTTAAGTGCCACATTAATGCATTGCCGTCCCGAATTAGAACCACTAGGGGACGCAGATCAGAGATTTCGGAGCCTGAGTCGAACTGCCGTGCAGGCTGCATGGTCAGGGAGACGACGGCTCATATAATACAAAAGTGTTTCAGAACACATGGCGGCCGGATAGAAAGACACAACAGGGTAGTGAAGATACTCGCCTCGGCGTTATCGGAGCAAGGGTGGCCCGTTGAACTGGAGCCCCACGTCCAGACAGTCCTGGTGATAAAGGACTTAGGAAGCCGGACATCCTTTGCAACAGGGGTGGTGAGGGAGTTATCGTTGACGCACAGGAAGTCTCCGGCCAGCGCCCGCTCGATCAAGCCCATCGTGAGAAGCGTAATAAATATGCCGAACACGGGGACTTGATCGAGAGGGTACGCAGCCGTTTGGGACTGCACGGAGCAGCAAAGATCAGCGTTACCTCTTGCACCATATCCTGGCGCGGTGTATGGAGCAGAGCATCCTATATGGATCTTAAGAAACTGCTGCGGCTGAAGGAGTTGTTCTTCGATAGCGTTTCGATTGTTGCGTTGAGAGGGTCGTGTATGAATTGGACGCGGTTCAATCAGATGACCGAGAACCGCTTGAGCAATCGGCCAGAGTCAGGGCCCGGGCTCCTGCGGTAAGGGTTGACGCCGGACCCGCCGGTTCTTCCCGCCAGTTCTTACCCTGGGTTGCAAAACTCAGGAGACTGATCCCCAGTAGAGACATCGAACCGGACCACGGCAAAATTTTCGCAACGTCACTGTCCCCCCCAGTGGTGTCCTCGGGGATCCATAATGATTACAAGTAATCCTTTTGTGAAAACTTAATGATCAAAATGGATTGTTCACGAAACACCGACGAAGCGGGAGGTATATAGCCAAATGCCTCGTCATCTAATTAGTGACGCGCATGAATGGATTAACGAGATTCCCACCTTGAGGGAAAGTTGGAAACAGGCGCGATGTATGTTATCACGTCTGTTAGTGGACAGTCGGTATAGGGTATTCAGCTGTACTTCAGGGTGCTCACCCAAAAAAGTTGGCCAAGTAGCCACCTCATCTCGGTTATCCGAGCAGCGGGCGCGGTGGCCTTCAATTGACCTGAAGTAGATGGTTCCGAAAGGTTCCTCGGCGATTACCCGCCAAACGTGGTGGAGGTAGCTCTACCGACACGGGGGCTATGGGGGAGGGGAGCTCACTGGGTATCAGTGCCCCTCCATTGGTGTCGGACTCGTAGTGGCTTGGCGCAAATGGGATGTAGATCTTTATAACCGAAAGGTTGACAAGTCCTTGGGAAGGGGAGTGTCCCTATCTACTCACTAGTACCTTGAGGGAAAGTTGGAAACAGGCGCGATGTATGTTGTCACGTCTGTTAGCGGACAGTCGGTATAGGGTGTCCAGCTGTACTTCAGGGTGCTCACCCAAAAAAGTTGGCCAAGTAGCCACCTCATCTCGGTTATCCGAGCAACGGGCGCGGTGGCCTTCAATTGACCTGAAGTAGATGGTTCCGAAAGGTTCCTCGGCGGTTATCCGTCAAACGGGGTGGAGGTAGCTCTACCGACACGGGGGCTATGGGGGAGGGGAGCTCACTGGGTATCAGTACCCCTCCATTGGTGTCTGACTCGTAGTGGCTTGGCGCAAACGGGATGTAGATCTTTATAACCGAAAGGTTGACAAGTCCTTGGGAAGGGGAGTGTCCCTATCTACTATCTAGCGAAACCACAGACAAGGGAACGGGCTTGGGAGAATCAGCGGGGAAAGAAGACCCTGTTGAGCTTGACTCTAGTCTGGCATTGTAAGGAGACATGAGAGGTGTAGCATAAGTGGGAGATCGTTCGCGGTCGTCGCTGAAAAACCACTACTTTCATTGTTTCATTACTTACTCGGTTGGGCGAAAGCGGTGCGCGGTCGATAATATCGGCGGGCGTACGGTGTTTCGTTCCAAGCGTGCAGAGTGGCGACGTGGCGGCAACGCTCGTCGCCGTACAACTCCCGCGTGATCCGGTTCGAGGACACTGCCAGGCGGGGAGTTTGACTGGGGCAGTACATCTGTCAAAGAATAACGCAGGTGTCCTAAAGCCAGCTCAGCGAGGACAGAAACCTCGCGTGGAGCAAAAGGGCAAAAGCTGACTTGATCCAGATGTTCTGTACGCATAGGGACTGCGAAAGCACGGCCTATCCTTTAGTATAAAGAGTTTTTAGCAAGAGGTGCCAGAAAAGTTACCACAGGGATAACTGGCTTGTGGCGGCCAAGCGTTCATAGCGACGTTGCTTTTTGATCGTTCGATGTCGACTCTTCCTATCATTGCGAAGCAAAATTCGCCAAGCGTTGGATTGTTCACCCATCAAAAGGGAACGTGAGCTGGGTTTAGACCGTCGTGAGACAGGTTAGTTTTACCCTCCTGATGGCGTGTCGTTGCGATAGTAATACTGCTCAGTACGAGAGGAACCGCAGTTTCGGACATTAACACGTACAACAACCACGTCTTTCAACTATAATAAATAATAATATATTGTAAAATTTTATAATCATGAGAAATCGCGTGACGCGTCCGTCACGACGAAATATCATGATAATATTATATTATTATGTTATTATAATATTATGTTGGCTGTTGTTTGTTTGCACACACACAACTCTGCTCGGCGACGATGCGTCCTCGGACGAATCACCTGGCGTAGGGCTGAGTCTCAACAGATCGCAGCACGACGCTGCTCTACCGAGCACAACACCCCGCCAGGAACGTAAGTCGTCTACAGACTATTCCGAGCCCCGACATGCCGTGGTGCACGTGTTAATACCGCTCGCACCGTTCGTCGCGTTCCAAATGGGCTTCGACGTCGCGTCTTACGAATAAAATGCGACTAGTAAAGTCACATTGTTTAGAGCCTCCCGACACTCGGGGCTCCACAGTGAGTATTAGTACTCGGGGCTCCACAGTAGTGAACGGGAGACTGTTGAAGGCGTTGGCTATGTCCAGGGAGACCGCCAACGCCCTCTCACCATCCGCCACCACACTCTCAACATGAGCCCTCAGCTCAGTGAGGGCGTCAAGCGTCGAGCGGCCCTTCCTAAAACCGAACTGGTGTTCGGACAAGTCCGGGCCCTTGGCAGAGAGGTGGTGACTTAGGCGTGAGGCCACTATCCATTCCAGCAGCTTCTCAACCTCATCCAGCAGGACTATAGGTCGGTAAGCCGCTGGAGAATCAATTGGCCTACCCTCCTTTTTGATGAGGCATAGGCGTCCCTCCTTCCATACTTCCGGGAACCGCCCGACATTAAGACATTTGTCGAACAGTCCCCGGAGTTCCCCTCGACATGTGGGAAGGCCAGGGCCAGGACACGGCCGTGGATACCGTCCGGGCCCGGAGCCTTCTTCCTTGTCTTGAGGCGATCAAGGCAGAGGCCCAGTTCCACATCTGTCACGCCCTTCCTCGACGCGACCACTTCCTCTACAAGCGCTGGCTCCAAGACCTCGGTGAGCGGAGCCCCCCCACCCTTCAGCTTGTTTCGAGCTGAATGGTAAGGGCACCCCCATGGGTCCCTCTCCAGGCCATCGAGAAGGTCCTCATAGGCCTTCTCTTTAGCCTGCCTGATCGCAGACTGGAGAGTCCTCTTTCGGTCATAATATACCGTTCGAAGGCCCTCCATTACTTCAGGCGTATCGCCTCTCCGACGCCGACTCCGCAGATAGGCCCTACGGGCCCCTATGCTTTCGGTGCGTAGGACGGCTAGCTCCTGTGACCACCAGTAAACAGCCGTCCTGCGCGGGGCTCTCTTCCAACGTGGCATCGAAGAGTCCGAGAGGGACTTCATCGCCCTCTTAAAGTCAAGAGCCAGCGCTTCCACGTCGTCCGTCATAGCTGGGCCTCCGGGCCTCAGCCACGATCTTATGATCGCCACCTCCTCGGCCAATTCCCGATCAAGGTGACTAATCACCCATCTCGGGAAGGCCGAGTTCACCCCCGCCGGTGGGATCCCAGGAGCCGGGCAGCAGCTAGATATGAGGACCCCCAGTCGGATGTACCTATTGGTCCGACAGGGTCTCCACATCCTCCACCACCCGCCAGCCAGTGACCCTGCACGACGCCTCAGGGGAGGCGAGGGTAATGTCAACTATCGATGCCCCCTGAGGCCTCACGCACGTCGCTACTCCCCCGGTGTTAAGAACGGCGAGACCCAGCTCAGCCGCCCATGCCACCAAGGGAGCACCCCGCACTCCGGTCATGGTGTCGCCCCAATTGCGTGAGCGACAGTTGAAGTCCCCCATGACCAATATGAGGCGGGACCTGGCCCACCTGATGGCCGGCCCAAGGCTGCCCAGGAAGCCCTCAAACTCTCACAGAGGTCTGTTAGGGGAAAAACATACCCCCACCACTGTTAGAGGGCCCCAGTCTGCTACGACAAAGCCATCCCCCCTTTCCCGAGCTATCAGGGGCGGACCCCCTGACCGTGCAACAATTGCGACCAAGCCATGAGAGTCCGCCGCCCAATTACTTCTCTCGGGAGGACTATATGGCTCCGCCGCTACCGCCACATCCACACCCCACTCGGCCATTGACTGCAGGAATAAGTCCTGTGCCCCAGCCGAGTGATTGAGGTTCCCCTGAAGGAGCTCGAACAGTGTCGTACCGTCCATTACGACGACATTTGTTCAAGCTCTCCCTGAGGAGCAACCGTACCCTCCAAACTGGTGGGCGCGCTCGGTGCGCTCGGTTCCATGGACATGGAGGGGGCCGGCACCCCCGTTCTCGATGTGTTCCTTTTAATAAGCGGGGGGTTGCACCTCCTCCCCCCCATGCGGTGTCCTGCGGGTGCTCCGGCATCGGCACAGACGTCACATCTTGGCTCCTCGGTGCAACTTTGTGCGAGGTGCCCTGCCTTACCACAGCGACAACAAAGGCCGCTGCGGTCCTTAGCAGTACACGTTGCACTGCCATGTCCGATGCCGTAGCACCGGAAGCACCGTAAAGGCCTAGCCTCAAGGAGGGTGACCCGTACGGTGCTCCATCCGATGCAAAGGCGATCATGCAGGATCGCCTTTGCTGCTGTGGTGGGGCACTTTACTATCGTGCTGCCCATGGAGATACGCCCCGCACGCACATGTTCGCGGGGAACATTCCCCCTGGCAGCAACGGCCCCCACCACGTCATCTAGCGTCACGCTGTCTTCCAGCCCGCTGATCCGTATATTCACGGATTTCACAGGCCGGTTGACAGTCGCGATCCCTGCTAGTGCTCCCCGTATTTCCTCAGCAAGCCTATCAGCTTGCTGAGACCGCTCGGGCCCCCCAATTTCGAGAATTCGGCTTCCCAGGGCCGTTTTCCGCGTGCGGACCCTTCACCCCTATGTCCGCCAAGCTGACCCGCTGCTTAGCAGCGGTGAGTGCCCAAGCATACGTCGCGCCCCCTGCTACCGCATCCTTCGACAGGGTGATGACCACTGCAGCAGTTGAAGGCGGCTTGAGGCTCACCTTTGCTTTGGGTGGTCCTGTCAGCCCATCACCCTTGGTCGGCTTCACCGGCTCCACTGGCTTGGTGGACTCAATCGCGCGTATCCGGCGGACACCAGCACGCGCCTGCGGAGCCGGATTAGCCGGCGCGGTCAATGTCGTGTTGGCCGTTGGCGGAGCAGGCTGCGTTACCTTCTTCTTTCCCCTAGCCGCCACCTCGGTCCAAGAATCGGCTTGAGCATTTGCCGCTGGGACTTTAGGGGGGCCCTGGGGAGCTTCCACTGAAATAAGCACTGAGGTGTCCGCTCTAGTGCTCCGCTCGACCTGCCTGACGGCAGCTGCCAGGGGCGTCCGGACCACCGGTGCCGGCAGCAACCGGTCTTCGATACCGGCCAGCTTGGCGTCCATCATCTCGCCGATGGTTCGTGCCAGGTCACCCTTCAGACCTTCGAACACCTTCTTGATGATGGCTGCCTCCGAGGATGGAGCCTCCGCCACCACTGTGTCCTCCACAGCCTTGCGTTCCGAGAACTCCCTGCGCATGGCCTTCAGGTCATTCTCAAGGTCAGTGACCCGCGCTCTCAGGCGATTGTTGTCGTTTGACAACCGCCGCGCTTCATCGCGGAGCTGCCGCGACTCCTCTTCTGCGGTCCTTAAAGTCAGGACCTCAACCATCTCCGCCATATCTTTGGCGGCAATTTTAAGGTCGCGCACGTAGCCACCCTTCAGGTTGCCCGACTTTAAGGCGATGTCCAAAATCTTTTGGGACCGCCCAAAGTCTCCAAGGTTGAAGATACCAAATTAAATATTAACATCCCTGAAGTGGACGAGGCCTCCACCGATCTAACTAAATCACCAATATATTCGCCAAGAATCACTAGAGCCACTCTCGCAGCAACAGTCATGGCTGAATTAGACCTAAATACCCTATTTAAATTTATTAAACCTTACGACGGCAGCCGAGAATCAGTCAATTCATTTATAATTAATTCTAATAACGCATATGAGCTAGCTTCCGACTCACAAAGACCAGTTCTTTTTAAATATATTCTTAGCCAGTTGCATGGAAAGGCAGAAATTGCTTGCTCTATAAAGGAATTCACATCCTGGGATCAACTCAGAGAATTTCTTAAAACCCAGTTTTGTGAACGCAAACATTATTCACATCTTCTTACGGACTTACAAGAAAGTAGGCAAAACCCACAGGAAAACGTTAGCCAGTATTCGCTTCGAGTGGAAACTTGCCTCTCACAATTATTAACCGAAATTTCCTTGTCTAACACTAAAGCTAAAGAGTTACCTGGTCGTACAGCCGCTATGGAGGATCTTGCCCTCCACCATTTCCTTATGGGCCTTCAACCACGGGTTTCGAACATTGTGAGATGCAGGTCGCCTAAGAATCTTAACGAGGCCATAAACCTCGCGATATCTGAAGAGAGGATTCAACAAAGTATTTTCAAGGGAAATCCTAATAATGAGCACAAACCAAAACCTTTGAATCAGTATCGGCAACCACAAAGGTCACCAAATCCAAACAACAATTCACAGCCTTCAACTTCTAATTTTCAGGGATCAACAATCCCATCATCAAGTATCATTTGCCGATACTGTAAAATACCGGGTCACGATATATCAGTGTGTCGGAAACGCGACTATAACAATCGTTTCTGTAAACAACAAAATACCTTTCAGAAACAAGGGCCTTTCAGACCACCCCCACGTGTCAATTTCCTTCAAAACACATCTAGTGAAGCCTATGGCCAAGACGAGGTTGATGATGCTCAACCCGGTCAAGGTCAGGATTTAAACTAAGGCCTGGCCCGCGCTTGTGCCGTCCGGGCCGGAGATCTTCCAAAATCGACACAACACTCAAAAATCACAAATTCCTACCATGTACTAACCGACAGGGTAGCCAGCCCCAAACCGACAGTACTATTCACCTTAAATCCAACACTAACCGACAGGGTAACCAGCCCCAAACTGACAGTGTTACTACCATCTTACTATGTACTAACCGACAGGGTAGCCAGCCCCAAACTGACAGTACTACTCACCTTAAATCCAACACTAACCGACAGGGTAACCAGCCCCAAACTGACAGTGTTACTACCATCTTACCATGTACTAACCGACAGGGTAGCCAGCCCCAAACTGACAGTACTACTCACCTTAAATCCAACACTAACCGACAGGGTAACCAGCCCCAAACTGACAGTGTTACTACTATCTTACCATGTCCTAACCGACAGGGTAACCAGCCCCAAATTGACAGTACTATTCACCCTAAAACCAACATCAACCGACAGGGTAGCCAGCCCCAAACCGACAATGTCTCCAATTTCATGTCTAGCCCAAATCAAGGAAACACTCACAATCAAAACATTTACGAAGTAAATATAGACACAACTAAAAGGTTGTTACCACACGTTCTTTTAAACACGCAAGTTTCACATGTTCCCCTTACGCTCTTAGTTGATTCAGGATCAGCTATATCACTAATAAAACAGTCCAGTATATTATATAAACAAAATCTAAAAAGGGAAACGATTAACATTAAAGGAATTGATCCAGGTGAAGAAACTACACCAACACTTGGCCATTTTGGTCTAAAATTACAGCTGACCGAAAAGAAAACGATATGTCATAGGTTTCATGTCATATCGAATATTAATTTACCATATGACGGCATCATAGGTACCGACCTCCTTACATCATTCAGCTGTAACATCGACTATGACACAGACATTTTGAAAATAGGTAATTTTAAAATACCACTTCATTTTTATGATCCATACTATGTAATTCCACTTCGTACAGAGACTGTGATCGAGTGTTCAATTCAAAACACTGACCTTAAAGAAGGCCTAATCCTGGATCAACATCTTTCCCATAACCTACTTCTATCCAACTGCATAGTAAGAGTCAAAGATAACAAACGTGTTAATGTAACGGTCGCAAACATATCGGAATCCCCTATAACCATTAATCCAAACCTGAAACTTAATCTTGAACCTCTATATCCCTCAGCCTTGCAAATTAACAGTACCTTCACCGAGCTCGTTGACCGAACTACAGAAGTAATAAACTCTTTAAGGACTGGTCATTTAAATCATGAGGAATCCCAAGCTCTAATTGAACTCTGCTCACAGTACTCCGACATATTCCATCTACCCAATGATCAGCTCACTTATACTACTGCGCTTAATCATCGAATCAAAACGAGCTCCGATGTTCCAGTTCACACAAAATCATATAGGTTCCCTGAATCGAAACCCAAATTGATAAAATGCTTAACCAAAATATTATAAAACCATCATCATCACCCTGGAGTTCACCGATCTGGATCGTACCTAAAAAGGCCGATTCCCAGGGGCAACGCAAATGGAGAATTGTAATTGATTATAGAAAACTAAACGACATCACAATTGGGGAAACATATCCAATTCCCCAAATTTTAGAAAACCTGGACCAGTTAGGAAAGAGTAAGTACTTTACTACTCTCGACTTGGCTTCGGGCTTTCATCAGATCCTCATTTCCCCAGAAGACGCACCCAAAACAGCCTTTTCAGTGCCTCAGGGCCATTTTCAATTTACTAGGATGCCATTCGGCCTAAAAAATGCGCCTTCAACTTTCCAAAAATTGATGAATAATTGTCTCTCTGGTCTCCAAAGTACTAGATGCTTCGTATACCTGGATGATATAGTTATCTACTCTTATGATCTAGCTTCACGTATAAAAAACCTCACATCTGTTTTTGATAGACTCCGAAATTTCAATTTAAAATTACAACCTGAAAAATGTGAGTTTCTCCGTAAAGAAGTTGCCTATTTGGGGCACATCATTAGTGAAGAAGGCGTTAAACCGAATCCCGAAAAGACTAGATCAGTCTCCGAATTCCCAACTCCAAAATCCCCCAAGGACATAAAATCCTTTCTTGGGTTAGTATCGTATTACCGAAGGTTCATTCCCGATTTCGCTAAATTAGCCAAACCACTAACTTCTCTCCTAAAAAAGGACACTTCTTTCAGCTGGAATAATGAACAGCAATTGGCTTTTGAGTCACTCAAAAACAAATTGATTACTGCACCGATACTAGCTTACCCGGATTTCACAGAGCCATTTCTTTTAACTTGCGACGCCTCAAACTTTGCTATTTCTGCTATCCTATCCCAAGGTAACGTAGGACAGGACCGTCCAATTGCCTATGCATCTCGTACACTTAATAAAGCAGAGTGTAATTATAGTGTCACCGAGAAGGAGTGTCTAGCCAT
The DNA here is from genome assembly GCF_905404315.1 of Leptidea sinapis. Taxonomy (NCBI): domain Eukaryota; kingdom Metazoa; phylum Arthropoda; class Insecta; order Lepidoptera; family Pieridae; genus Leptidea; species Leptidea sinapis. The sequence goes on along the minus strand of NC_066271.1, from coordinate 16,087,470 downwards.
AATTTTTGGCACAAAAGTCTTTAGACCGTATCTGTATGGTCATCGTTTCAAAATTTTAACCGACCATAAACCACTACAATGGCTATTTAATTGTAAAGATCCGGGATCTAGACTCATCCGTTGGCGACTAAAACTCAAAGAATTCGAGTACGATATTCAGTATAAAAAAGGCAGAACCAATTCCAATGCAGACGCTCTCTCTCGTTTTCCTGTGAATCCAATTCAATCGACAAACCCCACAACAACTAACCCGAACGCCGAACAAAGATCACAAAATCTCGATAGAGATTTAATGGACCTACTCATCTCTCCACCCTCATTTAATCCTGAGGAAGATTTATTAAATCCACCTTCCAATATTCCTGACACCTTAAGGGATGAAATTGAACACGAACTACTTGACTTACCTCTTCAAAACTTAACTGACTTACCTCAACAAGAATCAGCTGACTTACCCCAATTAAACTTAGACGATCTACCTGACTGTTTAATAGAACAAAGTACACCTGAAGTCCAGGTACACGATCCTATACCATCCACTAGTACATCCACGGATGTGCCAATTGACGATTACTCAACTTTCCTAAAATCAATATCAAATAAGGACAAGACCTTCGACACTTGTATCGAAGAACGCATTGAAAGTTTGTTGAAAAGCCCATCAAAAATAATCCTAATCCCCATTTCAATTGACTTGGATGAATCAAACCCATACATCCCAGAAATCCTAGGCAACTCAGAAAATTCCGATACTATTACTAGCAGTGAAAAGGAACTATTCAAATTTATAAAAATAAATAACGGCAACAAAATTTATTACCTCTTATTCACCAGAGTTCATCACTTTGATAATGCTACATATCCTGAAATCTATGAAACATTTAAACATATTAGAAACGAATTACTAGTAATTGAAGATATCTCCGAAATTATCATTTCTGATTTGAAAAACCCATTTGAAAAACATTCTTTTATTAAAATCTACATTATGTTGAGTTATTTATTCCATGAAACAAATATAAAAATAGTTATCTATCATAATAATATTATATATCCTTCCCCATCCGAAATAAAGAAAATTATGTATGAAAACCACGACATCCCCACGGCAGGTCATTTGGGATCCGTCCGTATGCTCAATAGGATTAAAGAAACGTACTATTGGAAAGGTATGCGTAGTGACATCGAAACATATGTCAAGCAATGTAAATCATGTCAGGAAAATAAAGCTTTAAGGAAAATAAATAGAGCCCCAATGCAGATCACAAGCACTTCAACTGCTCCATTCCAACGCATATCTCTCGATGTCGTAGGTCCACTGCCTGAGGCTGGCACTGCAAGGTTAAAGTATATCCTCACTGTCCAAGATGACCTCACGAAGTTCTCTTCTGCATATCCCATGCGGAGTACCACAGCCGAAGAAACAAGCGAATGCTTGTTACACTTCATATCTATATTTGGTATACCCAAGACGATTCTCACTGATCAGGGTACCAATTTCACGTCAGACCTATTCAAAAGGACATGTGAGTTCCTTAAAATAAAAAAATTATGGTCTTCACCTTACCACCCTCAGACTCAAGGTGCTCTTGAACGAAGTCACTCAACCTTAAAAGAATACCTAAAATCATACATAAATAACGAACAGACAAATTGGCCCCGATACGTTTATACAGCCATGCTCGCGTACAACACATCCGTACACTCCACGATGCATTATTCACCATTTGAGTTAATGTTTGGCTGTAAGCCATTCATCCCTAACTCAATTTATAATGACGCCCCAGGAGCTACATACCCAGACTATGTCCGCATGCTCCAAAATCGCCTCAAGCACTCACGTGGTAAAGCGTTAGAGTTTATAAGGAGTTCAAAAGAGTCATCTAAAACCTACTACGACTCTCACACTCGTCCGGTCCAATATAAAAGTGGTCAATACGTCTACTTGAAAAATCACCTTAGACTCAGACGGGCACTCTCCCCGGTGTGGAAGGGCCCTTACAAAATAGTTAAAGTAAACGGAAATAACACTCTCACATTACTCATCAACCGGCGTCATGTTACACACCATGTAGATCAAGTGAAACCGGCAAATGTCGAACTTGACCCGTAGTGTAAGGATTACATAGTTGCATTATTTAAAATTAATCATAGACTCACTATTATAATTTGTTTTTGTTTCTTTTTATTAGATACGATATTCACCTTTACCTAATCATACCGTTAGGAATAAGAAACACAAGTTAGCCTGTAGGTTTATTAGAATAATGTTTTATGTTTAAAATAATTACTAGTATACACCCATTACATTAAGTATATATATATATATATTATAATTTATAGAATACCATGTCAGGCTCGAAACCAACAAGACTATTACATACAACAGATAGATTCAAGCCCCGGACTTTATTTCGACTATCTTGGTTACCTGAAAATCAACAGCGGACAACTAAACGTCATAATGCCGTTTGACTTATCCCATTTCAACTCACATATTGAAAACATAAACTCAGCCCTGACCATAGCTCAAGATTTATGTAAAAAGACTGGACTGGCTCAAGTCGAAATAAGCTGTCATAATATGATAAGTCCTTTGGTTGCGCGATATTCAGATATGTATATGGAATTTTCGTCCATTTCACATTTATTAGAGAAAAGATCAAAACGAGCTTTGATAGGTGGAGCAGGAACAATAATTAAACAAATATTCGGAAACTTAGATGAAACCGACGGTCTCCGGTTTAATGATGCCATTACTTCTCTACATGAAAATCAAATTAAATTGGCTTCACTGATGAAAAACAATATTTTATTAACTACATCAACAATCTCATCATATAATGATACAGTAAACAAAATAAGGGTCAATGAAATTAATTTAAATAAGGCTATCGACAAACTCTCAATAAAACTAGCAAACGTCACTAATGCAACCAAAATATTCTGCATCCATCAGTAATTACCCCGCAACAATTATTTAAAGAGCTCGTCGATAACCATCAATATTTGCCTAGCGATCTGAAATTACCTGTAAAATTAGATATAAGTTCCATTAATGTTATTGTAAATGTATCTAGGCTAATTTATCACTATACTAACAATAAGATATTTTTTATATTACAGATACCTTTAGTCTCTATCACTGAATATGTTTTATTTCACAGTGTTGCTCTACCAACGCCACATAATTTAGATAAGCCCAATACTTTTAGTCTCATATTACCCAGCTCTAAATACATAGCAATGACAAAAGACAAAACACATTATTGTACCTTAAATAATCTAGATATTTGTAAGAATATTGTCCCTGGAAACTTTATTTGTGATATAACAAACATTTACTCCTCAGGAATGAAACCCATTTGTGAAAGTGAATTTATGACGAAAGTGATAAGTGAAACACCCAAAAATTGTGAATACCAATTTATTTACGGTCATTTAGATATTTGGAAATCCATAGAGAACAACAAATGGTTATTCATACAATCAGCATCGAACAAAGTTTCCATAGACTGTCGAAACTCAAAAATTTTCGGATTTGACATTTTAGGTACCGGCATACTCACGCTACCCAGTAATTGTATTGGATATTGTAAAAGTACTACTTTAATTCCTAAATATAACTCGTTAAATGTTTCTGTACCCATTGGATATCCAAGTTTTAATTTGTTAAGTGATAACTGTTGTAACATAACTAAATTTAATCAACTCAGTTATAATGTATCCCCTATTGAACTACAGAACATAGATTTAGATGATTTTAAATTAAATAAACACATTTTCTTAAACCAACTTCAGAACATAGACAAAATTATAGAAAGTCCACACATTATTAAATACGGGATACATTATTCTGTTCTAACTATATTCATTTGTGTAATAATATTATTTTATGTTTCGTATAAATTTTATAAATGTGTAAGACCTGGCAGCAGACCTAAAGTAACGATACCAAAAGTAATATTTAAAACAAAATCAGAAGATATAGAAAGTAATAATTCCGGACTTCACGAAATTCCATCACCTTCTATTAGAACGAAAATTTAAGATGATGTAACTTCGGATTCTCCCCGAAGTTCCTTCTAAGGGGGAGGTGTTATACCCCAGTTATGTAGGTATTAATGCTGACTTAATTGCTATTCCATCTCAACCAGCATTATTGAATCAGTTATATAAGCCCTAGCTTCGCGCGGGCAGCCAGTTTGTGCTCGCTTCTCATAAGTTACGGTTCTGCCCAAGGGTCTCTAAAATTATTATTGTATAATCAAGTCTTCATATTCCTTATAATATATTATATTTCTTTGTGTTAAATAAATGTTTTTTTAAAAAGCGAACTCAAAAGAGACCCATAACAGTGTCATCATTTTTATTATTACCAGAAGGGACTCTCGTTACTGAACTTTCATAACATACAATCGGCCCATCGCCGATTTATGATTCGTTCAACGCGCACCGTATGCCTTTGAGATATATAGTATACAGTGCGCGAACGGATATCTCACGATATGTTCAAGATATCATAGGTGTTTTCATCAATCAAGAACGAAAGTTAGAGGTTCGAAGGCGATTAGATACCGCCCTAGTTCTAACCGTAAATATGTCATCTAGCGATCCGCCGACGTTACTACAATGGCTCGGCGGGCAGCTTCCGGGAAACCAAAGATTTTGGACTCCGGGGGGAGTATGGTTGCAAAGCTGAAACTTAAAGGAATTGACGGAAGGGCACCACCAGGAGTGGAGCCTGCGGCTTAATTTGACTCAACACGGGAAATCTCACCAGACCCGGACACCGGAAGGATTGACAGATTAACAGCTCTTTCTTGATTCGGTGGGTGATGGTGCATGGGCGTTCTTAGTTGGTGGAGCGATTTGTCTGGTTAATTGTGGTAACGAACGAGACTCTAGCCTGCTAAATAGGCGTCGTCATTTAGGTGTGCGCGGCTTTAGGGTCGCGCAACTCACTGGCGGCGTATTAAAATTCTTCTTAGAGGGACCGGCGGCTTCGAGCCGCACGAGATTGAGCAATAACAGGTCTGTGATGCCCTTAGATGTCCTGGGCCGCACGCGCGCTACACTGAAGGAATCAACATGTTCTCCCTGGCCTAGAGGCCCGGGCAACCCGTTGAAACTCCTTCGTGCTGGGGATTGGGGTTTGCAATTATCCCCCAAATACGAGGAATTCCTAGTAAGCGCGAGTCATAAGCTCGCGTTGATTACGTCCCTGCCCTTTGTACACACCGCCCGTCGCTACTACCGATTGAATGATTTAGTGAGGTCTTCGGACCGACACGCGGTGGCTTCGCGGCCGTCGGCGTTGCTGGGAAGTTGACCAAACTTGATCATTTAGAGGAAGTAAAAGTCGTAACAAGGTTTCCGTAGGGGAACCTGCGGAAGGATCATTAACGTGTAACGGTCGCGTGCGCGAGCGTTGTCGCCGACACGCTTCGCTCACAGCCGACTGTTGACGATGATAACTTCAATCACGTGTCAATCACTGATTATTCTTGCGCTCGCGATGTGTTCTCTGTGCTCCGTTGTCGCGTTTGCCGCGCGCGCGCTGCCGTCTCCCGCCACATGTGGGGGGTGTCCGGCACGACGTCTCCGGCACGACGCTTCGGCGGGCGCGGTTCGCATGTACGCGACGCGCGTGCGTCTCGCGACGCGCTCATGTCGAGTGCAAAGCGAGTCGAGATCACGACGTACGCGCAATGCGTGCGTCACATAATATTTTGTTACACACAGAGATCGTTCACGTATTTTCTAAATATAAAAACTATTACCCTGAACGGTGGATCACTTGGCTCGCGGGTCGATGAAGAACGCAGTTCACTGCGCGTCATAGTGTGAACTGCAGGACACATTTGAACATCGACATTTCGAACGCACATTGCGGTCCGTGGAGAAATATCCAGGACCACTCCTGTCTGAGGACCGGCTGCATAAAAGAATACGACGACACCGTCGCTGTATACTGACAACACTGTTTGCGCGCCTAAAAAACGTGTAAAACGAGTGACGGTCTTCGGGCCGGGCTCGGGTAAACCCCGCCGGTTTGCCGGCGCCCGCTCGATCCGTTCGAAAATGTAAAATAAGCCGCAACGCGTGGTGCTGTTCGCGTGCAACGCCGTCTCCGCCTCACGCTCGACGTGGGTCACGGAGACGGGCGCGGCACCGGGGCGCGCTCGTTCGCTGTCACACGCGGATATCTCGTGATTAATTTTAATTAATCTATGCAGAGTTCTCTATGTGAACGGCGTGCGTGGCTGCGCCTTCGGTTCGCGTACCGTGCGCTGCACGTTTTATTTCGGCCCGACGTGAGCGTGCAAACGAGTAGGCGGACTCGACGTCCGAAGGGCGCTTCGATCGCGGTACGTGCGCGGGTCGACGATACGTCGTTGAGACTTATTGGCGGCGCGCGCACGACGGTGTCGCTGCGCTGACGGATATCGTGTCTGCCTCATACTTTTTATCGTTGGCCTCAGATCAGGGAGGATCACCCGCCAAATTTAAGGATATTAGTAAGCGGAGGAAAAGAAACTAACCAGGATTCCCTCAGTAGCGGCGAGCGAACAGAGATAAGCCCAGCGCCGAATCCCGCGGTAGTCACGGTCGCGGGACATGTGGTGTTAGGGAGGTTCCGCTTTCTCGCGGTCGCCGCTCCCGTCCAAGTTCGTCTTGAACGGGGCCGTTTTCCCATAGAGGGTGCCAGGCCCGTAGCGACGGAGCGAGTCCGCGAGAGGGACTCTCCTCAGAGTCGGGTTGCTTGAGAGTGCAGCCCTAAGTGGGTGGTAAACTCCATCTAAGGCTAAATATAACCGCGAGACCGATAGCGAACTAGTACCGTGAGGGAAAGTTGAAAAGAACTTTGAAGAGAGAGTTCAAGAGTACGTGAAACCGTGAAACCTGCGAAACTCGAATGAACGAACGGAGAGATTCATCGTCACTCAGGGGCGTACGGCGGCGTGCCGCGATGTGCGCGAGACTCGTGCTCGCGTTCACCGGTCGGCGCCGTTGATGCACCCGGACGGCGTGCACTTCTCTCTTAGACACATTATGCATCGCGACCCGTTCGTCTGTTCGGCCTAAGCGTTGTCCGGGAGCCGGGCGGCTGCGCGTTCACGCGCACAGCCATCCGACCGTGACGATCGCCGGCCGGCGGCGGACGGTACTTGTCATGACACGCGCACGCGTCTCCATCCGGGGACGCGTCCGGCCCGACGCGAGCGAGAGTCGTCGTCGATATCCTGCCCTTGTACGGATGCTGACGCGACGCCGCTGTCGTCGCAGCCGTGTAGTCTCGGACTGTGCGCGTATCAGTCGGTGATGTTACTGTTTCGGGCACTCGCAGGACCCGTCTTGAAACACGGACCAAGGAGTCTAGCATGTGTGCGAGTCATTGAGTTATGAATTAAAACAGACAAAACTGAAAGGCGCAATGAAAGTGGAGGCCTGCGCTTGTCGCGCGCTCAGGGAGGATGGAGCGTCGGTCGTCAAAAATCGATCTCTCGCACTCCCGAGGCGTCTCGTTTCCAATCAGCGAATGCGAGCGCGCTCTAAGGACAGATGCTGGGACCCGAAAGATGGTGAACTATGCCTGGTCAGGTCGAAGTCAGGGGAACCCTGATGGAGGACCGTAGCGATTCTGACGTGCAAATCGATCGTCGGAACTGGATATAGGGGCGAAAGACTAATCGAACCATCTAGTAGCTGGTTCCGTCCGAAGTTTCCCTCAGGATAGTTGGCGTCGACTCGTAACAGTCTCATCCGGTAAAGCAAATGATTAGAGGCATTGGGGCCGAAACGACCTCAACCTATTCTCAAACTTTAAATGGGTGAGAACTCCGGCTTACTCGAACGATGAAGCCGGAGATCTGATGACGGTGCCAAGTGGGCCAATTTTGGTAAGCATAACTGGCGCTGTGGGATGAACCAAACGTAGTGTTAAGGCGCCTAAAAAACGCTCATGGGACACCATGAAAGGCGTTGGTCGCTCATGACAGCAGGACGGTGGCCATGGAAGTCGGAATCCGCTAAGGAGTATGCAACGACTCACCTGCCGAAGCGACCAGCCCTGAAAATGGATGGCGCTGAAGCGTTTTGCCTATACACTACCGTTACCGGCAATCGGCGCGTGCGTGTCAAAGCGCACGCGTATTATGCCGTAACGAGTAGGACGTGCGGGGCGGAGTGCGCAGAAGGGTCTGGGCGTGAGCCCGCCTGGAGCCTCTGTCGGTGCAGATCTTGGTGGTAGTAGCAAATACTCCAGCGAGGCCCTGGAGGACTGACGTGGAGAAGGATTTCGCGTGAACAGTAGTTGCTCGCGAGTCAGTCGATCCTAAGCTCAAGGAGAGATCTTATGTCGATGCGGCGTGTTTATATATATTTTGTGTATATGATAAATAACGCCCTTTGAGCGAAAGGGAATCCGTTTCCTATTCCGGAACCCGGCAGCGGAACCGTTTCAATAATCGTTCTCTCGTTTCTCAAGCGAGTGTTCGACGGGGTAACCCAAAGTGGCCTGAAGACGCCGCCGAGTGGTCCGGGAAGAGTTTTCTTTTCTGCCTGAGCGTTCGAGTTCCATGGAATCCTATAGAAGGGAGATATGGTTCGGAACGCGAAGAGCACCGCATTGGCGGCGGTGTCCAGATACTCTCTGCGGACCTTGAAAATTCAGGTGAGGGATGTACGTGGAGATGTCGCGCCGGCTCGTACCCATATCCGCAGCAGGTCTCCAAGGTGAAGAGCCTCTAGTCGATAGAATAATGTAGGTAAGGGAAGTAGGCAAATTGGATCCGTAACTTCGGAATAAGGATTGGCTCTGAGGACCGGGGTGTGTCGGGTTTGGACGGGAAGCGGATGCGGCCGGTGCCGGGCCTGGTCGATGCTCGCGCGTGTCTCCAGCGCAAGGTGGTCTCGCGCGTCGTGCTGAATCCGGACCCGCTTTCCGGCCTTTCGCGGATCTTCCTAGCCGTAAGTCCGCGTCGGTTTCGTCTCGTGCGCGATCGGCGCGGTACTGTACGACCGCCGTTCAACGGTCAGCTCAGAACTGGCACGGACAAGGGGAATCCGACTGTCTAATTAAAACAAAGCATTGCGATGACCCTCGCGGGTGTTGACGCAATGTGATTTCTGCCTAGTGCTCTGAATGTCAACGTGAAGAAATTCAAGCAAGCGCGGGTAAACGGCGGGAGTAACTATGACTCTCTTAACTGCATCACGCTAATGCTCCCGGAGCAGGGCCCTAACGGGCTGGAGAGTCCGAGTTGCTCCACTGGGGGTGTACGGCCCGTTCATGGGTTTGCTGGCAAAATACTGTGGACGGGGGATCAAGACTGAGTCTCTTTGAGGCGATGACGTGCGTGCACTACCCTTTGCTATGGGGAAGAGCTAATGCGCTGCGCGTAAAGTGCAGTTGCATTAGTGAAGCCCAACTCCTACCCACGACCTGCACGCGGTGCCGCCGCTCTTAACTAACGTTGGATAGAAATATCCATTTTGGGGGGAGGAGGAACGCCAAAACATCCTTTCAGCTATCAACTGCCAGAGTGCTGAACCTCGCCGCGTTCCCTGGCTTTCAAGCGAGGAGCATGCTCTACTGCTAGGTCTACAGGCTTGCCTGGAGGCTGGGCGGGGAGCGTGCATTATCACCCGTACGATACACCCACATAGCGGGTGATGCATTGGGGGTGAGCCCCCAATGAGCTCCGATGGGGTGCCCGTTTACGGGTGCTCAAGTAAAGCGGTCCTTCGGGAGGAGCCTAGCGAAAGCCGCGTACAAATTGGCTGTGAAGGGTTAGCAGCCCCCACGGCCGAAAATCTAAGAGAAGCTATGTCGAATTATGTGAGCCGTACCACGGCAGTGGATTTGACCTCTGACCTCCCGCAGGAGTCAGAGAGCATCTCGATTCTAAACCCGGACGCTGAATCTGGTCGATCGCCGAGCGGTGGTCATCTCCAGTTCACGTGACCGATTTGTACACGACCATTCAATACTGCTATCGGGCTGGGCGTCCATAAACGACGGGCCCACCCGGTGCATTCGAACGCCGAAGCCGCCCCTACAGATAGGGTAAAGAGGAGGTGGAGCGATGAAGAGTTGACGATGTTGGCGCGTACTGAAGCGGGATTAATTGTGGAGACCGGGAAGTGCACCAATATTACCCTGGCGGCTCGTCTCTCAGGTTCCGGAAGGACTGTAGAGGCGATTAAGGGCCAAAGGCGCTCCGCTGCGTACAAAAGCAAAGTGCTCGAGTACGTAGAGGAGATGCGGATTGCGGCCACCGTCAGGGAGGTGGAGCTGTCCCGCGAAGCAACGACGCCCGTGGAAGACCAGCCGACAACCGACTCTAGAGTGCAAACCACTGACCTTGATGACCCCTTCGCCGAATTGACTTCGGATAGGCCAGACGCGTCGGAACTGCTTGCCAAACTACTCTGCGAGAGGGAGGCGGCACGAAAGATGCGAATGAGCCTGGAGTCACGAGGTAGGGGGCGGCGGAAGAAAACCCACAAGTCCGGAAACGCCACCGGCTTGAAGATGACTTCGCGAAAGCGGAGGCGCGAAGAGTACGCTAGGATTCAGGAGATATTCAAAAATCACGAAGACGTGCTGCAGGTAATAGATGGCGCAACCAGGGGCGTGAAGCACTCTCTTGGGGATATGGTGTCATATTGGCAGCCTATACTTGAGGCAGTGTCGACCGCTGCTGGGCCCACACCGGAAGCTCTGACGGCCTTACGGCTGAAAGAGCGGCACGGAGGCACGCGCGACTATTACCAGCTCTGGGCCCTATTTTCTGCTCAAGAGATCAGAAAGGCCCGTATCGATCTTTGAACTGCGGCAGGTCCTGACAGCATTACGCCTGACGACTGGCGTAGTATACCCCTGCAATCCAAGGCGGACCTCTTCAACGAATGGATGAGGATAGGTGAAATCCCAGAACTACTGCGACAAAGCAGAACTATCTTCGTGCCAAAGAACGATGAGCCTGCGGGCCCCGGCGACTACCGACCAATTTCGATTGCGTCGATACCGCTGAGGCATATGCATAGTCTCTTGGCTCGGAGAATTTTGAATTGTTGCCCCCCGGACTATCGTCAGCGAGGATTCGTCCACGCCGACGGCTGCCTAGAGAACACAGCGGTGTTGGATACGGTTCTGGGGGATAGCAGGAGCAAGTTGCGGGAATGTCATGTGGCTGTGCTAGACTTCTCCAAGGCCTTTGACACAGTGTCGCATGAGGCGCTTGTCAAGCTACTTGTAGAGAGAGACATACCTACCCATGGCTTTCTGTGACTACGTTGCTCGCCTTTACCGAGCAGCCCTCACTACGTTGGCGACTTCGGAGGGGACGAGTGACCCTGTGAAAGTGGGGAAGGGAGTTCGGCAGGGGGACCCACTGTCTCCGATCCTGTTCAACATGGCGATGGACATTATACTGGCTTCTTTGCCTCCAGGCGTAGGGGTACCCTACGCCTGGAGGCAAAGAAGCCAGAAGAAAGAAGTCTAGGAACGGAGATCATCTCCGCCCTAGCGTACGCCGATGACCTCGTGCTAATCGCGAGCACAATGGCGGGACTCCAGGAGTCCATCGATGTGGTGCACAGGGTTGGAATGATGATGGGCCTCCATCTGAACCGTTCGAAAAGCGCCGTGCTTTCGTTAGTGCCAGATGGACACAGCAAGAAGATCCATTACATCGCCGAAAACACCTTTAAGGTGGGCGCGAAGTGGATCAGGTAAGCCACTTGTGTGGAAAGATGGCGCTATCTCGGAGTCGACTTCACTCCGGCTGGATCAGTGATGTTAGAGCAAGACATAAAAAAGGCCTTACAGAACAAAGAAGCTGTTATCCAAGTTGTCAACGGTTTGCCCGAAAACAGGCCAAAGGTCTATCTCCCTGTATTGGAAAGAAAAACTGCATGGATCAGTAGACGGCTATGAATTACGGGAGTCGTCGCGGGTTAAAGGATCCACCCGCTGGATTCGTGCGAAATGCCACCAAATAACCGGCCGCGATTACGTGGACTTTGTTAAGTGCCACATTAATGCATTGCCGTCCCGAATTAGAACCACTAGGGGACGCAGATCAGAGATTTCGGAGCCTGAGTCGAACTGCCGTGCAGGCTGCATGGTCAGGGAGACGACGGCTCATATAATACAAAAGTGTTTCAGAACACATGGCGGCCGGATAGAAAGACACAACAGGGTAGTGAAGATACTCGCCTCGGCGTTATCGGAGCAAGGGTGGCCCGTTGAACTGGAGCCCCACGTCCAGACAGTCCTGGTGATAAAGGACTTAGGAAGCCGGACATCCTTTGCAACAGGGGTGGTGAGGGAGTTATCGTTGACGCACAGGAAGTCTCCGGCCAGCGCCCGCTCGATCAAGCCCATCGTGAGAAGCGTAATAAATATGCCGAACACGGGGACTTGATCGAGAGGGTACGCAGCCGTTTGGGACTGCACGGAGCAGCAAAGATCAGCGTTACCTCTTGCACCATATCCTGGCGCGGTGTATGGAGCAGAGCATCCTATATGGATCTTAAGAAACTGCTGCGGCTGAAGGAGTTGTTCTTCGATAGCGTTTCGATTGTTGCGTTGAGAGGGTCGTGTATGAATTGGACGCGGTTCAATCAGATGACCGAGAACCGCTTGAGCAATCGGCCAGAGTCAGGGCCCGGGCTCCTGCGGTAAGGGTTGACGCCGGACCCGCCGGTTCTTCCCGCCAGTTCTTACCCTGGGTTGCAAAACTCAGGAGACTGATCCCCAGTAGAGACATCGAACCGGACCACGGCAAAATTTTCGCAACGTCACTGTCCCCCCCAGTGGTGTCCTCGGGGATCCATAATGATTACAAGTAATCCTTTTGTGAAAACTTAATGATCAAAATGGATTGTTCACGAAACACCGACGAAGCGGGAGGTATATAGCCAAATGCCTCGTCATCTAATTAGTGACGCGCATGAATGGATTAACGAGATTCCCACCTTGAGGGAAAGTTGGAAACAGGCGCGATGTATGTTATCACGTCTGTTAGTGGACAGTCGGTATAGGGTATTCAGCTGTACTTCAGGGTGCTCACCCAAAAAAGTTGGCCAAGTAGCCACCTCATCTCGGTTATCCGAGCAGCGGGCGCGGTGGCCTTCAATTGACCTGAAGTAGATGGTTCCGAAAGGTTCCTCGGCGATTACCCGCCAAACGTGGTGGAGGTAGCTCTACCGACACGGGGGCTATGGGGGAGGGGAGCTCACTGGGTATCAGTGCCCCTCCATTGGTGTCGGACTCGTAGTGGCTTGGCGCAAATGGGATGTAGATCTTTATAACCGAAAGGTTGACAAGTCCTTGGGAAGGGGAGTGTCCCTATCTACTCACTAGTACCTTGAGGGAAAGTTGGAAACAGGCGCGATGTATGTTGTCACGTCTGTTAGCGGACAGTCGGTATAGGGTGTCCAGCTGTACTTCAGGGTGCTCACCCAAAAAAGTTGGCCAAGTAGCCACCTCATCTCGGTTATCCGAGCAACGGGCGCGGTGGCCTTCAATTGACCTGAAGTAGATGGTTCCGAAAGGTTCCTCGGCGGTTATCCGTCAAACGGGGTGGAGGTAGCTCTACCGACACGGGGGCTATGGGGGAGGGGAGCTCACTGGGTATCAGTACCCCTCCATTGGTGTCTGACTCGTAGTGGCTTGGCGCAAACGGGATGTAGATCTTTATAACCGAAAGGTTGACAAGTCCTTGGGAAGGGGAGTGTCCCTATCTACTATCTAGCGAAACCACAGACAAGGGAACGGGCTTGGGAGAATCAGCGGGGAAAGAAGACCCTGTTGAGCTTGACTCTAGTCTGGCATTGTAAGGAGACATGAGAGGTGTAGCATAAGTGGGAGATCGTTCGCGGTCGTCGCTGAAAAACCACTACTTTCATTGTTTCATTACTTACTCGGTTGGGCGAAAGCGGTGCGCGGTCGATAATATCGGCGGGCGTACGGTGTTTCGTTCCAAGCGTGCAGAGTGGCGACGTGGCGGCAACGCTCGTCGCCGTACAACTCCCGCGTGATCCGGTTCGAGGACACTGCCAGGCGGGGAGTTTGACTGGGGCGGTACATCTGTCAAAGAATAACGCAGGTGTCCTAAAGCCAGCTCAGCGAGGACAGAAACCTCGCGTGGAGCAAAAGGGCAAAAGCTGACTTGATCCAGATGTTCTGTACGCATAGGGACTGCGAAAGCACGGCCTATCCTTTAGTATAAAGAGTTTTTAGCAAGAGGTGCCAGAAAAGTTACCACAGGGATAACTGGCTTGTGGCGGCCAAGCGTTCATAGCGACGTTGCTTTTTGATCGTTCGATGTCGACTCTTCCTATCATTGCGAAGCAAAATTCGCCAAGCGTTGGATTGTTCACCCATCAAAAGGGAACGTGAGCTGGGTTTAGACCGTCGTGAGACAGGTTAGTTTTACCCTCCTGATGGCGTGTCGTTGCGATAGTAATACTGCTCAGTACGAGAGGAACCGCAGTTTCGGACATTAACACGTACAACAACCACGTCTTTCAACTATAATAAATAATAATATATTGTAAAATTTTATAATCATGAGAAATCGCGTGACGCGTCCGTCACGACGAAATATCATGATAATATTATATTATTATGTTATTATAATATTATGTTGGCTGTTGTTTGTTTGCACACACACAACTCTGCTCGGCGACGATGCGTCCTCGGACGAATCACCTGGCGTAGGGCTGAGTCTCAACAGATCGCAGCACGACGCTGCTCTACCGAGCACAACACCCCGCCAGGAACGTAAGTCGTCTACAGACTATTCCGAGCCCCGACATGCCGTGGTGCACGTGTTAATACCGCTCGCACCGTTCGTCGCGTTCCAAATGGGCTTCGACGTCGCGTCTTACGAATAAAATGCGACTAGTAAAGTCACATTGTTTAGAGCCTCCCGACACTCGGGGCTCCACAGTGAGTATATCCTTGCTGGATTCGGCTAGGCTGGCTTCGGCCTTAGAGGCGTTCAGGCATAATCCCGCGGATGGTAGCTTCGCACCACCGGCCGCTCGGCCGAGCGCATGAACCAAATGTCCGAAACTGCGGTTCCTAGGTAAAATAAAATAATATAATTACTAGCGTTTCTTGTATTAAATCCGTGTACTAGGAGAGCCCAGAAGTCGCCAAAGAGTTTGAAAAATTCGGTGAAACAGTGGTTGCATATCGTTTATCTGCCGCTTCTTATATTCTTAGAAACTCAGTACTGGGTCGGACCGTAGACTATTGTTGGTATAATTATTATCACTTTCGATCTATTATTAATTGATTCATCTATCAGGTAAAAACTTAACTCGTAATTTAGAAATAAAATTACAAATAAAAATTCTCTCTTCCGGCTGAGGATCGATCCCTGGACCTCGCGGTGTTTCGGCTACGCATAATTTGTTTATGTATCAACCACTGGTCCAACAATCATATAGTAATTGGGTTGAAATTATTGTCATATATGTAATTTGAAGCGTTAAGAAAGTTTGACTTGAAAGTAGTTTTAAAAAATGCAAATGTGACACTAATGAGGCAAGGAGCATAACCAATTTCCAATCAACACATTTATGACGGTATATTATAGTATGCAATAACTCATTAACTCGTTGAATTTACTTGTTCGTGTATTTCTTTCTATTGTTATTTCAATATACAGTGAGTATCCTTAATAACGGTGAGTTCAAATATTTATTTCAACCTAGTTTAGACGTAGGTGCAAAATATATTTTTGATGCATTTGTTTTCTTCTTTACTTTCAATTGTTCGTTGCACTAGCAATGTTATTTAAAAGTATAGATAGGTTACGTAGACAACATTCGGTGTTTGAAAATGATACATTAACGCACTCATGAATTACGTAGACAACATTCGGTGTTTGAAAATGATACACTAACGCAATAGTGCACTACATTACATAGATAGTAAATGCAATTATCGCAAGCGAAAAAGAGATAACTCTAATTTGCTAATTGCTTCGTATTTGTATAGAGAAAATACAGTTAATTCATCATATGTTTTTTTTCCGTACACCGTGATTTATGCCTAAATTACGATTCATTCATGAGTTCATGTAGTAAAAGCTATAAAGTAGTTAAACTGCATTGAAATTAGGTAGATAATGTGTCATTGATTTTATAAAAAAAAAATAGTATTGATTATAATATATAGCCACATTGATGATATTAATTATTTATATATAAAATAATAAAAAAACATACAGATTCCAAAACAAAACCGAAAGGTATCTACAGTAAGGGTCCCATTTTTACAATTTTACTAACAACGGCTCCTAAAAAGTTTTAAGATTACAATTATTATTTTTTGTATCTTAGGTATATTATTTATAAATGTCTTTTTGTTGAGGGTTTATTACAATAAGGTAGTGGGAGGAGAAGAAAATGATCCATTGATTCTTCTGCAGTTAGCAAGGGATATACTGAAAAATCTCCTAACTACGTAAACAATAATAGCACTCACTGTCTACATCCGCTACCTACCCTAAAACTTGTTATAGTAGTTTGATAGTTCAGCTACCTATATACGCACTTGTTTTTTTTTTAGTTTATAAAGGTCTTTATTTACCATAAGCTTAAAATCTAATACAATGGATACTGTACATAATCACTTAAAGACAAATATTTTACATAGACTAATTACGTCTTTCTAAAATATTTAGATATAAAACAATATAAACTTAATAAAAAAGATAATGTAGATAGGTAGGTATTAAAATACAAAAATATCTCGCTGACTTTGTGGTCATATAAGTTTTAGATTATGTACCTACTTCATTTATTTTTAAGAAGTTATTGTTAAGAAGTATTATTGTGACATAATATTAACAGATTAAACACAATTAAATTGTTCAATACTAATCATAAAGAAAACAATAACGTAGTAATACTGTCTTTAAATTATAGCATTGTATCAATGATGATATTATACCTACGTAAGGTAACGGATTACAATACCTACAGGCTGCGAGCCTGCGTCACCAAGCTAATTGAAACCGGTATTATGTGTCGATATCGGTACTCGAGGAAATAGTGATGTGGGAGGCGATATCGATTATACCTGCCAGCGTATCGTAAGTTATTTAAGCGGGTTCTACCAATTGAGGAAATTAAGGGATTTTTATGAGTCGGATTTTTAAAAAGATAGATTTCTTAGATATCCTAAATATGAAGTCTTTGATTAATGGAATTTTTTTATTAAATTGTAATTTTTTCAGGTTAGTTCGAAACAGTATTATATGAAATTTTAATGGCTTTATTCTGTATTGATTGCATTTTATCGTAATTGGTATTGCAAGTGCTGTACCACACGGGAGCAGCATATGTAATACATGGCCTGACAAAACTAGAATATTTACGCATTTTAGTGTTGGAACTTAAATTCGATTTGCGGTTAAGCCCAGGACTGATCGCGTTAATTGCTTTAATGCCTTTTACATGGAAAGCATTTGTGTTTTGTATCCAGTTTAGCATATTGTCTAGTATTAGACCCAGGTACTTTACCGTCGTACTCCATGGGATAAGTTTACAGTCTGTTTAATGATAGCTCTTTGCATAACAGTTAGTCAGTCTTTGAATAACAGCATTTTTGGTGCGTAGTGTGACTACACGCGTAATATTATCCTTTCCTGGATGTTTCTCTAAGATTCGTCCTAATAACCAACGTCCAGGAGGTAAGTCATCTTCCTTAACAAGAACAATATCACCAATTTTTGGCTCAGGTAATTTATTTCTCCACTTATACCTAGCCAAGCTGTTAGCCAAGTATTCTTGAGACCATCGTCTCCAGAATGTTTGCAACATTCTCTGTACTAACTGCCAACGGGTTAATAAGCTGATTTTTGAATGAGTATAACTATCATCAGGAACCCCAATTAATGGTTCGCCTACTAAAAAATGACCTGGAGTTAATGGCAATAACTCACTCGGATCTGAATGATTGATTACACTCATTGGTCTAGAATTGAGACATGCTTCTACCTGCGTGAGGAGTGTGCTCAGTTCTTCATATGTTAAACACGAATCACCAATCACTCTCTTTAAATGAAATTTAGTCGCCTTTATTCCAGCTTCCCATAATCCACCAAAGTTTGGAGCTCGAGGAGGAATAAAGTGCCATTTAGTTCCATTGGCCTCTAAAATGTCCGGTAAAGATTTGTGAACTGACATTAATTCTTGCAATTCCCTGTTTGCACCTACAAATGTGGTTCCATTATCGCTCCATATTTGAGCACAATGGCCACGCCTAGCTACAAATCTCCTAAAAGCTGCTAAAAAACCTTGAGTACTCAAGTCTGTGACAGCTTCCAAGTGTACAGCACGCGTAACCATACACACAAAGAGACATATGTAACCTTTGTGTGCATGATGCCCACGACCTTTCGATGTCCTTATACTTATGGGTCCCGCATAATCGACGCCACTGTGAAGAAATGGCCTTGCCGGAGTACATCTTACGGCTGGGAGTGACCCCATTAGTTGCGTTTGTACATGACCTCTGTAACGTGTGCATATGACATATTTGTAAATGTATCGTTTGATACTATTTCTGACACCAAGTATCCAATACGCTGCTCTCAGATAGTTCAGCATAGTTTGCAGACCTCCATGCAGAGTTTTTGCATGGGCTTCGGCTACCAATAAATCTGTTAAACGGGATGTACTAGGCAACAAAATCGGATGCTTAACTGCTTCATTAAATAGAGACTTGTGCAGTCTACCACTGACTCTCATAATTCCATCACCATCAATATATGGACATAATGCCTTCAGCTTGCTAGATTTAGCTTTAATAACTCCTTTAAGCTCCAATGCATTACAATCTTCTGCAAACGCTTCTCTCTGTACTTTCTTAATACAAACTTTTAATGCTGCTTCTATCTCTTCTTTTTGTATATATTTTGTTCTCTCTTCTTTCTGATTTCTCTTCATGAATCTCCGACAGTAAGCGATTACTTTTAGCATTCTCGGTAAAGTGGAAAACCTTTCAAATATCCATTCATCTGAATCTTGAACTGCAACATGAACCTTTACTGCTTCTTCGAAATCGGTTTGAACTTGATTCAAATATTTTTTATTGTACTCAATATTTTGTTTTCTTAGAAATTCAGGCCCGTTAAACCAGAGATCCTGATTTGCTAGTGCTTCCGCTGACATTCCTCTGGAAGCACCATCTGCTGGATTATCTTTCGATTGTACGTGATACCATTGCTTTGGACTAATTGCCGAAATGATCTCCGAGACACGATTTCCTACAAAAGTTTTCCATCTACTTGGATGGCTGTTTAGCCACCCAAGGACTACCATGGAGTCTGTCCAAGCCCGAATGTTTTCCATTGGTAGATTTAATACCTGAACTACTTCTTGCATAAGTTTTGCTAAAAGAGTTGCACCGCATAATTCCAATCGAGGAATACTTTGTTGACGAATGGGTGCTACTCTTGTTTTGGCCGTTAAGAGCGAAACTGTAACTGACCCTGAACCGTTTATTATTCTTAAATATACTACTGCAGAGTAGGCGGCCTTTGAAGCATCGCAAAATCCGTGCAACTCTTTGACAACATCGTTATGTGATGCACCAGACCATCGTGGTATTTTTATTTTGTTTACTTGCATTAGCTCTTTGCGGTAAGAATTCCATGCGTCTGTTAAATTTGTGGGTAGCACGTCATCCCAATTCAAACCAGTTAACCACAGTGTCTGTATGAATATTTTAGCCTTAATAATAACTGGCGCAATCCACCCAAGCGGGTCAAACAGCCTAGCAATTTCTGATATGACATTTCTTTTCGTCACCTGCGTAGATATTATCAGTGGAAGATTAATAGTGTATGTAAAGCTATCTCCCTCGCGGTCCCAAGTAAGTCCTAATATTTTTATGGTAGTGTCTAATTTTGCTTCTATTTGTTTGTCTCTGTTTCTCGTTATGTTCTTGTCCTGGCATTGATTTTCCTTCATTTTTCTTTTAGGTTTGTTGTGCTTACCCTTGTTTGAATTATCTGTATTTGTATTATTTCTAGTTGCTTTATCTTTTGCTTGACCTTCTATAACCTTCTCGCGTTTGTTCTGTTGTTCTATGTCTCCGATTTGTTCTATTAATTCCCTATTGTTACTTCCCCATTTTTGAAGTTTAAAACCTCCTTTTTCTAGTAAATCTGATATTTCCTTGTATATATCTAATCCTTCTTCTAGTTTATAGCAACCTGTCATTAGATCATCCATATAGAAATTATTTAAAACTTTATTGACTGCGAGAGGATAGTTAGAGCCTTCATCGAGTGCGACTTGTTGCAATGTCTTCACAGCTAGGTACGGAGCCGCGGCAGTCCCGAAAGTAACTGTAAGTAATTCATAATCTTGTATTTCATCACTCGATTGATTATTAGAACCAAAATCTTTTTCTTGGTTAGATTCTTCTCGCCATAATATTCTTTGATAAATTGTATCTTCTTCTGCGATCCACACTTGACGGTACATTTTGATAATATCGGCTACTAGCGCTATAGGATACTCTCGCCACTGCAGTACAATGTGACGCAAGTCTGCTTGTAGTGTCGGCCCTACCATTAGATTATCATTAAGAGATACACCATTTTTATTTTTCTCCGAAGCATTGAAAACTACTCTCACCTTTGTAGTACTCTTGTCATGTCTTATGACAGCAGATGGGGTAAGTATACAGCTTCATCCCTTCTCTTGTCTTTTTCTTGCACTTTTCTCATATGTCCTAGCTTTACATACTCCTTAAGAACTTCGTTGTACTTTATGTTTAAGTCTTCATTTCTATTTAATCTTCTTTCTAATGAATTAAATCTGGCTAATGCTATTTCTCTTGATTTTCCAAATTTGCATCCCATATTTTCATCTCGAAAAGGTAATCTTACAATATATCGACCATCTTTCGCTCTTTTGGTTGTTCTCATATAAAAATCTTCGCATTTCTGTTCTTCTTCGGTAAATATATTAGTAGTTTTAGATTGTTCTTCTAACTCCCAGAATTTCTTTAACACGTCATCCTCTTTCAAATGTACATGCATTGTAAAAATATTATTTGACCTCTTATCATCTTCACTTTTGGAAATAATAACGCCTGAAAGGATCCAGCCAAATTCAGTGTTCTGAGCAATTAAAGAATTAGAAGGACCTTTTAGTATACCCTCCTTAATGATATAGCTATACACATCCGCGCCCAACAAAATATCTTATTGGGAGTATTATATTTCGGGTCAGCTAAATATAGACCGTGGATATCTAGCCAATCAAAAGCATTACAATCAGTGCATTTCTCAGGTAAGTATGATGTTATTTTACTTAATACGTAAGCTGTTAACCGTAGTTTGAAGTCGGGATTTGCCCTTGATTGAATTGATAAATGTACCATATATCTCACGACGGTTGATCTAGTATGTCCTATTCCTGAAACGACTCCTTGAACTGCAATCTTCTTTAGATTAAGAAACTGAGCAGCAGCCTCTGTCATAAAACAAGCTTGAGAGCCTTGATCGATCATAGCTCTGAGGGTTTGGTATTGTCCTGTTCTGGACTCAGCATTTATTAGCGCGGTGGCTAGTAAAACCTGTCTCGGTTTGGCAATC
Source organism: Leptidea sinapis (assembly GCF_905404315.1). Classification (NCBI taxonomy): domain Eukaryota; kingdom Metazoa; phylum Arthropoda; class Insecta; order Lepidoptera; family Pieridae; genus Leptidea; species Leptidea sinapis. The sequence goes on along the minus strand of NC_066271.1, from coordinate 16,065,823 downwards.
TTCTCTGTCGACAAACATGAAACTACCTGATCAGTACTCGTTAACGCAGCAGTACTTTCGTTACCTGTTCGTGCTACATTTGTTTGGTTTCTATTTTCAGATCCATCAACAGGATGCAGTAAGGAATGATGACGTTTTTGACAATATCTACATGTGGTTGATTTTTTGCAATTATATACGATATGGTTACTGCCTAGACAATTAAAACATATTTTATTTTTGGATACAAAATTACGTCTTTCATTAGATGGTTGTTTGGCAAACTGTTTACAAAAACAGAGTTTGTGGGATTCCGAACAAAACTCACATCGTATTTTTGGTGTACCCGTAGCTAACATTGTGCGAGGCCTATTAACATATTGAGAACTATTATTTAAATGTTGACCTGTAGCCTTTTTGGGCTCCACGCTCTCTAATGCGCGAAACTATTTTCAATAAAAAGTTTTAATTGATCAAAAGTTGGCAGTTCATTCCCTGAATCAATATTGGAGACACTCAACTCCCACTGTTTTCGTGTTTCACTATCCAACTTTGACGTCACAATGTGAATGATAATAACATCCCAGGTAGATACATCTATGTTCAAATTTTTGAGTGCATTTAAACAATCACAAGTAGTATCAATCAGTTCTTTCAGCGATGTCGCTGATTCGACATGCATACGCTTTTGACCAAATAATCTTTGCAAAATACAATTACTAAGATACTTTTTGTTGCTATATCTACTTTTTAATTGAGTCCAACATTGACTATAGTTTGTATCAGTTATTGGGGCATGGCTTATTAGTTGTTCTGCCTCACCAGTAAGATGCATTTTTTGGACATTATCAAGCGAATCATTATTATGAACTAATGATGTAAAAAGATCATGAAAAGTTGTCCATTCAGAATATTTACCAGAGAATGTAGGTATCGAGATCTTCGGCAATTTAATTAAAGAACTAGATGATTTGGACTGATTATTAGAAGGATTCTGACCACCTGGCGATGGTTCTTTGTCGACATTGATCTTATTAATTACTGCCTTCATTAAACTTTTATATGTTATATAAGTATCTTCAGTACTGTCATAAATATCACTTATCTTTTGGTCGACATCTTCAAATGAAAATCGCTCGTAAAGTTTAGAATGTGTGTCTATAAATGAAACCCAACTTTTTTCCAGTAAGTCCTGTTTTGTCTCGATATATTCTCTGGTTAATCTATCTTTCGGACTCTTTCTAAAATTAGTTAATCCCTTAGAAATTACATTTTGATTATTTTTCAGAACGTTAATAAGTCCCTCCATGACTACAAATATTAACCCAGAATATAACTAATCTACTATGACCTAAGAGTTCACAATAAATAAATGAAGTTCGATAAACTATCAAACTAAACAGAAATGCTTATACAATACACAGTAAATGAAATTATTAATAAAGTCAAAACTATACAAATTCAGTGTTTGACTATTATTGTAAGTTAACTTGCTATTTATGATAGAAATATATGTACAAAAATAAAGTATACAAGTTTCTTTAAACGCTTAAAAAATTACAAGTGTTTGACAATTAAGACATACTGCGGAAAATCGGACATAGGTTCCCCGTACCATCACTTTTTGTAAAATTATTCTAAGTCCTTAAAATATATTACTATATACTGACAGCTCAAAATTACTAATTATTTCTTCTAAGTTTAAATCTTTATTAAATTTATTAAGTTACTATTTGCTGAATTTTTCAAAGTTATTTTCTTGATACATATAAAGTTCAAAATTTCTTGGCAAATTCACAACTCAAAATTGTACTCACGTTTTCACTTTGATCACTCACTATTGAACTTTGTGGAACCTCGACGTTACTGCACCACCAGCATCAACTCGTGTTGTCCTCTTCAGTGTAGCTCTTCTCTCTGCTCACCACTCACTTCACTCCTATGATGCTCCGTCAGCATCCATCCACCACCATAGCATAGACAGCGCCGCTTTACTGCGAGCGATGACCACAGCCACTAGTGCCCGTACTCTTGCTGCAGCGATCCACTGCGAGTTCGGGGGATGTCCTAATCTTGACCCTACCCCTAACGGGATCCGGCTCGAAGGACCAAAAACTATGTTTAATGATAGCTCAGTTTGAACTTTTACTAGACTGACCTATACTATTGTTAAATGAAACTTCACGTATTCACTTGAACTATTATTATAATATATAATAACACCATTAACAAATGAACTATTCTAGTTTCTAGCTCCTAGCTTATTACTACTAGGTGCTAGCCCACATTAACATAAACAATATTAAATATAGTCACTATATCTAAACAAATACTTAAGGCGCGTGTTAAGTACATACATTCTGGTACTAGCGCCATCTATCGGCAAACAATGTAGACATTCATAGTGCCGATATTGATTCTGCGCAATCTATCTCGAACACAGTCTATTCTTATTTTACGAATTGGAGATGAGCGTTTACGAGTAAACATAATTGCTTCCGTTTTAAGAGTATTAATTTTTAACTTCCACTTGGTGAAATAAGTGATAAGTAGTCCCAGTGATCACTGAAGGCGTGATATTATAATATCAATGTCATCAGAAGACGTAAAACTGGCGGTATCGTCTGCAAATCCAGAGAGGTGGGTATGTGGTATTTTGATGTCATTTAGGTACATCACGAATAGATAGGGCCCTGAGATCAAACCCTGTGGTACACCGGCCTTGTTTATTAAAAATTATTACATTCACTGCAACAATGACATTTCCTAAAATATTCTACCTCGATCATCCCGCAACAGACACCATCAATATTTTGTCATTTCTGTACGTTAATCTATGGTCGGCTTGGCGGCGATCGGCGTTGTCATGGCAACATATTTCTTTAGATAGATAAATAATGAAATCAAATAAAATGTTATAATTCATGATTTCTTAACTGTGGTATGTACTTAATTCTATGATTTTTTTTACTTTCGTAATTAGTGCAACTTCCCATAACACAAGACGGCATTTTAATGTTGTACCTATATCAAATCAAGCAGCTCTAAGAATTTATGGAATAACCTGAAGAAATGCGTTGATATTTCACCAAAGACCCGCCACGCCGTAATCCCAAACTATTTACGAGACCCAGACGCAATACACTTACATTTTTCGAAAGTCCCAGGCGAGAATGAAATTAAATTATCACAGCTGACATATTATGAGTTCCACCGCTTCACAGAGTCTGAGTTCCAGCTTAAAACAGTAGACGAAGCTACCATTTTTAAGGTGATAAATCAAATTAAGTCTAACGCTGTCGGAATAGATGACATATCTCTTGATATGCTACTTCTAACTCTTCCTCACTCTTTAGGTACAATCACTCATATTGTTAACACATCCATTCTGACAAACACTTTCCCAAACGCCTGGAAGTCAGCCATTGTTACACCGTTACCAAAAACAGCAGATGTCACGGAGTTGAAAGATTTGCGTCCGATAAGTATTCTTCCTTGCATTTCGAAAGTCTTGGAACGTGTTGTATATATGCAGTTCGCGACTTACTTGGAAAGTAATAAACTCCTACCGGTTCATCAGTCAGGCTTTAGGAAAGGTCGCAGCACCTCTACTGCTCTCATAGACATTGTCGATAATATCTTGTGTGCTCGTGATCTTGGTCAAGGGTCTATCATGGTGCTCCTTGACTTTTCACGCGCCTTCGAAGCTATTAATATTTCCTTGCTTCTTTCAAAAATGAGCGCTTACGGTGTGAAACCTGACACAGTGAAATGGTTCTCAAGCTACCTCAGTGGCCGTAACCAGCGTGTTCAGCTTCGAGATGATAGTGGATACCCATTGCTGTCAGAGCCAGTACAATTAAGTAGAGGAATCCCACAGGGCTCAATTTTGGGACCTTTGCTTTTCATTCTATATACTGCCGACGTATCGAACATCATAAAGCATTGTAATTTTCACATGTATGCAGATGACATACAACTATACATCTCATTTCGACCAGAAAATACTACCGACGCAGTAAATAAATTGAATAGCGATCTGAAGCGCATTCATATGTGGTCTAAGGCTAATACTTTAGTATTAAACCCATGTAAAACAAAATACATGATTTTGGGGTCTAAACTTCAAATAGATAAAATTGTTTCATCGCAGCCTAATGTAAATGTTATAGGTATACAATTAGAACGGGTAACCGAAGCACGTAATCTAGGAGTGTTAATGGACGATGGCTTAAATTTTGAGAAACATGTGCTCGAATTGAGTCGGAGAGCTTTTTACCGGCTCAAAATATTATATCGTATTCGAGACTTCTTAAGTATAGATCATCGCATTACACTATGTGACTCGATAATCCTATCTTTGTTTAATTACGGTGATACAGTATATGGTTCGCGGTTGCTTGCGCGTACTGAACGAATCGTTCAAAGGGTCCAAAACGCCTGTGCTCGATTCTGCTTTATCTTACCGCCTCGAACTCATATCACTCCACACCTAAACAACGCCGGTATACTTAAGATGACGTTACGTAGGGAGCTTCATTTGGCCACTCTTTTATTCGGTATAATACGCAAAGGTCGCCCGGAATATCTGTACGAAAAACTGAAATGGCGCCATGCCTCAGAAACAAGGTATCCTATCAGAACAGGAAGTATTCCAATTACTATTCCTCCTCACCGCACTTCTGCCTTTCGTGGTAGTTTCCGTTACGCTGCCACTAAGTGTTGGAACAATATACCACCACCAGTTAGGAATAGTTGCTCCATATATAGTTTTAAATTAAAATACAAAAACTATTTAGTAAACTATCAAAAAGATTTACAAATAGGTGGCAAAATAGTCCCCACTTATCTTAGGTAAACTGAATATATATATAATATAATATATAATATATATATTTTCTGAACTGGCTTTATTTTATTTTAATTTTATATTGTAATCGCAGCGTTTGTATTTTTTGTTGTGTACTTTATTTTTTTATCAAGTTTTGCATATTTTGTATCTTTTATATTGGTAATTTTTGTCTTTCTTTATTCTTTAATGTTGGTTTTTCTACGTATAAGGTATTTGGGTAGGTTTTCAGTTTTAAGTAAGTATGTGTTATGCTGTAAGTATTTAAAAATTTTAAAACTTTTCTAAACCACAGCGCGAGTTTGTCTCGTAATGGGCTACGCTGAAAACCAGCGCTGTAGCATTTGCTACAGCATACGCTGAGCGGTGTCCATTTTCGCATCATTATCGATTCTATTGTAAAATATATAATTATGTTCACAAATATTATTTAACTTTAAGCGATATTGTTATGTTTTACTTTAAGGTGTATAATAAAACTTTGTAAATTAAATTGTGTGATGATGATGTGAAATAAAATATGTCTATATCTATGTCTATGTCTAAATTGTAAGCAATTCTGCCAACAACAAACGCGTGTGTACCGTTTTCGTATCGAGGTAACGACTACGACCAAAGGAACCAATTGACTCAATTTAGGCGATTGATTTTCGGCGCGCTAGTGACATATCTACCTCTTTTAATAATATCATTGTGCACTAGTTGATGTTTACTAATTTTCACTTTGTTTTCCTTCCTGTTAACTAAAAGTTCTTTTCCCACTTTCTCACCCGTTTTATAAGTTGTTATTCATCACTTTTAAGACCTTTATGCAATTTAATCAATTTAATTTACTAAAAAAAAACGGACCACTTCCAAAGTTGTTGCAATGTGTTTGACATTGACACAACTTGCAAGATTTATGTTTAATGTTTTTTGTTTTTCTATAGATAACCAGGTTTCCAAGATACACATAACTTGTAGATTAGGTAATTCATCAGTTAAATGGTCAAGTAGATGTATTTTATTGCAGATGCTATGCATATTTTGATAAAAAATATTTAACTGTTTTGACGATCTGTTTGTAATATTTTGTGTGTTCATGTCTGAACTAGTTAAAAAAGAACAGGATAAAATATTGTCCTTTTTTTTTAACATATTACATATACCGATATAAAACTAGGTCAACTTAGCATCTAAAAAAAAACACAAAGGTTAACAACTAATTTAACAATAACACTTAATAATACGACACAACTCACAACTTATGCTATAAATTAAATAAACAACAGTGAAAATATTTTAAAAGACATGAAAACGAATAAATATAACTTATAAATATGACTTAGCAGGTTCAAATTCTCTTAGGTGCTATAATTTTTGTAATAGATAATCTTTTAGTCTGTAATTTATGTTTTATAAAATGTGCGTGTTAATCTGTGTGAATACAGATAAATGATTATACAATGAAATTATTATTTTTAAAATGGATTACCTGTTACGCTTGACTCAGAAAGCAGCATGATTACCTAGTTCACGGGCTTTTCAAATGGAAGAGAGTAAAAATTCCTCCAGAGTATGAAAACATCTTTATTTGATTTATTTATTAACTGACTATAGTATGATACATAATATATTAAGTACTTGAATTATCAGGTACTTAATATATTAAACAAAATAAAAAAATATGTGATTTTATTTAGAATAGCACTTCTTGTATATTCTATCGAGGCGGACAGGTTGTATAAAAATAAACATAAAATTAATCTGCCTCTAAAGTTAATGTCACCTTCAATTTTTTTTAAAGATTTCCTTAAGTCCCAACATCTTTCCTAACAGTATACATTGACTGTATTTTATTTGACATTGCAAAAAAATCGACTTCATATAAACATGTCTTGTGCGTTTCCTACTTGGTTGCTGTAATATCGCTCTTTAGAGGTTGTAGATACTAATACTTATTTTTTTCAGCTGTGGTATCAGCATATCAGTAGCGTTCAGCACCACCCAATGTCAATAAGTGTTTAATGAATGGTAACGACCTATTAAAAGATTTAAAAAAATCTGTAGGATACGCTATCCACAATTTACTATGCACAACTTTGAGTTATACAGTGCTAAGTACATAGAAAAAGTGTTCATACAATATTATAGGTAATATAAAGACAAATAAAAAATGTAAATGTTCTAAAAATTTTCTCCGTAGTAGGTAAACTCAAGGACAAAGAACCATTTGTATTAAAGATGGCGGAAATTGAAATTTCTTTATAATAAACTCTGTATGTTTTAGTTGTTTGCTTTTCCTGATAAAGAATAAAATAAAAAATCCTACCTATTTTATATTGCTATAATATATATACGAACATTATAATTGAATCAGCTTCATTAGGCATTGCGATTTCTCAGGCCTTTTTGGCATAATTTACGATTAAATAATCACCGAAATAGAAAATAGATAGAGCTAGACTGCATAGAACTGAAATGTGAAAAGAGTAATGCCAACCTTACGGGCAATTCCATTAAAACATTAGTTTAATAAAATGTTTTGGAACCCCTCGTTTACACCAAGAAACAAGTCAAAAACTTGTAGAATACTTGTCAAAACATAATTATTTCTTTTTAACATTTATTGCAATTGTCTGAAACATTCTTGCGTTCACACTGTGTTGCAAACAAGTTTTTTATACAAGTATAAAACACATTTGCGTTCACTTATAGATCTGCGACATGTTTGATGCAGTCTGATACATTGACAGCGTTCACACCAACATAAAACACACATGTTTTTAACAAGTATTGTTAATTTTATTGATGTTTATGTATAATACTTACTTAGAAGAAGTTTTATACTCTATCCGTGCTTGGTGGATAAAGTTTTAAGCATTTACCGGACAGACCGCTTATTTTCGTCGTCGTCGTTTTTGACCAGTCGTCTTATCCACTATAACACGACTGGTCAAAGACATAAGCTTTATTAGCAATATTTATCTCGGCTTATATTAAGATATTCTTTCGATACTTTTATAATCGTCTCTCAAGCATGAGTAATGCATTAACTTCATTTTGCCTTTGATATCCGATGCAAAAACAAAGCAGAATATGGGTCAACAATAGCTAGAAATCTCAAATAAACACTAACAGAAAAAAAGAGGGTACGCCTTCCTTCAAGGCCGGCAACGCTCCTGTGATTCCTCTGGTTTTGCAAGAGAATGTGTGCGGCGGTGATCACGTAACACATGTGACCCGTGCGTACGCTCGTTTATCCTCCATTTCCATAAAAAAATTGGTCTACCGGATTGATGGCATCTCGTGAGAGTAGTATGGAGTCTCATACTGTGAATTCTGCTAAGAAAAGTATAGTGCAACTTTTTGAAGCAAATTCTCCAAAACTGGTATAAAATATATATGAAATAAAATTACTGAATCCACTTCTGTCTTCTATTTTTAAATCATTCAAAAGGAACGATAGGCCCTTTCTCGCTGACGTCTCTTCAAAAATGATTGCGACCAGTACTTGCGTGGTTTTCTTGAATTTCCTTATTTTTTTATGATGTACAAGTATATTGCACTCATGAAGCAAAGTTCCGCAGTACCTTCGCTTTCTTGTCTGTGCCAGTAGTCAATTGTGTTGTCAAATTCATTAACTTCTGCACTGACATGTCTTCATGTCAGTGCAGAAGTTAGGGACATTAGACCATATACATGTAGATAACTAATAGGTGACAAACAATTTTATCAGACTAGTTTCATACAAATATTGTCTATGACAAGTTTTAAGATTTTGTATTTTTAAAACATTGCATGCAACTTGTATTTGTAATGTGCATAAAACTTGTCAAAAACGTGTATAATACCTTGGTGTAAACGAGGGGTATGAGTATGCTCTTAGAATACAAAATATACTAATGTTTAGACAAAGAAAGAGTGACAGAGAAAGAGTAACATCTCTAGCGGAGATTTTTTTATTAAAATAAGCGATAAGACAAGCAGGACGTTCAGTTAATGATAACTGCCCATTACAATGAAGTGCCACTCAGGGTTCTTAAAAACACAAATATTTTGAGCAGCACTACAAATGCGCTCGTCACCTTGAGACGAGATGTTAAGTCTCATTTGCTCAGTAATTTTACTAGCTACGGCGCCCTTTAAACCGAAACTCAATAATGTTTACATGTTACTGCTCCACGGCAGAAATAGGCGCCGTTGTGGTACCCATATTCTAGCCGGCATTCTATGCAAATGAGCCTCCCACTGGTAATAATAAATAATAGAGCAAGGTAGAAAAGGCTTTTTCCTTTTCTATCTGAGGTCGCTGGTTACAGTCCTGCATCGTTCATATTTTTTTTGTATATACTAGTCTATACGCATATTAGTCTTATTTTGTTATGAGCTCACAAACAAAAATACACATGACTTGATAACCTCCTCCTTTTTTAAGGTCGGTTGAGTGAGGAGTAACTGAACTGAACGTCGCTCTATACATCGACGGCTTTCGACGATGAATGAGTATGTCGATTTAAGCTGTGGAAGTTAGAGGGCGATTTCTATACGACAAAGAGAGTCTATAAATAAAAATAAGTAACTTAAATAAATAAATGCAGTTTATCTGTCAAACGCCGTATCTTTATTTCAATTATTGCATTCATACATTGTTAGGCAAAGAGTAAAATAATACTTGGCTGAATGTGCATACTCGTACGGTGCCAGAGAAAAAAAAATACTTTTGTCAAATCGCAAATGTCAATGCGAGTCAGGCAACTGGCAAGTGCACAAAAAGCTATATTTTGAGAATAAAACAAAATATGAAAATTTAAACGTAAACATTTTACTTCCTTGGTTCTTCTTAAGCTTCTAATTTATTAGTTGATTTAAACTTTTCCTACAATCCACACTGATCATAGCTGGCCTTTGATCTTATGTTAGTATGGCTTCAGGATCTAGAAGAGATAATATTGTAAATAGATTATCCAATGTAAGGCTCGAAGATGGAGCCGGTGGAGATGATCATCCTCCTCAAAACATGCTTCCATCAAACCTGCAAGCTAGGCAGGGAAATATAGAGGAGGAAATAATACATGTTTCTGAACCCACACCCTCAACTTCATCCGCTATCGAGAACCTACCAACACATAACAGAGGCCGTCTTCACAATTGGCAAGCCACTAAGACTACTGTCAAGGAACGCGTATCCTTCTTATTCAATAACGAAATACTTGCTGACGTCCACTTTATTGTTGGTAAGGACGTAAACCAGCAAGTCATTCCAGCACATAAGTTTTTTCTTTCCGTAGGCAGCCCTGTATTCGACGCCATGTTTAACGGAGTACTGGCTACGAAGTCGGATGAGGTGGAGTTGCCCGATGTGGAACCAGCTGCTTTTTTGCATTTGTTGAAATTCTTGTACTCTGATGAGGTCAGAATTGGGCCGGAGAGTGTAATGACGACTCTGTACACCGCTAAAAAGTATGCAGTAGCAGCATTAGAAGAACATTGTGTAGATTTTCTAAAAAGTAACCTCGGTACTGACAACGCTTTCTTGTTGCTGACACAAGCAAGGTTGTTTGATGAGCCACAGCTGGCTACATTGTGCTTGGAAATGATTGACAAGAACACCGCTGATGCATTCAATGCCGAAGGGTTTACTGACATAGATCAGGATACATTAAATGCAGTTCTAGAAAGGTAATAATATAATGCATGGTAATTAATAATATTTGCAGAAATATTGAATCTAGCATAGCACTTTCCAATAGCAATTTATAATATTATTGATACTAATTTATTTCTAAGTCTATAAGATACTAATGTTTAAAAAATTATGGAAAAATTGTCAGAAACAAGATATTATTATAAGGCTTAGTACATTAATGAGTTTTTATGTTTTTATTTTATAAATAACTTATACCCAAAAAGTCATCAATAGATCAGTCCATGCGGACTTTTTCATCATTAATGAAAATATTCTGTCAAACAAGTTACTATAATATCTAATATTGCACTCTATAGATATACACATTTTTTATTTATGGAAATAGGGTATGGGACCTGCAGGAATTCAGTTAATGGTAATTGATACACTCTGCCCATTACAATGCAGTGCCACTCGGGATTCTTGAATAACCAAAAAATTCTGAGCAGTACCACAATTGTGCTTGTCACCTTAAAACATAAGATGTCAACTCTAATTTTCCCAGTAATTTCACGGCACTCTCCAGAATGAAGCACAATAATATTAACACATTACTGCTTCACGGCAGGAATAGGTGTTGTTATGGTACGCATAATCTAGATGGCATTCTGATAATTGATAAATCACCAATCACAGCCTAATTTATGCATTTCGTTTGAATTAAACTTGTACCACAACCACATTTTACTTTTTATGTACACTAACCCCCCTTATTCATAATAGTCTGCTAACTTAAAGCACTGCTAATTCACACTCTTTTCTATTGACCTAAGTCAGAATGAGAAAAAACACTCCTAAGCAGCTGTTTAAAGTTAGCGGACCATTATGAATAAGGGGGTAAGTTGTTTTGTCATCTTGCTTATCAACAAAGTACTATTTTGTCTCATGACTATATGTTAGGTGTTTTTCAGATTGACTTCCTGTATTTGTCATTGATATAAGTGATACTTATTATATTTGCATGATGTAAAATAGACAAAATGCTTACAGGGATACACTCCGCATAAGAGAAGCAAAAATTTTCTCAGCAGTCCTACGCTGGTCAGAAGCAGAGTGTATTCGCAGGCAGTTACCAGTTACTCCTAATAACCAAAGAGTGGTCCTTGGGCGTGCCTTCCATGCAATCCGATTTCCACTCATGTCTGTAGAAGAGTTTGCAATGGGCCCAGCCCAGAGTGGCCTCCTAGACGATAGAGAAATTGTACAGTTGTTCCTGTATTTCACTGTAAATCCTAAACCAAATGTTGGCTTCCTTGATACTCCAAGGTGTTGTATGACTGGTAAAGAGTTGACTGTGATTCGCTTCTCTCAGACTGAGTCCAGGTGGGGCTACAGTGGAACCACAGATAGAATAAGATTTACTGTAGACCAGAGGATATTTGTGGTTGGTTTTGGATTGTATGGATCATATTTTGGACCTAGCGAGTATGAAGTTCATTTACAGGTGAGTAAGATTACAACACATAATTTGGTGCTTTAAAATAATATGCACCATTTACATTGAGTGATGATATCAGTCAGTATATTAATTATCAGGATTTTATTATCACCAATATGAGGAGAGTGTGGCATATAAAATGGTTTACTTAAACTTCTGGTAAATTAAAGGTTGTTTTAAATCTCGTAGCTTTTAGCCCTCTGAATATGCATCTACATTACAATTCAAACCACCCTGTGAAACTGAAAATTGTTTCCAAAAAAAGTTTCTGGTTTATATAATTATGATAAAATTGATTAATTATGTAGTTTAATTTCGTGCCTATTTTGCTTGCCAGCTCCTTGTTTCAAAAACAACCTTGGACTGTTCTTAACATTGACATGTGGGAGCTGTTCCCAAATGAAAGTCAAAGATATCACTTGTTAGCCTTGTTATGAGGGTAAAGGTGACAGCAATATTTAGGTGGTAGAGTTATAAAAATACATACTTATAGATATTAGTGGAAACATAATTTTATGATTTTATTAACATAGTTCATTTCATGTTAGTATGGTATCTTTGTAGTATAAATCCTATGTTTTTAACCGACTTCAAAAAAGGAGGAGGTTCTCAATTCGTCGGTATGTTTTTTTTTAAGTTTGTTACCTCAAAACTTTCGACTGGGTGAATCTATTTTGTTAATTGTTTTTTTATTTGAAAGCTGGTGATTATTGTAATTTTTGGAGTCGATGTCATCCAAGATAGGTTTGTGACTACATACATAGTTATAGGTGAGATGTGCTTGAGTTGTGAGGAGGCGATAGCGGGTCGCGGCGGAAGGACACCGATTCCAAAAATAACTATAATCGTAACTAGAATTAGATTAATTAATTAGATTGTATAAAAATACTCAATTATTTTTATACTTTTTAGTGCATGTTATATCTATTGTTTTGAAATAGTGTTTTTGAAGTCAGTTATTTTTTTTGTTAAAAAATTTTTATTACATTAAAACGATGATTTATTACATTACACATATATATATACTTATTTATTTATTTATTAGTTTCACCAACAGATTATACACTATTGCTAGCTTATAAAGAAAATAAAATAAGTATTAATTATGGTGTAAATCCAATTACAGGCAAACCAGCATGCATTTTTGAGTTACACAAGTGTGGGGTTGCAAGTTGACAATGAAAAAAAAAAATATATATATATATTTGTGTATGTCAATATAATTATACATGGACTAGCATCTGTCCAAATACAATCATGGCCTTTAAAATGTTAATCCCCTTATGGCTGTCATATCATATTTATATGTATTAATTAAATCTTTATAAGAGCTGTGGATTATGTATAAATAAAAAGACAGACAGATGAAAATTTCACAAATAAAATGGTAGAAGACAACCTCATCAAAATATGTTATGTGGGTACTTAGAAAATTTACGGTTTGAGAGACTCCGGAAAGTGGCGTTGTTTTGTGGGGTGTGCATTAGAAATATGCATCCTGAATTTGGTGTTGGTAAGGGTTTTGCTTAGGTTTTTCATCTCTTTCAATTATCTACACTTTCTTTAAATTTGCGTTTGAAGTTTCATGCAATGGAATAATTTTTCGAGTCTATACAAAAAAAACACTGTCTGAACCTTCCTGGGAACTACTAAAATTTATAAAATATAATAAAATATTTTTTTCGAAGTGATTATAATGAATATTTTTATCACTACACTGTGATAGAAGCTATTCATTGGACGACTTCCATCTGGTATTTGTCTGCCCTACCCCGAGAGTGTTTTATAAAAGCCGAAGACTCGGGGGGTGGTATGCCACCGGCCGCTGTAACTAGGCAAGGGCGAAGGAGCTGCCCTTCCCGCAGCGTTGGAGACCCGAATTAGTCTCAAAAACTTGTTGTTTATATGATCCTTGTTCAAAGTTAATCCGCAAAAAGCTTGCAAAAGTAACTTAACATAACCTCAAATTTGAAAAGTTCAATTAAAACATAACTAATATTTTCCGCGCTTGCGCGATTAATGGGGGGGTCTATATATCACTCCCCCTTCCCCCACCTATGCCGCTCAATTGTTAATTCAGGATGCGAATTTCTAATGCTGACGTTTGACCCGTTTTGTGCTATTTCGCTCTCTGATTATTAATAATAATAATAGCGTTTTATTCAGACAAAACTTATCCTTATACATGTCTCTTTTTAAATTCTTAATTGTCTGTGTGCCTCTGGGCAAACGCCTCCCCTGTTCTTCTCCACTCTTCTTTATTTGCATATCTAATCCAGGTTCTTCCGGCCATTCTAACTATTTCATCTTCCCATCTTCTAATTTGCCTGCCTCTATTTCTCTTGCTTCTCTCTGATTATTGTGATTATGAAATGTCTCCAGATAATCCACCTGGCAACGAAGAAAGTGTGCGGCTCGAACACCACGACGTTCTGCTGCGACGGCTCGGACGACACCTTCCGCGCCATGTTCAAGGAGCCCGTCGAGATCCTGCCCAACACGTCTTACATCGCGAGTGCCAAACTCAAGGTAAAGGGTGACGTGACGGTTCTGGCCTTGAAAGGTTCAAATATTTAGCTGTGAGTAAATGGAGTAGTGTGTTCTCATTGATGCTGTGATGTGTGTGCTCATCAAATGGCCTGCGGATTTAATTCGGAATAGCCTGTTGCCCTGTGACGTTCTAGAGCATAAGAAAGGCGTATAGTAGGTAATACCAACTTAACTGTGAAGTGGCAAAAAAAGACACACGGTCGCCATTTTGAAATGTCATTCGACTGTCACTGTCTACTACTTTTGAGTGTTCCGTGTGTTTTATTGCGATACTTCTGAATTTTTTTAGCGTTAAATATGCCCCGACTTTTGTGCACATTGGAATTAATTAGCAACACTGAAACGACGGTAGCGATATTAATCTAAATCTTAAAACATTAACGGTGTTATTACAAAAAAAATATTTAAACATGGCTTAGACACGTGTTTTGTTAGACAGTGACCTTAATAATAATAATAATAATATATTTATTTGCAAAAAAAACATAGTATACAATGATGTTTAAATTTAAATAAATAATAAGAGCTTACATGTTTTGCCAGCACTATTCCTAGCATGCAAATATTTAAACACAATGAATATCAGAATTTCATTTCCTCACTATAAAAACGTCAGTGTACCAACAATAACGACGCCTAAACAGTGTTTAGCTTGAACTAAAACGTCGTAAAGCACAACATAAACTGAAGTATAAAGGAACGGAATGCAATTTTTGACTGATATAAGCAATGCGTAAAGATTGTGGAACGTTAAAAACAACAGAATAAGACAGATTTGTAATGGAACTTTTTTAAAACAAGTGTTCAACATATGTTTAACTTTCCTACTAATATCTTCCCTATCTTGGCGTGCTTCCGTGCAGAATGGGATGTCGCTATGCCAACTTAATGGATGTTTCAGTATGACAATTCTCTCTGTTATCCCTACTTAAACATTTTATTAAGATAAAACCATTAAATTATTAATACTTTCGTGAGTTACATTATTAAATTATCTATTAAAACGGCTTTACTCACGTTTTGTCGGTGTCGGTACCGACTAGTTTCGGACCATTCGGAGGTCCTTCATCAGGGTGAGTGTGGTGGGTTCGCGATAACGTCCCACCTCTTACTGCGGACTTGAGCTCGTAGTGCGCGGCTGGACAGGGCGGGAGGTGCGGGGGGCGCGGGTGATGACGAGCACGGTATCACTATTGGTGTCCACGGGTGCACAGAATGTACCCATAGTACCAATGATCACGTAGTGGATATTTTGAGTACATTCTGTGTGTGTCCCGCCCTGTCCAGCCGCGTACTACGAGTTTAAGTCCGCAGTAAGAGGTGGGACGTTATCGCGAACCCACCACACTCACCCTGATGAAGGACCTCCGAATGGTCCGAAACTAGTCGTTACCGACACCGACAAAACGTGAGTAAAGCCGTTTTAATAGATAATAACCATAAGTTGCGTATGCAATTAATTACTAGTGCTTTGTAATAACACCGTATGTTTCTGATCATGTAACTTGTTAAACCCAGGGCACGGATTCATACTACGGCACCAAAGGTCTTCGCCGGGTGACCGTGGACTGCAACAACGGCGAGAAGGTGGTCTTCCAGTTCTCGTACGCTTCGGGGAACAACAACGGCACGTCGGTGGAAGATGGCCAGATCCCCGCCATCATATTCTACATTTAACACCGGGGCCCGGCGGCACTACTGTCCGACCTACTGCTGTGTGGGGACCTGCGGAACGTGTCCCTAGTGGTGGACGAGTGCAGCCCGCTCCGTCTGTAGTGTTGTGATACGACGATAGTGTTGTGATCAGCTCAGGCTGGACTCGGTGTAATATTGCAGAAACTTGACGGTGAAGATACGTATCGATTATTTTTTTGACGTCGTAGATTAAATTTGCTGTTACGCTGGAGCCATTTTTACGGTAACCGCCATCTCACAACGAGCCAATAGAAAAGGCATTTATTTTCTCAAAATTTATTCCTTTATTATTCTTTTCGATGCCATTTCTAATATACTAGGTACTACTACCGCTTCGGAAACTAATAGCGCTCTGAGAGAGAAGAAGCAGCGCAAGAAACTCTCCCAGCATTATCTATATGTGCTCTTATTCTATAAAATAATCATTATCTCTACTCTCTCTCTATAATCCCAAACTGTCCTATCATTTGGATATTCAGCTGTGGAGTAGTAGGATTTACGACAGAGCCATTTTTTTATAAAACATTTAAATTTATTTATACATAATGCCTGAACAGTGGCTGGGACTTTAATAAAGTGTATATATTTACCCTTAAAGCTATTATGTATCTTATGAAGCCTACTAAAATTACAAGCAATCCCTCATTTCTAGTGTTATATTAATGAAAATCACCATTAACAGCAAAAACGTGACGATTTTTGTAAACGTTTATTAAATTTTCATAAATGTACTGACAATGAACAGTCATAATTGAGAGAATATGTCAGCAAATATCGAACGGCCTATTTGACCGAGTTAATAAGCGTTGGTGTTTATCATAACATGGCCCCAGCATTAGGAATATACATGAACATTTATTATATATAGCTATTTAGACTCATAAAAATTTTGTAAATTTGTAGTTAGTTATGAGAATGCCGGTCGTCTACCGCGGCCGACTTCATTCATGATATATCTACATTTATTATAATGTCATTGTACTGTACCCACTGACGTCTACTATATACCACTGGACTGGCGCCTGTCAAAGTGCTTTTGTGCCTGTTTGATATTCGCCATTTTGGCGCTGTTTGCCATGTAGCGAGAGTATGCGGTACTAAAACTAGTGATGACAATCTCAACTAAACAAACATCGATAAATAAAAAAAAAAATGTGTACTTTATTACCTTGATTAACACGGAAAACGAACGAAAATAATTGAAAATGCTAAAATGCGTCAGAGTACGCTCATTTGCATTATACGTCAAAATTAGTTCTCTGGACGCTCGCGAGTGGCGCTTCAAATAGGCACAAACATTTTGCTGTCAAACATATGGAACAGCCTGTCCAGTGGTATTTATACAGGTCAGTGACTGATTGACAATCTACCTGCGACAAAAAAATAATAGCTTTATGGATCTGATAGCTAAAAAATATTTTTTAAATTTAATTTAATGGTTTTTGTCTAAAGTTGATAAATAACTGAAGATAAATAAACCAAGATAAAAATGTTGGTCAAAACTAGTTAGCAGTGATGTTTAAACCTATTTCGCTACTGCAAATCAAAGTTTACACTTTCATCACTCTTAGCTAATACAAATTATGAATGGTACAGCTAGTGAAATTATTGGGCAAATGACTCTTAATGTATCAAGGTGACGAGCGCAATTGTAGCACCACTCTGAATATTTTCAATAATGCTGAGCGGCACTGCATGGTAATGGGCAGGCCGTATCAATTGCCATCAGCTGAACGTCGTACTCGTCTCGCCCTTATTTTCATTAAAAAAATCTACCATCGGTCGCAGCTAATATTTAATTACCAGCTGTTTGGCGATTTTTTAAACTAGGTTAGACCAACATGATTATTATTGAATCATTCTGTGATAGTAAAAATAAATATTTTCCAGAAATAACCGCGATATTTTTATAGTTAACAGTTTGTTTCGTAATTCAATACATTTCCTGTATTAGCCACGTTTCATTACTTTCTTGAGGTATTAAAGCGATCGGAGAAGGAGCACTTCACTGTGGGTGATAAATATGGCTTCAAGAGCTTAACCCTTCTCTGGTGCTGTCACCGTCTCGGTTTTCCAAGATGTGTTCTCAAGTCTTCTCAGATCTTCCCCTAAACTTTATTCAAATTTAAAATCAGTCTAAAAATCTAATAAAAATATATATATTATTGTAGATAAATTACTTTCTACTGCTTTATTTAAGTGGCTCTTTCATAGATAGAATCCCAATTTAATCAATTTATAACGGGCAGCCAGGCTAAGCCACTGCAATGGCGGCCGCGCCCTGTGTCGTTTTGCGAGACTTGCTAGAAATGATCGAATCGAAATTAAATTGAAACTAGTTCCTGTTTTATTTATTTTTATTTAAAATTTTAAATCACTAATAAACTAGTGTCTTTTGGCATAAATAATAATTTTAATTTTGAGTTGTATACAACTATCTATAGATATATTTTGTATATAATTACTGTTGTGTTGTATATTAGTTTAATTAAAATGTAATCAATTTTATGTTATAGTGTTGTATTTGTAAATCAGATTTAGACGTAGAGAATGAATTAAATGTTTACCACCGAACTGGTGTTTACTTAAGCCATAAATACATGATCGAACATCGGACGCGGTCCGGTAGCGGATCATATTCGATGGTATTTCGTATTGTCCAACGCACAATATTATTATAAGTACCGAGTACAACAGCGGACCAATGGGAGGCGCCAACCCATGCCCACCGGACCGTCCGGTGGTCAGGCCGTACCAAATCCTACCATGTGTTTCGGCTATTATAAGTTAACCGTACCGGGCACGAAACTACGGATAGACCGTAAATACAAAAGTTTAACAGCCGTTTCCTATATACTATCTACGTATAGAGATAAATGACTGCCTTTTACTGTCAGTAGGTAATTAGCTGTCAATAATCTGAAGCTGTCTCAATATACCCGATAAGTCATTCTTATCGCCTTATATTGGGTCGCGTGAATTGAGATTTCCATGCAAACTTCTATCGATGGTAAGCTATACATCGTCCCATTGACAGAGCGTGTACGGATAAGGTGAGTTGCCGTCGATAAGTCTACATTATTACATTTTGTAAATACTCTTGGCGACATAATATGTAGTGCTTTATGATCCTAAGAGGTAAAATTTATATACATTATTATACTCTCTGTTGAACAAAATTGGCCAAAATATAAATTTGCATTTTTATTTTTTGTAGCTAGAAAGTACATGTTTTATTACTCCCATTTTATAATTTACTTAAAACAAACCTTAACACAAAACTATTCATTCCTACTCATTTCGTTTTATGTTATTTCAAAAACGAGTCAACTGTGCTGCAATAAAATCTTTCCACAACCATTACAATACATAAGTTAGAACTGATTGTCTTTACGGAATCATTTACGGAAAATGAAAGCACCCTCCAACAGTACAGAGCCGTAGTTGTGCCAAGTGTGAAATTTTTTACCTATTCTTACCTTATTATGGCGTCGAAAGAGCGCCATATAGTAAAAGTAGAGGAAAACATCATAGACACCATACAAATTAATAAGAATAATAAAAAATTCACACTTGGCACTGAAGATTATATATTATTTCTGATTTTTGGATGAGTCATATGCAAATTTTGCCAGTCAATTTTGTAGTAGATAACAGGCAGCTATTCAGGTTCAAACATTTCCCATACTTAGATTAAACTACCATTGCATATGCTTAACCAGGCATGCATACAAGGGTAGGAGACACGAGAGGGTCATCACTAGTAACAAAACAAGACTAGATATTATCAAGAAGATCCCATCTCGTTGTGCCAAGCCGCGTGTCTCTTGGCGGTATTCTTAGAGACTGGCTTGGTTCGCTCGATCGCTGCGATTATGTCCGACATACTCAACTTGTCCCGTCTGCTTGAGACACCTGCAAATACACATTATTATAGTGACACTATCTTGCCTACCAAATACACAATATTATAATGACACTGTCTTGCCTACCAAATACGCAATATTATAGTGACACTGTCTTGCCTACCAAATACGCAATGTTAAAGTGACACTATCTTGCCTACCAAATACGCAATATTATAGTGACACTATCTTGCCTACCAAATACGCAATATTATAGTTACACTATCTTGCCTACCAAATACGCAATATTATAGTGACACTATCTTGCCTACCAAATACGCAATATTATAGTTACACTATCTTGCCTACCAAATATGCAATATTATAGTGACAATGTCTTGCCTACCAAATACGCAATATTATAGTGACACTGTCTTGCCTACCAAATATACTTACACTACTATAGTGACACTTTCATGCCTACCAAATACACCATATTAAAGTGATATTGTTTTGCCTATCAAATACACAATATTGTAGTGACTGTCTTGCCTACCAAATATACTCTATAATAGGGACACTGTCTTCCCTACCAAACACAATACTATAGTGACACTGCCTAGCCTTCCAAATACACAATGTTATATTGACACTGTCTATCCTACCCAATATAGAAGCACTGTCTGGCCTACCGAATACAGAATATAATGGTGATACTGTCTTGCCTATCAAATACACAATATTATAGTGACACTGCCTAGCCTTCCAAATACACAATGTTATATTGACACTGTCTATCCTACCCAATATAGAAGCACTGTGTGGCCTACCGAATACAGAATATAATGGTGATACTGTCTTGCCTATCAAATACACAATATTATAGTGACACTGCCTAGCCTTCCAAATACACAATTTTATATTGACACTGTCTATCCTACCCAATATAGAAGCACTGTCTGGTCTACCGAATACAGAATATAATGGTGATACTGTCTTGCCTATCAAATACACAATATTATAGTGACACTGCCTAGCCTTCCAAATACACAATGTTATATTGACACTGTCTATCCTACCCAATATAGAAGCACTGTCTGGCCTACCGAATACAGAATATAATGGTGATACTGTCTTCCCTATCAAACACAATACTATAGTGACACTGCCTAGCCTTCCAAATACACAATGTTATATTGACACTGTCTATCCTACCCAATATAGAAGCACTGTCTGGCCTACCGAATACAGAATATAATGGTGATACTGTCTTACCTATCAAATACACAATATTATAGTGACACTGCCTAGCCTTCCAAATACACAATGTTATATTGACACTGTCTATCCTACCCAATATAGAAGCACTGTCTGGCCTACCGAATACAGAATATAATGGTGATACTGTCTTCCCTACCAAACACAATACTATAGTGACACTGCCTAGCCTTCCAAATACACAATGTTATATTGACACTGTCTATCCTACCCAATATAGAAGCACTGTCTGGCCTACCGAATACAGAATATAATGGTGATACTGTCTTGCCTATCAAATACACAATATTATAGTGACACTATCTTGCCTACCAAATACGCAATATTATAGTTACACTATCTTGCCTACCAAATATGCAATATTATAGTGACACTGTCTTGCCTACCAAATACGCAATATTATAGTGACACTGTCTTGCCTACCAAATATACTTACACTACTATAGTGACACTTTCATGCCTACCAAATACACCATATTAAAGTGATATTGTTTTGCCTATCAAATACACAATATTGTAGTGACTGTCTTGCCTACCAAATATACTCTATAATAGGGACACTGTCTTCTCTACCAAACACAATACTATAGTGACACTGCCTAGCCTTCCAAATACACAATGTTATATTGACACTGTCTATCCTACCCAATATAGAAGCACTGTCTGGCCTACCGAATACAGAATATAATGGTGATACTGTCTTGCCTATCAAATACACAATATTATAGTGACACTATATTGCCTTTCAACTACGCAATATTATAGTGACAATGACTTATTTAATACACTAACTATAATAATATAATAAGAATTAAATAACCTATCCTAATTCAGTTTATTCTATGAACCTACAATATAAGTAGGTTTATATTGTACTTACACCTCAAAAGGCACAGTTTTTAACTGTCCGCTATTATTTTTACAAAACAAAATAGCGCTTTTGCAGATTTTTGTGATAGCTTCGAGATCTTGCTTCATACTGACGCCATTTTACTTACTGAGGCTATTAGGCTCAGTAAGTCGCTAAAACCCAAACGGTACCTACTCTTTACGCGTCCAGTGATAAATTCGTCCAAGTTTTAATATTAAAAAATTCAAATAATATTTAATGATGTTAGACTAAAACTTCGCAAATTGCCATTATAAACGCTTGGTCACGGGTCGCTACGTCGGTTGGCTTAACCAGCCGCATCATAGTTGTTTCACATCAATAGGATGTTAGTTTGTTTGTCAACCCAACATACAGGATACAATAAACTGTAAAAGATGGTATGTATTTAACGGGCAAAACAATATAAAAAATTATACTTTGAAAGCATAGGAGAATACCTACCGCTAGAAATGAGGAGAAAGCGAAGAACCTGGCCACGCTGTTACCGGCTGCAGTTTGCTATAACCGATAGACTTATACTTTCCTTACCTTTATTTATGATCAGAGCATACTAAATACTCCCAACCATATTGCGGATTTCACCACTATTCTCTTATATAAAAAAATCTACTACACTATAACGATCCGCATCAGCTCACCTCTACTCATACTGGGCAGCATCTTCCTCACGCTTGCCATCAGAGCTTCCTTGCACACGAGCTTTATGTCACTCCCCGAGTACCCCTCTGTCCTGGCAGCCAATTCCTGGAAGTCCACTTTCACCAGCTCTATGGTCTTTGCACTCAAATAGGCCTCGAACAGCTCCGCCCTGGTATTTATGTCTGGCAACGGTATGTGGATTCGTTTCTCAAGTCGCCGGAGCATAGCTGAGTCAACTTCCCTAGAAGTAAGTTTGTAAGCTATAATCTTTTCATCGGAGATTTTTTTTATATAGTATTGTAAAAATACAGTTAAATATTATATTTTTCTTTTGAGGTTCCTTCATATGTTACCAAAATATTCGTTCGTTAAAGTGGATTGATGCAGCAACTGATTAATTTACTTTATTTTTCTTGACTCATACGAGTAACTCGAAAGGTCTGAGTATATTTGTAGGAACATTTTGAATATATTTTATCTACACCCATGCTTCAAAATGCACAAATCCTCTATTAAAGATTCTGAAACAGTTAGCTTATTGCCAACATTAAAACACCTAATGTTCTAATAACCATTACATCATCCAAAAGAGTGTTGTAATGTTGTACTGAATTTCATAACAACACTCCTATTTTTTTTTTCATTCCCTTCATGCTCAATGAGTTTTAACAGACAGCCGCATTCTTATTGTTCGATGCGTGGTATCTGTATGAATTTCAAAAAAAGAACATTCTCGTTTACGCGCGTTCCACACTACCCGAACGTCGCGCGCCGTAAAAAAAAGTAGGTTATCCGAATGCCCGCCATTTTTCTTCGATATTTTTATTGTTTTGTTTACAAAAAATGAGCGATTCATTTCAAACGCAACATAATATTTAAGTGAATTTTAATTATTGCACTATACACACTGTAAATTACTACTAAAATAAATATTTTTTTCATTAATACCTACTTAGTTTACTTGTATATAATCAGTAATGGATGGATATTAGGTTACTACTTGGACTCACTGTTTCAGAATCTTTTAGAGGATTCATATTCTGGGTGTAGATAAAGTCTTGTATGCAACTGTTGATAATTAGTTATTAAAACACTCATGTGATACTATAATCACACTCGGCTTCGCCTCGTGAGATAAATTCACATTCGTGTTTTAATACCCCTTATTACACAACAGTTGCATAAATAACTATTACCTACTCATGAGTGGCAATTAATTATTCCCCTTGGCAGCGCTATTATTTCGGTTTGGCCTTAGATTGAGGATTGGTCTGGTATAAGATTTTGATTGACATTCATTGACTTCAGTCAATAAATTACTCTTATGCTTGTTTATTTTTACCATTTACTACTACTTCGTATAAGGTTGAGCTCAAAATGAGAAGAAGTGAAGAAGGAAGTGGTAATGAGTTTCTTGAAAACTTATTCATTAACATTTACAAGAGAATTCCATCCCCCCCCCCCCCCTGACGCCGCGACAAACCAATATATATATTACTAGCTGACCCGACAGATGTTGTTCTGTACAAAATAAATAAAATACTGTTTTTTATTCATTTGTCAATAATATTTCATAACATCAAAATTATTACGTAAAATATGCTTCCTGTTGTCAATAAAATTATTTCACAGCAGAACTGTCAAACCGTGCGTCAATAAATTCTCTCATGGAAAATAATATGTCCATACAAAATCTATATATATAAAACAAAGTCGTGTTAACCATTTATAACTCAGGAACGGCTAGGCCATTTTTTCTGTTGATTGATTTTTTGGGTTTCTCTTAGTCCGGAATAGGATAATAAGTAATAAAATATCAAAAAAATCACATAAAAATATAATTATAAAAACATTTTATTTCTGATACATTTTGTATCGATTGATATTTTCATGAGATCTCGAGAATAGAAAGAATTCAATGAAGTTTTTTGTTAGTTTCACCCTACATGAGTAATAAAATACAACTGTGAACTGACAGTGCACGTCATGTTATTCAAGTTGGCTGGTGGGTGCAATGACTTTCTTATTTCTTGTTAATTTAATTTATAACATAAGTTGTGAGTTGTGACGTATTATTAACCTTTGTGGTTTTTTTAGATGCTAAGTTGACCTAGTTTTATATCGGTATATGTAATATGAAAAAAAAAAATAAAAAAAATGTATAGAATGTCATTGGGTGGGTGTGTTTGTTTCAAGTTTCTATTAGCTTATTGTGCCATCTTTCCCGACATAGACGTAATGCAACTAGGATTCGAAACATTGCGAATTGGACTGACGTAGAACAAGAAATTGCAGATAAAAAGCACCGCGTTAGTATGGGCTCGACGTTGTGTTTCTAAATCACAAGAGCAAAGCTAGGCAGCCAGTAAACCTCAGAGATGAACAACTAGATAATTTTCGACGCACAAGAAGAAATTTATGAAGTACTGATTTGAATCGAGCAGCGTTTCGATACGATTGCAGTACTGATTACCGCTTGCATACTAGCGTTCACATTGGGTCAATGGACGTTGTTTGCAAGTATTTTCCACAGAAACGCCAGTATTGTGCTGCCTTAGTGGGAAACTACCGAATAACGACATTTTCTAGCATTCTATTTATAACATTCAAAAATACAATGTTTGTTGCCAAATGTCCTCATTTGGGGCAGACATTATCTAAGAACGACGATTTAATCCGACATTCAGGGTATTAATTTATTTATATTCTTACACACAATACAGTAGAAGAATAACATACATACAACAAAAACAACAACATTCCTATGTATTATGTATGCTAATTCTAAAAATAAGTGTTTACAAATCAGTAATACGGACTTTACTTTTGATTTTGTAGATACAAGGAGAGATTCACCAATTGACGACGACAACAGACGAATTGGATCATTGCAATCTCTCGAAGATGCACACCATAAACTTTAACAATTGTATTTCATGGGCACCATGGAGGAACAACGATATAATAGCAATTCTTCATGATCTGCACCAACTACTTCATGAACATTTTGCATGTCGAGTTAGCCCGCAAATCTTTAATTTCCGATCCGTCTTGCATTCGCCATGATCATTAACAAATCTCAAGGCCAATTCTTGAAAGTTTGTAGCCTGAATCTAGAAAATCGTATATAGTCACTCATCACGATATCTCTGGAACCATAAAGCGTAGAGACTTGAAATTTGGTAGGAATCCTGTGAAAGTTTGTAGTCTGGATGTATGTTTGACCTTCTTTAACGCAAAAACTACTGAATGGATTTTGATGAAACTTTACAATAATATAGCTTACACACCAGAATAACACATAGGCTGTAATTTATAAAAATATTGTATGAATTATCCAAAATATAAAAGAAGTGTGAAGTAAGTAGAAAAGAAATCTGAAATCTGCAAGCTATTACTCGTAATAATCTCTGGATCTTCTGAAACGATTTTAAATTTTTTCTTACGTATAGAAAGTCACGTTTTTTATGAGTGCCTTATGCTGCATTATATTAACCCGAAAATTGAAAAGACTTTTTCGTGGTCGTGGTTGTCGGCTTTAAAAGTAAGTCTGAGAAAAAAAGGTCGAACACTAAAAATAATTTATATGGCAAAACAACGTTTGCCGGGTCAGCTAGTAAAATATAATTATGGGTCCCAAACCATAATAAACACTATCCTATCTCTCAATTTGGACTAAAGTGCACTCCATGAAGTAATCCCCATTAAAATCCGTTCATTAGTTTAGGAGTTCCAGTGAACTCCAAACATTGGATTTATATTATGACTAATAAAATAATTATTAGACTAATACATAATACAATATATAAAGCTAGGTGAAGCTATGAAGATGGAGGTTTGAAAGTATTTATATAATTTTATACGTAAGCATTTCGGTTTATTAGAGCTAGATACAAAGGAAATGAAAATTAAAATCAATACATAGCTAGGAGAGTTATATTACTTAAAATACTAATAATATTCTGATCCCTTCTATTTACTTTGTCTCACCACATGTACTACTAGAATTACGAATGTTATATTTTTTGAAACGTTGCAACCTTCTTAGTAATAAAAAAAAAACAATTGGCAGGAAATCATCTGCCAATTGTTTTTTATCACACATCAAAGTTCTACGTACGCAACGCAAATGGAAATAGGTCGAAAAGATTTCAGAGCGATGATTTTTTATGATTTTAGAAGTTCTGCCTCTGCGCAAGACTGTGCCGCTCTTGTGTCTTCAAAATGCTCTTGGGAGAGAAGCACCTTGCTTGAGCACCGTGAGGCGATGGTTTGCTGAATTTTAGAGAGAGGTCGGGTTTCTTTACATTACGAATTTCGTGAAGGGCGGCCTACAACTGCCGTCAGCGAAAATAATGTAGCTACTGTTCAACGGCTACTTGAAGAAAACCCGTGGATTATCTATGAGACAATTCGAAGACTATTGGGGATTGGTATGAGCCAAATTCAGAAAATATATTTTATCTACCCATGCTTTATATCCTCTATTAAAGATTCTGAAACAGTTAGCTTATTGCCAACATTAAAACACCCAATGTCCTAATAAACATTACATCATCCAAACGAGTGTTGTAATGTTGTACCGAATTTCGTAACAACACTCCTTTGTTTTTTTTTGGATCCCTTCATGCGCAAAGAGTTTCAACAGACAGCCACATTCTTATTGTTCGATGCGTGGTATCTGTATGAATTAAAAAAAACGTTTCAAAAAATTTCGTTTACGCGCGTTCCACACTTCCAGAAAGTCGCGCGCTGTAAAAAAAAGTAGGTTATTCGAATCCCCGTCATTTTTCTTCGATATGTTTATTCTTTTGTTTACTAAAAATGAGCGATTGAGGTTTTGACTAAATAAATTACTACTAAAAACTAAAAAATAACTAATTATTTCATTAATACTTAGTTTATTTGTATATTAATCAAAAATGGACGATATTAGGTTACTACTAGGACTGGCTGTTTTAATGTTAGCAGTAAGCTTGTTCAGAATCTTTTAGTGGATTCATATTATAGGTGTAGATAAAGTCTTGTCTTGTATGCAACTGTTGATAATTAGGTATTAAGACACTCATGTGATGCTATTATCACCTTCTTGACACTTTTAATATCCCTTATTACACAACAGTTGCATAAAAACCTATTACATATTATATAAAAAAGAGACCTTAATAATTACATCACTGTAATGTTTGACCCCACGTGAGGATACTGAAGAAGTGAAGAGTACACGTTACAATAACAACAGGGACTTACCACGGCATGTTAGAATTCGCTAGCAGGAACACAATGCCCTCTCTATGGGCTATTCCATCCAGCTCAGTGAGCAGCTGGGCTTTCAGTCTTCGTGAGGCTTCGTGTTCCCCGGCGGAAGACCGTTCCGAAGCCAAAGTCTCCACCTCATCCACGAATATTATGGATGGAGAATAATATGACGCCATTTCGAAGAGAACCTGCATAAATTCTAATTCAAATTCTAATTCAAATATTTTTATTCAAAATAGGATTTATAATCACTTATTGAACGTCAAAATCTACCACCCATAAAAAAGAGACTGCCTCAGACCTGAGAAGAATGGGCGCAAGAAACTCAGCGGGCTTTTTTTTTATATAAAATATGGATTACAATGTAATATCGTACAATAAACATTAATAATTAAAGAGCCTGAGGGTGTTCGCTTTAATCCCACTCCGTGGTGTCATTAAGAAAATCTTTTATGCTATAATAACCTTTCCCACACAAACGTTTTTTAACAATTCTTTTAAATTTCGTAACACATTTGTTTTGTACATTTTCTGGGATCATATTGTATACGTCGCCCAACAAAAGACTTACTAACTGGACCCAACCGAGTAGTAGGCATAACAAGTTTATGTTTGTTCCTCGTGTTAACATTATGAATGTCACAGTTTCTAGAAAATTCCTCAATGTGCTTATGAACATACAAAACATTATCAAAAATGTATTGAGAAGCAACAGTCAAAATGTTTATTTCTTTAAATTTTTCTCTTAAAGATTCTTTAGGACCTAGGTTATAAATCGCGCGAATAGCCCTCTTCTGCAGCACAAAGATAGTATTAATATCGGCCGCACTGCCCCATAACAATATAACATAAATTGATGAATACACTTGGGCGATCGATCAAATAAGTGATGCTCTATCAGATGTGATCGTGTGATTAATTTTAATGTTTGAGAACTCTATACAAGCCCCCAATAATAATTGGACTTTTACTTTCTTAGTTATTCTATGTACAATTACAGTACATGTAAGTACATGTAAAAATTGTTGTTATTTTTCAATATCATAATAAATTAGTATCTATTGAAATAATGTTGAGTAAGGGTCGTGAAGTGCGAACTCTACATTTCGGTTTTGGTTCAGGAATCGCTTAAGGTCTCGAATGAAATTAAAATATCAACTCGATTGACGGCGTTATATCTATTAATTAACATCATGTCCTCTATTATAAAATAAATATAAATTCTTAAACTTACATTAATAATCTTCTCTGATTCTCCTCTCCATTTATTTACGAGAGTGCTGCACGTGATATTGAAGAAAGTGCAGCCACTCTCAGCAGCCACCGCTCGCGCTAGCATGGTCTTTCCGGTGCCTGGTGGACCGTGTAGCAGTACTCCCCGCCAGGGTTCGAGCAGACCGGTGAAAACCTCGGGATGCCTGAAGAACACAGCAATTCATTATCATAACTTTGCTATTTATTACTATCTTTAATAACGTCAACTAAGTTGCTGGTTCATCAATAACTTTTTATGTATTGTTTTTATGAAAGAGAGAAACGAGCGTACGGGTCATTTGATGCTAAGTGATTACCACCGCCCATATTCTCTTTCAACACAAGAGAAATTACAGAAGCGTTACCCGTATTTTAGAAAGGAATAAGCGCTTTTTTTGAAGTTACCCATGTCGTATCGTCGTGGAAACACCGCACAAGGAAGCTTATTCCACAGGTCAGATGTACGTGTGAGAAAGTTGCTTAAGAACGCAGTGTGGAGGAACGCCACACATCCAAATGGCGGGGATAATATCCTAATTTGTGGCGTCTCGTGGGAAGGTGGAATTTGGCGGCAGGAATTAAGTCAAATAGCTCTTTGGAACACTCCCCGTGATAATTGCGGTAGAAGACACACAATGAAGCGACGTCTCTACACACAACCAAGTCATCTAGTGATTCACTAGCATTGAATCCCCGGAAATTTGAGCAGCTCTGCGTTGCACGCATTCAAATGGTTCGAGCGGATATTAGGGTTTGCCATACCAGAGATGACAGCGATACCCCATAATATGTGGCCGGAACTGCACTTTGTAAAGCGCTAGAATGTGGGCCGGCTTCAAGTATTTCCGTGCCCTATTTATCACGCCCTGCTTGTTTGAAGCTAATTTGGCTTTGCCTTCCCAGATGATCGCGGAATTGGCAATTGCTCGAGATTTCGAGATCTAGTATTTCGATACTAGGCGAGGCATTAAAGGAAGTGTTCTCGAACAGCGGTGATACGACAAATGGTTTCTTTTTGTTGTAAACGCGCAAAGTTGAGCCTTCTGGGGGTTAAATTGGACAAGGTATCATTTTATCTCATTCAGCGACCTTCTCAAGGACTCGATATAAGACTCAAGTTTCTTCCGGCACTGGTCGACTATTTCTTGAGAGATGCGTACATGGATGAGTAAGGCTACGACTACGCAATTTGAATATGAGTGCTGGAACTAAAACCTTATCTGACCCAATTGTCAACCTCACCTGCACGCGCCGGATGGCGGCGGAGTGGCGTGTTACCGCTCCATGGTGCTCCCTGCTAGACAACAGACGAGGATTTGGCGACCGAGTCAATGGCGGTATAACCACACAACTGACTGGGAAGTCTAAATAACTTCTGAAATGGCTGGTGCAGAAGGCAAGGGGAATCTACTGCACTATTTTCCCATGATAGTCACGTATGAATATGAATAGACAACCAAAGAGACGAATCAGGTAGCCATGCGACCCGAATAGCACCCGGCGCTGTATTGCGTCCGGGGCAGACAAACAGTCAGTGTGAAATGTGCTACCGGCCATGTGTTTGTAAGCGACCAGGCATCACATGGAAAGAATGCTACTGGAAAACCAGCCATTAAAATTAGAAGAGGCATTAAGATCGGGAACTGGAATGTACGGGAATGGGATACTTCAACCAGGTAACATGGACATTGCAGAACAGGAACTCACACGGTATAGCATTGATAACTGTGGCCTAAGTGAAACACATCTGAAGGGAAATGGGCTTTTTCAAACTACACACAACATCGTATACTATTATGGTCATGACACAAAAAGTACAAAAGGAGTAGCAATTGTACTACTGAAAAACATCAGCAACTGCGTAATAGGATATAACTCTTATAGCGACAGAATCATATCGATTAAAATAAGATCTAATCCGGTGAATCTAAACATCATACAAGTATACTTATGCCGCAGAGGATGACGAGATCGAAAATTTCTACCGCACCTAAGAAATCGCTATTAATAAGACTTCTAATAGGGAATTACTGATGGTGTCAGGTGACTTTAACGCAAAAATAGGAGCAACGACAAAGGATGATGAACTGCGAGAGGTGATAGGAAGATATGGCCTTGTTCAACGAAATGAGCGTGGCGTAAGGTTTATACAATTCGCGGCAGATAATGGTCTTACCATTACGAACAGTATGTTTAAACACCATCACAGGAGACTTTACACGTGGGTTTCACCAGACGGGCATTACCGAAATCAAATCGACGATATACTGATCAGGTCAAGATGGAAATCGTCCGTTAAAAACACCGTAACTAGGCCGGGCGCAGACTGTGGTACAGATCATCAGTTGCTGGAGGCAGAAATCAAGGTTTAACTAAAGGCCGCGAGATCCACTGAGAAACGTGCTCACATAAATGTCGTGTACCGCGAAATATTCTCCAAAAGTGTAGAGGAACAGAAACACAACTGGATAAACCAGAACTCTGATCAGTGTACAGTAGATGAGGTCTGGTCTCAAGCCAAATCGATTATAATAGATTCGCAAAATCTGCTGACCGACCGAAGGACGCGACGACGCCAACGTTGGATGACATACGAGACTCTCGCGCTTGTCGAAAAAAGACGTGTTTTAAAAGTTACTGGGGCTGACATTACGCAGCAGGACCGCCTAAGTTGCCGAATTCAGGCGGCTTGTCGTCGTGATAAAAATAGGTTCCTTCAAAATATATGTACTGAAATAGAAATCCACGGCGAAAAGCATGAAACCAAACACCTTCACAAGAGGATACGTGAAATTATAAAAAAGTTCAGCTCCAAAACATGGACCATCGAAAACTCGGAGGGAAAGGTTGTGACTGAACTGGAAAATACTCTGGAAGTCTGGAATAATGACTGCCAGTCGCTCTTCTTTGAACCTGATTCGCGCAGCTATATCTCCCCTGAACCGGAAGATCAGGACTTGGAACCTCTTATACTTAGAGAAGAAGTTAAAGCTGCAATCAACCATCTAAAAGGAGGCAAGGCAGTTGGAAATGACTGTACTCCAATAGAGACAATCAGATGTTGCGGAGATTTCGGAGTAGATATGTTTTACACTATATGTAACAAAATTTGGGTGAGCGGGATGTAGAAGGAATGGACGCACTCTGTTTTCATACCATTACACAAAAAGGGGTCTAGAACGAAATGCAATAACTATCGTCTTATAGCGCTCATACCACATGCCAGCAAAATTTTACTCCATATAGTGAACGAAAGACTGAAGGCTTATATTCTGAAGGAAATAGCACCAGAGCAGGCTGGTTTCGTAAAGGGGAAAGGTACACGAGAACAGACCCTAATTGTGAGACAAATAATAGAGAAAGTAATGGAATTCAATAGACCGACATTCATATGTTTCGTTGATTTCCAAAAGGCATTCGATTCTGTTAAATGGCCACAACTATGGAAGACCTTCATAGAGATGGGTGTGCCCAAGCACTTGGTTCAAATCCTCAGAGCCCTTTATGAACATGGTTCCGCTTCACTCAAGGTGGATAATGTCACGTCCCACCCACTTCATCCCTCTACAGGAGTCAGGTAGGGCTGCATTCAATATTTATACGGAACACATTATGAGGATAGCTCTAGAAGATTGGACAGATGGCATACCAATTGGCGGCAAAAACATATGCAATCTCCGATATGCCGACGATACCACGTTAATAGCAACAAGTAAGGAAAACATTGCTGAATTATAACATCGTATCGAGCATACCAGCCTCCAGTATGGCCTTAAAATAAACCGATAGAAAAGAAAAATGATGATTGTCGATCGAAGTCAAAACAATGCACCAGATATAGTCGAGATTGCTAATTGCGATGTTGTACAGTCATACATATACTTAGGATCACTTGTCGCTAATACTGGTGGCTCGGAAGACCGAGCTGGCCGAACAGTTTTCGACCCTCTCCACCACCAGTCAACACCAATGCTGTGTTGAACAAGCGATTTGTAGAAGACTTTCATGAACGCTAGATACCCATATCGAGTCGACATGGAAACATCGCAGAAGTGCATTCTCAGTTTTGTTGTACGTTTAAGTGAGTGTAGTTGAGGAGCAGTAAATATTCAGAAGTGAGAATGATGTCCATGTAATTATCAAATCACATATTCCACTTTTTTTGACCTAAGCCGTTCATACTTCCCTATTTTTTACCTCGCATCAATAATTCATGCAAGTTAACTTTTTCTCGTTACTCCTTTAATGTCAACTATATCGACAAAACTACGCACGAATCCGAGGATAACTATGTCGTTACGTATAAATTATTAATACCTTTAATAAATTGTGTGATCAACGGTTGTGTAGTCCAAAGAGGTTGTAAATACTACGTTATAAGAGGCGGAACTACCCAAGTAAAAATTGAATTTTAATTAAGTATGAAACGCACATAAGTTTCAAATAGTAGTAATTACAGGATGCCGATAGGTGACAAAGTATAATTCGGCTAAGTTTGAAAGCGAACAGATGTATAAAACTTAGTAGATTTCGGCTATCTCCGTTTTTACAAGATTATAGCCGTGATCTGTCAATATATCAATGACTACACGTTTCCTACAATCGAGTGAATTGTTTTTTTTTAGTTTCGCTAGGCGTGTGTTGTCACCTTCACTGCTACATTTTAAGATGCAACACGTGTTGGTATCTACGTCAATATTGTCGTTATTGTGTTTTCTTAAGTTTTTCATTTTTGTATTAGGAGATATAATAGTCATAGTTAAGTCGAAAATACAACTGTTCCTTACCTCACAGGATATACAACAGATTCCATTAGAAGACCCTTTGCGTCCATCAGTCCTTTGACATCGTCCCAGCAGACCTCCAACGGCCGTATGATATCCTGGAAGATGACCTCAACCAAGTGTTTCTTATCTGATGATATTCGCGACATTAATACTGATATCGGCTTCTTCTCTACTGCCAGTAATTTGTCATTACATTCTGAGTTATTCTGAAATGCAATAAGTGTTAATAATTAATAATATAATTGTTACCAGGACATATATGCATTAATAAATATATTTTAATACGCAGGTATTATATAAAATGTAGACTATTCACAGTTTCATTCAAAATATTATTCGATTATTAGTATTATTGGACACACAATTTTGTCGTTTGATTATCGCAAACTTGTCTTGGTCTAGCGTTTTCGAACTCGTGAATTTGTATTATTCTGTTTGCATATGTTCCTTATGATGTAAAAGAACAAATAACTTAAATATAAATAAATAAAACTCTTTTTAAAGTATTTTGTATTTACATTCGATTATTGCGTTCATGTTACATCCACACGACGACCCATATAGCTGAATGGTTAGTGACCCTGACTACTAAGCTAGAGGTCCGGGGCTCGAATCCCGGTAGGTGCAATCATTTATATGATGTATATGGATGTTTGTTTCCGAGTCATGGATGTCTATATGTATTTATGTATGTTTAAGTAACTATATTGTAATAAATATATCGTTGTCTCGTTCCCATAGTACAAGCTATGCCTAGTTTGGGGCAAGATAATTTGTGTAAAAGTGTGTCAATATTATATTTATATTATCATAGTTTTATTATTAATTCACTTAACCCGGCGTTGTTTTAAAATTTTTTGTGAAAATTAGAAGTTTTCACTTCATATTATATACGTGTAGTTCACAATTAACAGTTTTTCTTTTGTTCAAAGCTGGCGATACTTCTTTAATTGCTATGCAGGTATGGGCAGATAATATGTACTATCAAAATAGACCTACCGGCAGTAGTTTGGTGACGGTGAAGGTGGCCGGCAGGGCCTCGCTTGGAGCCTCCGGTGGCGTGGCCGCTGGCTCGGGGAGAGGCCGAGTGCGTCGGGTCTGCGGCCGCCGAGGACGTTGCTCGGCTTGCACCTGTCTGCAGAACTGTGGCTGCTTGTTGAACCGCATCAGGTAGTAGCTACAGTAGTCCTGCACATTGTATATTACTTACTACGCTTATAATAATAATAATATTGACACACTTTTTATACAGATTATCTTGCTCCAAATTAAGCATATATATAGCCTGTGTTATGATATAACAAGACAACGATATACGAGGGCGGCACTGAAAATATCGGGAATCAAGGAAGTGACACAACATTACTATTTAAAAATGTATTTATTGCTTTTGAAGTATTCTCCGCGAAATTTAATAAATTGTTCCATACGATGGAATCAATCATTGAAGCAACCATTCCATTTGGAAGTTGGGGTCTCCAAAATGACCGTTTTGTAGTCATCCACAGCTTCTTCAGGTGATGAAAATCACTGACCACGTAATTTATTATTTATTTTAGGTAAATTATAGAAATCATTAGGGCTTAGGTCGGGACTGTACGGCGGATAGTCTAATAATTCTATATTTTCTTGCTCTAAAAACTCTTTTGTTCTTTGCGCGGTGTGAGAACTCGCATTGTCGTGATGGAGAATGATGCGGCGGTTGCAGTTCTCTTTATGGAGTTCAGAAACGACTTGTGGCAAACAAATGCTACCATACCATTCTGCATTAACCATTCTTTGTCCCCTCAAGAGGAATAGTCGCAACATGGCCGGTTTTGGAGACAAACGTGGCCACCATTTTTTTTGCAACACTCCGTGAACGAACAATTTTTGTTGGCTTTAACTCATTTTCGAACACCCAAACTCGTGATTGGTTTTTTGTCTCGGGTTCGTACGCGTATATCCAGGATTCGTCACCTGATACGATGTTGTATACAGCATTTGAGGATCCTGCGTGGAATCTTTCGAGAGACGCACCAAGTAACGCGAGCCGCTTTTTGCTCTACACAGAGCAAATGCGGTATTCCCCAGCGGGAAAACAACTTTTTTACACCTAATTGTTCATGCAAGAATATTTGTATTTGACTTATGCCAATGTCTAAAGTTGCCTGAATTTCGCGATATGTCACATGTCGATCTTCCTCAATCAGCTTACGCACAGCATCAACGTTTTCTTTGGTGACTGCAGTTTTTGGACGACCTTGACGGGGATCATCACTGAGCATGACACGTCCACGTTTAAATTCAGCAAACCAGCGATAAATTGTGGTTTTGGATGGGGCTTCATAAATCATAGAAGGTCATAATAAATCATATAGCGCTAGAATTTTCTCAAGTCAATTCCATTTTCTCAACGACTAAACAAGTTTGAAAAGACCTTGTGACAAGAACGAGAATCTTTTTTGTAAATAAATAAATAAATGGTATTCGATTTTTAAAACCAAGGAGTTTTCAATTAAAAAGATTTTAATATGACAGGAACATCGGAAATATTCCATTCCGATACTTTTAGTGCAACCCTCGTATTTAATACAATATACTTACTTAAACATACATAAATACGTATAAACATACATAAATACATTTAAACATCCATGACTCGGAAACAAACATCCATATTCATCATATAAATGCTTGCACCTACCGGGATTCGAACCCGGTACCTCTAGCTTAGTAGGTAGGATCGCTAACCACTCGGCTATACAGGTCGCGTCGTTTATACCCTTGCTGTTAGCAGTAATCATGTTCTATATAAATGTACTCTTTCTTGACTTCTCACATGGTATGTATATTAATTAGTTTAAACTTATTGGTGTGTATACAAGTGAACAATCTTTTTTGTATTTTCGTAAATGTTCCCAAATATAAATAAATAAAACCCCGCGCGTTGAAACAGGAACCTTATTATATTTAACGAATGGAAATGTATCTACCAGTGGGAGGCTCCATTGCACAGGATGTTGACTAGATTATGGTTACCACAACGGCACCTATTTCTACCGTGATGCAGTACTGTGTAAACATTACTGTGTTTTGGTCGGGCAAATGAGACTTAACATCTTATGTCTCAAGGTGCCGCTCCGAATTTTTGGACTTTATATTCTACATATTTTTTTATCTCGTGGGATATTTTAGGTGTATACATTCACAGGTGTTTATACACAGATCTCACAGTAGCGGTTAAACTGCTCTCTGTCAGCGATTTACGCCACAATGCACCCCTCTCGTCCAATTTGTGGTCTCGGTTGACGACGAATTATAACTGTAACATGAGCTAATCGTTACCGGGTCATGGCAGATGCGCCCAATACACCGGAATAACATCCATAAATATCCTAAAACGATAGTTATATGTGTTGAGAACTTTTTTAGTTTTTTCAACAACGAGTCTAGCATTAGAAAAAACTACTTTCTGTGTTCTAATTTCAGAATAACTCAGATAGTAATGACAAATTACTGGCAGTAGAGAAGAAGCCGATATCAGTATTGTCGCGAATATGATCAGATAAGAAACACTTGGTTGAGGTCATCTAACAGGATATCATACGGCCGTTGGAGGTCTGCTGTGATGATGTCAAAGGACTGATGGACATACAGAAAGTAGTTTTTACCAGTGGGTACCACAACGGCGCCAATTTCTGCTGTGAAGCAGTAATATGTAAGCATTATTGTGTCTCGTTCTGAATGGCGCCGTAGCTTGTGAAATTACTGTGCCTCATTGGCACAGACTTAACGTCTTATGTCTCGAGGTGACGAGCGCAATTTTGTAGTGCCGCTCAGAGTTATTGGGTTTTTCAAGCACTGCATTGTCATGTTCAGGGCGTATCAATTACCATCAGCTGAACTTCCTGCTCGTCTCGTCACATTATTGTTATAAAAAAAACTATTTGGTGAAGTAGAACCGATTAAGACCGCAATTGGCCACGGGAACAGTTTTAACGTAGTATTTCCCCTGTGGTGTCATGATCTAGTACAACGACTACAAGCAACCAAATTAAATGGGAAGGAAAATAGTGCCAAGCTGACGTGTTGCCTGTGATAAAGCTGGAGGGCAGCTGACCTCATTGATATCATTGGGTTTATGCTTGTTTATAATAGTGGTCATGAAAGAGACTTTATCTTTCTGTATATAATATCCTTTCTTTCTTAAAAGGCATGTTTTTCTCAAAATTTATTGCCTCGGAATGCTTTACGATTTTTAATTAAAGCATAACCAGTAACCACCGCTTCGAAAACAAATGGCGCTCTCAGAGAGAAGAAACGGCGCTAGAAATTCACTTAGTTTACTTTTCTCCACACTTTGAAAATAAAATTCAATTAATACAATATTGTAGCAAGATTTTAAGATCAGAGCCTTTTTTAATAAAACACTTAATTTTTTATAGATAACATCTGAATAGCTGTTTGAACTTCATAACAAAAGTGTATACATACTCATAAAGCTATTTTGTATTTCACTACTACAATAAGTAATAAGCAATTACTTATAGTGTTGTAACATTGAAATTACCTTTTAGAGCAAAAGGTATTTTTTTAAACTTTTTTAATCTTGCCAGCACAACAGTCAAAAAATATATTTTTACTAGCTAACCCGACAGATAATCTAAAACGTAAAAATAATTTTTTTCCTGTGCCGAAAATTACGTTTAAATATTAATTTCTATTATTTTTTTAAATTCTGATCGCAACATGAACAATCAATGTGATTTAAATGCCATTTTAGTGTGGATTTTTGATGTTGTTGATTATTCGTAATACAGAGGCTATGATTTTTTTTGATAATTATGTTAAATCAAGAATACTGTACTGATTATATTTATTTTCATTTAAATAATAAAGAGTTCATGAAGAATTATTTATTTATTTTATTTTGATTATGAATTACGTATTAGTCCACGCGATCACTCATGTACCTTTCACGGGCGCGACCGCTGCAGGGTTAATTGTAACAGAACAAAAAGATAACTCAAAAGAGTTGCTATGTAAAGTTTGTAATTGTGAAATCGATATAGCAGCACTGCACGGCGACAACATGTCTCCTAAATCTCTCGCCGCACGATTATGGCTCGCATCCAACGCCGGCCCAATATGAACGTTAACAATATTTTAATATTTATTACTTACTACGTACTTGACCCAGACACGATTCACCCTTGCTCGTTCTGATCTCAAATAAAATAGAATTGAAACTATTTACGATATTTAACTTACTTCAGGAAAGTTTACATGACTACTATCTACCATTTTTGGATTCTCACTAATGTATAAGTAATAATTGAACTTTCTACAAGTCTGAGGCGAAGATAAGCAATTCCTCCTGATTGTATTACAATAATTTATAGCACAAATGTCTGTCACTTGTGAGTCTGAAAATTTCTTAATGCCAAATTTTGTCCGTAACTACAATACCAATTGTTACTCAGGGACTTGACTGAAGCACAACTAAATTATATGCAACGATGAAATTGTTGACGACAAACAATCCAGTTTGGCAGGTCCAATTTCGCGAAAGAGGTCACTCGTCGAATCCAACTCGGATGGGCAGCGTTCGGGAATCTTCTCGTTTCAAATACCACGGTGTCCGAAGACGAACGTAGTTTTCAACTAGTGTGTGTTGCCAGTGCTATTGTCGAAGCTCACTGTCGCTCAGAGGGCAATGGAGAGGGCTATGCTTGGAGTTTCCCTGCGAGATCGAATCAGGAATGAGGAGATCCGCAGGAGAACCAAAATCACTGACATAGCCCAAATGATTGCGAAACTGAAGTGGCAGTGGGCAGGACACATAGATCGACGTACAGATGGCCGGTGGGGCAGAAAAGTCCTCGAATGGCGACCACGTACCGGAAGACGCAGTGTTGGTAGACCCCCCACAAGATGGTTCGACGATCTGGTCAAGATCGCCGCAATACGTTGGACGAGGGCAGCGCAGGTCGGCATGGAGACCTTTGGGGGAGGCCTTTGTCCAGCAGTGGACGTCTTCTGGCTGACGATGATGGCATTCTGATAGACAATCCTATCAGAGAGCACGCTTTAATCTAGCGTGTTCCACAGCTATTCACATTTGCTAGGAATAAGCCTAAGCAAGCCTATTTATAACATTACGCACTCAGAGCACTTCCCTGCCACACTAGCTTCACGTCAAATACTCTCATTAAGCATGCTGCTGCAAATAGCAACGATTCAACACACAAACTACCTACTGACTAGCAATTTGCTCTTAAAAGTGATTTTCATAATTATAACACTAGAAATAAGGGGTTGCTTCTAAATAATTCTAGTATGTAGTAGGCTTCATAAGATACATAACAGCTTTAAGGGTAAATGTATACACTTTTATAATAAAGTTCCAGCCACTGTTCAGGCATTATCTGTAAATAAATTTAAATGTTTTATTTCAAAATGGCTCCGTCGTAAATCCTACTACTCCTCAGATGAATATCAAAGTGATCGGACAGCCTGGCACTAGATTATGATTATTTTATAGCAATAACAATGAGAGTACAATATTGTATATTATTTTATTAAAAAAGAGCGCAAAAAAAGAATGCTGGAAGTGTCTTGCGCCGCTGCTTCTCGTATCTATCTGCCATATTTCTAATAGAAATACCTCAAACAGAATTATAAAGGAATCAATTTTGAGACAGTTAATGCCTTTATTGCTAAATAATGGCTTGCTAACAAGGATGTGTATCAGTTATTATATGGATTCTTTATTGGCAGTTTCACCATAAAGATATACGTAAATTATTGGTACAGAAAGGCTCAGTCTGTTTACTCGTTTGCGAGAGGTAGAACATTAGTAGCGAAAAAGCTTTCAGAGAGAGGAGTTTAAGTAACGAGTTTGCTATATGTATAGTTTGTAGTTGGCATCGCTTTGTAGTTTGTACAGAACCATGAAAATATGACTGAAAATTTACAGCGTCCATAGATCTATCTATACCCGATTAGAGTGCTTAGTTTCCTGCTCCAGTTAAGCTTCCAGTCCACTGACCTGTATAAATACCACTGGACAGACTGTTCCATATGTTTGACAGCAATTTTTTGTGCCTATTTGAAGTGCCACTCGCGAGCGTCCAGAGAACTGGCTGCGTAAGAAATGTACAATACTCTGAAGTATTGTATTTTGAATTAATTTCGTTCGTTTTCCGTGGTATTTATACTTCAAGAATCAACGTAATAAAACGTACACATTTAATTTTGTAAATAGTTTCCCACAAACTATCGATGTTTGCTGAGGCTGTAATCACTTGTTTTAGTACCGCAGACTCTCGCTACATGGCCAACAGCGCCAAAATGGCGAATATCAAACAGGCACAAAAGCACATTCACAGCCGCCAGTCCAGTGGTATATAGTCTGAATAAGTCAGTAACGATTTGTCCTTCCGAACTTTCCTTGCCGGGTTAAATGATTGCCGCTTGCCGAAACATTCGTATTTGGTTTAAAAATTGCGTCGTTGACATAAGTTTCAAAGTCATGCCAACAGTGTGGTTCAAGTAACTTTATTGCACCATTAAATAATATGGCAACGCTTTTTTTACCATCTGGTGGTTTGTCCCTTGGGCCAGCTATATTCCCAAATGCTTACTTACTTTAACTCTCATAAGTCACTTTATA
Organism: Leptidea sinapis; assembly: GCF_905404315.1. NCBI lineage: Eukaryota > Metazoa > Arthropoda > Insecta > Lepidoptera > Pieridae > Leptidea > Leptidea sinapis. Next base: position 16,024,033 of record NC_066271.1, on the reverse strand, counting down.
TGAAACCTTTACTTAGGGATGTACAAAAAACGGATGCAAGTGTCGAACTTATCAAAAATATTTTTGATGCTTGGGAAGAAACGCTAAATGCACTTGGTATCTTCTGTGATTTATCTAAGGCTTTTGATTGTGTTTAACTTTCAACGCTGGTCAGGAAGCTATGTCACAATGGCATAAAAGGAACTGCGCTTGATCTTTTGATTTCATATCTAAACAATAGAATTCAGAAGGTCGACGTGAATGGCATGAGATCTTCTGGGCTCCTCTCAGTATGGGGGTACCACAAGGGTCTAAAAAAATATTTGAATTTAATATATTATAACATTGGATGACCTTCGACTTGATCAATACTTCCGTTTCTCCCTTGCCTGTTTCCTCTACTAAGGGTTAGTTTCTTCGTTCGCAGGTGCCTGGAGGCTCTATCCTTGTTTCAAAGTCAACTGCGTCTAAGTCCAGTTAAATGTACTATTTACAGTTATCCACCACGAGTCTGGTGGTTTTCCGCCACCTTTTCTCGTCTGGAATGGCCAGTGTTTTTCCAACGAGAGCTTCTGATGTAAGTACTCTCTCCATACTATATCGAGTCTTTCTCCCCTACTGCCAACAGCATCATCTATATATATCCTTTGTGCTCATCTTTTGTTTTCTTGTGGTCTGACCACTCTGAGAGGTCATGGCTGGTCTGACTACCTTCTCTTCAATTTCAATTTACAATTTTTAATTCAATTACTATCGAATGCGTGGGCATTCGATTGTCGCAGATTACTCTATGCGCCACAACCAGGATATCTAAACAAGTTGACTTTAGGTCATCGTTGGCCATCATAGTATCAGATGCAGTTGGTTCCTAGTTTAGTCTGTTGCATCATTTTACATATTATATTGTTATTTGAAATGATTTGTAAATCGATGTACTTAAATGTAAATCTTGATATAAAAGAGTGGCAATGAGTTTCTTGCTACTTCTTCTCATTAGCTCAACCCTTTACGAAGTAGCGGTAGATTCAATAATACAATAAATTTTTTTGCCATTCATAAGTGTCCTTTCCGTGACCTACATGAATAAACTGATTTTGATTTGATTTGAATATCATAAGATAAACATAAAATTCTCTTTCTCTCTTGGTTATCTCTTGTCGAGCACAGTAGTACCACCACTATATGAGGCTATGTTTACCTGATCATACCAGGCTCTATCTACGCACGTCATATGAAGACGATGCGGTCTTGACGACCTTGACACCAGGCTAGAGATTTTGAATGTTCGCGAGTCACCACGAGTTAAGGCTAGATACTGAGATATGTTCTACTTTGATTGTGACCAGCAATCGGCATAAGTGAAACCTTATGAATTAGTACGCTGCCGGCCTTTTAAGAAAGTATGGTGCTCTTATCGTATTGAACTGAAAAACATGAGAACTGCATCTTTTTATGGAAGAGGCGGGCAAACCAGCATAAGGGATTCCTGATGGTAACTGGTCACCGCGGCCCATACTCTTTGTAACACCAGAGCGATGCCGACCTTATAAAGAGCGTCGAATAAACTTACATATTGTGAATTCGAAAACAATTTGGTACGTGGCAGGCGAGGATCGAACTGGGGACTCCCCGGTGAGAGTCAATGGTTTAACCTATTGCGCCACTGACATTTTATTATTATTTTACCAGTACGGCGCCTATTTGTGCCGTTAAGCAGTAATGTGTAAACATTACTGCTTCGGTCTGAAGGGCGCCGTAGCTAGTAAAATTACTGTGCAAATGAGATTTAACATCTTTTGTCTCAAGGTGACGAGTGCAATTGTAGTGCCGCTCAGAATTTTTGGGTTTTTCAAGAATTCTGAGTGGCACTGCATTGTAATTACCCATTACAATGCAGTGCCACTCAGCATAATCATCAGGCGTATCCATTACCATCAGCTGAACGTCCCTTATTTTCATTTAAAAAAATCCGACACTTGTCGCCTACTATTTTATTACATTACTGCTTGTAATAAAATATTAATTTCCAATTAGATGTTTTGAAAATGGCAAGTCTTCTCAACGCTGACGCTCAATAATCTGATTTAGAAAAAAACTCGTGGGTAAACACACCACACATTTCTTTACGATAAATATAAATTACTATTACGTTTAGCTTAATTATAATGATAATATTATTGCTATATAAGGAGCATCCATTAATAAACTTTAATCTTGAGAGTTAGGAACAGAGTATCTTATAATCACAGCCAGATTTCTATTCCGCTGCAGCATCGCGGGAGCCGCATAAGAGCCCGGAACGTAATGGGCAGGGTGTATTAATTACCTAATTTACCTACCAAAATTTATAAATAGGCTTCAAACATTCTAGTGATATATATTTTTGTGTAATTAAAGATTCACTCTGAGTAGTTTCAACTCGCGCGACCTGAGCTCCGTGACCTACATTTTGGTGCAGAAATTAGTGTGAGACATAAACCAACCGATGCCAATGGACGCCCTACGTTACCACCCATTCAATTAAAACACAGCTAATAGCGCGATTCAAAAGGTAATATATTACTCCAGCTATTTTATTTGTTGATACTCAGGTTTTATATCTAAACTAGCTGACCCAGCAAACGTTGTATTGCCGATATTAAAATAGCGATACAAAAGTAACTGTTGATCGTAGATGGGTGAAAATTAGAAGTTGTATGTATTTTTTAATGCTGACTCTGTGAATGACTAATGAATTATGACTGACATTCAAACAAATTAAAAAAAAATGTCAAAAAAATTAAAAAAAAAATCGTTTCACCCTTAACATTTATGGGGATCAAAATAGATGTTGTCCGATTCTCAGACCTACCCAATATGCACTCAAAATCTCATGAGAATCGGTCAAACCGTTTCGGAGGAGTTCAAAGTTTAACACCATGACACGAGAATTTTATATATTAGATTTATCGTCAAAAATAAATACAATAGAAATCAGCTATAACGACGGGCAAGGGACCGCTATTATTACGTCGTACCAACCGGAAGTTGAACTAAGAGAATTGACAATTTGTATTTTTGTTTTTTATTGAAATAATTACATATTTTATAAGCTAGCTGACCCGACAGACGATGTTCTGTACATAATAAATAAAATACTATTTTTTATGAATTTGTCAATAATATTTCATAATATAAAAAAAAATATTTTTTTTTTTACATTCATTATAAGCTTCATATGATTTGTGCAGATGATATACGTTCCGGCAGTTTTACTGGCGAGACAAAACCGTCCGCGCAGCGCCCCGTTGTGGAAACACGGCAGAACAAATGACGTCTGTTTTTGATGTCCGCGTGACATTGTTTCTGGTTCAACAGACTTGAATAGCAGAGTAATTAAAAACAAAGAGAAATGATCTTACATTTCATACATAACCCTGACTTTTCGCGGTTTAATTTGGGTGACCAAATTATGAGTAAAATGTTTGTTACATTTTAGCTTTTTTTTTTAGTTTATTGGCCAATACAGAACAAATACATGCTTTTTTTATAAAATAAGTACCACGAAATACCTCACGGGTTTATCTGGGTACCTAGAGCCATTCAATTCTTTCTTTCCAAATTCTATTCTTATTTGCAGGAATTATCTTTTAAAGCGAGTTTTGATTTTCGTGGTATTTATGTACATTTCTTGCAGCTCTTTGGGCAGTTCGTTAATGTAATCTTGTATTACGTAATTGACCGTTCTCTTCCCATATTTATTATAAATTTTTGGTAAAATGTATTTGTGATTTATATCAAGTTGTCGTAAGCCAAAGGGTCTATTTTTTTCGATTAACAGGGTGGGATTATTAATTTCGGTTAAAATAAAAAATTTAGCTTTATCATACACAATTATGACACCACAATGTCCAAAGAGCTGATCATAATTTTTCTTATTTTTATTTAGTACAGGGTTTGGTGCAATTGTTTTGAGTAATCTTAACTGCAGGTTATAGTTATCTTTCAGATTTGTTTTGCAGGACCTACCATAACTACTAATACCATAACTTGTGCTGTTTTATAGTTTTGTAAAACAATGAGAAAAATCTTTGCAGCCAAATGCTAAGAAATATTTAAAATATGAAGTGCGCATTACATGTTATAACCTCATTTCCATTCTTAAACCTAATTCTTCCATATAAATAATTATTAAGTCGTTCTATTTGCAGAAGTAATGTCAATATATATGAGATATTAGCTCTTGATATTATTACTAGATACTGTATTCAATATCAACATGGCGGCTTAGTTTCGATGCCAGTAGTACAGTACAAACAATGTTAAATGTATTTATTCCCTAAAACATTGTATTTTCTGCGGATTATTAAATAAAGGAATTTACAAAATAACCATTTGTAAAAGGTTAAAAATAGTTTAAACGACTACCCTCCAAAAATTTTACGTGTTTTAGTCAATTATTATTTATTTATGGTGTATGTGGATGATGCAGCTACTGTACTCAATAACTTTTGTATTAATTTACTTTTACTTTTTTGACTTACTCGTGTAAGACATTGACTATTTGACGTTTGAGTGTGTCTGTTGCATCATTTTACATTTTACATATTATATTGTAATTTGAAATTATTTGTAAATCGGTGTACTTAAATGTAAATCTTGATATAAAAGAGTGGCAATGAGTTTCTTGCTGCTTCTTCTCATTAGCTCAACCCTTTACGAAGTAGCGGTAGATTCAATAAGATTTTTTTTTGACCTTCATAAGTGTAATTTCCGTGACCTACGTGAATAAACTGATTTTGATTTGATATGTTGTACTGTACCTATATTTGACACAGTATTTTTTGATCCATTGAAGTAAGCGATCAACGCCGCTCATATTTTTTTGCAACACTAGAGGAATCACAGGCCCTTTTTTGGCTACATTGTAACTTGTTTAGCCCACAGTGTTAGTTGACTCACTACATTGTTAAGGTAACCAACAACTCCACCTGTTTTGGTATATAAATTTATTCTCACCTTTACATTCTGCTCAAGATTCACAGTAACATGATTACACGAATCGGTGGTCAACATATGAACAAATTTCGGTACAACAATCAATCAAATCATTCATTTAAAAATTTCTAGAAATACGAACTTGAGATACATCATAATTTTTCTCATCTATTATGCCCTATTTTCTTAATGGGTACCCTTTAACTGGTTGTGACCCGAATAATGTTAAAACTGAACGAAATAGTTTAAACTTTGGAAGTAAGCGTGTTATGCTGATAAAAATAATAAAAAAAATGTGAGTGCGTGTAATCTTTAGGCACGATTGGAGTAACACTCTATATTAATTAACGTTAGGAATAATAATCTATATATATATAAATTAATTGCTGTTCGTTAGTCTCGCTAAAACTCGAGAACGGCTGGACCGATTTAGCTAATTTTGGTCTTGAATTAATTGTGGAGGAATTAATAAATAGGAAAATGCTGCTAAATTAAATAAAAACAACAAATTTGTTTCTCCTTTGATGTGTCCATACATAATTTCTATGAGAGAATTTATTAACGCACGGTTTGACAGTTCTGCTGTGAAACAATTTCATTACGACAGCAGGGTGCATATTTTACGAAGTAATTTTTGATGTTATGATATATTATTGATAAATTAATAAAAACATTATTTTATTTATTATATACAGAACAACGTCTGTCGGGTCAACTAGTATATATATATATAAAAATAAATTGCTGTTCGTTAGTCTTGAATTATTTGTGGAGGTCCAGAGAAGGTTTAAAAGGTGAATAAATATGAAAATGCTCGAAATAAAAAAAAACAACAACTTTGTTTTTCCTTTGATGTGTCCCCTGTCGTTCAGAAATCAAATTAGAAGAATAGTTTAAAATTAATAACTTATTAGAATCTTTGTATCGTTCTAACTCTCTCAAAAGGTAAAAAGCAAACTTTTATTTAATTATTGATTCTTTCTTATTACTTTATATGGCAATACAACGTTTGCTGGGTCAGCTAGTACATTATAATTAAATACATTATACTAGCAGCACGCTATGATGGCCGTTTTGACATATTATAATAGTGATGTGAAATGTCAATTTATTCTCGAAAAAATTATTATCAAATCTATTAGTTTTTGTTGCAAGTACTACCTGATTAAAAAGGTTTAATAAAACTATGAAGATTATTGGAATGAAAATGAATATACATATGCACATAAGAAACATATGAATACAAAAAAGAACAAAAAAGGTGTAACAAAAGGCCAGATTTAATCAGATTCGTCCATACTGCAATTTTCACTGTCGTCACTGCTATCATCACCTACATTAATTATAAGTTCGTTTTCTAAAATATTATCTATTTTCACATCTCTTTCATAATCTTCCCTTATTAATTTAACAGTTCTATTCACAACCTTTTCCCAGTCTCCTTTAGTCACATGTTCACAAGCTTTCTTAACACTTACACGTCTTACAGGTCAAGTCATTATCAGGTTCTTGATTTTTCTCTTTTATTCTTATTTATTGATGAAAGAGATGTTCCTGGGATTCCGCCATTTCATTTAACTGATTATTATTTTAATTTTATATTCTATTTATAATTCATTAATACCACTTGCACGTTTTGCAATTTTCACTCATTAAGTAAATTAATTGAATTTAAGAAATTGAAGGTTAATAATTTATATTAATTACCACATATCAATATGACGTTGTTATTGAATATTAACGAATATGGCTGTATGGGCTCGAAACATTAGCCTGTCCTGATAATGGACGACGAGACCAAAAACCGGCCATCTTGTCGTAACGGACTTCCGGTTCCGTTGCATTGCAGTCCAGTTACCTCGTAAGTTGCGCCTAAATAAGTTTTTCTTCAAAAAATGGAGAAGTCAATGTACACAATCAATATTCCACTCAATTGAAATAATTTCAAATGCGTGGTTACAGCAACTCCTTAGACCTATTTATTAAGTAGATAGATGTTGCCTACCTGTAGAATGATATCTAAATCAATGTTATCGCAGAGCTCGTATTCATCAGTGATTGCCGCCTCGGCTACCAGGCTCTCAGCGGTATGTAGGAGTCCCTCCTGCTTTAAAAACCCAAGAACGAGATACTTCAGTATGCGTTTTCTTGCTCGGAACAAAGCTTCTTTCTGTTGAACAAAACAACCGCTCAAAACTTACTTAAAAACCGAATTCATTTTAGCTCATATAAGTTCACACAAATAGTATTAAAATTTTACTGATGATTTTAGACTCATTTAGTCTCCTTACCTCAGTGCTTTTTATACATCGCGGATCTAAGGTTCAGACTGTCCGGTTACACCTCCCATAGCTTTTAAAAAACCTGGTTATCCCGGTACGGTATAGCTAACGTACATTCCCATACACCGGACAACCGGGATATATGAAAAAGTACTTAGTAATAATATAAACAATGTGTCCCGGCATGTAGTTATAAAACTTTAGGAGTAGTAAGTACCTCCTACCTACTACTACGAAAATATCCCATATGGGGTATTGGGTACCACAACGACGCCTATTCCTGCCATGAAGCAGTAATGTGTAAACATTAATGTGTTTCGGTCTAAAGGACGCCTAAGCTAGTGAAATTACTCGGCAAATGAGACTTAATTTCTTATTCTCAAGATGACGATCGAATAGTGCCACTCAGAATTTTTAGGTCTTTCAAGAATCCTGAGTGGGACTGCATTGTAATGGGCAGGGCGTATAATTTACCATCAGCTGAACGTCCTACTCGTCTCGTCCCTTATTTTCATAAAAAAAAGTCTGCAGCTACTTTTATTTTTATCTTTGCAAAATTCACCTTAATTTGTAAAACAACGGCGATTTAAGTTCTACGTCCTTTAGGAGATCAATGTTGGTCTTATTTTAAAGGCAAAACGTTTTTTATGATTACTGAAGGGAGAATGTTTATTTTTTACATTATTTGAGTACATCTGGGCGCTTTATTTTATAAATTATGCGAAAACTTTTGGAATTCACCTCCTATATGGGGTAATTTCGTCGATGAAATAGTTAATACTGCTCCTTAAGTTTTATTACAACATGCCGGGACACATTGTATAGAGCTATAAGCTGAATATACATCTAATAAATTTTAACTATATCATATTATATATAGATCTAATTACTTATACTGAAAGTCTCATACCGTTTCCAGTTTCCGCATTTGGCTCAAGGGTCGGCTTATTCCTGACATGGCTATCAGCTTTCACACTAAATAAATTAAATTCAATAAACAAAATATATTATTACGAAAATACCTCGAGAACAAATCCCGGGGTGGTAACTGACGGGGTTGTTATGTATCCATGGTTACGTTTGTCAATATTACAATTTAGTGTTACAATTTAGTGATGTGTCAATAAATGTCGATATAAGGAAGTTACCCATAAAACAAGGCCTATGCTATTTTCATGATGTTACTATTCTAATGTTGAACACTTTCCATTATTATTTTTGTTTGATTGTTTCTTTATACAGATTTTTAAAGAAATAATAATTTGTCCGTTAAAGTATTATTCCCTAGATCAACTTGATGCGTTTTTGAGAATATGATTTGCTTTTCGATTGAACCTGCTTCGCTATCGACTTTTTTCTATGCTCAATACCTTGCAAAACAATGTTGATAAAGTTAGCCTAGCGCAACTCTCTAAAATATAAGCGATTCACTCGATTGTATGAAACCTGCAGTAATTGACATGACTTTTCATAATATATATGATTGATATACTTGTTAAAATATAACGGAGATAGCCGAAATCCACTACGTTTTAAGCAACTGTTCGCTTTCAAACTTATCCGGATTATACTTCATCGCCAATCACATTACTATAATTACTACTATTAAAAACTTATGTCAAATGACTGCACGTTTCATACTAAACCAAATTTCAATTTTTACGTAGTATTTACATCCTCTTTGGATACAGTTACGATATTAATGGTTGTACGTATCCATAGTAATATCCACTGACCTGTATAAATACCACTGGACATGTTAGACAGCAATTTTATGTGCCTAATGAAGCGCCACTCGCGAGCGTCCAGAGAACTAATTTTGACGTTATAATAAAAATGGCTGCGAAAGAAATGTACAATACTGTGAATAAAAATAAAACATTTTGTTAATAGCCACAACGGCGCCTATATCTAACATTACTGTATTGAGTCTGAAGGGAGCCGTAGCTAGTGAAATTACTGGGCAAATGAGACTTAACATCTTATGTCTCAAGGTAAGGACGGCAATTGAAGTACCGCCGAGTTTTGGGTTTTTCAAGAATCCTGAGCGGCACTACATAGTAATAGGTGGGGCATACCAATTACCATCAGTTGAACATCTTGCCATAAAAAAAAGAACCGGGGCTTTGTGCTGGTAGACGAAACGGTTCAAACTAACGCCACTGACGCTTTAACTTACCGAACTTAAGACGATTGGTACAATCCGCACTTTACCTTTATTTAAGTTTGAACGATACCTCGATGCCCGCTCGGAATTAATTTTTTTATACATTGAGAATGTACATACTGGAAAAGAAATTTTTGAAATTAAAAAATAATTTATTCACTTCGGCCTACAAATAACACCTTTGATGTCAATATCACAGTTATTTATTTAACCATTAACCACCCTTTTAATGAGAAGTAGCAGCAAGACCACTCCTTTCAATCAATATTTTACATCTTCAGCCGTTTACAAAACATACATAGTTTAAAAAAAAGTAAACATATTATTAAAAAACCCATTTAATAAGGACACTACCATTAATATGAATTTTATAATTATTTATAATATGGCATTGAGTAATATTATTCTTGGTTGACCAAGAATAATATTACTTCTGCTATTTTGCATGAGTTAACACGAGTGTATTTGTGGTGAGGGGTAACCCCGACAGAAGTGTCCGAGCATGGAAAAATAAACCTTATATGTATCCACGTAAGTATAAAATATAAAGACTCATATTATAATAAATGTCCAATACCTTCGCTTGTTTTCACATGTCTGGTCGAGGCCTTAAGAGCTTTGTAACTGAGAAGAGCTTTTCTACAGTTTTGTGGCTTACAATGTCGTTTTGACAAGTTTATTTCAAACGACAACGTCCTAATTGGCATTTGTTCGTAGTAACATGCTTTTATCTTGCATTAATTTGTGGCTTATTTCTAATGTTAAAATTTGTTGTCTGTATGTGTATGTTAAATGCCGGCCAGATCATGGGTGCCACAACGGCGCCTATTTCTGCCGTGACGTAGTAACGTGTAAACAATATTGGTTTTGGCCTGAAGGGAGCCATAGCTAGTAAAATTACTGGGCAAACGAGATTTAACACCTTATGTCTCAAGGAGAGGAGCGAAATGGTAGAGCCACTCAGAATGTTAGGATGTTTCAAGAATCCTGAGTGGCACTGCATTGTAATGGGCAGGGTGTATCAATTACCATCAGCTGAACGTTCTGCTCGTCTTGTCCCTTTTTGTCATAAAAAACACTAATAATATTACATTTCATAATATTTTAGTAGCATAAGTGGAAACTTTATTGTGAGCAACGAAAGCTATAATGTTTATTACGTTATATACATTAAAATGACGATCGAATGATCGTACGAACAACAGCCAATTAGGACAACAGCTGCTATTTGCGTAAATCGAGATTAGATTTCCGTTGAAACATTCCATGTCGACTGGACCTACGATATTGGCACTATCAACCAAAGTAATTTCACATGCTTGTAGATCATACCTTCACTCATAACAAAAATGAAGCCATTTATGTTATGATTGAAGATCTCCGACGCGAAGCTCGTCGTCAGGCGTCGCTTCAGTAGGCATACTGTTAATTGTTACGTTTAGAGAATTTTGTCTAATAAATTAATTAAATTGTAATAAATAAAGAAAAATAATTTGACTATTAAATTTACTAGTTAAATTTAATTAATTATTAATTTTATTTTATACATAGGTATATTACATGCATACCCTTACAAACTAATTTATTTTGTACATTACAGCGATTTTAAAATACTCTATTGATTGAAAAGAGTGGCCGTTGACTTTCTTGTATGTTCTTCTCACGGGCTCTACTTCTTCCGAACATTATGGTAGATTTAGTTACTAAGGAGAAATATCTAAAGTAACGTTTCAAAAGAGGTTAGCTTAAGCCTAATTGAATAAAGTTAATTTGAGTTTGACATCTTGTTTTTTTTACTTTCCATAATTGGTTCTGCTTCTGCACACAATATAGAAATATTAACCAGGTCCTCTCGTTACTATCGCTCATCTTGTAATTTTGCTCGCACGCAAACTGGTGTAGAAATGACGCGAGCGCCCGCTTACTGCACTTGTAATAGTAGGAGAGATAGTGGACCCTCCGAGTAACGATATGTCTGTAAGGCTAGAAATTCTTATGGTTTTTTTTTTATGAAAATAAGGGCCGAGACGAGCAGGGCGTTCAGCTGATGGTATTTAATACACCTCACCCATTACAATGCAGTGCCGCTCAGGATTCTTGAAAAACCCAAAACTTCTGAGCGGCACTTCAATTGCTAGTCACCTTGAGACATAAGATGTTAAGTCTCATTTGCCCAGTAATTTCACTAGCCCTTCAGACCTAAACACACTAATGTTTACACATTACTGCTTCACAGCAGAAATAGGCGCCGTTGTGGTACCCATAATCTAGCCGGATTCCTGCGCAAAGGAGCTTCCCACTGGTGATGAGTCATAGCTTGCTAAGTACAATAAACATCACCTCGCACGCCTCCAAGTCATCAACCCATCTTTGTAAATGTAGGAAACGTTTGAAAAAAAAAGCTTGAAATTTTTATACTATTTTTTTTTTAATTGTTATAGACTTAGGAACAAAATTGACAGGCGTTTTCGATAAGCACAACTACCTGACAGGTGAACCTAAAGGTGTATTAGTTATAAATTAAAATAAACTTTATTCTGTAAAGTTGAAATTTATAGACGCGTTTCTCTGAGCGATTTAAAGTAAGTTTGTTTTGCTTTATGATAATAAGGGAGGAGACGAGTAGGACGTTCACCTGATGGTAATTGATACGCGGCAATACAGTTGCGCTCGTCATCTTGAGACACAAGATATTAAGTCTCATCTGCCCAGTAATCGGGCATTGTATTTCAGTTGGTAAATTGACAGGCGGTTCTGGCTAGCATAAGTTCTTGACAGGCGAGGAGAAAGATACTATGAGTAAGAGGCGCATCTCGTCATCTCCGGTTGTTTTTATTCTTTGGGGTTGCGCAGAGATGTGGGTTCTCTCTGCAATTTTCTACCGCATTTATCACGGGGAGTGCTCAGATGAGCTATTCGGGTTGTTACGCCAGAATGCCAAATTCCTCCCCCCCTAATATAAAAAAAAACGCAATTGGAGGAGGACACTCGAAGGAGGTAACATCAAAGCAGACATGTGTCTACTGTAGTAACGTCATGTTTACATACTTAAGCTTGTCTATGATTTGTAAAAATTAAAGACTTGGCTGTATGGGCTTTTGACCCCTTTGCCTGCCCAGATGGACAAACAGAACCAAAAAAAACAAAATGTCTATGATTTGGTATTTCCTTTTGTCATTTTTACTCAAAGAAAATAATGAGTTCTCCATGAAAATAAAGTAAGAGAATCATTACAAAGTTCAAAGTTCCATCACGAGGCGGACGCTCAGCTAAGTTGAGAGCTCTGACCTCTCGCGGAGTGTTGCGACCTCTTCAGTTCCGCGTCCAACTCGTCATTAACTTATAAACAGCTCACACTCTGTGCCATACATGACTTGGGATCTAATTACGAGGTATGCAATCCATATATATATAAATGAATTGCTGTTCGTTAGTCTCGCTAAAACATGAGAACGGCTGGACCGATTTCGCAAATTTTGGTCTTGAATTATTTGTGGAAGTCCAGAGAAGGTTTAAAAGTTGAATAAATAGGAAAATGCTGCTAAATTAAATAAAAACAACAAATTTGTTTTTCCTTTGATGTGTCCATACATAATTTCTATGAGAGAATTTATTGACGCACGGTTTGACAGTTCTGCTGTGAAACAATTTCATTACGACAGCAGGGTGCATATTTTACGAAGTAATTTTTGATGTTATGATATATTATTGACAAATTTATATTATTTTATTTATTATATACAGAACAACGTCTGTCGGGTCAGCTAGTTTATAATATAAATACTAGTATTTTCTTTGATTAACGCGAGTGTTACACATTTAAAAAATACACTTTTACGGAAGGCAGATTTCCTTAGAGAAGAATGAGCAAGAAACTCTATGGTTGTTCTTTTCTACAACAGAATGGTATTACAGATTCTTATTTTAATTAAATTTACAAATCATTTCAATAACAATAAATTTAAGGAATTATGCGAGCATTTTATTATATATATAGAACGTCATTGGCTATTATAAAAATATTATATATAAATGACTTCCTTGATGATACCACAGATTGGGAATGGAGCGACCGCCCTCAGGCTATTAAATAATAAGTTTAATAGTACAATGTTACTTTGTAAATGTTACTTTAATTGCAAAACATATTTTTGATAGAAAAAAAGCCCGCTGAGTTTGTTGCGCCCATTCTTCTCAGGCCTGAGGCATTCATTTTGGAATGGGTAGTAGTTTTTGACTTTCAATAAGTGATTTCACATCCTATTTTGAATAAAAATATTTGAATTTGAATTTACTTTTATTTAAAAAAAATAAAGAAAGAAAAACATGGAGCAGATTTCCCGGTGAGAGGATCATACAGCCACCACAAGCAGCGCCCGTTCACGAGCATGACGCATGGACCAGCCATATCCCTATTTTAGGGAAACGGAACGACCCGCCCCACGTTGCCGCTACAAGCATTATCATTAAGCGAGCATGACGATGCCTGTCACGAGAACTCTACCAAATAACAAAAGATAAATAATGTTTATCTACATTAATTAGCGATACTAAAATGCCTTTACTTACAATTTGACCATTTTAGCAACAAGTGATCTCCGCCGGTCATATTCCCAAGTGCCGCCAGGGATTACAAAAGCATACCGCTGTCGCATTAAGGCGAAGAGTAAGCAGAAAACACCCAAACATGGTGTTTTTAGACAAGTTTTGTAGTGAAAGTATAGCATTTTGAGCTATGAACACTACTTAATCCTGTTACACATATCCATAAGTCTTATTTGTAGGTTGCTAATGCTTGCTGTTGGTTATAGTTACCACTGCTGAGCCTTTTATTTTCTTTGAAGTTAAACAAATTTTTTGGGATGGCGTGACGCATTTTTTTGGTACTTCTCTCGGAAAAGTTATTCTTATAGCTTGTACTTATTTGTGTAGGTTTATTTATTCAGATTAGTAGTGAATAACGAGGATTGTAAGCATATAAACTGTTTTCCACCCAAGAATTTTGAAAATATTGTCTTTGTTACATAGATGGCGGGCCGGCAGCCGTGAACTCATATCGCTCAAGGTCGCTGGCATTTAGTGTCGCCTTAAGCGAGCATGACGATGCCTGTCACGAGAACTCTACCAAATAACAAAAGATAAATAATGTTTATCTACATTAATTATTGATACTCACTAAAATGCCTTTACTTACAATTTGACCATTTTAGCAACAAGTGATCTCCGCCGGTCATATTCCCAAGTGACGCCAGGGATTACAAAAGCATTCCGATGTCGCATTAAGTCGTAGACTAAAATCTATACAATCATTTGGTATTATTAAACTCTTATATACCTATATACATCCTAGCGGTAGGTAACTAACGTCAAAAGTAACCTAAAACAGATTTGTCGCATTGAGCCAGGGCTGATTCCATTTGTAGGTACCGTTTGAAGAGAATGACACACTGGAATCGAAACAAACATTTCGCGACTGACTTACACACTTGTAAATACTGGATTATTCTACATCGCTATATTAATAATAATGATTCATTATTATTAATTATTCAATCGCAAGTGCTCGAAATTATCATTTCAATTTACAATCAATTAATTACCTACCTATCAAAAATTTCACACATCAAAATACTAACGTTGTACCATTTACATTCGGAAAAGATGAGCTTTAGTGACAAGAAAAGGTAAGAAATTCATTGGCACTCTTTTAAATAAAAATTCACAAGTTTAGCATTTACCTTAATATTAATGAATAAATACAGTTATACAAAAAAATATAGGTATTATTCGTTGAGACTTGCTTGAGTACGTTAATAAAATTGGTGTAAAAAATAAAATCATAAATAAACTTTAAAGGAGTTAGGAGTACAAGTAAATGCCACAATTACACTGATTGTAAAATAATAAAGGAAGATATTATGCGAGCATTTGATGAACATATGAAATAATTTAAAAGAAAATACATAACTTCAACTTTTTAATAACAAAAAAAGGCAGATTTTTCGATGATGAAGTTTTCGCTTCTATAAGGCTTTGCTCCCAAGAAAAACGATCACAACGTACGATCAGTCATCCCCATGACGTCTGATTATTTTAAAACAACAAGATGTTGCAAGCCAACTCTGCCTTTGATGTTTACCTATTTTTCACCGACTTCAAAAAAGGAGGAGATTCTCAAGTTGTCGGTATGTTTTCTCATTTTTGTTTCAGATCTTTCGACTGGGTGAACCGATTTTGATAATTCTTTTTTATTTGAAGCCTGATGCTTCCTGTGTGGCCATTACAATTTGGCCCAGATCTGACTATGGCATCCATAAGAAAACCATTAAAGTCTATTATGCAATAAGTGGGTAAGCGACAAATGGAAGAATAACTCAATATCCTGCCAACCGACGATAATTAGTGTGTATAAAAATACGCAATTATTTTATAAGATTTGTTCCTGTTTCGGCCCGGGTTTTTGTCCCACATTCCTGTTTCGTCCCACGTTGATTTTTATTCCTGTTTCGTCCCACTTTTTAAAATGTTACTTTTGTACAGCCAGAAAAAAAATGTGAATTACAACAATATTCTAGATATATATAAGAGCAATAGTTTACCCGAGACCAAACGATGGCATGAAAGGTGTTCATAAACCTATTACAGGATATTATGTTCTTGCAAATTGCGGCACAGCTGTCTTAGGTTGTCTCGAAAGTATAACGATAAAACTTGGCACAAAAATATCATAAACGGACCAAATACATAGTAAAATTATCTTGATTCCGAAGTCCATGCATCAAGATGAAGGTGGAGAAAGCGGTAGATTAAAGTTAGGATTTTAAGGATTTATAAGATTGTATAATCATAATATAAAGAATATTTATTAATAAATCACAATTCGAATCACAGATAGCTATATTAACTATTCTATCAACAATTCAATGTTATCATCTTAATATAGACCGCCATACAAGTAAAAAAATCACAATCAAAATCAAGTAAGTAATAAGTTTTATAACTATGTAGTGCATATTACATCTATTGTTTTGGAACACTTTTTTTGACGTCGGTTGTTTTTTTGTTAAACTTTTTGAACATTACTGCAATTTACCTGAGGCCCTTTTAACAATTAAAATACATGACTCTTAAACTCAGTGATAATATAGAATTCTAAAGCTGAAAGATTTTCAAAAATGGGTTAAGAAGTGTCTAATTCATTACAAAAATACAAACCATTTCTGTTTTTTTATCACTCACAAAGTTGCGTGAGCTTTCGTGCAATAAAAGAATCGAACAGTTTAAAGTTCGAGTCGGGCTCAACGCGCATAATATTTTTGAAACAAAACTGATTTCTTTAATATTATATCCTCAAGATAGATATCCGTCAGTGTTTTTTTTATGACAATAAGGAACGAGACGAGCAGGACGTTCAGGTGATGTTTATTGATGCGCGCTGCCCATTACAATGCAGTGCCGCTCAGGATTCTGGAAATACCCAAAAATTCTGAGCAGCACCACAACTGCGCTTGTCACTTTGAGACATAGGTTGTTAAGTCTCATTTGCCCAGTAATTTCACTAGCTACGGTGCCCTTCAGACCGAAACACAATAATTTTTAAACACTTCGTTTGTAATTTGTTTCTTCTGTAAGTGTTCTTTGTGTCTGTTAATAAAATCATTGATTGATAAACAGACACAACGTACGTGTTTGCCAAAAATATTAAACATTTATTTAGTACCAATTAAGAAAATGTATTCCATATGTTATAATGATAAGTACAAAATATAGTTGGAATGCTAAGAGCAACATTAGCCAAGCACTCAGAATATAATTTTTATGCTAAAACACGTTCACCCGCAATGCAGGACTCGTGTAATAAGCATAAACAGCAAAATATTGACTCATTCCACACTCAGTACTGCAGTGCTACTGAACTACTCAGACCACTAAATATTTTATTAATATTGCAATTACTAAAGTTTCGTAATGTCGGAGCCTGAAATTTCCCAAACAAAAGCAATCCGCGTGAAACGCACAAACACAAGATATGCCCCTGTGATAATATGCCCCTTTTATGAGCGCAGTGCCGCATTCGGGGACGCGGGGAGGCTTTCAGGCGGTGTTGCCAACGCTTGGATCCTCCCAGAGTTGAGGGAAAAACACAATGTTCCCTCGTTTGATACATAAAAGTAGATATGTTTGTTTTGTTTTATTGGAGTAAGAGAGGAAATGGACAAGAGCGGTCTGACGATGGAAAAACTAGTATAAATAATTAAATATCCCATTAATTTAATTAAAATCCTTTGATATACATATATTAAAATTGAAATTGGAATTTATTTATTTGTATGAGACGTGGTAATATTGGTAGATGCATAGCACAATTAGCCAATAAATCAGCATATTCAAATTCAAATATTTTTATTCAAAATAGGATGTGACATCACTTATTGAAAGTCAAAAAACTACCACCCATTCCAAAATGAATGCCTGAGGCCTGAGAAGAATGGGCGCAACAAACTCAGCGAGCTTTTATTTTCATCAAAATATGTTTTACAATTAAAGTAACATTTACAAAGTAACAAAGTAATATTGTACAATTAAACTTATTATTTAATAGGGCGGTCGCTCCGCTCATAGAAATATTTGATGGTCAATATTACAATAATTATTATATTTAAACACATTACATAGCTACAATTCAATAATAAACATGCTCCTGTGATTCCTCTAGTGTTGCAAGAGAATGTGGGCGGCGGTGACCACTTCACACCAGGTGACCTGTACGCTCGTTTGTCCTCCTTTTCCATAAAAAGAGGTACCACTCTCAAATAATAACTTTTAAATTTTAGTATTTTTGGCTAAAGAATACGTTTAGACTATAGAAGCATTTATCTTTTAGCCATAATTTAAATTTTTTTGTGCATTATTGGAAGGCAAGGAATAATGCAATTTTTTGGAAGGTGGTTAAAGCCCTTAATACAAATATCATTTGCGTTATTTTGATGAAGCGCTGCTCTGACCTCAAAAGGCGTATGGTATAAAAATAGTGTACTTTTTAATAAAGTTACACGCATTTTAAACCTTCTACATGAAGTGTCTTCGGGCGATTCTTGGGGTGAGATGGCAGGATCGTGTGCCAAACTCGGAGGTTCTACGTCGAGCTAAGCTTGCTGGAATGGAGTGTATGCTAATGAAAGGCCAACTACGCTGGTGTGGACACCTTGTACGCATGGAGTCTTCCAGATTACCAAAAAAGGTATTTTACTCTAAGCTTAGCTCAGGTAAGCGAAAGCCTGGAGGACAGTTACTGCGTTACAGGGATGTCTTAAAACGCCACTTGACTGCTATTGGCATGTCTAGTGAGTCATGGGAGGAGCTTGCAACGCAGAGGTCGGAGTGGCGAACTGCTGTCAACACGGGTATAGAAAACTTTGAGCGTTCCCGTCTTGAAGACCTTGACGCCAAACGCCTGATCCGAAAAACTCGACCCAAGCCCTCCTACAACTATACTCGCAATTAACGTGGGTCTCTTTACTGCGCTTCTTGCAATAGGACCTTCAAAACAAAATTTGGTTTTGCGGGTCATGCTCGCGCTCATGCAAGAGCCCAGGCGAAGATGAGCTAAGGGTGTCGCCGTCGACGGATACGTCTGGGAGGACATCATCATCATCAATCCTTTAAAAATAATTTATTTAAATAAATTAATGTTGTAGTTAGCCGTCTAAAATGTTCAGTGTTTTATACAAAACTCCTTTAACTTAAAATGATATTACTACGGAGTAATGTACCCATACCACTGGGAGGCTTTGGTTTTTTGAACGGCTGATTTGTTTATTGGTATACAATAGCTGAACTTGGTTATGTAAAAGTATTATATTGTATTGCGCACCAACGCGCTGCTATCACTGATTATATCCACTTCGTACATTGGGGCATTGAACGAACTTCCCAACATCCATTCTGGGGACCATATTTAACTATATTTGTTTCGGCAGTGCTAAAAAGATGTAAATGTAGCTGTAAATTGAATTAAAGTGGAATGTAACTGTCCAAAAAAAAAATTGTAATCGGTTTGTAGTCATATCTAGTTTATTATTTATTCTAATTCACTGTTCTAGGATAGGTGTTATAGGATAATCCGAAATTATTAACCGCGTCCAATTCTGAATAAAATGAAACAAAGTTATAAAAAGCTAAAAATAAAATTCAATAACGAAGTTACCTAACTATATCTTTTTGTCAAACACCAATCATACCTATTAGTAACTAACACGAGAGCATCTATTTAATTATGGACGAAGTAATAAATATTATTATAGAATTAAAACAGGTGCAAGAATTTATTTATTAACTTCAATTTATAGGAAAATTGTTATCAACATCTGGCAACACTCACTGAAGTGAAATTCAGTAAGTGTCGAGCTTCCATGAAGCAGCCATGTCACGTACAATATTTCTTCTTGTATTACTCGTTACGATCGCTGGTAAGTTCAAATAAAACTATCACAATATACGGTTTAAATGCAAAGCCTGATTTAACAAGGTGTTAAATGATTAGTTTAGTAGTGTAAGTGATTCGGATTTATGTAAGTATTCAGAGATTTTGTTTTGTTAAGTGTTAACAGGATTGGTAAAACTTAAAGTTAACTGTCAGTGAAACAAATATTGACTTAAATCTGATATCGGCATTTATATTTACTTCAAAATTAAATAGTACCTACGATTATTCTTATTAAAACCTTTCGTACGAGTTCTGGTTGGTGAGTTTTTTTTACGAACCAGTTGTATATTGCATTTCTGTATTCTTAAAAATAGTATTTACAGTAATTATTATCTTAATTTTGTTTTATTATTCAAAAACTGTTTCTTTCCAAATTTATTCCTCATTTTACATGTGAAGTTGTTTATATATTCAATAATCGAATATTCAGGATATGTGAATACCAAAACCAGTGGGAGGCTCTTTTCCACAGGATGCCGGCTAGATTATGGGTACCTACCACAAAGGCGCCAATTTCTCCTTTCTTCTTCTCCTCTGCTGTGTTTCGGTCGGAAGGACTAGTGAAATTACGGGGCAAATGAGACTTAAAATCTTATGTCTGTAGGTGACGAGCGCAATTGTAGTGCCGCTTAGAATTTATGGGTTTTTCAAGAATCCAGAGCGGCACTTCATTATAAAGGGTATGGCGTATCAATAACCATCAGATGAACGACTTGCTCGTTTCCTCCCTTAATTAAAATAAGGGAAAAACCAAATTTACTATAGAATTCTGTTAAGTCCGTGTTTGTTTTGAATATCATTATTGTACTTACTCAATTGAATCTTATATATTTAAATTCGTGTACATATAATCAGCTCTAACGATTTGGATAGAGATAAAGTTAAACCCGGAGGTTTTCGGGAGTGAAAAACTGAGAAAAAGCATTTTTACGAGTTTTCACACCGCCGAGAGCTACTCAGCGGTTTTTCATGTCCTTGAATATAATAAATTGGCAAGCGTGGATTAAGGCAAGTTGGCAACTCATGTAACTTGAAATATAATCGAAGACACTGATGGATAGTCTAACAGAAAATTGTTAACAGTTCCAGCATTATTGTAAAAGTTTATAATCCTAATGTAATGGTTATTTGGCATTCCAATTAGTACCAACATTCAGTTATGATAATATTAATAAAATAATTTGTAATCTGTTAATATTATATTGTTTTAGTTATTATACTTAGTATATTTTTAGTAATTGTAATATTATATAATCACATGCAAAATCTTAGTGATGTCACTTTTTATTATGATGTTGGTAGTTTCGTATTATTAAGGTTGGTAGTAGGGTAACTGTTACGAATTTCTCTCGGCTATTGGGCACTTCTTGATGGGGCAGTCGAAGGTATCGGACGTGCAGGCTGCTGGTCACCCGACTGCCCAATTGTTTTAAATAATTTAATGTTACTTGTATATAGTTGTGATTATAGTGAAATAATTGAATATATATTCTATTCAAGTGGTTTGTAGAAGTGTTTTTATTATACTCAATATGAAATAAGTGCTCCAAAATGTGAATTTAAAATTTATCATAATATTTTTGGGATCCGAACTTGAAACTGTCGGTGTTTCCGGGTCCATATGACACACATACCGCGTTTCATTCAACGAGCACTAACATCCTCCCTTATGGTAGGCAACGCTCCTATGATTCCTCTCATATTACAAGAGGTATTGGAGGCGGTCATCCCTAACCATCAGGGACCCATATGTTGGTTTCTTCTTTTTACTTCAGAAATGAATGAGCTCTTTAAAGCCACGTTGAACGGGTTACGTGTCTCTCTGTATCTAAATGGGTTTAACTCCCCCGCTTGGAATCATTGTATGTATTTTGTATAAATTTTGTAAAATTATTTATTTTTGGTTAGGGTTTTTTGCTTTTCGCAAAATCGCGTTTTACATTTTTTTCCATATTTGTATAACAAATATGTAAAATGACCTATAGTAATTCGACTTCTTTCCGGGTGATCGGAAAGTATATTTAAAAAAATTGTCAAGCGAAAATTTCCAGTACTCCGCCTAGGGCGGCACATTCCATCTTCGTGGTCGCCCGTTGATGGCTCACATAAAAAATCTCCTCTAATAATGCGGCCATAATATCTTATATTACAACAGAGAATTTACTAATAACGTTTAATGTAGGAATTCTTACAAAAGTTCAAACTATGTTTCTTATTCAGTCCAACTGCATATTTTACGATTTCTACGGAACTGAGTGCACGAGGCAGACTACTTTGTTTATTTTCTATTCTTTGTTTTCGTGACATCAGGAAACATAATAGAAACAAACTTTAATTATAAGTTACAATAAAACAGATGTTTTTACTTTTGAATATGAATGAGCATCTGCTCTTTCATATTCAATTCTCCTTTAAGATCTCTTAAAGGCAATAATAATAACAAAACATAATAGTTAAAAAAACACGCTAATATGCACAAAATTCTCTTTGATATTCGAAAATTTCCTGTTATTCAATGACATTCTAATATTAGATAAATAGATAGATATGATAATAGATAGATGAAAATTTATATATAAATTAACAAAGATCATATTTTGTTTTTTTGCAAATTGAAAAATGGAGTAATTTTATCAAATTAATGTATTGTCATCGGTCCTTGATTAATCTACCAAGTTCGAATGAAATCTGGCTGTTTAAAGTGGGTCAACATCGCGCCCAAATGAGTCTGTTACAAACAAACTTACATACAGGTGTAGCTAATAAAAAGCGTGTAAAAAAGGCCCCCAAAATTCTCTGAAGCGCTCCCGCCACATAATTATGAAGTATTGCTTTCATCTCCGGTCTGATGCAGCCCATTATCAGCTCGAACCACTTAGCCACGGGCAACGCAGAGTTATTCTGTGATGGGTTCGATTATCTGACGTTGCGAGCAGACGTTACCTCATGTGTATGTATTCAAGTCATCAAAAATACGTACACTCACATAAAACAGACTTCTCGTTTACCAGTGGAAGGCTCCTTTGCATAGGATGCCGGCTAGATATATACCCTATTTCTGCCGTGAAGCAGTAAAGTGTAAACATTACTGTGTTTCGGTCTGACGAGTGCCGTAGCTAGTGAAATTACTGGGCAAATGAGACTTGACATCTTGCGTCTCAAGGTGACGAGGGCAATTGCAGTGCCGCTCAGAGTTTTTGGGTTTTTCAAGAATCCTGAGCAGCACTGCAATGTAATGGGCAGGGCGTATCAATTATCATCATCTGAACGTGCTGCTCGTCTCGTCCTTTATTTTCATAAAAAAGATTGCTACAGAGCTAATTGTACTAGACATTATTTTCAAACTCTGCTTTTGAAATAATTTGATTTACAAAATATTATGGTAACTTCTGAAGGTGACATCACCAAATGAACCCGACATCATTGACGCCGGACAGAATAAATATTTCAAAGTATCGCCCTCATTGGGAACTATGTCGAGCACATATCTCGAGGTCGTTATCGTGACGGAGACTGCGCTATTCATTCCGCATTCAGCGACTATTGAGGTGGTACTTGGTACGGTGGACATGCAACGAAGCTATGCACGAATTTTGCGAAATAAATAAAACAGCAGACGCAACCATCTTCTTTATGTTTGAAAATTCAACTATGATTTAACTTGACTTGCAGACACACCGCAAAAAGGATAAAATGATTTGATTTTCTACATAACCTTACTCCATGTAAATATTTCAAAAACAATTTCGCAACTCGGCCTGTTTTCGTACTATCGCATGCATTAGTATGCATTTCTACTAGTCGCAAATCGCATTTTAATATATCGAAGCTACGTGGTGGGCAACTCGAGAAGGGTGGTGCGCTAGGGCTTAAGGCGAAGAGTAAGCAGAAAACACGCAAACATGGTGTTTTAAGACAAGTTTTGTGGTGAAAGTATAGCAATTCGAGCTATGAACACTACATAATCCTGTTACACATATCCTTAAGTCTTATTTGTAGGTTGCTAATGCTTGCTGTTGGTTATATTTAGCACTGCCGTGTCTTTTTGAACTACCACTTTTCTTTGAAGTTAAACAAGTTTTTTGGTATGGCGTGCATTTAGTTATTCTTATAGCTTGTACTTTTTTGTGTAAGTTCATTTATTCAGATTAGTAGTGAACAACGAGGATTGTAAGCATATAAAATGTTTTCCACCCAAGAATTTTGAAAATATTGGCTTTGTTACATAGATGGCGGGCCGGCAGCCGTGAACTCATATCACTCAAGGTCGCTGGCATTTAGTGTCGCCTTAAGAGATACTATGAAAATATCTAAACTTGTCGCGCCGTAACTATGCCAGTTCATTGTCTATTTTTTTTAACCGCGTATGCTGCAGAACCAAGTCGAAAAGTTCGGTATTGTAATTTGGAATCAAGAGAAAAGCTTGGAAAGCAGATTCCACCGGTTTTACTACCACTTCGTGTAACAAAATTTTCGCAACTTCATTTTGACATTTGGCGCGGTAAATTTTTTAGTTTTTAAGTTATTTCTGCAATGACGTTCTATACACATGGATATATCATTCACAGCCTGATAACGGAACTGCAAAAGTGTGCTTAAAGACAATGTAAGCACACTTTTCTCCTTAGTCGTGTGTCGAATGAGTGTCAATCAACTAGCCTAAGGCTAGGGTTACTATGGATGCGAGTTCTGACAAAATATTGTTCTGACGTGTTCTGACGGATTCGTCAGAAGAAACAAATGCCAGGTATCCAATGACAGTGTTTACACTGGCAACGACGAACGCGTCAGAACATGCACGACGTCGTACGTCGGACGTACTCGTCAGAACAAATTTTCGTCAGAACTCGCATCCATAGTAACCCTAGCCTAAGTGTGCTATAAAAGTGCTTATATAATACATTAACGACTAAAAAAAAGATGGTGTGCCTATCATCGGTAAATTTATTTTATTTGTGTAAGAATAAAACGAATATTTTTTCATTAAATATGGTATTAATAATTGACAAGTCTCAAGACTGACTTGCTTGTCAGATTGAGTCAGAAATGAAAACAATAGAGTCGCTCTTATTAGCCGACTTCAAAAAAGGCGGAGGTTCTCAATTCATCGGTATGTTTTTTTTATGTTTGTTACCTCAGTACTTTCGACTGGGTGAACCGATTTTGATATTTTAAAAGCTGGTGCTTCCATGTTCCAGTTTACTGGAATTAGATTTATTGATTAGATTGTATTGTATAAAAATACGCAATTGTTTTTATACTTTTTAGTATATATATATATATATATCTATCTATCTACTGTAATAATAATATATCTATTGTTTTGGAATAGTGTATTTGAAGTCGGTTGTTTTTTTGTTAAAAATTTTTAAGGCCAAGTGAACAATGTTAGCAATATTGTATTTTGTGTAATGTGAACGGCTGACAAGAACGTGAACGCTTAAATACTAGTGCTTTTTACACGTTATCATGTTATCAAGTATCGTTGCCTAGTGATAATTGACATTTATTAACATCGCAAAAATGTAAAAGCTCTTCGGCTTTCCCGTACACGAGGTAACGAATTGGCGCCAGTTGGTAGCAAGAGAGAGATGTTAAGAAATTTACAAACCAAATAAGCATATTTATATTTTACCACTAAATGATTAAAGTTCTTTGGACTTACCCACATTTAAAATTAGACAAAAGCTGTCATACAAATAAATGTTGACAATCAGCTTACACTACATATACCAAGAAGATATCCTAGAAAAGATATCTAAGTCTAAATGACAAATTTAATTTAATTCAAGGAACTTAACATTTAAATAACCAGTTTAACTAATTATTTTATGTAAATAAATATATTATATTTGAGTATAAGCGTCTCTCATTATAGGTTACTTTAACTTATTAAATCCAAATCCCTTTATAACGTAAACAAGTAACAAATATAAACGCAAATCTATAAATAAACATACCAACTTTCCCCTTTATAACATATCAATGTGATGTTTGATTAAAAACGAAAAAATCCTCCGACTAAACAGATCTAGATCGGAAAATAGGGACAGACTGACGAACGTAAAACTTATAGCAACCCTCTTTTTCGCCTGGGTTTAAAAATACCTAACTGCTACTCCACTGATGTCACTGTCCAAATCGGGTTCTAAATTCGAACTCCAGTAATTAGCATACGGCTCGGTATTGAAACTTAACCGACAGACTAGCCTGAATAATCTCTGAAACACGCTGTAATTATATGCGGTAGAAGATGCAGAGCAGATGCTCTACGCAGATCATAGAGATATGTAAACCACTGGTTCGAGTCGGTGTAAGAGACTATCGTGCCATAATATACAACAGACTAAATATAAGAGAGACTACATATATGAGATGCTTACTATATATATGTTTAAATACACTACATCTAAACATGTACTCATTTTCTTTTAATTTTCTTGTTTGTACTATTGTTTAAAATGATATCATTTATGTTTAGGTACTTCAACTATTATGTAAGTCGTTAGCCACATCCAGTCCTTCTTATTCCGTATAAATATAAATATAAAATTGATATTGTTAAGTTGAGCTCTTTTTAATGAACCTTCATTTTTTGTAATTATTCACTTTGTTTGTTTTGCATGCGTAGTCATAGACACCTAAAGTAATATTATATTGTATATTTATGTAAAATTCTCTTGGTTTCAAACCGAATATTATCTTATTATAATTTCCAATAGACAGATTTGCGACCTTATTACCTTTATTACACGATAATATAATATCCGGGATTATAAATATTTATCAAATGATGCGTAACAGTGCCCGTACTTCACGGGGTCCGATGGCCAGCTCAGAGTATTAATAACAAGACAATTACGCATAGATAAGTTAATTAAGTTATAGACAAGTACGCAATCAGCTTAAGTGAGACGAGGTTGACATAATGAAGATAAAACTGAAGTAATCGATATGATCAACTAAGCAAGCGGCTTAGCGCCACATTCTCAAAATAGCATGAATCAGTAGTGAGCAATGGGTAATATGCATTTTGTTTTATTTAAACGCCGAAAAAGAAACTAAAAATATATTTCAAAAAGAATATAAAAAATTGCCAGCCAAAGCAGACACATGAGAAGACAGCCATTTTTGCGTAGTTGGAGAACGTGACGTCATAGTTCATAACAACCACAGAGAGAATGATTGCAAACTGAAATTTGAGATGAATGTCAAAATCACATTCGGTCTGGCCACTTTTCAAGTATTTTTCTTATAAATGATTGGACATTTAAAAGTTATTTCTGGCTAAACATACATACATATAAGCATGCCTCTTTCCCGTAGGGTAGGCAGAGACCACTTCTTTCCACTTGCTACGATCCTTACATACTTGTTTCGCTTCGTCCACTTTCATTATTCCTTTCATACATGTTCTTCGGTTTAGGGTTCTCATAACCTGGCCTTTTTTTAAAACATCCCTGATTTGGTCTCGAAACGTCCGCCACTACACTTTTTTCTTCAATCGTTCTTCATTCATTCTCTCGATATGGCCAAACCATCTCAGCATACCTTTCTCAGTTGTTCCCTCAACATCTTCTTTCAGACCACAACGTTTCCTTATCTCACTATTACTTATTCTATCACTCAGTTTAACTCCTATTATACTTCTCAACCCTCTCATCTCAACTGCATTTATTCTGCTTTCATGTTTCTTCTGCCATACCCAACTTTCACTTCCGTACATGAGTGTTGGAACCAACACCCCCTCATGCACAGCCAAACGAGCCTTGTTAGACACCTTCTGTCCGTTCATAAAGGAGTGCAAAGCTCCATTCACCATGTTTCCTGCATTCACTCTTCTTTCAATATCACTCTCAAACTTTAAAAATAAAACTAGAATTAAAATCATTGCCTATGATTTGTATAATGATGGTGAGTCAAATATTTGATAGATTAAATTATTTACTTTATTACTATACGCTTATAGGTACCCAGTGCCCAATTTCTTTATTTGCCGAGACTTTCATTTTAACTTCATACAGCATAATAGTTAGGCAGCTTCAATTTTGACAGAGTAGCTTTTACTATATAAAAATAGCAAAATATTAAATAATACTAATAATAATAATAGTTAAAAATAATTGTAAAAATGATTATAGAAAATAATTTAAAAAAAATGTAAAGTATTGCCAGTAAGCTTAAAACATAAGTACTTATTAGCCATTAACAATCATGGCAATCAACATCATCCACATAACCCAATTATGCACAACCGCGATACTCGGTTGATATCCGTTCCTAGAATCAATAACTACTACGGAGATAGGACATTGAAAAAACGCCTACCTTATCTATTAAACAGCTTGCCTGAGGACATCCGACTAGAAACCAGCAAAAGAATATTTAAAACTAAACTTAAGAAATATTTATTGTCAACACTGCCACAAAATTAAAATTAGATTTTTTTATTATATTTTTTTATCAATATTTGTTAATTACACTTGTATAAAATCAATGTTCTAATAAGCATTAATGTATAATAATATAACAAGAGACTTGATCCTGCAGACAAACTGTCCAAACAGTTTTGCGGGATGTTAGCTTTTAAGATTCTTTCTGTAAATGATTAATAGTATGAATAAATAAAAAAAAAAAACAAACCATGAAGGTGAATAACAAATCTACAATTTTATAAACTTAATCCGCACCATCTGTACCTATGTGCGGCGTTCATCTCCCATATCGTTTGCTAACATATTCCATAAAAAAAAATTGTAAGGAGCGTCAAACATAGTGATAAATACTTGTACAGTTCCAGTCCATTAAATGTTGTAAAGCACAGGTTGTAGTAAATCAATTGAGTTGCATGACCGCCACCAATATTGTTAAGCCTAACATGAAACGTACCATGTTACTGCTTGTCTACAATTAGCTCAGAGCGTACAAATAATCCGGTTTGAGCATACGTTTGTTAAATCGCTTAGTCCCTGCAGTATGCAGTATCCTGTATATACCTTGTCTTGCCATAGATACTGAAACAAAGAAAGAAAAATTTTCCATTGCAAATAACAATAATTACTTACAGTGTGTTAGTTTGATACATAAATATGAAACAATTTAAAATAAAACCTTATTCGAAGTGGTCTCCATTGGCTGCAATACAGTCCTTTAAACGATGAGGCCAGTTATCAATAGAAGCACGCTCTCTTTCCATGGCAAAATTTTTCACTGCCAATTGTACGGATTGTTTTAGGGATTCCAAAATATTAAAGCAAGCCATACTGTCTAAAACTGACCATAAATCATAATCTAGCGGATTAGGATCGGGACTAGACGAAGGCCAGTCTTCTCAGTCAGCTCTGATGAAGTTCGAAACGTTCGTTTCCAACCAAGACTATGTAGACCGAGCTTTATAGCCCGGCGCCGAGTCTTGCTGGAAGGACCATTCTTGGTTATTGAACATGGTGTTGTTAAGGGGCTTCACTACCTTCTCAAAAATGGTATCTCCATACACTTGTGCTAATGTTTTGATACCTTTTTCACAAAAGTATGGCTCAGCCACTCCTTCATAGCTAATACCCCTCCAAACCATCACTGAATTCGGATAGTGCCCAGTGCCCACGTTGCACTCTGTCGACTAATTTGGAGGATTCCTTAGAGTTTTGATCACAAACACGGTAATTAAAAATTTTTCAACATTTAAAATGTTGCTCAATTGTAAAAATTGTCACCAAAATTTTTCTGTGACCTCCCTTTGCGGTACGCAAGCTTCAGTAGTTGTTTCGATTTTACCAACCTATTCTTTTTTAAATTATCAGTTAAGAAATGACCTGTCTAAGAATTAATAATTTTAATTAATCTGTACTTTGGATATGCTTACTTATATTTGTTTCTCGTATTAAAATATTGTTTAAGTATCACAATTTTTATCATAATTTGTAATATTTCATATCCTGTATATGTCAAAAAATTCAACGCAAAGCCACACGAGGCCATAAAATAGATAAACATCATCAGAAAAAAAATTCAGCCCAGGTTCCATAGAAATTATACCCATTAAACAAAACAAGCAGATTCTCTCCATATTTCAATCATTTTTCTATATTGTGGTTAATGTTGGTTATTTTTGAGCATTTGAAACATGTCACCATAACTCTAAACAACGTATCTTTAATCACAATAAAAAATACGATTGCCCCAAAGTTTCTTAGAAATAAGACTTTTGCAGATCTATGAATTCAACATTTACAAAATATTTCGATTTTGACAGAGCCCCGTGAAAAAAATATAATAGAGTGCCATGGCATGGCATCAAAAGTTGGCGCCTTTAATCAGAATTCCAAACTAGTACAACGCATGTTGGGTTAGTACTAAAATGTTTTTGATTCGCTCAAACTCTTTGGTATTCCTTACTTTTATGGCAGAATGATGATGATGAGGACGAGAGATGAATTGTGGAGTTTGGCAAGAGTGAGCGAGACAGATAGTGACGCTACTTTTACCAAAGTCAACAAAAGTATGTAAAATTGATGAAATAACAAACTGATTTAAAATTAAATTACGTCCATTTAATTTTGTCTTAAATAAAGTAAAATGTAAATATACCAGTTTATTTATCCCTTTCAATAATAGGCCGGCTTGGTTGGTTCTCAACGTCAAAATTTTATGAAACTTTTCAATACGTCACGTCAAGTAACTTTACAGTTCCAGTGCTACACCGAAGGCTGTGTAGCTGCAGTTCGGGTTATGTTACCAGGCGTAGAAGGTTAATTATTTCTGACAGAATTAATATTACATCGTATAAATGTTACAAAGGAATTTTTTACGCGAATTGCAGTATATTAAACTGGGAGAAAAAGTGACGCAACGAAAATCTATCATAAACCCACTCGATACGTTTCTATCCGGTGTAGTTCGGATATTATAATATCATATCTAGAGCTGGGCGCGTTTACAAGTATGTTTAGCTACGGCGCCCTTCATATCGAAACTCAGTAATGTTTCCACATTACTGCTTTACGGCAGAAATAGGTGCCGTTGTGGTACCCATAATCAAGCCGGCATCCTGTGCAAAGGAGCCTCCCACTGGCACTGCTCCCATAAGACATTCTGTCTTCATTTTTCGTTTCAATTAACATTATATATAATGCTCTTTTATCTTTTAAATTTTTAAATCGTACTTAAAATCTATATGAATTTTCTTACTTTATTATCTTTCTAATTTCTTTTATTTTTATATTGTACTATAATATGGGGAAGAGACTGGACCTCACGACACAGGGAATCCTAGTGTGAGGCCAGAATACTTGTAAAATTAAAGTTACTTACTTTAAACTAACGTATACTTTGTAACAAATATTTTGTAAGTGTATGTAACTTATATGGTACCCCAATAAATTATTCTATTCGATTCTAATGTTTTTGTGCTGCCGAAGCATGGAGGTGAAAATAAATCAACTCTCAGATTGACGTTGGTGTTCATAGCGTTTATTGCTAATAATTAAAACACGGTAAACATCGCAACGCAATAAACATAACTAAAATACGTCAGTAACATAATACACGTGATTGTTATCGCCGTGAGCGAGCTCGTAAATTTAGATAGTTTGGCACGGGTATCTCGTTAAAATAAAATTTACGTTGACGATATTCAAAGTTACTCTGATCCGTTTTGAGATTAAGATAATCATGAGACTTAGAACAAATGGAATGGAGATATTGAGAATAAATGTGTTTGATCAGTAAGTACGACAAATTGTAGATTAACTCATCTCTTGATCTCTGCCTTTGCTGAAGACTATGAGCATTTTTACGTTCTTAGGTTCTCACTTTACATCATGAGAGCTATTTGCCAATTTGCCCTTATCATATAAAAATACTAACACGTTTTAAGGCATTCGTTCACTATAATACTATCCGTTTCACACACACACACACACAAAATCACGCCTCTTTCCTGTAGGGGTAGGCAGAGACCACTTCTTTCTACTTGCTACAATCCGTACATACTTGTTTCGCTTCTTCCACTTTCATTATTCCTTTCATACATGCTCTCCGGTTTAGGGTACTCTTGACCTGGCCTTTTTTCAAGACGTCCCTGATTTGATCTTGAAACATCCGCCTACCCCTTCCAAAACTTTCATTCACACTGGCCTTATACACTTTCTTCGTCAATTGTTCTTCATTCATTCTCTCGACATGTCCAAACCATCTCAGCATACCTTTCTCAATTGTTGCCACAACATCTTCTTTCAGACCACAACGTTTCCTTATCTCACTATTACTTATCCTGTCACTCAGTTTAACTCCTATCATAAATCTCAACGCTCTCATCTCATTACCGTTTCATACTTCTTAATATTGATCTACTGACATGTCTAGCTTTTTCATGAATTCTATTTGATTGTCTTTCAAAATATCTCGTACTATGAGGCAAATTCGATTAAAACAACCTGGATGGAAAAAAAACCTAACACGCTTGAGTACCACAGAATTCGACGAGACCATGAGCGGCGATGATTGCTCATCATCATGCTTGCAAGTTCATTTGTCCTCCGCTTGATTGGAGACCTCTCAGTTTTATTGTCGCTCGTCTCTCCATTTGTTATTTTGTAATCAGCGCCGGTAATTGGA
The DNA here is from genome assembly GCF_905404315.1 of Leptidea sinapis. Classification (NCBI taxonomy): domain Eukaryota; kingdom Metazoa; phylum Arthropoda; class Insecta; order Lepidoptera; family Pieridae; genus Leptidea; species Leptidea sinapis. Next base: position 15,991,527 of record NC_066271.1, on the reverse strand, counting down.
CGACTCGCGCCTCGCCGCGCTTTGTTCTCGTTTTATAAATTAACACGCGGGGAGTTTTGTGTACACTTGTCATATACGAATGAAGTGTGTATTTACCAGTGGAAGGCTCGTTTGCAAAGTAAGCCGGCTAGATTATGGGTACCACAACGGCGCCTATTTCTACCGTGACGCAGTAATGTGTAAACATTACAGTGTTTCACGGTTTGCGGTCTGAAGAGCGGCGTAGCCTGTGAAATTACTGGACAAATGAGACTTAACATCTTATGTCTCGCGGTGACGAGCGCAATTATTGTAGTGCCGCTCAGAAATTTTGGGATTTTCAAGAACCCTAAGCGGTACTGTATTGTAATAGGTGGGGCGTATCAATTACCGTTAGCCGAACGTCCTGCTCGTCTCGTCCCTTATTTTCATTAAAAAAATCATAAGCAATTAGTAGATATATCTCAATTAGGTAATATAATCACGCATTGGTACATAATATTTGCTGATGACGTTAAGTTCCTAATGCTGTTTTTAATGAATACAGATTTACTTCATACCTGGAAATCACTTCCTACCACTCCCAATTGAGTATTTATGGCAGAGGAGACAAACATGCATAGCAGGTGACCGCACGCTTGGTGGACCACCACCAAAGAGATCACTTACCACAGTGATCTCTGCTGTTCTTTCTCTCTTCGTTGCAACACCAGAGTTATAACAGGAACGATGCTGACCTTTTAGATAAATCACTCCGTTGTGACCGTCACCGTGTCACACCGATGTGGACACATCATAATCTCGTCTCGAGCTGTCTGATCCGTTAGATATTTTGCAGTTGTATAATCATATTAATTTTAAATTTGAAAACAAAATTATGTGCGATGCGGGACTCGAACCCACGACCTCTCGCGCTCCGTGCGAGTACTCTCAACTAACCGAACCGTTTGAGTGATGTATCGTCATAAAATCTTGTATGCTTTGTTCAACTCTCAGGTTGTGGCTTTATCTACAGGATCTACTTTACAGTTGATAACCTGCGTAACCCCAATATTTGTATATTAGGAAATTGACTTGAGTTTGTTATTAACAAAATTTTATGAACGATGCGATTTGTTTTCTTATTTTATTTGTGTATTAATCCGAGAATTGAGGGTTATCTATATATATAAATGAATTGCTGTTCGTTAGTCTCGCTAAAACTCGAGAGCGGCTGCACCTATTTGGCTAATTTTGGTCTTGAATTATTTGTGGAAGTCCAGAGAAGGTTTTAAAGGTCAATAAATATTAATAATATTTTTTCTTTGATGTTGTTCAGAAATCAAATTGAAAGAATTGTTTAAAATGAATAACATTGTTATTCTAAGATTCTAATTATAGAATCTTTATATCTTTCTTTCTCAGGAGGTAAGAAATAAACTTACTTTTAGCTAACTATAGTTTGTAGATGAACTACAGCTGTTGTTAACTATCTATCAGATTATTTTTATGTAGATGGATAAATCTTATGTTTTAATTTTAAGTCGTAATTTATTTCTCATCTACCCGAAAATTTTTAAATATTGTTTTTTTTTTCTTATTACTTTATATGGCAATACAACGTTTGCTGGGTCAGCTAGTCACTTTATAAATATAACAAATTGTTTTGTTGTTTCTCCCTTGGAGAGAGGGAAAGAAAAGGTGTAAATTTTTGTAATTGTAAATTGGTTAAATTATTTTCCTTAAATCCCAGTCATTGAAGGACCGCCATTAGTACTTTTATCGTGCTATGCTCCTTTGTAGAGTGCATGGAGGAGGACTGCACGGACTGGGAGGGCAAAGTGATCCCACACGGGCTGCTGTACGTGCCGGGGCCTGGGGTCTGCTCCATCTGCGTTTGCTACCACTCTAGCCCCATGTGGTGCAAGGCCATCTACTGCGACCCACCATACGTGAGTGATTTACTTTTACATTATGATCCTCGTGCTCACAAGTTACACCCTCGTCGGAACCGCTACTATTCTCCTCTGAACAATAACTAAAATGTAGCACTTCAATTATGTCAGTCGTCGAAAAAATCGAGCCAGCATTTTTTTTTTTCAGCGTTTATTAATAAGATAGTTAATGTGCAGACATTTACGATTTGTCATCCGAATTCAAAAGGCTTTTTTGATTGAACACGGACAGAGCATAATATATAATCACTACCACGACTAAAAAACAAAAGTCCTATTAGCGCAGACGCTTTCACGACCTAGTTTCACGTCGTGTTTACACTATGACATTAGTTATACCTAGTCTTGCCATAAATACTGAAACAAAGAAAAAAAATTTATATTATTATATTTTTAAAATTTATTTTGTTGTAGAGTGTGTTAGTTTAATAGATAAATATAAAACAATTTAAAATATAAAAAGCTTATTCGAATTGGTCGCCACTGCCTGCAATACAGTCTTCTAAACTTTGAGGCCAGTTATCAGTAGAAGCACGCACTCTTACCATGGGAAAATTCTTCACTGCCAATCGTACGTATTGATTTAGGTACTCTAAATTATCATGGCGTTTACAGCAAGCTGTAGGTCCTCTCTAAAACTGAATATAAATCATAATCCAGCGTATAAAGATGGGGACTAGACGACGGCCAGTCTTCAGCTCTGATGAAGTCCGAAACGTTCGTTCAAACCAAGACTGCGTAGACCGAGCTTTATGACCCGGCGCTGAGTCTTGCTGGAAAGACCATTCTTGGTTATTGAACATGGTGTTGTTAAGGGTTTTCACTACCTTCTCAAGAATGGTATCTTGATACACTCGTGCTGATGTTTTGATACATTTTTCACAAAAGTATGGCTAAGTCACTCCTTCATAGCTAATACCCCACCAAACCATCACTGAAGTCGGATACTGCCCACGTTGCACTCTGTCGAATTGGAAAGCTTCCTTAGAGCTTTGGGTTGTGATAGGCAATCACTTCAATTCTATTTTTTTCATCTCTTTCCGTAATTGTGATTTCATTGTAAATATGGTCCTTTATTCAAACAAAACAATTCTTATAACTATATTTACAATACTATGACTACATAAAATTATAACTATCATTACGTGGAAGCGTACCAAGAATACTGGCAGCATTACCGCGTTGGATAGCTAGGCTGATCCGTTGACCGAGATAGCTGCCAGCGCTTGGGTTTCCAGAAGACTTATTGAGACGCGAAGATAGTATTTTGAACATTCTCTAGGCCCCACGGGCCAAGTGTCTCGACACCAAACGGCACAAAGATGTATGACTCACTGAGACCAACATATTTGCGACGCTTGCCATCTTCGGCAGTCGAAGCAGCAGTCCCAGCACCAACTGAAGTAACTTGGACATGAGAAGGAGCCAGAGTGTCGACGCAAGTCGCGTCCCACACCAGCGCCCTTCCCCGTGCCCAAGCCACCAGCGTCATTCCATCAGGACGCTTGCCATCGCGGCGGGGTTATAACATTTGGCTCTAAAGCAGCTGGTATATTAAGAGCGGCAAATGCCCTGCGGATGACTTCATTAATGTTGGCGTGACGAATGATACGACCTGCTGATTTTAGGCAGGATAACCCGTGACGCCCAAGAGCATCTACCTGAATGCCACATCTACATTGATGTGGTTCATTCAGTTTTATTGTAATATTAACCTTGGAAAAAAATGACAGGATTTTTTTTATTTAACTTTTACACAAATTAACTTGCCCCAAACTAGGCATAGGCCTGTGTTACGGCCTACAAGATAAAGATATATTTCATTTGATATACTTACTTACATCATCGTCAGCCGGAATACGTCGACTGCTGGACAAACGCGGCGGTGATCACTTAACACCAGGTGACCCGTACGCTCGTTTGTCCTCCTATTCCATAGAAAAAAAAAAAAAACGCCTCCCCCAAAGATTTCCACGACGATCGGTCCTGCGCTGCCCTCATCCAACGTATTACGGCGATCTTGACCAGATCGTCGGTCCATCTTGTGGGGGGCCTACCAACACTGCGTCTTCCGGTACATGGTCGCCATTCGAGGACTTTACTGCTCCAACGGCCATCTGTCCGTCGAACTATGTGCCCTGCCCACTACCACTTCAGTTTCGCAATCATTTGGACTATGTCGGTAAATTGGGTAACTTACATAAAAACATTCATGACTCGGAAATAAACATCCATTTTCATCTTATGCTTGCACCTACCATTCGAAATCTCGAATATTTTATATGTCCCTTTCCAGTTCTGCAAAAACTTTCGCGTTGGTGAGCGATGCTGCGAATTCGAATGTCTGGATCCGCCAGGGGAAGACAACAGGTACCAGGAGCGCCAGCGTCTGCGGGCACTCATCCTGTCTGGGAATTCCTCGGCTTCTCACCTGGAGCATTCGCTGCAGCTGAAAGCAGGCTTCTGTTTACTGGTAGCCGCGGTGGCACATTACGCATGAAGCATTCAAAAAAGCTGTGTGTTACTAATCAGAAATGCTAATTCAATGGTCCAAAAATGATTCAATTTATCGTTTTGGTATATTTATACGCTTATCAAATTTTAAACTACTAATTGAAGCTATTCATAGTCCTGTACCTGGGTAAAGTTATTTGGAAAGCCTATCGACACCGGCGAATATTAATCGCGACGGTTTAAGAATGAATATTATAAAGGCGGATTATTGAAGTGCGAAGTTGTTACACAAAATTATGACAGTTCGTACCTAATAGCATTAGCAACAGAATTCAGGCCTAGACAAAACGAATAAGTAGCAATCTTTAATGAACATTGTTCACTTCACAGATGGATCGCTTCGGTTTCAAAATATTTAACATTAGACTAGATAGAAGTGGTTTCCATCGGATTTCGCTGGAAACAAAGGATATTTGAATACGGTAATATTAATTATTGGCTAGTAGCATTACTAAGCATGCAGATGAAATAAATTGTATTGTGTCAAAAAGCCCTTAGAACAATTTACAACTATGCCTGAGAACATCGTAGGAAAACGGGGTAACAATACTGTTGTTCCGTCCGAAACATTAACATTAGAATTTTGTAATAAGCAAAATCCCAACTCTTTCAATCGTGGTGGTATTATAGAGTATAATTTGATGGATGAAATTAAAAATATATCTACTATATTCATAAATATGTTCAGAAACGGAAGGCCTCTGGAGTTGGTGAAAACAATTAGGCTTATGGTACTAGATCTACTTAGCTAGCTACTCTATTGATTTTAAATCGTACAAATACCACTGCTCATAAAATACAATGATTGGAACCATCTTTATCATATTATTAGTTGTATAATATTTTATAAGAAAAGTTCTACGTTTTCTCATTATATCTTGTTTCGAGTATAATTTTCACCATATTAAGTATATTATATAGAAGTATTTATTTTGACTAAATCTATCTTGTGTTATTACCTACATAAAATATGATGTTTCTGGTTAAAGTAGGATAGTACATAATCGATGTCAATTTTAATTACGTGTCATATGGAATTTTAATAAATGTGCTATTGTTTATTGTATCATCCAGTTGCGTCATCTTCCAAGCGCTTACGTTGAATCGTTTGCAGAAGACATAATAACTACTTCATTATACTTTTTTTTTATATGAGAGGGGACAAACGGGCAAGAGGCTCACGGGATGGTGAGAGCTGAGGCGACCGCCCATCGACATCTGCAACAACAGGTGTGTCAAGAAATGCGTTGCCGGCCTTTAAGGTGGGATGTATGCTTTTTCTTGAAGGTCCCTAAGTCGTGTCTGTTCGGGAAGACCACCGCCGGTGGTTGAACTCACAAAGTGGCTGTGCGAGACAAGAAATTTCGAACAAAACACGCGGTTGTGGAATGCCAGACGTCTACGTGATGCGGATGGTACTTTGCACGTAATGTCCGGTGGTGGAATTCGGCCGCTGGAATCAATCGTGCTCAGAGGAGTTGTCCAACCCGAACAACTCCTCTGAGCACTCCCCGTGATAAATGCGGTAGAAGATGCAGAGAGAATCCACATCTCTACGCTAAAGCTACCCAATGCTAAAGAATCAAGCCGATCGGAGATGACTTGATCGTCGATGATTCGAACCGCTCTTTGTTGTATGCGGTCAAATGGAAGAAGCTGGTACAGGGGAGCACCCGCCCAGAGGTGAAAACAGTACTCCATGTGAGGCCAAATTTGCGCCTTATAAAGATGCAGGCGGTGGCTTTTAGTGAAGTACTGTCTCGCTTTACTGAGTTCACCAAGCTTTTTAGAGGCCAGTTTGGCCTTCTCTTCCAAGTGACCACGGAACTGAACGTCGCTCGATATATTGACGCCAAGTATGCCAATACAAGCTGTGGCAGTTAGAGGAGTGATCTCGAATCGAGGGGATACGACAAAGGGAGACTTTTGGAGTGGTGAACGCACAAACTTGTGTCTTCTTGGGGATGAATCGGGCTAAATTTTGTCGGCCCCATTCCGAGACTTTGCTAAGCATAGTCTCGATTTCAGACACAAGTTTGTTACGGTTCTCGTCGACGCTATCCCGGGACATGTTTGCACGGCCGGTGTAGGAAGCATACCCTGTGCTGTCGTCTGCATAGCAATGAATATTGCTGTTTTTGCAGCATATCATTGATATGCAAAAGAAACAGCGCAGGGGATAGCACGCAGCCTTGCGGGACACCAGCGTTTATGGGTTTTAAGTCGGAGCATGCACCGTTGATAACAACCTTGCTCCGATCAGCCAAAAAGCTAGTGACCTATTTGCACAACTTCTCGGGAAGCCCATAGGATGGCAGTTTCGCTATAAGCGCTTTATGCCACACCCGATCGAAGGCCTTCGCTATGTCCAAACTCACGCCTCTCCCTTCGACTCAACCGCTTGCACCCATTTATGGGTGAGGTATGCAAGAAGATCACCAACTGAGCGACCCTGACGGAAACCGTACCGGCAGTCGCTGATTAGCTGGTGCCCCTCTAGTATCCCAAGAGCTGGCGGTTGATGATCGACTCCATTACTTTGGAGAAAATGGAGGTAATGAATGGCAATGGGGCGGTAGTTGGACGGATCTGAGCGTACACCTTTCTTAAGGATCGGGTGCACTATAGCCGCCTTCCATAATTTCAGGACTACGCCTGATGAGTAGGAGAGCCGGAAAAGTCGGGTAAGGACCGGCGCCAGTTCCGGAGCACATGTCCGCAGCACTATCGGGGGAATGCCATCGGGCCCGCTCGATTTGTGAATGTTCAAGGTTAAGCGCCTTAAGCACGGCGCCATGCTGGGCTTTCTACCTCCGTCATGTATGACTCGCACCGCGGAATATGCGGTGGTAGTGCACCTTGGCCAGAGTCGAGTTGAATGCGAAGAGGGAGCCCAGGAGATCAGCTTTCTCTTTCGCGTCATGGGCCAGCAAGTCATCATCCCTGTGCAGTGGCGGAATGGTTGGCTGGCAGAAGTTTCTTTGGACGGCCTTGGCGAGCGACCAGAACGCACGAGTTCCCGAGGGAAGGCGTGCAAGTCTCTCGCCAATTCCGCCAATGTGCTTCAACTTTGCGTCAGCAATTACTCTTTTGAAGGACCTGGAGGCATGATTAAAGTGTTTTTTAATTTAACTGGAATTCACATCCTTAGATACCACCGCATTGACCAAAGCTTGATAGCACTCCTGCTTTCGACGAGAGGCCATTTTGCAGGAGCGGTCAAACCATGGTTGGGACCTGCCACCGATAGGCACAGAGGAGGATGGAACGAAGAGTTCCATACCTTGCAGTACCACATCAGCAACAGCGTCAGCAGCGGCATCTGGATCACCCAGCGAAAAGCAGATCTGCCTCCACGGGTAGGATGCAAAAAAGCACCGCATCTAGTCCCACTCTGCTGACCTATAGAGCCACACCCGGCGACAGCCTAAGAAGCGGGGCCGTGTTAGGCGCGTGATCGGCACGGTGCTCCGGATCAGGCAGTGGTCCGACGATCCCAGGGGAGGGTCAACGGAAACTAGGTAGCCGTCCGGATGTGAAGTCAACAGAAGATCCAACAGTGAAGGTGTATGATCTTCCACATCTGGGATTCGCCTTGGCGCAATAACCAGTTGCGTTAGACCATATGCTAAGGATCTCCCTGCATGATCGGTCGTACATGAGCCTAGCCATTCGGCGTGGTGGGCGTTAAAATCGCCAAGAAACACGATCTCTGCAGTGGGGATCTGCTCCAACACGGAATCTGTAGCCATTTGGATGTGTTCAAGGAGCCGGTCAGTCTCTGCGTTACCGCTATGGGACCTATATTCATTTCTGCCGCTGCACCTCCCGCTCTAGATGAATGTTCAATATGAGAGGGGGCTAGCGTGTCCACACAAGTCGCACCACACTTACTGTATTTTTCTTTTTCACTCTATTTCTGAGTATGTCACGGGGAGTATTCCCAAGAGCTGTTTCACCTGATGCCTGCCACCGAATTCTACCTTAGCACGATACGCGACAAATCAGAAAATCATCCCCACCATCTGGGACAGGAGGAGACATTCCTCGGCGGTCCTCCACAGTGCGGTTTTCAAGGAACTTTCTTCCACTGACTACAAAGCTGTGGAATGAGCTTTCTAGTGCGGTGTTTCGGGGACGATACGACATGGGTGCCTTCCTTAAATGTCGGCAACGCACCTGCGATTCCTCTGATGTTGCAAGAGAATCACTTAACACCAGGTGACGCGTTTGTCCTCCCTATCCATAAAAACATATGCGAAAACGGTTAATTATATAATGTATCTTTAGCTTTAGGTTTCCGTTTAATAAAATAATAAATAAATAAGATTCAATTTGCTTAGCAAGGAAGCTTGCAAACAAGAAATATATCTACATTTTTCACAATATTTAATTTTAAGCACCGTTATAATACCGATAATAATTATTATATGTAATTTTGGACCAATTTTATTGTAAAGTAAGTTCATATTATTCGCTGCTTGCGAATTTACAAATAATGTGACTGTACCTACCTATTCGTAAGTAGTTCCAAGTTTCTATAGATAGTTGATGCGTGGGTACCTACATAATAATATTAGGTAAGTAGGTATAGTCATGTGGTGCAAGTGTGCGCACTTAAGCCTTAAAACTAGTGTCAACATTAAACGATAAGAATGAATGGAAAATAAGAATATGTCTCTGGTAGAGTATTTAGTTAGGTAATAATAAAATTAATAAAAACCTTACCACTTCGAAAAAAAACGGATTATTCAGAATGATTCTAAATGCGCACACTTTCCCCGTACTAAGGTTAGTGTGCGCAATCGTGTGGGGTAAATTTGCACAACAAAGGGAACTAAGTGGATTTTTAAAGCCTTAAGCCGACTGATTAATAATGCTTACATAACTTTATTGAGACATAACATAACTTCGAATGTTATGCTAAATAAAAATCTCAGATGCATTATTGACTGAAAAAAATGAATTTACTTTAGTTACTATCTGTGACAATCTTTGCCGTGACAGAAAAATTTAACCTTTACGCCATTAGATTCTTAATATTTTCTTTTTTCAGTAAACTAATGATACCACGTGGATTTTTCTTGCATAATTTTCCACCAACAAACCTTTAATTTGCTTACACATTTCACAAACTTCCCCCTCTCCATTCATAAATAAAGGAGTTGCGCACACTTACTCGCTACGCGCAGGTACCCCACGTGACTCTACCTATATACTTATCTTTTCTCTTCTCCGATCTTCTTTCTTATCTACTTCAAGCTATTTATAACTATGGATTTAATGGACTATACCCTAAGTACCAATATTAAAAAACAATTTGCCCGATATCAAATCCGCTACATTCTTTTCAATTGCGTACTCACTAAAAAGTAATTTAATGAATATAAGTAATTATAGATATTAGATAGATATATATCTCTTCCGAATAATATGTCTACAAAAATTCTTCTTAAAGTACCTCCTACGTATAATATTCAATACCTATGTATGCCTTAACTTATTATATAAACTGTTGCACTCACAATTCCAAAATATCTAGTACTTAAGGTTATAAATAAAGCACAATATAAATATTAACTCCTTACGAAATAAATTTAGGCTGTGGATTATTAATAATTTATCAGGCGTAAAGAATTGCACTCACGAGGCGCCTCTCGTTTAAATTACCCTCCAATTCCACTTGTTATTATTATACATAGGTACCTAACCTATAACCACAGAGTAGGAATGGATACTTACGTATTAACTATAACATAGGTACCTACAATATATACTTACCTAAACTTTTAAACTTCATTATAATATGTTAAGAGCAACAGCCTGGAGTGGTATTTGTTAATTTCAAAGTAAATATCTACTAAATGGGACGAAAATATTATGAACTATCACGTGACGTGAAATGTTGTCTAACTCAATATTTTTAACTCAAAATAGACGATTTAAAATGATATACGATAATTTAATCTCAAATAATAGCTTTACTAATACGAATTTAAATCGTTTTTTACAAGTACGAGCGAGACAAATTTAAACATTCACCGTTACGGTTGCACCGGTTGATATCACCGTGTCAATAAAAAGATGCAACCTACAGTTTGTGTTCTGCAATGGTTAGATACCTACGTAAGCATTACTTTCGAATTTCGATATTTTTTGGTAATACCTATTCAGAAAATTTGTACTAACATAATAATGCAGGTGGAATTGAAGTAATATGTAGGTAAGTTATAATGTTATGTAATAAATTTAAGAACATTATCATGGTAAATTCTACGCTTAGATAGACATTTCAAATTATAGCTTTAAAAAGATTTAGCCTATTTATAAATGAACAAGAATACGATTAAACAGAGTTTAAAATTCAAATAACAACTTAAAAGTAAATTAATATACCTAAATTAACTTAAAAATGACATTGTATTTTTAGATCTAAGTAAAACAAACACCATGTTAAAATAAATATTTATTAATTTATTACCTATGTTTAATTTTACACATAAATAAAATAGCCGTAGTGTTGTAGTGAGGTCTAAGGTTGGGGTCTATAGAGCTTACGTAGACTATGCTCAGACTTTACTTACGTAAAACATACCTGAGTGTAAGCTTGCCATAATCTTTGATTTCGTATCTACAGTCATTTTACAGATAAATTATACTGAGCTTAGGTTAAGAGCAATGCTGAAGTCAAGTTTGCGTATTATCATACTCAGTTATGTTTTACTAAGTAAAGTCTGAGCATCTTATACAGCGTACGGAGATACAAGAGCTACTGAACTGTAATCATAAAAAAATAAGTACCTAATAATTAAAACTACATAGACCACTTAGATAAATCAATTTTCTAAAAAAATATTATTTTGGAACAGCCTGTAAGTAATCTGTAGGGTAGGCATTGACAGTTGACACTTGACACCTACTTTGTGTTTGTGCCCACTTGTCCCACGCCACGCCATAGTCGTGTACCTAGTAGGTACTCGACTACGTACTAGGTACTACCTACAATTTACACGCTTAGCGGCCACCGCTCACGTAAGGGTGATTCATTATATATTATTATACATTATAATTTGTTTGTTTGCATATGTAATTTTAATTATTTAGGTACTTACCCCCTTATTCATAATGGTCCGCTAACTTTAAACAGCCGCTTAGGAGTGTTTTTTCTCATTCTGACTTAGGACAATAGAAGAAGACAGAGTGAGAATTAGCAATGCTTTAAGTTAGCAGACTATTATGAATAAGGGGGTTAGTATTTATGTTTACGGTGAAGTAGTTCCACTCGTGTGTTCATATTTTCATGTCCCCAATGTAACATCACGCTGTATAAACTAGAAATCTTACAACAACATCATTTCATGTCATATTACCCAATGCTTACTTTTATATTTTGGTTTATTTTTACAGAATAGATTATTTTTAAATACTAGATACCCCTGAACTAACCTACCCCTCACAATTGTAGGTATTATTTTGTGCCCGCTCTTTATAAGAATTATCTAACATTCATAATTTTTTGTGTGAATAAGTTACATATTACATTAAGATTAATTAATAAAGCTAAAATATTACAAAGAGTATTTTATTTATAACTAGAAAGTAGGTTAACTACTAATGATAGTGATGAGCTTTGATGAGGGGCTATATTATGAAATTTGGACTACGGCCAGGGCCCTGTGGAATAGAGAGCCCCCAGCGCCTATTAAAGTTTGACATGGAGCTATTTTAGTGGTAAACGCGCTAACTTGAGTCTATTGGGGGTTACATTGGACAAGGTTCATTTTACCCTACTCTGTGACCTCAAAAGAGTACGCGATAGAAGACACAAGTTTCTTCCGGCACTGGTCGACGATTTCCGAGAGACCTGCATGGCCAGTGTATACGGCATACCCAAATATCGCACATATTCACATTGAGGTATTTATATCACATTTAGATTGACTGGAGGTCATCATTTGTGTTTAAGATTTGGTGTCATTCTCTTTCACGCGCCAGTCATATAGCCACTTAAATAAAGAGTTTGTTTTAGTTTGTTGTAGTCTTTTTTTTTCATTTTTAGTTTAAAGACTTAAAAAAGTGAACACAATTTACACTACAATAATTTATAAAGCATAAGACTAAAACTTAAGGCTGGTGATTGCAATTGGCAGTCCAATTAGACTGAAGTCTGTGCTAGGGCTGTCGAAATAATCTCGGACAAATTGTGTAAAAAAATATTTGTTTTATTTTAATTTTAATTTATATGAATTATGTATCTAACTAAAGTAAATTATTATTACTTTTCTTTGGATTATCATATATATGAAAAATACGGTAAAATTAAAAAAAATAAGTTAAGTTTGGTTGCGCCAGGGAATTTAAAGTAGAATCTATTAATAAAAAGGGGTACTCAGGTGAACAGAACAGGAATCATTGGAGTAAAGGGAATAGCCGGTACTGAAGAGGTGTCTGCAAAATCCTGGGTTTTTCTATATTCCCCTGAATGTGCTGGCGAACCACAATATATACATCGCGGGACACTTAACGAAGAAATCACTACGATCTCACGGCGGCAAATCAACAGGAATACGAGGATTTCCTGGATTTATACTTAAATGTTGCGGGAGCTCAACCTTCGCGTGCGGTTACTTGACGGAATGTGTGTACGACCATAGATGTCGCGGCTCGCGGTTTATTCTTAACTTGTACCGGCTAAGTTGCTAGGATAAAGGTGCAAAGGGTTAAGGAAAAAGGTTGTGTGTTATTTGGACAACTGGCGTTACCATTTTCACCCCCTTTAATGGGTTACCATTAAAACCCTTCATAAGATAAGAAAAATACTATGACTCTAAGAACGCACGATGTACACATACAGAATCACGGTACAATATTAATCATGCTACACACTAAAGCGGTTCCTGTAAATTAACAAGACTTATTCTAAATAAAACTAAAAACTAGCGGTCTTATATAAGATTTGCGGTTATATTTACTGTTTAGGCAGAGGACACAAACGAGCGACCGGACGTAGGTAAGTTCCTTTGACGGTTCTTACAGTGCAAACGCGCGTGACGCCATCTTTCGAGGGATGAACCTTCTCTATGAGCGCCAAGGGCCAAGATAGAGGAGGAACACTATCCTTCATTACAATTAATTCTGTCCCTGGCTCTATGGACGCGGTATGAGTATTCCACTTCTGCCGAACTTGTAAGCTGTGATCGTATTTCATTCTCCAGCGGTTCCAGAACGACTGAACCAAATTATCTAGTAAAGAATGTCTATGAAGTAAGCTAACTCGGTCAGACTCCACTTCAGGCGCGGGTATAGAGTTTAATGGAGCGGTATGTAAGAAATGATCTGGCGTTAGAGCCTAGAGCTGAGCGGGGTCAGAGCTCAGTAGTGTCAGCGGTCGCGAGTTGAGCAGACACTCTATCTGACTGAGGACAGTACTGAGTTCTTCATAGCATAAAATTTGTCGTCCGATTACTCGGAACAGATGCGTTTTTACAACTTTTACAACGCTTTCCCAGGCACCTTCGAAGTGTGGAGAATTTGGAGATATAAACTTCCACGTTATTCTACTCTCCGCGTACTCTATTTCTAATTTCGGATGGTACTCTACATCGAGGAATCCATATAACTCGCGAAGATAGGAATTACTACCTTTAAAATTTGTTGCGTTGTCTGTATACATAGTTTGTACCGGACCCCTCCTAGAAAGAAATCTCTTCAACGCTGCGAGAAAGCTCGGAGTGCCTCAACACTCTGACCACGTCTGTGGCTAACTCAACGTGTACAGCACGAGTAGTGAGGCACGTAAAAATGCAAAAGTACGCCTTTTCACTTCGGACGCCACGGCGACCGCGCCGCAGAACTGACTCAGTGTCTGCCAGTGAAATGGACTTCGCTCAAAATAAAATACTCCGCGCTCTGCAAAGCAAATATTTTGCATTAAAATATAATAACATAAAAAATAATAAACCTTGTTCACAAGCTTTTAATCGACTGAGGCCCTTCATTGCCAACGGTTTAATTCTTGTAGGTGGTCGACTATCCAATTCCGCTTTAGAAAGCTTAAGAAAAGATATACGAGAATCTTTCTTATTGGCATTATTGTTGGATTATTTTCGATTATAAAATCGAAAATAATACAAACAAAACTTGAAGGTAGTTCTAATAATGAGAACGCAACGAAATATAGTATGTCGCTTTTAAGCTTTGTTTGTTCTCGACTCCCTTACGCGGGCGGATTATAATGCATGACAAATGAATGAATTTTGTGCCATGTGTATGTAAATTGCAATTAGGTATTATTTGATATCAATTTATGAAATTACTATTTAATTAGATTAATAATAAACTATATAATATTATGCGGGGTTACGTGCTACTAATTAACACGGCGGGAAGTTAAATATACTATTGCAAACACGTTTGCACACAGTTGTAACTTTTAAAGAAATCTGTAGATATTTAATGAAATAAACTTATTTAATTCACTAATTGAAACCTAATTAAGGTACTCAATAGGTCGGTTATAATGTTTTATGCGGAGTAATTGCCGATAACTGGCTGTAAAGCGGTATGATTTAATACGGTAGGTACATATCCTTTAAACTATAAAATTCTAAAAGCCTCAAATCGGGCTCGAAGAACCACAAATATGGTTGCGCCAATTAATAAAAAGGGGTACTCAGGTGAACAGAACAGGAATCATTGGAGTAAAGGGAATAGTCGGTACTCACCTCTTCTGCAAGATCCTGGGTTCTTCTATATTCGTCTGAGTGTGCTGGCGAACCACAATATATATATCGCGGGACACTTAACGAAGAACACTAAGATCTCGCGGCGGCAAATCAACAGGAATACGAGGATTTCCTGGATTTATACTTAAATGTTGCGGGAGCTCAACCTTCGCGTGCGGTTACTTGACGGAATGTGTGTTACGCCATACGACCATAGATGTCACGGCTCGCGGTTTATTCTTAACTTGTACCGGCTAAGTTGCTAGGATAAAGGTGTAAGGGGTTAAGGAAAAGGTTGTGTGCAGTGTGTTATTTGGACAACTGGCGTTACCAAATTTAGTGCAACATTGTTATTGTATTTAAGTTTGAAGTAGGTATAGTAAATATGATTAAGTGTCTGTGATACTAATAGGTAGGTAAATATGTCTACTGTGCTAATAGTGTTAGCATCAACAAATCTTGTCATAAAGACATTTAAAGTTTTCATAAGAGGACACTTGCAGATATTTATTTATATCCAACTTTAATTAGATGCCTTCAGAGGGAGTTTGTTGAACAATTTTGGCAATACAGCTGAAAAATGCCTTTTAGCCTTTTTTATCGTAATCATATTTTGATCTTAGTGAGCCGTGAGTTCGTCAACCCAGAATTCTGACCCCTCGTTCACACCAAGGCAAATTTCAAATACATGTTGTGTGCAATGTTTTCAAAATACAAAAACATAAATCTTGTCGTAGACAAAATTTGTATGAAACTTGTCTGATGTAATTGTTTGTCACCTACTTGTTGTCTACATGTATATGATCTCATGTTATATACTTGTAGGCTTGTAGCCTTGTTTGACATGTGATTGCAGAAGTTGATGAATATTTCTGTTCAATTGACTACTGGTACTTGACTAATTGACAATTGACTACAATAGAAAGTGAAGGTACTGCGGAACTTTGCTTCATGAGTGCAG
The DNA here is from genome assembly GCF_905404315.1 of Leptidea sinapis. NCBI lineage: Eukaryota > Metazoa > Arthropoda > Insecta > Lepidoptera > Pieridae > Leptidea > Leptidea sinapis. Next base: position 15,975,415 of record NC_066271.1, on the reverse strand, counting down.
TATACTTGTAGGTACTACATAAAAAATTACCTAAAGAAAATCACGCAAGTACTGGTCGCGATCATTTTTGAGGAGACGACAGCAAGAAGGGGCCTTTCGTTCCTTCTTGAATGATTTAAGAATAGAAGACAGAAGTGGATTCAGAAATTTTGTTAGAATGAGACCAGTAAATTTGGAGAATTTGCTTCAAAAAGTTGCACCATACTTTTCTCAGCAGAATTCACAATATCGAGATGCCAACACTCCAGCAGAGCAATTATTTTTTTTATGGAGAAGGAGGACAAACGAGAGTACGCACGGGTCACCTGGTGATACGTGATCACCGCCGCACACATTCTCTTGCAACACCAGAGGAATCACTGGAGCGTTGCCGGCCTTGAAGGAAGGTGTACGCACTTTTTTTATCAGCTGTTTATTTCAGATTTCTAGCTACTGGTGACTCATATTCTTCTTTGTATTTGCATCGGATGTCATAGGCAAAATGTAGTTAATGCATTACTCGGTGCATTATTATGCTTGCGAGACGATTATAAAAGTATCAAAAGAATATCTTAATATAAGCCGAGATAAATATTGCTAATAAATCTTATGTCTTTGACCACTATAATATTTAGCTTCTTTTAGAGACTGGTTCTTATCAGAGCTAATATTACGTTATACAAAATAAAATGTTCTTATCAGAGCTAATATTACGTTATACAAAATAAAATGTTATCAGAGCTAATATTACGTTACACAAAATAAAATGTTCTTATCAGAGCTAATATTACGTTATATAAAATAAAATGTTCTTGTCAGAACGAATCTTTCGGCATACGCTTATTACAGTTATTATGCACGATTACTATTTCTACGATCTATAATGCTACGTTACAAGTTGGATATTAGACATTTGTGTTAATTGATATTATTGGTTGTAGGTACAGCTACAGGAGACCCCTTCAAGTGAAACGCACCGGCAACTTGATGAGTCGGCCTGTCCTTGACATTTTGATGGGCTGGGACGTCAAGTTGTTCGTAGGATCCGGTAACGTGGTATTTTGGGTATTGGTGGTATGTTTGTTAGATATGGTATCGGTAAGGTTTTGGGTAACTTGTACAGGTAAAGGTAATGAATATAATGTATTGTTTTCTTCAGTTTCATTTAATAAATATGCAGGTTTTAAACGGTCGATCGATATGTTTGTCGACATGGTAACTGAATGGTATAAACTTTACCGCTTCGTTTGATAACACGGTACGGTCCTTCATATGGTGTTTGTAATGGTGGTTTTACTGAATCTATTCTAATAAACACATGACTGCATGTATGTAAGTCTTGATGAACAAATATGTGTTTGTTGTTACTTTGTGAAGTAGGTGAGTGTGGTTTGTTAGCTGCGATATGGGTACGTAATTTATCAACGTAGGTATGATCCAATGAGGTAGATGATGTTTATGTGTTTATGTCAAAGAAATCACTTGGTAGACGAAGGTTATAGCCGTATGTTAGTTCGGCGGCGCTAACGCCTGTGTTCGATCGTAGAACTGCGCGCAGGCCTAATAATACGGTTGGTAATTCATTGACCCATACACAGGTGTTCGTTAACCTTGAACGAAGGGCTGTCTTCAAGCAACGATGAAAGCGTTCTACCTTTCCGTTACTATTTGGATTATAGCTAGTACTTCTTATCCGTTTAACTCCCATAGTTTTCATGTGATTGGTAAACAGAGAGCTTTCGAACTGTCGACCTTGATCGCTTGTTAGTGTCGCTGGGCATCCAAATCTTGAGATCCAGTGATTGTATATGATATCTGCAATTGTCTCGGCTGTAATATTGTCGCTAGGGATTGCCTCAGGCCAACCAGTATGTCTGTCGATCATTGTTATCAGATAACGATGTCCTTGAGCAGAGGTAGATAGAGGTCCAACAATATCTATGTGTATATGCTGAAAACGATCGCTTGCGTCAATACATTGAATTTTGCTGACTGTGTGGCGTTGTATTTTACTTTTCTGACAATTTATACAAGTTTTACTCCACTTCCCGATGTCGATATTCATTAATGGCCAAAAGAATTTTTGACATATTAATTTACGTGATGTTCATATTCCTGGGTGAGTAATATTATGTACACTATTAAAAATTTGTTTGCGGAATTCTGTGGGTATGTAAGGACGTATATGACTTGTTGATGTTTCGCAATATAATTCTAGGTTCGTGTTAGGTACATTTATTTTCTTTGTTGTGTTATGCTGCTGTCTCTCTCTTGTGCGATTGATAATTCGCTGTAGTCGATCGTAGGTGGCACTGTTATTGTTTCTATTCGACTTAATGCGTCTGCAATAATATTGTTTTTTCCACTGATGTGTCGAATATCGGTTGTGAATTCACTGATGAATAATAATTGGCGCGTTCGGCGTGGCGTTTCGTTTGCAGTATGTGTTTTATTCATAGCGAATGTGAGGGGTTTGTGGTCTGTGAATATAATTAATTCACGTCCTTCAAACATCTTACGGAAACGTTTCACTGACTTATAGACGGCTGAGAGTTCTCGGTCATACGCTGAGTATTTCTTCTCCGCCTCTGAGAATTTCTTTGAGAAGTAACCGAGTGGTTGCCAATTATTTTCGATATATTGTTGTAGGACTGCACCTACTGCATTGTCAGACGCATCGCAGAATATTGCGATAGGGGCATCATGTGATGGGTGAGCGAGTAAGGTAGCTTTGGATATGCTATTCTTGCACTCTTCGAATGATTATGATGCTTCGTCGGTCCATGCAATTATTGTTTTATCACGTTTCTTGACATGGTGAAGGTAAGCGTTTAGCGGAGCTTGTATTGATGCGGCATTCGGTATGTGGTCACGATAGAAATTTAACATGCCTAGAAATCGTCTTAAACCTTCTATAGTTTTCGGTTTTGAATATTCGGTAATGGCTTTAATCTTCTCTTCTGGCGGCTGTATACCGTTTTTTTATACGATGTATCCAAGAAATTTTACTTCCGTTTGGCCTAAGTTACACTTCGCGGGGTTGATAGTGATACCGTTTTCTTCCAATCTTCTAAGAACTGTCCTTAGGTGATCGCGATGCTCAGTCTCGTTTGCTGAGGCTATGAGCAAATCGTCAATGAATGGGAAAATGTAGTCTAATCCACGGAGCACTTCGTGAATAAATCGCTGAAATGTTTGTCCCGCATTCTTCAGACCAGGACACATGCGAGGAAAATCGAATAAACCCATTGGTGTGATGATAGCTGTCTTCTCTATGTCCTGTTCCCTGGTCTTCAATTGTTGGTAAGCGCGGTTGAGGTCGATTGTGGAGAATATTGTTTTTCCAGACAGATGATGGGTGAAGTCCTTGACTCTCGGCACTGGATAACGATCGGGTTTGGTTATGCTGTTCAATCGTCTATAATCACCACATACCCGTATATCTCCATTCTTCTTAGGTACTATATGGAGTGGTGAAGACCATGGACTTTTACTCGGTCTGCAGAGTCCTTGTTGCATCATGTTTTCAAATTATTTCTTCACTATTTCATAACGATGAGGTGGAATGGGACGAGCACGGCAATGTAATGGAGGTCCTTGTGTTTCAATATAATGTTCCACGTTAATTTTTGGCGATAATTGCATCGATGTTAATCTCGTGGTACCGGGGAATTCGGCGAGTATCGCGTGGTACGGGGCCTGTGTATCGATACTTCGTATTGTGGGTGAGTTCGTTGACATTATTGGCGCGTTGATTTTTAAATTTGTGACGGCATCAATTAATCTTCGATTTTTTAATTCTACGATAAGTTGATGGTGGTTGAGAAAATCGGCACCTAATATTGGTTTCGTGACGTCAGCTACAATAAACTTCCACTCGTATGGTCGACGGAGGTTGAGATCGAGTTCTAATGTTTGCTCACCATAAGTTGAAATTGTTGTGTTGTTTGAAGCGTACAATTTAAATGGTAGAGGCGTTGCTTTCAGGCCTAGTTTTCTTGGTAGGACGGATATATTAGCACCGGTATCTACTAAGAATGACATCTTTGTTTTCTTGTCTGTGACAAAAAGGCGGTATGAAGTGTGAAGGACGCCGGGTTCCGCCGCAGCTAACGTCCGTTCTAGTTTCCCGATGGCTCTTTCTTGAAGCTGCAGGGCGTAGTACAACGTCGTGCTTCACTACCAAATCGGCGATGGTAATAGCAGTAAAGTATTGGTGAGCTATTGAGTGTGCGGGAACGGTGTTGTAACGAAGTTCTATTGCGAGATGACGAGCGAAATCGGTGGCGATGATAGTATTGAGATGGCCTTGACTTGAGTTCGGCGACTTCTAGTGATAGTTTTCGTAAAAAGGAATTGTGTGTGATCTACCTGATTTGACGTCGATGATTCTGGACCTGATGCTGGTGGCTGGCTGGAGACGGCTGCTACCTCCTGGATTTGCTCCATCATCGTGTCAGCAAGCAACGCTAGTTCCTCCAGTGCAGCGTGGACTTCGCGCTGAATGACTCGCTGACGGCGAGCACGGAGCGGACGTGGGCTGGCAGCAGCTTACTCCACATCATGCGGAGAGTGGAGTCGGTAGCCTTGTCCCTTGCAAGGTTACGCATGCGTCGCAGTAGCTGTGAAGGCTTCTGGTCTCCAAGCTCCATCTCGGCGAGTAGCTTCTGGAACTTGCGGCTGTCGGATTCTTCATACACCGATATGAGACGTTCCTTGATTGCTGAATATTGTTTGTCTCTCGGTATGTTAAATAGGATGTCGGAGATTTGTTCGATGTCAGCCTTTTCTAATTGGACGAGCACCATCTGTGTCAGCTGGGCTGGACTCCTCTTGAGATCATCGGTAGCGGCTTCAAAGCTGTGATACCACAATCGCGGATTTTCCCGCCAAAATGGTGGTATGCGCATCGACAGTGAAGTGCTGGAGATTTCTGTCGCGGTTGGCGCTGGGAGTCGCTGAGCCTGGTTTGTGTCTTCCATTTCTTGGTCGGGTTGATATTCCTCGAGCAGAGATTCGTCGAACAGGAATTCGACGTATCGGCGAGCTGATGAAGCTGATCTTCGATGTGTAGCCGGGCAGAGGTTCGGTGTTCTTCTGTTCTGGCTTCCTTCCGTCGGCGTTCCTGTTCGGGTTTCTTCCGTCGGTGTTCTTGTTCGGGTTCCTGGCTTCCTTCCGTTGGCGTTCTAGTTCGGGTCCCTGGCTTCCTTCCGTCGGCGTTCTTGTTCGGGGTCACCACTTTAGAGACTGGTTCTTATCAGAGCTAATATTACGTTATACAAAATAAAATGTTCTTGTCAGAACGAATCTTTCGGCATACGCTTATTACAGTTATTATGCACGATTACTATTTCTACGATCTATAATGCTACGTTACAAGTTAGATATTAGACATTTGTGTTAATTGATATTATTGGTTGTAGGTACAGCTACATTCTCCTTTTCCACTAAAAAAAAGTGGTCTGTCCGGTAAATGTTTAAAACTTTATCCACCAAGCATGGATAGAGTATAAAACTTGTTTTAAATAAGTTTTATTAATAAACTTAACAATACTTATTAAAAACATGTATGTTTTATGTTGGTGTTACCTCTGTGAATGTATCAGACTGTATCAAACATGTCTCAGATCTATATGTGATGTGTTTTATACTTGTTTGCAACACAGTGTGAACACAGGAATGTTTCAGACAATTCCAATACATGTTAAAAACAAATAATTATGTTTTGACTAGTATTCTACAAGTTTTTGACTTGTTTCTTGGTGTAACCCAGGGGTAAGAGGGATCAAAATTACACTTGTCACTGAGACAAAAGATGGTTAGTTTCATTTGCCCATTTTTTTATTTCACTAGCTAGGGAAGCCACCACCCAAAACGAAATAATGCTTCCACAGCACTTCATGGTGGAGAATGGCTCCAATGCTGTACCCACCTAGGAGGCATCCTAAGCAATGACGTCTTCCACCAGGTATAAGTAATTGCATGGTATTGGAACAATAAATGAAAAGAAAAAAAGAAAACAATGTTGTATAATACCTTTTATTTATTTTTTTCTATAAACTGGAATGCTTCTTCAATTTCCACAAAATTCAACTATTATTGCTTTAAAATGTAATTGGTTATCACATATTATATTAAGATGTCAGAGCAATATCACTCTAGCCTTTTGCATTAGTATAAAAAGCTAACCTCTGAATGAAATTTCTTTTGACTTAAATCTAGATCCTTAGGATACATAAAATTCTCTTTGCAAAATATAATTATTTATTAACATTTTTAATTTTATGTTTTCACTGATGAAGCATTTCATCAACTAGTGAACAATCTCAGTACCATAGCTGACAATTATTACTAACTACTATTAACTATCAACTATTTTTATTTTTATTGAAGAGTGAAAGAAACAGAATGCTGGGAGTTTCATGAGCCGCTTCTCTCTCAGCGCCATTTGTTTCTGAAGCGGTAGTAGTATCTAGTATATTAGAAACGACATCAAATATACCAGCGCGTCCTTAAAAGATTTTACCCCAGGATGGTACCAGAGTCAGAGATCCCTCCCCAAGCATTCTCGCTTGGGCTGCCCATCATATTCTGGGGAGGGCACAGAACCGCGCATTTCGGAGGAAGGCCGGCAACGCTCCTGTGATTCCTCTGGTGTTGCAAGAGAATGTGGGTGGTGGTGATCACTTAACACCAGGTGACCCGTACACTCGTTTCCATAAGTATTCCTAGTTTTCCATAAAAAAAATCTAAACTAATCAATTTTGAGAAAATAAATGCCTTTTATACCCTTTATTGTGATACTTATTTTGAAAGATGAAACTAATTATATTATTTTATAATTTCAACACAGGTTAGCCAGCCGACACCTACTATGTGCCTATTTTGCAAGAAAACACCCTGGGCTTAACATTTTTAAACCCACTTTGTAAGCTCTAAAATACTCAGCAGGTGTCTGTAGGTTTCCTCACAATGTTTTGTCAACCATAAGAGTATCAACTAAATATTATAGACATACTATAAATTGGAAAATTTAAAAGTAATTGGTTCATGGCTGGCTTGGAAAAACACTGATGCCTTAAAAACTGAGAGGAAAAGGCACTTACGCCTTTGTGCCACATTTTATAGAATTTATATTTAATTAACAATTAAAGCTCCCTATCTACACTTATACACATATTTATAATACATTATTATCACAACTTCAGTCCTTTCGCCAACAAATCTTTATTAGCCTCTTGTATTTGCTTTTGCAGCTCTAAAAAGGCAGGCTCACAATTATTAAAGGTAAAAACTCTATATAGTACAACAGTCACTGCATATAATCCAAATAGTGTTACAATGAAAATTGGTGAGAACAATATAAAATTCATATTCTCTTCTATAACTGGGTGTTTGATATATCCACCCACTAGTGAGAACCACACTGCAAAGAAGGCTGAGGCAACCGATATCCATTCTAGTAGTTTTGTCATTTTTCTGGAAAAATTATCAACAAAAAGTTATTAATGTCATTAGCTGTGATTTTTAAGGACTACAGGATAAATTCTGATTAGAAACATAAACGGTATTCTGCTTTATTCAGTAAATTAAATATTTATCAAGCACGTTAATATTATTCACAAGCACGTTTTAATGTTTTTATACATCATTAGAACAGTAGATTGATGAATTGAAGATTTTGGTTACGCATTCTGCTTTTTTTAATATCCAATATTAATACAAACATTACTAATTACTTCTAGTATACTTTAATGAACCCACAACAATAGTATGTAACAAATATTTTTTTACAGATCTTGTATTATTAGTACTACTACAAATAACATAACCTAAATAGTAAAAATTACAATTAAACTCAATAATTAAAGTTAAATACTCACATCATGTACCTCGGTACTATTATTAAAATATAATATTATAAAAAATTTATTTCTGACGATATTATATATTATTTTTTGAGTTTTTTTTTTTTCCTTCTTTTGGCAATAGCGTTTACTTTTTGCCAATAACGTAAATTAAAAGATTGGGAAACTAAGTTAAAAAAGGATACGGAACACGGGAAAGGATCAGATAAGTAGAAAGAGGATTGAAACGGATATTAAAAATTTCATAAATATACATATATATACTTGCTACTTACACAACATTACAAATATTTAAACTTTAATATGATTCTGAAGAATGAAAGATGACAATATTTTATAAAATTTACATGGATACATAATTAGACAGGATATACAGGTAGGAAAAGGAACATTAAGAGATATTAGATCATTCAGGAATGAGGAGCGGTCGTATAGAGAACATGAAAAGAAAATGTGATCTAGATCACATTTATCGGATTCACATTCACACATGTCAGTAGATACAATGCCTAATCTATTAAGATGAACAGGAGTGCAAACATGACCCAAACGCATTCTTATGATAGAAGAACATACTAACTTATTGCATTTGGCACGGAAAAACCATGGTTTAAATGAAATAAGTGGCTAAAGGTTAAAATATTTCCTGCCTTTTGATTGACCAGTTTCAGTCCAAAGTCTATTCCAACAATCCTGAAGGTGAACTATAAGAAGAGCACCTAGATCCTGGCAAAAAACTTTATAAGGGAAAATGTCGCCATCGACCACGGCTTCATTAGCTAGTTGGTCTGCTTTTATATTACCAGGAATGTCGCTATGGCTGGGGATCCATACAAACAACACAGAAAGACAAAAGTGATTGCATTTATTTAATAGATTTCTTATTTCTATGACAACAGAAGAAATGTTTTTTGATTTAAATGGGAACCTATTGAGAGACTGTAAGGCACTTTTTGAATCAGAGAAAATTATTGTTTTTGGAAGTTTAAATAGAATAATATATTCAATAGCCTTAAAAATACCATAACATTCCCCAGTAAACACCGATGTTTCCGGAGGAAGTTTAATTTTCTGTGATATTTTAAATTGAGCGTGATAGACACCTACACCAACGGGATCCGAGGAGGAATGTTAAGACGCGTCTGTGTAAATATGATGGTAATCAACCCAAACAGTATTTTTAAGAAGATTAAACGAAAAATTTGTACTAATATCGTGCTTATTTAAATCTGAGTTAAAATTAATTTCTGGAAGCAACATTAATGCTTCAAAGCTAGTACTGAAAAGAGGATAATTAATGGATCGATGAATAGGAGCTTTTATGTTGATAAATTTCTTAAAACTATTGATTAGACAAGGTGGTTTTTTATTTGACCAATATGCAGATGAATCTATATAATGAGAAAGTTTCTGAAGTTTGTTAAAAAGAGAGTGGTTAAGAAACTGAAAATTTTTTGAGTTGTTGTTTACGTAAACAATATTTTCTTGGATTTTTATGACCTGGTAACTAAGACATTTAGGTAAAGTCTTTTCAGTACTCCATTCTCTACAGCTGCGGTGAACTGTGAACCCTCAGAGCATTAATATAAAGCCTGGCGAGCGCGCATTTAAGTCAATATTTTCTAAGTTGTTACACCCTTTCATTGAGAAGATAGGACTGCGATAGAAAGAGACGTCATGAGGCAATCAACTTCAATTCAAATCCATTTTGTAGCCGATTTTTATTCGAGTAAGGTAGTGCTTGTCCTCCAAATAAGAAATTTAAACAAAATGTTGTGAGATAAGCCGAGAACGTCTTGAAGGCTTCCAATTTTTGCTGTCTAGATCCGTCATAGAGACATCTTTAAATTTTTCATGCGCTAGAAACCTACACATAAAAATGGAATAATATACTTAATCGATCGAAAAAAATTGATTTCCCTACATAATATTCCATAAGAAAGGTATGGCAATTTTGATAGCTCACAGAATTTTACCAACATATAAATTGGTAGTTATATTTGAAACAGTAATTTGATTTGAAACTGTCATATTTACTACAGTAACTACGATGATCATCGAATCGATAGCAATATTGTGACCGCACAACACGATGAAATTAATATTCAGCATATTTTTAATATTTTTTTTTAATGGAATAGGAGGACAAACGAGCGTACGGGTCACCTGTTGTTAAGTGATCACCGCCGCCCACAATCTCTTGCAACACTGGAGGAATCACAGGAGCGTTGCCGGCCTTTAAGGAAGGTGTACGCGCTTTTTAATATGAGTTCAATTATTTAAATACCGAAAGCATAAATATGAGCGTTTCACAAAGTAAATTCAAATTCCAATATTTTACAACACAAATAAAAATAGGTCAAAACATTAACCTGTCAAATGACAAATTCCCGTCTTCAACTGATTTCTCACTGCTACGGCTATTTATAATTTTAATAAATGCGTTTTCGGAATCGAGCAATATAAACAAAAACATACTTTTTTCTCGCTGTAACAGTACTGTACACTCGCAATGGTCAACAGCCTGGTGATCAAAATGAAGTAAAATGGCTTGAAGCTATTGTTTTGCATTTCAAGACAAACAAGGTGAGATATGTCTGTCTCTTTTCAGTGCATTGCGATTCGCCTAGGTTAGAAAAAAGTCAGTGTTGTACTTGATAATTGCTCTGAGTGTAAAAGAAGGCACTTGGTCAGAACTAAGATATGTATTATCAACTGGATTTGTACAACCTTTGCTTCTGAAAATAATAAGTTACTACTGATGTGGTTCTAGAAGATATCGATTATGGTGATAATAAAAATAACTTAATAATAATAATCTTTCACAATATTTTTGATGTTGTGGAAATCGCATTTGCTACTCTTAACTACTAATAAGAGCTTACGTCAGAAGTCATAAAATTATGGTTTCATACTTCCGTTCCTTAGGGCATTTACAGTCTAATATTTAATTCGTCACTCTTTTTGTTTGTTGTGATCTCATTCATCGAAGTTATTATTATTACATTACACATCCAGGAATATACTTAACTCTGGTCTAAGTAGTTATAAATATTATAATCTTTGGTCACAGTACTGAGACATTGCAATTCAAATGAAAGAACTGTGGAACACCTTATTTTCGACTGCCACACATTTCTGATTGACAGACTTGTGCTGGCTAGTGAAATCAGCGATTAAAATTTTTTATGTGATTCTTCATCCCGCCCGCCTCCACTTGATCAGTTATTAAGAGACAAAAGAAGTTATAAACCATTATATAAATATATTCAGAATAGAATTCTAACAATATAAAAGAAAGTGAACTGTGAAATGAAAAGTATACATATTTAGATAATAAAAAAGACTTGACTTAAAGGTCTTAGTTACCAGGGCATAAAATGCCAAAACAAAATGGAAATCTCATAATGACAAGCGACATTGTCATTTCCAATTTCCATTTTCCAATGCTAGGTAGGTAGGGAAAAAAGGGCGGGAAACTTAAGATCGGTCGCACGTAATTTTGATAATTTTTCATTTTATTTTTAAATTTCATGTAAATATTTAGATATTTTGATCAGATAAGTTGTAGTTTGTATATATTTTAGTAGTTAGTTTTTATTAAAGTGTTAATTTGTGTAAATTTCATCCTATTGGTAAGTCTTCTTTTCTTCACTTTTCTATATGATGGACCCCCCGGATGATCCTGGGGGGACAGCCCCTGATATAGGTCATGTAGTGACAATTTCTCATAATGACGAAGGTAGCACGATAGTTCTGTGTCTCAGATATCTAGTGGCCGTAAAAGACGACGAAAACACCGTGGTGATAAGAAAGATATTAAGGAAAGTGATTGCAAATGTGTAGACATTAGTGATAAACAAATTCTTTCCAAAGTCGATTCCTGCAATAATTCTTCTATAGTAGTAGAGAACATACAAAAAAATAACACAGACACTCCACAACAGCCACAGCCCCCTGTTGCAAGGCTGTTATATAACTCATTAGATGCTGCTCCTTTTGTTGTACACATTCAGAAACAGTATTCATCTCCCGATGATAATGTTACTTTACATCCAGTTACATTTGGTCGTTTTCTCAAAAGAAATTCTATTAAAAATATTGTGAATGGAAGTTTAAAAAGGATAGGCCGGAATAGGTTATCTATTTCTTTTTCTAAGTACCAAGATGCAAATGACTTTGTTGAAAACAAAAATTTAGAAAATGAAAAATATAAGGCTTTTATTCCATCATTTTCTGTGAGTAGAATAGGAATAGTCAGAGGAGTACCAGCTGAGTGGTCTGAAGAGGAAATAAAAGATAATGTTTCTGTTCCTATTGGCTGTGGCCCAATCATAAAAATTAGGAGAATAAAACGAAAGATGATGATTGATGGACAAAACCATATTAAATGTACTGAGTCTGTGGTATTTACTTTTGATGCACAGTTTTTGCCTAAACGAGTATATATGTGCTACACTTCTCTTACTGTAGACTTGTATATATATCCTACTATTCAATGCTACAATTGTTGTCGGTTTGGTCATGTGAAATCTCAATGCAGATCTAAACCAAGATGTTTTAGATGTGGTCAAGGACATAGTGGTGATAACTGCTCTGTTCAAGATGATTTTATATCTTGTTGTTTATGTAAAGGTTCCCATATTGCAACTGATAAAAAATGTTTAGAATATGAAAGACAAAGAGCTATAAAGGAATCAATGGCTAAAAACTGTATTTCCTATTCAGAAGCTTCAAAGATACATCCAACTGTCTCTCGAATTTCATATGCAGATACATTACTCTCATCACCTAACATCACTCCTAATACTTTTCCAACCCAGCATCAACATTCAACACATAAAGCTATAAACAATACTTCATATAAAAAAACTGTTTTTGTTAAACCAAAGCCTCCACCTACACTTAGCAAAGGATATGACAAATCTGCTCACCAAGAAATTTTAAGGGATTTTAATATTCCCCAACCCTCTAATGGATGTGCATTAATTAACAAAGTAAATGAAAATCCTTTGGAATCCTCAGTAATTGATTTAATTATTTCTCTTATAAAATCTCTTAGTCAATCGAATGAATTTTCACCGTCCAACGCTGCCTTATTAGTTTCTGCAATTACTCAAATTTATAAACCAAATAATGGACAAAGTTCTTCAATGGAATTGTCAAAGCTTCACTCCTAAAAAAAGTGATCTTATTTATTTATTAAATAAATATAAACCTTATATCTGTGCTCTTCAAGAGACATGGTTGAAACCAGGATCTTTATTTAAGATTCGAGGTTATTCATGTCTCAGAGAAGATCGTGTGGATGGGCATGGCGGAGTAGCCATGCTTGTGAAACACCCTCTTTCCTTTTCTCTCTTCTCTATTCCTTCTCACAGTAATGATTTTTCTATTATTGCTGCTTTAGTTGAAAATATCTGTTATGTATCTATTTATATACCTCATCCTTCTTCTGCAATCTTAAATGAAATCAAAGATATTATTTCCATTCTTCCAAAGCCTTTTATGATCCTTGGTGATTTTAACTGTCGCCATGAATCCCGGGGTTACTTATCTTCTAATAGTTATGGTAACACATTAATAGATATATTTGATTCAGTGAATTTGTGTATATTAAATGATGGTCGTCCTACACGACGTTCTCATCCTGACGAGGGCCCAAGTGCTCCAGATTTAACAGTCACTACACCTAATCTTGCTTCTTCTTTGTCCTGGGATCCATTACGATCTACTTTTGGTAGTGATCACTTCCCACTATTATTATCATTTCCAACCTGCAATAATAACAATAAAGTATTACATAAAACTTATTCTCCTCGTTTAAAATATAAGCTTAATGATGTTGATTGGGATTTATATAAAGATCTAATAAAAAACAAAATTATTACACTTCCAAAAATTAATCCAGGTACAGAATCTCAGTGTGCAGATTCTTTAGCAAGAATCTTTATTGAGGTTGCCAATGAGATATTTCCAAGTAAAAATAGCTCTTTGGGTTTTATTCCTTCTCCTCCTTGGTGGGATAACGAATGTACTGAGGCAGTAAAGAGAAGAAAATATGCTGAAATTACATACTGTCAATGCTCCACTGATGAGAATTTTGAAATTCTTACAAAGAGTATGTCAGAAACTTCAAAATTTCTAAAGAAAAAGAAATTTGATGGCTGGAAAAATTTCTGCTATTCAATATCACCTGATGTCAAACCATCTCTTGTATGGCAAAATATAAGAAGGTTTAGATCTGCATACAAAGATTCATCTCCAAAATCAATCTCTTTTCATTTAGTTAATAGCTTTTTAGATAAATTGGCTCCACCTTTCGTTCCTGAAGACTTAATAATTGGTTACCCTGTAATAAATATAAATAATGATAACTGTTTTGGTTTAAACAGTATATTTTCTCTCACTGAACTAAAAGGTGTATTGTCTCATGTTAAGGATTCTGCTCCTGGACTGGACGGTATTCCGTATTCCTTTATCTCTCATTTAGATGATGATGCTTTATTTTATTATTTATCTCTTATAAATTCCATAGTGACATCTGGTAACATCCCCTCCACGTGGAAACGTCAAGAAATAATTCCCGTACTGAAACCTAATAGGTGTTCTGCAGACCATTCTGCCTATCGCCCAATCGCACTTTCTTCTGTTTTGATGAAAATTACAGAACATCTTATAAAAAATCGTTTAGAATGGTTAGTTGAGCATAACGGTCTATTATGTGAATCCCAATTCGGTTTCAGACGTGGGAAAAGTACTATTGATAGCTTAAGTATATTCATTTCTGATATTCAATTATCATTTTCAAATAATAAATCAGTAATAGCTGCGTTCTTAGATATAAATTGTGCCTATGATAATGTCGTAATAAGTATATTAAAGAGTAAGCTTTTACAACTTAATATACCTCTGCTATTAACAAATTTTATCATAAACATGCTTTCCGAAAGATACATAATCCGGAAACTAGATGACAGGAAGTCAATTACTCGACTTGTTTCAAAGGGCCTCCCCCAGGGATCAGTACTTAGCCCAATATTGTATAATATTTATACACACGATTTAAAATCATCACTTAATTGTGTAAATGTTCTTCAGTATGCTGATAATCTATTAATTTACTGTCGTGATATTTCTATTGAAAAAGCTAGTTCTTCTATAACACAACCGCTGATAAATTTAAAAACTTGGTTGGACTTAAATGGCCTTGATCTATCACCTGAAAAAAGTACAATAGTTTTATTCACGAGATCAAGAACTCCTCCTCCTATTTCTATATTTTATGAGGGTTATCAGATTCCAGTTAAAGATAATGTTAAGTTTTTGGGAATTGTCTTAGATTCGAAACTAACTGGTATCCCACATTGTGATTACCTAAATGCTAAATGTGAGCATACTCTTAATATTTTAAGATGTCTGTCAGGTGTTTGGTGGGGTGCGCACCCTTTTTGCATGAAATTGTTATATAATGCTCTTATAAGAAGTATATTAGATTATGGTACATTCTTGCTGGAGCCTGGTAGTGTTAAGGCATTTAAAAAACTAGATCTCATACAGTCCAAAGCTTTACGAGTAGTTTCTGGTGCTATGCGGTCAAGTCCTATCAATGCTCTTCAAGTACAATGTGGTGATCCTCCACTACATCTACGTCGTCAATATTTAGCAGACAAATTTATATTCCGATCTTTTCAGTTTCTTAACCACTCTCTTCATAACAAACTTCAGAAACTTTCTCATTATATAGATTCATCTGCATATTGGTCAAATAAAAAACCACCTTGTCTAATCAATAGTTTTAAGAAATTTATCAACATAAAAGCTTCTATTCATCGATCCATTAATTATCCTCTTTTCAGTACTAGCTTTGAAGCATTAATGTTGCTTCCAGAAATTAATTTTAACTCAGATTTAAATTAATTAATTAAGTTGATTACCATCATATTTACACAGACGCGTCTAAACATTCCTCCTCGGATCCCGTTGGTGTAGGTGTCTATCACGCTCAATTT
The DNA here is from genome assembly GCF_905404315.1 of Leptidea sinapis. Lineage (NCBI taxonomy): Eukaryota > Metazoa > Arthropoda > Insecta > Lepidoptera > Pieridae > Leptidea > Leptidea sinapis. Next base: position 15,959,556 of record NC_066271.1, on the reverse strand, counting down.
AAAATATCACAGAAAATTAAACTACCTCCGGAAACATCGGTGTTTACTGGGGAATGTTATGGTATTTTTAAGGCTATTGAATATATTATTCTATTTAAACTTCCAAAAACAATAATTTTCTCTGATTCAAAAAGTGCCTTACAGTCTCTCAATAGGTTCCCATTTGAATCAAAAAACATTTCTTCTGTTGTCATAGAATTAAGAAATCTATTAAATAAATGCAATCACTTTGGTCTTTCTGTGTTGTTTGTATGGATCCCCAGCCATAGCGACATTCCTGGTAATATAAAAGCAGACCAACTAGCTAATGAAGCCGTGGTCGATGGCGACATTTTCCCTTATAAAGTTTTTTGCCAGGATCTAGGTGCTCTTCCTATAGTTCACCTTCAGGATTGTTGGAATAGACTTTGGACTGAAACTGGTCAATCAAAAGGCAGGAAATATTTTAACCTTCAGCCACTTATTTCATTTAAACCATGGTTTTTCCGTGCCAAATGCAATAAGTTAGTATGTTCTTCTATCATAAGAATGCGTTTGGGTCATGTTTGCACTCCTGTTCATCTTAATAGATTAGGCATTGTATCTACTGACATGTGTGAATGTGAATCCGATAAATGTGATCTAGATCACATTTTCTTTTCATGTTCTCTATACGACCGCTCCTCATTCCTGAATGATCTAATATCTCTTAATGTTCCTTTTCCTACCTGTATATCCTGTCTAATTATGTATCCATGTAAATTTTATAAAATATTGTCATCTTTCATTCTTCAGAATCATATTAAAGTTTAAATATTTGTAATGTTGTGTAAGTAGCAAGTATATATATGTATATTTATGAAATTTTTAATATCCGTTTCAATCCTCTTTCTACTTATCTGATCCTTTCCCGTGTTCCGTATCCTTTTTTAACTTAGTTTCCCAATCTTTTAATTTACGTTATTGGCAAAAAGTAAACGCTATTGCCAAAAGAAGCAAAAAAAAAAAAAAAAGGTAGGTAGGGTAAATACTAAAAAGTAAATACAAAATAATAAAAAAGAGTAATTGGGCAGGTAGGCCGTAGTTTCTGTAAATAGTAAATAAATACTTAATTCTAGTAACTACTAACTGTGGTAATAAGTACTAGACACTGTATTAAGTTGTTAACAAAAATTCCAAAACTAGCAATATTACGTTAAATACCTGAAGGAGAAAAGTAGATGTAACATCTGCAAAATGACTAGCACACAGTCCTACAATAATGAAAAAGTGGTTACTGGTGAGGTGGAATATCCTGCTAATGATCCAGCATCTGGAGCCTTCTTCCAACCCGATTACAAAAAGTAAGTTGTTCTTGTTAATCATTTGTTAAGTCAATTTTATAGATTCATGTCTCATAGTTAGTCATAGTTTATGTCTCATAATTAGATCGTCAATAAGTTGATTTTTCTGATTATGCATAATATAATGGTGTAGTGAAAGTACATAATGTATGTATGTTTTTACTTTCTAATATGGTATGTTTTTACAGTTTTCTTACAGGAATGAGGTAATAAACTAATAGTGACACATCTTCCATAATAATATATAATTTTATATATTTCTCCTTAGTCAATGTGTGTTCTATTAATTATTGCATGTATGACTTTTCAATTAAGAGGCTTATTCTTAATATATTTACATTATTCATATGAGTTTTATAGTAAATAAATATTCTTTCTTAATTTCAGGGAAATATTCTTTTGAATAGTTAATATTATGACCATTTCTCCAATTGCATTATTTTTATGAATTGTAAAATATTATATTTTTTTTTCAGAAATGATGACTTGAAATTGATGCTTGATGGCTCCAAAGACTCACTGAAGTTAGAAGCCATGAAGAGAATAATTGGAATGATTGCTAAAGGGAGAGATGCTTCGGATTTGTAAGTTAAATATCCTTAAAACTGTTAAAAATTTGTACAACATTTGTTAAAAACATTGTAATTATTGCTAAACCACCCTCCAGAAATATGAGGGTAATTAGAAAATTAATGTCATAAATAAGTAATCAATAAGAAAATAAATATGTTTTGATTCTGGGCACCGGTACCATCACTTGTAAATTCGTTTACACCGATCAAATGACACACTCTAAGCTTGTTAGTCTTCTGAAAGTGACATTGGCGAGTTGTGGTGCCCCTTCCACACAAGCCACTAGAAATGATAGAATAAGCGTAAGTATAATCATAAGCATTTTTTTTGTAATGGAATAGGAGGTAAAACAAGTGTACGGGTCACCTGGTGTTAAGTGATCACCGCCGCTCACATTCTCTTGCAACACCATTTGTTGGGAGGAAGGGGAGGGGGGGAATGACCTCCGGTCCTCGACACTAACCTATGTGAAACATAGCGGCACAAGGCCGCTACTTCACTCCGGTATTCTGTGCGAGTGTGGTAAGTAACCCGGCCCTATTGAACCCCAGTGATAAAGTGCTTAAAAAATTCTTTATTATTGCACTAAAAAAATAACTTTTTTATGAGGAAAAGTGACAAGGGGAGCTAGACATACACTTGATGGTAATTGTAATGTATAGTTACAATCCAGTGCCACTCATGATTCTTGAAATACCCAAAATTCCAAGTGGCTTCACAAATCACTCAAGATGTTAAGTCTCTGTACCGAAGTTATTGCACTAGCTTTAGCTTCCTTTAAATCTAAAGATAATATTGCTTGCCACAACTGCTTTATCTTATATATAAAATTCTCATGTCACAATGCTAGTTTCCTTAGTCCTCCGAAACGGCTTAACTGAATTTTACTAAATTTTATATGCATATTCAGTAGGTCTGAGAATCGGCTACTATCTATTTTTCATCCCCCTAAATGTTAAGAGAGGTCCAGTGGTCCACCCCAAAATTTTATTTCCTATTTTTTTTGGACATAATTTTTTATGCTCTAAAAAATTACATACAACCCTAAATTTTCAGCTCTCTATGATCAAACCCTATTTTTGTATCGCCATTTCTATATTATTCTGTTCCATCTACAAATCCGCTATATGGTTGCAAGATGGCAATGGATCAAAGCTTACAATAATTTTAGTACTATAAATTTGGTAGGTCGGAGAATCGGTCACATCTACTTTTTACATGCAAAAAAATTTTTTATTACTTTATATAGCAATACAATGTTTGCTGGGTCAGCTAGTAGCATATAAAATTGTGTCACTGTAATAGGTTGTATGAGGTTGACATGATATGTTATGGCTATCCGTCATGGGCAGGGCAGGGTAGTCACATTGTCGATGTCTGGTTAGTTGCAAAACCTTTTCAAATTAAAAAAAACCAGCTGGTTCGAGTTGGGCTCTCACATTAAGGTTGCACCACATAATTATTATGTAGGTACTAGCTGATCCGACAGACATTGTTCTGTATATAATAAATAAAATAATGTTTTTATATGAATTTGTCAATAATATATCATATCACAACAAAAATTACTTCGTAAAATATGCACCCTGCTGTCATAATGAAATTGTTTCACAGCAGAACTGTCAAACTGTGCATCAATAAATTCTCTCTTAGAAATTATGTATGGACACATCAAAGGAAAAACAAATTTGTTGTTTTTATTTAATTTAGCAGCATTTTCCTATTTATTCACCTTTTAAACCTTATCTGGACTTCCACAAATAATTCAAGATCTAAATTTGCCACATCGGTCCAGCCCTTCTCGAGTTTTAGCGAGACTAACAAACAGCAATTCATTTTTATATATATAGATAAAGCATGTAAATTCTCATAAAATACCATAATATGAACTTTTGTATTATTTACTGAAATCTATAGGTTTTTCAAATCTTTCAGATTTCCTGCAGTTGTGAAGAATGTAGTGTCCAAAAATATTGAAGTGAAGAAGTTGGTTTATGTGTATCTTGTAAGATATGCTGAGGAGCAACAGGATCTAGCATTGCTGTCAATTAGCACATTTCAAAGGGCACTGAAGGTAATTAAAATTATTATTGGACATTTTAAAACTTTTTTATTTTAATTGTGTATTTATTATTTGGAGGAGTAGGTAAAACCTCTGAAAACTGCTTTATTTATTATTTTATGTAGTTATGGTGTAATTTGTTTTTATTTTATAAAACAATTTATTTATTTATTTTATAAAACAGAATTTTAAAGAATTTGTGACAATAAAGTTTATTGATTTGGTTTTTACTAATGATTTGTTTATTTTAAATTACAAAGGTTGAGAACATTATTGATCAATTAACAAAATCAACCAAAATAAGGATACAAATATTTTTAGCCATGAGTGCATAATAAGAGAGGATATCATCCCCACCATCTGGATGTGTGGCGGTCCTCCACAGTGCGGTTTTCAAGGAGCTTTCTTCTACGTACTACGAAGCTGTGGAATGAGCTTCCTTGGGCGGTGTTTCCGAGACGATACGACATGGGTACCTTCAAAAAAAGCGCGTACACCTTCCTTAAAGGCCGGCAACGCTCCTGTGATTCCTCTGGTGTTGCAAGGGATTGTGGGCGGCGGTGATCACTTAACAACAGGCGACCCGTACGCTCGTTTGTCCTCCTATTCCATAAAAAAAAGAATATAATAATATATATTATAAATAAATATGAAGTAAGCAGAAAAAAACTTGGCCATCTGCGAGCTATTCCGGTGTTTGTTGCAAGAACCATTATATTTCCAAGCTTATAATGTATGATGAAAATATTTATCTTACATAGTTCTACAAAAATACCTGCTGATATGCCTATCTATCTTTTAAGTCATTATCGCCAAAATAGTGAACCATGAATACAAGAAAAAATAAAGTTAATAATATTAAAAATTTATTTATAATACACGTACTTTGCTACTAAAAAATTAATCATTACATTAAATTAAAACGCATCTGGTATACATATAAAGTAGATAAACTTTGAGGTTCACGCTACATCATTTAGACGAATATTTGAATAGTTATGACAATGACCAACCAAGTGCGCGATACTATGGTGCGGTCTGGCGGCGGACGAACTACTGAATAGATTTAATTCAAATTTTGCAATATTAACAAGAGGTTGGGACAACATATTAGGCTACATATTGTTACGCTAGATGCTGGCATAATAAATTTTTTTGCTTATTTACATCGTCCATGCGGACGACGTCGCAGGAAACAGCTAGTAAATAATATTGACAAATTTATACTCAAATTATCTTGCCTTGACCTTGGCTCACTAACCACAGAGATATATTGGTCATTACTAATATATGTTTAAATATTACAGGATCCAAATCAATTGATTCGAGCAAGCGCCCTGAGAGTGCTCTCTTCCATCCGAGTGCCAATGATAGTTCCAATAGTGATGTTGGCTATACGTGACTCCTCCAGTGACATGAGCCCCTACGTGAGGAAGACCGCCGCACACGCCATACCCAAACTATATAGGTGACTATTACAAACACTTTATGACAATAAATATTCATTTGAAGTTCTTTTATGGTGTCAATTTCGAAATAGAAATTCGCATTTAGAATTTGGGGTTGGTACTAACGGTTTTTTTTAATGGAGGTTTTTTGTCCCTTTCAATCCTTACTCCGCGAGAGAGATTAATTTTTTTTTTATTTGCGTTTGAAGTTACGTAAAACGGATTTTTTTTTAAGATTTTAATTTATAAGTTTACAAACAAATCAAGCTTTTGAGCAATAGCAATATTTCTACTTAGCCTAAGAATAAAATTAAAAAAAAAAAGAAATAGCTGTGTGCTTAGGTGGTTGAATATCAAGGAGCTTTGGGCGCACGGCACACATGTGACCGGTATGAATTTACCTACATACCTGCGTTATTTATTTCGAACGTAACATTTCATCATGGAGTACAGTAATAGTTATTTATGCAACTGTTGTGTAATAAGGTGTGATAATAGTATCACATGAGTGTTTTAATACCTAATTATCAACAGTTGCATACAAGACTTTATCTACACCCAGAATATGAATCCTCTAAAAGATTCTGAAACAGTGAGTCCAAGTAGTAACCTAATATCCATCCATTACTGATTATATACAAGTAAACTAAGTAGGTATTAATGAAAAAAATATTTATTTTAGTAGTAATTTACAGTGTGTATAGTGCAATAATTAAAATTCACTTAAATATTATGTTGCGTTTGAAATGAATCGCTCATTTTTTGTAAACAAAACAATAAAAATATCGAAGAAAAATGGCGGGCATTCGGATAACCTACTTTTTTTTACGGCGCGCGACGTTCGGGTAGTGTGGAACGCGCGTAAACGAGAATGTTCTTTTTTTGAAATTCATACAGATACCACGCATCGTGCAATAAGAATGTGGCTGTCTGTTCAAACTGAGAATGAAGGGATTGAAAAAAAAATTGTAGTGTTGTGATGAAATTCAATACAACATTACAACACTCGTTTGGATTAAGTAATGGTTATTAGAACATTTGGTGTTTTAATGTTGGCAATCAGCTAACTGTTTCAGAATCTTTAATAGAGGATATAAAGCATCGGTGTAGATAAATTATTCATTATAATATCTCAGTATGTTTTGTGCCATGGTAAAAAAAAGAACACGTAATATGTGCCCGATTATTCCACTTTCCTCCGTCTTAGTAGTTAATATGCGGAGGGCAGGAAGGGGACAAATGTTATTTTTGATGATGTTTAAAAATATATATATATTTACATGAATAAGACATTTTAATACATTTTCATTTTATATTGCTTTATAACTGTATTAACATTATTATTGAATGCAGTACACCGTAATATTTAAAGTAGCGAGCATTCATTGAAGCTTAAATGTATATCAGGGGAATTCACTCCAATTTAAACTTCAAAAAAAGCGCGTACACCTTCCTTAAAGGCCGGCAACGCTCTCGTGATTCCTCTGGTGTTGCAAGAGAATGTGGGCGGCGGTGATCACTTAACACCAGGTGACCCGTACGCTCGTTTGACCTCCTATTCCATAAAAAAAAAACTTCCCCTATAACTTTTGTTAGTGTATTGACTTAGATAAAGGATTGGTCTCCGCTGCGCTCCAACTAGATACCGCACTACCTAATAATAACAATAGCTTTTTTATTACGTCTATACTGATGACACGCGATCCCAGTGTCTTTCTTATTTCTTTTAGTATTATTTTTACATAGTTTTAACTACGTAACACGGCATTTTTGTTTAAATTAGCAAAGTTTAACAGAATATGTGGCACGTCACTGCCACACATTGTTCGAGACTGGCTCGAGTACGCTCACTTGAGTTGTATCTAGTTGGAGCGCAGCGGAGACCAATCCTCAATCGAAGCGTATTAATAATATTGTTTCAGTCTGGACCCAGAACAAAAAGAGGAGTTAGTGTCCATTATAACGAAGCTTTTATCTGATAAAGCTCCTCTGGTGGTGGGCTCTGCAGCCATGGCATTTTCTGAAGTTTGCGGAGACCGGATCAACTTATTACATAGTAGCTATAGGTGAGTGTACATAGTATATTATACAAATGATTTAAGTTTTCTTTAGTGTTAATTCCGCTAATATTTGTTTTTAAAACAATTCGACACATGTTTCGCCTCTACACGAGGCATCCTCAGGACGTGTTGTCTCGCCAAAATCTGGCACGAGACTGTTCTCGTAACACTAAAGAAAACTTAAATCATTTGTATAATTATGGATTTCCGCAAAGTAACGCCTAATTCAATAAATAGTGTATTATGCCTGCTAAGGGATTATATTTATTTATTTATTTATTTAGATTCACCATTAATTACAATATTACATTTGTAATAATTCTAAGCTACAATGGTCTTATTACTAAATGCATTACGTTTTAAGGTGAATACGAAATACGTTTTTTTTAAATGAAAATACGGGACGAGACGAGCAGGACGTTCAGATGATGGTAATTGATACGGCCCATTACAATGCAGTGCCGCTAAGGATTCTTGAAAAGCCCAAAAATTCTGAGCGGCACTACAATTGCGCTCGTCACCTTGAGACATAAGATGTTAAGTCTCATTTGCTCAGTAATTTCACTAGCTACGGCGCCCTTCAGACTGAAACGCAGTAATGTTTACACATTACTGCCTCACGGCAGAAATAGGTGCCGTTGTGGTACCCATAACCTAGCCGGCATCCTGTGAGCCTCCCACTGGTAAAAACGTGTGAAATAGTTATATAAAATAAGTAAGTATAAGTTATAAAACAACTATTCTATGATGTAATGAAATTAGGAAATTAACAAAATCTACCAAACAATTCAAGATATAGGTAAAAAACAAATCAAGAATACAAATTATTTATAATATACTAGTATTTGCACGTTGCATTCGCCACTAATGGTTTTATCTCAATAAAATGTTTAAGTAGGGATAACAGAGAGAGTTGTCATACTGAAACATGCAGGGCAAACCTGTCAGCCATTAACGGCCGTTCCCAATATACTATCTAAAGATAAATTACTACCTTCTACTGTGAGTAATCTGAAGCTGTCCCAATATACCCGATAAGTCATTCTAATCGCCTTATATCGGGACGCGTGAATTGTAATTTCCATAGAAACTTACGCTGGCAAGCTATACGTTGTCCCATTGACCGACAGCGTGTACGGATAAGGTGAGTTACCGTCGAAAAGTTTATTGGGATAGAAAAGTCAACGATAGTTACGATTTTTATCTCAAGTAAGAGATAGACTGAATATTGGGAACGGCCGTAAGTTCGCATAGCGACATCCCATTCTGCACACACGCACGCCAAGAAAGGGAAGATTTTAGTAGGATTTTTTTTACATTGCAACGAATCTGTGAATAGGTCTAAGCATTTATAATTTTTGTATAATCGCGACACAGGTGAATTGATCCCCAAAATAGTTCTGCGAGGATAACTCTTTTGGGGATCAATTATGATGATGAATAACCATTCCTGCTTCAACCTACAATAATGATCAACATAAATATCGAAACATTTGATGTAGAATGGGAATTTTAATCATTAATAAACATAAATTACAATTAACTAAAGCTACAATTATGGTACAAAAACTATACAGTTTGATCCCTCAAACTGTATAGGTATATATATGTAGGGAGCCCTACTATTTAATGACTTGCCGAAAGATATATATTTGATGAAAAATCTTTTACAAAATTTAAAGCTAAATTAAAAAAGTACTGTCAATCACAATAGATAGATAGTTACCTTAGAACATAGCGTGTTTTTAATTTATTATTGTTTAACTTTAAAGTCACCGTAACTATAAAATTGATGTTTCATGTCACATACATTGGTTATTGAAATACCGAAAATTTAAAATCTTAATATATACATCCAGTGTCCTGATGTTTGTTTCCAGTTCACTCCTAAACTAATGAAATGATTTTAATGCGCGTTACTTCATGGAGTGCAGTTTAGTCCAACTTGAGAGATAAGTAAATAATAGTTTTATTTCGATTTGGGACCCATATTTTATTTTTTTTATGGAATAGGAGGACAAACGAGCGTACGTATCACCTGGTGTTAAGTGATCACCGCCGACCACATTCTCTTGTAACACCAGAGGAATCACAAGAGCGTTGCCGCCCTTTAATTATTAATTTTATTTCCAATATTTGTTCTGTATGGACATATTATTGACAAATTTATAAAAACAGTATGTTATTTATAATGTACAGAATAACGTCTGTCGGGTCAGCTATATAATATGTGATTATATTAAAATATAATCATTTAACATTTTAACAGTCGTAAACTTGAAACTGTATTTGTGAAACTGTGTGTGACTTCTGTTTGTTGCAACTTGTGGTCCTAGAAGCAATGGGATTGGTGAAAGGCTTCAAAATGTAGCATTTAGCTTGTAGAAATATAAGTGTAACTACTGTACCTAAAATGGACAAGTTTAACTTCTTGAGTGTAATTGTTCTATTATATTTTTTTATCATAGTAAGAGACGTGACGAGCAAGATCGTTCAGCTGATGGTAATTGATACATCCTGCCAATTACAATGCAGTGTAGGATTCTTGAAAAACCCAAAAATTCTGAGCGGCACTACAATTGCGCTCGTCACCTTGACACATAAGATGATAAGTCTCATTTGCCCAGTAATTTCACTATCTACGGCGCCTTTTAGACCGAAACACAGTAATGCTCACACGCAAGTAGTAATGCTTCACGGCAGAAATAGGCGCCGTTGTGTTACCCATAATCTAGTCGGCATTATGTGCTAAGGAGCCTCCCATTTTCTTGTGATTTCCAAAAAATTATCCAGTTAAGATTACTGAGATTTTAGATAAACTATTTGAATTTGAGACTTAACTTTAAATGTAATTGTGTTGATTTTTTTCAGAAAGTTATGCGGGCTACTATTGGACATAGATGAGTGGGGGCAACTGGCATTACTTAATGTCCTTACAGTGTATGCACGGACTTGCTTCCCAGATCCCAATCATCACGTGAGTGTATCTATTGTATCTACCCTGTGTTGTGCATTAAAGATGTTAGGAATATAAAATCCAGGACATTCATAATGTGTGGGTTTATTCATTGGTTATGTCGACGCCAGATTTTATATCTTCGACTGTATTTTATTTAATTTTATTATTACATAGAGGCATACACCCATACCCATCAAATAACTCAAATATTACTTCGTTTACCTACTCTGTCAATCATACTTCATCTTTCATCTAACTCATTCAAAGAAGTCAAATACAACCTTCATTCATTCATTCAATTCTACTCCAACTACTTGCACACGACACCTGAACTACACAAGAAACTTTCATTGTAAAAAAATTGTACAATGAAAATAAAAATACATTTTTTGCGTCGGAATATTTTGCACTGTAGTGCACAAAGAACGACTTAAAGAAAATCTTCAGCCGAATAGAATATTTATATATAATTTGAAATATCCAATAAAAAATTTGGAAATTGCTTCCCAAAAATAAACTTTGGAGTCATAAATCTCTGAATTTTCAGCGTTATCGCTATTTTTAATAACATTATTTTTTTAATGAATTTAATAGAATTAGTACTTTTCTAAGACTTTAAGTCTTAATAGTCCGAACAATTATGTAAATTTTGAATAAACAAAAGAAACCTAGTAAAATAAATGCCCATTTGCAGCTTACCCCCATGATCAATACAAATATTGTAGGGTTGGTTGTAGCGTTTACAATCCTAGTCAGTCCGCGCCTTAAGAAGATATCAACCTTGCTTTTGTTCATCGTGAGCAAAAAGTGGCGACCCTGACAGGACCCTGCTACTTAAGGATTTTACGCGAGCACGTGGGTCAACGGAGGAAGGACACTAGAAGATCAACGCCACGAGGTGTAACGCGCCAGGCAGATACAATTGATGCTTAATGAATGTAAATAGGAATTACCACTAACTAGAGAATATAATAAAATGTAGTGATAGTGTCATGATACATTAAGATGTATTGACAATAAGAATGTATAAAAACGCATAAAGGGCATTTATTTTCTCAAAATTGATTCCTTTAAATTTTTTTTTTGATGTCAGGTCAAACACTACCACCGCTTCGGAAACAAATGGCGCTCTGATAGAGAAAAAACTGCATTAATTGTTGATATGCCTCTAGTGAAACTCAATTGATTATTATTCAATAATTTACAATTGTAATGCATTTGTAGCTGCAGAAGCAAAAGTTTTACTAAAAACAGGCAGCTCTGAAATAGGCCTCAAATTGCCAGTATCAAAAGAACTGCCCGATTTAAATAAAGGTACTTATAACTTCATGAAGTTCATCATGATGATACCTTCCTCTTCGCTAATAGCATCCCTCATAATATGGAAGAGCAGGATGAAAAACTCTTGATTTTGGCCTTAGAATAAATCGCAGACCAAAGTGATGATTGTTGACCGTGCTACGAACAACTCGCCAGAGGTCGCAAGAAGGTCGCAAATTGCGAGGTAGTGCCAACTTACATATACCCAGGGGCATTGATTTCAAATAATGGCGGCTGCATAGACGAAATCAAACGACGCATGGCAATCTCCAGATCGGCTATGGATAAATTGAGGAAAATACGGTAGGATCGCAATATCAACAAAACCACCAAATTATGACTTGTAAGGGCTCTCATATTCCCCATATTCCTCTATGCTGCTGAGACATGGCCCCTACGAGAAAGTGAGAAGAAAAAGATCAACGCTTTTGAGATGTGGTGCTGGAGAAGAATACTCGGTATGTCGTGGACGGAATTCCGAACCAATGAGTCCATTCTTCGGAAGTTCGGCATTAAACAGAGGCTGTCTGCTACCGTACAAGCTCGCAGTCTCACTTTCTTCGGGCATGTATCGCGACGTGGAAGCGACTCCATATAACGCTTAAAAGTGCAGGGTAAAGTCGAGGGCACTAGACCACGAGGCAGGTCCCCGATGAGGTGGACGGACCAAGTGAGGCAGGATGCCGACGGTACTCTTCACGAATGCACGAGAAGAGCGGCAGTTCGCGACGAGTGGCGTCGCATTTCGAAACAGGCAACTAACCTCGACGTGACACGACCACTCTGACAAGAGTGTAACGCCGAAGAAGAAGACTTATAACTTTGCTGTGTTTCATGAGGTCAGGCACCTATGCATTCGTTAAATGTTATTGGTAATTCATGTGATATAATATAAAATATGTTTTTTACAATATTACTCTAATGACCCTATATTTTTTAGATTAATTGATTTGAAAATGTTTAATATGTGTGTTAATAATAACCTTTTAAATAATTAAATTGCAAATCAATGGAACATACTGTTATGTGTATTTTAAGTATAATAACCTGTGCTACTTTTAGTAGGTAGAGAGTTTAGGCCTTTGGTCGTGATACTTCGAATTTAGGAGAAGAATTTATCAAATTATTTTGCAATTTCAATTTCCGAATTTGTAACTCGATTACTAATATTTAAACACATATAAGTGTCACGGCAATTTGATCCATAAGTTTAATTATATTCTAAGTTGCTTTTACTTTATTATTACTGTTTTTAATTTTATCTGCAATGAAATGTGTCTTCGCTTCATTACAAACTACCTTAAAGAGCTTGGAGTATTTTTTTACGTACATTTTAAATTATGTTGCTGTGGGGACTCAAAGAATGCCTGTAGTTGGAGGTGACACTCAACAACAATGGATTAAGGAATTTTTTACACCTGGGGTTTTGATCACATTGTGTATATGCATCATGAAACATTTTATTATTCTCTCTTTTCTCTTTTTCATTATTTTTCTCTTATTTATTGAAGCAAAAAATACCGTCCAATTTTAATGTGGATTGGATGGATATGTCGACGATAGTGACACCAAGTGATGAGCCAGCCATATTTTTACAAAACAATTAATTAAAAAGTAATATTCGAATCTGTATGCTATTTTCCATCTTAAATAATAGTAAGTTAAGTGAATAAATCCTTACAATTATTGTCCTCAACAAAATCTGCATTATCCAAGAAATGATATTGTTTTTATTAATAATTTGTTTTTTATCTCTATAGGATTGCTCTGGTGAAAGTGAAGGCGAGAAACCGTTTTACGATTCGGATAGTGATGCGACCGATAAGGGTGGCCGTAAGAGGTCCCGATCGCCCAGCGTGGACCCTGACCTTCGCCTGCTGTTGAGGGTCGCCAAGCCCCTGCTGCAGAGCAGGAACGCTGGGGTTGTGATGGCGGTCGCCCAGCTCTACTACCACTGTGGCCCTGGTGAGTGCTGCTCGTCCTTGTAGTCAATCATGTTACTACTTGAGGAATTAAGGTATACTATTGGGCGGTATCTCCATTAGTCGACTCGAGCTTACCTTACCATAACGAACGTTCCATAGTGGATTGTGACGTCTCAGTCTCATTCAATACCCACAAGAAAAAGTCAGCGCGAGAAAAAAAAAGAAGTTTTACCTACCCAAGTTTATATTGTATTCGTCCTAGATTATTTACCGACTTCAAAAAAGGAGGAGGTTCTCAATTCGTCGATATGTTTTTTTTATACGTGTAGATAGACTATGACAGCTGTGAAAACGTCGAAAAGATTGAGTTTAGAACTAATTTCTATTTTGAGCAATTCACGCACACTAACACAAAGTGTAGCTTGTCACACACTAAACTTATATTCCTGGCCTGTTTTTATCGGTTGTCTAAGAACAAGAGACGGTCAAGGATCTAGACATAAATTATATGAGGTATTCATGTTCGAACAGTTCAAGAGCTGGGTCCAGTGGCCAAGTCCATGGTGAGATTGTTACGAGCGCCCCCTGAAGTCCAGAGCGTTGTTCTGACCTGCATAGCTTCACTCACCGTCACGCAGAGGGTAAGTATGTATTTGAGTGATGTGTTTGTTCGAAAAACAATTTGCGAATTTAGTAAACATGTAAACACTTTTCTTTTCCCATCCAGGGACCCCACAAAACTACAAGTACCTAGCTGTAGACCTATATTATTTCAGAGAAACTATGCATAAAAATCTATAATCAATCCCAAAGATAATAAGAGAGGTATCGTCAAATAGGAATTTCTCATCTAAATTATCTCATAAAAACTACTTATATTCATTAGACGAATATTTCCAATCAAAAAATTTTCATTTTTTTTTAAATAATATAGGTAATATTAATACATAATAAGCAGTATTACTTACTAATCTTTTGTTAAATTGATATAAATGATTTAGAAATATAATTTGTAAAATTTGCACGTCATAAATGTGGCAAACATGTACCAAATATTTATGTACAAATGATTCAAGATTTCTTTAGTGTTAATTCCGCCAATATTTGTCTTTAAACAATTCGACATGTGCTTCGCCCCTACACGAGGCATCTGGCACGAGACTGAATCAAATGAACCGGAAGCCGCTCTTTTATACCCTCGTCCCATGAAATGACGCGCTGTGATTGTTCGGCTATTGTGACGTATTACTCCCGGAAGAGATACGTAACAATGGTGAAGGGACTAAATTTGTTTGTTCATTCAACAATGTAAACATGTTATTTTTGTGTTTTATTATTTCTAATTGCACCAAAAAAAAAAATAATAAATATCCAACTATAAATTTTAATTAAGGTATAAATATTCTATAAGGTAGTGATAAAATGTATTATTAAAAAAAACCTTTTAAAGATTATAATCTTAAAGAGCCTTCAATCAAATTTATGTTACGTTTAGCTTTACAAATATAGCGCAAGAAAATGGTTCAAGTTACATTTGCTTTCCTTTCTATTAAGATTTTTAAAAACACGACAACACCCGTTTATTTGTACTCTTTATGTGTTTGACCATTTTAAAGTACCTAAGTTACCTAATAACTAACTAATTAATTACTTATACTCAACCATCAGGCCGTTTTACTTTTAACCATTTGTCTTTGACAGGGCCGGTTCGAGTAACCAATACGACTATTGTTACCAATAAATAGAGATCCGCGTGTTCACTATTAGAACCATTAATTATAGTATATTAACAAGTGGCATAGTTTAGTTTAATACCTTAAATAAATATTATTACAATAAAAACCACCCTTTTTCATGGTCCTTCGAGCCGTACGCTTATTTTCGATTTTTTGCAGTCAATATTCGAGCCATTCCTCAAGTCGTTCTTCGTGAGGAACTCAGACCCGACCCACATCAAGCTCCTCAAGGTGGAGATTCTGACCAACCTGGCCACGGAGTCCACGGCGCCCGTGGTGCTGCGGGAGTACCAGACCTACGTGACGGCCAGCGACAAGGTGTTCGTGGCCGCCACCATCCAGGCTATCGGCCGGCTGGCTGTCACGATACAGGCCGAGACCGAAACCTGTCTGAACGGGCTGCTGCATCTGCTGTCCAGCAAAGATGGTGACTATAATATATTTGACAGGTTATAATTCTGAAAATGTCAAAGCTATAAATTGATGATTTGTCTATTTTTATTGAAGTAGGCGTTACTTTGCCGACATCCATAATTATCCGAATGATTTGAGTTTTCTTTAGTGTTAACTCCGCCAATATTTCTACTTAAACAATTCGACACGTGTTTCGCCTCTACACGAGGCATCCTCAGGACATGTCGACTCCCCAAAATCTGGCACGAGACTCGTGAGTCTCGAAATGATTAAAGACAAATATTGGCGGAATTAACACTAAAGAAAACTCAAATCATTTGGATGATGATTTGTCATTGAAGCTTATATTTTCCAGAAGTGGTGATGTTAATGAATGAATGATATGATGTTTGTTTAGAGAACGTGGTTTGCGAGGCTGTGGTGGTGGTGAAGCGAGTGGTGGGGGGCGCCGCACAGTCGGCCGCAGCAGCCGTGTCGCGCGCGGCCGCCCTGCTGCGCTCCGACAGGTGACTGATCCATTATAGTCTCCGTTGATATGTGATCGGGGGCAAGGAACTGAGTAGGATTCTTTTTTTTAAATAAAATTTCGTTTCTATCAGACAATCTATTCATTCCCAATCTGTGATATCATTAAGGCTTGTGTATATCAATAAGTGGTTTTCTCCGTGTATAATTGAGTGAATATAAATTAACAAAAAATATATGTTATTTATTGGACATTCAATTTTAGTTTCAACGTTTGAAATAATTCTTATAATGTTATGAATAGATGAAAAAAAATCTCACTGAATTTCGGCAAACGGCATTTCAAAAAAACGGCATTGAATTTCAGTATTTTTCTTTCGCATAAATTTTTGGCTTGATATTTTTCACAAAGTGTACGGTTGGCGACTCAATTTAATGACTTATTAGGTTAAAAATAACTATTCCTTGTTTTCTATATAGATTCGCATGGGCGGGTTCTTGTGATGTTCGTCAATAATAAGCAATACAACGGTCCGTAAAAAGTAGGGGTTCTCTTGCTAACCATTGGTTTAGTTAATTATTTGCATAAGGGAAGTACATATTACCCGTTGTGCAAGCATTTGTTAAATCTGGTACAGCCACGAGTTAAACGTTTTTTTCCGTCCGTATCATGTTATTCTTATATTAATAATAATACCTTATGATAATACCAGTGCATCTAAAATTATCCACCTCATTATTTAGGTGCCCTGGTAAGATGCTATATAATAGGCGCGATCCGACATCCATAGGAAGCTCAGGTTAAAAGACGGACGGAATGTTTTGAATGATGCGACTTTAACTTGAAATATGATTCGAGAAAACTTAAGGATGATCATATTGCTCCAAATTGACAGCTGGAGAAATATGATTCGACTAAACCTAAGGAAAATCATATTGCTCCCCATTGAAGGCTGGTGGAATATGATTCGACTAAACGAGGCAAAGAGAGGCAGAGGCCGCCCACCAACTACCTGGACTAGAACAGTTAAGAAAGACGTGACGATGCTAGGCTTAACGCCAGTAATGACCCAAGATCGCAAACAGTGGCGATCTTGTATCAGGAGGGCCGACCCCAAATAGGGAATGTGCCAGGGGATATATATATAAACCTAAGGAAGATCATATTGCTCCCCATTGAAGGCTGGTGGAATATGATTCCACTATACCTAAGGAAGATCATATTGCTCCCCATTGAAGGCTGGTGGAATATGATTCCACTATACCTAAGGAAGATCATATTGCTCCCCATTGAAGGCTGGTGGAATATGATTCCACTATACCTAAGGAAGATCATATTGCTCCCCATTGAAGGCTGGTGTTACGTTGCAGGTTGGCGGGAGCAGCGCGAGCGGCCGCCGTGTGGCTGGTGGCGGAGCACGGCGCCCATCACCCTCGCGCCGCAGCCGTGCTGGCTCACACGCTGCACACCTTCGCCGACCAGGTCAGGGGCACTTCTTACTCAACTGCCTTTTTATGGGATAATTCAAACAAGCCAATGGGAGACTCCTTTCCTCAGGATGCCGGCTACATTATGGTTACTACAACGGCACCTATTTCTGCCGAAAATCAGTTATCTGTAAGCATTACTGTGTTTTCGTCTGAAGATCGTCTGTAGTCTGTATCTAGTGAAAATACTGGGCAAATGAGACTTAACATCTTATGTGTCAAGATGACGAGCGCAATTATAGTGCCGCTCAGAATTTTTGGTTTTATTAAGAATCCTGAGCGGCACTGCATTTTAATGGGCAGAGCGTATTGATCACCATCTGCTGAACGTCCTGCTCGTCTCTTACTGTGGTTAAGTAGCGAAGTATGAAGAAAGCGAGTAGTATGCATGCATGCAATGTATGTTTGATATACAGCGACACCTGGTTAATTGGGATCTCAAAGGACGAAGGCTTTCCGATGCTTAAAATTATAGTTGTCTCATTTACAGAGGCCCCCGCTTTATATTTTCGTTTGGACATTTTGTACACTTTTATTACCTTGTTTTTAGGTCAAAACCTGAGATAGTACTGAAAACGATAGCATGCGAGAAAGACCACGCGAAATGAATGTAAACAAACATGTCAACCTCAAAACCTGTTAAAACCTGACTTATTTGTCTCACTTATACCAGGTAATTTAGCTACAGAGCATAGAATAATAACACTTAGAACGTGAGTAGACCTAAGCGAATTGAAGCACTTTCAATGTGGACGTTTATGACCACATACGTTTCCCGCCGCGTCAGTGTTATT
Organism: Leptidea sinapis; assembly: GCF_905404315.1. Taxonomy (NCBI): domain Eukaryota; kingdom Metazoa; phylum Arthropoda; class Insecta; order Lepidoptera; family Pieridae; genus Leptidea; species Leptidea sinapis. The sequence continues at coordinate 15,940,990 of NC_066271.1, read as the reverse complement.
CTGTCAACTTCCATGACCACAGCGCGCGAAATTTAATTTAAAAATTACTTACTGTGCAGTAAAAGGGTATCACAACGCATCTCAAAATAAAGATAAATAATCACATTTCACACCTAAATACTATTTCAAAACTTTTAATTTAAGCTAATACATTCGTCGAAACAGCAATATATTTTGTAAACAAAACAGACGCCATTAAATAAATATGTTGCCAGCTATGAATGTACTATATACCCCGAGTTCCTCCGCTGGGATAGTGTTTTGTATTTATTGGTAGATATTGATAGGAGGCTATAATGTAGGACGCCACATGATGTTATAAGTATTCAAAGTCAAAGTCAAATAATCTTAATTCAATTAGGCTTAAACTAAGCGCTTTGAATAGTTTCTATAAATATTTCTTTTAAATTTCTGAATTTACCATATTATGTTCGGAAAAAATTGAGCTCGTGAGAACATTAACGGCCACTCTTTTTAACCGACTTCAAAAAAGGAGGAAGTTTTCAATACGTCGGTATGTTTCTGAAGAGTTACTTTTTTACGTTCTCTGCACCCTCAAGAACCTCGGATACGATATCCATATTGCTGAAATCATAATTTTGTGTGGCAGCCATCTTGGATTACAAAAATGATCCCAAATTCGTTCTCTGCACCCTCAAGAACCTCGAATAGGATATCCACATAATTGTTGAAATATCGGCTTAAATAATAATTTTACTAATAATAGCTGGCAGGAGCTCTATCTTCTCGCTTTTTCGTTTCATCGAGTTTCAAATCACAACGATTCTAAACAAGTTTCAATTCAATAAAATAATACATACACATATAATGCAATACATTTATAATAATTGTAGATTAATATAAAATAATATGTAATGTTATTATCACTCCCTATAATAAATAAATTCAATTCTATTACTACGCGTTGTTCTTATTAAATTTATATTTCATTTCTTCTTTCTTATTACATATAATCTAGTATCGTAGTAATCTCACAATTTACCGATTTGGGGAAAGGTCTATTCACTTGCAACATTATTTGGCTGTGTGTGTGCGTGTTGGCGAATGTAAGTACGTGACGCTCACGCACACATTAATCATAATGTTACTTCTTTAATGATAGGAACTATGAATGAAACTATCGTTCTGAGCGTTATTATTCTATGCTACAGAGTATCAATTATAGAGGAAAACATCGAAAAAGTCTTAGAATTCAAATCTCATTTCACCAGGTTCAAAAAGTTCCATTAACAGAGATAATTTAATGAAAAAAAACCGCGACCTTATTGCAACTCTCTATAATAGAGGTTTCTCACTTATCCAGGTCACAGGTTGAACTTTTTTTATGAAAATAAGGAAAGAGACGAGCGGGACGTTCAGCTGATGGTAATTGATACGCCCAACCCATTACAATGCAGTGCCGCTCAGGATTCTTGAAAAACCCAAAAATACTGAGCGGCACTACAATTGCGCTCGTCACACCTTGAGACATAAGTGCCCAGTAATTTCACTAGCCACGGCGCCCTCCAGACCGAAACACAGTAATGTTTACACATTACTGCTTCACGGCAGAAGTAGGCGCCGTTGTGGTACCCGTAATCTGCAACTGTATAATACTCCCTGTATTAGCAGAGTTTGTACCGCAGGAGGAGCTAGTGAAGCTGCAGCTGCTGTCTCTGGCCGTGAAGCTGTCGTTGACGCAGCCGGACACGCGGCCCATGTGCTCGTACGTGCTGTCGCTGGCGCGCTATGACGCCAGTTACGACGTACGCGACCGAGCGCGTCTTCTGCGCAAGTTCGTGGAGCCTAGCGGGAGCTCTGTACTCGCCAGTCACGCCACCTACATCTTCTGTCCAGATAAACCCAAGCCGACTATACAGAGCAGTTTTCAGTGTAAGTATTAAGGGCGCCGTAGCTACTGAAATTTGCTAACCACGGACTAGTAAAAAAAGAAGGACTCCACGCCGTGATATTAACATGTGAAGCACCTTTATGCTAGTGTGTGTGCGGTAACGAGGTATATCAGTTACACAATTTTTTCTCCCTTAAATAATCATATATCCACAAATACAGTTATAGTATTGTTTTTACACTTTTTCACAACGCACGACGGCATTTTTATAATATATTACTGCGACGCAAACTGATCTGTCACAGACGATGGCAAATCTCATAATGGCGGCCGATCGGCTTGTATTAGTGTAAGTGTATGCGTGGGGCTATGAATTTACACGTTTCCCGACTTGTTTTGGTGCCTCACTGTTATGTAAGGTGACACGGAGTCCTTATTTTTTTCTCGTCCATGATACTAACCTTATATCTTACACTTACTAGCGTAACGCATTGCTGCTTAGAATTTTTAGGTTTTCTAAAATCCTGAGCGGTACTTAAATGGGCAGATTATATTATATGAAGGTAATATTATAAAGCCCAAATAATATTATTTATTGCAATACTAATACTACTGCTTAGCGGTTCAAAAACAGCCACTCTGGTGCGGTCGTCGAATAAGAGCCACTGTGGTCTTCTAGTCTGCATTGTAGAGCATACAATGTATCTGTCGGCTTTAAGCCAGGGTTTCCTTGATCAGGGTCCATCACGAAAAAATACAACTCTAGGAATTTCTCAGTTTATTCAAGCACAACTGCTAGTATAGATATGAACCGTCTTTACATAAAACAACCGCTTTTATAGCTTCCATACAATAGATGAAACAGAGTAGATACAACTTCTTTTAAAACACAAATAAAATTAGGTATTGTAAAATAATTCGTAAATACAGTTCAATAAATGTTTTAGTGAATTTATATAACTTCAAATGATTAATATAATTGTTTGTTCATTTAATTTGAACAAACATTACGAAGTAAGAAGATGGCGCTGTTTCGAAATACAATTAAGAAAGACTTATTGCATAAAATAATAAAGTTTGATACAGAATAACAATATTAATTCTAATACAAATTAATTTGAACATTTACACATTCAATTAAGTATTTTAACAATAAATGAAACATCAAACATATTCAAAACAGTCAAAACAGTGTCTATTTAAATAGGTTAGACCTTAATAAATAACAGTTTTATGTTTACAAATAGCTATTTGTATTTAAATCTTATATATTTCAGATATATCAATAATAATATATTCATTTTAACGATAAACTAAAACATAAATATCAATAGTTGCAAACAATTGACGGTAGGTGGCGATTTGCGCCCATATATCCTATTTTCGTAGGCTTTATGAAATGTTTTGACAAGAAGTCAATAGTAAAAAGAAGCTTAAGTTACTTGCACTCTTGACGCAAGATGCATAAAAGAGCGTCTTTTGATCTGATCTAGTTTATTAAAAATCTTTTGGATTGTATTAATAATTATTCCAGAATCGGTAATTGATATTAAGTAAACGTATATAGAACCAGATAGGTAAACCATAATATCATCTGAAAGACGTCCACTGCTGCACAAGCGCCTCCCACAGAGATCTCCACGAGGATCGGTCTTGCGCTGCCCTCATCTAACCTATACCGGCGATCCTGACCACTTCGTCGGTCCATCTTGTGGGGGGCCTATTAACACTGCGTCTTCCGGTACGTGGTCGCTATTCGAGGACTTTGCTGTCCCAACAGCCATCTGTCCGTTCATTTTGGGGGTGTTGCCATAATCGCCACGCTTGGCAGGCGGGTTGACGATTGCAGTAAGATGGTGATGTTCTCTCTCACTAATGTCAACCGATTATATACATTTGTGCACACTAGTGGCGAAAGGTTAACTCCTACATTTTATTTTCACTTGTGTGCCGTGGTTTTAATGTGCCTCTCTGCCTATAAGACCTAACTATGACGTCATATTAGTCCAAGTATTACTATGTGATCGCAGACCGCGGCCAGTTCACCCTGGGCTCACTGTCGCAGTACGTCGGCGCGGCGGCGGCGGGGTACACCGCATTACCGGCCGCGCCCGCTACGGCCGTGCCCCGTCCCGCGTCCCCCGCGACCGAAGCAGACCCCGCCCGGGACGAACAGGTGACGAGACGAGCAGGGGCGTGCATTCCATATATGCCAATAGGCATAGCCTACCTACCATATTTAGATTCTAAATAATATACCTACACTAGATTCCAAGTTAATTCAGATAAATTTAGTTATGTTATTCTATAATCAAACTTCTAGTGAACACCTAACCAGTAAGTTTTTCGCTACACGATATACTAAATATGTTCCTATAAGATAGTAGGCAGTTCCGATAATGCTTACTCAAGCCTAGTAGAATACGTTCAATTTCTATAACAAAATTTATTTGTCAAGATTATACGACCACAGCAAAAAATATACAATGACTATGTAAATCGTTCTTAAATATACATACATACATACATAAATTCACGCCTCTTTCCCGTAGGGGTAGGCAGAGACCACTTCTTTCCACTTGCTACGATCCTTACATACTTCTTTCGCTTCGTCCACTTTCATTATTCCTTTCATACATGCTCTCCGGTTTAGGGTACTCTTGACCTGGCCTTTTTTCAAGACGTCCCTGATTTGATCTTGAAACGTCCGCCTAGGTCTACCCCTTCCAACACTTTCATTCACACTGGCCTTATACACTTTCTTCGTCAATCGTTCTTCATTCATTCTCTCGACATGTCCAAACCATCTCAGCATACCTTTCTCAATTTTTGTCACAGCATCTTCTTTCAGACCACAACGTTTTCTTATCTCACTATTTCTTATCCTGTCACTCAGTGTAACTCCTATCATACTTCTCAACGCTCTCCTCTCAACTGCATTTATTCTGCTTTCATGTTTCTTCTGCCATACCCAACTTTCACTTCCGTACATGAGTGTTGGAACCAACACCCCCTCATGCACAGCCAAGCGAGCCTTATTAGACACCTTCTGACTGTTCATAAAGGAGTGCAAAGCTCCATTCACCATGTTTCCTGCATTCACTCTTCTTTCAATATCACTCTCATACTTTCCATCTCTTGTAAATTTAGAACCCAGATACACAAACTCATTCACCTGTTCAATTTTTTCATCTCCAATCACGATATTGCAGTCTGTCACTACCTCATCTCTTTCAAGCACCATCACTTTCGTCTTCTTTACATTCATCTTCATTCCCTTTCTACCAAAAGCTCCATTCATAGCAGTTACCATCCCTTGCAACTCCTCGGCTGAAGATGCAAGTAATACTTGGTCATCAGCATAGAGAAAACATTTGACGAGTAACTCATTCATTCTCAAACCACTGTCATTCTCTTTTAAACCTGTCAAGCAATTGTTCATGAACAGATTAAACAGCCACGGTGACGCTACACATCCCTGTCTAACACCTTTTTCGATATTAAACCATTCAGTGTATGCCCCGTTTATCCTTACACAAGCACTAGAATCTCTATAAAGAGATTGCAATGCTCGTATGAGGATACTGCTCACACCGCTCGCGGACAATGCTGACCACAATTCATTCCTCGCCACTCTATCATAGGCCTTTTCTAGATCCACGAACGCGCAATAGACCTTTTTGTTTTTAGCCAAAAACTTTTCGGCTATGCACCGCAAGGAAAAGACCTGATCCGTACATCCCATTCCCTTTCTAAATCCCGCTTGTGCATCCCATACTTTTTGGTCTGTTTCATTCACAACTCTTTCAATCAACACTTTTGCATACAATTTACCGACGACGCTGAGAAGGCTTATACCGCGGTAATTTCTGCAGTCTTGTCGTGACCCATTTCCCTTATACAATGGCACGATTACAGCTTTGCACCAGTCACCTGGTACTTGCCCATTTCGCCAGCACAAATTGAAGAGGCGGTACAGCTGGCTAGCCACTATGCCCTGACCAGCCCTCAGCATCTCGACGGTAATCCTGTCATACCCTGCAGCTTTACCTAATCATAATAATCTCATACTTTTCAATGCTTTCACTATTTCATCCATGCTTATCTCACTTTCATCAACATTTATATTAGTTTCAATAGAAGCTGCCGGATGTTGTTCATGCACTTTCTCTCTTTCAAACAAACTTTCAAAATACTCTTTCCATCTCTTAAGCACACATTCTTCTCCTCTTATAATGTTCCCATCTTGACTCCTGATTATACTGAGCTCCGAGGTAGACGTTTTTCCTCTGGCTGTTTTGATGGATTTCCAGAAGAACTTAATGTTTGACTGGAAATCTTCAGTGAGCCTCCTATCAAAATCATCCTTTCGTTCTTCTTTCTTTCTAGACACAACTGCTTTCGCTGCTGATTTCAATCTTTTATACTTCGTTCTTGCTTCCTTTATCTCGTCATCCGTTGCCTTTTGTAATTTTTGGTTAGCTTTTGTTGCTAACCAATCCAACCAAGCTTTCTTCTTTTCGTGCACCGCCATTTGTACCTCTTTATCCAACCACAAATTATAGTTCTTTCTTCCTTTCCTTCTTTTAGCTACCCCGCATACCTCAACAGCAACATTCACGACCCCTTTCTTAAATGTCTCCCACAAATCTTCAATCACACCTATCTCTTCTATGCCTTTAAAACTTTCTTTCAGTTTCTCTACATACTCGTCTTTCCTTTATTTTTCTTGTAGATTTTCCACTTTTACTCTGTCCAAAACACTCGTAGGCTCAGCTCGTCGGTGTCGCCAACGTTTAAAAAGGCCGCGCATTCGGGCTATGATCAGGAAGTGGTCTGTGTCGAGGCCTACACCGCGGTATGCCCGAGCATCTAGTACTTTCTTTCTCAGTCTTTCATCTACAATTACAAAATCAATCATACTTCTAGACTCACCCTCATCTCTTGTATACAAATGGATCTTTTTGTGGTTAAACATTGTGTTGGCCACGCAAAGATTCCATTCCAAGCATACTTCAAGCAGGCTTTTCCCATTTTCATTCACTCTCTCGTCCCCAAACGTACCCAGAACTCCTTCATACCCATCACGCTTTACTCCAACCCACCCATTAAAATCCCCTAACATCACGATCCGTTCATTTTCTCCGCATTTATTCAAGACCTCTCTCATACTGTCCCAAAATTCCTCTCTCTCTTTTTTGCCTTTTAATGACCCACCTCCGGTCAGATCCGTCGGTGCATATACCCCAAGGATAAACAAGCGAGTGAGTCCGACTTTTAACATAATCCAGAGGAGTCTTGGGCTAACACATTCATGCTCTATCACACATTCTACTATTCGAGCGGAAAGAATCACACCAACTCCCTGACAGCCTCGACTGGTTTGGGGGACTCCGGACCAGTATGCCGTGTAGGGACCATGAACCGTGGTATCACATCCTTTCCTCTTCGTTTCATTCACGCACAGAATATCTATGGATCGTTCATCCATCATCTGACATACTTCATCTACTTTATCATCCACTCCTCCTCTTACATTCAACGTAGCAAAGCGGCTCTCCATGGGCCGCTTTTCGCCCCCGCGAGAAACGAGACGTGATGGGTGGCGAACCACATCGCCGCCATTTTGGTGAAATAACCTATTTTTATTAGTCTCCATTGCGTTCCCACGAATACCAAGGGAAAGGTTTGTCCACCCCAGCAGAGCCCCGCATGCCAGGGTAAGGCTAGCCTGATTCTGGGTCGCCCGGTCCCAGGGCAGTGTAGCACGCTAACGACTAGGCTTGCCCCTAGCCATGCATCCATCCGCGCGGCAGACGTTGGATTGGCGGAGAGGGTAGGAATAGGGAAAGGGAAAGATAGGTGGTGTGAAAGGAAGATTGGTAAGTTAAAGTGGGAAATAGGAAATGTAGGATATTACCGCCCAGGAGGGCAAGGATAAGGACAGTAATAGCTAGGGGAGCCGGGGTCGCATACCCGTATACTATACCACAACTTCCGGACAGGTAAGTTGGGATGAGTATCCCATGACTGTAACTGTACTTAAATATGACCATCGCAATTTGACTTCTTTGGCACTTCTCGGGTAGGCATGCTTATGACAGTTAGAACTGACAACTATAGCTGTTACGGATTAAACCAACGGAAGAAATTATACCTACATTATGATTTATGAGTAATTATTATGACGTATCTCGTTCGCTTAGTGTCCGAGTTTCAACCTTATTGCGCTCCCATAAGAGTTTTGACATCGCACATGACGTGATTCATGATTGTGAGATATAAAATATGACATTTCCGGAAATAAAAATATATTGTTTAGTAATCAACAATAACAGCGCCATTTTTTTAGTTGTTGTGTTTTCGTGTACTTTATATAATAATAATAATAATAATAAATCATTTTATTTTCAGGCATTACCCATAGATATACAAACAATCTTAACTTAAATTAAATTACATAATACTGTTGAGTTTAATTTAATATTAATTAAATTACAGATAAAATTACAGTTTAAAATTTAAGATATGTCATAATCACAATTAATAAGAAAATACTTAATAATATTATTAATTTAAATTCGGGAAAAAAAAAAGATATCCATAATAATTGTTAGTAAAATGTCCTAAATTATATTAGTATAATTATAACTAAACAGGCACATGAAGCCGCATAAATGCCTTTATAATTGGCGCATCATAATGACTAGCAATGGTTTGCAGAATGATGTTAGGGCTACCCCGCAACCTCCTCAGCAATGACGCGGTTCTTTTGCGTTGGATGGCATGGAAGCCGTCCACCCTCGCATCCGCGAACATTGCGGAAGCACTGCAAAAGCGGGGCAGCCCCAACATCAACCTGAAACCATTGTTGTACTGAACGCGCAAGGCACTAAGCGTTCTTTGAGTATATCTGACGCACAGGCTGCTCGTATAGATGGTTTGACAATATGCTTTGAAAAGCGTTATCTTTACCTCACTGCTACATCGAGCAAACCTGCGAGCCAGCATATTACTCCTCACCGCCAGTGCCCTGCGTTCCCTCTCAATGTCCATTTGGTCTTCGAGGTCTTCGGTGACGTAGTGTCCAAGGTACTTAAAATGTTGAACTTTCTTAAGCTCAATACCATTCAGCTTCATTGGCGGAATATTACATATATTCTTACCAGGGACTCTAAAGACCAAATAGTTGCTTTTTTGGCAATTATATTTGAGCCCATGTTGCATCGCATACCTTTCACAGATAGCTAACAGCCTTCTTATAGAGCCTACACCCAGCAGCACCATGTCATCCGCGTAGCTAATGTTGTTTATATAAACACCATCAACCGAGCAGCCGACACGCTCGCTGCTGAGCCCAACTATGAGCTCGTTGACATACAGATTGAAGAGCATGGGTGAGCTCAACCCCTCCTGCCTCACCCCGCACTCCAGCCTGTACGCATCCGAGAGGCTGCCAGCCCATCTTACATTATTGGTCTGGTTAGCGTACCAGTACTGAAAGAGACGCTGCACCTGTGTATGCACGCTTTGTTATATGAGGGGCGTGAATTATTAAGCTACTTACATTAGTTATTTGTTTTGTATTGATTTGTTTATTGTTAATTATATTTAGTGTTTGTATTGGGAAAAAAAGAAGTTGCTGTGCTGTGTGTTTTGTGTTTTCAAATTGGTAACAAGAAAGGAATTAAAATATAATAGAGAAATTCCAGTGTCGCGATTGTGGCGAAAATACGATTTGTTTACAGAAATTAGGTACCTACATGGATATGTAGGGTATGTACAATAGGATTATTGCACAATTTTCGTTCGTAGATAAAATAAAAATTGTTTCTCTTAATGGACCAATACCAAATATTAGTTTAACTCAACAAAAAGGTAAAACTATGAGATATTTCAATACCAAGTATTACGAAAAATACACTTAGCTAGCTGGATGCTGCCATTCCAATTTATTGTTCTACTTGACCTGCTGTTTATATTCTACAACGAAGACTGTGTGGAATGATATTGGTTACGGTGACTTGAATAATTTGACTAATCTTGCTAAAAAACACGACCAATCTGACAGAACGGCAGAAAAATGTTGGTAAGTGAACTTATATTTATTCTTATAACAGGAACTAAATTTTTAAATATTAATCGCAACTACGACTAGTTAGGCTTACAGTGCCTACCGCGCTGGAAAACCAATGCACGCCCCTAGAGACGAGAGGACATTCAGCTGATGGTAACTCCCTGGAGCTCATTACAATGCAGTGCCGATCAGGACTCTTGAAAAACTCGAAAATTCTTCAATTTTCGTCACCTTGAGACATAAGATATTACGTCTCATTTGCTTAGTAATTTCACTAGCTACGGCGCCCTTCACACCGAAATACAATAATGCTTACACATAGCAGTTTCATGGAAGAAATAGGAGCCAGTCGTAATCTAGCTGGCATACTGTGCAATGGAGCCTCCTACTGATAATTAATTCTTTAATTAAACATTAAAATGCGTGTATTATAATAACCGCGCGATAATACGGGGAACGGCCGTCATTATAGTGGCGTTTAAGTTTCAAGCATACGCTTCAAAGAGTACCGTTTACTAAATGATTGCTTGCTGACGTCACACAGACGTTAATTTGAAATCTTGTTAATGTTTCTACGTGGTCTAACTCAAGAAAGTAATACATCTAAGTCAGTTTTATCATTGATTCATTAAAATAAACATTACATATTAGATAAACCGACCCTCTCAAAACATTGTTTTGAAGATACAACGAAAGCCTTACAGAAGTTCCTTACAGAAATTCAGAAGCTTCCTCATTTTGTTGTTCTCATACATATCCAGCTTTTATTGCCACTCATTCACTGCTCTTTATTCATGCACTTAAATATATCTCTTCGATGGTTCGAACTGCATAAGTTGCCAATGGGAAAAATTCTTAAAATTTGGATCTGAATGTACACATGTTGCATCAATGTCAAGATATGGGAGAGTGAGTAACAGTAGATATGAGGTACAGGGTAGTATTAACTTTAGTTATTTTCATAGTATTGTGTTAGAGCACGTTGAGTTATTCATTCAAAATAGAATTTAAAATCACTTGGTGAATGTCAAAATCTACAAACAAATTTATACCAAATAGTTTTATCTTTGTCCAAATCGGTCTAAAACTGGCGTTTTATAGAATTCTATTAAACCGTTACAGAAGAACAAGAACTTCTACTCGGAGCCGGGCAGCGAGTCGGAGTCCGGTTCCACCTCATCATCGTCAGGGTCCTCCGACTCTGAGGAATCTTCTGATGAGTAAGTATTAGCTACATCTATTACCGTGGCCATAGATGTAAAGACGTCGAATTATCATTAAACTACTGGCTCTCATATTGCGCTCGCTCGTTGCCGAGGTGAAGGTGTTGTTCTTCAGCGCATTCAGCACCGCCATACTATCGGAGAGTATTCTAATATTATAGCCCACGGACGAGTAAAAAAAGAAGGACTCCGCGCCGTGATATTAGCAAGTGAAGCACCGTTATGCTAGTGTGTGTGCGGTAACGGGGGAATTTTTTCTCCCTTAAATAATAATCCTTTTAATAATAATAATAATCCTTTTTTATTCAACTAATAATATGTGGTACAAAATGTTTTTTGTGCCCTACCCTCTGCGATAGGATACCCTGAGTTGCAGAGGCTAGGTCCTTCCGAAAGGCTATCCATTATTAAACATAATTAGCAAACTCACTAAAAAGAGGTATGTGTGTGTGCGTGTATGTGTATGAGTGCATGTGTGTGTAAGTGTGTGTGTGTTTGTGAAGTATTTGTTAGTATGTCAAACTGTGCACAGGATTAAATAAATGTTAGTAATTGAATATTAAGTAAAATAATCATATATGGCCACAAATACTTATATAGTATCGTTTTTACACTTTTTGACAACGCACGACGGCATTTTAATAATATTTTATTGCGATGCAAACTGGTCTGTCACAGACGATGGTAAATCTCATAAGTGCGGCCGATCGGCTTGTATTAATCTAAGTGTGTGCGTGGGGCTATGTATTTACACTTTTACCGGCTTGTTTTGGTGCTTCACTGTTATTTAAGGTGACACGGAGTCCTTCTTTTTTTACTCGTCCATGTTCTAGACATGTGCTTTACTACTCAGTATAGCGTTTTCCTCGATGGGACATTGGAATATGGAGCTGTGTATGCCCAAGATTATTAGTGTGTGTATGTTTGTATAATTTGTAATAAATTTACCATTTTATTATTTTAGAGAAGAGGAAAAGAACTCCAACGACAATGAAGGTCTGAAAACCAATAAAGTGAATAATTATAAGTAAGTATAATATATATAATTTTATATATTGTACTCAGCTTAACTCACTTATTAGGACTAGAAATTTATGGCCCTTTGCTTTTTATCTAAATTCTCCTAGAGTAGGCATTATTAAACTAACAGCTGTATACACTTCGCTTAAAATGTGATTTGTTTTTTAACCGACTTGAAAAAATGAGGAGGTTCTCAATTCGTCGGTAAATTTTTTAATGTTTGTAACATCACAACTTTCGACTCGTTGAACTGATGTTCATAATTATTTTTTTATTTCAAAGCTGGTGCTTCCCGTGTAGTCCCATTGCAATTTGATCCTGATCTGACAATGGCATCCATGATAAAAACCAAAAAAGCCTTAAATTTGCTAGAAGTATGTGCGCGACAAATGGGCGCATAATTCAATAAATCTAACTCTAGTTACAATTATTGTTATTTTTGGGGTCGGTGTCAGCCATGGTAGGGGTATAACTATATATACATAGTTGTAGGTGAGATGTGCTTGTGTGGCACGTGCAACGTGACGCGGCGCGGGAGGACACCGATTCTAAAAATAACAATAACTGTAACTAGGATTAGATTAATTAAATAAATATACGCAATTATTTATTACTTTTTAGTTAATATATCTATTGTTTTGTTAAATTTTGACAATAAGAATAGAGCTAATGAACACTTTCTTAGTTTAACTCTACTTAATAAATTAAGTTAAAATTAAATTGCTTATTAAACTAAGGCTGGATTGTAATTAAAATAATAAAACTGCTTTTAATGTTAAAGGAAAAATCTTTGTTCGTCTCCCTCGTCCGCTTTGATATTTATTTATTTATTATATAAACTTACAGTTTTACCCAAAGCGTTTACAAACTAGTCAAAGAAATACAATTAAAATAACAAAATTAGATTTTAAATTAAAGGTAAAAAAATAATGATAAAATAATGCAAAATATGTCAAGTTATATAAAATCAATAATGTCCATAGCGTAATATTCAAATAAAAAAAACAAAGGTTTTAAGTCAATAATAAAAAAAATGTGGGACGCTCCTTTGCACAAGATTCTGGTTAGAGTATGGGTACCACAACGGCGCCTATTTCTGACGTGAACGTTCACTAAGCTGACGAGCGCAATTGTAATGCCGCTCAGAAGATTTGGGCTTTTCAAGAATCCTGAGTGGCACAGCATTGTAATGGGTAGGGCGTATCAATTACCATCAGCTGAACGTCCTGCTCGTCTCGTCCCGTATTTTCATAAAAAAAATAAAAAAAGTTATTAACATTAATGTTGTGTGTGTAGGAGTGAGTCGGCCACGTCGCGCAGCGGGAGTGACACAGAGTCGGAATCGGAGAGTGGGAGTGAGACAGAGAATGACTCCGACGAGAAAGAGAGCGAGGTGAATAGACACTCATTAATTAGGTACAGTATGTATGTAAAATGTTTTCGACGAACACTCAGTTATAATTTGTCAGTGTTTTTGGTCAGGTCAATGGGTCAGTTTCATCTCTCAAAATTAAATTATAAAATGAATGTTATTATTATTATAAAGCTTTTACGTATAAATAAGTTATAAGGCGACTATTTATCATTTAAAAAACCATTATTCTTACCATAAAGTGGATTTATTTTGTGGAATTAAAAATACCAGAGGGCTATCGAATCTTTACAATAGTTTCAGAATATATTTAAAAATATCGAAGATTAGCCTATTATACCATTGTTTTCTGTGTATTGTAAATTAATATTAATTTGCTAATGTGTGAGTCTCCCAAAATGGCTTCCGATGCTAAGGAAGTTCAAGGCCATTTCCACTTGTTTTAACTATTCCGTGATTAATAAGATCTTTGTGCTGCAGAAGAATACTATTCATGCTATTTATAACTTAGATCCTTGAGTATAATTGAGAAAAAAAATCCGATAAATTAAATTAGTAACTGTTCCTGTACAATATATTCTTGATAGTGTCTTTTTAATATTTAAAATATAATATACTTCTTTCAATAAAATATTTATTACATATACTGTAGCTACCAAGTATAGGCTATAGTAATACCAACTTATCTGTGAAGTGACAAAAATAGGAACTACGGTCGCCATGTTGAAATGTCATTCGACTGTCAGTGTCTACTACTTTCAAGTGTTCCGTGTGTTTTATTGCGATACTTCTGAATTTAAATCGTTAAATATGCCCCGACTATTGTGCACATTGGAATCAATTTGCAACACTGAAACTACGATGGCGACAACCATCAGTTCACAGATAAGTTGGTGACACTGTACTATATATGTCAGACGTGGAGTTTTAACTCTGGTCGGTTAAAACTTTATTGTGGTCTAGACCATTACAAATCTGCCCACAACACAGCATTGAAACAATGTGTTCAGCATTGTAATACTTTTTGGAGACCAATAAAAATATCCTCATTCACAGTTGATAATATCATGATACTTTCCAAAATATTATTTCGCAATCTATATATATAAAAATGAATTGCTGTTCGTTAGTCTCGCTAAAACTCGAGAACGACTGGACCGATTTGGCTTATTTTGGTCTTGAATTATTTGTGGAAGTCCAGAGAAGGTTTAAAAGGTGAATAAATAGGAAAATGCTGCTAAATTAAATAAAAACAACAAATTTGTTTTTCCTTTGATGTGTCCATACATAATTTCTATGAGAGAATTTATTGACGCACGGTTTGACAGTTCTGCTGTGAAACAATATCATTACGACAGCAGGGTGCATATTTTACGAAGTAATTTTTGATGTTATGATACATTATTGACAAATTCATATAAAAACATTATTTTATTTATTATATACAGAACAACGTCTGTCGGGTCAGCTAGTGCTTAATAATTTATTTATTTACACTAGGTGCAGTCGAACCCGAAGCCCGTGGACAACAACGCGAAGTCCAACATTGAACTACTGCTGGACTTGGATTTTGATGATTCTGATCACAAGTTGGCGTTGCCCACTCTAACGCCCACCGCTGGAGTAGCCCTGCCCACTCCTGTGCTGGGATATGGTCAGTGAATATAATATGTTAAATAATTGGCTTCAAAGAAACTGGGCGTCATTAATAGAGCACGGCAATACTTCAAGTCGGCCCACATTCTAGCGCTCTACAAAGCGCAGGTCCGGCCACACATGGAGTATTGCTGTCATATCTAGTCTGGCGCACCCTAGTATCAGCTCGATCCATTTGGCCGCGTGCAACGCAGAGCAGCTCGAATTGTCGGGGACCCAGTGCTTTGTGAACGGCTTTGCGTTACGTAGAGACGTCGATTCATTGTGTCTTCTACCGCATTTATCACGGGGAGTGTTCCGAAGAGCTGTTTAACCTGATTCCTGCCGCCGAATTCCACCTTCGCACGACACGCCACAACTTAGGATATCATCCCCACCATCTGGATGTGTGGCGGTCCTCCACAGTGCGGTTTTCAAGGAGCTTTCTTCCACGTACTACAAAGCTGTGGAATGAACCTTGTGCGGTGTTTCCGGGACGATACGACATGGGTACCTTCAAAAAAAGCGCGTACACCTTCCTTAAAGGCCGGCTCCTGTGATTCCTCTGGTGTTGCAAGAGATTGTGGGCGGCGGTGATCACTAAACAACAGGTGACCCGTACGCTCGTTGGTCCTCCTATTCCATAAAAAAAATCTGTTCAATTCCGGTTTGAAGCGTGTTCTGTAAGGTGTGGTAACAGGATAACTTAGCGGCTGTTTAACGTTAGCGGACCATTATGAATAAGGGGGTAAGTATTTAACAATTGTTGGCAATTTTCGGCAGTTGACATCTTTATTCGGGAATTCCTTTACTTTAAGATTTTGTTTCGAAAATTCCTCTAGCTACAAAATTTATTGATTTTCAAAAAATATACAAATTCTTTGGAATCTTCAATTGTTTATAAGTTTTGCATTGTTACAGCCGCCCCAATGCGTGCAACAAGAATTAACCCGTTTTTAACTAGTTGACTAAGAAAAAAAAAATAAAGAAAAATGTATAAGTAGTACGACACACAAAATATACAAAAGAGATAAAATAAACTTATAATTATACTCTTTATTGGTAGCAAACTAAAATTAACGTGAAATAAAAAACTAAAACTTACTTAAACTTACATGTTAACTAATTTAAATTTATTTTCTTTAGGGTATCGATATTATTCTATAACAATGGTCGATGACCACAAATAAAATCTGAGAGTTGAACAAAGTATACAAGATTTTATGACGATACGGTTGGCTCAGTTGTAAAGAGCGCTCGCACGGAACGTGAGAGGTCATGGGTTTGAGTCCCGCAACTTTCATAATTTTTTTTTCAAATTTAATTTGTGTATTAATCCCAGAAGTGAGGGTTATCACTTAAAACATAACAAATTGTAAGTACGTAAGTAAGTAGTATATTTTTTAAACACTACAAAAACAGGAAAACATTTACAAAATATAATATCAAACAATATGAAAAGCTTATCTAAATAATTACGAATATAATATACATGCATAATCTACTTAAAACTAACATACATTAAGAATGGTTGCTTTTAATGCAGCCCTCGTAGTATGGCTTATTCTACGAGGGCTGCACTAAAAGTATCGAGAATGGAATGTTTCCACTGTTCCTGCCATATTAAAATCTTTTTAATTTAAAACTCCTTGATTTTAAAAATCGAATACCATTTATTTATTTATAAAAAGATTCTCGGTCTTGTTACAAGGTCTTTTCAAACATGATTAGTCGTTGAGAAAATGGAATTGACTCGAGAAAATTCTAGAGCGATGATTTATTATGACTTGGTGTGTGAAGTGGTTTAACACAAAAACAGTGTGTTGACCGGATGATTACTGCATTTGGTGATGAAGCCCCATCCAAAACCACAATTTATCGCTGGTTTGCTGAATTTCAACGTGGACGTGTCAAGCTCAGTGATGATGCCCGTCAAGTTCGTCCAAAAACTGCAGTCACCAAAGAAAACGTTGATGCTGTGCGTAAGCTGATTGAGGAAGATCGACATGTGACATATCGCGAAATTCAGGCAACTTTAGATATTAGCATGAGTCAAATACAAATAATCTTGCATGAACAATTCGGTGTAAAAAAGTTGTTTTCCCGATGGATACCGCATTTGCTCTGTGAAGAGCAAAAAGCGGCTCGCGTTACTTGGTGCGTCTCTCGAAAGATTCCACGCAGGATTCTCAAATGCTGTATACAACATCGTATCAGGTGACGAATCCTGGATATACGCGTACGAACGGGAAACAAAAAACCAGTCACGAGTTTGGGTGTTCGAAAATGAGTTAAAGCCAACAAAAATTGTTCGTTCACGGAGTGTTGAAAAAAAAAATGGTGGCCACGTTTGTCTCCAAAACCGGCCATGTTGCGACTATTCCTCTTGAGGGACAAAGAACGGTAACTGCAGAATGGTATGCTAGCATTTGTTTGTCACAGGTCGTTTCTGAACTCCGTAAAGAGAACTGCAACCGCCGCATCATCCTCCATCACGACAATGCGAGTTCTCACACCGCGCCCAGAACAAAAGAGTTTTTAGAGCATGAAAACATAGAATTATTAGACCATCCGCCGTGCAGCCCCGACCTAAGCCCTAATGATTTCTATACTTTCCCTAAAATAAAGAATAAATTCTTTTTTCTTCTTCTTTCTAAAAAAGGTCAGAGATTTTCATCACCTGAAGAAGCTGTGGACGCCTACAAAACGACCATTTTGGAGACCCCAACTTCCGAATGGAATGGTTGCTTCAATGATTGGTTCCATCGTATGGAAAAATGTGTCAAATTCCGCGGAGAATACTTCGAAAAGCAATAAATACATTTTTAAATAGTAATGTTGTGTCACTTCCTTGATTCCCGAAATTTTCAGTTCCGCCCTCGTATATCAACAATATAAGGTGGTGTTTGCAGTGTTTCGTCCCAACACTGATTTTCAGTAGCTACTTTCAAGATGGCGTCGCGATTACACAAGTGCCACAAGTGCTTCGACAATTAAATATAATGAGTATGTTGAATTGATAATACTCAGAACATAAGGTTAAAATAATATTGTTTTAGACGTCAAGGTCGTGACAATTATTACTTGGATATATTGTATTGATTATCTTGTATATATAAACTTCTCGTGTCGCGGTGTTTGTTGCCAAACTCCTCCGAAACGGTTTGTATGAAATTTTGTGTGCATATCGGGTAGGTCAAAATGAATGGTCAATGAGTTATAAAATACTAAACTATAATAATAATAATAATTATAAAGCCATTTTATTTCGAACTAAAAACATTTAACATTTGAATAATCTATAATCTTAAGCTAAAGCTTAAGTATAAACTATAAAATGTCTCATAGTTCGGCGTGTCGATTGGTAAAGGCCTCCTCCAACGATTTCCACTCCTTTCCATTTTTGGGCGGCTCTTATCCAGTTAGGTCCTGCTGTCAATTTTATTTCGCCTTTCCACCTTGTGTGCTGTCTTCCTTTTCCTTCCGTTTTCTTTTGCCATCTCTTGGGTACTATTCTGTAAGTTTTTTTTTTATGGAATAGGAGGACAAACGAGCGTACGGGTTACCTGGTGTTAAGTGATCACCGCCGCCCACAATCTCTTGCAACACCAGAGGAATCACAGGAGCGTTGTCGGCCTTTAAGGAAGGAGTATGCGCTTTTTTTGGAGGTACCCATGTCGTATCGTCGCGGAAACACCGCATAAGGAAGCTCATTCCACAGCTTTGTAGTACGTGGAAGAAAGCTCCTTGAAGGCCATTTAAAGTTTATTATATAATTTGAGCAGGAGTAGATTCCGGCATAGCGGACGTGGGCCCGAGTGCGCCGTGCTCGTTCGCCAGCGAGGTGGTCTCTCGCGCCGTGTGGGGCGGAGTGTCCGCGCGCGCCTCGTTCCCGCGCACGCCGCACCTGCGGGCTCGCTCGCTGCTGGCCGTACATCTGGAACTCACCAATCACTCCGCGCGGGACGTTACCGGCATCCGACTCAACAAGAAGGTATTTTTTTATGAAAAAACGAATTGAGAACTACCCTCCATTTTTGAAGTCGGTTAAAAACAAGGGACCAAATGAGCAGGAATGGACGTTCAGCTGATGGTGATTGATACGGCCTACAATGCAGTGCCGCTCAGGATTCTTGAATTCTGTGCAGCACTACAATAATTAGCGTAATTCCAGAAAAAAGGTCATTTCATGTGGAAATTGTGTTAAGATTGAAGAACACAAAATGCGATTTCTGTTAATATAACAGATCTATAACAAAATGGCAGCCCTGCTGTCACTCTTTAAATGACATTATGACTAAGTAGCCCAACCCACATGTATGGAATAGACTAATATTTATTAAACTTTAAACAAGAATTCCTTAAAATGTGATGTTTGTGGCTTGGAACGTTTTTCAGGAACTACGTCCAATGCGCTCGTCACCTTGAGACATAAGATGTTAAGTCTCATTTGCCCAGTAATTACGGGTAACCGCAGCGTCTATTATTTTTAATTTTATCCTTTTATATACAGTCATATACACTGTTCGCGATAAAAAAAAATGATATCTTCTTAAAGATATATATTTCGTCTGTCTTAATAGGATTATAATTAAAATTTCATGTGTAGTTTAGGTGTCGCATGCAAGTAGTTTAAGTAGAATTGAGTGAATAAATGAAGGCTGTATTTGACAGTTAGATGAAAGATGAAGTATAATTGACAGAGTAGGTAAACGAAGTAATATTTGAATTATTTGATTGTTTAGGTGTATCATAATAAAATACAATTTAATACAGTCCACGATATAAAATCTGGCGTCGACATGCACCATTACTTAAAAATAAATAGACATTTTGCTTCCTGGCTATGTATGCTAGATGATGATCCACTTCATTATTGTCTCAGACCTTGACGGGGTCCCGCAGCATCGTTGAGTTCCCTCCCGTAGCCGTACTGGGCCCAGGCGCCACCACCACCGTGCTCCTGGGCGTGGACTTCACCGACTCCATCCAGCCCGTTGAGTTCACCCTGCTCAGCTCTATAGGTACACGAGATAAAAAAAACATTTTTCACCTCTCCAGCACGAAAAGGGCGCTATTGCTACGTGAAAACTCGCAGCAGCGTGAGGCAAAGTGATTTAAATTTCGAACCCCACGTGACCATACATCCAGGAATAAAAAAATAAACAATACGATCCGGTTCGTTCCGAAACTCATTTTAGTCTAGTGCATTTTAAAGCGTTTTTGCTGCGAGTTTTCACGTAGAAATAAAGCCCTTTTCATGCAGGAGAGTTAAAAATAACTACTATCCGTTAGTAATCTTGCGAGCAGTCTTTCTGAGTACGAGCAGATGTGTTCGGGTAAGTTATTTGTTTGGAGATGATCTCCAGTAGGAACTTCTTCCATGTGTATATTGGCTTAGTCATCACTGTTGGGATACGTGCTCAGGCACGACAGGTACGAACTCCTAAGACTCATCATGATGGGAACAGTTGCCGTTAGAAGAGGCGTAGTTCGCAGAAATAAGTCTTGGCTGCGCAACATCCGTGAGTGGATAGGAATCGCGAATGCGGCAGAATTATTTCGCCTCGCTAGTCGGAGAGGCACGCGAAGAAGAAGTAGGTGATTTAATAAATCTGGTAAGGTAAGGTGGACTGCAAGTTGGTTTGGGTGATGGTCCAGTCATTGTTTGTATTTGTTAGCGATTCATTTGATAAGATATCTAACGCTACAAAAACCTACGCCATAGAAATTAAAATGTTTAACTTACATAGTGACGAAACTGCAGCCTCACGCCATCTTATCATTTATCAGGTGAAGTAGGCGTGGTGATATCCCCGCCGGTGGGTGAGTTGATGCGCTCGGTCACAATGTCCCCGGAGAGGTGGGACCTCGAGCACAGGAAGCTGCGCGGTATGACCGAGGTAAAGTTATATGAATATTATATTGAAATTAGTTCTACATTAATTGTATACATAACTGATTCCCTCCGCCGAATTCCACCTTCGCCACGACACGCCACAAGTTAGGACATCAACCCCACCATCTGGATGTGTGGCGGTCCTCCACAGTGCGGTTTTCAAGGAGCTTTCTTCCACGTACTACAAAGCTGTGGAATGAGCTTCCTTGTGCGGTGTTTCCGGGACGATACGACATGGGTATCTTCAAAAAATGCGCGTACACCTTCCTTAAAGGCCGGCAACGCTCTTGTGATTCCTCTGGTGTTGCAAGAGAATGTGGGCGGCGGTGATCACTTAACACCAGGTGACCCGTACGCTCGTTTGTCCTCCTATTCCATATAAAAAAATAATAGAGCTAGAGTCAATGTTAAGAAAAACGAATTATAGTATTGGATGTGGTTTGGTGATTTACTATTTTGATCTAACAACAAAAAATGTGTTTGTAAAGACATCTTGTTATTAGTTATTTTTGATAGGATACTCATAAAAGAGTCTGTTAAATTATACCCGTCAGATTTTGTAGGTACCTACGTGGTTGGCGCTCTGTTAACGGTTAACGATACCACATTTACTTAAAAAAAACGCGCAAGTGCCTCACAGAACGGTTGGTTGCCAAGTGCAAGTATGGTTTTCCTCGTATTAACTTTTCTATCATCATCAGCCGGGAGACGTCCATTGCTGGACAAATGCCTGCTAAAAATCTCCACGACCATCAGTCCTGCGCTGCCCTCATCCAACGTATTCCGGCGATCGTGGGTGACCTACAAACACTGCGTCTTCCTGCCCATCTGTCCGTCGAGCTTGTGCGTGTGACCTGCCCACCGCCACATCAGTTTCGCAATAATTTGGGCTATGTCGGTGTCTTTAGATCTCCTATGGATCTTCTCATTTCTGATTCGATCTCGCAGTGAAACTCCTAGCATAGCCCTCTCCATTGCCCACTGAGAGCTTTCTTATAAGGCCCATAGTTAGCGACCACGTCTGCGTACCGTAAGTCATCACTGGCAATACGCACTGGTTGAAAATCTTCGTCTTCAGACATCATGCAAACCTCTGTATTTTGCAAGAGCTCTCAGTACATCCCTGATCTGATTGTGGAATTAAACCATCTTCAAAAAAATAATAGTTCAAAAAACTAAAAAGCACGCTTAATATAATTTATTAAAATTTATTTTCTATTTTTTAGTTGCATTTTATATAAAGCGTGCTTTTTAGTTTTTTTAAACTATTATTTATTTTTAATTTTTTAGGTAAATTTTCTATAAAAGCGTATTTTTAAAACTATTAAGTACTTTAACATCAATTATCCTTATCGACAATAGATAAAAATGATATATATTGACAAAAATCTTATTATCAATTTAGTGTATTGTCATCGGTCCTCGATAAATCTACAAAGTTTGAATGACATCTGGCCGTTTAAAGTGGTTCAAAATCGTTTCTAAAGGAGTCAGTTACAAACATAGATACAAACATACAAGTGAAGCTAATATAAAGTGGATAATAAAAATTAGGTCGATCTTTTCTATCGCACTTTCTTACCTAATTCTCTCAGTGGCACATTGGCCGAATCGTACCTAATAACCCTCCCCATTATGAATCAAAAATTTATTTATCATATTTATATTTAAACTTGGTCACAGAAAAGATCCGTATCAAAAATATATGGCAATAGTGTACGATACTCATAAGATTTTACACAAATATTTTATTTTGTCTCAAAAGAAAACATATTATACAAAAAAAAACACATACATACATAAACTCACGCCTTGTTACCGTCGAGGTAGGCAGAGACAATAGAATGCCATTTGCTTCTATCCTTACAAACCTCACGCGCTTCCTCTACATTCATTACTCTTTTCACACATGCTCCCCGGTTGCGGGTGCTTCGGACCTCTCCTTTTCTCAAAACGTCCCCAATTTGGTCGACGAATGTTCTACGAGGTCTCCCGCGACCGACTTGCCCACACACACTTGCCTTATATATTTGATGCGTCATTCTTTCTTCACAAATACAAAAAAAACATGTACAGTTTACTACATACTTATAATACCTACTACACAACATTATACATCACAACCATTAGGTACAAACATTTAAGAAGAAGTCTACATAGGTACGAAGTTGTTACTGCTAGGACTTGTTAAATAAACTAGGTACATACAGACAGTTGGTTTATTTGAAACAGACATAAAAGCTGGCGCCTTTTTCCACAAAATAGCTATTTTGCTGGAGAGTAGGTATATAGTTTACATTATGTCAACAATTTACTAGTACATGGCTGAGCTCTAACTCCTAACTAAGTTTGCCTGTTCTAAGCTATCGGGTTCTTCAGTTCGTGAATATTTATAACGCGGATAAAATAAAACTTACTTTTTTAATAAAACCGCACAGAATTTTCAAATACAGGACAGAGTTATTACTAGTTGAATAATATTGCCGGTACCTTAAAATCTTCCACTTGTAACAATAACAGGAGGAATATGTTATAAATATTGGACGAATGATCGAACCTCACTGAAATTGCTTTAACTCCGTTCATCTCAATTTACTACTAAAGAGAATATGAGACGAAAGATGTAGTTCTAATTTGCACCACGCGCACGAGACGCTATTACTAATGCGCGTCATTTTCATATTTTAAACGTCAGGATTTGTAGCTATTTTCCGACTAATATTTATAACTTTGTGTCGTCACTTATTGTACTGTTTACTTTTTTTTGCGCCCAAACAAAGAGAAAGGGCTACGCTCCGGGATAACGACAGGAGGGAGGTGGTTAATGCTCATGCAATACCAACGCAGTCTGCGTTGGTTATGTGGGACTCACGTAAAACCTAGGTCCTCCTCTAAGCCTTCATCGAAGGCGACCTTCTCTTGGGGAGAGAGAGGCGCAAGCGGCACTCGTTATGGAGTATCCGTTTACTCGCAAACGTGTTCTTAACACTTTAATCAATCAATACACTGATAGTACAATGTAATTTTGTACCCTTTGGCACAGCGCCATCTCTTGGAAATTTTAGGAACTTTATTGATTAAAAAGCAATCATTTCACACTAACTTAGACACTATAGCTTAAAAATGGTATTTTCATACTTGTGAATTAAGTTACTATTGTGTGCTAGCTATAAATAACGCTATGAGGGCCTCACAATAATTTTAATTTGAGATGTGCAACTATCTCGTGTGCAGTGTAAGAAGAAAGCTCCGAAGTTGTCCGATGACGTGATGATGTGCCTCCGAGTGTTTGAGACGGCCAACCTGGGACCCATCGACTCCAGCCCGCCACTGCTCAAGTACGTAATATGGATTAATTTATTTGTAAGGTTTGCCAACAGGTTTAAATCTTGGTTACGACCAGAATTCCCATTCATATCTTATGTTAATATATATAAATCCAGTTTTCTGATGTTTGTTTCCAGTGAACTCCTAAACTAATGAACGGATTTTAATGGGGATTACTTAATGCTGTTTGGTCCAACTTGAGAGATATTTGGGACCCATAATTATTTTTATTTCCAATATTTGTTTTGTGTGGACATATTTTCTATGAGAGATTTAATTGACACACGGCTTGACAGTTCTGCTGTGAAACAATATTGCATTATAACAACAGGGAGCATATCTTACGTAACAACTCTTGATGTTTTGAAATATTATTGACAAATTCATAAAAAAACAGTATTTTATTTATTATGTACAGAACAACGTCTATCGGGTCAGCTAGTTATAAATAGAGGTGCAGACCCAATCACACGCAAACGGATATGGATTAAATGTTAGTAAAAAATATGGAAAACTAATAATTAATATTAAAATTTTGAATACAAATTACTTTAGATAAAGAATCTGAAAAAAATATCTATACAAGTTGCGTGACGGAGAGTGTTGTTGTGTCCGCAACACGTCTTGGGCAACAAGCCGTTTTGACTCAAATTGGTCCTGGTATTAATTACATAAAAGGGATCTATGCTAATGGAACATTAATTATAGAAATTACTGTTAAAAAAGGTTAGATAAACACCTTATACTAGCGAATTTCCCCCTTATTCATAATGGTACGCTAACTTTAATCAGTCGCTAAGGAGTGTTTATTCTCATTCTGACTTAGGTCAATAGAAGAAGACTGAGTGAGAATTAGCAATGCTTTAAGTTAGCAGACTATTATGAATAAGGGGGTTAATGTTTACATGGTAGGGGTACAGGCATAAAAAGCATTTATTTTCTCAAAATTGATTCATTTAGAATTCTTTTTGATGTCATTTCTAATATACTAGACACTACTACCGCTTCGGAAACAAATGGCGCTCTGAGAGAGAAGAAGCGGCGCAAGAAACTCTCCCAGCATTCTTTTTTATGCGCTCTTTTTAATAAAAATATACAAAATTGTACATTCATTGCTATTGCTATAAAATAATCATAATCTAGTCCCAGGCTGTCTGACACTTATACAAAAACACACCAGAGGGCCTACCATCAACTTTTAATCAGTGATGCGAATCCGATGCAGTTCAGTTTAGGTACCCAAACTGAATCACTGAAATTCGTACCATGAAGTGCCTTTTACTGAAGGTTTTAAGTGCGTTTGGATCGCTTATGAAGAATGAACGAAATAAAATTGCGTTTCGAAACCTAAAATGATATTATTTTAGAGTTTTTTTTGCGTAGAAAATACTAAAAATACATTTTAAAATTGCGCAATTGCGTCAAATTATAAATCATTAAGGCCTTTTTTATACTTATTAAATAATAACAATATAAATAAATATAGTTCTTTGAATTACAAATTAAATGTTTTCTTGTGTGTTTTCGTAAAAATAACGAGTTATGAACGCATTTTCATTGATGTTTGATTTGACAGGACCACAGAGTACATTTTTTTTAATTCGTTCTTGCGAACAGGCTATAGCCCGGGCCCTTACTGCCTCGTCTTTAGTATTTTCATTTTTGGTATTTATTTTCAGTATTTTGTTTTACAAAAAAGTCCAATAAAGTATTCTCATCTCATCTTTAATCAATAAAATGTTTCTTTTCTATGTTTTCACTATTTTTTAAAAGTAATTAACAACACGATTCACTTTCCACTAAGGAAATAGCAACTTTTTTCGAATCGTTCACTTTGACAAATAAGCTATCCAGTTTAGGTTGAAATAACACCTCATGGTACAAATGAATGAACGAACTAAATTAGTTTGCGATTCAGTTGATATCATTTTTGACATTCAATTGACATCATTGCGATTTAATGAGTTGATTTGACGTAAACCTAAATAAGATAGCTCTAATCACGTCGTGGTATGAAATAGCAAAGCAGTTCATTTTAGGTTGTCAATTGAATCGCAATAAGAGTTCATGGTAGGCCCGCTGATCCGCAGCAATGCCCTACATCGAAGCGTACTTATAGTTCTCTATTACTTCTGTAATGGCGAGTTTTTGGAGGTCACTTCAAAGTGTAATTCACTACAGCTTCCTCAAATCCGGTCAAGCAATAACAGTATATTATTATGTCTATTGTACTGAACTTCGTACAAAGATATTATATTAGCTATGTCTATTATTAATTATTACGGTGAAACTCCCAGAGAGACAACCTCGACTTAACCAATACAAAATTTAAAATAAGACATGATCTCACTCATTGAAAGCCAAAAACTGCCACCCATTCGAAAAAGTACGCCTCTGAACGCCCTAAAAACGGGCACAACAAACTCTACAACTTCACGGCAACGGCTTCTTTTTAACCGACTTAAAAAAGGAGGATGTTCTCAATTCGATTGGTATTTTTTTATGTAAGTCTATCGACTACTCTGAGATTTATGAATGGATTTACGTAATTCTTCTTTGGTTCGATGCGGAATAGATTTGATTCCGTAATAATTTTAAATAGTTTGGCCCAGTAGTATAAACATTTTTGTGTACGTGGATGACGTAATTGTTTTTCGTGTACGGCTTTTTTAGGCGTTTTTATTCAGGTTGATTATATATTATTATTATTAACTTACACTAAAAAGACAAAAAAGGAACTACGTTTAAAAAAACCGATTTCAAAAACTGAAAAGTATCAAATATGTAACTAAAAATTTAATTTAATACACCTCTTATGCAAACCTTTACCTTTAATATTAATAAATTACTATTATTTGTATGTGCAACATATTAATAGCTTTGAAGTCGGTCGGTGAAGTTGAAGTCGAAAATAAGAAATTATATTTTTAACCGACTTCAAAAAGGTGGAGGTTGTCAATTCGATCGGTATTTTTTTTATGTATGTACACCGATTATTCTGAGATTTATGATCTCATTTACCACAATAGATGCCATTTGGTCCCATATAAATTTTACATAGTTTGGCCCAGTAGTTTTCATTTTTAGAACATTTTTTATGAAAATTTTTGTTCACCTCGATGGTATAATTGTTTTTTGTGTGCCGATTTTTAGGAGTTTTCATTCAGGTTGATTATATATTATAATTATTAACTGACACTAGAAAGTAAAATATAAAAAATAAATCTACGTTTAAAAAAACCGACTTCTAAAACTGAAAAGTATCAAATAACTAAAAATTTAATTTAATACACCTCGCAAACCTTTACCTTTAATATTCATAAAATACTATTATTTGTATGTGCTACATATTGATAGGTTTTAAATCGGTACCCTAAACAAAATAAAACTAAATATTATAAATAGCTTACTTACTGTAATTATTAAGGTTGTCTGGCCACGCGTGTTTTAATTTATTTTTTTAGTCATTTGATACTTTTCAGTTTTTGAAGTCGGTTTTTTCAAACTTTCAACTTCTCTGTAACTATTGCAGGGTCTAATTTAGGCTATTTCTCTCCCTTGAATAGAGCTACCACAAATATAATAGACACCAAGATAAGGTCGACATAATTGATCACAATTTAAAAAAAATATTTATAAACGGTTCTTTCAAGGGTGGGATTATCTCAATCTATTTTTGTGTTAATTTATATTAAGATTCTATTTGAATAGCATGTCATATTCGCCTATAATTGAGACATCACTTACCATAAGAATGTAATTGTTTTGTTGGCGGAATTTATGAAATAAATAAATAATTTATTTACAACAATGATAATATTATAGTATTAAAAGAGGTAGATATGTCACTAGCGCGCCGAAAATCAATCGCCTAAATGGAGTCAATTGGTTCATTTGGTCGTAGTCGCTCTCTCGATACGAAAACGGTACATACGCGTTTGTTGTTCATAGAATTGCTTACAATTTGATATAGGTACAACATTAAAATGCCGTCTTGTGTTATCGGAAGATGCACCAATACATAAATTATATAAATTCATAGAATTACATACCACAGTTAAGAAAGCAATGAATTATAACATTTTATTTGATTTAATTATTTATCGGACAAAATAAATATGTCGCCATGACAACGCTGATCGCCGCCAAGCCGATCATAGATTAACGTACAGAAATGACAAAATATTGAGGCTGTCTGTTGCGGGATGATCTAGGTAGAATATTTTAGGAAATGATGTAAAAAAGTCGTTGTTGCAGTGAATGTAATACGAAAAGTAATAATTTTTAATAAACAAGTGCGTATATAGGTAGCTGAACTATCAAACTACTTTTATATAGTTTTAGGGTAGGTAGCGGATGTAGACAGTGAGTGCTATTTTTTTACGTAGGAGTTTTTTCAGTAACACTGTCCCTTTCAGTATATCCCTTGCTAACTGCAGAAGATTCAATGGATCATTTTCTTCTTCTCCCATTAACTTATTGTAATAAACCCTCAACAAAAAGACATTCATAAATAATATAAGATACAAAAAATAATAATTGTAATCTTAAATCTTTTTGGGAGCCGTCGTTAGTAAAATTGTAAAAATGGGACCCTTACTGTAGATTTATTTTTTTATTTTTAGAGACATTTCGGGTTTGTTTTGGTGTCTGTATGTTTTTTATTATTTTATGTATAAATAATTGATATCATCAATGTGGCTATATATTATAATAAATATGAAATTTTTTTTTTATAAAATCAATGACACATTATCTACCTAAGTTCAATGCAGTTTTACTACTTTATAGCTTTTACTACATGAACTCATGAATGAATCGTAATTTTGGCATAAATCACAGTGTACGGTAAAAATCATATCTGATGAATTAAATGTATTTTTTCTATACAAATACAAAGAAATAAACAAATTAGAGTTATCTCTTTTTCGCTTGCGATAATTGCATTTACTATCCTTCTTTGACGTGTAATCGTAATGTAGTGTGCTATTGCAATGTTAAATTATTCATGTGTGCGTTAGTGTATCATTTTCAAACACCGAATGTTGTCTACGTAACCTATCTATACTTTTAAATATCATTGATTTACAACGAAAACTACGCAGACTATAATAGATACACATATTAATGAACTTATAACTCCCAAGTTGCGGTCGTGCTCAAGATATTTTTATTTCAAAAATTCCAACAATGTAACCTGTTGAACGTTCCAGGTTTGCAGGTCGTATGATCTCATCGCAAGAGCTGGTTCTACTGTCCGTCCAGATCGGGGTGGAGGAGTGCACGGTGGTCGCCAACTGTTCCAACATGGCCGTCGCCTCCCTACTCGCCAACGAAGTGGCCAACTCGTTCTCTAAGACTTATTAGTACTGTAAATAAATCATGTATATTCTGTTTGTGTTTTTCTTCGATCATAATATTTATAGTTATTAAATAAATGTTTGGTCGTAATTGGTTTTTAGTTTGGTCGAACCAAAAGTATAGAAGAAAGAGTACGTGTACAGAAAATTCGCTTAGTTAAACCCAGGGGTGGGACAGACGCCTTAAAGTGACGTTTTCAGAAGACTGTAGTGTGCCATCTGATAGTTGACCCGAAAATGAAAGCTTTGTCACTCGCTTTGAAACCTTTCAACTTTTGTGTTACTGCCCACTGGTCATAAAATGGCGGCTACGCCTAGCGTTTGCACATGTATGTAGCTCTCGTGTTCCATTTTGCATATTTACACTACTAAATCTATCCTTTGTTTTATGTTGTGACAAAATTAGATAACTAAAGCCACGTATTCATTAGTAAACATTTGTTAATAAACACTGTTAATAAACTGTTCATAAACGATGTTTCTTAATGTTTCATCATCTCTGTAAACAGTTTCTAAACAGTTCAGAAACATAGGTGATGAAACATTGTTTATGATACGTGTTGCTGTGCTCCCCACTACGAGTTGAGAGCAAGACGAAACATCTAGTTTATAAACAAAAGTCAACAGGAGCGGACCGCCACCTTTTCTTCTTTTTTTTTCGATTATTATGTAAGCAGCAGAGAGCATCACTACCAACTTGTTTAACGCTAGTCATAAAGAGTTTATCAACAAATGTTTACTAGTGAATACGTGGCTTTACTCTACGCGCAATTTCAACATGGTAAAAATTGCAAAACCTACATTAAACAGTAGAGTTAGTTATTTAATTGCGTTATTTTATTGAGTTATTTTATTACTTCTAAATGGTAAAAAATTGCAATACCTACATTAAAATGTAGAGTTAGTTGTTTAATTGCGTTATTTTATTGAGTTATTTTATTACTTCAACATGGTAAAAAATTGCAATACCTACATTAAAAAGTAGAGTTAGTTATTTAATTGCGTTATTTTATTGAGTTATTTTTTTACTTCAACATGGTAAAAAATTGCAATACCTACATTAAAAAGTAGAGTTAGTTATTTAATTGCGTTATTTTATTACTTCAACATGGTAAAAAATTGCAATACCTACATTAAAAAGTACAGTTTATTTTTTAATTTCGAGCTTTTATATAGTTATATTTGGGGCCAATCTCCAGATGGCGCCAGCTTTCAAATAGACAGCTCATAATGCGTAGAGAGAGCTCTCTTTTCCCTATATATTATTATACTCTATGGTTAAACCTTTTAAAGATAAAGCTACTTTGCGACCTGCTCATAAGATTCATTTTAAATCGTACAACTGCGTTAGATTAATAACACATCGATAAAAATCATATTACGCACATAACGATCTAAAGATCCTGATAAAGTACTCAATAAGTAAGTACGAGACTTATTTATTGAGTACTTTATATACTATATATAGGGCTGAGAAACGCTAATAACACGGCAGGCGCCATTTTCTCGCTTCTCTGCTGCTACTGGTGGGCTGTCTATAAGGTCGTCAACCAGTTTGCAAGACCAAAATTAGCTAACTCTTCGCACAATTATATAAGAAAGAATTACCAACTTAAGTACTTTGCCTAAATAGGAACCCAGGTAAGTATATTGAAAACGTTTGCTGTACCAGTGGGAGGCTCCTTTGCACAGGAAGCCGGCTAGATAATGGGTACCACAACGGCGCCTATTTCTGCCGTGAAGCAGTAATGTGTAAACATTAGTGTGTTTCGGTGAAGGGCGCCGTAGCTAGTGAAATTACTGGGCAAATGAGACTTAACATCTTATGTCTCAAGGTGACGAGCGCAATTGTAGTGCCGCTCAGAATTTTTGGGTTTTTCAAGAATCCTGAGCTGCACTGCATTGTAATGGGTAGGGCGTATCAATTACCATCAGCTGAACGTCCTGCTCGTCTCGTCCCTTATTTTCATAAAATTAACTTAAATTTGCTTTGTTAACCAAAACTCTAATATATCCCCGTGTATCTGAGTATTATTACTCTGGTCAAACAAAGAAACATATAGGTATGTATGACTGGAATACACATACAATACTGGAGACACGAAGCACGCGTGTTTCGGTCAGCGATTGAATTTGAACTACATATCACAGAGTAAATTTTATCGTCATATTACCATCTACCTCGAGGAGTCCGCGCGCTTATAGGTATGTTCTCACACCTAAATCGCGATGTGTCACTGTCACAACCAAAGGTCGTACGCGCATTTCCACGTCCACAATAAACCGGGACTCGTGAAGGAGCAACATACTTTCCGTACGTGTATTAGAATGTACCTATGACCAATGATCATTAAATAATAGCAGGCAGACGTCAAAAGAAGAAGAAGAAGACCTGGTACAAGATGGAGAGACGAGACTCTAGAAAGGTCATTTATCACATTGCGGTAGAAATCTGTCTGCACTCATAAAATCTATGAAGACATTTACTATTGGATCTGAAAAAAACAATGTGCAAACGCGGAAACATGTAGGTAACTATTTGTTAGGTGCCAGGTCTGGTGAGTACGTAGGAAGGTTAACGGTTTCTCGAGCTGTGTAACATCTTGCGTTATGATGGAGCAATAATGGTGAATGGTGATTCACGAGTCGACGCTGTCATATTGCCAGTTTCGAAGTCATTGTTCAAAAATCAGTATAATAGACGTGCAGTTTTTTCTTGAACGGGCTTAAGGCAGCTGTAGTGACACCATGATGTGACCACCAATGAATTACCATCACTTTTCGGTAAGCACTCAAATATTTTTTTAAATGATATTAAGGGAAGAGACGAGCAGGATGTTCAGCTGATGGTAATTGATACGCCTAGCCCATTTCATTTCAGTCCCGCTAAGAATTTTTTTTTTGACAATTACAACAGACGTCAGATTACGAAAGATAGAACAACATTGGGGAACACAAAACTTCACACACACACACACACGCGCGGAATGTGATGGTTTACTTTATGGCAAGGAGGCCAGATTCGTCTTTTCACAGAATGATGAAATCAAATCTATCAAAACTAAAGCTACCAACGCAATTCATAAGAAACAATTCAAAATTTATAAATTTTATTTCAAAGAAGGACATAATACAATATTATACGACTCATTGTGGTTACTGTTATAATTCACGAAGAAATCAAACGGCCTTACAAATAAAATTGGCATTAAGTTATAACTAATCATAAACCAAGAATATGTAAAATGTTTACAAATAGACATTTTGCTGACGAATGGTTTGTTCGGACGCATAATGTTTCCCGCGTTTATTTGCAAGGCAGCTTGTCATTAGGAGAACTTCAGAATTATTGTATTGACGGTGTTCTCAACGATAATGTAAACATTTTGCATTTTCTTTGTTTATCATCAGTAATTATAACTTTATAACAAGTATATTTGTAAGGCCGTAAGAGTTGTACAAAAACATTACCTCTGTATTTCGCAAATCGCCTATTGTTCTCAGGAGGAAACTTATAACTCAATACGAGAAGAATCTTATTATCCGAAGGTTTCCCAGCTCTGTTTACTAATAATTGACTAGGATTTAAAATTATTTATAAATCACAGAGATGCTGATCACTCTACTGGGGCTGAAGAATATATTTAACACTAGCTGACGCGGAAAGTTGTTTTATCATATAAATTATATTTACAGTTAAACCGTTTCTTGGACATTGCAACATTACTTTACTGTATCTAAAATAAAAGATTTTTTCTAAAATAAACGTAGATACCTAAGTTACATCATTATTATTACATCAGCTACCTGCCAATAAAAGTCCCGTCAAAATAGGTCCAGCCATTTCAGAGATTAGCCGGAACAAACAGACAGACAGAGAAAATTGTAAAAAAAAAGATTTTGTTGTATGTACATATTTATATACACGTAGTCAAAAGACGGTTATTTCAATATTACAAACAGACACTCCAATTTTATTTATTTGTATAGATATTGAATGAATTTAACAAAAGTACTTACACATTTAATTCTTTTACAATTTACAAACAGAAATATATGTAGATATGGTGTGGTATAATATGTTATGATACCATAATTTTGTTTAATATGTCTGTACTCGTGTTGTAGTCGGCCGCTACTAATTTCATTTATTTTCTTAGTTCGGCAACAAATCCAATTTTTTGTGTCTTGGAATTCTTTGACTTTTTTCTTTATTCATTCAGATTTCTCCATACGGTACTCTAAAAAGGCATAAAAGGCATTTATTTCGTCAAAATTGATTTCTTTACAATTCTTTCTGATGTCATTTCTAATATATGTAGGTACTAGATACTACTACCGCTTCGGAAACAAATGGCGCTCTGAGAAAGAAGAAGCGGCGCGAGAAACTCTCCCAGCATTCTTTTTTACGCTACTTTTTACTAAAATATATTGCTATTGCCATAAAATAATCATAATCTAGTCCCAGGATGTCCGATCACTTAGATATTCAGCTGTGGAGTAATAGGACTTACGATTTATAATCTTGGGTCTCATTTCTTTGTCTATGTTTTATTACGTATGTGTAATTTTTGTGTTTTACTTTGTAATAATTTTTTTAAATAACAGACTAAGAGTAATTTTTTCCTAGTCGTCACACCAAGGGTTTTACTACACCCCGTGGTAATTGATATTATAAGTGATGTGTCAATTTCTATTCTCATGATTTCTCGAAATTCTCGATAGTTTAGATAACGAATGACTATGGACGGAAAATGTTTTTTTCCTCGTCTTCACACCACGGGCTTAACTGCACCTTAATTAAAGTAGTATTTCCGTAAAATGGCCTTAACATATATAATTATTAATAAGTTTCATTTGCGTATTAATAATAAATTTATGTTTTTAAATTTTCTCTATTTCCTTTTTTTTATGGAATAGGAGGACAAACGAGCGTACGGGTCACCTGTTGTTAAGTGATCACCGCCGCCCACAATCTCCCGCAACACCAGAGGAATCACAGGAGCGTTGCCGGCCTTTAAGGAAGGTGTACCCCCTTTTTTTGAAGGTACCCATGTCGTATCGTCCCGGAAACACCTTGGACTTTTTCCAATGTCAATGACCACGTCCTCTTTTAAGACTAGTTAGTTAATAATTTAATAACTATCACACAATTTTTGTTAATAATATTGTTTAGTGGGGAGTGCCTGCAATGAAACTTTCATGTTTGAGCCAGTATTTATTCATGTACGTTGAAATAGTAGATTGTTAACCTAGGGTCGAAATAATCAATTCCCGAGGTATTTAGACGGCTATAGTCCGAGTAGGAATTGATTCTTTTACCCGTGTTAAGCACTTTACTTTTCATTTCGAATATGAGGAAAATAAAACTAGTTGTTTATCTAAACTATTTATGATATTAAATCATAATATTAGTAGTACCTATTTAAAATTAATTGTCAAAATAGGACAATTTATGACGACTTTTTAAATTTTAAATATGGAACTCTCCGCGTAATTGTTGCGGCTTATTCCGCTCAAAGAGGTTTGCGCTAAGTTCACACTGGCTGTTTAGAAAGTCACATGGCCGCAGCTTTTTTTTAATTCGTTTTTTTTTTTTTTACATAAAACTCTTTACAGCTGAAAGCAGTTCTATTTTGGAAGTTCATTCCGGCCCTTAGGTGGAAAGTAATTTGTATGAGTTTTTCCCTCTCTATGGAGGGAAGCAGCATTTTCCACCCAATAATCAGATCAAGACAACATTACTTTCCAAGTATGAGAAATGAAAAATCTTTTACTTGTGTGACAAACTGGTGTGACCACGAGCCGGGAATGGTGATAATTACGATTCTTACATTTGTTAACCGTTTGCTAACATTACATCATTTAACATTACATCACTCGTTAACAATTATGTAATTCCAAAGACAAAGAACCAGGATAAGGTTTTATCAGTCTTATATGAATGGAACGTCATTGGTCACGCTGTATTCATTATATTATCGATATACTTATGTTTTTTTTTTGTTTTTTTTTTTTATGGAATAGGAGGATAAACGAGCGTACGGGTCACCTGCTGTTAAGTGATCACAATCTCTTGCAACACCAGAGGTCACAGGAGCGTTGCCGGCCTTTAAGGAAGGTGTACGCGCTTTTTTTGATGGTACCCATGTCGTATCGTCCCGGAAACAAGGAAGTTCATTCCACAGTGGAAGAAAGTTCCTTGAAAACCGCACTGTGGAGGACCGCCACACATCCAGTGGTGGGGATGATATCCTAACTTGTGGCGTGTCGAGCGAAGTTGGAATTCGGCGGCAGGTTAAACAGCTTTTCGGACTCCCCGTGATAAATGCGGTAGAAGACACACAATGAAGCGACATCTCTACGCAACGCCAAGTGATCCAGCCGTTCACAGAGCACTGGGTCCCCGACATTCGAGCTGCTCTACGTTGCACGCGGTCAAATGGATCGAGCTGATACTGGGGTGCGCCAGACCAGAGATGCCAGCAATACTCCATGTGTGGCCGGACCTGCGGTTTGTAGAGCGCTAGAATGTGGACCGGCGTGAAGTATTGCCGTGCTCTATTAATGACGCCCAGTTGCTTCTTATGTATATTTTTAATAATACTCAATATACAAAATAAAGATGCTAGGATTATCTTAGTCTCTGTCGATAAGTCCGTCCCAACTTAGAAAATGTTAAAATAATTGTACTCATATAATTTGGTAGTTAGTTAAGTATTTTTATTTTTTTATTTGGAAACAAATATAGGTACACATAATATCTACTATTTAAATTTACGTAACACCTAAAAGCAAAAAACCACTTAACAAAATTCAATTAATTTAAGAATGAATTTACTATTGAGCGTAATAAATATTAATTTTTATTATGTTAATTCGTTTGAAGGTTAGGAAATTTTAATATTTACAATTAACATGACGTGTCATTTTAATTTGCCATTCTTCATTTGCGAAATTTAACATTGGTACTATTCTTCATAAATTATAAAATAAAAATATTTCATAAATTCTCTTTTCTAAATATTTATTAGAAAAAAATAATAACTAAATTATTTCTAATGTTCACAGAAACCATTAAATTTAGAGAACAGATTAGTAGTTAATTAGTTTGCGAAAGAAGTTTCACTTCTAATTTGTACTCACGCCATTTTTTTAGATCATATTTACTTTATAATATAATTTTAATTTTAATTATTCTCAATAGATTCGCGGATATTAAGTCACAGGCCTGCTAAAAATCAATTTTTATTGAAACGGGGTTATAAATTGTTATGATAATGAGTATTACAAAATATTGTAAAAAGTTTCACATCATTTGATTTTTGCAATTCAAATTCAAATATTTTTATTCAAAATAGGATTCAAAATCACTTATTATCAAAAACTACCACCCATGCAATACCTATAGATTGCCTTAGACCTGAGAAGAATGGGCGCAAGAAACTCAGCGGGTTTTTATTAAATAAAAAATATGGATTAGAATGTAATATCGTACAATAAATATTTATAATTAAAGAGCCTGAGGGTGCCCGCTTCATTCCGTCTGTGGTATCATTAAGAAAATGGTTTATGTTATAATAACCTTTCCTACACAAACGATTTTTTAACAATTCTTTTAAATTTCGCAACACATTTGTTTTGTACATTTTCTGGGATTTCTGGGATAATATCAGCATTCTCTTGAAAGTAAGATTATCATTATCTATGGAATGTTGGCTTCCCTGTCCGAAACTCTTCTATAAAGATTTAATAATTTACTATGCTTAGCTGATTAAAGGATTTTCTAATAATTATGCGCTGAACAATTTCTCAGATTGCGGTGGGGAACAGATTTTGTCTGAAGGTCCAAACATTCTGGCAAAAGCTGTGTGTTCTGAACCACGATCCAAACGCAAACCAACGAGCTTGGCTTATTACTACGACCCCTAAGCAGGCGATATTGTTAAAGAATTAAACCTTTATTAGGGCCTCTGTAAGGAAAGTCAATATAAATGGACCAGTGGGAGGCTCCTTTGCAAGGATGCCGCCTAGATTATGGGTACCACATGGCACCTATTTCTGCCGTGAAGCATTATTGTGTTTCGGTTTTAAGGGCGCAGTTGCTAGTGAAATTACTGGGTAAATGAGACTTAACATCTTATGTCTCAAGGTGACAAGCGCATTTGTACATAGTGCCGCTCAGAATTTTTTGGGTTTTTCAAGAATCCTGAGCGGCACTGCATTGTAATGGGCAGGGCGTATCAATTATCATCAGCTCTCTCTAGAGGGACTTGCTCGTTTCGTTCCTTGCTCTTATGAAATAAATAAAAAAACCAATACCTAATAATCAGTGTGAATTCTTTCCTACGGCATTGGGCCTACAGGAAACGGTAATTCGAATGACTGGCACAACTATTGTTAGGCCAACAAGCCTTAATCGTTGCCCAACCTAATCTGGGCCCAACAAATAGACTATTCAAATTCCTACTAGGTCACTGAATTCGACAATAATTACGAAAAAAGAAACCTTAAATAAAGAAAAAGCTACCAAATATGTCTGTTTCGGTGCGCTAGGGATGTAACCTCTGGAACGATATTTCCATATACTGAGATCTGCTGAATGTTTAGACTAAGGATGGGTATTCGCTGAGCTCTACCTAGGTACCGTACTACCTAAGAACAATAGCTTTTCTATTGGATCAACTATTAGATGCTTGTGTGCGTGGCATCATGACACTCAATGGCGTCTTTCAAATTTTGTAACATACGCTTCGTGTTATATTATATCGAAATTAATAATATACGAAATATTTACTGATGATACGTGATCCCAGTGTTTCTTGTAGTTTTATTATTACAAAGTTTTTAGTTACTTTTTTTTGTTTTAGAAACCAATTTCAAACAACAATTCTTAAGAATGTACAAAACATGAACAAAAAACTAATAGGACATCTGGATTTGAACCGGGGTCTTCTGCTTTCCGGATCTACCCATCTGAGCTATTATAGTATATATATATACATACAAACGTAATTTCACCACTATATAATATATATATATATATATAAAACGTATGCTAATGTTATTGTAGTTGTTTCTCATTAAAACAAGGATAAAACTACATTTTTTTCAATTTGAAACCTAAAACTACCTGTATGCGAAATTTCATTAAAATCGTTTGAGCCGTTTCCGAGATTCAGAATATACAACAAAAACATAAACATGTATCCAACAATTGCTCGTTTAAAGGTACACAAATTAAATAAATTTGATTTTCAATATAATATTTTATTCACAATCATTATTCGGCAATATCGTCATATTTTACAACGGACTTTAACTTTTTGCTTACTATAAAAACCACAGAACAGAAAAAAACTAGTTTTCTGTTCCGTGATAAAAACTAATAATTTTTGTTCGATTTTTTGAATTTCTGTCAAATTCAAATGCAAGACGTCAAAGAGGACTAAGTACAAAAAAAAGGTAGTAGGCAAGTTTTTCATACAAATACGTCAAAGACTTGTCAATGTCAACAGTGACGCGAACTTATAAGTTTTTCTCTTACCAAAAAGAGCTCAGCGCGGCCACAGTAGGTATACTAATAGAGTAGGTACTAAATAAGTAGATATATCATATAACCACCTTGTTAGAAGCCCGACGAAATAGCCCTTGTCCACGCCTTTCACAGTCGCACACACTTGCAAGCTCACTACACAAAATAATCACATACACACACATACATACATTCACACATAATCACTAATATACCTACACACATCCATACATGCATACATCACCGCACTAGCGGGCAAGTGGGATGTGTTTTCAAAACTAGAGTCCAACGAACTAATAGATATATTAGATAGTTAGTGATTTTCTCTCCATCAAGCCTAGCGAGCAGGCGGTCCGAGGTTCGAACTTATGGGCCTATGAACATACATTATAAAGAATATATTGAGAAGCAACAGTCAAAATGTTAATTTCAATTAATTTTGCTCTCAATTATTCTTTAAGACCTAGGTTATTATAAATAGCGCGAATAACCCTCTTCTGCAGCACAAATATTGTATTAATATCGGCAGCGTTGCCCCATAGCAATATACCATAGCACATAATACTATGGAAATAACTATAGTCGCGCCGCATCTATGTCAGTTAATTGTCTATAACAGCGTACATGCTGCAGAACTAAGCCTGTTCGCCAATCCTTAAATATGGGGGCCCCATTGTAATTTGGGATCCAGTTCACCTCTCCGTTCAACTAAACACTTGCGGTACGGATACCATCGTCTGCGTATCGGAATAGCATTTGACGGCTTTTAAAGAGTAGATACTTATTATTAGATATTTAGTTATTATGTAATATCAGTTTGTATGAACCGAGACGAAGCCATTAAATTTACTAATGTGCCTTAGCTATAACTGTTATAATATTACGCAGTCTTTTGTCAAGGCCGGTTGGTTGAATGTACTCACTACTCTGTGGTTGTATTGTGAGAACGAATACACTTCCAGCTGGCCAGTGCTCAATGTGTATTGTTACCAACTTACCAGTATTGTTAAGGAGATTGTGATAATGTCGGGCCAACAAGATAAGGATTCGGAGTTCGATGAGGTATTTTATTTTTCCATAATTACATTTATGTATTGGAGGAAATTACTGACCTGCAATAATTCGGTATAATTTATTAATTGATATATTAATAATTGAGAAATAATTAATATCGTTAGAAATTCATTAATTACACCTATCTCAACCAAGTGATCTACTGAACACAAAACAAATATCTACAAATACTATGATCAAGAATCGGGTTTCGCGTTGGATTTTATGTTATGTGGCGGCACTTAAATTATTTTAGATTTTATAATAGACTATAGATTTATAGACGACTAGAAAAAACGCTTTGGCATGTCACAATGTTTACACTAATTCTTTGCTATGAAGGGCTGCAGAAGAATCATGTTCATAAGCACATCGAGGAATTTTCTAGAAACTGTGACATTCATCATTTTAACACGAGGAACAAACATCAACTTGCTGTGCCTACTACTCGGTTGGGTCGAGTTAGTAAGTCGTTTGTTGGGCAATGTATATCCTTCTACAATATGATCCCAGAAAATGTACAAAACAAATGTGTTACGAAATTTAAAAGAATTGTTAAAAAAAGTTTGTGTGGGAATTGCATAAACGATTTTCTTAATGACACCACTGACTGGGAATAAAGCGAACACCCTGAGGCTCTTTAATTATAAATATTTATTGTACGATATCACATTGTAATCCATATTTTTATATAAAAAAAAGCCCGCTGAGTTTATTGCGCCCATTCTTATGAGGCAGTCTCTTTTGAATGGGTGGTAGTTTTTGACGTTCAATAAGTGATTTTATATATTTTTTATATTTTGAATAAAAATATTTGAATTTAAATCAGCATATAAGGGGATCACCAAAATCGACCTAAATCATTTATTTATTTATTTATTTCACACACATAGCAACTATCATTACAAGTATTACCTAATGCGACAGTTACAAACAAACAAGAATTACAAACACAACAAACAACAATCATATCAAACTTAAACTAATCATACAATCAAAGTACATTACAAATAATATATCACACCAGAAAATAGAAAAAACTTAAACATACTACTATTTACCATAACATACTAGATGTAACAATACCCTTGTGAGTTCACTCCACGTACACTCAAAAATGTCCACTTTGTTGTGGAGTTCGTTTATATGATGAAGGGCTCTAGTTAGAGACGACTTTGCCAACACATTTATTCTCGCCATCGAAATGGATAGTAGTGGCGGATGGAGGCGCCTCCACACGTACCGGTCCGGCACACGAAGACTCAAGCAGCACAGAACTCCCGGGTTGTGCTGCTTCCCGCGCAACAACTCCACCACATACGCTGCTAGAAAAAAATCCCTACGGACGCTCAACCCAGTATACCCAACCATACCCAGCACAAACAGTGTCTGATACATAAGTGGGTAAAATGGGTATACTCCATATAACTTGAAGTATAGCCTAACGAATTTGTTTTGGACACGCTCTAACATCAACCTGTACTGTCGTCATAAGGGCCCCATATCGCCGAGTTGTACTCCAGACGACTCCTTACCAGTGCATTATTTATTTATTTATTTATTATAAAGTAAAGTAGTACCTTGACTGTTGTGATACTAGTGAACTCTTTAGAGTGCCTATCTTGTAGTTATACAATATAGGTTTACTAGCTCGGGTAAAACTTAAGACACAAATCTTAGCACGATTGAAGTTCAATTTATTCTCCCTGCTCTAGTCTATCAATTTTGAGATGTCGTCTTGCAGGTGGTCGCAATCCGATTTTTCTCTTATTTGGAGCATTAACTTTACGTCATCTGCAAAAAGGAGACATTTGCTGTGCCTTAGGACCTCCGGCAGATCGTTTATCGTTATGATAAATTCGAGAGGTCCAAGGTTACTGCCTTGACTTACTCCAGATCATGTTCCTATTGAGGTACTTACCTACTTTATAAAAAAAACGGACAAGTGCAAGTCGTTAGTAATTTTCATTTCACATGTTAATTATTTTTAATTCCAGAATAATAATTAAAAACAAATCACGAACTTTTTTACGAAAGAATTATGGCTTCATTAAATTTGTTCAGTATCTATACAAATATGCCAAAAGACATTGTTTTAAAGTGTATAAAATTAAAAATGTATTCAGAAGAAATAATAAAATGCTAACGACAATAAAGATGGCGTGGGCTAACTCAATGGATCAGTAGAATATTTTAATGTCACGGCCAAAAACATTGTGATTCTCAATGTATCAATCAACCTTGTAGCTAAAAATTCTCATTAAAATACATAATTACAGATGTAATTAATATCATAAAGGCGCCTCTTCACAATCGGCGATTACACGCGAGCACGATCGTGTGGACGGCTTATTCGCTTCTAGTCGCCGTTCATCGTCTATAATCGTCGTACTGATCGCGGCGATCGGTGACTTGTCGGTTTTTCGGGCATACATCAAAGGGAATTCGCGTGTAGTTGAGTGCGCGTGCCCACTCGATCACCGGGCATTCATTCACTGGAGGACACTGGACAGTGAGCGAAGCCGTACCTACTTCACCTCGCGGTATTGTTTTGTTTTCCTTTTATTTACATAGCGCGAATACGATACAATGACTACTAGGTGTATATTCATATAACTTTATCAGATCTACTCGGAAATATGGAACCCTTAACATAAATATTGTATACTGAAATTAAATGAATAGTAGCAGCAGCTATAAAGTCCACATCCATCTTGAAAGACTGTCGCTAAATAAATGATCACGGACGTTCGTGTGGAATATGGATGCTTACACTATGTTCAACGATTAACTGATGACAGACAGACGATGACAGGCGATCATACAAGTAACGATCATCGCCGATAGTGGGAAGGAGGCTTAAGAATTTTTTTCTGCAATATTAAAGGAAATTGTTTTTAATGTCGCATTGGCAAATCATCATATTTTGTTGTTGTTTAATTTACTGAATTTAATACAAAATAAATATTTTGATAGTTGATGTACCAAGATATTCAATAAATATTATTATACCCAATGATATACTTAAGAATGGAAGGAGCAGATCTTATGTCATTATGGATGGTGAGTCAGATGTCAGCGAAAATGAAATATTTATATATTACTAGCTGACCCGACAGACGTTGTTCTGTATATAATAAATAAAATAATGTTTTTATATGAATTTGTCAATAATATATCATAACATCAAAAATTACTTCGTAAAATATGCACCCTGCTGTCGTAATAAAATTGTTTCACAACAGAACTGTC
This sequence comes from Leptidea sinapis, assembly GCF_905404315.1. Classification (NCBI taxonomy): domain Eukaryota; kingdom Metazoa; phylum Arthropoda; class Insecta; order Lepidoptera; family Pieridae; genus Leptidea; species Leptidea sinapis. Next base: position 15,897,385 of record NC_066271.1, on the reverse strand, counting down.
AAACCGTGCGTCAATAAATTCTCTCATAGAAATTATGTATAGACACATCAAAGGAAAAACAAATATGTTGTTTTTATTTAATTTAGCAGCATTTTCCTATTTATTCACCTTTTAAACCTTCTCTGGACTTCCACAAATAATGCAAGACCAAAATTAGCCAAATCGGTCCAGCCGTTCTCGAGTTTTAGCGAGACTAACGAACAGCAATTCATATAGATAGCTAGCATAGGTATGCTGAAAATACTTGAGACACTTACTACCATCGCCTTAGAATATACTAGTGTACCTATAGACGGCCTCACAGTCTGACAACGCGTGATACATTTTGATTACTCAATGTGTGCGTTAGCTACTGGCCTGAGGCTATGGTCTCCTATTCTATGCCGTACGCGGCGTCTGGTGTTAGCGTCAACGTTCAAATCCGTGGCTTCCACCGTCTGGCGTGACGCAGGTGGCTCAGTGGCTACTCGCGAATCGCGAGCGGTCACATGCGGTACTGTTTTTGCCTTGGATTTGGTGAAACTTTTAATGGTATATTTGTTACTAGAAGAAGAGGCAGAAGACGACCGTATAAGGACAAAATTACGGGAAGAAAGAAGGATGTTTCAAACTCTTGATAAACAAACACTTATTAAAAGACAACGACTCCAAATTTACTGAATATCTTCGTGTTAATCAAGAGCAATTTAAATATTATATTGTAAGTTTAGTGCAAGGAGATATGATAAAAAAAACAATGGTGTTATGCTTCTTGTCATTTTTATCATACACTGCATTATATGATTTTACTGATTTAATCAAAAACTCGTCTTTTCCTTTATCAAACCTCATCATTTTGTGTGACGCGAGCGACGACCTTCACGCTGCAATAGTCCGAAATGACAAGAGACGTGGCGCACGGTGTTCGGATGCCGCGTACGGCGTCCACAGTCCACACGCCAGCGTCGACGTGTGAAAGAGACCGCAACAGTACATATTTATATAGTTAGCATTATGACGCAGCGTACGACGTAACAAGACGCCGTACGGAGTTAAATAGGAGACCATAGCCTAATATGCAAAATATTTAGGAACTAATTCCAAGCGTGGCGTGTTTACGACTTTTCAATCAAAATCAGCTGAATCAATAGATTAGCATTCATTTTCTATCGTGCTGTATCCCTAGTATTAGTAGTAGTACACATGAGATAGATAATATGATAATACCTACAGTAAGAGTCATAATTTAATTTTTAACACACAAATTTTAGTAAATATTATATCACAAACACATATTCTTAATATTTTTTACACAGAATACTAAATTAACGCGGATATACATTAAGTATTGATTATTAGCAAATTTACCAAATATCACCACCAATTCTTTGAATATCAGTTTACCACACCACCACAGAACAGAAAAAACTAGTAGAAGTGGCATCATGTCATTTTACTATGGAAACCGATGACGCCAAACTCACACATTTATCTATTAAATATGTAATACACACACTTAAGTTCGGCTTTATGATACGCCTAAAATCACAATCATGAAAAGACATAACTACAAATTTATTTACATCCATTTCGAACTTAATACAATTGGTTACGCTAATCTCATATTCTTAAAGTGATTATGACAACCTCAGAACTTTTTCTTAAGAACTTGACGTAATAGGAACTCTGTAAATGGTTACAGTTAGAATTGACTTCTGTTAAAATACCTACTGCTGTACGAAATTGAATAAACATATCGATAAGTTAATGAAAACTGTAAATGAGGTAATCAGGGTTAGTCGTCACGTACGTCGTAAGCTAAAATAATAATAGGCCAATATTTTTTCTAAGGTATAGTTTTATTTAAAAGGATGGACAATATTTTGCTCAATTTAAATAAAATCAAGGCAGCGTATACGAGTAGTCTTGGAAAGATAAAATATCAATATTATATTATTGATATTGTAACGTATCGTCATCAAATTTTGTATGCTTTGTTCGACTCTCAGCTTGTGGCTTCATCATCAATACGTCACTCGAACGGTTAGCTCAGTTGGCAGAGCACTCGCACGGAACGAGAGAGGTCGTGGGTTTGGGTCCCACAACGTTCATAGAATTTTGTTTTCAAATTTTATTTATGTATTAATCCTAGAAGAGAGTGTTTTAAAAACATAACAAATTGTTTAGATTTACAAGAGCGATACCTCAAATCAATATCCTAATATGCCAATATTGGTTGAGCAGGTTATCAACATTCAAGTAGATTCTGTTGACGAAGCCACAACCTGAGAGTTGAACATCATAACATAAGGTACATCGATTAAACGTAAAAGTAAATGAACCATACATCATTATATTATGGTTTATTTTTAATTGTATATTTTGCAGAACACAAAAAATAATAATTGTATTTAAATCGCAAAATTATCCCTTCGTTGGATATATTTTAAGCATTCTGGGAGCAAAGCATGTTAAGTCCTTTTAAAGTGAAACTTTTATGACATCGTCTCAAACTTTTTCGTCTGTGTGTTGCATGTCGCATCACGGTCGGGTGTATAGACTATTACTCATTTGTGCCAGTGCTACACGCTATTTTGTTTGTTTTTGTCAGTGTTTAATGTAAATGTTTTATTTATTAATATGTGTATACAATCTAAATAATTGTTAGTATTATGTATGTCGAACTCTCCCTGATTAAAAATATTGATTGAACAGTATTGGGAATCAGTCAACCCATGTAAACTGTATATCTATATATACATGAAGAAGAATTGAAAGTATTCACTAAATTAATTAAAATCATGGAGAGCATAATTAGCCGCCAGCTCTTGGTATACCTAGAGGGTCACCAGTTGATCAACGACCGATAGTACGGGTTTCGCCATGGTCGGTCGGCAGGTGATTTTCTGGTATACCTAACACATAGATGGGCTGCGGCTATTGAAAGCAAGGGGGAAGGCCTGGCAGTTAGCCTGGATATAGCGAAGGCCTTTGATCGTGTATGGCACAAGGCGCTCCTCTCTAAACTTCCATCATTTGGGCTTCCCGAGAGCTTGTGCAAGTGGACCTCCAGCTTCCTCACTGGGCGCAGCATACAGGTCGTTGTCGACGGACATTGCTCGAACCCGAAGCCCGTGAATGCTGGAGTGCCCCAAGGCTGTGTGCTATCTCCTACGCTGTTTCTTCTGCATATCAATGATATGTTGGACACCTCCAACATTCATTGCTATGCAGATGACAGCACTGGTGATGCCGTATACACGGGCCATGCACGTCTCTCTCGGGAAATCGTCGACCAGTGCCGGGAGAAACTTGTGTCTTCTATCGAGTCCTCTCTTGAGAAGGTCGCGGAATGGGGTAAATTGAACCTTGTCCAATTTAACCCCCAGAAGACTCAAGTTTGCGCGTTTACCACTAAAAAACCCCATTTGTCGCATCACCGCTCTTCGACAACACTTCCCTAAAAGCCTCGCCTAGTATCGGAATACTGGGTCTTGAAATCTCGAGCGATTGCCAATTCCGTGGCCATCTGGAGGGCAAAGCCAAATTGGCTTCAAAGAAACTGGGCGTCATTAATAGAGCACGGCAATACTTAAAGCCGGCCCACATTCTAGCGCTGTAAAAAGCGCAGGTCCGGCCACACATGGAGTATTGCTGTCATCTCTGGTCTGGCGCATCCCAGTATCAGCTCGATCCATTTGACCGCGTGCAACGCAGAGCAGCTCGAATTGTCGGGGACCCAGTACTCAATGAACGGCTGGATCACTTGGCGTTGCGTAGAGACGTCGCTTCATTGTGTGTCTTCTACCGCAATTATCACGGGGAGTGTTCCGAAGAGCTGTTTGACCTAATTCCTGCCGCCGAATTCCACCTTCGCACGACACGCCACAAATTAGGATATCATCCTCACCATCTGGATGTGTGGCGGTCCTCCACAGTGCGGTTTACAAGGAGCTTTCTTCCACGTACTACAAAGCTGTGGAATGAACTTCCTTGTGCGGTGTTTCCGGGACGATACGACATGGGTACCTTCAAAAAAAGCGCGTACACCTTCCTTAAAGGCCGGCAACGCTCCTGTGATTCCTCTGGTATTGCAAGAGAGTGTGAGCGGCGGTGATCACTTAACAACAGGTGACCCGTACGCTCGTTTGTCCTCCGATTCCATAAAAAAAAATCACATTTCATCATTTTTAATCCTTTTCAATCAATATTTTTAGCCAGGGCTAAGACACAGAGTTCAATAAAAATATTAGTTAGAGACTTAGTCTACTTTTATTATTTCCCACTATCATTCCAATTTTCCAAGCATAAAATTAAGATTAATAAAGCGATTTTTATACCCTTAATGGAATATTATTCCAAAATGTTTAATTAAATGTCTATAATGTGAAATAAAGTGTCACTTTTACCGTGTATTTATAAAACCGCACAATCCTTTTTTATTAGTATTTTAGGGATCTGGTGTCATATAACCCTGTTGCTTAATATAACCGTAGTGCTAATTTTAAATTATTTATAATATCTATGTTTGTAGCAACTCCTACTACCGTTCACCTACGTGTATCAGATGCCAGGTAAGGCGATGCGTAAACGCATCGGAGAGTCGTTCAACCATTGGCTACACGTGCCTCAGGATAAGTTGGAAGAAGTAATCGAAATTGTTGGAATGTATCACCACTGCACCCTTATGTGAGTATAAAGCGACTTTATTGTTAGTAACACAAGGTTCACATTAATGAGAAAAAGCGACGCCTATTACAATGCAGTGCCGCTCAGAATACCTACTTGTAAAACTCCAATTGCTGACGGGCTTGCACTGCCATTACGCTCGTTGCTGTGAGACATGTATTAGTCCCAATTTCACCAATGAAGTAGAAGGCGATTTGATTTTATTTGAATGTAACGCCTTTAATCGAGTTTACAGATTCAATTCGGATTTCACCAACACAAGCTAAACGTAGCTATACGCGGCCCAAACGCGTTCAAATGCTGACTGCAAAGAGTATGTAAATACTACATAATAAGAGGCGGGACTGCCTGAGTAATAATCGAAATTTAATTTAGTATGAAACGTGCAGTAATTTCACATAAGTTTGAAATAGTAGTAATTACAGTATGGCGATTGACGACGAAGCAAAATCCGGCTTAGTTTGAAAGCGAGCAGTTGCATAAAACGTAGTGGATTTCGGCTATCTCCGTTTTTTACAAGATTATAGCCGTCATCTGTCAATCTATCACTGACTGCAAGTTTTATGCAATCGAGTGATGATCGCTTTTTTCTGAGAGTTTCGTTATGATGGCTGACCGATGAATTTTGACAGAGCTGTCACTGTCGTTATCTTTATAGAAACATTGACATTTAAAAATTTTGATTTTGTTCATACTTATAGAATACAGTTTTGACAGATATTTGATACATTCTATTGAGATTACATATACAGTGTCACGAACTTATCTGTGAACTGATAGGTGTCACCATCGTCGTTTCAGTGTTGCTAATTAATTCCAGTGTGCACAAAAGTCGGGTATATTTAACGCTTAAAATTCAGAACAATCGCAATAAAACACACGGAACACTTGAAAGTAGTAGACACTGACAGTCGAATGACATTTCAACATGGCGACCGTAGTTCCATATATAACATGTAATCTCAAGACAACACGCTCTAAAGTTGTTGTTGAAATCGCTTTGTGTTTAATCGAGATCAAGACTAGCATTTGAACTCGTTCACGCAAAACTGAGTAGTTTGAAGTGTCATTGATGATCGGGGCAAAGGAATTAAGACATAGGAATTCATTAGCTACGGAGTCCTTCAAACCGAAACACAAATAGTTGCACATTAATGCTTGGTGACAGAGATAAGTACCATTTGCCATAACAATGACAATACGATCTTTGTCGCAAAGTATTCTTTATCAACTGATCAACATTGCTCTTTACCCTGAAGTAAAATCTCTTATGAGCCCTTGGGTATTTGACACTGGTGCCCATGATATACTTGGATTATTTTGAATCTGGGCAAATATTCCTGTGGCTAAGTAATCATGGCTATGCATCCAACACCTAAGAGACGACTTATTGCTTTTACGCAACACCGTTTCCAAGTATTGTTGTGAAAACTGTGAAACAACGCTAGTAAATTATGCAAGCTGAAGAGTTTTATGAAAATCTTTCTCTGTGTGTTTTTATATTTGGATAGGTATTGCGTACTTTAACAGACTTCGATGCGGTCGAATTACAATTTATACACAAACCATGTGTTCTTCAGAATTCATTATTTTAAAAAAGGCTTTCAAATTACGCATGCTTATAATTTCCGCACTTGCGGAAAGGGCGATTCTACAAGTTGCATCGTAGTTGACGTAACGTTATCATAGAGTTAATCACTGACTATTTTCCGCACACAATATCATTTGACTATTTTGCTCGAAATGTACCTACTAGTATACAGCGTGGAGCTGTAATGGTGACTTTAAATGAATGCACTACGGGGAGACTAGCGGTACTTAACCGTCATCATAAAAAAACTAACTCTGCCTTCATATCCTGCCCTATATCAAAAGGATCGTATGGTGTCTGTCCCAAGCCCGGATAAAGGAGGATGGAAATCCAAGCTAAGTTGTGAGATTGAGTGACAGTGTTGTGAATGCGACTTTAACAACCTCCGATACCTGGGCACCGAGGAGTGTTATTTATGCCCTTCGGCCTGTAAGCGGGGCTCTGCTGGTTTGTGGCCTTTATTTCCCTTGTTTATCGTGGGAATAAAGTTAAAAAGAATATTTTAGACTCAATTTTGACCAATATAGGTGAAAACCTAATTACCATTTCGGAACCCGAGGGAGGTCGGCTAGACACAAAGGAACTGAAACTTTTACTCAGATTGAGAGGTTAATTCCAAGCGATATGGTAACCGTTAAGGAAACCGCAACTTTTGGCTTCGGAAACAAACTCGAGACTGAGCAGTGATAAGACGAAGCCCAAGAACCTATCCAAGGCAGCCCGGAAATGATTAAAAAAGCTTCTTCAAATTGATCTGCCTGTAGAGTAAGCCAAGGCGTTAGCTAAAATGCTTTAGCATGACTTACACAAAGCAAGTCACCGCCCACCATCTGAATTTCGCTTCACGTGGTGGCTTAAAAACGTTGCAGGTTTTTCCGAAGACCCAGCCTGAGTAAAATACCAATTTTTTACTTTCATATTTTATAGATTAACTTTTTTAAGATTACGTAAGGTTACCGTGTGTTATTTAATGTCGCCATTTGATCTTCAAGTCGATATGTGAGGGAAATGGTACTCAATTAACTAAAACCTAAGGTTCTCTCTAAATGAATGTTCATACATTTACAGTGCGGATGATGTTCAAGATAACACCAAGCATCGTCGAGGTATACCTGCAGCTCACACCGTGTATGGCATGCCAATAACTGTGAACGCAGCAAATCATGTCATGATGTTAGTTTTGGAAAAATGTATGCAACTACATGAAAAGGTTATAACCACAATCATCACTATTATTACACCAAAGTACCAAACATTTAAATAAAACAATTTTTAAAGGATTAAAACGCGTGTAATTGTAACCTTGTTTTTACATTAGATTTTTGCGTAAAAGTTATATTTTTATTATTAATTTAGTTAACCCGACGTTTCAAGACCATTCCAGATTTCGTTTTCAGGGGGACTGCCAAAGAGAATTTAAACACTAGGTACGTTGGGACTGCAGAGTGCAGATGAAATGGGTCAAGACAGTTGTTAATTAAGTTTAGCACCATTTATTGCCTCGGAGGTAGTATTTGCTGTAGACAGATGCTTTTTGACAATATCAGAAGCAGTTATAATTACACACGTTTTTATCCTTTAAAAAGTGTTTTATTTAAATGTGTAACACTCGCGTTAATCAAAGGAAATACTACCTATATACCAAACCATTTTCTATTTCTTTTTTTATTTATTTCGTAGCTATTTACTATCGCCAGTAGGTGACTACGTCTTCCAGCGGAATTGGGTCAATAAACCATAATTCATTTGTTGAAGACACTGTGTTATTGCAATATAGTAACTTAAAAACAATAAGGTCTATCTTCAATAGATTTCTCGATCTCGATTTGTATACAAATAAATCAATTATTAAAATATATTGTCATTAATGATCAAGAACTCTTAAATATTTTTTTTTATATCATTTTTTCGGGAAGTGGCTGCAATTGATGTGATAACTTGAGAAACAACTGGGACGAAAATTTATGTAAAACTTTCGTTTCGTTGGCAGAAAATCCAAAATTTTAATTTCTATTTCTAACTAATAAGTAGGTACCTAATAAATAAATAAATGACAAATAAGTGACAAAAGTTAAACTTAAGCCGTAAGCCAATGACTTTTGTATGTGTAGAACGTCCTTGCCGAAATCAGACGATTTTATTCATTGCTTAGGCCTTAGAGTATAGAGACAAAGTTACTTGAAAAAGTTGCAGAAACCTAGCTACTACTACTAACTACAATATTCGCTTATAATTTTTAATTTGATGGGTTCTATTTGACCCAATAATTTATCTTAATGATTTGTAACATTTCAGGAGCCGTGTATCTTTTAAATAACGAGTGATATACAACACTGCTGACCAAATTATTTTTAAGTTTTATTTTTCCAAACTTTTAGGGGGCGTTAATATTTCGCGAGCAAACAATACAAATGCTCAGAGGTCAAGGCAAAGAGATATATTGGCGAGACAATTTTATATGCCCTACCGAAGATCAGTACATGACACATTTGACACAGAGTAAGCATATCTACTACACATTTCTATTAATAAACGAAATCTATCTCGTAGTTAATAGTGTAATGGGAAAAAAAAATTGAATATCGTTAGCTTGTTTTGACCCGACGATATGCAGGTGGAAAAGACCAGTAATCTGAAATATAATTTTTCAGTATTTTGAATAAAATTAATAATATGATGTATGTTATAGCTTTAGATATTTAAGAGAATTAAACAAGTGATTCTACTCTAGTAAACATATTATCATCCTTACCATCTTACTCCAAGACAACTCTCACAAAATCAACGAAATTTCTTAGGAGTTAGGTGTGCCAGTTTTGTTGATTTGTTGCCTTATCTCACTTTCCTAAGCTAATAATTTGACTTTTAATGAGATGGTGATCTGATATCCATGTGGTAATAGATGTTTCAGACATCACATTACGATATTATGAACAATTAAGTATATCAATCATACAGCAAGCAACTTATCGGATGTAGTTATAAAACTTTGGTTTCCTTTTGTTAATATATGAATACTTAATAAAATATTCTCTTCATAGAAACTGGTGACATGTTCCTCTTCTGCTTCCGTTTGCTACAACTCTTCAGTGATTCGACGATAGATTACTCTGGCTTCGTGCGAAAACTCGGGATGTATTTTCAACTCAGAGATGACTACTGTAATATTTGTCAGCCTAAGGTATTTTTAGTTTTGGTAAATACATGCTAAAGAGGGGTGAATACAGTTTTTTTATGGAATAGGGGATAAACAAGTGTACGGGTGACCTGATGGAACCTAATTAGTGACCACCGCTGCACACACTCCCTTGCAATTCCAGAAGAATCTCAGGAATGAATGAAGTGGAATGAGCTTAATTGTGCGGTGTTTCCGGGACGATACGACATGGGTACCTTCAAAAAAAGCACGTACGCCATCCTTAAAGGCCGGCAACGCTCTTGTGATTCCTCTGGTGTTGCATCTATCCAAAAAAAGGAACGTTTCTGGCATTTTAAGTGGTAGTGCGCACTTCTTTTGAAGGCATCCAAATTTGCGGGCAAAAGAAATGTAAAGTTTCTCAGTCAAACCAAGCAGCTCAAGAAATTAAAGCGAAAGGTCAACAGGACGAGAAGGCGAATCCTATACCGCGCCAGTTCATCGTGCAAGTGGTAAAGGAATACCTAAAAGCCGAGAAGACACACCACATCCCACAGAAATGTCGAGCCTCAAATTCGGATGGTGGGCAGTTCACAAGTCTTGTTTTGTACAGATGGCAGCAAAACAAATGTTGGCGCAAGAGAAATAATGGTGTGGACTGAAGAATGAATGGTCATGGAAGTTTAAATAAGGAGATTTCTGCTACGTGTACCAGGTTGAACATTGAGCTATAACTAAACTGGGGAATTTACTCGGATTCTAGAGCTGGACCCGAGTCAGTAGTACTTATATAATTTTACACGCAATTTTGTCACTCGTACCGACGCGGACGGGTGCAATCTTAAAATAATGAAGTTATTTATATAGATCCTTATAATATATATATATATTATAAATAAACGGCTGCCGGCCCGCCATCTATGTAACAAAGCCAATATTTTCAAAATTCTTGGGTGGAAAACAGTCCTATATCCTTAAAATCCTCGTTATTCACTACTAATCTGAATAAATGAACCTACACAAAAAAGTACAAGCTATAAGAATAACTTTTCTGAGAGAAGTACCAAAAAAAATGCGTCACGTCATGCTAAAAAACTTCAAAGAAAAGTGGTAGTTCAAAAAGGCTCGGCAGTGTTAACTATAACCATGAGCAAGCATTAGCAACCTACAAATAAGACTTAAGGATATGTGTAACAGGATTAAGTAGTGTTCATAGCTCGAAATGTTATACTTTCACCACAAAACTTGTCTAAAAACATCATGTTTGCGTGTTTTATGCTTACTCTTCGCCTTAAAACATCCGGTAAATATGCATTGGTTGTGCAGGTGGCTGGCTCTTACACATGAAATCGGACAATATACATAGACTTGCTATAGAAACTGCGTTGGACTCTTCGTTAGTTCGTTGGCCCTCTCATCACCCTCCACCGCAGCGGGAGCGTTTCCCTTTCGGTTCAACTAGTTAAGTTTCACACTAGGGGGTGAAAAGAGGTGCCATTTAGGTACTTAACTCAAAATTCATTCAAGAGAATAAAACTACAAAGGAAAATACAGAGCATTCAATAAACGTTGTAAAAACGAAATTACAACGTTATAAAAAAGGAACAAGGTGAAGTAATCAAGCTATACCTAGATATGATTGAAAAAGAAGAATATTTGTATATTAAAAGTTATAATATAACGATACCTCAGTTCGAAAGAGTAACAAGTCTGAACTCAAGGTAAAAGTACAAAATGTTACTTATTTTTATGGAATAGGAGGACAGATGATCGTGCGGGTCACCTGTTGTTAAGTGATCATCGCCGCTCACATTCTCTTGCAACACCAGAGGAATCACAGGAGCGTTGCTGGCCTTTTTGTAGGTACCCATGTCGTATCATCCCGGAAACACCGCACAAGGAAGCACAGCTTTGTAGTACGTGGAAGAAAGCTCTTTGAAAACCGCACTGTGTGGGGATAATATCCTTACTTGTGGCGTGCCGTGCGAATGTGGAATCGGCGCGGCGGAAGGAATCAGGTTAAACAGCTCTTCGGAACACTCCTTTTGTACTCGGTCTCCCCTAAGTATAATAAATTGTTCCATTAACGATAACCCACCATTACCAACAAGAAACAAGTCGTTAAGTGACTGCAGTTTAGTTGTTACTTCTAATATTTCTTCATACGTCTAGAATATTTTTATTTCAAACAGTAACAGCTCGTTTATTTCTTATGGAACCCCTTTTCTTGTTTGTTCAATTTGGAACTGAAGTATCAATAAGGTCTATAAAAGTAAAGTAACATATCAAGAAATAAATTAGATAACTAGCGATGCTTGGGAAAATAAGAAAATACCCTGAGCGCTATTTTATGTCATCATCAAGCCGGAAGACGTCCACTGCTGCACAAAGCCTCCTACAAAGATCTCCACGACGATTTGTCCTGCGCTGACCTCGTCCAACCATCTTATGTAGTTGTTACTAATAAATTAGTTACTTAAGTATTTTGAAAACTTTATTTAATCTATTCAATTAACTTTTATTTTTCAGGCTCTGGAAGAATGCTCACCAGTTACAAATGAAGTAAGTTATGCTTGATATCTCAATAAAAGTAGCATAATACCCAGGTAGGTATTACATTTTCGTACCGACATGCTTGATGAGTTGATAATGTATTAGTTTTTCTATTATTTTAATAACCATTCAAGATTTCATTAATTCTAATGTACGTAATATTCAAACGGTGACCACACCACATGGAACAACTAAAGAAGTAGGTATTAACGGAGGGAAAATACTTATACCACGACCCAGAATCACCGTGTGATTGAGCAAAATTATTGGCAGAAAACTAACTTGCCACTCAATATAACTCAAGCTTGTTGCTCTGGGCGACATAGACTTAAGAAAAAGGGTCACTTGCTATGTACCTACGCGCTAGTAACATCTCGTTTGTTATACATACAGGGTTATTGATAACTCAACATATTCCCGTTGAGAGGTGATAGGGTTTACTTTTCGCGATAAATTTAACCCAAGTATGCATTACGCAAAAGCGAAACATTTTTGAGTTATTATGTTTTTTAGCTTTTTCCAAAACAAGTCAAAAATGCAACAATATGAAAGTATTTAAAAAACAGTTAACTGTATCAATTTAAATCTCATTTTTTTTCTGACTTATAAAAACGATTAAACACTGGTTATTTATCAACAATTATCATGTTATCTGTATCTAGATTTTTTTCTATTTAGTAAAGTAGGTAATATGATGACTACTTAGATCAGTCATACGTCTAGATAGACTATGACAGCTGTGAAAACGTGAAAAAATCTAACCTCTATTTTGAGCAATTCACGCACACTAATACAAAGTGTCATTCAAATCGCGATTTTAAGACTTAGCTTAACACACACACTAAAATAATATTCCTGGCCTATTATTATCGAGAGCTATCTAGACGTATAAATTATCTGAGGTTGTCTGCGTGATAACCCCACGTATCCTCTGAGGTCTTATAATGTTAATAGGAACTAAAAACCTTTTAGAACTTACACTTAATGTATAAAGTTAATTTGCGTAGCTACTTTATAATGTCTAGTAAACTAACTAATGTGTATCTATTTAATTTATTGCAGAACGCGGGTGAATTTTACGACGACTTAACTGAGGGTAACTTTACGTTGCCGATTATCCACGCTGCCAATACTGCCGGCGGAAAAATTGTCTTAAGTATCCTTTACTATCACAACGCGAATTGATTCCCACGCAAACTTCCTTTAAAGCGGGTTTGGGACTTATAGCGAAACTCTCTAAAAAAAAGCGACTCACTCGATTGTACAAAAAGTGCAGTCATTGATAGATTGACAGATGACGGCTAAACTCGTAAGAAACGGAGATAGCCGAAATTCATTTTAAGCAACTGTTCGCTTTAAAACTTAGCCGGATTACCTATATTTCGTCGCCAATCGCGATACTGTAATTACTACTATTTCAAACTTATGTCAAATCACTGCACGTTTTATACTAAACTAAATTTCAATATTTACTTATGGCTGTTTTCAATAACCTTACCCCTTAACCTAAGTTTAACTTACGGATACATTGCTGTCACCGTATAATGACAAGATCTTATGTATACCTACATAGATATGTCCAATATAGCTATAGTCCAATGCTATCTGTCAATAGGCTTTTGAAATGTAAGTAAGCGTAAGAGGATAGATTTGTCTACGTCTAGTAAGTTAAGCTAAGGATAGATAAGTTATTGAAAGCGGCCGTTAGGCAGTCCATGATTTCTGAACAAAAAAAATGTTGTGCTATGTTAACAGAACATCCTTTGTTATAAACAAACAAAGCAATTTGGTATTTTTTTTTATTATTTTAAGCTTTTTATATACTCAGCCATTGTACAAGTTAAAAGAATACGTACCTACATGTAAATATAATATTTCAAGATCCCACCGCTTGATTCTGCAGGTATCGGAGTAAGTAGGAAAAGGAGTAAGTATACTATTAGCTATAAATTGCCTATAAAATACTTAGCCTCAAGTACCTGTAATTAATTTTAGTATAGGTAATTAATTTTCTGATGAAATTCCATAGGTTTTTTTTAATTGTACGTCATTTTAAAGGAAGTTATGAATAAAATATAGTTGCCAGCTCTCAGTCAGCCGCAACATAAAGGTTGCCAGGTGTAAACAACTAAATTTTTGGTGATCAATTGTATTCATCTGTTTTTTTTTTATAATGTTAATACAAAATTAATGTTTTATTTTAAGTATTTACTGTGGCCATTGTGGTTCCACACTGTATAGCAATCTTTCAGCACAGTTCAGGTTGCTCAAAATTGTAAGACGGCATTCGATTGTAAGTGAAGAGTTACAGTGATTTTGACAGGTTGCACCACAGTTAGATAATGTTTTGATACCTCCAATTTATATAATTCAGATTCAATGCGAGTGCTACCGAAAAAAGATTAAATACTTGTTTAAAACATATCTACTACAAACATTCAAATATTTTTATTTAAAATAGGATGTGACATCACTTATTGAAAGTCAAAATAAACATCACCCATTCCAAAATGAATGCCTAAGGCCTGAGAAGAACGGGCGCAACAAACTCATTATTTAATGAAATATGTAACCTGAACTCCACTCTCAGATATATTAAGGCAAAAGACTCACGACATTTCACTGAAGAAGTATTGCAAGTCTCTGTTAGAACAAGGTGGCAGTCTGCAGTACACGCGGGATGTCATGAACAACCTCGACTACAGCTTGCGAGATGAGGTACGGAACACAATTTTATCAAACTTCTCTAATGGACGGTCAAGCGCAATTTTCCTACTACCTACTGCTATAGATGTAAGAATGTATATCATAGGTACTTGGTATTGAATCACACAAAGGCAATTGTATAAAATTTAGCCACAATTTTATAGAATGGTTTTGCTATGTATAAATGAATGTTATGCAAGTTTGCTTTAAGTGTTCAGTATTTCTTACACATTTGTATCTGTCCCTGGACTTAATTTTTGAGCCCAAGTAGACGCTGAAAAAAGTAAAAAGGCTCCTATTGCATATCACCAGAAATGGTCCAGATTCTCAGGGAACTAATGCACGCCCGACAGATTGTCTGTTCTGCCATCCTTCATGTTGTATGTTATTCGTATTGATAACTTCATCAGCAATTGCACAGGCAAATCCTTCATTATTATTATTACTCTTATACTTTTATATATTATGGATATGTTCCGATATGCACTGCGACCACTGTACAGTGTGACGTCTATTTAGCATACTGTGAAGCCGTTCCTTTATAGCCAGTTATACTGGTTACTATTTAAAAAGGGACGCAATTCCGTATACTTTCAGCCGCATTTTTTGACGCAGCATTCAAATGAGTGTATTAAAGTTTTCTTGCAAGAGGCTCACGTGACGGGGGGAGTGGTGAGGCAACCGCCCATGGACATCCACAACAACAGGTGTCAAGATATGCGTTGCTAGCCTTTAATTTAGAAGTTTGCTCTAAGCTTGAAGGTCCCTTAGTCGTATCGGTTCTGGATAAATGCAGCTAGTAAATTGATTCCAAAAAAGTAGCTGTGCTAGGCAAGAAGACCTAGGTAATTGTATTATGAAAACAAAAGGGAACCATAGTTACATAGACACTAAAGCATTAAGAATACCTAAAGCTAGTTTTGATTTTGTTTTTTCTGCAGATTGCTCGGTTCGGAGGTAACCCGCCGCTTGTGGCTGTTTTGGATGAAATGCTGAGTTGGCGCGACGCGTGATACCTGCCATTACTTGTTTTTGTCATTTAAGACTTTAATTGGTACCTAAATCAAGGTTCATTAGTGGAGTGTTCATTTCGGTGTGGGGAATGGTGCAATATCCATCTGTGAGAGTCTAATCTTAATCTACAGACATTAAAAGATCTTAAGTAAATTATTTACTGTCCTTATTTCTTAAGTGTGCTTAGACATGTTGTCTAAGAACCGGGTTTGAATCCTGGTACGTGTGCAACATTGTACTAGTGTGTGTTTATATGATGAATACAGATTTTTGTTTCCAAGACATGGATGTTTCTAAATGTATTTATGTGTGTTAAAGTATATATTATATACTATAAAATATTTATATCGTTGTCTTGCACTCATAGTACGGCTATGGCTATGCCTAGTTTGGGGCAAGATAATTTTGTGATTAGTGTGTCAATAAAATATTTTTAACAAAACCGCCGCCCACATTCTCTTGCAACACCAGAGCAATCACAGGAGCGTTGCGGGCCTTTAAGGAAGGTGTAGGCAATTTTTTTAAGGTGCCCATGTCGTATCGTCCCGGAACACAAGGAAGCTCATTCCACAGCATCGTAGTACGTGGAAGAAAGTTCCTTGAAAACCGCACAGTGGAGGATCGCCGCACATCTATATGACGGGGATGATACCCGTGCTAAGGTGGAATTCGGCGGCAGGAATCAGGTGACTCAACTCTTCGGAACATTCCCAGTTATAAATACGGTAGAAGACACACAATGAAGCGACGTCTCTACGCAAAGCAAAGTGATCCAGCTACTCTGCGTTGCAAGCGGTCGAATGGATCGAGCTGATACTGGGGCGCGCCAGACCAGAGATGACAGTAATAGTCCATATGTGGCCGGACCTGCACTTTGTAGAACGCTAGAATGTGGGCCGGCTTGAAATATTGCCGTGCTCTATTTATGATGCCAAGCTTCTTCAAAGCCAATCTTTCTTTGCCCTCCAGATGACTGATTCTAGGCGAGGCTTTAAGGGAAGTGTTGTCGAAGAGGAGTGATACGAAATGTTTTTTTTGTTGTGGTAAACGCGCAAACTTGTCTTTTGGAGGTTAATTTGGACAAAGGTTCAATTTATCCCACTCCGCGACCTTCCCAAGAGAGAACTCGATAAAAGACACAAGTTTCTCCCGGCACTGGTCGACGATTTCTCGAGAGACCTGCATGGTCCGTTTATACGGCATCACTAATGCTGTCGTCTGCATAGAAATGTATATTGGAGGTGTCCAACCTATCAATGATATGCAGAAGAAACAGTGTTGGAGATAGCACACACCTTGGGGCACTCCAGCGTTCACGGCCTCCTTGCTTTCTATAGCCGCCGCCCATCTATGAGTTAGGTATACCAGAAGATCGCCTGCCGACCGACCAAGGCGAAAACCGTACTGTCGGTCGTAGATCAACTGGTCACCTTTTAGGTATACCAAGAGCTGGCTCTTAATAATAATAAATGTTTTTACAAAATTTCAGAGATCCTGTATACATCTCCAAACAAGACTCGTATGCATAACAAGTTTATATTTGTTTATGGTGTCATCACTGATAATGACAATCTTGAAAGATCGCTGTCCCTTTTAGAAATACCGATACTCTCTGCTCTTGTGAGTTCTCCTGGTGTTGTCCTCATATCTTATATCTTTAAACGAGCAATTCTTGTATATATATAATCTGAATCTCGGAAACGGCTCCAACGATTTTCATAAAATTAAGTATGCAGGGGATTTCGGGGGTGATAAATCGATCTAGCTAGGTTTCAATTTAAAACAAATGGTTTTGTCCATGTTTGAATGAGAAACAGCTACAATAACATTAGAATACAAAGGTAAATTTCTCCACTATATACAAGACTATTATAGCTCAGATGGGTGATCCGGAAAGCAGAAGACCCCGGTTCGAATCCAGATGTCCTATTAGTTTTTTTTTGTTCAAGTTTTGTACATTCTTAAAAATCCGAGCAAGGCTCGGTCGTCCGGATATTTTGGAAAAAACACAGACTGGTCTTATTGAAAACACCAGAGGGATTAAATAAATGTAAGAAGTAGAATACTTTATTCTACAAGAATGATGCCATTTTGATGATATTTTGAAATGAAAAATATTTTGAATTCTAAATAGTAAGCATCTATAATTTGAGATTCATTGAGTTTATTTACATAAAACATCCACATTTACTGTATTCTTATACCTTTTTTTTTTTTTTTTTATGGAATAGGAGGACAAACGAGCGTACGGGTCACCTGATGTTAAGTGATCACCGCCGCCCACACTCTCCTGCAACACCAGAGGAATCACATGAGCGTTGCCGGCCTTTAAGGAAGGTGTACGCGCTTTTCTTGAAGGTACCCATGTCGTATCGTCCCGGAAACACCGCACAAGGAAGATCATTCCACAGCTTCGTGGTACGAGGAAGAAAGCTCCTTGAAAACCGCACTGAGGAGGACCGCCACACATCCAGATGGTGGGGATGATATCGTAACTTGTGGCGTGTCGTGCGAAGGTGAAATTCGGCGGCAGGAATCAGGTTGAACAGCTCTTCGGAACACTCCCCGTGATAAATGCGGTAGAAGACACACAATGAAGCGACGTCTCTACGCAACGCCAAGTGATCCAGCCGTTCACAGAGTACTGGGTCCCCGACAATTCGAGCTGCTCTGCGTTGCACGCGGTCAAATGGATCGAGCTGATACTGGGGTGCGCCAGACCAGAGATGACAGCAATACTCCATGTGAGGCCGGACCTGCGCTTTGTAGAGCGCTAGAATGTGGGCCGGCTTGAAGTATTGCCGTGCTCTATTTATGACGCCCAGTTTCTTTGAAGCCAGTTTGGCTTTGCCCTCCAGATGGCCACGGAATTGGCAATTGCTCGAGATTTCGAGACCCAGTATTCCGATACTAGGCGAGGCTTTAAGGGAAGTGTTCTCGAAGAGCGGTGATACGGCAAATGGGGTTTTTTTAGTGGTAAACGCGCAAACTTGAGTCTTCTGAGGGTTAAATTGGACAAGGTTCAACTTACCCCATTCCGCGACCTTCTCGAGAGAGGACTCGATAGAAGACACAAGTTTCACCCGGCACTGGTCGACGTTTTCCCGAGAGAGACCTGCATGGCCCGTGTATACGGCATCACCAGTGCTGTCGTCTGCATAGCAATGCATGTTGGCGGTGTCCAACATATCATTGATATGCAGAAGAAACAGCGTGGGAGATAGCACACAGCCTTGGGGCACTCCAGCGTTCACGGGCTTGGGATTCGAGCAATAACCGTCGATAACGACCTGTATGCTGCGCCCAGTGAGGAAGCTGGAGGTCCACTTGCATAAGCTCTCGGGAAGCCCAAATGATGGTATACCTACAAGGTATATAATATAAAATGATTCCATGAAAAATTATGTATAATATTTTTCACATAATTACTTCTTAAAATATTATAATAAACTAAGTACACTGACAGTGTTTGCTTTAAACTTAATATTTTGAGAAACACACATATTCATCTTCACCTTTGTTTCGTTCACGTTTGGAAAGTGGTTGCTGAGGGGTTCTCATATGGTCTAAGTACCTTCCACTTTCTCTCAAAAATGATACATTCTATAGACACGGAACCTTGCATTGAGACATGTCTAAAAAGGTGAGCAGCAAATCTACTAGCAATAGAGTTAGCTCCTGGATTACAAACTTTTGTGTTACACTTGGCCTATTACATTATAGCATTCTTTCGCAGCATATTTCTAAACCCTCTTACCACATACATAAACAGCGGCAGGTTATACAGAAGACGGAGGAGTATTATAAGAGAATTTGAGAAAGCCTTTGATTCGATCGAGACCTGGGCAGTGCTTCAGTTTCTCCAGAGGTATTGATTATCGATATATCAAAGCATTGAAGTGTATGAAAACGCCACCATATCACTCCGTTCCAGGTCAGATCTCGAAGCCTATCGACCTGAGGCGTTAGTCAGACAAAGCGATGTCTTATCGCCGCTGCTGTTTACCGCTGCGTTGGAAGAAGACTTTAAGCTGGGTACAGACTGGGTGTCAACATCAACAACGAATATATCATTCACCTTCGTTTCGCAGACGATATTGTAATCATGCCGTAGATCATGGAAGACTTAAGCCTGCTCAATGGCCTCAATATAGGTTCCCAAGGAGTAGGAGTATGAACATGGACAAGACGAAGATCATATCTAATGTCCATGTCGCACCTACTGCCGTAAAAGTTGGGAGCTGTATTCTTTAAATGGTAGACGAGTACGGCTAACTTGGACAAATAATCCAGTTGAGCATGAAAAATTAGGAGATCCGTAGGAGAACCAAAGTCAGCGAAATAACAAAGGTGGTTGCGAAACTGAAGTGGCAGTGGGCTGGGCATATAGCTCGATGGACAGATGGCCATTGAGGAAGATTACTTCGAATGGCGACCACGTATCCATAACTCCCCCGCAAGATGGACCGATGATCTGGTCAAGATCGCCGGAGTAGGTTGAACTAGGGCAGCGCAGGACCGATAGTCATGCAAGATCTTTGGGGGAGGCCTTTCTCTAGCAGTGGACGTTTTCTGGCTGAAATTCTGATTATGATGATATTCCAAAACATCTATCTTCTTCTTCCACTTATAAGTTATACCCAAATATGACATATATTATATTAATACTAATACTGAAAATACTGAAAGATGACCACGCTGTACAGGTTTGAAGTTCAAGCAAGATTTAAAAAAAAGACGACCTGGAATCTAATCGTTCAAATATTGCCGCAAGCAATAACTTACAATAGGCACATAGACACTCAATCCTAATAATCTACTTTGTTAGTGTTGTGGATAATGTCCCCACGTAGGAGCCATACCGACTCCTAAATGGTAGGGATTATTCATCATAATTCTGGCCCTCTTGCTGGGATCTTCATGCAAATAATGCATCTGGTTGACTGGTTGTTGAGGAGCTTCTACAACTCTGTCTCTTTTCACATTACGTTTCTTCGGAGCACTCTCATTTGAAACACTCCGTTCTTGCCACAAGATTTCTATTAAACTCATTCTAGTCTCGACACCTTTAGGGTCCTCAACACGTTTTTTACTTACTGGAGCGTTCGCTACCTTCTGTTTCATAAGTTCCAACCGTTCTTCAGCCTGAGTCATCTGTGGGACAGTTAAACCTCTCTTGTTACAAATGTTATGCAGGATACAGCATGCTGTTATGATCTTGGCCACTGTGTCTGGATCAAACTGCTTGTTGCACGTAGCTTGGAGACATTTCCACCTGGATTTTAGTTGTTTAATGGTTTCTAGAACGATGGCATGTGTCTGTGAGTGCAGGGTAGTGTAATGCTTTTCTGGTGATATGGGCGATTTCTTTGTGACTTTCGGTATCGGGGTCATTATGTATGGCATTTGGGTGTAATGAGGGCCACCTGAAAGTAAAGGATTAGTAATTAATTCATAAGAAAACAAAAGATGTAGGTATTTATGATCTAGATCTATTGCTCTTAAGCAGCGCATGGCACAGGCCAGTTTTATTACTTAGCGTGCATTTCAGCTACGACTAACACTCGCGTTAGCCACATTGTTTTAGTGAGCTTGCGTTGCTGAAAAATGAGGCTAACAGTTTTTTTTTTCAACGTGTTCATAGCTGTCACAGTATAATAATTAGACGTATAAATTATCAAGGTTATCCTATAGTGTCTGTGGTGCAAAGCTAGGCCGTACCTATATAGCAATCGAACACATTGTTACATCTGGGCAGGGATATCGAACCGGCGTCATTGGTAGTAGCGGTGAAGTAACCTTGAAAGTTGAAGGTGTCTCACAAACTCCTATTATTTTCTGTTATTTATTTGTACATTAAGTGTTTGTTCCAAATGAGTTATTTGGATCAAAAATAGTAACCCAAAATCTTCACCGACGATCAAAAGGTGAAAAAACAAGGTATTCCCAAGACACCAGTTTATTATCTACATATTAACCCTTCACAACTGGAACAATTTCAACAAAATCTATTTTACTAATAAACTCTTCATTAGTCGAAAACACTACGAATGATGGTTTTTATGTCCCTTGAGGTTTATTGCCACCCACCGACAAGCCAGCAGACATCTCTAGCGTAGTTGAGGCTCTGCAGATCGTTCTTGACAGCGTGCCGGTTGAGAATGGCGTCGTGCGACAGAGAGCCGCCCGCTGCGTCCACGCTCACAATATTTAACTCACTGTCACATATCTGTAACATTCAAACATGCATACATTTCATTATTAAAAGTCATCACCACCGGCGCACTACGCCCTTTCAAGCCGCGCACTACGAGCACAAATCCGCAGTATGAGACGGGACGTTATAACGAATGAATATAAATTAAACAATTTATTTCTCATAAGAATTTACAAATTCACTTTAAGAGAAAATTTTATAACCTAAATATAAAAGTGAATGCCGGTAAACTTGTTTAAATATAGTAATAAAAAAAAAAAAAAATATCATAGAACACATTAAAAGAGATAGATATCTAATTAATTGATAAGCCATAATATGCAGCTGATGCGCCAAAGAGACTTAAAATCAAAATGATACGGTTGGTCTTGTAACTTATTAAGATATCACGTCAGCGAGCGAACATAGTCTGACTCGCTGAATATAATAAAATATAAAAAAGTTTGTTACTATTGCAGGTAAGGAAAAGTTACACATTAAACATCATATAACTCAAAAAGTATGGACATTAGATAAAAGTCTATATCTAAAGTTGTAGACAATGTTACAGTAATAAAATAACCAAAATTTTATTTACTACAATAATTTTTGCCCTAAAGTGCAAAGTTTCCAAGATATCAGCCAAAAACACTTTTTCAAGAGCTCCACCTAGATCTAGCAGCATTTTGTGATGTTATGCTCATTAAGTGACCCCATTAGACCTTACCAAAAAAAAACATGAAAATTTGGTGCGAGGTTAAATTCTATTTTTACTGTTCTACTTGATTTAAACTGGATTCGGTGAGTTAATCTTGCTGACTGTACTATATAGAACTGTCATTTGAGCTGGGTCCCGAGTGAAGTTGACGGACTTATATATGTTTATGTTACATATATAAGACTAATGAATTAGTTCAGTAATTTTTAAAAAAATTGAAAAAATAGACAATAAGGCAAAATCGCAACAAACTCAATCCGAAACCATTAAAAGCACCTTTCATGCAGTGTAGTTCGTGGGCCACCGGCTTGCTTCTCATTTGGTGTTGATCCTGTACCTTCACACTTCTTCATCCATTTTTTCATGACGCAAATACGCGAATTATATATCGTCGATGAAGTACCAATACCTCCTAACTGACATTTTAGCCCAAAATTACTTTTTTATTACAATAGACATAAAACTCATATTCGCATAGATTGAATTTACTCCTATCCAACATTTCTTTACCAAAAAGCTTCTTGATCTATGTGAAAATATCTACTAAGTGGCAGAATTCATTCGCTCGTATGTATTTTATGGAAATATCTCTTAACTGCACTGACAACCGACTACACTCGGGCGCACTCTGCATTTGACTGATTAACTTCCCACGATCGCTGCTAGCGCGTTCCTCGCCATTTGATAGAGCTAGATAAAGATAGTACCTACCTGCGTTTTGATTTGATTGAGTTCCAGAAAAAACCACTTTGACGGGGGTGTCGTAATTGAAACGGTTTTCGTTTTGCTCTTGGACAATTTATTGTTATTTGCCACTAATTTCAATATATTCGGAGAGATTATCAAAACAAAGATAAGTCAAATCATTTTTATTGTTATATCCAAAGATTTTAATTTTAATTCTCTTGGTTATTCTTAGTAGGTATTTCTTCAAAAGTTTTTATTTGTGACATTCAAAAGTGTTAGTTGGGAATGAAGACTTATAGAACCAGTTACTCTGTTATTGCCAATAGCATGGTATTTTCTTGTATAGTACGTTTCTTAAATCCGTGCCTCTCCGAACTAAGCACTAGTGGCTGAGTAGTACGTCAAAATTTACGTGGAATGGAAGAAGTTAACGAATAGAAACTTAGAATGGAAGGTAAAGAATACTTGGGCTACACAAAAGCTACCTTAAGCAAAATGGAACACAATAAAATTAGACCCCCAAGACAAATAAAAGATAGATGCAAATCAAAATTCTGTGAAAGGAGCCAGAATAGGAAATGTAAGGATGTTAGCAATTAATTTCGTCAGCTTATTTTTAAACATTTTTGGGATAATCTCAATTGGGACCAAAGAAAAATTTACATTGCAAGTTTAGTCAAACGCTCTTTTGAATCTCGAAAAACTTCAACGAACCACTCTAGGCGTGGGGCTACATTGCACTACTTTCTTCCATTTGATCCAAATTCAAACACTAACGTGCAAGTATGCAGAAATATGTTCTTCCATACATTTTGTTTGGGATCTTATGGTACAAACCTGGGTAAAAAAGTCAAAATTTGACATGATACCTTCTCAGGAGGTTCAAAATTCAATAAGAGCTCAATCTGTCAGACGTGGGGAGGAAAGAAAGTTGCTAACGCTTAACTGTTTTTTGGATGATATGCCCAAGCGACCGTCGCATTACAGACGTAAGGAGACAACCAAGTTATATTTAGAACCATCTCTTCTTTCAATGGCTGATCTATATAACACATACAAAAAGTATTGTACAGAAAGCGAAGAGCCTATCGTCTGTAGATTTTCTTTTGAAAAAGCATTTGACGAGAAAAATTTGTCGATATATACCTTAAAAAAAGATATGTGCGACGTATGTAGCAGTCACGCGGTTGGTACAGATGAATACGTACGTTATGATAAAAAACAATCGTGCTAGACGAGAGAAAGAAGAAGACAAAGCGAGAGCAGCAAGGGGCGAAATTATTCTTTTAACGATAGATCTTGAGGCAGTCAAAGTTTTTCCCTACTTGACTGCCAGTTCTCTTTATTTTAAAACGGTATTACGGTCGGAAAGCGGGGGACCCGACTGTAACAAACATTCGGGCCATCAGGTATACTGATGACGGAAAAATTACAATAAAATTAGATTTTGATGATGACTGGGGCGATTTACCGCCGAGGCCTAAAATTTTTGCAGGTGTTAATACCTACTTACAAATGAATAACGCACCTCTTACTATAACGACCACGAAATTTAATCATTTGCAAAGCATGAAAAACGTACTACCATCAGATTACGATACATTGCCTAAAATTTAAGCTTAAATTCATTTATTTTAAAATTAGTATGTACCTACATAAAAAAAAAATTAAAGTCGAGAAGATATTTAGTTACTTTTGTTTTATTTTTTAAGTTTTCTAAAAGAGATTTTTAAAAAATATTCATGTTTGGTTTGAGTTCGATGATTGTTTTGTTTTTGTCATCATAAAACATTGTAAATTATTATTGTTATAAAAAAATTATTAAGTCAATTATGTGTTTTACTAACAAAAAATAACTTACAAAGAATAATTATTAAGTCAATTATGTGTTTTACTTATAAAAAATAACTAAAAATAAGTATTATTCTGTGTGGTTTGTGTTTGTTATTAATAAAGTTTTCATTCATTCATTCAATTACATTAATGAGTGAACCACTGTATAAAACTTATTAATGCAACAGCTCTTCATGGCCTATCCATTGGGACTAAATTTTGGAGAAACTAGCTAGCTCTCCTCGCTCCACACCACTTGTTTTTCAATGGGAAATCAAATTTAAATGTAACCTAACTCAAGGCGCACCCTGTTAAATATTATATTGAATGTGTTTCTCAGTCCTTTGCTCTTGAATCTTTGCAAAATTTCAATAATAGGTAATAAAAGCAAAGATTGCCACTAAAAAGTTTTGATATCCTTTTCAACAAAAGGCAATACTGGTTATAACACAACAGCATTCTGGTCTGGAACAGGAGTAGAGATACCTACTTACACTTTTGCTGAAAGAGGAAACATTGCACTCAAAGAAACGGACAGTATTATTATGCATATAGATCATAGGTTTTCAATGTGTCAGTTTGAGACTTTCGGGGGAAGGGGCAGTAGAAGACTAAGAGAAAATTAGGGGGCATTGAGATGGCGTTTGCGATAGTCTAAAAAAATACACGAAAATACTCTAGAAAAAAACATATTCTCAAAGTGGGTGGTGAGCAAACCAAGGTTGAGAAACTATGATATAGATAGAACACAAGCTGGTTTTCCATAAATTGCAATTTGCATCAAGTAACCTGTGCCCTATCTCCAACAACAAAATTAAAAACTTATATTCGGTTTATAATACAATATTGTATGTATTACAAATTAAAATAAATAAAAATAATTAGTGAGATTTTACTTACAATTTGAGCTTTCTTGGAATGGTAGGACTTATTAAAGTGTCTCTTGTGGTCATCATCTGGCTTTGCAATTGGAACATGCATACAATCTATACATCCAACTACATTTGGTATTTTGTATTTAAATAAAAATCTAAAATATAAAAATTGTTAATAATGATCCTATCAAATAAAATAATATTTTACTTAAGTATATATCTTAATATATATAAATTATGTGACACATTGTTTGTCCCTGATGGACTCCTAAACTAATGAACGGATTTTAATAGGGAATACTTCATCGAGCACAGTTTAGTCCATCTTGAGAGATAGGATAGTTTTTATTTCAATTTGAGACCATAATTATTTTTATTTGTTTTGTTTGGACATATTTTCTATGAGAGAATTTATTGACGCACGGTTTGACAGTTAGGCTGTGAAAAAATTTCATCGTAGTTAATAAGAGAGAGCAATGACATTTTATACATAATATAGAATGTCATTCACAGGGAGCATATTTTACAAAACAATTCTTGGTGTTATGAAATATTATTGACAATTTCATAAAAAACAGTATTTTGTTTATTGTGCACAGAACAATGTCTGTCGGGTCAGCTAGTACATATATACATTTGAACATATTATATTCATTTCTTGGATATGGGTACACATGATAAACTTCATGATAATTGGTATTTAAATAGATAAATAACTGAATTAATAGGTACATAATTTCTTACCAACCTGCTTTTAATGAGGTCTCTCTCTGCCCTTAAATGTGGAAAATGTATATATTTCTTGACAATACTGGTGTGGTTCATAGCCTCTGTGACTTGAGCCACAGCAGTTGACACAAAGTACTGTGTTGTACTCGGATCTGTTTTCCCACCTATGGACTTTTGATATTTCCCAGTGGCATAGAATGATAAAGTTGCCAGAACCTATGGAAGAGTGTATTTAAGTGAGTTGTGAATGCCTTAAATGCTTTGGTTTTTATGAATTTTTCATTTGTAAAATAGAGCAAAGTATACTGTGTGCTGTCCACAAGCACTTACTAGTAAATTATAAACAAAAAAAATTTTGCTCAATAAACATTATAATAAGTCTGATTAATTGATAAACTTGATATAAAAATAAATTTTAGTTTTCACAAGAAATAAATTTCATTCACACCTTGGTCTCAATAGAGAATTCAACTGATTTGTTTGATTCGGGCATTACAGGGGTCAATTCTTCACATAAACTTCGCGCCAAATCTTTCGTCAGTCTATACGTCTCTATAAACGTTGAATCACTAAGATCAAATGGATCCAATTCATCTTTAGAAGTTGGCATACAAGACAAACTACATAATTTCTCAGGACTTTTTGCTCTTTCGAAACTACGAGGCTCTTGTGGTTTTTGAGTTTGTGCGGAATCCCACTTGAGTAACGCAAAAAACTCTGGTTCTTCATCGACTACAGATATATATGTTTCATCTGGTGGCTTTCCAGCCATTTTTGAGTTGAAAATAAATAAGTTTCTATACGATAAAAATCAATTTACAAACAAAACAAGCGCAGCTTACGCTGTTTTTTGCAAAACACTGGTATGTCATTATTGTCATTTGTCAGTCATATTGAAGTTGTCAGTAGTCACTGCCAGTAGTTGTCAATGTTTGTTTTTATTATTCGCTCGAGAGAGCAGGCAAGGGAACTAAGCTATACAGCCTTAGGAGTAGTCAAATATTTACATTTCATTTTATCTATTTCTTTTCATCCTTCAGCACCAGATAAGCAACGACAACTCCAACATACACTGCAAAATATCAAGTTTTAGGCCGTAGTAGGAAGAGCAGAATTAAATATAATGCACTTTTTGTCCTAATCCAAATACAAGATATTGATCTTCCACATCTTATAAAAATATTTATCATAATTACTGCCTTTCCAACTACATACTTCCAGTCATTCGCACTGGTCACATGAAATTTACAAAAAGTGTAAGTGCCCGTAAACTTGCTTAGTAGGTTTTTTGTTTTCATTTGCAAGTTAAATTAAATTTGTAGTACCTACATAGAGAATAATGATTCAGTTGGATATAATAAATTATAAATGTGACTTTGGCATCAAGACCTTTATTGTATAAGCCGATGCGTTTTGTACGATTTCGGTTTTCGTGTCATACCTAGTGCTAGTACATATTGAACGATGATTATTTTTATAGTACCTACCTAATAACGACAATAAAATAAACAAATCGAAGATAAGAAAGTCTAATTTACTCTTATATTGCCTTTATAGTGCTATATACTTAGTCTGGCCATAAATACTGTTACAATTAAAAATAAACAAAATATTAAATTTGAGTTTGGAGTCTGTCATTTTTATTTGATTGTTCATTGAGTTTTCTCATGTTGGCGCCAATACATTGTACAATATTTTACGATATTAAAATGGATATTAAAGAGAACCAGATCGCTGTGATTAATAAAGCAGGTATGGAGCTAAATGCAATTTTTAAAACTCTCCATACGCTTGGTATTAGTAAAATGTATGTGTACCGGCACGGAACAGAAATAACTAGTGGAAGTGGCACGTGGGCGTTACCCTGTCGCCACTATTGTGTACAAATGTACCTACTCGAGGCTCAAGTGAGACCAGTCGTTTGATGTCAAGTGAAGGATAATTATCCAAAAAAACAACCGACTTCGAAAACACTATTCCAAAACAATAGATATAATATGCACTAAAAGGTATAAAATAATTGCGGATTTTTAAACAATCTAATTCTAGTTACGATTATTGTAACTTTTGGAATCGGTGTCCTTCCGCCGCGACCCGCTTTTGCCTCTCACTACGACCAACGACCAAGAATTAGATTGTATAAAAGTACGCAATTATTTTTATACTTTTTACTGCATATTATATCTATTGTTTTGGAATAACTAGTGTTTTTGAAGTCGGTTTTTTTGTTAATTTATTTTTATTTTTTGATTTTTAGTGAATTTGAAGTAAACTAACTAACAACTTGTCTAAATATGTGCAGATATACAAATTTTTTAATGCATCAATGAACGTAAGCACTTAGTTGAAGAGTTCCGTTACTTTGCCATGGATTCCGTAATCAGAACCTAACCAAACTCTTACCAACCTATCTTTGAAGTACATATATTCTTTCCAATAAAAAAATCATTGAAATCGGTTAGCGCGATACTGCGTTATTCGTAAATTTATCATTCAATTTGCTATACTTCAGGATAGCAAATTTAAGACTTTGATGATTTTTCTCATGGATGCCATTGTTAGATCTGGACCAAATTACAAATGGGACCACATGGGAAGCACCAGCTTTCAAATTAAAAAAAGAATTATAAAAATCGGTTCGCCCAGTCGAAAGTTTTGAGGTAACAAACATAAAAAAATACCGACCAATTGAGAACCTCCTCCTTTTTGAAGTCGGTTAAAAATAAAAATATGCCTTATTGTGCCATTATTGGCTGTAGAAATCATTGCCGCATTAAAAATATGTCCAACGAAGGGATTTCCTACCATCGGTAATCATACTTTTCCGATTTAAATAATACATTTAATATTTTTTATGTGTTGTGCAAGATATACACTTATAAATGAACTATAAATTACGACGTATGGTTCATTTACCTTTACGTTTAATCGATGTAACTTATGTTAGAATAATAATTAATGTAAACAATAAAAATATCTTGCTACTCAACAAGTCCATGCATTTACATATCGATATAATTTTATCCTTATAAATTGTATTCAAGTATTGCTCTTTTCCATGCATCATGCGATAAGTGTGTAAGTAAGCAAAATGTTATATACTACTACGATAAATTCAAATTAATAGTTTTAATTGTCTCTTCGGTACAGCTAATTATTATTTAACAAATATGTGTAAGATTCCAGTTAAACTAAATAAGCGTTAATGAAAAATATTTTTTTTTAAATAAAGACAAACAATTGAAGTAAAACTTCATTAGGCGTGACTTGGGGGTAATTCAGAATATTATAGAAAAAATTCAATTGAAACAATTTTTAACCATTATAATTTAATGGTTTAATAAATTGTTTCAAATTGGTCAGTAATATTTTCTGAAAATCTCCAAATGTATTTGTTCATTTATGACTACGTTGTATTAAATAATAAATAAAAGTTCTCAGTTTGTTGTTTGTGACATTCGTTAATTTTTCTTCGAACATCGGACAGGCAAAAGGCCCGAGCCCATAGAGCCATACTCGTTAATATTCAATAACAACGTTATATTGATATGTTTGACATTAATAATTTAATAATTTTTATTCAATTTTTTATTCATAACACGGCTTTAATTAATCCTACTAATATTATAAATGTGAAAGTTTGTATGTATGGATGTCTAGATGTATGTTTGAATTTCTTTAACGCAAAAACTACTGAATGGATTTTGATGAAACTTTACAATGATATAGCTTACACACCAGAATAACACATAGGCTACAATTTATAAAACTATAGTGTGAATTATCCAAAATATAAAAGAAGTAAGAAGTAAGTACAAAAGAACTCTGTAATCTGCAAGATATTCATGCTTGCTCCTGAAAAATCACAGGAGTTACATATTTACTTAATAATGTTTAATGAAAATGTTTATCTTAAATAATCCTACAAAAAAGTGAAGGGCAGTTGGACGACTGCGGGCGGGGTGCGGGGAAGGGGTCGCTCATAGCTGAGTGCACGACCCGAACGCATGATGCAAAAGCATGTAAATATTGACGAACGCGGGCGCCGGGTAGACAGCGTTGAAGTTCTTTAATGCGAATTAATGTATTGTAATAGTTTTAAAGGTTTTTTTTTGTGGTTAGGAGACACGTATAGAAAGATACTTTATTTTTATAAGATTACATTGGTAGGTTACTTTACTTTATACTTAACAGTTACTTACAAGAATTCTACGACATCTTAAATGTTTGTGGTTGTTACTTATAAGGAGTTAGAATTTTTATTTTAATTAATTAGGTTGGTATTTGATTTTTATGGATACTACTTATAATAAGACCACGAAAGCGAAATTTGTTTGTGGTGAATGGTTAATAATAAGGGAATACTTCGTTTTTATTTGGTTTTCTTTTTGTTAAATAAGAATGCGAAAGTTTGTTAGTGTGTGTGTATGTTTGTTACGTCTTCACGCACTAACTACTGAAGGGATTTTAATGAAACTTTACAATAATATAGCTTTATAATTTTACTCTAAAATTCTTCTAATATAATAAATAGGAATGTTTGTGAGTATGTGTGTGTGTGTGTGTTTATTACTTCTTCACGCAAACATGTTTGCCGTGTAAAGCCCGTAGGAGTTACAAAAATGCATATTATAATGTATATCGGTGCAAATACTACAACACATATATTATAAAAACGAAAATAATAAGATTAATAATTTTACTGTAAAATTACATCATACATCATCATGTGTTTACAAAGTGATGTAAAATTATATTTTTAAAAAGAATTAATCGAAAACATGTCCACGTGCGCTGATAATATAAACTAATATTCCTGGCCTGTATTTATCGGTTTTCTAACAGCAAGAGACTCTATCTAGATGCATAAATTATCTTAATAATTATAAATATGTGTAATCATTACTAGTAATACGATGCCGGAAGCATAAATTGAAGTAAAAAATGTCTCGATCATAAGTTTTCACTTTGACGAGTAGTCTGCGTCCAGATCAAAACTTTTATAAATTAATAAAGCTGGTAAACACAATTTCTGGAGAAAGTATTAAAAAAAGAATTTAAGAAAAAAAAAATTAAGAAAGTATTGAAATATTTCTAGTGAAGTGGTCGGCGTTAAACGAATGAAAATAATCGCAAGGTCTTGAAAGTGAAATGTACTAAATATTAAAGTGGTTAAGAAAAATATGTGGATAAGTGTAACGAGTATTTAGCTTTCAAACAAGAGCTTTTAAACGTAAAACAATTTATGTTTGTGCACAGCTCTTTAGACCTGTAGTTTGTCATAAAATTTTCGTTGAACAAAGTATTTGCATTCAAAAACATTTAAATAGTGAAGCACTGTTATAGTATGTTAGTGTATGTTAATACGACTGGACAAATGAATTTTACAGATTCAGAATCATTAGTCCGTTAGTTTTAATATCCCCATAGTGACTTTTACAACTAATACTACAGCTAGTTCAACGTAATTGTTATCAGCTCATTGGATGAATGGGGTTAAACTTAAGTTTACTTTATAAACTTCCTTAAATTCACCAGGCTGAAGCGCCACTTTATTCAGGGACTAGCAGCAAGATTTGTGGACAAGAATTGAGAGACTTCTCACCGGAAAAGCTTCTCCTAAACACAACGCCAAAATACAATCATTTTCAGACAGCTTAATGGATCATTGTTGAAAGACAGATTGCCAAGACGCAGAATACAAAAAGAAAAAAAAACGTTTACTTTATTATTAAGGACGGAACTCATTACCGCGACGCTGCGCAGCGCTGCACTGCGCGGCACTAAGCGTCAAAATATTGTTTCAATCATAATATTGTATGGAGCATGTCGCACTAGAGCGGTGCTGCACTGCGCGGCGCGGCAAAGTTGCCTCCGAGAGAATATATAGACGCGCAGCGCCTCGACGAGCAGTGTAGCGACGCTCAGTGCGATACAGGAAGCGGCGCGTCACTTCAATATGCATACTGTTAAATTGTTAAGCTTATAGAATTCTGTCTTCGACATTCTGAAGTAAGTGTGTAATCGTGCAGAATGATTAAGAAGGCGAGGAAATAAATAGTGATAATCGCCTTCTTGATACCGTGACCTTGGTATTCAGCAATCAATTTCTTCTTATTTTTTTTCTCTTCTATAACTCGTTTTTTTTCTGCACACAAAACAGAAATAATGACCAAATCCTCGTTACTATCGCTCATCTTGTAATGTTGCTCGCACGCAAACTGCTATAGAAATGACGCGAGTTGCCGCTTGCTGCAGTTGTAATGCGATAGGTACCGTCTAGTGACGTGAAGCGACGCGCAGCGTTGCTCTAGGCGGTCCGGCCTTTATTGTATACGCTAGAACAGCAAGTACATAATAATAATCTACAGTGTACAATAACGAGTTGCACTCCGGGAGTGCCTGCAGAAGAGAGAACTTGAACATTTTTGAATATTTTGGAATTGTTAGGGGATAATTTCGCACGAATTGCTTTATTTATCAGTATAAAAGTATATTATTTAACACTTCAGAACTATTACAAGTATTTTACATCAAAAATTTTGTGTCAGAAAAAGCAACTTTTATCCATAATTGCAGCGATTCTCTTACGAATTTTCGTTCAGGTCACGTGTCCTGTGATTATATTTAATACCCATCCCTAGAAAAGTGCTCAACGCCGTTAAAGAAGTTTTCACTTCAAAAACAAAATTGAAGATTTGAAAAACATTGTTACTAACGAAATATTTTTATTAAAACAACGAAATATCAATACATACTATACTACTACTAAATTAAAATTTATAAGAAAATATCTAAGAGTATGGATGTAAGGAGATAAAGCTCTAAATAAAATAAATAAATACACATTCTGCTGAGTGAATGTAGATAAAGCATTCCTTATTATAGGTAGATACATATTTATTATCAAATACTATACATACATTATTATTATTATATAGGTCTAGGATCCCAATGAGCAGTATTTCTTTATCGCAGAGCTAACTTAATGCGGATAGGATCATCGGTTCTGAGGACCAGGTCTACTTTCATGGTTGGCTTGAAGTTCTTGACAGTGGGGAATAACTTGAAGTTAGGACCATCTCACTCAGCATGTATTTTATCTCTTGCATCGCGAAGCGCTGACCTGATCAGTAAATCAATAAGCAATTGTAAATTTAATTAATGATGATGTTCATTAAGACCATCTGAAACCTATTAGAATTATTTAATATCATACATCGGGCACACTAAAAGTTTTGCACTTCTAGCTAATCGGAACTATTTGAATTTCGAATGTTATATTTTTTGAAACATTGCAACCTTCTTAGTGATAAAAAAAACAATTGGCTGGAAATCATTTGTCAATTGTTTTTATTACGCGTCAAAGTTCTACGTACGCAACAAAAATGGAATTAAGTCGAAAAGATTTTAGAGCGATGAATTTTTATGATTCTCTCCGCAAGACTATGCCGCTCGTCTTCAAAATGCTTTTCGGAAAGAAGCACCTTGGTTGAGCACCGTGAGGCGATGGTTTGCTGAATTTGAGGGAGGTCGGGTTTCTTTACATGACGAATTTCGTGAAGGGCGGCCTTCAACTGCCGGCCACGAAAATAATGTGGCTACTGTTAAGCGGCTAATTGAAGAAAAACCTCGGATTACCTATGAGACAATTCCGGTGTCTGTGTCAATGATTTCTGTTTTTCCCCAAAATCAAAGATTTGATGAGAAGTTTCACTTTTACCAATTCCGAAGAGGCAGTAATAGAGTTCACTCAGCACGTAGCAAAAAATGCATTCAGATCTGTGGTCCTCCTGTTTTAAAAAATGGTTCGATCACCTGAAAAAACGTTTAAAATGTAAAGGAGAGTATTTTGAAAAGCAATAAACATAATATTTTGGTTACTACTTGTTGTTTTTTTGAGTTACGCAAACTTTTAGTGTGACCTACGTAGAAGAGTTGAAAGTAGTAATTCGTATAAATTTTACGTAGTCTTAGGACTTATGTAATTTTAATGGCTATGTTGACAAGTACTTCCCCGGGGCGTAAAAAGAATAGGGGAGTCCCAGGCACAATGAAGGTGGATGACGTAAGGGGCGACTAAGGGCCTTTTAGAAGTGGGACAGTCACGCTGCCGTCTTATGACGTCAGCACAATCGGGCCAGACTCGTCCGGATAACTGTCTTATTAATAACCCTATGAAAAGTTACTCCAAAATTAAAATAACTTCTCAATGTGATGTAATTCTGTAATGACAAAGGTAAGATTAAGAAAAAAGTTTTAAATTTGGAATAACTTTACTTCGCGTTTATTAATAACACAGTAAATGTAAAAATATGTCATTACGGCGAACTTTTTTTTGTTTTTGTTATAAAGTCAAAGTTATAATGTTGTGTTGTGTCCTGAGCGACACTGTACGCTGATACTGATACGCCCTAACCATTACACATGGTTAGGGCGTATCACGAGGACGACTTGCTCGTCTGGTCACTTTTTCTCGTAAAAAATAACTTGCCTATACAGTTTCAAGGGCCAGCACTGAACGGTATGAATGTGAAGTTCATCTTCTCCCCGCTCAGGAACCGCTCAGGCCTGAACTGCTCGGGCTCAGGGAACAGATCCTCGCGACGATGGAGGTCGTAGATGTGAAGGATCACTTCATCACCCTTTGTCACTTTAATGTCATCTGAAAATATTTAAGAAAGGAGAAAATTTTTTTGTTCGACGAATGGGCCCACCTCGAAATCTGGTGTAAAGTATTGAAACATATTGATTTATTCCTTTAGTTCGAAATGGTCTGACCGGAATACTGAAAAATACGAATGTGAACGTCAAAATAACCTAAAAATCATAAAGATAAAATATGTTAATAATAACATATTATGTAATATATTAAGCAAACACAAAGGGCTATAATTAAATAGCGACTATCTGTTATCAAAATAAACAGAGCCTGTAGGAAGAGTAAGGATACAGCTGATAAAAGATGATTTACAATGATGCACAGAACAAATGTTCACCACAAAAGTATATTAATAGTCCCAGGCGTGTGCACACCCCAATATTTCAGTTTAGCAGTTATGGCACTAACCATAACCACTAAACCAGAAAGCTTACCAAATATACTTAACAACCATCATTATAATAATTTCAAAGTCGTGTCTTAAAATAAATATTTCATATAAATACTATTGAGGTAAGGTTTTGTACACTGTTTATCAAAGGAAGAAAAAACACATTGTCAATATAGTATAAATATTTAGTAGTAATCATCATTTTCAAATCATCTCTTATAATTGGAATCTCATCCAGAAACGATGTAGGTGGCTCAATCTCTACTTGATGCCGTGCCCTAAATACACAACAGACATTTCATCTGCACAGCAACCAACAGTACATCTATCCACCTAACAATTGCAACAGTATCCGCCAATCTAGTATCAGAAATCGATGGGTCAACCAAAACATATGTTATAATTTTTTCTACTTGTGTGCCCTGATTGTAATTTGTTTGCTACCCCGTAGAAGATATTTATTTTGACTAAACTCATAGATGATAAGTTGCCAGAATTCTTAAATTTTGTATTCTCTGGAGGCGCAGTTCAAGTCTCCAGGTATCTCAGACGCTAAATGTTTCCGCACATTACGATGAAATCGTACAGCACTGTTTACACAGCGACTCTCTGTAGAATAATATGCCGTAGATGCGATATTAAAATCTATGAAATAAACCAAATAATTATAATAATGCAAAGAAAACTTTCACGCAACGGAAAATACAGAATTCTGTTTTGACAACATAAAAATCAAAATGACATGCACACATCACAATCTAATATATAAAATTCTCGTGTCATGGTGTTAAACATTGAACTCCTCCGAAACAGCTTGACCGATTCTCATGAAATTTTGAGTGCATATTGGGTAGGTCTGAGAATCGGACAACATCTATTTTTCATCCCCCTAAATCTTAAGGGTGGTCCACACGATTTTTCTTGACATTTTTTTTAAATTGATTTGATTATGAGTCAGCATTAAAAATACATACAATCCATCTACGATCAACAGTTACTTTTGTATCGCGATTTTAATATCGGCAATACAACGTTTGCTGGGTCAGCTAATATATTTATATAGACTTTGCCTATGTTAATTTATTCCATTGCACGGTAATATTAGACTATATACTTATTGCTAAATTAGTTAAACCTCTAAAACACTAATTAAAATGAGGTTCATGGATCTTGGATTCAATAGATATTTGTTACTTTTCAAAAGCCTATAATCACTGTTACCACCACTGTTTTTGCCATAGTCCATAACTGGACATGGATACAAGAAATGTGTCAAGTGTTGCCTTTTTATTATAATTTTATGATCCCGGTTAGATTTTACAATAAAATATGGCCTGTTGACAATAGTACATTAGTTACAATTTTACTAACATAATACGATTAATAAACATCACCATGTCCGGTGAGCCCAAAAAAATTATCTCCTTTATCGAAAACATACTACTTATTTAGAATCCCGATAAATATACGAAACTGAATAATTGCTCAAGCAAAATTAAATAGCTCAAATGCCGAAGTTATTGCTAACTATGAGACACAGTTCGCTGACAGACAGTCTTAGTTTTACGCGGTGTCCTACGTGGGCGAATCAACGCGAACGCGAAGCGGCGCGGCGCGGCGCGAAAACAACAAACATTCGAAACCTATTGAAGTGATCTACGTGACCAAACGCACGTGGGGTGCGGTGCGGAGCGGCGCGAAATGAAGCGAACGCGATCAGTTGGCTTGATATTTTCGGGCGACGTGGACGCGTCGGCCATATTTTTTTCAAGCAAAAATTAAGTAGTAATGTCGGAAGTAGAACATCTTATTATTGCTATCCAAGAACGTCCTACATTATGGGACAAAAGGAATAAAAGTTACCACAACCGTTTATTATCGCACCGCGAATGGGAGGCTGTGGCTAAGATAATTGGGACTACAAGTAAGTACAACATATTTCATTCTTAGCAAAGGATGTTGCTCAAAATACAGTTTAAAGTTTTCTCTTGCCTGTGCGGCTGCTCGTGATGTAGCATTGTATCTTCTTTGAGAATTATGTCTTTGTGTTTGTGACATATTTTCATATGTTTTTCGGAAAGACATTAACTCATTCTCATTTATTGATTCAAGATCCCTTATAATATTGTGTAGTAAACATATGGCTTTGACGATATGAACTGCATTTGTAACATTCGTTTCGATAGATTATGTAGAATTCTGAATTTAGAAGTTATTGAACCAAAAGAACATTCCACCACCATTCTGGCTCGAGATAAGCGATAATTATAATTATCTTTGGCGTCCCCTTTAACCGTTGATTTTTCTGGAAAAGGTCGCAATAGGTATTTCTTTAGAGGAAACGCCGCATCTCCAAGGAGCACATACGGAGCTATGATATTAGAGCCCGGTAATACTTGTTCTTTAGGTATTCCTTGTTCTATTGCTATTCGAAAGGGGCATTCCTCAAAAACACCGGCATCGTTGTCTTTTCCATAGGAACCCACATTTATCATTACAAACTTATAATTTGCGTCAGTGACTGCTAACAACCCAATCGAAAAAAAGGATTTGTAATTATAATACATGGAACCACTCTTTTTTGGTTTTATTATGCGAATGTGCTTTCCGTCAATACATCCAATGCAATTAGGAAACTGCCATCTGTCCCAAAAACATTGCGCTATGTTTTTAAAGCTATCTTATGAAGGTTCGGGCATGTGTTTCCTAACTAATTGAGTCCATATAGCTTTGCAAACTTGTGGTACGATTGTAGAAATAGCAGATTTTGAAATTCTGAACGAGAAAGCGAGTTGCCGAAATTGTATACCTGTGGCCAAATACCTGAAATAATGCAAAATATTAAGTTATAATTCCTATTCTTTTTTCAGGTGAAATGACTAAGAAAAAATGGAAAAATTTGAGAGACACGTTTAGTAAAGAATTAAAAAAAAATCCTAAGCCACGTTCTGGGACTGACGCCGATAATGAGCCGAAGTATACAGGCACATGGCCACATTTTGAGGCCATGTCTTTTTTAAAAGTAGTTCTGAAAACCCGACAAACAGAAGGGAATATTATATCACAAGACTCCGAAAGCAATTCAGTAGATCTGTCAGTGTATTCAGACGCGGCTAGTCCAGAATAGATATTCAACATGAACGCATCTGACAATGACAACACCCAGCTCCCTGAATCTGCGTCTATTTTAGAAGAAATACCACAGAACATGTCCATAGATAACAGCCTTCGACAAGATCGTCCACCTTCGCCCTCGTTGCCAGGACCTTCGCCTTCATCCTCGTTGCCAGCTATCACAAGGCAAACACGCAAAAGAAAAGATATAAGTCTCGAAGCATTTCTCGATATTGAGAGAGAAAAAATGAAAATTCTTCGCGAAGATCAACCAGATAATACTGACGACGACCTTCTTTGGTTCAAATCAATATTACCTTACATGAAACAGTTGCCATCACTCAACAAATTACATTTTAGAACGCAGATGCAGGACCTTCTTCTAATGGAGCTGTCAAAGTTAAACCCACCACAATCCAGTGCTCAACAACATGGCTATTACACATCTTTGTGAAAGTATTGCAATTATGTACATACTTACTAATTAAACTTAATTAATATTATATATAATCTCTAACATTTATTTCATAGTTTATTATTTCATAGTTTTCTTACCTCAAAGTCACCATAAGTCGTTCTCTTACAGAAATAGGTTCCTGAAAATTTGTTGTAGTAAATTGCAGAACAGGTTTAATGGCTTGTACAATATAGTCAAACGTTGTAGGTAACATTCGACAATATTCCTTGAACAACAGGGGTTGAGTACGTAAATCCTGGTACAAATTATGAAATTCCCCATGAGTATGCCTTTCTAAGTACACAGTATTAGTTCCACTTCTCTGCTTTATACACTTCTTCAATATCTCATATTTAAGATATGAATTTTCCAACAACATTAGCTTCCGTCCGTCCATGGCAAATGATTAATGCTAACTGAACTGAACGGCGGCGGAGGGCGCGGAGGGGACGGTTCGCGCGCACGTAGGACAGAGTAGCCGCATCGCTCCGCACCGCATTAAATTCGCATCGGATCGCTTCGCAATGATTCGCCCACGTAGGACACCGCGATAGGGTTGCGCTAGCAACCCTTCGGATGCGGAACTCAAAGAAAGAGTAGCCAATCAAATTTTTCAGGTAGATTTATAAAAAATAGGTCATAACACTCCCGTACAAAGACACGCCACGTCAAAGGGGGCTGAATGGATCTCTGTTAAATCACCATTTAGAGAGAAAAATCATTAAATTTTCCACATGAAGTCTTGATAAGAACTACATTTGATAACATATTTATGAAAATACTTTTTTAAGTATCCACGGCATCCATATAAGGCATCCACACAGATGGTTATAATGTATAAGCGTTTTTTGGGAAGTTTTTGGTAGGGGTCCAAATCATCCATCAATGTCTCTATGGGTTATTCTCGGAGCATTTGATGTTACAAATTTTCACAAATCTGGATGGTAAATGCTTCTTAGTCTATTCACAAATTGAGAAAACCTGCGTCAAAGTGCCACGTAAACTTGCATCATAAACTGCATAAATATTTTAGTTTTACCTTGATTTACACACTAAACACTCTTTCTATTCTAAACTTGAAGTTTCTATATCTGCTAGAAATGATTTTAAGTTTTGGTGATCGGTCAGTCAGTCAGTCAGTGATTGACAAAATTAAGAAAGTTGACTAGTTATAATTCTTAAGCTACTGGTTCAAATAGAATTAAATTTGAAATATACCGTGTTTAAACAATGTCTACTTGTTTACTGGAAATTCAGGCTTCTAATTTTTTCCACAACAAAGTAGGGGGTCGATAATGGCCTGAATTGCTTCGAGAAAAGTTTGGTACGACCGTGCCAATATGTGTCATATTTTCATTACTGCTCTCAGGTATTCCCGTGATATCGACGCTGTAAAGTAATTTTTCTTGTTGTGAATCATTTAACTTTTTTTTTATAATCGTTAATGGTACTAGTAAGCTCTTTGTTAAATTGCATATTTTGTTCTTGTACCTGTACTGTTATGGAAGTTGAGAAACTCGCTCCTCGATACTGTCAAGCCTCGTACTGAACTAGCTAACAAGTGTTGACAATCGAGTCATATCTTGCCTGAAGCTCGTCAGCACGGTACGCAGTAGCTTTATTTCCTGCACTAGTGAAGACCCTTCCCGCAGCTCCGTATCCAAGTAGACGTCGTCTTCTTCATCCCGGACGCGTTTTCTCCCTATTGGTCTGCAAGGCTTAGGCTTGCAAGTAGTGCACATCCACTGCTTGTTTGTTCTTGCATCCGGGCTCAAATTATTGCATTGTTTGGGATAAGTTACCCCACATTTATTACATTTAGCGCCATCTGTGCTGGCGAAGAATTTTCCACATATATTGCATTTGTTTGTCATTGTAAACGGTCGCTCGATATATTGGTCTCGTATCTAGTAGATTACTAAAATGTCACTAGATGACAGTTATTGGCAAACTGTATTTATAAATATTTTATATTAGTAATATTTACGTTAATTGTTCGTATTTAGTGGAATTTGTAAGAACAGAAACAGCACACAGAAACAACAAATAATGGAATCAGGGACCAAAATTAACAGTTAGTGGATGTTCAAAACTTTAAGATTACTTATGTTTCAAAACTTGAGGGTATATTAATTAACAGCTGATCAATTATCAGATTTATATAGAACTTTTTACACATAGATAACACTTCACGTACTAGTAATTGCAATATAAATTCATTTTTAAACAGGTTATTTTAATGTTTTAGTTACTTTAAGTAATTTTAATAACAACTTAATCGGGAACTGCGTACCTACTGTCACTAGAACTGTCTGTTTGCTTAGGTGTTTTCGTAAAAATAACGACTTATGAACACCTCCATTGATGTTTGATTTGACAGGAGCACATAGTACAGGTTTTTAATTTTGATTTTTCTCTCCTGTTTGGGGTGGAGTCCGCGTTACTATTATGTTAAGTCTGGAAAGAGCTCAAAGAGCTATTCTAAAGATAATGCTTTATAAACCTATCTTATACTCTTACAACCTACTTTACCCAGAATGCCAAGTTTTAACGGTCCGGCAACTATATATTCTTCAAGGTATACTAAGAAAATATGCGACCCTACCCCTCAACGTGACTGTTCTTGAACGACGCCTCACCTAAATATGTCCCATAATAAAATGTAAAACGGCCTTCGCGAAACGTCAATATGATGCTCTCTCCTCTAAACTTTAGAATAAGATTCATGAGAAGACTTTTATCTACACACTAAGCAATTTTGAGGTTAAAAAGAAAACCACCGCCTATCTTAAACAATTATCATATTCAGAAACGGAAAGTCTACTGTAACCTGCTCACTAAGAATTACACACAATAATTTTTTCAATAAAATGCATGAAAAACATAAAACAACGTTGTGAAACTTGGCTTGCAGATTATTTACAAAAATGACCGTTATTAGGTCTCCTAAAATGTATAAAAATTTGGAACTAATTCAAAAAAAAAACTGATAAAAATAATGATCACAAAGGAAGCAGGCGGGAAATTCGTATTCGAACTAAACTTTAAATTTTCAAAAAAATTATATAATATAATACCCAGTATAAATAGAACGAAAAATACAAATGCAACATACAATAATTAAGAATCAGTAATAGTTTAGTAGTAATAACAATTAACAATTAATATTGCCAAAAATATTGGCTTTTTTGAAAATGCCTAAAAAACTTCATAACTCTAACCTGGTTCACTTTTGCATTATGCATATGGGGGTTTATTAAACTTATCGCTTTCTAACGGTAATCGTCGAATTACCAATAACCCTGTATAGAGAAGAGAAAAACGAAATACTTACATAGCTTTTCCCAGAAATCATGACGTTGTAGAAATTCCATAACTTATTTTGACTCGATGGTGCGATGATAGATGGAAAACTATCATACCTAACATAAAATCTTCTTCAATTATCCTCCCAATGAAGGGTACGCTAGGGTACAGCCTCAGTATCTCTTTTATAGTGGCCTCCAAATACTTCATCTCAGCCAGATCGCTCAAAGTTGCAGTTCGCATAGAATCACCAAATATACTTTTGCACTCATCGTGTATAAGATCCTACAAATTATTTTATATATACACAAAATCTTAT
Organism: Leptidea sinapis; assembly: GCF_905404315.1. NCBI lineage: Eukaryota > Metazoa > Arthropoda > Insecta > Lepidoptera > Pieridae > Leptidea > Leptidea sinapis. The sequence continues at coordinate 15,854,430 of NC_066271.1, read as the reverse complement.
ATTATATTGTGATAAAACCAAACCGTAGGCAGAGTAAGTAAAAATGTATTAAGGACATCTTCGCGAGAAATAAGTGACGAAAAGGCGGTACAGTGCGGACAGAGGGCACTGTTGAATTATAATAGTTTAATAATATCATGAGTTTATTTTAATCTTCCTTTTAATTACTTATGAATTATGTTCAATTAGTTCTGTTAAACGTTAAATTTATTTTTAAATATGATTGTTTTCTGTTGTTTTAAAAAACGGTTTTAAGCTGCAAAAATTCACGTGTGTCATATAGATTTGATCGCAGCGAGGCTACAAATAAGAAAGATCGATCGAAGATTCGTTCGTAAATCCGATGTTGACATGCCTACCTCGAGGCAGCACGCACCAAGTATTTTGCCACAGGTTTTATTTATATAAGAGGAAGCAAACGAGAAGGAGACTCACAAAAAACAGATACCCTCTCTAATATAATTGTTCCTGTTATTATTATGTTAAGTACGCGTAGTGCGACATTTACGTAGACTAGTTAGTTAATGTTATAGTCACCTGCACTTCCTCGTGGTCAGCTAACAGCATGAAGCCAAACGTTAACGCCATTGCAGTGGTGTCGTGACCCTGAAATTATTTAAGTTGAAAGTCATGGAAGAAATGATGAATAAATTAAACTACGTCTAATTAATATCAGCATATGGAACGGACCTTGTTGAGTGGACCATATTATGGGACAAAATTTGTGAGACAATGCAGGGGGCGGGAATTCATTGCAACAATTATAATTGTACTACAATAGTATGTCAAAATTAAGCGGTAGAAGTTTACAGCGAGGTAGCTCGCCAGCTACACGAGGCCCGAGCACTTGTGCAAGTAACAGTTTCCCAGGTTGGTGCGATACGGGTGCAATTAAATAGGTGTGAGAAAATTATTTTATGAGCTTGACTCACAACCGTTACCTTTGCAATATTTAGGGAAGCGAACGACCTGCCCCACCACACTACCACAACAATCACAGTTAATCGATATGACATTGACGAGGCCTGGCATGGTAATTAAAACCAAATAATAAACTCTACTGACACCTCTACCTACACCTACGTACACCTCTTGACAATTCTCAAACATTGATGTGGCAACCTCCGAAATAGTGAAAAGAAATAGAAAATAAAGAAAAAGTACGTGTGAAAAGTATTGTGAAATGTGCATCAAGGTAATATTTTTAGGTTATATAATGATCTTCATCCATAGTCATTCCATTCACTTACTGCCCGAATTCTTGCGAAGCTGTACGTATTAACTCGCTAGAGTTTCTATAGTATTTGTTATAGGACTACTATCCCGACATGCCGTAGGAGTCCTAACCTTGAGTCAACAGTAAGCCAAACGTTCTCCCTCAATTTTTTAGCCTAAAAGCCGGAAACGCTCCCGTAATTCATCGGAGGAAATGACCATCTAACATCAAAGCATCCACATGCGCCTTTATTATTCTGTTTTACAAAAATAGTAACACTCACCTCAAACATAAACGTATTCACTTCCTCCTTTATCCCGCTTAAATCGATTTCACCTTTACTTTCAGCATCAAGTAATAGGTCAAGCAACATCATTCTTCTTCTACCACCATCAACTTCTTCTTCTACCACCATCAACTTCTTCTTCTGTGTCTCTCCTTTTCTTCCTTCTCTCTTCAATAACTCTGTCCGTAAATGAATTATTAGCTTCAAGACATTTTTTGAATCTTTTCCCAATCGGTAGATTATTAAATATTAATTCGGGGTGCAACCAAAATCTTGTTAAACGTATCATTATTATAGATCCGATATTTAAAATGGATTGCTTGGATTCCAATCTATTTGCGTCAATTTTATCACTATTTAAGTTTGTTCCCATTGCAGTTTCTGTAAGTAAATATATTTTAAGACATAGTACACAAAGCAACAAGCTTATAAAGTAGACCTTTCCATATAGTGTTTAGCAGGAAGTTAGTAAAAAGTCGCTCGATGCAAGTGCAGATTTGTATTTCCTACTCGTCCCGAACCGGTACTCGAGATAAAATGAATTACATTCCGCGCTTGTATGTGATGGTTGATGGTTGTAGGTGAGATAAGTGCGAATGCTGTACACCAGTAGTAAACAGTGGTACGAGATGGAGCTTCATCGTCAAAGGCCAATCGTAGTCTATCATAACACGTTCTTGCTAACTTATAAGACATCGAAAGTCTTAAAAAGCCTTTGCACGAAAGTTTCTTCGCGTTAAATTCATGCTGACGTGACACGGACAGTTTTCAATTTGCCGCCAAATCATAAAACAAATGACAATTGAATGAAATAAATTCTCAAAAATTCGCTGAGAATTCCATTTTCAAAGTTTAAGGATTTTTTTTTATTATAGGTATTGTTAACAAGTGGCTAGTTCAAAATGCTTTCAGTGTCACCCAAGCGTACTAGACCAGTGCTGAATCCTGTGAAAATGATATAAAGAGAAAACAAAAAAGTAGGATTGTTTGCGCCATATTTCATTTGCTCGTTTCGGAACGAACTTGTAACTGTCAGTGTCAACGTCAGTTGTCAAGTTCTCGTTTACACTTCCCGCTTCCTCGTCCCTCTTTCCGCACCCCGTTCCCTCTACCCTACCTCGCCCTACACACTCTCTCGCCGGTGGATCACGCGCTCACACACTTGTGCACTCCGCGACCCGCGTAATTTAATAGCGGACACGCCACCTAACTAACCTCATCAGTAACTAAGGGACCTAACCACCAAACACGAACTATACGAAGAAGAAAACTTATGTAAGGGCCATTTTGTCTCCCCCCGGGGCTGAAGAGGAGTACCAGGATTTACCAGGTCAGGTCCCTACGTACCTGTATATCTTACCTCACCCGCACACCCAAGGCCCATCGGAAAAGGTAGAGACTTTTTTTTCGTTTCTTTGCATTTTCTGAAAACATTTACCATAGTAATGTTTATTTTTTTACACCATCAAAAAGTAGATAGAGACTTCAAAGAACAAAAAGCCGACCGACTTTTTTGAAAAAACTGGTATTTTGACGAGAGAAATTTTGATTGAAAATAACGGTTCTTTTCAATATTAAGTCAAAATAAGATGAAAAAAAAAAATTCAAAACCAAAAAATTACAGGGTATTGGGATATAAAAGGGTAACTTTTCACCAAATTTCGCGGACTTTTTTTTTGTAAATGATAAAAATAAAAAACTAAACATTTGGTTATTTTAATTTTTCACATAAATTTTGAGGTTATGCGAGAAAAGTGTACTTAAAAAAAAATTATATCTTAATAAAATAATCACCAACAATTTTTTTCCATAGGACTTGTAATTTCGCCGGAAATCGAGACAAACCGTTTTTTACCTTTAACTTCCCCCCCCCCCCACTTCCACCTTCCGACCTCAGATCGCGCGTAAATTATATTTTATTTCATTTTTGTTACATTCTCTTCCTTTTCAAATGGATTTCATCCTACTATTTTTTTTTTTTGGTTTCAAAAATTATCGACACTGGTCTATAGGTATTTGAATTTTATATTGTTTTAGTATAAGTAACTTCACTGACCGCAAATAGTACTAAGTGTAAAATCACTGATGAAGGGCATCACATTTAGAACATTCTGCTCATTCTGAAGCTGCTGTATCAGCTCGTGCACCATCATCCGGCTAGATTCCTTGAACCGCCACACATCCAGATGATGGGGATGATATCCTAACTTGTGGCGTGTCGTGCGAAGGTGGAATTCGGCGGCAGGAATCAGGTTAAACAGCTCTTCGGAACACTCCCCGTGATAAATGCGGTAGAAGACACACAATGAAGCGACGTCTCTACGCAACGCCAAGCGATCCAACCGTTCGCAGAGCACTGGGTCCCCGACAATTCGAGCTGCTCTACGTTGCACGCGGTCAAATGGATCAAGCTGATACTAGTGTGCGCCAGACCAGAGATGACAGCAATACTCTATGTGTGGCCGGACCTGCGCTTTGTAGAGCGCTAGAATGTGAGCCGGTTTGAAGTTACTTTGCCGAACTTCATAATGATGTAAGGGCTGTGGAGAGCAACCTGGATTTACCTTTACGAAAACAGTTCCTCAATAATTCGTGTTCAATCCTTGGATTTAAATATTATAAGTCGGAATAACAATATTATGCGCAAGCTACCAACCTCGATATCCTTCGGGTTATATAGTTGTAAAACATATCTATTGAATAATTTTACTACGACTCTGTGTCCATATAGGTATTGAAACTGTACTACCTGTTCAAAAATTTGTTCTGAAAAAATACATTTCTATTAGTTTCTTTAGTTATAATGTCCATTAATATAAATAGAGATTCTATCGACACTAGTGCGACCTCTTTAGGGTCACTAAGGAGTATAAACTTATTACATGCGTTCCTTAGTCTGAATAGATGCATGGGCGTAGAATGAAATTTTGTAAAGGAATTAAAGTTAAAACTCGATAAGATACAATTAGACCAGTGTCTAAAATTTTAGATAAAAAAATAAAATAATAAATTCTTTTTTTTTCACGAAATTTGGTGAAAATGTCCCTTTTATGTCCCAAATACACTTTAATTTATTAAAATTGAAATATTTATTTTTTCACCTTATTTTGATTTAAATATCGAAAATTCACCCGTAAAAATATCAGCTTTTTTTTCAAAAAAATGGTCTTTTTCTGTTTTCGTCAAAATCTCAACTTACCGATAGGTTAAAAAAATATTAAAATTAGTTTCGAAAAAGATAAAAACAAAAAACCAAAAAACTTGGTTTTAGAATTTTTCACATAAATTTTGAGGTTATCTCAAAAAATTGTAAAAACAAAAGTTGTAGATCCTTTTATTACCTACAACTTTGCTATCTGCCTTTTTCCAAAGGCTTGCAGTTTTGCCGGAAATCGAGATAAACAATTTATTACCTTAAAACACACCCCCCCCCCCCCCCTTTTTCACTTCCCGACTTCAGATCGCCCGTAATTCATTTTTCTTTTCATTTTTGTTATATTCTCTTCTGTTTGCAATGGGTTTCACATATTATTATATAAATATTCAAACACAAAATACCAAGTCTATGAGGTTCCAGGATACACCAGGAAGTACCCGGAAAATAGCCAAAAATCGGAATATATCGTATTTTTATCAGATCAAAACGAAAGAAAATCATTTTCTGAGAAAGATAGGCTAGCCATGCCATTCGCAAGCATTGCATCACTGAAATACTGCACTTATAATCCATCAACAGATACAAAATAGGAATTGCTTACATTCGATTTATCAAGTAATGCAAAAGTATTTCTGCAGAACAAAAAATTATAGAAGAGATTGGCCTAAAAGTTACAATTCCAGCAATTGACACCGAGGTGACCGGCGTCCTCACGTCCGTCCCAATGGACCTATCAAACAAGAGAATATCTGCTCTTGTTGGCAGCTCAAGGAATTTTATACAAGTAAGGCGTTTCATGCGTCTTGTAAGGAGTAAGGACTGTGCGGCCTCGTACCAGCTAACTCAGACCGTCGCCGTGACGTTCGCATCAAGAGTTACCTCAGTATGTATACCTTGACTCTTGGAGGCACGAGGTAAGCAAGGTTTTAGTCTGCTTTTTTATTTAATGAATAAATACGCCACTAGCTGTTTAGACTCTGGGGTCATTTTTCATTATTTTCATCGAAATGTAATGACGAAATTGACAGAAAAATCCTTTTTGCTTATTTATTTAATAGTCCGGTCAAATTAGACCTTTTTGGTCGAATGCCGTTAGTAATAATTTCTTGTCGAGTAGAATTACTATTTTTAAAAACTTCAGCACATTCAATTAAATTTTGTTTCTCAAATAGTTTGAAGACTGTTATTTTACCCTTCCTGTAAAATGCAGATGTCGTATCACAGCCAGTTATTGCGTGTAAAAATAGTATATGATTTTGACACTTTGCAAAAGTAGATAAACTTTTTGATGAATACATTTCCGATTGATGTTGAGCTTTTCCTGGTTTTAAGAAGAAAATAGTTTTTTCAGTTTGAGTTCGAGCAGTCAGTAATACGAGTAAGTCTATATCTTCACCAACAACAATAGTTGTATTTGTCAAATTGAATTGCTCAATTGCTGTTTCAATTATCAATACATCAGCATCATGGTTTCTCAAGGTTTCAATGGCGTATAAATTAAGGGACTGGGCTTCATTTTACCTGATATTCTTATAGTTATAACTTATGTTTATTTTATATTAGTAGTGAAGTTACAATAACCGATAGCAAAAATATTTTAACATATATTACAACTATAGAGATGTATATATACGTGGCGCACTCATACATATTATGACGATTACAACTCAAAAACGGTGGCTCGTAGAAAAAAAGTATTAATTAATTTTTTGTAGATAATTTTATGATCTCCAATTTTTGTCTGAGATATTTTTATGATAAAACTTACCGTTTTGCTGAAAATCGCAAAAAAACTCATTTTTTTACCTTTGACCTTGAATAAAATTTTTTCCTTACAGGGGAAAGATGGGGAACATTCAAATTTGGTTTTAATGATTATTTCAAACAATCTTACCGATTTTCAGCTTGGTGGGAATTTAGGTAAATTCGAATGTCTAATTTGACCCGACTATAAAGTATTATGATGATACAAGCTACATAGAATTATGAACAGGTAATCGTCTGACGTTTGGAGCTGCTGACATTAGTTGGCGCGCAATTTATTCGTAAATTAGTGAAAAAAGTGTAATCCCGGACATAAAAAGTGGAAATATTAGTGTAATATAATTTTACCTGTGACATACAGTGTTATACCAGTGTGTAAAGTCTATTTATTGCATAAAACCCCGAAATAGTTCTACCACCAGTGGTTTTTTTTTTCTGCTTACCCACATTTAAATCTTCATTCAATAAAAATAATTTAATCATCTTCGTGCTACTATTGCCATCTAGTACACCCATAGCAAATTAAAAAAATAATTTATAATGGCAAAGTGCAACAACTGTGGAAGGTTCTTCGCAGAGGGGTCAGATGGCGCTAAGTGTAAAAAATGTTCAGTGCTATTCCATAAGACGTATTATCCGGATGCTCGAAATAATAACAAGTGGAGTTGCAAGGATTGTAACATGAGCATTAAAACTAAGGAAGCTTGCAGGGAGGTGAATACCTCTAGCTCCCAGGAAGAGGACACCAGTAGTCCCAGGTCAGGCAATCCACCTTCACTCGCGGAGGAAATGAAGCTTTTGCGGTCTGAGATTACAATTCTTCGACTCGAAATGTCTAAATATACGTCAGTTGTGGAAAAACTTACCAATAGAATGGACAGTATTGAGGAACGAATAAACCGACTTGAGACAAAATTTTGTGCCGACCAGGATCAGCTGAAGCAATGTTCAGAGGTCAACGAGACTATTGACAGCTTAAAAAAACAGCTAAATGACTCGGAACAAGATAAGTTGCTAAACGATGTCGAGATCTCAGCTCTCCAGGAAAATAATGGGGAGAATCTGTTACACGTTGTCATTACACTCGCTCAAAAGATAGGGTTTAGTCTCGAGGAACGTGATATAGTGAAAGCATATAGGCTCGGTGCACGCATCAATGCTGTGGAATCCAGGGGAGCCGGCTCCGAAGGAACCCGACGGCCGCGCGCCGTAGTGGTGCGACTCACACGCCGATACCTGCGCGATGAGTTCCTGCACGCGGCGCGCGTCCGGCGTGGAGTGGACACCATGGGAATGGGCTTAGGGGGAGAACCGCGCTTTTTGGAGTATAATGGCATATTACCGGATTACCAGTCAGGGTTTAGAAAACACCGAGGGACAACTACAGCGTTAATGGACGTTGTTGACAATATTCTTACTGCACAAGATGATGGAAAGGGTACGATTTTATTACTACTTGATTACTCGCGCGCATTTGATACCATAAATTCGAGTCTGCTGCTCTCCAAACTAAGTTACTATGGATTGAGTCCGAAAACAATAAAATTGTTCCACAGTTACCTAAGTAATCGAACCCAAACTGTAGTCATTACACAGGAAGATGGAAGTAGGTCATTCTCTGATTGTAATGCTCTTGAGCGCGGAGTACCTCAGGGATCAATATTAGGACCGCTATTATTTATCTTGTATAGTGCCGATGTAGTTAAAAACATTAAACATTGTAAATATCAAATATATGCAGATGATATTCAACTTGACATAACTTTCAAGCCAAACGAGATGTCAGATGCAGAAAAAAATATTAATTTAGATGTCAGCCAAATCTATACTTGGTCGGTAAATAATTCACTGGTTCTTAATCCATCTAAGACCAAATTTATGATACTGGAAACCCCTAAAGTCGTTGAAAAATTGAACGTTACAATCCTAAAATAGTTATTAATAATAAAGTTATTGAGCGAGTTCATGAGGTTCGTAATCTAGGATTAATATTTGAAGAGAATCTTAGATTTGAGAAACATATAAACTCTACTGTTGCGAACTGTTTTTATCGTTTAAAAGTACTCTACCGCATTAGGAACTATTTAAATACAAATCTACGTGTCAGGTTGTGTGATGCTTTGGTACTCTCAAACTTTAATTAAAATGACACTACGTATGGTCCTAGACTACAAGCCCGCACCAAAAGTACTATACAGCGAGTGCAAAATGCCTGCGCCCGGTTTTGTTGGAATATTCCACACAGATCTCATGTGAGTCCGTATCTTAGAGAAGCCAATATTCTGAACATGGAAAGTCGCAGACAGCTACACTTCGCTTGTATGATTTTTGGAGTTATAAAGACAAACACGCTTGCATATCTCTATTCGAAACTTTTATGGACAAATGAGGGCAGGGTGTTGAATTTTATAACAAGGAACATTGTAAAGGCTAAGCTTTGTCCTCCCAAGCATCACACTGCGGCTTTCAGGGGAAGTTTCAAGTACAATGCCACCAAGTGCTGGAATAATTTACCACCGCCGCTACGGGGTTTCTATACAGTCTCGAATTTTAGAAAAAAAATACAAAAAATACTTATTAATGACCAATACCTCCCTACATCTCCTGCCTTGGTGAACACTGTTTAAATTTCATTGTATTATATAAAATAGCTTTTCGTATTTATTATTATTTTTTCTTCCTTATATATTTACACATATACGTTTTTTATTATTTTTGTTATTGTCATTATTTATTTTTAGTTACATTTTTTTTGTTAATCATATTTTTTTTTCTCATAATAATTATTTTAGTGCCACAATTAATTATATTTTACATTTAAAAATATGTCAGTTCAGCTCCAAATTTCACACAATGGGGTCACTGAAAATCAGTGTTGTGCTCATAGTGTATGGACACAACTATAACTGAGTGGACTCCAGTTTTGGAAGACTGCCACATCAAGTTTTGCTTTTGTTTCTTTTGTATTAAGTTAAGTAAGTTAAGTATTAGATTAAGCATATATTTTGTTCTCTTTAACTTTTTTGTGTGAATGTGTCAGTTTTTCTTCCGAAATAAATTCATTTTCATTTTCATTTTTTCATTTTCAAATTATTTGAAGATGCCAGTGAAACAGGTTATTTAACGAGGTGCCCGTTTTACCTGTTAAGCTTCAGGTCTGGGTGGGACAGATGAGCTACCTTGCCCCACTGTGGGTACGGCCATATATAGACGTCACAGACGTATAGATGGATAATGAATTCCTCCCAATACCTATACAAATAAGTAATTGAATTTTCTTACCTTGTGTAAGCCAAATGAAGCTAAGGGCAGCTCCAAAAATTGGCAGTTTTGGAGGACCAGGAAGCTTGGATAGTGAGGACTGCTCATGGTGCAGCAAGTATTTAATCAGTAGAATTACCAGGACCACGACTCCTATTTGCCACAACATCGCTCTTTTTACCGGAAAACAATTAATAACAAATATATTTTTATTTCTTAATTATACTTAATCAAAGTCAAATAAACTTTATTTAATTAGGTTTAAACTAAGCGCTCTTGAATGTTTACTATAAATATTTCTATTACTGTGTGGCTAACTCGCAACTTGGTGGCACGGGCCACATTGGGAATTTAGACCGGCGGGGTCTAACGATGACGATATTAACACTTCGAACTACGCAATAACAATACAATGCACTTACGTACCTTGAACTGCTACTGACACTCGATGATCTTCCACCGGCTACAGGGATTCTCGCGTGGTCGATAGGATCTTGGAGATGAAGCGCGCGCGCGACGGTTTTGTTCTAACGGTTCGCGTTGACAGACGTGTGAAGATTAGCGGTGCCACGTCGGAGTGCGTTTGCTCTGACATACGTCAAGAACGTCGTGCATCACAGCTAGTTTTAGCTGCAGGTTGTCATTGCATTAAATTCAAGTGTCAACTATCGTTCATCGTGTTACGATAACTGATTTTGAGTATTTTACACTTGAGTATTTTACAATGGCTGTATTATGCAAAACAAATTAGTTTGTAAGGTGATGGCATCCAATATATTAATCGTGTTCCAAGTTAAAAGCGCTTTAAATATCAAATATTTCATAAAAAGATAATGAATAATAAACTGTATAAATATAAATTATCCTAAATCGGATGCATCAAACTTGAGAGGTTGAATTGTTTGTAAAGGCATAAAAGGCATTTATTTTCTCAAAATGTATTCCTTTATAATACTTTTTGATGTCATTTTTAATATACTAGATACTACTACCGCTTCGGAAACAAATGGCGCTCTGAGAGAGAAGAAGCGGCGCAAGAAACTCTCCCAGCATTCTTTTTTTGCGCTCTTTTCAATAAAAATATAAAATATTGTACAGTCATTTCTATCGCTATAAAATAATCACAATCTAGTCCCAGGCTGTCCGATCAATTAGATATTCAGCTGTGGAGTAATAGGATTTACGACAGAGACATTTTTTTATAAAACATTTAAATTTATTTATAGATAATACCTGAACAGTGGCTGGGACTTTATTATAGAAGTGTATACATTTACCCTTAAAGCTATTATGTATCTTATGAAGCCTACTAGAATTAGTTACAAGCAATCCCTTATTTCTAGTGTTATAATAATGAAAATCACTATTAAGAGCAAAAAGGTAACGATTTTTGTGAACGTTTAATAAATTTTCATAAATGTACTGACAATTAACAGTCATAATATTTATTTCTTTAAATTTTTCTTTGAGAGACTGTCTATAACCGAGCTGATATATAGTACGAACAGCTATCTTTTGCAGAACAAACACTATATCAATGTCAGCAGCATGACCCCATAGTAAAATACCGTACGTCATGATGCCGTGAAAATAACTGAAGTACACTAATCTAGCGGTTGCAACATTCGTGTACTCTCTAATCTTTCTAACGGCATATGCCGCAGAGCTGAGTCTATCTGCTAGATGGGCAATATGTAGACCCCACTGAAGCTTTTTATCTAACGTCATACCCAAGAAGACCGTAGTGTCCACAAGTTCCAATCTCTGGTCATTTATAAGTACGTTGATTTGTACCTCCGCTGTGTTTGGTGTAAAGAACCGTAAACACATTGTTTTTTAATTGTTTATTTGCAGATTATTCATTTCAAACCAACGCACTATCTTGTGTATTGTTTAACTCGTCATCAATATCTGCACGTCGCTTCACATTAAAAATAAGTGAAGTATCAGAAGTAGAACTCTGTGGAACACCTATTCCCACAGGTTTACCCGAAGACCGTTTGCCATTTACATCAACTATCTGAACTCTTTCGCTTAAATATGATTTTAACAGATTTAGGGCTCTATTTTTCACTCCATAATGCTTTAGTTTTAGGAGTAAAGTTTCATGGTGGACGCAGTCAAATGCTTTGAACAAATCACAAAAAATGCCCAATGCATCCTGTGACTCTTCCCAGGCGTCAAAGATGTGCTCAATGAGTCTAGTACCCGCATTAATTGTTGATAAGCCCCTAGTGAAACCATCATTTATGTTCATTAATTTACAAAAATGCTTTTGTAGCTGTTGAAGCAAAAATTTTTTAAAAATTTTAGTAAAAACAGGCAGCACTGAAATAGGTCTGAAATTAGCAGGGTCAAAAGAACTGCCTGAGTTAAACAAAGGTATAACTTTGCTGTATTTCATGAGGTCAGGGAACACACCCTCATCTTTGCATTCATTAAATATTATTGCTAATTCAGGTGCTACTCGTATAATGTCAAGTATGTATTTTACAATATTAGTCGAATAGCCCCATAGGTCTTTTGTATTTTTTAGGTTAATTAATTTGAAGATTTTTATTATATCGCTATCTGTAACATACTTAAATTTCAAATCAGTGGAAGATACTGGTACGTGTAATTGAAGCATATCATGTGCTGCTTTTGGTGAAGAGTTAAGGTCTTTGGTCGTGATAATCGGGATTTCAGAGGAGTATTAATCAAATTCATTTGCAATTTCTATTTCCGAATTTGTAACGCGATTATTAATATTAAAACAGAAAGAGATGTTACGGCAATTCGATCTTCCAGTTTCATTATTAATTACACTCCAAGCCGCTTTTACTTTATTACTACTGTTTTTAATTTTATCTGCAATGAAACGTGTTTTCGCTTTTTTACAAACTAATTAAAAGAGCTTTGAGTATTTTTTTTACATATATTTTAAATTCTTCACTATTATTGTAATGTTTCTCATAGTAAAGGTCATATAAGCGTTTACGACTTTTGTGGATACCCATTGTTGCCCAATCATTAAAACAATGTTTGTTGTTTACTGTTTCCGTTGCTGGAGTAAAAATCCTGTCTAATTCCTCACAGAAGGAATTGAAGACTAAGATAAAGTGAAAATTAGCAGTTTCACCACAGTGCAAAAATGGTATTGTATTTAACAAATTATTTCTAAACCTCTCAAGACGGCTACCCGTAACTGGTATAATAGTCACCTTTTTTGGTCTGACATTGTCCAATTTTGTATTTACTTTTATAAATTGCCCACTATGGTCGGACTGAAGATTATTAATTATGAGTTTGTAAAAATATTATCTAAACAGGTTGCTGTTGTAGAAGTGATTCTAGTAGGTTCCCAAAATACATTGAACAAATTTAAACTCTGAAATAAATTTTTAAGGCTAGTAGTACAATTGGCCGAAGGTTCAAGCAAGTTTATATTAAAATCTCCACACACTATAATTGACTTGCTGGTTTTGCAAAATTTTGATAGTACCTCCTCCATTCTATGTTGGAATTGTTCATATGATGCAGTTGGGGGGCGGTATACACTTACAATAATAAATTGCTCTAGTTCTATACAAGCTATCTCAATTAGTTGTTCTATAGAGAGATTAACAATATCTCTTCTATTTTTACATTTTAATCTATTATTAATAATAATTAGGGAACCTCCATGTATTGCCCTACTTCTACAAAACGAACTGACTACTTTATCTTCTCTAAAACTAAACTGGAGCAGATGACTTTTACGCCAATGTTCTGTAATACATAATATATCTATATTACAGCAGCTCAAAAACAATTCAATTTCTAATTCCTTACTTGAGATTTCTTGTATGTTCTGTTGAACATCTAATGTATGAGCGTTATATTATGATTATCTCTAGCAGTAACAGTTACATTTGGTGAATTTTGCATGTTTTATATGATATGCAAGAGTTGTCCTCCCTTGTCGAATAACGTAATTTAAATTATTTGAAGAAAAATCTTCATTGTTATATTTTGTACATTAGTACTAAGTAGTACTTGTGTAAGGATGCTTCGTGAACTTGATTTCTGTCATAATTAGTAATCGCATCCAACAAGTATTCTGATTTATTAACTATAACATGTCGACCTGGCACCACAAGCAGCACGCGTTCACAAGTTGACGCATAGACAAGCCATCGTTCCCTTCGCAGATACATATTTGAGGGAAGGAGACGTCCGGCACATGAAGCCGCCCCAAGCAATGCCATTTCAGCGAACCGTGTTATAGCGTACCTTTTTTTTTTCTTTTATTTATTTATTTCTTATTAACAAATTACATAGTATGGGTAACAAAATTATTGTACACACATAAACTCAATTGAGTTTTACCGTGTACAATAAGTTCGTCGGTAGACATATAATATTATTAAAGTTTATTATATTTAATTTAAAGTTTAATACTTAATTAACTACTTAAATTGAATTACTTATTTTTAAAGAAAAATGAAACAACTTAAAACTACATACAAATATTAAGTATACAGAAAAAAAAAACAAATGCATAAACATTTAGGTGCTAAGAAATTTTATGAACAAGATTACAAACTAAATAACATACAAATACCCTCAATATTAACACTACAAGTATTGTTGCTTTATATACAGAGTGATTATTTTATTTACAAACAATACAATACTGCCAGAACGGAGAGGAGGGTGAAAATTTTTTTTTTTTATTTCTATATAAATTAAAACATTAGTTAAGTTTTGACAGACAATATTGATTTAATTTATATTTCAAGTTTTTTACTGTCAGGTCCTGCTTTACGACTTTGGGCAGTTCATTAATAAGGTTAGGAACCAAATACTTGAGCCTGTTCACACCATAAATATTTGAAAATCTTGGTAAGAGTAATTTAGAGTCTGCCATACTACGAGTACATAATATATTGTTTTCGTCTTTCTTTTTAAATACTTTGAGGCTCTCATTATAGTACCCTTCCTTTAGTAGTGTCATTTTTATTTTTTCGTGACAAGGTAGGATTTTGCAATATTCAAATGGTTTATGATAATTATTGGAGATTTTTTTTTAATATTAGGCGGTACAATCGTTTTTAAGATCCGCAATTGCAACGTATAAATTTTGTTAAGGTGACTTTTATAGGTCCTTCCATAGCTTGACAACCCATATGATTGATTCAGCCAAAGATTTATAAAGTAGTATTCGAATCTGATACGGAACCCTATCCTTTATCACAGCGAACTTTGCAACCAAGGTTCTTAATTTGTCACACACTATATCAATGTGGTCTTTCCAATTCAGCCTATTGTCAATGACAAGCCCCAGATAATTTTGTTTCCTTACAACCTCAATGGCTTCGCATTTGCAACTGGTATGTGTAATTGTGTTAAGCATGTTAGTGTGTAAGCAATCGTGGCTGTGTGCTATTAATCGGGGCTCGTATTTTATTCTAATGTGACTTGTACTTATGTACATTAATTTTGTCTTTTTGGCGTTTAATACTAATCCCACATCGTGTGACCATTTAATTATTTTATCTAAGTCTATTTGAAGATCGGTGATAGCATCTTTAGAATTATCGCCGTAAGCTAGTACACATGTGTCGTCAGCGAATTGGAATAATTCACATTTTTCTATTAAGTTGACGCCGGTGCTAACGCGTTTATTCCGGCACTCTTATTCAAAAGGCGTAGTCCCTGATTCATGGAAGTCAGCCCTTGTCCATCCGATCCCAAAAAAAGGAGACAGTTCGGATCCGGCAAACTACAGGCCTATTGCTATTACCTCCCTACTCTCCAAAATTATGGAGAGCATAATTAACCGCCAGCTCTTGGTATACCTTGACGGTCACCGGTTGATCAACGACCGGCAGTACGGCTTTCGCCATGGTCGGTCGACTGGCGATCTTCTGGAATACCTAACACACAGATGGGCGGCGGCTATTGAAAGCAAGGGGGAAGGCCTGGCAGTTGGTCTGGATATAGCGAAGGCCTTTGATCGTGTATGACACAAGGCGCTCCTCGCAAAATCCATCATTTGGGCTTCCCGAGAGTTTATGCAAGTGGACCTCCAGCTTCCTCACTGGGCGCAGCATACAGGTCGTTATCGACGGTTATTGCTCGAATCCCAAGCCCGTGAACGCTGGAGTGCCCCAAGGCTATGTGCTATCTCCCACGCTGTTTCTTCTGCATATCAATGATATGTTGGACACCGCCAACATGCATTGCTATGCAGACGACAGCACTGGTGATGCCGTATACACGGGCCATGCAGGTCTCTCTCGGGAAAACGTCGACCAGTGCCGAGAAGGTCGCGGAATGGGGTAAGTTGAACCTTGTCCAATTTAACCCCCAGAAGACTCAAGTTTGCGCGTTTACCACTAAAAAAACCCCATTTGCCGTATCACCGCTCTTCGAGAACACTTCCCTTAAAGCCTCGCCTAGTATCGGAATACTGGGTCTCGAAATCTCGAGCAATTGCCAATTCCGTTGCCATCTGGAGGGCAAAGCCAAACTGGCTTCAAAGAAACTGGGCGTCATAAATAGAGCACGGCAATACTTCAAGCCGGCCCACATTCTAGCGCTCTACAAAGCGCAGGTCCGGCCTCACATGGAGTATTGCTGTCATCTCTGGTCTGGCGCACCCCAGTATCAGCTCGATCCATTTGACCGCGTGCAACGCAGAGCAGTTCGAATTGTCGGGGACCCAGTACTCTGTGTACGGCTGGATCACTTGGCGTCGCGTAGAGACGTCGCTTCATTGTGTGTCTTCTACCGCATTTATCACGGGGAGTGTTCCGAAGAGCTGTTCAACCTGATTCCTGCCACCGAATTTCACCTTCGCACGACACGCCACAAGTTACGATATCATCCCCACCATCTGGATGTGTGGCGGTCCTCCACAGTGCGGTTTTCAAGGAGCTTTCTTCCTCGTACCACGAAGCTGTGGAATGAGCTTCCTTGTGCGGTGTTTCCGGGACGATACGACATGGGTACCTTCAAGAAAAGCGCGTACACCTTCCTTAAAGGCCGGCAACGCTCTTGTGATTCCTCTGGTGTTGCAGGAGAGTGTGGGCGGCGGTGATCACTTAACACCGGGTGACCCGTACGCTCGTTTGTCCTCCTATTCCATAAAAAAAAAAAATAAGTTTGGTATGCAATTCACGTAAGTAAGAAAATGTAATGGTCCGATTACCGATCCCTAAGCTGTGCCCTCAGACACAGATATTGGGTCACTGTACGTATCATTAACTTTTACAACGTGTTTTCTGTTTTCTAGATAGCTATTACACCATTGAAGCATATTACCCCGTATACCAAAGTTTTGTAGGCAATTTAATAATGTTTGATGCCTCAAAGTGTCAAAAGCGTAAAAAGTAGTCCAGAAATACAACCTTACATGTTTTTTGTTATCTACTTGTTAATTTGTAAATTTTCTCCGTGAATGCACTAAGCAATTGTGTTGTATTTTTTTGTGGTTGAAAGCCATACTGTGTACTATTCAGGATGTGATTTTTTTCTATTTACTTACGCATGATTACTACAAAATTACAAAACTAATATTCACAATAAATGGAGTGTAGGTTATTAATATAATTTACCTTCTGGAATTATTCTTTTTAGCTGAAGCTGGTATCAATAGTTATAAATATTTTATGAACTGATATGAGTAGAAGGGTTATTTTGATGATATCCTGAAAATCACCCCACGCCTTTTGTTACAATAAAATCATATTAAGATTAAGATATTTTCTATTTTTAGAGGGATTTTCTATAAAATATATTTTTTTAGTTTTTTTTTTTAAACTATTATTTATTCATCATCAAGTAATCGCAACTCTTGCAAAATTTTCCTTTAAATCCGTTGCTAATAAATGGCTCCTATCAAAAACATACACAGAAACTGAAGATCTCCTCAAGATATGTAACTTATAAAACTAAAAAATACTAATGATTACATACCTACTGTTTACAACATATGAATATTCTACATAAATATTATGAATTATTGTAAAATGTTGTTTAGATGAGATGTATGCGTGCTCCTTCTTTTTTAATGTTATTATAATCTTAAACCAATATAAATTTTTAAGCGAGCACTGGTACTTATGGGTAACACAAGTTAGATCTTCTCATGGGTATCAAAGTTTCATTTCAACACTGTATTTTATTTAAGATAAGTTAATTTTTAAGACGTAGTACAGATATATTTAAGTGTTGTGAACCTCTGTTTTAGTGAAATAAAGTTTATTATTATTATTTTTTTTTTTTTTGTTTGTTATATTGAATTGTCATCGGTCCTCAATAAGTATGCCAAATTTCGAATTAATCCGACGTATTGAAGGGGGTCAAAAAAAATCATATTCAAAGATTCCGTTACATACTAACATCAAGCTCAAATTATCATTTTAAATCATATACAAAATATTTTAGCAGCACCACGTTTTCGTTGTGTGATCGCAAAACGTGATGTAACTAATACTATACACATAAAAGTATAAATGGCTGGCGTTCGAAAGTATTGCCTTATTTACAATGTGTACATTACCTTTAAAGAAATGTTAGCTTCCAGCCCAGTCCGACAGTCACGTCCAGTCGTAGGCCGATGTTTAAAATATAAATTCACTAGTATATAAATACTATGTGTAATTAGTTATCACTCATTTTTTGAATACATAACTTATTGGAACAACATTGTTATTTGTCTAAAAATTGCACCTGATTACACATGCGCATACAACTTCAGATTAGTACTAAATGATAATGATTCATGATTGGTATAATATTATATCGTTGTTCAACATAATATGTCGCTGTTTGGTAGAGAAAAACTAATTCTTGTTTCGTCCAGAGCGTTCATAATGCCGGTCTATGCATGCTTTCTCGATTTGTACAAGGCGTTTGATCTGGTTAATTATGATAACATGTAGCAAAAACTAGGATCACGGGTATGCCTGACGAGCTCATATAAACATTCACATTTTGGTATCGGAACCAGATCAATGTCGTGCGTTGATGGAAAGGTTTTTCTAGACCGTATAGGTTGGAGTGTGGGGTGAGGCAGGGCGGTCTAACCTCGCCAAAACTCTTCAACCTTTACATCAATGGACTGATAGACGACCATAGCAGCGAACGTATTGATTGTCATATTGACGGAATCTGTTTAATTATTATCAGTTACGCAGATTACATGGTGCTGTTAAGTGCGTCTGTCTGTGGCTTGAGGAAACAGCTGGGGGATGAAAACTATGCCCCATAGTCATGGCCTGATCTATAACGTCAAAAAGACCGAGCGCATGGTCTTTCATGTGAAGGGGAAACACTTCCATTCCTACGATCAAATTGTACAGGACGCCACTGAAGAGAGTTGATCAATTTAAATACCCAGTTGACCAATTTAATAAATTACTCTTGACCTGAAGGATGATGCAAATATCCAGAGGGGTGCAGGGCGTTGTCTGTTAGGGCGAATATGATGATTCGCTGATTTGCTCGCTGTAAAATGCTAGTAAATATTACTCTTTAATGCTTACTCCACCTCATTTTACAAGAACAGCCTTTGGGTAGTCTATGAGTAAAAGCAGTACAATGCCCCTGTTCAGTTTAACAATCCGTTCAGAATGTTATTGGGGCTGCCACGATACTGCAGCGCGTCGGGAATGTTTTTACGCGACTATGCGTTTCCCTTCGGATGATCCTAGTGCCTGTGCCGTTGCAGTAGCCGATATAATTCTACAGGGCATGGATATTTTTATACCAAGCTCTGTAGAACCGATCGGTGGCAGATCACAGCCCTGGTTCGATGCGTCAGTTAAAGCAGCATCCGACTGTTAAAAAACAAAACAAGCGTATCATCGAACTTGGGTTGCGGCGCTGGGCACAAATGATCCAAACTGCAAAATTCTAAAGAGGAAATATAACCGTGCCTCCAGACTAGTAAGCCGAACGGAACACGCAAGTTCTGGTCGTTGTCGAAAGCTGACCTTGATAACTTCACCCAGCCGTCCCTGCCGCCTAGCCTACAAAGCGCAGGTCCGGCCACATATGAATTATTGCTATCATCTCTGATATGGCGCACCCCGGTATCAGCTCGACCCATTTGACCGCATGCAACGCAATGCAGCTCGCATTGTGGAGGACCCAGTGCTCTGTGAACTGTGTTGCGTAGAAACATCGCTTCATTGTGTGTCCTTTTATCACGGAGGGTGTTCCGAAGAGCTGTTTCATCTGATTCCTGCCGCGGAATTCCACCTTCGCACGACACGCCACAAGTTTAGGATATCATCCCCACCATCTGGATGTGTGGCGGTCCTCCACAATGTGGTTTTCAAGAAGCTTCCTTCCAAGTACTACAAAGATGTGGAATGAACTTCCTTGTGCGGTGTATCCGGGACGATTCGACATGGGTACTTTTAAAAAAAGCGCGTACACCTTTCTTAAAGGCTGGCAACGCTCCTGTGATTCCTCTGCTGTGAGAATGTGGGCGGCGGTGATTTCTTAACACCAGGTGACCCGTAAGCTCGTTTGTCCTCCTTCTCCATAAAAAAAAGAATGCTAGCGGTTCTTCAATGATATAGTGAAGCCAAACTGCGTATTCTTGCGTTAATATCATTTATAGTTATTACTAGCTGACCCGACAGACGCTGTTCTGCCAATAGAAAAAAAATTATGTATTCGGGAATTATATAGTCTAAAGCCATCAGAAATGTGTTATCTAATTTAATGAGTTAAAAATGAAACAAAAACGTATATCTGATGATCAAACCCTTCAACTACCGTTTTTTAAAGGATTATGGTGCCATAAAGATATACATAATATGCTATTGCAGGCTATTCTCTAGACCTATATAAGATACAGAATTCCATCATACATTAATTTGTTATAATATCTCAAAAGGTTTAGACAGCGGTTTCGTTGAAAGCTCCCAGACGGCTTATTTTTTTCCGACACCTCTAACAAACATCGTTAATGTATACAAAAATCTATACAAAAACTTAACAAATTATAAACTAAAACCTTCCTCGAGGACCACGCTATCAACCAATCCATTGGTGTAAAGAGCATGAAAATCAGTGCAATAGTTTTTGAGTTTATTGCGAACAGACAGACAGACAGACGCGGCAAAGGACTTTGTTTTATAATATGTGGTGACTACATAAAACAATTGAAAACACTATAAAACGTCCCGCAAATTTTTTGACAAACAATAACAGCTGATCTGAATCATCATTTGTTCTTTGGTATTGAAAACAAACTAAACACTAATTCTTAAAAACTATACATGGCAAATTTTCCTGAATTTTTAATATTAGGTGTGATGGCTTTTAACTAAGAAATTCAGTATTCTCATGTCCTTGTTTAAGAAATAATAAATTAATTATATGACGTGTATTTTATCAATCAAATAACTCTGACCGAAGCTACTGTTTTAAACGAAATTCAGTTTTTTTTATACCCTCTTTAACAATGTTTTTAGCACGCATTCTGTCTATTCTATGTCAAACGTCATAATGGTTACATAAAAAAAGTTTATATTGTCCAAAGCGCTAAGGTTAGATTAGAAATAATTTTATATGGTGGTGAAGTATTCTTAACTTTTTCCCCCAATTTCCTTACTTTTTCTTTGATTCATATGAACCTTCTCCTAATAATAGTACAGAACAAACAAAGAATTAGCGAAATCGGTTCAACCGTCCACGCGTGATGCCGTCGGCAAAGGAAATAGGGATTAATTTTTATATGCATAGATAGATTTGAGATCTTTGATTTCTTTGGTTGTTATAACAAAAATTGTATACTTGCATGATATGGAGTTAAAGCCTTACTCATACCAATTCAATAAAAATGGCGCAAAATACCAAGTCGAAATCTATAGACCAATAGTGTGTGTATTTTTCTAAAATTATGTGTGTCTTGCAAAAATTATGCATATACAAGTTCAATCCCTCTTAAATATACCTTTAGTAAAAATTAACACGGCTTTCTTCATGGAAGATCAACCACATCGAGTTTGCATCCTTAAACTGAAACACTGTCAAAGTGTATGTCAGAACCTTCCCAAGTAGATAGTCTTATATTATACTGACTTTAAGAAAGCATCTGATAGAAATGGCCATTCCACTCTTCTTAAATTCTTTAACTGCAAATATAGAAGGAAACTTATATTGGCTTTACATCTGCAGACTGCAACTATATGTCTATTCCTTAAGGAATTCCACAAGGATCCATTCTGGGGCCCCTCTTGTTTAATATTTCCGTAAATGATATCTTCCAATATTATGCACTCCAAAATAACATTATACATCGACGATATGAAAATATTTTGCCCGGTTAATTGAATACAATTCATAAGAGTAATTAATTATATATTCATAAAAATTTGCCATGTATAATCAATTTATAAGAGAAAGAGAATATATATAAATTGATTTAGGTAATAGATATATAATAGATGTATTTGTAAGTTATTACGCAGTACATAAATTATAACTTAATATTTCAAAATGCTTTATGTACACATATACCTACCAGAAAACAGAATGTCATAAATGCTAATTGCTTCCTTATTAGATCATGCAAATATAATGAAGTTATATATATATATATATATATATATATATATATATATATTCCACAAGAATAATGAATACGACCTTGACCTATTAAAACAACACCATTTGACAGACAAAACAAAAACTATTAATAATTTATATAAATTAAATGTGAGTAAAAAAGAGTAATTAAATTTAAATATAACGACAATGCACAATAATATTATGTATTTTATTGTAAAATCTTGTAAATAGCTTTGTGTTTTTATAACAGTTGAATCATTAAATATGTACCTAGCTGAAGTTTACTAAAGTTGTAAAATAAAAATGAAATAAATAAAAAGTTTTTCTTATTTTTTTTTTTACTTTGATCTTTCGTGACTTCAGATTAGATTTTATATAGTGATTGATGGCTTCAGGTTAATCGACAGTATAGATATAGAGTAGAAAGTGATAATGTTTTTTCCCAAGTTTATTTTTAATTTATCACACAATTTAATGATTTCAAAGTCGTTTTTTGTTCGAAATAAAGTACTCCTGTGAAGTTGTAGGTACGTGGATGTGAACTGCCACAAACAGAGACGTATTTTAATGATTCGAATTTATGTTTTAGCTATTCTTTTACAGGCCTTAATTCATTGACTTTGGTTCATGGTAAAGTATGGGAGCTTATACGGGAGTATAAGGGGAACGTTTGCATCAAGGTGTAATAGAGTTTCTAAGGCTAAAAGCATGGTGGTAACTATATTTGGGGATAATAAGAGAAACTTCTAGTGAACATGATAGGAAAAGCAAAACTATTAAATTTTAAATATATTACCTCCTTTTTAAAACTTCTTTTATAAGAAAAAATCATAAATCTTAATTTTTCGGCTTCTATTAACAAGCCACTTCTATGTCAATATTCTATGTATTTTTATAGATTTCATTTTCCCATTTTTTTATTCATAAAAGCTTTAAAGGAATTTTTTTATTCAAATCAAATCAAAATCACTTTATTCACGTAGGTCACGGAAATGACACTTATGAATGCCAAAAAAAATATTTTTCTTATTGAATCTACCGCTACTTCGTAAAGGGTTGAGCTAATGAGAAGAAGTAGCAAGAAACTCATTGCCTCTCTTTTATATCTTAATTTCCATCGATTTACAAATCATTTTAATAACAATATAATATGTAAAATGATGCAACAGACATACTCAAACGTCAAACAGTCAATACCTTACACGAGTAAGTCAAAAAAGTAAATGTAAATTAATACAAAAGTTATTGAGTACAGTAGATGCATCATCTACATACACCATAAATAAATAAAGGTATTCTGTGAGCATTTTATAAGCGATTATAAATAAAAAAATATATATTTTATATATAATAACTTTTAAGAATCTGAAACTGAGTCTCCGACAACAGGATCATCCTGCAACCAATTATTATATCTTCTTATTATTTACCCAGCAAACGTTGTATTGCCGATATTAAAATCGCGATACAAAAGTAACTGTTGATCGTAGATGGGTGAAAATTTGAAGTAGTATGTATTTTTTAATGCTGAAACATAATCAAACAAATTAAAAATAAAATAAAAAGAAAAATTCGTGTGGACCACTCTTAACATTTAGGGGGATGAAAAATAGATGTTGTCCGATTCTCAGACCTACCCAATATGCACTCAAAATTTCATGAGAATCGGTCAAGCCGTTTCGCAGGAGTTCAATGTTTAACACCATGACACGAGAATTTTATATATTAGATTTATTCTTATTCTTCTATCTAGATATAAAAATAAATTATGTATAAACCGCGCGTAAAAATGCTGTAGACAGCTGTTGTTATCTCTTAGCCACTTTCAATTGTTGATTCATTCCTATCTGTCAATGAAGTCTGGTCAACTAAAGCCAATTATCTTGTTACTGACAAGAGTCTTATATAAACAATTAATGACATAATCTAGATCAACACTTTAAAAATAAGTAATGAAATAAGGTCAACTGAGGTAAATGCGTCGCATTTTTCGTTTGCTGATTTTGATGGCCCATAAAAATAAAACGTTAAAGTCATTTTTGAAAATCTTATCCAACCTGTATTTATAACTAATTATGTTTAAGATTAATTAAATAATTTCCTTCAAAAGTAACGCATAAAAACGTTATTAAATGTTTTTTATAAATGTACATTTTTAACGCATTTACCCCATTTTGGGTAAATGTCTACTATAAATTACCCTTTTGAGGTTGAAATGATCTTTTGTAGCCCTTTTTTTATACAGACTTCACATATACTTCACTATGTTAAAAAGAGCAAAAAAAATTAGTGTACAAGAGGCATTTCAATTCACATGGGGAAAATGCGGTACATTTCTGTATGACGCATTTACCCAATGATTAATCCAGGTACTCCCAATAATTTCTTAAAGAGGTCTGTATAATATGGAATAATATATACTTTTAATATAAATTGAGCTGAAACAAGCAGTATAAGTATACATCATTGAATAAGTATATTTATCAAAAATGTGGCATTTCTATACAATCCAATTTTGATATACAATTATAACAACCATATTAAGTATTTTTACATAAGGACCTAAATGAACACATTAACTGAGATTAAGTGTCGACTCTTTCAATAGTAAGTATCACAATAAATAAATAAATAAATAAATCCTTTATTTTGCTAGAAAACATGTAACAATGGGTGTAAATAGTTTTAATGTATCAATGTTATCGGTCATTTCTGGCAAGCAAAATTATTATTAACAAAATTCTAGTTATTATCATAATTAACATTAACAAACTCTATATTTTAAGCACTTGGGTCAATTTAAATTTAAATTATAATTATTATTTTTAAATGTCATTATTTAAAGACTAGAATTAATATATATTTTAAATTCAATTGAATTGACAAACAATATTGACACCATAAAATTAAGTTTCTTAATAGAAGCTGCGGAACTTTATGTTTAGAGTTAAAATAAAATCACGAGAACTAACTGTTTCCACGATTTGGGTATTTTCAAATCCAAAACATATTTTGTTGGATTCAATGAAGTGGGTTTTACGCCGTGGCCAAGTGTCTGATATACATATTATGTAATGTTGAAAATCATAGTCAACAATTTATCTATAGGTTATGCATATTATAGGTTAGTATTACTGTATTGTTATTGTTTTTTTATTTAAATTTATATTATATCTGATATCAAAATAGAAATATGCTTAAGTATTTGAAAAAACGATAACTACTGGGTACATCTGCACTGGAATATGTTTCTTACAGAAGCGTATAAAACAAATTTACTTACTATAAAAATGTTGATTTTGAAAAAAGTTGAGCACCCATGATATCGGGTTAAATGCTTTACACAGACGCATTTAGCATAAAATTTCTAGTCATAACCTTAAATAAAAATAAAAGTGTCGAGACGAGCAAACATGTATTGCGTATTTGGGATGTAAAATCTGGTTAAAAATCAATCAGAAACCATAGATTTTTATGGATCGTAAGCACTCACCTCTCACTGCTCCTCTTGCGCAAAAACAAGTAATTTTTAAAATGGAAGATTTGCCAGATTTCCGACGTACGAAGCTCTCTGTTTCTATTCTAAGTGACGAATATAGTTCAAACTGCTAACTCTAGATGGCTGAAGCTGTTGCATCTCGATTAGTTTTTGAGAAATGGCAAGAAGCAGCGTTTACCCCATTGACGCATTTCCCCCAGTTGACCTTACATAAATGATAACAACAAAGAATAATAAATTAGCATAAATAAATTGTTAACTACTAACCTAATGTATATTTATATAAAAATAAAATGCGTCTTTGTTAAATACCATAAAACTCAGAAACAGCTTGATAATTAAGGTCGTACATGTAACTAGTACGTTTAACAGATTGGCCGTGTTTTCTTTCGCTGAATTTTATTTTTTTTTATTTTGTAGTATTACTATAGCGTATTATTGTTAATTATATTTAGTGTAAATTTATTAGTTTTTAGTTTAGACTTCAGACTGGAGTAAGTTTTTATGTATATCATGATATGAACGAGCCGCCTGACTTGCCCGCCGGGGGCTGAAATAGTTCCCCTGGCGGCTAAGTTAATTACTGTATCGACATCAAATGAATCTGTAATTGACACGGATTGTTCTGGTTCTAAACGTACAAGTCGCAAAAGATCTCATTTACATAAAGTTTGCAAAACCTGTAATATGAAAAATAGGAAGTACGCTCAGACAGTGGGTGGTAAGACTGGATGACGTTGTGGAGGCAGTGAAATTAGTGATACTTCAATAGAAATCAGGATTAAATCTTAAGAAACATCTAATATAACTATTGAAAATAATCCAATAATTCCCTCAATACAGAGGGTATTGAGGGAATTATTGGAAGGACTAAGTCCAAGGAAAATGAGAAGCTCCATTTATTGGGCACGTACAAAGAGAAACAAATTCGCCAAATGACAGTACCACTCCACACACTTTTTCATTTGGCAGGTTCTTTAAAAAAAAGTCGAAATATTATTAATGGTTCATTTAAAAAAGTACTAGGTACGAACAGAATGCCTTATCTTTCTCAAGTTTTACTGATGCTAACACCTTCATTGATAATTCCAACTTAGAAACGATGAACTTGAAAGCATTTATACAAACATCCAATATTACACGTATGGGCTTGATGCGTGGTGTGCTAGCTGATATTTCTGATGTGGAGGTACTTTCGAGCATAACTCTGCCTACTGGTTGTGGTTCCATACTTTAAATGAGACGACTTAATTATAAAGTTCATGTTGATGGAGACAAACCAAATTGGAAGCCCTCTCAAACTGTTGTTTTAACTTTGGATGGGCAAGTTCTACCCAAAAACGTTTATTTATGTTCTACAGCTTTGCCAGTTGACCTATACATCCAACTGTACAATGTTATAATTGCTGTCGGTTTGGGCACACTCAGATCAAGTGCAGGTCTCGTCCTCGATGTTATAATTGGGCCAGGATCACACTGGCTCATCTTGTAATGTTGACAATGATGAGGCTGTCTGCTCTTTGTGTTCATGCAACGATTTCTCTATAAATAAAAAAATGTCCCGAATATAATAGACAATTATGTATTAAGAAAACAATGATATCATGCCCCAGTCCAAAAACCATATTCAGAAGCACACCAATCCCCTAATCTCAATATAATTCCTTTTCATAACCCAAATAAATCATCTGGTACACCAGAGACTATATCATATAAAAAACTATATTTCTGAAGCCCCGGTCCCTTCCTAAAACATCAAAGGAACACATTCGAACAAGTATAGAAAATTAATTATTTTTTTTATTTATACATAAAATTTGTAATTTTTAATTAACGATGTAAACACATACATACATACACACCGACAATTAACCTCAAATCTATAAATGCACTCAAAACAGTTTATTCAAATCAGTTTTATCACTAACATTCAATATAAATAGATATACTAATAAATTATTAGTAAATACTATCACCGTCCTATATGAAATTGATTTAATAAAAACACCAAAATTAATTTATTTATTCACACTGTTTAATTGTACTGTTTCGAAACACGTGTTCTAAATATAAAAATACTAGAATATACAACTTGAACATAGTTATCGATTTTCATGCCACCTAGAACTAACTTCACGATGTAGAATTCAGGTGTAGACCGTGTGCGCGCGCATCTTAAAAATTCACTCTCATCATTTTTATCCATCGCGCCAAAAGAAGTATAACTTCAAAAAGTAACATTTTTAAAAATCTACTTAAAATAATTCTATACTTCGGTTCCCATTGTTTGACATGTTTATCTTCATTTCTTTATCTAAATTATCGCAGTTTCGAAAACACGATTACGAAAAAAAGTCTCGATAGATTTATTTTTGAAAAATAGGCCTTTTTATTTGAATTGTTTTATATTATCATAAAACTATGATAGCTATAAACACAAAACTTATTTTATTCGATAGTTTATTAGTATTTATAAATTTTCCTTGTGGGTTTTATCAATACGCTTTGTGAATTATTTTATATTATTTGTTTCGTAATAAACCAAACGCGACGCCTTGGTTGCATGCTCGCTCATGCCAGCATTCAGCAGTTTAATACATATAAGGTACTCTGTAAGTTCGCCCGTGACCACTGTCAAGGATGGTACTGTGTTCGTTTCGATCGGGCTCAATATTACGTAAGATTTTAGCAAACAAGTCCAAGCGGGAATCATAGAAAAAAAATGATGATAATGCGACAACGTATTTGTTATATTAGGTAAATGGAAGTCGGAAAGTACTAAAATAAAATAAACGTAATATTATTTTGAATATTATGCCACGCGGGATTTTTGTATGTGTGTACTTTAGGGAAGTTAGAAATTCAAGATGGCCGCCGCGCAAAATTATGATTTCAACAATATGGATATCGTGTCCGAGGTTCTCGATGGTGCAGAGAACGATTTTGGGATTATTTTTGAAATCCAAGATAGCCGCCTCACAAAATTATGATTTCAGCAATATGGATATCGTGTCCGAGGTTCTCGAGGGTGCAGAGAACGATTTTGGGATCACTCTTGCGCAACCGTTTTTATAAAATATTACGCGGTCCTTTCGGGGTAGGGTCGATGACCCGCATCGCTCAGCTCTTGTCTCAGCCATGTCCGAGTGGAACGTATATCTAACGCTATAGATATACGTTCGAGCGAATTTTTCCTAAAGTGTTGAGAAAACCTCGCCTTAAAACCCTAATCCTTCATTAATCATCATCCTTCATTTTTAAGCACAACTCATGAACTCTAAGGTTAATATATTAAAGGCAATCAGTCACAGGGATCCTTATTACAATAATTAATTTTAACGTCAACAGGAATAAAACTTTTCTATACAGTCCTATATAACCAATTTCTTTACCTGTTATGCCTACTTGTGATGGCACACCTAGGAAGGCTATTTAGATTTTTTTTAGAGCTTAGATTCCACTCTTCGTCTAATACAGTCGCATTTAAAAATCTATTATCTACTATCAGATAAATCAAATAAAATGGAAAATTTTACTTATGTCTATATGATTTATTATTACCTGTTTATAACTTTGAAATTTTTTATTAGGTTCCTTAGGTTTATTAATTCCTTGGAGCAGTTCTACAAAAATATTTACATAAATTATTCCATCCCCGCTTTGTCTCACTCACATAAGATATATTCACTTCTTTATTAGTGTTAAAATGCTGTATATGAAGCAAAGAAACTTTGTTCATGAAAATCATTCTACAAAGCTAGTGGCCTACTTATAAAATTTATTTGGCATGGTGAGCTTTAGAATTGTCATTTCTTTAAGAGTGTCTAAACAAGAACGGCAATAATAATTACAACATGTAGTCGGATCATTTAATTTTTATAACCAGTTTATCAAATAATGTTTTGGAGAAGGCTCATAAAATTTCCAATTAACTCTATACAAAAAAAATTAACCTACTGGAGAATTAATAAGATATTTATCTACTTATACATACCTAATGAGATCGCGGTTGTAGTTATTTAATGGTAACTTCCCATAGTGTCATCATGTGCAGACCATTAGCAAAGTGTGTCCCCATCTAAATCTTGAGTATGTCCATACACTTACCTTACCTTTTTACTCCTGTTCATAAAACTTTCTATATAATAGCGCTCCATGACGAAGTACTCTCTCGGCAGCACTCGGCGCTGGGAAGGAGGAAGTGACCTACACGGACCTTCTTGACGCGTTGGAGGCACGTTATGGCGATAAACACCTCGAGCATGTGTATCGGGCGCAACTTAAGGACCGCAGTCAAAGGGCCAGCGAAACTTTGCAGCAGTGGTCCGTGGAAGCTGAGAAACTAGTGTGTAAAGCATATCAGTCGTCACCAGCTGCAATAGAAGAAATGTTGCAGGTGTTCATCGACGGAATACGGGACGCCGAAGTTAGAGTAGCTGTACGACTGAATCATCATACCAGCATTGATGCTTCCATCCTTCCGTTTCCTTTAGGAAGGGGTGGCACATGCGTTGGAAGTAGAAACGGTGGGCGAAGATTCTCGGTCTATGAGACGCCGCAAAATTGTGCCAGCAGATTCCAGGTGAAGGCAAGCACACAACCCTGTTTGCTATGCTGTGGGGAGCGAGGACACATCAAGAGCACTTGCCCCAGGCGTGAGCGTATAACGCAAGGTCGGGAGGATGCGGCGGTCTCAACGTCACCCTCTGGAGCAGCAGGAAAACAAGAAAAGGCCAGAGCAGTGGGGTGGGCTCTGGCCGGTAGAAGCAAGGCCCCAAGGATCTTCGTGAAGCAGACATGTGACGGTAACACTTTGGTTATAGAAGGAATGATAAATGGAAATATAAGAATAATATACATATGCGAGAAATGTAAACTTAACACTCACAACAGCTACCGGCCAGCGCATACCAGTCCAGGGAGAGAAAATCGTAGCCATAAAAATCAGGGATACGTTGTACTGGCGAAAAGTGCTAATCGCGGATATCACAGAAGACTGCATCATCGGGTTGGATTTTTTTCGAAATCATTATTATGAACCATTGACATGAAACATGGTGTGTTGAAGCATGGAAGTGAAGAAATTCCAATAAAAGGCGTAATTTTTGGGGAAGTGCTGTGCTTGAGAGACACTACCTTAAATCCGAGATCACAGACCCTAGTCCCTGTAGCTCTGCCAAGGGATAATGAAGGAAGTCCTTGTAAATGCGCTATAATTCAAAGAGAGACAACGGACACGACATGCATCTCAGCCAGGACTGTTGTGGGAAACTCGCAAATTGCGATGGTTCCCGTGTTTAAGAAGGGAACAGTGATCGGAGCTTATGAGGAGATAGCTTGGTTAAGAAAGTCTGAAGAAGGGAGGAAGACTGTAGCTGCAAACCAGGATGCGAACATAGATAAATTTCTAGATGGCTGTAAGGAAAATCTTACTAAGCTTCAATTGATTAAAGCGAGAATTTCCTGCTACGCTATGCCGGGATGTTCTCAAAGAACGACGGGGACATCGGAAGAACTGGTTTGGTAAAACACAAGATCGACACAGGAGACACCGTTCCGATTCGGCAGAGACAAAGACGTATTCCGTTTGCACGCGAACAAAAAGTGGAAGACATGATTCGAGATATGAAAGAAAATGGTGCGATGGAACCGTCGTCGAGTCCATGGTGTTCTCCAGTTTTTCTGGTGAAAAAGAAGGATGGATCAACTAGATTTTGTGTGGACTATCGGCGTTTGAACAATGTAACTGACAAGGACAGTTATCAATTGCCAAAAATCAATGACACCTTAGATTCATTTTGTGGCATGACGTGGTTCTCTACTCTGGATTTGAAAAGTTGCTACTGGCAAGTCGATCTGAATCCTAAAGACAAGGAGAAGACGGCTTTTTCAACCGGAAAAGGCTTATGGCAGTTCAAAACAATGCCCTTCGGATTATGCAACGCCCCAGCTACTTTCGAAAGGTTGATGGAGGATGTGCTGGCAGGTATGTTGGGAGAAACCTGCCTTGTCTACTTGGATGACATAATCATTATGGGACGAAGTTTTAAAGATCATCTTCAGAAGCTTGAAAAAGTATTCGGAAAACTGCAGGGTGCCAACTTGAAGTTGAGTACAAAGAAATGGTCCTTCTTTCAACGCTATGTGAATTAACTTGGGACACGTTATCTCGGAGCAAGGCGTTGCGACGGATCGTGACAAGATAAGTGCTGTTAAGGACTGGCCGACGCCGACAGAAAAGACATATATGAGAGCATATATAGGACTATGCTCTTATTATCAACGTTTTGTGGAAGGGTTTTCCGATGTTGCTAATCCCTTACATCGACATTGACACACTTGTTCCTGCATGTTACCAAAATTAATAACAAAGTACAACAGTACACAAGTTTCTCTCATGCTCAGCATCATTGGACTTATTACTCAACACTTTCAGAAAACTCAAAAGTAATAACATGTCTTAAGGCAATAGCATTAGCTTAATGCATTAGTAAATTTACTACTACGATTTACAGAAAAAAAAGATCACAAAGTAGCAACACCCTTTAATTACTAACGCAAAAGCTAAGTTTTAAATATTGACGATAACGTGAACTTATTTTGACATAAATGAATTTCATATAAATTCAAACACTTAATTCAAGTTGTACGTATTGAGGGTGGCGAAAAATATTTTTTCACTATCACACGGCTTTGTAAACAGTAGCTATGAAACTTTTTTTATTGTTTTAAATCTACCTTCAAAAAATAACATCGAATAATCGGAAAATTCACATTAAGTTCATTTGAATCCTTTATCCCACCTTCGATGACGAAGAAAGAGCCTCCTTATTGTTTTATAAAGGTGTGGCGTCACAATTGCCAACTTGCTGGTGATCACTCATAATTGGATCATCAAAAGAAAACTGCAAGAGTATTTGACCACCTTCGTTTATTCTACAGGCAATGTTATGGTGACCCAGAGAGGCCTGTACCGTACGACAGCCCGAGCACGACCGAATTTATAGGGCTCGGCGCACGTGCACGTGTTTTCGATTCATTCTTTTTAAATATAATATACATTCACAATCAGCACAGCAGTCACAGTCAGCACAATCGGGCCAGACTCGTCCGGGTTAATTACCACACTTGCACAGAATACCGGTGTGAAGTAGCGGCCTAGTGCCGCTATATTTCGCATAGGTTAATGTCGGGGACCCGAATATGACAGCGGATCCAAAAAAGATTTTACCCCAGGAGGGTACGGCTCTACCAGAGTCGGAGAATCCCCTGGGAACTCTCGCTCCGGCTGCCCGTCGTATTCTGGGGAGGGCACAGTACCGCGCATGACCGAGGTCAAACGAGGCAGTAACACCACGGCACCCCGCTCCACGCTCAACGTGGACTTTTGCAATATTAGGGGAATTGACTCCAATGTAAACGCCGTCCACCACCACCTTGAGATGGCACAGCCGGCTTTGTGTTTCCTTACGGAGACGCAGATATCCCGACCTAGCGATACGTCACGCTCAATTTTGTGTCTCATGCCGGGGTATGTGTGTACGTTAGGGAGGATATCTGCTGAAGCCGTCTCGGAAATTTTAAGGGTAGGGACCTGATTTAGAGGACCGCGTCCGCATCTATGCGTGTGTCTACAGGTCCCATAGTGGTAACGCAGAAACCGATCATCTCTTTAGTGTTTATACCATCCAGGCCAGCAGCCGTATTACTATTAAGATTGTCTACTATCTTGCTGACTTCAATAGATGTGTGTTAATTGAGAAAGTCGACACTGTCTTAGTACCAATTAAAACATTAGACTTATGGTATGTAGAAGATATTGCACTAGCCAGATTCTTGCCAATAGTAGAAAAGAACTAATTAAAATATTCAGAAATTTTGACTGGGTCACATATCACCCCATCCCACCCAGCCCCCACATCCCATTTTCTTCAGTTTCTAGCTTAGATTGCGGGTTTTATTTCTGTTTCCATGTCTTGTTTGCAGTATTTTTGTTTTACCTGATATAAAAATGACGTACTTACGTGACTTATTTTTAAGAATACCTACACAAAATTCATTCTTAAAATCGTTTGTTTGCCAATGACGTGGTATCAAATAAGAATACTTTTTATAGAACGAATAACTATGTGATTTGGTTGCTAGGTAAATACACAAGTGATGGAAAGGAGAATGGGACTTTTGGGCCTGATGGTTAACAAGTTGAAATATAGGTACTGAAAAAAAAAAGATATATTTTTCTGATGTAAAATACAAAAGACTAGCTTATTTTGCTACTTTCATTTTGTTATCACCTGGGCCCAGGAATGTATGGAAGCGTTTCAATCTCCTTTTGACAGCGTACTGGCTCCCCGACAATTCCAGTAGCTCTGCGTTGCACGCCATTTAATGTTTAGAACTGATACTGGGATGCACCAGATCAAAGATGAGAGCGATACTCCTATTGAAGTAGTGTTCCACACAACTTTAAAAATATATTTGTTAAAACCTACCTATTTATATCATAAATCACTGCATCCTACGTCTTACTACTAATATACTTAGAACACCATTACAAGGATTACCCAGTTTTTGTCAAGTCCCTGCTTCTATTCTATTCTATTCTTTCTACTATGGCTCCTGTGGTAGTTATACCACAAGTTTGCCAATGTGACGTCAAAGTAGACCACCAATCTGAGA
Organism: Leptidea sinapis; assembly: GCF_905404315.1. Lineage (NCBI taxonomy): Eukaryota > Metazoa > Arthropoda > Insecta > Lepidoptera > Pieridae > Leptidea > Leptidea sinapis. The sequence goes on along the minus strand of NC_066271.1, from coordinate 15,820,010 downwards.
GTATTTTTGTATCCTAATTTGATTGGTAGAGACCGGTGCTAAAGATTGAAACAAGTTTTATTTTCTTATTTTATACCTGAAACAAATATACAGGCTGTTAGACTAAAAAGGACATACACAAATATTATTACATAAATTATTACAAGTATTTAATGAATTTACCGGTCACAGACGATGGCAGATATAATGGCGGCTGATCGACTTATATTAGTGTAAGTATGTGCGTGGGGCCATGTTTTTATAGGTTAACTGGCTTGTTTTGATGCTTCACTGTTATGTAGGTGAGATTGAGTCCTTATTTTTTTACTCGTCCGTGCTATTATGTATTGTATTATATACCTATTAAATATCATCTTCACAATCTGAACCTTCCGAGCAATGACATGCTATGTTACAGTTGATAGATTCTTAATTATTGTACGCAAGCGTTTTTAGCAGAGCACACAATCTATAAATATTGAAAATAACTTGGCTGCATAATGTTATCTGATGGTTTCAGCGTCGCAGCACGTACAGAGTCTGGAGTAGGCACAGACGCGACTGTATGCACGACGTAATAATTAGTTTAATTCTCAAGTTCAAAGTAAACGGACGTTTATCTCGACCGAGAAACTATATATAGCCTTATGTTCTACCGTTACATTTTCGTGGTGAGTGATGTTTAGTTCAAATATTTGTTTAAGTGGCATTTTAGCACCAAATTGTTTAAGTTAATTACTATCTCGCAAGAGCTGAAGAATATATATTTCTAGTGTTTTTCTGAACAATTAGTTTTAGTTACCGAATTATAAATTAAATTATAATGAAAAAAAAACAAACTACGATGAGTACGATTATTTGAATAAAATACTTCTTAAAATATTAAAAAATGCGTGTAATAATAATTGCAACTGTAATTTTTAACATTTGTTTTTGAATAAAAGCTACATTTTTATTAATATTGTAATTAACTCGAAATTTGACAGTTAAATTCAACCGCAATCCCTGTAAACGTTACCTGGAAAGGTCTCGAAACGTCGGATTACAATAATAATAATAAAAATTTAACTTTTACACAAATTCCAATGTAAAAACCTTAATAAAATTACACCCGTTTTAATCCTTTAAAAAGTATTTTATAAAAATGTGTAACACTCGCGTCCATCAAAGAAAATACTGTCGAATATTTTTAATTTGTTTATATTTTGACAATACTATTAATCATTTACTATTAAGCATCTCATAATCTTTTTCAGTCTATTTAAAGTATTTCATTCTATTATTAGTTATATGTCTATATGACAATTTAATTTAATCCATGTTAAATATTATTATGCCTTGAGAAATAGTTATAGGGTTTGCCTGAAAACTCTCTGACTCCTGCTAAAACCTACAAATACCATTTTTTTCCAAGGAACTTTTTATAATAAGTGGTATTTCCCTGATGTAATCAATTCTACAAATAAGATGTATGTAACTAGTCTATAAAAAGGCATAAATGGCATTTATTTTCTCAAAATTTCTTGCTTCGGAAACAAATGCCACTCTGAGAGAGAAGAAGCGGCGCAAGAAGCTCTCCCAGCATTCTTTTTTTCGCTCTTTGTAATAAAATATACAATATTGTACTGTCATAGCTAGTGCTATAAAATAATCATACCCAGGTTGTCCGATCACTTAGGTATTCAGCTGTGGAGTAAAAGGATTTACGACGAAGCCATTTTTTAATAAAACATTTAAATTTATTTATTGATAGTGCCTGAACAGTGGCTGGGACTTTATTACTAAAGTGTATACATTTACCCTTAAAGCTGATTATGTATCTGATGAAGCCGACTAGAATTAGTTACAAGTAATCCCTTATTTCTAGTGTTATAATAATGGAAATCACTATTAAGAGCAAAAAGGTCTCTCTGGAATCTCTCGAAACAATTTGTAACAGTAGGGCTCAGCTGATCAGTATCTTCGGACATTAAAATAAAATAAAACAGTATTATACAAATATCCTTACGTCCTATAAATTTGCATTGAAGAATATTACAGCATTATGATTTTATCCATTTATTGACCAATAGGAGGCTCCTTTGCACAGGAGGCCGGCTAGATTATGGGTGCCACTACGGCGCCTATCTCTGCCGTGAAGCATTACTGTGTTTCGATCTGATGGGCGTAGCTTTTGAAATAACTGGGCAAATGAGACTTATCTTCTTATGTCTCAAGGTGACGAGCGCAATTGTAGTGCCGCTTAGAATTTTTTGGTTTTTCAAGAATCCTGAAGCGGCACTGCATTGTAATGGGTAGGGCGTATCAATTACCATCAGCTGAACTTCCTGCTCGTCTCATCCCTTATTTTCATTAAAAAAAAATTATTAAGTGTATTGTGTTTATGCATACATGTTAGATGATGGCATCAACACATTTTGAACTGAAAATTTCTTTAGGCAAGCTATTTACTTGTGGGTATTGAATCAGACTGAGTCGTCACGCTCATCTACTATAATACTAGCTTGCTCCCGTCGCTGTGCCTGCGTGATTTATAAATTAAAAAGTAGCCTATGTCGTTCCCCAGGCTTCAGAACATCGATATTAAATTCCTTCACATTTGGCAAATGGCCAATGTGTAGATAATAAAGTAATTACAGAAAAAATATATAAATTTAAAACATATAGTACAATTCCTTGCACATCCCACAGAAATATAACATTTTATTCATACGATAATGTTACTGAACCATGTCAGTTATCTACCATATTGAAATCAGCCGAGCCATTTTAACGCGAAGAAGTAAGAATGAAATAAACAAACACACACTAAGAAACTTTCGCACACATAGCTAATATTAGTAGAACTAGCTGTGCCCACTGCCCTCTGCTCTGTAACAGCGGATCTTTATTTATTAAAATAATTATCATTATTATCTATACATTGCTGCCATCTAATAGGAAGGTCATTTATGCCTCTGCGATAGAACTGTGGTGATCTAGATTCAACGAAACTGACATTATTTTGTACTGCCTCCTGAGAAGCTGTTTTACGATCAGATCGGAGAAAGCTATAGTGAATAACACCATGCTTAGACCACAAAACAGTTACAATTACCTCTTTATTGGTAAGCTTTGCTTTAGGACACTTGCGGCGTTTGATCTGGGCTCAGCCATAGCATTTTTCGCTTACGGTTATCGTAAAGGATCCACTTTTCATCGCATGTTCGATTGCATCGATTCAACAAGGCAACACAAGTTTCAACACGCGTTTCTTTCTGCAGATCAGTCAAATCATGAGGCTCCCATTTTTCCATTTTTATATTTTATTGATTTGACGAAAATGAGTCAATATGTTGGTATGCTAACGTTAAACCATGCTTCTAATTCCACCATCTCATTCAATTCAGTGTTATTGTCATGTGTGGGTGGTCTTCCCCGTGGTTCGTTCTTCAAACCAAAGCTTCCATCATGAAAGCGTTTAGTCCAAAATCGCAGTGCGTGAATTAGCAGTCCCCTCTCCAAACGCAACATTGATATTGCGAGCTGTTTCGCGTTAGTTCCGCGTCCGAACTCGTATTCAAAAATCATTCGAATTCTCGAATTATCCATCTATATTGTCTGAGCTGAATAAAAATAGAAACTGAAAGTCGAATATCGAATATTGCATATTTTTTTAAAAGAAGAACTACATAGGATCTCAAACCATGAAGTTTCTACGTCAATTCGAAGTACCTATTACAATAAAACGGCAATTTTATACTAAAGTATACCTGTATCTAATAGGGGTTAAAACCCCTATTAGATACAGCTATGAAACGCCTTTCACGTCGAACGACGCCCGACTGCCGCCCGTATAGGTTAATTATTTATAAATAGGAGATTTGTCGCGGTGAATGAAATTATCACTCCAAAGTGCTCAAAAAGCTATTAGTTAAACTTTCCAGAACTGACAAATAAACAAATTTAAAACTACAACAATAACACAACATTCAAAAATACAATATCGATACAAACATGGGTTGATGAAGATCTAGTATTTTCTTTTCCCTGATGAATATGATGAAATAAAATGAACATTATAGTTAATTGTAACATCATATGTCTGCGCAATCACACGTTCTTACAACAGACCGGTTTTCATCAAGACTACTAAAGCTGTTCTTGAGTTATAAAAAAAAATTAAAATCAGACAAACAGACACAAATTTCAAAACCGTATTTTTTTTTAATGTCTTTGACTAGATTCAGTGCGAAGATTGATCCGCCGTAAGTTCATATCGCGCTGCCTTGGGATCTCTTAAAGATCACGGAATAAAATAAAATGCTTTTCTTTCAAACTCTGACATACTTTGTGGAAAAGATAATTATGATATGTGTAAAACTTTGATTATATATTAGGACAATATAAGTGATGATCGTAATTTAAAGAATACACAATATACCGCAATCACGATGACACCAAGGAAGCAGACAGAACTTAACGGAAAATCTCCTATAAATTATTGAATGATTCATGTGTTATTTGGTCAATGATACCAAATACATTTATGGCTCAATTAAGATGCCGGTTATGTAGCTCTAGGAATTTTACGTTGAAACCTCTATATACACAGTGTTTATATCGAATTCCCATATCTTTAGGGTTATAATCTATAGCTAAAAAAAAAGTGTGTGTGTACTTATGTATGCACGCAAGACGTTATACTATATATTATAATATATATAACAAAGCAAAAATCCTTAAAATTATTTATTCCTAGAGCTATTCTACGTTTGTAGAAAGACCAAATTGTAAAAATCTTGCAACGATGGCTTTGACAATTAATTATTAAATAACGAATACGGCATGAACCCTTTGTCTATCCTAATAATGGACGAAGAAACCAAAAAAAAATAACAAAAGTCGTAAACGACAGAAAATTGTAGGAACCGACTTCATCCTGTTACTTTTGTGTTACAGTGATGCGCGCGCATCTTAAAATTTCACTCTCATCATATTTTCATAACACGCCTAAAGAAGTATAACTTCAAAAAAAAAAAAGATTTTTTTTAAAATGTATATTGTGTCTTGATTGTAACCAGCCAAGTTCTAATCTTAGCGACGTTGCTAAACTAACACTTACAAAGTTAATAAATGGAAATAATACATCAATGAAAGTAAGATAGTGACATATTTTTCATTAATAAGTAGGTAGGTACAATCATTCATAATTTGCATCTGTATGCAGCGTTGTCAATTTTCTCATAAAGGTGTGTTACATTGATATTTTATAGAAAATTTTGTATGAAAGATAAGTAACTAAATACGAAGCAATTCAAATACAAATTATATTATGACAAAGTCCATAATTCTCCAAGTCAAAGGGTCTTAAACGGAAATTACTTAATGTAATGTAAATACCTCAATATGGGGGTGCTCCCCCCTCCACAGAGCACAATAAACCACAATTGTGAAACAAAACTCCACCTATCGAAATTACAAATAAATATGAGATATATTACACGTTCTCGATCTCTAAAACTGATTTAAAACGACAGTATAAAGAGACAGAGAAGGAGAAAATGAGATTTGAAGCATTATACAGTGTTTTGGTACTAGGCGATCATAGTTGAAGAAGAGATTTTCTGATGTATGACGCAAGTATACCAGAATAAATATGGTAGCGGTGATAGTAGTCTTACATAGCGGTTGAAATCATGTGTCATCCTAACGACATGTACCAGAACTTCATATGCAGTTTAGAGGTGTAAATTTTGCATCAGATTCAGCGAAATTTAATTTGAAAATGTGCAGCAGTCGCACTGTATCAACAACAAGATCAAAGACAGCAATTGACGCAGTATTCCAAAAATTTATTTACTATATTAAGACCAAAGTATTTGTTTCATATAGACAAAAGATACAAGATGTTACAAGCATCTTGTATCATTTATTGAAAATGTAAGCACATAGTCGGAATAAATCTATGTAAGTAATACATATACATCGGGCACACTAAATGTTTTGCACTTCTACCTAATCGGAACTATTTGAATTTTAAATGTTTTGAAACGTTGCAAACTTCTAAGGAATAAAAATAACAATTGTCGGTAAAACATTTGTCAATTGTTTTTTATCACACATCAAAGTTCTACGTACGCAACAGAAATGGAATTAAGTCGAAAAGATTTAAGAGCGATGATTTTATATTTATTTTAAACTTTCTCTCTCTCCGCAAGACTGTGCCGCTCATCTTCAAAATGCTTTTGGGAGAGAAGCACCTTACTTGAGCACCGTGAGGCGATGGTTTGCTGAATTTGAGAGGGGTCGGGTTTCTTTACATGACGAATTTCGTGACGGCCTTCAACTGCCGTCAACGAAAATAATGTGGCTACTGTTAAGCGATAGTCGCTTAACCGTGAAGAAAAACCGCGGATTACATATGAGATAATTCGAGGACTATTGGGGCTTGATATGAGCCAAATTCAGAAAATTTTACACGAAGAATTGAAAGTTCGGAAACTTTGTTGTCGTTGGATCCATCATGAACTGACAGCGGAGCAAAAGCGGGCTCGCGTGGAATGGTGCTCACAGATGCTAATGAAGTACGACCACGGACATTCTAATGCTGTTTATAACATTGTCAAAGAAAATTGAAACGGGGATGATTTATTGTTTTTAACCCGAAAAAAACAGCAATCTTCAAGTCTCATTTGCAGCTACGGGTCCCATCTGGGTTCTATCTGCACAATTCCAGTTGAAGATCAAAAGAGTGTTAATGCCGAGTGGTGTTCTACCATTTGTTTTCCCAAAAAAAAGGTTCCCGGTGTTTAAAAAACGCGAAAGACGACCAAAAAGCCGCGTTCTTTTACATCATGACAACAGTTCTTCACACACAGCCAACAAAATTAAGTCATTTTTAGCTTCCGAAAAAGTAAAACTCCTCACTCGTCTCCTGCACAAAGCCCCTGTGATTTCTGTATTTTCCCCAAAACCAATGATTTGATGAGCGGTTTCTCTTTTACCAATTCCGAAGAGGCAGTGATAGCGTTCAATCAGTACGTAGAAGACATGCCTTCAGATCAGTGATGCTCCTGTTTTAAAAAATGGTTCGATCGCATTGAGAAATCTTTAAAATGTAAAGGAGAGTATTTTGAAAGGCAATAAACATAATTATTTAAATTACGCAAAACATTGAGTGTGACATATATACATACATATAAAAAACACGCTTTTGTTGAAAAGATAACGGTTGAAATTTAAAATGAATCCTACCGTATCGACGATAAATGAAAAAATTATATAAATTAACAAAAATCTTATTTTGCAAATTCAAAATGGAAGAATTTTATCAAATTAATGTATTGTAATCGGTCCTCGATTCGTTTGAACGGGATCTGCCCGTTAAGACAGAGTTTTTTTTTTATGTAAATTAGGGACGAGACGAGCCAGACGTTCAGCTGATGGTAATTGATACGCCCTGTCCATTACAATGCAGTGCCGCTCAGGTTTCTTGAAAAACCCTAAAATTCTGAGCGGCACTACAACTGTGCTCGTCACCTTGAGACATAAGTTGTTAAGTCTCATTTGCCCAGTAATTTCACTAGCTACGGCGCACTTTGACCGAAACATAGTAATGCTTACACGTTACTGCTTCACGGCAGAAATAGTCGCCGTTGTGGTACCCATAATCTAGACGGCATCCTGTGCAAAGGAGCCTCCCACTGGTAAAAGTCAAAATCGCGCCCAAATGAGTCGGTTACAAACAAACATATATATAGGTTAAGCTAGTGAAAAGCGTGTAAAAAATTAGGACGTAATCTTACAAACTTATTACACGCGTATTAGTATTATTTGCGTGTATGTACCACAAGCTGCCATTACAGATAATACAATCAATTGTTATGCCAATAAAGTACCTATATAAATAAATACCACAACAACAATATGTAATATAAAAACAGTGCAGTTATATCCTCATTTGCCATATATAAAGCGATCTAACATGCCTTGTGTATCGTAAGTTCATTGAAGTGACATGATGTTAAACCATTTGACGTGGTTTATAAATAACTCGCTAACTGATGGGAAAGTTTTAGACCAGATACAAAACTAGATCTAATCTAGACCAAGTTTCGTTCCTGGTATTATCTTAGCCTCGAAACACTTTCATAAAACCATGTTATGCTTCATAACCATTTTTGAAATTTTGGATTTATCATGAGAAGAACGCTATCTAAAATACTAAAAATCACGAGTTTCACCCCGGGAGTGCCGACAAAAGTGAAGACTGATTTTGGCGCGTTAGATATTTTTTAAATTCGTACTAGGGTTGTTGGGTTATGAATTAAATTTTATTTGTGAATTGTATTTGATTAATTATTTGAAACTTAAAAATACATTTAATATTCTTTTATGAATCATCGTCAATAATTACGACGAAAAACCAAAAAATTCTGTACTACAATAATTGCGCTCGTCACCTTGAGACATAAGATGTTTAGTCTCATTTTAGTAATTTCACTAGGTACGGCGCCCTTCAGACTGAAACACAGTGATGTTTACACATCACTGCTTCACGGCAGAAATGGGCGCCGTTCTGGTACCCATAATCTAGCTGGCATCCTGTGCAAAGGAGCCTCGGATTGGTGAGAGATAGAAGGATGATAGGGATTGTAATTTATACTTAATTATCCATCCCTACTCTGTGCTATAATGAAACAATTAATTAATTACATAGTAAATCAATTACTAGTTCATAATAATAATAACTTCCTACTCTCTCGTCTCCTGAAAAAAATTTAAGAAATAATAGTTTGACCATTCAATTCAATATTTATGAAATTTTAATTAATGATGAAAACAAGGAATCGATTGTTACTGACTCTAGTAAGCTCCGTGAAATACATAATAGGTACTTAGTTTTTAAAAGTTTTATCAAAAATGGCTCTACTGTTAATCTAATTATTCAATTACAGCTTATCTCAAGCAATTTGGAACTTATTACTTTGGTGCACCATAGTAATAGTTTTATTATGATAAGAACACAAAAATGGATAATGTAGAAGTAACTTGTACTATTTCCGTTCGTTTCCGGACCGTAGAATTGCAATTTCATAGAGAATAAATTTTATAGGAATCTATGATCAGATACTAAATTACCACTGCCAAGACAAAAGGCTTTAATCTACCCTGGTTTTGTCTTCACAAAGGACAGCTAAATCCGCGTATTGAGACATTATTGCTAGATAGTTGTTATTATTGTGTTCAATAATCACAATCCAACTCATTTTTTTCGTGTTCTTACATTTTTTCTCACTTCATTACCCGTGTTTATTGTTAGAATAGCTTGATAAATATCAGTTACTCAGTAAAGCGTAAGCATGGTGGATAGAGAAAATAATGACTGCGAATCAGCGCTGAACTTTACAAAACGACACCACAAGTACTGAAGTACTAAAACAATTCATAAATTAAATACAGAAGAAAAACCTCAAAATTTTTATATTTTCTTGCAGATTTCCCATCACTTAATGAAAACAACACATTACATCGTAAGATAAACAATATGGTTGGAAATGAGAATGGCACAACGGAGCATGATTTGAAAAGTGATTTACATAAAATAAATAGCATCAAATCACAAAATCCTTGTCAAGTAATTTCTCGGTTCACTAAAGAAGATTCCCCTCACGTGGAAAGAGTAAAATTTGAAGGCTTAGAAAATCAGAGTATTTATTCAGATGAGATTGATGAAAACAAGCTGCCACCTATTCCTGACGGTGGTTGGGGATGGGTCGTTGTGTTTTCTGCCTTCTTGGTTTCCGCATGTGCTGATGGACTAGCATACTCGTTCGGAATATTGCATGAAGAATTTACAAATTATTTTGATGAATCCCAGTCAAAAACATCATTAATTGGCAGTCTATTTATAGCGATACCATTAATATCTGGACCGATAATGAGCGCGTTAGTTGATCGATATGGCTGTAGAATTATGACTATGATAGCTGGCGTTTTATCTGCGATTGGTTTCTTATTAGCATCCCTTTGCAATTCTGTTGAAATGCTTTGTCTGACTATGGGATTGCTAAGTGGCTTTGCAATGGGAATCTTGTACGTTACCTCGGTTGTATCAGTTGCTTTCTGGTTTGATAAGCGAAGGACCTTAGCAGTGTCTCTAGCATCGTGTGGAATTGGGTTTGGTACATTGATATATTCACCCTTGACAAATTTCTTTATAGAACTATATGACTGGAGAAACACTTTAGTTTTATTAGCAGGCACTATATTAAATATGTGTGTATGTGGTGCTCTAATGAGAGATCCTGATTGGTTGATAATAAAGGAAGCAAGGGAAAGAAGACAAGCAAAGTCAAGGTCAAGGAAATCTTCAAGTGCTGGTTCCGTTTCCTCGAGATCTATTGGCGGAGAGTCGGCGTTTTTAAGCGCTGAAGAACTGAATGATTTATTGAAGAGTGGAAAGAGTCCTGAATATATACTTGCTACTTTGGCGACGTCATTAGCTGAAGCTGAGCAGTTAGAAGCAACAACACAGATGAACGTAGAACAATCACGTAAAAGGGTGCATTCAGCTATACAACTCCCCACTTTCATTCAGAGACATGATGAGGTAACATATCATCAGATATCAGTTTAAAGTTTTTTGATATCTGTAATAGTTATGGAATAATCGCGTGTGCACACTTAACGATTACACCCGGAATACAATACCATTACTATGTGATTCAGATATGTATTTCAATATGTGAAGAAATTACTATATAATTAATATAATTGTATTATTAGTCCATTGAAATGCTACAATTTAAGGATTGAATAGAAGCTTAACCTCAAGTTTGTGGGGTCATCACCCTTGTCCCCCGGCCGTCTTGGAAAAATGGAGGAAAACACTTTTTTTTACCGATATCTCGGAAATTATGCGGCTTACAAAAAAATCGTGACAAATTAATTTGTAACAAATATGTTTATATAACTTTTTGCCTAAAATGAAAAATTAAAAAGTTATAAGCAAAAAAGGTGAGATTTGTGTTTTAAATTTTCTTTTTTGCTCTATAACATTTTATATACATTTTACAAAAAAAAATATCTCAGACCAATCTTGTAGATGATCTTTTGAGATTTTTTTTTTTTTAAATTCCTTCATTTAAAACGCTGCTACAGCGCTCCAAAGTTGTCCGGCTCATGAGAATCCGGTCGAAACAAAATGTTTATCTTATTTTTTTTTTATCATTGTTTTTTTTATTTTTTCATCCCTCTTTCCAAGTTGGCGCCTGGGGACAAGGGTGGTGACCCCACAAACTTAAGGTTAAGATTCTACTGACCCCCCAAACATGTCCCAAAAATAAAAATGCGTCCTCTAAAATGCAAAGCTCATGTAACTTTTCAATGGACTATTTATAATCTTTATCTTATTGATTTCGCTTCAGGTACCTGCAGAAGTAATTGAAAAATTTATTACAAATAAAAAACTTTACAACATAATATTACAAAATTATCCTCATTTACTTATAAGAAGACGATCTGAGGTCAATTTACAACTGGACACGCATGTCCAAAATAATGAAGTCCCCATGAAAGTAACAATAATAGCCAAACGAACCCATACAAATCATGATGCAAATAAAACCAAAAGAGGAGATATTAAGATAGAAGTCAATCGAAATGCTACAGGTAATGATATCAGTGTTAATAAAGCCAAAGAAGAAAAACTTACTATAAAAGAGCAAGTAAAAGGTACGGAAGGCAAAAGTATTGTGAACGACCACACGAACAAGATGCCAGAACAGACAAATTGGTTATCTAGGCAATTGTATACAGATCACCATTATTTGAGAGATATGCCGTTGTACCGGAACACCATAATGTACCGAGGAGCAATGATGAATATCCCTAGATATAAGCTGAGAGCATCGTCCTTGCCAGATATTTATAGAAATTCGTCGTGGTCTCTTAATTCTTATTATTCAGATGATGAAATGGTAAGTTGTTTAACTAAGTATTAATAATAACATCATAAAGATTGATTTGAAAAAGTATTAATCATTATTATTAAACTAAATATCCTATCAAATTCTAATAATTTTCGAAATGTCGTCCCAATTTCGGGAAAAAATGTAAATATTTTGTTCCAAGTCTCTATTCAAAATCAACATTATAATATTCTGATCATCATTCCAATGACACCTTGTATGTTTCTCAAACCAAATCTAAATTTTTCATTCTTCTATAAAATAGGATAATTAAAATGGGATATAATAACTAAATACCATACGAACGCATTTTATATTTTTTGTAACGGGTTTTTATTTATGTATTTCCGGTTCGCTACGGTATATTCTATTGTCCTGACAAATTATATGTTTCAGAGGTGGTATGAACGCGTATTGGACATCTTAAAATCAACATATGATAAGAGAATGTTCATGGAGTTCCACTTCCTCGTTTTCAACCTCGGCTCCCTCCTATTGTTCGTGTGGTCCATTATACCGTACTTTTTCTTGAAGTCCTATATGACCGCGATGGACATCGAAGGAGGAGCCGTGATGATCGGTATTATTGGGATTGCAAGCGGAGTCGGAATTGTAAGTAACGTAGATACAAAATGTATTTTCTTATAATGTTTTCAGATTTCAGAAATTTTGGAGTCTGCAATCACAAAATGTACAATAAATGAAACTGTATATATAAGCATTTGCTCCAATCGGGTACTAGATGAGTTCGAGATACAAGAATTCAGAAAGTACAAATACGCAAGCGGCTAGTGCAACAAGCTGATTACTAAAACTTCAGTCATTATCTCATATATAAAATTCTCGTGTCACAATGTTCGTTCCCGTACTCCTCCGAAACGGCTTGACCGATTCTCATGAAATTTTTGAGTGCATATTGGTTAGGTCTGTGAATCGGCCAACATCTTTTTTTCATTCCCCTAAATGTTAAGGGTGGTCCACACGATTTTTTTATTTTTTTGACATTTTTTTTAAATTTGTTTGATTATGAGTCAGCATTAAAAAATACATACAACTTAAAATTTTCACCCATCTACGTTACTTTTGTATCGCGATTTTAATATCGGCAATACAACGTTTGCTGGGTCAGCTAGTACATTGTGTATAATTATGTGTTGGTGAAAGTGTGTGTATTGTGTATATGTTAGGATTATATTGGAATATTCTGTTGTGTGTATTTTGATAAAATAAATAAATATTAAAAGTATATGAGAATAACAATTATCTCTCCTGTAATTCCTCTGGTGTAGCAGAACATCTTGGTCTTACATAAAAATGATAATAACTGTTTAGACGTATTTTCGGAAAGTTGAGAATTATTTTTATCAATAAATTTATTCTAGTCTATTGCCTATAACCTAACATAATATTTTATTCGTAGCTTAGTACAATATTTATTAAAACTTTAAGCTATAAATATAATTTATTGTGATAATGATATAATGTTAAAGATATCACTCACCTTCACTGTATTTGTGAAATGCAAATCTCATATAACACAATAATTACAACGGCAAATATAATGAAACCATTTCACGTCAACTAAATATTTGCACATAACTACTAACCTATTTTGAATTACTTTCATTTTTTCAAATACTCAATTTTACATGGTGTAAGTAAAGAATAGCCAAATATCAGATCAAGTGAGAATCGAAGGCGCGAAAATTACCAAAAGTATTATATAAATATTTCACGACTACCGACCAATAATACCTACCGCGATAAGAACAGTCGCAGAATATGGAGTCGCGTTAAGAATTCTATTGCACAAAGAAATTATTAAAATTATTTTAATTTTTGCTAATTTAAAATAGGATTTTACATCACTTATTGAACGACAAATCTACCCATGTGTTTTTCCAAAAAGATTTTTCTCAGACCTGAGAACAGGCGCAAGAAAATCGGCGAGGAACTTTTTGAAAAAAAAAAAATATTCATTAAATACCTGGAGACGGTCACAATTTCGTTTCATATTAAATGTCTTGTTTCTTGTACATTTTCGGGGATCAAGGCGTACGATATTGGCTAGAAGCAAACGCGGTATTTGATTGTATAGGTAGCCAGTGATTCTCAAATATTTTCGCATGGAGGTACCCTGACTGCAAACTTGTTACTGCCCCCACCCCCTCAGCTTACGGTTCACGGGAACTGGATTCATTTTGAAGAACAGCATGGAAAAGAAATGTAAAATTAACAATTTATTGCGCCCTCTGTATAATCTCGCCGATGACTTGAAATAAAAATAATCTAATTCCGAATTTCTGTATTTGATAGTAAAAATATATATACAAAATTACTTATAATCTACTTATTAAAGCAATTTACAATTAAACCTTATATATGTAGGTATCAGAAAACTTAGTTCTACAACCCTATCTACGTATTGAGGGATAAAACTTTATTATGCTTAAAAAACTAATACATATGGTTTGTGGGGGAAAATCCAGGAAACTGGGAAAACCTGGCTATTTGCTATCACTTAACGTAACTTAAGACTAATGACTAGAACTTAAAACTAACTTAAACTAAGGCAAATAAATACATAGATATGTATACATAGATATATAATATATAAATATAAGAGGGGTGTGGGGGGGGATCTCGGAAAAGGAAAGGAGGGAGAGTATGACTTGAAATCGATCAAGACACACCTTTAAGACCCTAAGACGTAAGTCTATCCAGTAAGGTATCAAATTCAAATATTTTTATTATAAATAGGATTTAATATATATTGAAAGTCAAAAACTACTACTTATCCATTCCAAAAGGTATGCCTCAGACTAGAGAAGAACGGGCGCTACAATCTCAGCGGACTTCTTTTTTTATAACAATACTAGCTGACCCAGCAAACGTTGTATTGCCGATATTAAAATCGCTATACAAAAGTAACTGTTGATCGTAGATGGGTGAAAAGTTGAAGTTGTATGTATTTTTTAATGCTGACTCATAATAAAACAAATTTAAAAAACTATGTCAAAAAAATTAAAAAAAAAAATTGTATGGACCACCCTTAACATTTAGGGGGATGAAAAATAGATGTTGTCCGATTCTCAGACCTACCCAATAAGCACTCGAAATTTCATGAGAATCGGTCAAGCCGTTTCGGAGGAGTTCAAATTTTAACACCATGACACGAGAATTTTATATATTAGATGGTTACATTTTAAAATCTTCCAGTTAAATTTATTATTTAATAGTCTGAGAGCGGTTGCTCCGTTCTCAATCCAACTTGGAGTCTCGTCTCGCTCTCATCGGAAGTTGTCAGACTGTCGTATTAGACATAACTACCAAGATTACCAGGTTAGACAAGGAAATCTCTGATGACGACCTGTGGCTTGGAGCCAATTATATACATGTTAAGGGTGTGAAGTGACTGGCAGGTGATAAGTTAATTTGTTTGATATAATAAACAAAATAGGATCCTACAATAGTGATGAAGATTTATTGATAGATCACAGATTAACTAAATAATCTTTTAATCAAAGTTGATACCTTTGCCTATCACAGACCCGTTTAAAAAGAAAATAATAGATAAAAGAAGCAGCTAGTCGTCACAACAAAGTTCCCAAATCCAGGAAAAATATTGACTTTAATGGTTCAAACTGAATATTTATAGACGTACCGACCATATTACAAAAGCTAACAAGCAGTTGCTATCTAAAGCTAACGATAGTAACAATGTTCAAACACTCGAAAATCCTAGCCCAGAAAACAAAAAATCTTATATTAACGTTCCTATGCTGGTTACTCAAATTTCTCAAAGTTCTAACATCTTTTATCTATATACATATATATAATTAAAATAGTCATTTTTAGAGGCTCGTATCGACATAAAACTACCACCATTCGATGCGAAATTTATCCTAGATGGTTTATGGCTAGTTCTTATTATTTTTTTTTCGAATTCCAACGCTCCTTCATTAATTTATTTCCTTTTAAAATTCGCCCAGTGAAGCGGGCGGGATCGGCTAGTTTAATTATACAAACATATTCCAATAATCTATCAATTACAATTAGAATTAGAATTCACAGCCATAACATGTAACTTATAAAAATGTAAGCAGTTCGCACACAAACGAACTTACATCAACACCAGAGATCTATTTATTACCACGTTTTGTTAATATCACGCGCCGTAAATGTGATCTCATTATTATGTATAATTACTACCAATTCGTTCCCTCACTACAACTGCAATTATGGGAGCATCCACGCGTTAAATAATTTGAACCTTATTATAAATATGTCACTGTTCCTTCATTATGTATTACTGTGCATAAGTACTTGTTTTCAACACGGTTTTGGCGAGTAAGAAATGTTTTTTTTTATATTAATAATAATGTGCTTGTTACGTTTATTAATTTAGAGGTTATTACGTATACGTTATCATATTTTGAATATCAACGGAGATTGACTTTCTTAAGGCATTTTTTTGCATTACATCAATGTATTTATAAAATTTCTTCAACTATGACTTATTAAGTCACATATGCTTCTTAAAGGCAATTCATAGCACGTAATAGTAAAATTAATAATTACTAAGAAATATTATCAAAAATTACTAAAATCAAATAATTTCCTGTGAAATATAAAGCTATCAAGCAGAAACATGGCTAATGAGTGGAATATATTATGATATGTGACTATAAAAAAAGCAAAGAAAGTCGCAGGGGGTTTTTATTGCCGTCAGGAAGGAACTATTTGTCGAGCTAGAACCGAAGTGGCACTTTGCGGCCAAAGATCTATTATAGTAAGAATACCATGTGTTCATGGTTCCAAGTCTGTTTTCTACATTTGTTTGTTGAGCGAAGGCTTTTCTTTTAGGGATCTATTATTATCTTTTTTGGATCCGCTTTCTACAATAGTAGCTATCTGTTCACAGGATTTGTGATTTAAGGCGATTCCAATAAACTGGCTGGATGGAGTCGAAAATTAGTTCACTCCTTCTCTTCCACCAAATCAATTCATAATTAAATATCTGATGAACTATCACTACAACATTATGTTTTCAATTTCACAACAAATGTAATAAAGATGTCACCGCTTAGATGTAGTTTTATCTAATTATTTTGTTAGTGTTCTACATCTCTGTGTCATTCCCTTTGTGCAAGAATTCTCTTATCGTAAAGCGATCCTCTTATCAAAGTGAAATAAAAGCTGTTGACGAAGTAAAGTGCGAAATATTTCTCGCGGCTAATTTCATAATCAACGAAAATTTTAATAATCTACGAAAAACTGTTCGCGCAATCACATCTCTACGTAAGTCTACGATTTAAATAGTCTAGAGTATAGTAAATTTTATTGATTGAAAAAATAGCACATAAGAGTGGTGGCTCTACGAGCTCTCTCACTATCTCTCTAGTGTTTCTAAAGTCTGGAAAAATGTTGTTAAAGTTGCTGAAACCCAGTTAGTCTGACCAAAATGTTGCTAGATATGTTGCTAGAAACAAATTTCCAATTTGTTTACGCCAAGCGGCGTAATAATGGGTGAATTTAATATTTATATCCAAATTAATCATGAAAGCGAAATAATTTTGTGGCATAATGTTTTCATACCGGTTATAAATCTTTTGATCGCCTCCCAATATAGTTGAAACGTTCAACAAAGGCAAATGCAAAATATTGATGCATCAAAAAGGTCAAAGCAATGTCAAATGATTATTGGCGAAGTTTCAAATGTTGTTTTCCGTGGATTATTATTTTCACTAGCCCGAGCGGCGAGAAATATTCTCACTTAACTCCGTCAACAACAGCTGTTACTTTCATATCTCCTGATCGTATCTTCTGAAAATGGACCAAAAATGAAACTGATACAATAGTATAAAATTAAATATGTTTAACATTAGGTAGGTATGGTACATGCTACCCTACCTCAATATTTACATCGGTTACTGAGGTAATAGTAATCGTTCGTATGATAACACAGTGACAGAAAGGTATTTTAATCTTTCGAAGACCATCAGTAGGAGTGCCGTCTTAACTGAGAAAACAATAAGATACTAGCAGATCGTAATATTGTAAGCATGATTTTATGACCTTTTGTTCAGCTGTTTTATTAATTTTTAACAGACTGGAGTCGTGGTAATAATTACCTACTGTTTCAAAACAGCTCATACAAAATAATAGCCCAAAATTGTTTTTAACTCAAGTGATGTTGATGTTATTAAAAATTATTGGGCCATTTCGTAAAATATTACTTTGTATTAGTGTTTTCTGTATCTCCAAAACGGACATTACTATTATATATTTATAGTATAAGATGACGAAGACGATCTAAAATAAAGAAGGAAAAATGCATTGAGGGTAGGTAATTAGGTATATAATTACCGATACGATTTATTCCTTCAAATTGAAACTCAAACAGTTTTATATTTTCAATTATTGAAAGTCTATATCTACTTATAAATTAACAATAAACCCGATGATATGCATAGGTATTAAATCATTCATCTCTTATGTAAACATAAAAATATATTTTACTTTAAATCATACAGATTTCTTGTTTGTGTAAAAGAAAGGAAATAAGTAACATAATTAATTTTAATTTAATTGCGAAAATGAATACCGCAGCATAATTTGCTGAATTATTCTATTTACTATTTAATTGTCGAATATTTATATAAGTATTTATATTTTATGTTTTGTTTTTTAAGTGTATAAGTTTATGTTTGTTTCCCGAATAAAATATAAATAAAAAAATGCTGCAGCGAGAGCTACACAGTAGTGGAGTCAATTGTACGGCAGCTTGCTGGATACATGATCACCTCATCATCATCAGCCGGAAGACGTCAACTGCTGGACAAAGGCCTCCCGAAAGATTTCGACGACTATTGGTCCTGCGCTTCCCTCATCCAATGTATTCGGCGATCTTGACAAGATCGTCGGTCCATCTTGTGGGGAGCCTACCAACACTGCGTCTTCCGGTACGTGGTCGCCATTCGAGGCCTTTACTACCCCAACGGCCATCTGTCCGTCGAACTATATGCCCTGCCACTTCAGTTTCACAATCATTTGGGCTATGTTAACTTTGGTTCTCCTACGGATCTCCTCATTTCTGATTCGATCTCGCAGGGAAACTCCGGGCATAGCCCTCTGAGCGAGCATGAGCTTTCTCATAAGGCCCATAGTTAGCGACCACGTCTGCGTACCGTAAGTCATCACTGGTTGAAAAACATCGTCTTCAGACACTGTGGTATTAGGGACGAGAAGATTTTACGGAGCTTCCCGAACGCTACCCATCCGAGTTGGGTGCGAACATGATCACATATAACATAGGAAATATAGGTATACAATATTGAAACAAATAGAAAAGAAAACTTAGCCCATTACAGAATGACACAAACCGCAAAGAATGAATTAAGAATAGATACAAGAATTGCGTAATAGTTTAGCTTAAAGTAAATAATATCCGTATTTTATCCAATATTTCAGTCATAATACAATTTATTTACTTACATAACCCTTTAATTTTAATCTCTAACAATTTACTGTTTAATTTAGTTATGTTGTTTTAGGTTGGTCTTGGTTGGGCTGGAGATCAACCCTGGATAAACGTGACGAAGACATACGCCATCTGCCTTGTTATCTGCGGACTATCTGTGGGGGCTTATCCCCTCTTCATCACGAACTTCTGGGCTCTTACTATCATATCATCAGTATTCGGTGTCTCCTACGCGAGCTCTTACTCCTACACCCCTGCTATCCTCATGGAGCTCATGCCCATCGACTACTTCACAATAGCGTACGGATTCATATTGCTGAGTCAAGGACTTGGCCATCTAATCGGCCCACCCCTTGGTGGTAAGCATGCGCTATACAGTAATTTTTAGAAGTAAAATATTGATTGTATAATTACTAGCCATTTTCAATACGTTTTGGAATAATATAGTTTAGAATAAGTTTACTTACTTCTTGTATGTACGAAGATTGTTTGAGTCCATTGCGTGCCTTATTCTGAGCCATTATATTAAGTCCCTCTTAGTGCAAGCATGGGTTGAATGTCAACTTTATCTATTCTTGTTCGAGATACAATTGAATTATCCGATTGTATGAATAAAGTATTAAAGATTGACGCGGTAAACACAGATATTGGTAAAGTTCTCGACAGGGAAGCGAATAAATTACTCCTAAATAAATTGTGGCATCTTTGGATCTCTTTATTTATGGTTTTCATCCTATCTAAAGTTTCGAACCAAAAAGTTATCATGTTTGGCCATGAGTCTAGGTTAGGTCCAATTTTATTTTAAATATATATTATTGATTGTTCACTTTCCAATACGTGAGCGACGTCATAGTAAACATATATGCCTACTGTGGCGACGTGCTCATTTGCTCTTATGTAAAAAATATAAAGTCTTAGAATGTTCTTCAATTAACGCGCGTACGACTTATTAAATACAATATTAATAATTTGTTTTTTTCTAAAAGTGAAAACCCTCACTTAATTACACAAATTAATTTGAAAACAAAATTTCTGATCTCTCGCGTTCCGTGCCAGCCCTCTTCCAATGCCAATCGTTAGGATGACGTATAGTTGATAAATCTTGTACGTCTTGTTGAAATCTGAGAATAACTAATTGTTTAGATTTGAAAGAGCGCTATCTCCAGTCAATTTTCTTATATGCAAATATTGGAGTTTGGCAGGTTATCAACCTGTAGATTGAGCTACAACCGGAGAGTTGAACAAGACAAACAAAAATGTTTAGTACCACACGTAATTGATACGGTGGTTTTGGTTCCCTGTAATAGACACCACCGCTGAGGATTTTTGGCTCTGAATATTGAGCATTGATTTAGATCCCCGCTGAGATAATTCCAATTCTAACCCTATATTGTTGCTATATTTATCAGTTGCTGGTTATAAATAGACAGAATCAAGAGTTATTCAAAAGCTTGAATGATATAATGCACCTGAAAGCATCGCTATCTGTTCCTCAATATTTATTACATCTGTACAAAACGTCATTATTGATTCGGTCGTTGTAGCAGGATATTGGAGGATGATAAATTCAAATAAATATTTTTGATTGTTACCTGCGAATGCTAGTTATAAACTATTAAGAGACACCAATTTCTTACCAAACAGTCGTTTCGCCGGTCTATCGTGTGCAGTAATGTATAAGCATTACTGTGTTTCGGTCTTAAGGGCGCCGTAGGTAGTGAAATTACATGGCAAATGAGACTTGACATCTTATGTCTCAAGGTGACGAGCGCAGTTGTAGAGCCCCTCAGAATTTTTGGATTTTTCAATAATCCTTAGTGGCACTGCATTGTAATGGGCAGGGCGTATCAATTACTATCAGCTGAACGTCCTGCTCGTCCCGTCCCTTATTTTCATATAAAAAAGCTGTTTTGCAAGATGTAAATTAGTCTGAAATGATTGATTTGTAATCTTCTCCAGGTCTCATCTTCGATCTCACTGGAAGTTGGGACCTAACATTCTACGTCGGAGGTGTTTGGCTCATCCTGTCAGGACTCAGTATTGGTATAATACCCTACACGAAAAACAGAAGAATCTGGGGTAAGGGTATTCTGCTTAAAGATCTAGAAGAGGCGGAAAGCAACAAGAATTCTGTTTGAACCAAAGAAACATAAACTAAGCCCTCACAGGAGACAAGGTTGTTTGCCACTCCAGGTGTGTTGTTACTATATATAATAACAGAAATAAAAATTTAAAGAAAATGTAGTGTATTTTATATTCACACGCGTGAGTACACTGATCCGTATAAATACCACTGGCCAGCAAATTTTTTGTGCCTATTTGAAGCGCCACGCGCGAGCGTCCAGAGAACTAATTTTGACGTATAATACAAATGACTGCAAAGGAACGTACAATATTCTGAAGTATTTTTGCATTTTTAATTAATTTTGTTCGTTTTCCGTGTTATTTATACTTCATGAGTCAACGTAATAAAGTACAATTTTTTTTTGTAAATAGTTTCCAACCATCTATCGATGTTTGCTGTGATCACTAGTTTTAGTACAGCATACTCTCGCTACATGGCCAACAGCGCCAAAATGGTGAATATCAAACAGGCACAAAAGCACTTTGACAGCAGCCAGTTCAGCGGTATACAGGCTGGCCCAAAGTTATGGGACATGAAGGGAAAGTACCTTAAATATCGAAGATAGGCTATATTTTATTTAACGCGCGTAAAGTTTAAAATTGAAAAAAGAATACAGATTACGTTGAGAAGAAGGAATGGAATGCTTCTCACGCACTGACCTCTACTATATACAGGTGTCCCAAAGGTTTGGGACATGAAGGGAAAGTACCTTTAACATCGAAGATAGGCTATTTTACTGAAAGAAGACTTTATGTTATTTTTTAAAAGTTAGTACTTCTGCATTCAAAGATTTTCTAAAAATTACTTGCCTCGTCTGGGAATCGAACCGACTGAAATGTAAAAAAAAAAACACCTCTACTTTTATAACGCCAAACTAAAGAATGGCCAAAAACTAATAACTCTTCTAAAGTAACATAGTATTTTAAAAGAAAGGAACAACGTAAAATGAATGTTTTCCTACTTGTATTGGTACGAATGGACCGGTTAGATGGTCGGCCAGATCCCCGGACCTTACACCATTAGATTTCTTCTTTTGGTGATACGTGAAAGATATGCTATACAAAAAGCGATACGAGAACGTGGGCGACTTACAAACAGAATTGTGCCATATCATATCGAGTTTTCACCATAAAATGATAAGAAAATCAACAGGCAGCGGACTCATTAAAAGATGGCGATTTGCGTAAGACAAGAGGAATCACATTTTGAGCATTTAATTAATTAATTTACAAAAGAATACCCACTTAATTGACTACTTTTTTTTAAAATACCATGTTACTTAAGAAGAGTTATTAGTTTTTGGCCATTTTGTCGATTGGCATCATAAGGTTTTTTTTTTTACATTTAAGTCGGTTCGATTCCCAGACGAGGCAAGTATTTTTTAGAAAACCTTTGAATGCAGAATTACTTTCTTTTAAAAATAACATAAAGTCTTCTTTCAGTAAAATAGCCTATCTTCGATATTTAAGGTACTTTCCCTTCATGTCCCATACCTTTGGGACACCCTGTATATAGTAGAGGTCAGTGCGTGAGAAGCATTCCATTCTTTCTTCTCAACGTAATCTGTATTCTTTTTTCAATTTAAAACTTTACGCGCGTTAAATAAACTGTCATCAATTATATTTTATCAGCGCCGTTTGTTTATTATTACTGGCGCGGTCGGGAGCTCCTCTTTCATCAATTATGCCTCGTCTCGTCAATGTTTGTGCGCGTTTTCGTCTCAATCAAGAGGAAATATTGTGAAAGTAATTAAATAAATAACTTTATATATAACTTAGCGACGACAAATTGGGGACTAAAATATCGAGAGTTGAGATCAATATTAGTTAAATATTATGCATTGAAGATACACAATACAACAATACCTACATAATACACATATAGATTATATTTGCTTTCAACGAAATCACACTATTTATATAACATCATTGTCATTTTTCAATAAACTCCTTTAGAAGATTATTGTTTAAATACAATTAGTAAGAATTTAGTTAGTGAGTTTCAAACAATTAAAGAGTAAAATTTTTATTCTTTTACGGTGTTATTAAAAAAAATTAAACATGGCTTAGACACGTGTGTTATTAGACAGTAACCTAACTATAAAAACGTCAGTGACCTAACAATAACGACGTCTAAAATGCACTTTTTCTTTTACGAAACAGTTTTTAGCTTGAATTTAACTAAGACTTCGTTAAGCACAACATAAACTGAAGCATACAGGAACAAACAAAGGAACGAAACGCAATTTTTGACAGCTGTCATCTATCTGTCATCATACAATCTATCTTATCTTTTTTTTATGAAAAAGTTGGACTAACGACCGTACGGGTCACCTGGTGTTAAGTGATCGCCGCCGCCCACATTCTCTTGCAACACCAGAGGAATCACAGGAGCGTTGCCGGCCTTTAAGGAAGGTGTACGCACTTTTTTGGAAGGTACCCATGTTGTATCGTCCCGGAAACACCGCATAAGGAAGTTCATTCCACAGCTTTGTAGTACGTGGAAGAAAAAAAACTGCACTGTGCAGGACCGCCACACATCCAGATGGCGGGGATGATCCTAACTTGTGGCGTTTCGTGCGTAGGTGGAATGAGGCAGGAATCAGGTGTAACAGCTCTTCGGAGCACTCCCCGTGATAAGTGCGGTAGAGGACACGCAATGAAGCGATGTCTCTTCGCAACGCGAGTGATCCAGCCGCTCACAGAGCACTGGGTCCCTGACAATTCGAGCTGCTCTGCGTTGCACGCGGTCAAATGGATCGAGCTACTGGGGTGCGTCAGACCAGAGATGACAGCAATACTCCATATGTGGCCGGACCTGCACTTTGTAGAGCGCTAGAATGTGGGCCGGCTTGAAGTATTGCCGTGCTCTATTAATGACGCCCAGTTTCTTCGAAGCCAATTTGGCTTTACTCTACGGATGGCCGCGGAATAAATCTTTCATATAAATATGATCTATCCTTTAGATACACCTTAGGTAAGCTTCGACTCGTGGTTACATAAGCAATTTCTAAAGATTGTTGAACGCTAAACAACAGAAAGGCACGTAGGTATTTGAAATACAACTTTTTAAAAGCAAGTGTTCAACACATGTTTAACTCTTTTATAATAACACAGTTAATGTTTTAAAATAACTCAATTCAATTAGTTTCTAAGAAACCCATTGAATCAATCATCAGGCAAGTCGGCCCACATTCTAGCGCAGGTCCTATTTTCCTCGCTTAAAACAAAAATTAAAAATGCTTAAATTTTCTCGTATGCTGAAAAATCTGGACATCAATTCTAAGTGATACTCATAAGGAACCTTATGGTTGATATCTGGTTAAAACAAGACACAACTTATATCAAATACACAAAAAAAAAACAAATAATATACACCACTCAAAACCTTTAAAATCTTTGCCACTGTCAATTTTAATTTACTGCATTCCTATGTGGGGCAGTGACACAAAAACTAATTTCTTAACTGTGGTCAAGTCACAAAAATGCTTTTAGGAGTTACATATTTAAAGCCAAGACTCTATCGTACAGTAAGCAATGTTATAAAGACTACGCCGTACTGACTGTTAGAAAACTAAAATATGTCGTGTCAAAAGACCCAAAATATGATCCTTATTATTTTTGAAATGCGGAAAGCCTGTATTATGAAGACAACTGGGGTTACGACCATTTTTGTGAAGTTAACATTCTACACATGACTGTATACAACCGTATGTCCAAAATATTGAAACCTATATGCTATAAAAATAGCACTTACACATACACATAGCCATACATAATCAAGACTCATACACCCACACTTCGACTTACACCCACAAACTCACAAAATCAAACAAAAAAACAAAACAAAATAATATAGAGAAAGGCGTAAATACGCAAATTGCGACGTGTACAATGGACGTCGATCTTAAAAAGATCATAGAGTTCCATGAACAGACGATAAAATCTCTAGCAGAGTTCATAAAAGGAAAGATGAATGTTCATGGGGAAATTTGAAAGTATGTAGCTTCATTAGGTAGCTCATTCAAAAGAATATCCTCTGAACTAGAGAAGAGTAACGAAGAAATCTCGAAATACCGACACCAAGACGTGCGAAACCCAGACAACACCCAAATTGCTACAGTCTTACTCTGGTGTAGTAGCGAAATTAAATAACAGAGAAAGCATCTTGGAGGAACAAACGCCTAGACAATTACGTAAGGCGAAACGAAAAGAACGTACATCTCCAATGGAAGAAGACAAAACATCCAAGATGATCAATCCATTACAACCGACATAGTCGAACACCAAGCCGAAAGTGAATCGGAACAGAAAGTGTCTAAGAAAACAGAAAAGTCGAGAAAATTGAGGAAGCCTCCAGCACGCCCAAATGCCTTTATTATTCGACCAGCTGATAAAGGAAGATATGCGGACATAGTAAAACGCCTTGATTATTCGACCAGCTGATAAAGGAAGATATGCGGATATACTAAAACGCGTGAAGCAAGATAAGTTAACTCAAGAAGCCAGTAAATTTGTCGACAAAATCCGCAAAACTACTACATGTTGCTGATCCTAACCAAAGATAGCATCGATAAATCGCATGACCTGCAAAGAACGATTGCTGGTGTCCTTGGAGATGACGCCACAGTCATAAGTAAGGTGCCTGAAGTAGATATTGAAATCAAGGATCTCGACGAAACTACTACTAAGACGGATATTCTAGATTCATTGCAAATGGCCTGAACGTATAATTTCATCAGATGCTATCAAGTCACTACGGAAAGCGTACGGTGGAACTCAAATAGCCGCATTAAAAATTGAAGCAGCAATCGCCGACGACATTATAGGTAAGCACCACAAAATAAAAATCGGTCGGGTGAACTGCCACATAAAAGGAGGATCCAAAAGCCAATTAAATGCTTCAGGTGCTGGCGCTATGGTCACTTAGTAAATAAGTGTACAGGCAATCATGATAGGTCCAAATTATTCATCAAGTGTGGTTTTGCTGGGCACAAAATCGCTAACTGCCAAAATCAAGCACTTTGCGTACTATGCATAGAACATGGTAGTGCTGAAAACAGTGGCTACATTGCTGGATGTAGTAAGTGCCCTAATTTAAAAAGGCAGCCAAGATGGTTCAACAAAAACTAAAATGAAGATTCTGCAGCTAAATCTTAATCATTGCGAAGATGCATTATGCATATATTGTACTCATAGCAGAGCCCTACAAAAAGCTCTACATAGGAACCTGGATATCAGACAGATACAACCAAGCGGCTATTTGGGTCTGGAGCACGCAGTCGATCCAAAAACATGCTTACCAACCAACAGATGGCTTTGCAAGAGCAAAAGTACGCGGTTTACACCTCTATAGTAGTTATGCACCACAGAGGATTTTCAATTGAGGATTTTGCCTTAGTAGTAGATAACCTCACGGATGATGCAAAAAACTACTGTCCAGTAGCTATTGGTGGGGATTTCAATGCTTGGGCAACTGAATGGGGTAGTAAGTCAACAAACCCAAGGGGGTAGATCGTTCTTGAAGCTATGATGTCACTGGATGTAGTTCAGGGTGGCAAAGCAACATTCGTTAGAGGGGAAGCATCTCCGATCATAGACATAACCTTTGTAAGCAGCAAACTTGCCCAAGGAAAAACCACTGGAAAGTTACGGAAATCTATACAGCAATATTTGAGTCTGGACTATTACAATACCAGATCACAATAGGCGTCCCCCAAGGCTGTGTGTTGGGCCCGCTCTTTTGGAACATAATGTATGATGGGCTATTAAAACAGGATCTTCCACTCGATACAGAACTTCTTGCCTTTGCAGATGACTTGGCTATTGTCATCGTATCAAAACACGTGGAGGAAATTATGTGGAGATTTGATGAGACCTTTGCTGTAGTGCGTAAATGGATGGACCAAGTAGGCCTTAAGCTCACAGAGCACAAAACTGAAGCCGTCCTCATCACCAGTAGAAAAAGAATAGGAACAGTATCGTTAAAAGTAGGAAACTACGAGATCATTTTTTCGCTACGAGGTCGTATCGTACAGAAACCTTTCATACGATACCTCGGGTTGATGATAGTCACACGCCTAAATTTTAAGAAACAGGCCGAGTATGCTGCAGACAAAGCGTCTACCGTGGTACCAAAGCTAGCCAGGCTCATGCCAAATGTAGGTGGTCCAAAACAAAAAAGAAGGGTTCTTGCATCGGTAGTTACGTCAATACTGATGTACGGAGTAGCCACCTGGTCAGAAGCACTAGCAAAGCAAGAGGTACTACGCAAAGTCACATCAGTTTACAGACTGAGTGTTCTCCGAGTATCGAGCGCTTTCCGTACAGTCTCGGGCGAAGCTGCCTTTGAAATAGCTGGAACCCTACCCCTAGACATACTGGCTCAAGAACGTAGAGCGATGTTTCATCACAGGAAGACGGAAACCTATATGTTGCCAGCTGAACTCAAAAACAAACAAAAACAGAGGAGTTTGCAACGATGGCAAGAACGCTGGAGTACTTCAGTACTTATCTACGTACTTACTATCGTTGAACTTAACTTACTTGAAAGTAAGGGACGGTGGACCTACCACCTGTTACCCGAAATTGCGCCATGGGTTAACCGCAAGCATGGGGAGGTTAACTACTACCTGACCCGGATGATCTCTGGCCACGGATGTTACAGACAGTACCTCCACAGATTTAAACACGAGGACTCCCCAGATGTATTTTTTAAATGCCATCGATACATACAACCGCTCGGAACAAATGGGAGAAGACAGTAGGTACAAACATTACACCTGATAACCTTATCAGCGTAATGCTTACTTCTGAAGTAGCCTGGGATGCAACTAGTGCATACGCTGCAGATATACTAAAAGACTTGCGTAGGTTAGAGAGGGCAAGAAAAGCCACTGCAGTAAATTTATAGTTTTTAGTTGGAAATAGCAAAAGCTAGATTCTCCCCCCGTGAAGAAATGCCTTGCGGCGATTCCATGGGGGCTAAGGAGATAGAAGAAGAGGCGGTTTTTTAGTCGGTATTGGTCTTCAAACCGAGCCCGACATACGAGATCAATACGATCTTGATCTTATGATACGTAAAAGTATTTTTCCCCTCAGAAAAAAAACCCACAAACTCACAAACAGACACACACCCACAACTAAGATTGTGGCGTGGTCTTCAGGATCTGGTATATTTTATTTTTCAAAGAAAATAAATGATTATTATTTACATAATTTTATGATTACTCTACAGAGAATAAATTATTTACTCCAACGTGTTAGCCTATCCTTTAATTGTCTTTACCTCTCAGATACTGTCAAATAGTTCAATAAGGCTACCAACATATAACCTCATATTATTATGTTATAAAGTAAATTCCTTTAATTTGCCGACAGACGATTTTATTAAGTGCATGAAATGATGAGATTTCTGATGCAAATAAATCTAAACACACATGCCACATCGTGTAGATATTACGCCATTTTACGGAGATATGGCATTTAGCACATGCAGTAGTGAACTGGTATTGATATTATTTACGAAACATAATTAAAATACATTTTTGTTTTTGCTACCTAATGACCGAATACAAGAAGTAAAGGTGTACCTATATATTTATTTTACCTTAATTAAAACGGCTTACACCAATTAAATTAATTACAGATTATTCATTATTAATTCAGACATTCGTCTCGCTCACAGTACTTTAGGCATTCTGATATTATTCCTGTCCATTCATTCGCAAAGAAGTATATCATAGCACAATGGAAAATGTGAAAGGAGAATGCCGGTAAATGGGCTATATTGCTCACCACCATGCGTCTGAAAAATATATGCATACAAAATATTCTTTTAAATTATAATTTCTCATATATTTATTTTAGTCGGATGTGAACAGGGGTTTAAAAGTTATATGAATAGAAAGTAATTTATTTTTTCGAAACAAGCGGAACTTATATCATTTGAACTGATATTATTGATATTAGGCCGGAAACGTCATTGTCAGTAAAACACTCGCCGAATGATACCAATATATTATGAACTCCCTTTTTAAAGGGAAAAGCAAGGTATATTATTATTATATCACTAATAATTATTAACACGATTCTAAAGTTACCCATCGCCACCGTTGAAACTAGGGTAAAACCAAAATCGTAAATAGAAACACTTTCAAATTCAAATTCAAATATTTTTATTCAAAATAGGATGTGAAATCACTTATTGAAAGTCAAAAAACTACCATTCCAAAATGAATGCCTCAGGCCTGAGAAGAATGGGTGCAACAAACTCAGCAGGCTTTTTTTTTATCAAAAATATGTTTTACAATTAAACTAACACTTACAAAGTAACATTGTACAATTAAACTTATTATTTAATAGCCTGAGGGTGCGGTCGCTCCATTCTCAATCTGTGGTATCATTAAGAAAGTCATTTATGTTATAGTAACCTTTACCACACTAACGTTTTTTAACAATTCTTTTGAATAACGTAACACTTTTGTTTTGAACATTCTCTAGGATACTGTTGTAAAAGCATATACATCGCCCCACAAAAAACTAAAAGACTTACTAACTCGACTTAACCGAGTAGTAGGCATCATAAGTTTATATCTGTTCCTGGTGTTAACATTATGGTTATGACAGTTTATGGCAAATTCACTTATGTGCCTATGAACATACATTACATTATCAAGAATATATTGAGAAGCAACAGTCAAGATGTTAATTTCTTTGAATTTTGGTCTTAATGATTCCTTAGGGCCTAGGTTATAAATAGCGCGAATAGCCCTCTTCTGCAGCACAAATATTGTATTAATATCGGCAGCGCTGCCCCACAGCAATTTACCATAGGAAATAATACTATGGAAGTAACTAAAGTATACAAGTCGCGCCGTATCTATGTCAGTTAATTGTCTAATCTTTTTAACTGCGTATGTTGCAGAACTAAGTCTGTTCGCCAATTCTTCAATATGGGGGCCCCATCGTAATTTGGAATCCAGAGTAATGTCAAGAAATTTAGCAGATTCCACCGATTTTATCACCTCTCCGTTTAACAAACCACTTGCATCAACATTTTTGACATTTGGCACGGTAAATTTTATACATTTCGTTTTCTTGCTATTTAACAACAGGTTATTAGCGCTAAACCAGTACACGATGTCAGATAGAATATCTTTCACTTCGTCATACATAGCTTGGTTTCTTTTCACTTTGAAAATCAGTGAAGTGTCGTCCGCAAATAATACTACATTATGTTTTTTCTCTATAAGATTAGGAAGATCATTTATATAGATAAGGAAGAGGAACGGTCCGAGAATAGTGGTACCCTTGTGGTACCCCATACTGAGAGGAGTACCAGGAGATCTCCTGCCATTCACGTCGACCTTATGAATTCTATTGTTTAGATATGAAATCAGAAGATCGAGCGCAGTTCCCTTTATGCCATAGTGACATAGCTTCCTGACCAGCGTTGAATGTTGAACACAATCAAAAGCCTAAGATAATTCACAGAATATGCCAAGAGCCTTCTGCGATTCCTCCCGGGCATCAAAAATATTCTTGATAAGCTCAACACCTTCACCCGTTGTTGAACGTCCCCTAGTAAAGCCAAATTGTTTCAAATGAAGTAACTTATGAGAGTTAAAGTAAGTAAGCATTTGGCTCAAAATTATTTCTTCAATAATTTTACTAAGGGTCGGCAAAACCAACACAGGACGATAGTTATTCGGGTCAGAAGAGCATCCCGATTTAAATATTGGTGTAATTTTACTATTTTTCAGAAGGTCAGGAATGACACACCATGATTAATACAATTATTAAAGACTATTGCAAGATATGGTGCTATGACATCAATTATCGAACTTATTATTTGAACAGAAATGCCCCATATATCAGCAGTTTTTTTCATGTCTAGAGATTTAAAAGTTTTAATTATTTCTCCAGGGCTAACAAAACTAAAATTTAAACTTTGTTGACATCCTATAACATTTTCTAGAAGAAGTGACTTAGCAACACTGGTGGAGGAGACAAGAGTGTATGTGATAGAAACTGGAATCTAAAAAAAAATTCTCAAAAGCAGTAGCAACTTCCTGTTGAGATTGAATTATTTTATTGTTTATTGATAGATTATATTCATTGTTGCGGTCTTTCAACCTTCCAGATTCTGGAAGACTGGTTGAATAGTCATGATGACAGGTTATGTCTATATCTGTATATCTGTCTCACTGATCGCAAGACCGTTGGAAAAGAAAAGTATTAAATTATTAAAGTAAAAATCTCACATCTGGAAAAATCGGAAAACCCAGTGATTTTCTGGATTTACTTATTTTTATGGTCGGTGATTGTGATGAGTGTTTTCTTGCTTAGTTTAACGTTGAGTCCAGCAATAAAACTAACAACAAGTTTGTTGTAAATTGAAATTGAAAAAATCAGATTACTACAAATTCCCTGTTTATATCTCACTGATATTTTTTTACTTAATCTTGAGAATATTTTTAATGTTTTACCGGTGATTTGGTTAAGATGCAAGAATAGCCCAATTTTCATACAAGGATCGGCATTGTGCTTTGGCGTACCGCAGGGTAGTGTCTTCGGCCCGACACTCTTTCTAATCTATATTAACGACCTGTGTAACCAGATCGACGTGGCGAGGATTACCTATGCGGGGGACCTATGCAGATGACGCAGTCATTGTTTTCTCTGGTATCTCGTGGGAAGCCGAAGCCGTAGAGAAAGGCTGATATGGGCCTTGAGAGTCTCTAATTGGTTAAACCAAAATCTATTGTCACTCAATATATCAAAAACAAACTATATTTGTTTCTCGCCGCATGACAGATGATTCTGATAAAGAAGTCTTGACCAGCCCGGTCAAGACTTCTATATCAAAATCCTTTCACGCTTAACCCACACGATTGGCTTGTAGTTGTCCTCCCATAGGAAAGGTTAATTGTACCAAATATCCCGTCATCCTCATTGACCAAACGTTAATTTGGCATTGCCAAATCGAACTGGTCATAACCAGGGTGAGAAAACTTGTCTGGATTTTTAAATATCTGCGGCACATCGCTATGGCTCAAGCAGTGATCACCTGCTGCATCCCGGTATGGGGCGGCGCAATAGAAATAAGCCTCTTAGAATTGGAACGAGCGCAAAGATCACTTCTGAAGGTCACTTGACAGTGACTTTTAATATGCTTTGCTATGTTATGTTTCTCCATTTTTAAAATGTCAGTCGGATCTGTGAAGTAGGTGCCAAACTCGCGCGTGGGTCCCTGCTCGCTCGTGAATCCCTACTAGCTGGCCTACTCTGTAGAGGCCGCCACATTTACTTTGGATTTCGATTCCTACACGGGGAGTGAGACAGGCCTGCCATAACTTCGATTGTGTTCTATACTTATCGAAAAACGACGAAAGCTTTCTGCACTGTCTAGCACAGAAATAAATTGAGCTAACAAATGAATCAAAATGAACTTTATACAACTTTATTTAGAAGGAAACAACAATCGACAGTTAATATAGTCAACAATCACAACAAAGTTCAGTTTTATTACCAAAGAATAGTATATAATACAAGTATTATTACTAAGACGAGTCGAGAACTGGACGGGCCTGAGTAGATGTATGAATAATGAACGAGAGTTCATGTACGAACATGTACGAACAATGAACGTGAGTTCATGTACGAACATATACGAACGATTAACGAGAGTTCATTGTTCGTACATCTCGGTAGAAAAATATGTTCCACGAAATAAAATCCTTTGAATACTTATTAAGTTATACGCAAAAATACTAATTTGTACTGTTTAGTGTTTCATTTATTTGGCACATTATTCATAATGAATTCATACATCACGTCTTTTTAAACAAACAGAAAACAAATCTCACTAAAATCTATGTTTGAAATATTATTTGCGCTGATTTAAATTAAATAAAGATCATATGACATTCATCAAATAAATTTAAAAATGTCAGCGAATATTCACAACTTGTAATAAAAAACAATATTTCGACAATGTTCCAAATGGCATGACCAGTGTAAATATTGTTTTGAAGTTGGTAATTTTAAAAGTTAAATATGAAATGGCTTAAAGCTCAAAATATATTGTGGAACCGTTATTGAATGAGCGTGTTTACTGACCTAGTAATTGACATTTAAAACTTTATGTAATTAAACCGCATTATTTATATTAAATACAATATCTGTCAACAACTTTTTCTTTTGTCTTGTCCAGCGGCCATAATCTTTTCTTATGTACTTGGAAATAGGTGTTACATATTTCGTACCTGTGGAGTTTATTTCTGCCCAATTGTTAGTTTTCACACCACCGGAAGACTTAATGAAGTAAAAGGCCGGAAAATCGGTTCGCCAATCTCTTTTTGCCCAATTTTTCCGTAAGACGAGGTATCATAGAAAGATTCATTTACAAGAGTAGGTACACTCAAGCAAATATGTAGATTAACACTTTAAAGTACTAGAATACGAATATATTAATAGAAAACGAGTGATAACTATAGTAATTATTTTCTTCGCAGTACATCTATGCCACAATAATTATTTAAACCGATATATTAAAATTGATATGAAATATTTTTAAAATATGTTTCACTTAGATCTCCATACGTGACTACCAACTAAGTTTGACTTAATTATTAACAACTATTATTGTAACAGGTGTGTACATATTAAAGCCAAGATTAGAATTCAAACAGCCTCCTTTACTTGAATTACTAAAGTAAGATGATACCTACTAGAACCAAACCAAATATGTACTTAAATAATGCTGAATGTGATGGAAAATCTATTAATATTTGTCTTGGTATGTATTCATGTTCTAATTAATGATGTTTGTAAGATAATAGTAAATAATAATGAAACACAAGTTGATAAGCAGTAGACACAATTGAGCACACACGATGTAGAAGTATTAATCAAGGTAACACAGCAATTACTATTTACCTACTTCGGTAAGGTTAACATTTAATTAAATGCTAATATAATAATTAATATCATTAATATGAATTACAACAACGACACATACTTTTAATTAATGTTGATAAAACAGATAACTATCTTCTGATTTAGTTATTTACTCACGATTTATCGGTGTGGGTTTCGACTAGTCCCCGCCCTGTCCAGCCGCGCACTACGTTCACAAGTCCGTAGTATGAAACGGAACGTTATCACGAACCCTCCACACTCACCCTGATGAAGAACCTCCGAATGGTACGAAACTAGTGGGTACTTACACAGATAAATCGGGAGTAAATCCATAATAATAAATAACTTAACAATAAATTAAATTCTCACGAAAGTTTTAATAATTTATCTTCTGATTTTACATAATATTTAGTTGCCATAATATCAGCGAGACTTTTTTCTACATTTATATTTATGTATATCACCTATTAGTAAATTAAAACTGTTTCATGATCAAGGGTTACTATCATAAGATTAATAGTGGTTTTGTTTTTACATCTAAGTATAATAAAAATTCAATTTTTATCATAAGGTTTTGTTATTTCTATGGAAAATTCTAAGTGACATAAAGGAAGGCTGCAATAAAAGTCAGACTATAATTAGGCTTAATACTAATTATCCGCTTATAATAAGTAACATGTGAGTAACTTTTAAAATTTTGTGCAAATA
This sequence comes from Leptidea sinapis, assembly GCF_905404315.1. Lineage (NCBI taxonomy): Eukaryota > Metazoa > Arthropoda > Insecta > Lepidoptera > Pieridae > Leptidea > Leptidea sinapis. The sequence continues at coordinate 15,784,838 of NC_066271.1, read as the reverse complement.
TTCAAACATATGAAGTTGCATACTGTAAGTTTGGATTTTTTGATAAAAAATGGACAAACTTCTAAATAGATTTGAAAAGAAAGGTTTTATATTACACAATTTTCTTAGAACTATAAGGAAATGCTATTACAATTACTAAGTGCACGAATTATCCTTACTTTAACGTAAGTAATCAACAATGTAAGTAATAGATTTTCAAATATGTATACATTCATATCTTAAATCAGCATAAATTTTTCTTCAAAGCACACTTTGTTCTCTTGGATCAATATTAATGTTTTGAGTTCAGTCATTGTTTTTGACGTAAATGATAAGTAAAACCTCACCAATATAATTCATAACACTATTTTCTTCTACTAGCTTGTATGAAATATTTTTAATGATTTATCAGTTATAATTAAAATAATTTATGAACGAACAGCTATCGGAAGTGACCGTTAACAATCAACCGACAGCCGTGACCGTGTCATTCATGTCACGTTACAAGACGTGTTTATTAGTAATTCTTGGACTAAGCCATAGCATTGTCGTAAGCGAAAAATTTACTCTTTGCTATAAATACCTAACGTTAACATTAACAGCTATAAATGACATAGAAAAGACGTAGAAAAGACCTAAAACACCTATTCTCACTGGCAATCACGTTATGTTACAACAACAAATTTAACAATGAGCAAGAATTTCATAAATAGAATTATAATTAGTTTATTGAGAATCATCGAGCAGAAAGCCAACAGAGAAGAGAAGTAGAAGCATAAGTGTATCGCCGCTCATTTTGAATATTATAAAAGCTCTTTGTGGGAAATAATAATTTTATTTTGTTATAAGGTGATAAAATACTAAATGTGCCACCAGCACCGTTATCCACAGATTAATTACAAAAATTGAGAAAGGTAAAACATTAGATAGAAGGTTAAAATTTAATAGATACAAAAAGAGAGAGTGAAAAAGTGCAACAAACTATAAATTTTAAACAATATAAAAGGTATTAGTTTTGATTTTAATACTTGTTCTATTTGATTTTTAAACATTACAACTGACGTGCACATAATATCAATATGAATGAAATAAACATTATAAGCTTCACCAATTCGTTAAAACGGCAAGCCTTTGCCTGCTTTTGTACGACATAATGTGTTGGCAAAAAGTTGATGAGTCTTACGACAGTTGGAACTCATTATGAATAGTGTTCATTCACTCCTCTGTAACAGGATCTTTTCAGATCAGTTTGGTTGGTACTTACCTAAAACCAATGACTATTTCGCTTGCAAAGAATGGTGATCAGAAATTGTTTTAAGCAGTAACTAAATAAATAAAATTATACATTTTACAATAAACCTGTTAGTTCAAATAAACAAATCCAATTGAATCTTGGCTGCACACCCAGCTAAATCGTCTAACACAGTTTTTAGATATTTAATCGTAATAATTTTATTCATAGAAAAATTATGAAATAACTAGAGAAGCGCTCCCATTTTGGCACCAATTTATACTTGAAAGGGTCTTACTGCAGGCGATAGTAATGGTGACAATGTAGCTTAAACATTTTTTTTAAATAAAAAAAAATATGTTTTTCCATCTGTTTTTTAATCAGATTCGCTGCAGTAGCATATGGTTTTTGTTTTTTCAAAATTACAGGTTCACTTAAACAGGTTGATGAATTACTTTGGAAAAACTAACAATGGGATTTATTTTTAATCTTATCTATAACGATGAGTATTGAAGATAATAATAAAAAAATGTCACCGCAGAACACTCAAAAATTTCTCTCAAGCAAAAAAAAAACAATTAAGGCTTACGAATCCAAACTTAAACTACAACTAAACAATTAAATCTATCGCGGGCAAACTCTGCGCCACTAGATTTATACTTATACAGATATTATTAACATTGTTTGGTGCTATTTCTGCGGGATTTCTGCTCAATGTTGAAAGTATAAACTTAAGACTAGTGGCGCTATCAATGTACCTTGGAGTGCACCACAAAATATTATTACAGTACCGTTCAGTTACAACAACTAGTAAGTTGTGCCAAAAACTTTAATGACAGTTACAGAATTAAACCAATTAAGAAATGTGGCATTATCATTGCGACATACCCTATGATAACTTTTTCTTAATTCGCTTAATCAAATAGAAAAATTAACTCATACCAAATGCTATAAGTACATTATTTTATGTATAACTACACGAATGTATATAACTATTTATAATACAATATGTAAAGATTCTTAAAAATGTAACAAGAGTTGATAAAAATGTACCTAAATAGATATTAATTAACAAATATGTTCGCAAGATGATCCATTAAACTTAGAACTGGACATAAGAATAACATTCATAAGTATTGTTCTCAACAATTATTAATATCTTATATTATCTATTCATCATTAAAGTTTGCATTTTAATATTACCGCTATTGACACTAAGTTTTTTGAAAGCTTAGTATTGACATCGGGACCTATTTCAAACAATGTACAGTAATATTAACGCGGGGACCCACATACATATATACCACACACATATCTGTACTGTGAAATTTATAATGATTTGTACAGTTCATAATTAGCTCCGCGTACTTTTGCACGTGTGTCAATTGTGTTATTACAAAATTAAATTATTTAATTAAATGTTTGTATGAAAAATCTTAATAAAATAGTAAGACTAGGCAAACAGTTGGAAATACTTGTTACGAATTGTGATTAATTATTATTATTACGAGGTCGTAAAAAAGCATTATACGGAGACGCCGCTAAAACGCGGAACCACTCTACCGCGTTTTAGGAGCGTGTAACTGTATTTTTTTGTATAAAAAATATAGAGTAGTCAATAAAATAGAAGGCATTTTATTCGCACAATGTTTTGCCAACGAATAAGCTATACGTGACGTAATGGTTTTATATATGAATATACATATATGGATAAAATCCTCTCTTTTATAAACATATCCTCGTGCATAATAAAATATTTCAGGGAGAGAGGAGAAATTTATACGGATATTAATAGGTACTAAGTATATTAATTAAAGTTCGTAAAATATCGCAATATTCGGCATTAAACCTACTACGGTAAAACTATAAAATATGTAAAACTGTGAGTTTGGTTTTGGTTGCTATCTTTACTTTGTTGTTGTGTATGCTTTTGGAGTATTGTGGTTATGATCTTCCACGCTGACCGTCTAGGTTGGAAGGAATGACTATTTGCAACTATGATTATCGTTCGTAATATATATTTAGTGGATAAGTATTCGAGTACTGTATTTCAATTCATTTGTTTCTATGCTTTGTATCTAAAGTGACACATTTGAGGAGTAAAAGAGGAGGAAGTCCTTTCTGTGTGTTTGTGTTTCATTTTTTGTGTTTATCTTATCATTGGCTAGTTTTTATAAATCTCTTCATATAACGCTGAAGTTATGCCCATAAAATATTACCCTAGTTACTTTAATTATTTGATTTGTTTCTAGGACTACATATCTCGTTTCATCCTCGGTCGTTTGTTATTTAATTTTTTTTTTTAGTAAAATCAGCAATCTCTTAGAATCCTTTTCAGCCAATACTTCCTCGATTATTATGCTTATTTACTTTGCTAATAATCTTCATGTTGTTTTGAATAATATCGACCCGTGTTTTAATTTTTTTATTTTCTTCCTAAATCTATAAGTATTATCTAATTTGGCATTGACGTTTTCAAAAACTTACCATTATATTTAGACATATTAGGTGAATTTTATACATTTATTGATAATAATATTGTAAAAAATGATAGAATCTATTTAGAAAAGCCTTTTGTGTCGCATTATTAAACTTCATTTCAACTCTTAAATGCTACAAATGGGCTTACATTATAAGCATCATTTATGCCCAGTTTAATAATATTAAATATATTATTTTTTAATAATGATAATTGATAAAATGAAGAGCGTTCCTAAAATATTACATCATTCATGTATCATGGCGTACGTGTATCTAACTACAAAGTGAGCATTTAGGCAGTTTTATTTCAAATATGTCTTAACAAGTTTTTGAATTAAGTCTCTTATGAAAAATCAAACTGGATAAAACATTTTGGTATGATATTACATTCCACGTGAAGCATGGAATTTGTATCTATCAATTATTTATTAAAGTTTTAATGTCTTTATTTATTAGTGTATTCTCCATCAGACTCTTATGATAATCATGCCCAGTACATAATATTTTTTCCACGAAATAAATACATGAACATGTCGAAAGACCTTTATAGCGCTAAAATTTTATAGAGACCAGAAAGGAATACGCCACACCTCATAAGCCGGATCACTAGTCACTGGGGTCACTTGAGATCTGCAATACAATCGAAGTACCTTTGATGTATAGTACGAAACTAGTAGTAAACCTCGACCAGAGCCAGACCAGTGCTTTACTTAGGTTTAAGGAGTGTATAACGAATGATATTGTAATATGACGTATTTTACCTATTCTGTGATAATATCTGTCACCACTTTCGCATAAACCAATAATAGTACCTGTAGTGCGGCGGTCGCATGTAAAGAATGGGATTACAAATGGAATTCCTTTATTTACAGACTGCAATAATGAGTAGTTGAGAATAAGAAAGAAAAACAACTATTGCAGTCCATAGCCGTCGGTAAAATTGCAAGAAATTACGAGTTAGCATAATAGGGAACAAAAAAATAGTGGATATGATTACCTATGAATGATGGCGGTACTATGAATGAGCAAAGAGAGTTATGCAATGAGCAGGAATTTTACTAGCATTCAAAATCAGCAGTAATGATATTATATAATAAAAAAATAGTAGTAAAATGTAAGTCATCTCGAAGCGAGTATGCTCGTTATCGCTCGGTACGCAATGGGGCGAGAGCGGCTAGTGAAGCTCGGCGGCGGCGGTGCGCGGCGGGGGAAGCAGGGCCCGTCTTGTCCGGGGGCAGGCCGCTGGAGGAGCCCCGGGCGGCACGAGGCTCCTGCTCCAGAGACAGGTCGTACTGCGTCTCCTCGCTGAAAGCCAGCGACGGCTCCAACAGGAAGTCGCACACCTACCAATGTCAAATATTTTTAATACTTATTTTTGCCGGTACTCTCACACAGCAAGTAGCAATACCCAACCGACTAGTGTTTTATGTTAGTCATTATCTTAGAGGCGGTATTGTAAGTGAACCACCACAGGCCAGCAGTATGAGAGGGCCGTTTAATATTAATTTTCTCCAACAAATTTGTGTAGAAAAGTTGATAAAAATCAACTACAAAAGCAGTAACTAATATTTATATTAAAGCAGCCAGGTTTATTTATCTCACGCCGAAGAAAATGTCACAAGTCATGACAACATCAAATATATTATAGAGATGAACTTAGCATTCCGTGGATGCAACGAAACAGTGTGCAAAATTGATAATATTTTTGTATTTATAACTAAAAGAAATAAAATGTGAAAAATACTAGAATGATGCATGAAAAAAAAGAATGCATATGTATTATTTGAAAAAAACCTATGAAATTCAATAGTTTACGTTGATGAGATAATGACCAAATATAATGAAATTTTACTAAATTCAATATACACTACTACCTAGTGTTAGTCGTTAAACTTAGTTTATAATCCTAAGGAAGATTTAATGTTAAATATTGAATTAATTATTTATGTTTGAATGAGGCGACAAATTAATTTATACTTCTATACTTATAAAATTTGATCTAACCTTCGGAATATGGTCTATTTTGTAGGGAGTTTGCTGAAAGTTCCTTATCTCCCTTATCACGTGCGCAATCTGAAATATTCATCGTTGCCATTTAATTATTTTAAATGGAAGAGTAGAATATAAATAAGTGTTATTAAAATTATTTATCAAATTATGTAATTGTTTATTAATGCGAAAATAATCTTGATCAACATCATTTGTGTCTTGTTGGGTCTTGTCTGCACATAAAGAACAATGTCGAACGAAAAGACTCCCATAGTTGAAAGAGTTCAATCGCCTCACCAGACATACTCATTCTCTTTTATTCCAGGGCTCTCTCTTGCGGAAATCGTAATATGTAGACAGGTAAGAGTGAAAGAAAATCTCGAACATTCTATACCATTTCAGACGGAAGACATCCACTGGACAAAGATTTCTCCCAAGGATCGCCATGACGATCGGTCCTGCGCTGCCCTCATCCAACCTACTCTGGCAATCTTGATCAGATCGTCTGTCCCTCACAAGATTGTGGGGGGCCTACCAACATTAGAGCTTTAGGTACGTGGTCGCCCTTCGAAGACTTTACTGCCCCAACGGCCATCTGTCCGTCAAGCTATGTGCCCTGCCCATTGCCACTTCAGTTTTGCAATAATTTGGGCTAAGTCGGTGACTTTGGTTCTCCTACAGATCTATTAATTTCTGATTCGATCTCGCAGGGAAACTTCGAGTATAGCCCTCTCCATTACCCTCTGAGCGACAATGACAATCTCGACCACTTATCTATAAAAACGAGCGCTCAATTCTCCCCTGGTCTGCTTGTTGGGTTCGATTGTTTTTATCGTAGAACAAATTGAATATTGTCGTTTATGTATTACCATTCTCATCTTAGAGAAATTCAGCAGTTTCTCTGGTGTGTAGTTTGGTGTTCCTTCCTCGATGAACGACAGGTCGGAGAGATACATGCCCAAGTAAGGAATGCACGGCGGATCACACCTAAATAAAAAAAATAAATTAATAACCTCACCATGTTATGTAAAAAAATATTAATTATAAATTGTGTCTTCGGGTCTTCTACTGTTGACACAATACTTTTAGAAGCAAAAGATTTTTTTCTATGACATAAAATATTAATTAATGTACTATTTCTAACTCTATAATAGTTATTTATGCAACTATTGTGTAATAAGGGGTATTAAAAAACGAATGTGGGCTTACTCGGCTTCACCTCGTGTGATTATAGTATCACATGAGTGTTTTAATACCTAATTATGAACAGTTGCATACAAGACTTCATCTACACCCATAATATGAATCCTCTAAAGTATAAAAGATTCTGGAACAGTTAGCTTACTGCTAACATTAAAACAGCCAGTACTAGTAGTAACCTAATATCATCCATTACTGATTATATACAAATAAACAAAGTATAAATGAAATAATTATTTATTTTAGTAGTAATTAACATTGCAGCGTTAAAAATATGTGCGATGTGCTGTCAAAACTTGAATCGCTCATTTTTTGTAAACAAAACAATAAAAAAATCGAAGAAAATGGCGGGGATTCGAATAACCTACTTTTTTTTTTTTTTTTACGGCGCGCGACGTTCTGGTAGTGTGGAACGCGCGTAAACGAAAATGTTCTTTTTTAAAATTCATACGGATACCACGCATTTAGCAATAAGAATGTGGCTGTCTGTTGAAACTCTTTGCGCATGAAGGTATTGAAAAAAAAACAAAGGAGTGTTGTTATGAAATTCAGTACAACATTACAACACACGTTTGAATGATGTAATGTATGTAATGTGGTTATTAGGACATTAGGTGTTTTAATGTTGGCAGCTAACTGTTTCAGATTCTTTAATAGAGGATTTAAAGCATGGGTGTAGATAAATTATATTATATAGCATTCTATATGAAAAGTAAGTAGGCTGTAAAGTTGCTATTTATCACCAGATGACCCAAAAGAAGCTGAACTGCTAATATAGGAGGTACCTGTGTAATGCATCTCTCAGGTTTCTGAAACGACATTCTGATGATGTCAGGTTCTGCAATCTCTCCAGGGTTTGTTTGCTCTGAAATTTAAAAGCACCATTTAGTTTAAAAACTAACTATATTAAAAAATCTTATATCTTTAAAGTCAAAGTTAAATTCAAAATATTTTATTGACATAAAATCAAAGGATTGCTCGTCAACGTTAATCACAAAAAATACAATTCAGATACAATCATATTAATTACACAAAAGTTTAAACATACCTAAACATATTTTTAAAATAATGCAAACAACAGTGAAACAATGCTGAACCATAAAATCCATAAAAAATTTAAACGAGCAATTCTTGTAATATATATATGTATATAATCTGAATCTCGGAAACGGATCCAACGATTTTAATAAAATTTAGTTTACAGGTAGTTTCGGGGGCGAGAAATCGATCTAGCTAGGTTTCAATTTAAAAAAAATCTAGTATTATCCGTGATTTAATGAGAAACTGCTACAATAATATTAGAATACAATAGTTATTTATGCAACTGTTGTGTAATAAACCCCTTATTACATTATTAAAACACGAATGTGGATTTATCACACCAGGCGAAGCCGAGTGTGATAATAGGATCACATGAGTGTTTTAATACCTAATTATCCACAGTTGCACACAAGGCTTTATCTACACCCGGAATATGAATCCTCTAAAAGATTCTGGAACAGTTAGCTTACTGCTAACATTAAAACACCAGTCCTAGTAGTAACCTAATATCATTCATAACTGATTATATACAAATAAACTAAGTATTAATGAAACAATTATTTTTTTTAGTGGTAATTTACATATTGTATAGTGCAATAATTAAAATTCACTCGAATATAATGTTCTTTTGCAGCGTTTGAAATGAATCGCTCATTTTTTGTAAACAAACCAAAAATTCGAATAACCTACTTTTTTTACAGCGCGCGACGTTTTGGTGGTGTGGAACGCGCGTAAATGAAAATGTTCTTTTTTTTGAAATTCATACAGATACCACGCATCGAGCAATAAGAATGTGGCTGTCTGTTGAAACTCTTTGTGCATGAAGGGATCGAAAAAAAAACATAGGAGTGTTGTTATGAAATTCATTACAACATTACTTTTTTTTGGCGGCAACGAGTGAACGAAGGAAGGCGCGCTTATACAAAAAAAAATTGTTTAAATTATTGTTCATTGTGCATATATTTTTCATACTTGTAAATTGTTTATCCTGGTTTATAAATATTCGATTTTTGTATATATAAATTGTTAAGTGCGCTTCCCCATCGCCATGGGGAAGCGTACAGGTAAAAGGCCGAAGAACGGCCAGAGCGACGCAGAACCAGCAGACGAACTTCCCCTATCCGAATCCTCGGTATCTGACGCGGAGGTGACTGAACGTCTCATTGTAAGAAGAAAGGATAAAGAGAAGTATACCCCTTATAGAGCGACAAATTATTATAGGTTGTACGACGAAAATTCAAATAAGAAGGAATTTATTGTATTTCTCAATCGCAAGCAGGGTGAAGTCAAAATATCAGACAAGGACAGGTTGGGTCTGTCAAATGGAATCAGGAGGCATTGCGTATCGGGTGTGTTGCACCTGAGGTCCGTTAATGCTTTTAAAGTTGGTGTTACCTTTGACCTGCCTAACAATGCGAATGTATTTTTAAAAAATGAAAAGTTACTTAGCGAGTTGGAGATGGTTGCCTCAATTCCGGCTTCTGAAACGGAGATCACTGGAGTTCTTACTTCTGTTCCCACTGATTACTCCAACAAAAAAATTCATCAATTAATTGCATCGAGTAAAAAAGTTATTGCTGTGAGAAGGTTCATGCGGCGAGTAAAGGACCCACAGGGTGTTGTCTCCTTTGTTCCAACGCAAACTGTTGCAGTCACATTTGCATCAACGTTGTTACCTGAGTATGTAACACTTGATCACTGGAGGCATGAGGTTAATGTATATGTACCCCCTATTAAACAGTGTCTACGCTGTATGAAATTTGGCCATATTGCTAAATTTTGTAGAAACAATGAAGTTTGTTCCATATGTTCTGACAATCACAATTTTAAAATGTGTCCAAAAACTTTAACAAAATGTGCCAACTGTGGTGGAGATCACATAGCTATCTCATCTACCTGTCCTCTGAAAAAACAAAAAATTGAAGAAAACAAAGTGAAGTCCCGTAGTGTTAGATACTCAGATCTCTTCAATGAATCTGCTTTCCCTCAATTAAACTCAAAGTATATTGACACACACCTGAGCAATATTATAAAATCTGACAAATTTATGAACCTCTTGGTTGAAGCAGTTTTACAAATTTGTACGAATAAAGATAAGTTAACTATAAATTCAAATAGTATTAAGGAAATTCTGAATAACACTTTTAGAAAAAAGACATCTAGTTAATTGTTATTATGGATACATTGAATATAGTGCAGTGGAACGCTCAAAGTATTATTAGTAATAGGCTTATTTTTACAAGGTTTTTATATGAAAATCATATTCATATTGCTATAATTTCGGAAACTTGGTTAAAACCACATCAGTATTTTTTAATAAAAGGCTATAAAACAATAAGGAATGATTGTGGTAATAAACACAATGGTGTAGCAATTTTTATTCATAATAATATCACATTTTCTAACATAAATACATATTTTGATAGTGCTTTACAAAATGTTTGCATTAAAATTAAAATTAATAACAAAGAACTGAGTATTGTAAGTTTTTACAGTCCTTCCAATTCAAATCCTCCATTTAATAAAAACAATTTAAACAGTTTAATTAAGTCCATTCCAGAGCCAATGATATTTGCAGGTGATTTCAATGCTCATCACATGTTGTGGGGATGTGTTGATACATTGCCTCGAGGTAAAGATGTTTTAGAGGTTATAGATGAGAATGGTCTTGTTATTCTGAATAATGGTCAAGCTACCACAATAGGATCTCCATCTTGGCGTCCTAATGCTCTTGACTTGACTTTGGTAACTCCATCATTGGCTCTTTTATGTGACTGGTCAGTTATTGACAGTCCTCTGGGCAGTAGTTATCATCTCCCTGTAATAATAAAAATGGCAGTAAGTAGTGATAGTAGTAGTTTGCAAAACACATTATGTAATAATCTACATTTGCCCACTCACCCTAATTATAAGCAGGTGAATTGGAGTATGTATAGTAACTTAGTTGTTTCTTATTTGGATGATGTTAAATTTGACACTTTATCTTCAATAGATGCTTTTAATTCCTTTTGTAATATTTTACTTTCTGCTGCCAAGCAGTCAATCCCTAGCTGTCTGTTTTCCAAAAGTTCTAATAGTAATAATGTTACTAGTTCTTGTTCACAAAAATCTTTTAAATATCCTTGGTTGCCTTGGTGGAATCAGAGGTGTACAGAAGCAGTTTTAAATGCTAAAAATTGTTACATTAATTTTAAAAACAACTCCACTGATGAAAATTATGTGGAGTTTAATAGATTGCGGGCTTTAAAAAAACTTATCTTAAAAAGTGAAAGAAGAAATAGCTGGATAGGCTTGTGCAATTCATTTAATCGTTGTACTCCTTTGTCTTCAATTTGGGAATACATGCGCAAATTTAACAAAACTTACATTCCTGACAGTGTGTTGAATGATAGTTGGATTCCAGATTTTCTACAAAAGTATACTTCTGACTTTGTATCAAATGAGTTAACTAACTATGTAAATGTTGTTAATGATAGTAATAAATATTTGATAGAGCCTTTTTCTTTACAAGAACTAAAATCCGCTTTATTTACTAGAAGAGATACATCTTTCGGTCTTGATACCATTCCATATATTTTACTCAAAAAACTTAATTGCCACAGTCTCAACATCTTTTTAAATAATCTTAATCGCCTATGGAAGGAGAATACTATTCCTGCAGAATGGAAAACAGACTGTTTAATCCCAGTTTTAAAGCCAGACAAAAATAAAATGTTACCTGACTCTTATAGACCTATAGCTCTCACGTCTTGTGTTGGGAAGATATTTGAGCAGCTTCTAAAACAACGTCTCGAGTTCTTTATAGAACAAAATTGTCTTTTGCCTAATAATCAGTTTGGTTTTCGCAAAGGTCGGTCTTCTAGGGAGAGTATAGCGCAGTTACAGCTTGATGCGCATCAATGTTTAGCAAGTAATCAGTATCTTTTGTCTGTATATTTTGACATCTCAGGTGCCTTCAATAGTGTAAATATTGCCGTGCTTTGTAACGAGTTATCAATGTTAGGGATACCAGGTAAAATAATAAATTGGATGCAATCCTTTTTGACTGACAGAAAAGTATATGTAAAATTTAATAAACATTTGTATGGACCACGACTCTCTTCTCTAGGTGTTTGTCAGGGGGGAATATTGTCTCCTTTAATTTTTATTATGTACATAAGACGATTGAACCTTATTTTGGGGCCAAATATAGTAAACCTACAGTATGCAGATGACTTAGTCGTCTATGTATCGGGAGTTGATCTGATTAATTTAGCCGCTACTATTAATAAAGCACTTGTAAATTTATATCAATACTTTTCTTATCTTAATTTAAATGTAAATCCAACCAAATCAAAAGTCTTTGTGATTGGTCGTAAACGCATCATATTGCCTCCCATTTTATACAATGGCATTCCACTGCCTATTTCATGTGACATAAAATTTCTAGGTGTAACATTTACTCCAAAACTGTCTTGGAAAAAATATACAGATAGTGTTATAATTAAAGCGAATAAAGCTTATAATGTATTAAAATCTTTGTGTGCAACGTCGTGGGGAGCGGACCCTAAAATATTGTTAATTTTGTATAAATCGCTTATTCGTAGTCATTTTGAATATGGCTTTCATTGTTTCGCCGCAGACAGCAAAATTGTTAATAGTCTGGATAAAATACAAAATAAATGTATGCGTACAATATTGGGTGCACTTAAAACTAGCCCAATAGCTGCTATGCAAATCGAGGCCAACCTTCCTCCTTTGTGTATTAGATTTAGTTATCTTAAAGAAAGATTTATTTTAAAGCTCTATAGCTTGCCGACGAACAATCTTCTTAAGAATCTTATTGCTTATCAATCGTCTTCATTTCAGAGACAGTTGTTTATCTTGCAAGATTTTTCTTCATTTTTTAAATTTCTACAAGATTTAAATATTCATCGGAATAATGATATACTTCCCTGCCATGCAGGTTCTTTTCGATGTAAATATTCTGCAATTAATGTTGTAATAGATCCAAATTTAACTTCAAAAGAGGAGGTTCATGTATTATTGTCAGAATGGTCTAATTGTAAATTTGTTTATACGGATGGCGCAAAAAACAATAATAGTGTTTCTTTTGCAATCTACCTTCCTGAAATTAGGAAGGGTATTGGCTTTAAGATTAATAGATATGCCAGTATTTTTACTGCTGAAGCCGTCGCTATTCTTTTTGCTTTAAAGCATATTAAGAAACAAAATCAACTTAATAAGAAGTGGGTAATAGTTAGTGATAGTATGAGTGTGTTAAAAAGTTTGTCAAATAACAAAATGAGTGCTAACATCAATTACATCATTTTTGCTATAAAGGAATTGTGGTTCGAACTATGTTTAATCGATATTAAAGTGGATTTCGTTTGGGTCCCGTCCCATATAGGAGTAGCAGGAAACGAAAGCGCTGATTTTCTAGCTAGAACTAACATTAATATATCCGATCTATCCCTATATCCTGATTGCAAAGATCTAGACATTAACATACCATATACAGATATAATAAGTAATCTAAAACAGCGTATGACTCTTCTTTGGGGAAGATATTGGTACAATTGTACAGAAGTTGAAAATAAGGCTCATTTGTATACTTTGTTAGATAATCCCGTTAATAGCACACCCTGGTTTTGTAAGTTTAAAAATAACGCTCACAGAAAGTTCTATACTACAATAACACGAATGCGTATTGGTCACTATCGATTGAATTTTCATCTTCATCGCAAAAAAATTGTCTCCTCTCCTTTTTGTGACCATTGTAATAAGCAACAAGATCAGTCTCTGGATCACATCTTTTTTGATTGTTCGTCCTTTGGCATACAGCGCCTTGTGCTGATGGATGAGCTACTGGAAATATATGGTGCACCCAATATAATCCCGCTCTCAGTAATAGATCTATTAAAGGACACATCAACTTATATGTCCTTGTATAAATTTGTATGTAGTACTGTAAATACATTGTAATTTGTAGATACATACGTTGTAAATTTGTTTATAATTATGTAAATACGTTATAACTCGTACATATACAACTAGTAATAGCATAGCGCAATTCGCGAACTGAACAGATAATGTAAATAGGTAGGTATTATTCTAAAAAGTTATGCAAATTACACTGGATTTGAATTTAAGAAAAGGGGAAAATTATTAGAGACTATATTACTGGATTTGGACTTACTAAAAGGAAAATATGGAAAATATTCTTTAGAGAATTATACATTAACGGAAATGGTAAAATAACTGATGACTTTAAGACTGGATTGGATTTGATGAAAGAAACTACTATAAATATTCGCTATCGAATATACATAATTGGAAAAGGAAAATGGAAATAATGTAAGATGAAATGAGAAAACTGGATTGGACTTTTTGTAAAACAAAATAGTGAAAATAATAAATACCAAAGAAATGAAAATACTAACGACAAGGCAGTAAGGCCCCTGGCTATAGCCTGTTCGAAAGAACGAATTAATATTAAAAAAAAAAATCATTACAACATTACGACAGTCGTTTGGATGATGTAATGGTTATTAGAACATTGGGTGTTTTAATGTTGGCAATAAGCTAACTGTTTCAGAATCTTTAATAGAGGATTTAAAGCATGGGTGTAGATAAAGGTAAATTACGCCACTATATACAAGACTATAATAGCTCAGATGGGACATTGGGTGATCCGGAAAGCTGAAGACTCCGGTTCGAATCCAAAGGTCTTATTAGTTGTTTTTTTGTTCAAGTTTTGTACCTTCTTAAAAAATTCGAGCAAGGCTCGGTCGTCCAGGAACTATATATAATATGGATCCGTTTCAATAAATCCTTATTTAATTCTCACAAGGAATAATTGCAAAGCAAAATATTAAATCCTTAATAAGTAAGCAGCCCTTTCAAAATAGTCGTAGTCTTAGGCTAAGATCTGTAGAGCGTACTAAGACTTTGCTCAGACTTTACTTAAGTAAAACTAAGTGTTTGATAAAACGCGAACTTCACTTATACATTGAGCTATCTTAGCTTAAAAGCTCAGAATAATTTCAGGTGTCAAATGACTATAAAAACGAAATCAAAGATTATGCTAAACTTACACTCAGCAAAGTTAGACGTAAGTAAAGTCTGAGCAAAGTCTAAGTACGCTTATGGCATTCGTGTGTGGCGCCATTTAGTGGTCCCACTGGAAGATCAGCGCTGGTTGCGACAGTAATCAGCATTATGCTGAAGTTTGACCAATTTGCTACAAACACTCCAATTTGTAATATGTTTTTTCTGTTATAATAAATATTGTGTTTGTTAAAAAAAACATATATCTTTCTTTCACATATATTTCTTTCTTTTTCTCTAGATCTCAGCCTTAAGGCCCAAGAATTACTTTGATAAGATACCTGGTCAATTCTACTTACAGTTTTCGAGACTTTCTCCCAAGTCTTCTTAAGTCTAAATATTGAGGTGTTGGAGATTGCCGCACAGATCTGCAGCACGCCATTGAAGTTGTGAAGGCACCTTGCTATGTCTGCAACCGCTGCCCACTTTTCTATCGCCGCCACTCGACATTTGAGAGCGTGTTCCTGGCGCTCATGGAGATCTCGAGCTCCTGGGGATGAAAGGTTTACAATTTAAAAGGGATTTGTTTCACAGAACATAGCTTATCTTGATTAACAGCCGTTTAATTATGAAAATAAGGGACAAGACGAGCAGGACGTTCAGCTAATTACTATGCAGTGCCACGCAAGAATCTTGAAAGACCCCAAAAATTCTGAGCGGCACTATAACTGCATCCGTCACCTTGAGACATAAGATGTTAAGTCTCATTTTCCCAATAATTTCACTAGCTACGGCGACCGTCAGACTGAAACACAGTAACGCTTACACATTACTGATTCACGAAGAAATAGGCACCGATGTGATAACCATAATCTAGCCGTTTTCCTGCAAAGGAGCGTCCCACTGGTTTAACCACCCGACTAAATAGTATCATTTGTAGTGCCTTGGGACCTGACATAAATAAGTGAAAAATAAATACCTACAATAAATAGGGATGTGCAATACTTAAACTTATTGAGGTCGATATTTGCGAGAATGGTAACTAACAACTATCTAAATACTACCAACCCTTCGAAATTATAAGCCAGTAAAACAAAAGCCTACAGATTTGAACGATAACAAAAAACATTATGCCTAATGAGTTACATGGTAGATAACGATATTTTACGAAAATCACAATCTGTATAACTCTAATTACAATAAAATCACTCATATAATTTTTGCAGACAGAATTTCTTATTAATAAGGATAAACATTCTAACAATCAGAGGCCTATTTATAAGCGTTCCGTAGCCGAATATGATGTACATTACCATGCAAAATTCCACCGAAAATTCGTTTGAACGAGATCTGGTAAGTAGTTTTTTAATACGTTTTAATGATGTTAACTCATTTGCACTGTGTGATTTTGAGCAAAGATCTTTTGCCTTTTAGATTACATTAATTTAATAATTTTTATTTCTATGTAACTTTTATATTGTGCTTACTGCTACGACCCCTTCATGGGCGAGTCCGACTCACACTTGGCCGCTTTTTAAAGAATTATAGAATTCGAATAGCTCAAAGATGGCAGATTTTTTTGCCTACTTACTTGACACTTATCATTATATTTTCGATAATTCACACTATAACAAACATACATCCATACATTATAACAAACTTTCGCGTTTATAATATTAGTACGATTTGTCAGTATAGGTAAAGGGAGATAATCTAATTTGTGTTTGTTATTTTGTATCGATAAATCTTGACATTGTATCCCGTCCCTATTTTTGGATTTTCCGTCATAGACATATAATATTAGTTATTCATCATCACTTCGGACATGATATTTAGGACTTCTTATAATTAAGAGACTAAAATGTTTTATTTTTAATGATTACTTAATTAAGTATTTAACTAATGTTAACATGTTTTTATAATAATAATAATAAATGACTTAATAAAAACCCAACTGAAATGAACTCTGATCGTAAATATACAATTCTGACGAAATAGACACTAATATATTTGGCGGTGAAAGGGTTAATCAGTTTGTTGAGATTTTAAAGAGCAACATCTCAGCAACTCAGGTAACCAACTGTAATTTATCCTGTAGATGGCACAACAGCTGAAGATTCGAACGTCATTCGGACGGTTGGCTAAGTGGTCAATGCGCTGAAGCGTATCCCATGCAGGGATTTCCGACTCCATCCATAGATTTTCATTTCTTAATAAATTGGGTATTGAAGACAGCAAAGGTCGCAAATATGTCGGTCTCAGTGAGTCTTATATCCTTGTGCCGTTTGGTGTCAAGACACTTGGCCTATGGGCACAGAGGCGCGGAGAATGTACAGAGTACTATCTTCTCACCTCAATAGGGCAACTGGCAACCCAAGCGCTGGCAGATATTTCAGTCAACGGGTCAGTCTAGCTATCCAACGTGGAAATGCTGCCAGTAGTATTCTTGGTACACTTCCCCGTAATGATAGTTTAAATTTTATGTAATTATATCATAGTAAATAAAGAAAGTTTATTGAAGTATGCGTTGCCTTTCAGAAATTCATAATTCTCCTAATGTTTTGAGTTTTGTCGAATATTTTGAAGACAAATAATGGCGGATTTAACAGTAAAGATAACTCAAAACTGTAAATATAGTTATAACAACTTGTATATTATATTAAATTAATTTAAATTGGTGTAAATAAATAACTGACCTGGACATGGCACCCGCTTTAGGATCTCGGATATGACCAGACTGGAGATGTGGTTGAAGTGTGCAGTCATCATCAAGATATGTGGGGCACGCTCGGCCTTGTCAGCTTTAGTCCACGCCTGGCCAAGAAACTCCCTTAAAAACAAATCATTTCTATAATACTAAAGTCTACTTTTGTGATCAAAAAAATCTGTTGAAACCTTAAGGACACGAAAACTATATAAAGACATAGAGTAGGTATATTCAAACACAAATAGTTTATTTTGACTCAAAAAAAGTAGTCTACAACAAAACCATGTTCAAGTTACCAGTGGGAGGCCACTTTGTACAGATAATAAAAGCAATAAAGAAAAAAAAGCAATACTAAATGATATGTGTGGCACTGGTCTTCCAAAACTGGAGTTTACTCAATAACAGTTGTATACATACTTTAATGGGTACAAAACTGATTTTCAGTGACCCCATTGTTTGATGTTAGGATAAAATTACCTGAGGCTCCTTTGCATAGGATGCCGGCTAGATTTTGGGTACCACAACTATCATCTTATCACCACAACTAGCTTATTTCTGCCGTGAAGCAGTAATGTATATAAGCATTACTATGTTTCGGTCTGTAGGGCGACGTAGCTAGTGAAATTACTGGGAAAATGATACTTAACATCTTATGTCTCAAGGTAACGAGCGCAAATGTAGCGCCGCTCAGAAATTTTGGGTTTTTCAAGAATCCTGAGCGGCACTGCATTGTAATGGGCAGGACTAATCAATTGTCATCAGCTGAACGTCGTACTCCTCTCGTCCCTTACTATCATAAAAAAAAATACTAAATAGGTACTTATAATATCTACTATTATTAACATTAGCATCACAATCACTAGATACAAATAATAAGTTATGACACGCTCACTGGTAAACATTGCACACATTAGCGTCATCTCCTGTCGTTAGGAAAGAAAGAAAATATATTTATTTGGTTGAAAAACATATTTGCAAACACAAAAATATATATAGTCATTAGAATAAGTTAATTTAGATATTTAAAGTTGACATTTTTAGTAAACAATTTTTATTTTTCATAATTTAATAAAATTATTATGGATAGTAGACCATACATACAGTTTTATGAATAATGTTGTTTTTATGTTGTATGTTTTCACTATAAACTTAGAGTAAGAATTGTAAAATATTATTTTTGCATGCCTACTCGGCAGATTGTTAGCACCTATGATTATAATGTAACAGCAATGTACCCACTCAATCTATACAAATAAATGACTTGATTTGATTTGATTTGAAATAATAATAATACACATAGACATAAACTTTGAAACAAAAGGTCGTCTGCTCAGATTTATGTTGTGAAACTAGCCACAACGCTGGTATTCTGCAGACGCCTATCGGTAAGTTGCTACGCAAGTTAACACAACAAAAATTGAATTATAAACAGAAATAAAATAACATTATGAACAAGAATAAAATTGTTCACAAAATTATAATTATGAAACAATACTCATACTCGTAGTGACTAACAACTAACTAAAGCCTGCTATGGTGGCTACCTCGCCGACATCCTGTTAGAGTTGCCAACCCTACTATATAATATAGTATCCTACTGTACATTCCGCTTCTAATAAGAAGCCTAATATATTTCTGAAAAAAGTATATAGCAGGTGAAATATATTTCTGTCTCTTCCACAATAACCATTATTGAAGAATTGAAGTTGAATATTTTCTATTTCTAAAATGAATAACAGTGTTTATAATAGCATTGGTACTAAGCTACTAAAGTTAAAGAATGGCAACAAGTTCTCAGTCATGCAGATTTCACAAATATTTTAAAAATAAGAATATCATTTCTACTATCAATATATTTTCTGTAACAGCAACTGGCGAGATTAATAGCTATGAGGTGTGCAATAAAAATTATTAATTAAGGCTTCATCATCATCTTCATTATCAGCCGGAAGAGGTCCACTGCTGGACAAAGGCCTCCCCCAAAGATCTCCATGACGATCGGTCCTGCGGTGTCCTTATCCATCGGCGACCTTGACTAGATCGTCGGTCCATCTTGTGGGGGGCCTACCAACACTGCGTTTTCCGGTACGTGGTCGCCATTCGAGGACTTTACTGCCCCAACGGCCATCGGTCCACCGAACTATGTACCCTAACCACTTCCACTTCAGTTTCGCAATAATTTGGGCTACGTCTGTGACTTAGTTTCTCCAGTAGCAAAACTTATTTTTTTAAGGCATAAAGTAAGTATTTATTTCGTTATTTACTATTTTTTGTAGGTCAACAATCTTAGAACTACTATTATTATTATTATTAGAGTTTGCAACCCTAAATCCTGTGTGTAGAAGTCTCCCTCGGGTGCTTTTTGATAGTGTTTGTTATTATTATTATTAATAAATAATATTAAAATTTGAGTTACAAAAGTTTCAAAACGAATATTTAGTCGGAAATATTACATAAATCGTCGCATTTGTAATACAATAGTATATTTCCTATTATCGTGCGCAAAGTTCGATTTTGCGCATGCATTTGAGTTCGCAAAGTACCTACTACTTTCTTACACGTTCACAAGAACGTGCGGGAATGTAGCTGAGCGTGCGCGAATGTTTCAAAATAATTATAGTGGTCGAACTTTGCACAAATTAATAGGAAAAATAGTATTCGATACTCGTGCGCTCATGTACTATAGTCCAACAAGTGCGACAAGTTGTCGGTTGCCCACGAAAGCGAAGTTGAACGTCATTCGCTTGAGTAGCACAATAGTATTTATACACTGTAATTTGAAAACTACTAGCTGCCCCGAAAGACGTTGTTCTGTAGATAGTAAAAAAATACTGTTTTATAGGAATTTGCTAATATATTTAAAAACATCAAGAACTATTTCGTAAAAATGCTCCCTGTTGTTACAATGAAATTGTCTCACAGCGGAACTGTCAAACCATCACTAAATTCGCTATAGAAAATATGTCTATACAAAAAAAATATCGAAAATAAAAATAATTATGAGTCCCAAATCGAAATAAAAACTATCCTATCTCTAAAGTTGGACCAAACTGCACTGATTAAAGAATCCCCATTAAAATCCGTTCATTAGTTTAGGAGTCCATCGCGGAGAAATAACGTGTCACGTAATTTATATATATATATATTAAGATTGTAATGCTACGTACTCGCTGTGTATGGAGCTAAATATCTGATAGTCCAGGTAAGTCATCTGCTCCGCGATCTCCAACGCGGAGAGTGTTTCCAGGCTCTCCTTCGTGGGTATCTAGAATTTAGAATAATTTTTATTTTTATAGTTGTCAACTCATTGAAAGTACGAAATATTTGTCCATTAAACTTCTGAAAATACCAATTATAGGTAATAAAAATAGTATAAACAAACTAAAAAACACGCTTTGATTGAAAAGATAATACCAAAAAATATTTAAAATGAACATCAATGCCTGCCTTGTCGAAAATAGATGAAAAAATTATATAAATTAACAAAAATCTTATTTTGAAAATAGAAAATTGGAATAAGTTTATCAAATTAATGTATTTTCATCGGTCCTCGATTAATCTACGAAGTTTGAATGAAATCTGACCGATTAAAGTTGGTCAAATTCGCGCCTAAATGAGTCGTTTACAAACAAACATACATACAGGTGAAGCTTATATATTATAATACCTAATATGATAGTTAATCATTCATCAATCATCTTTATACAATTGTATATCTTTTTTACTTTATTGTCATTTTATATTGCGTAGCTCTTAGCAATGAATCACGTGACGGACAGTTTCATATGAGTATTGTTATTTTAAATAATAATAATAATAATAATAATAATAATAATAATAATAATAATAATAATAATAATAATAATAATAATAATAATAATAATAATAATAATAATAATAATAATAATAATAATAATAATAATAATAATAATAATAATAATAATAATAATAATAATAATAATAATAATAATAATAATAATAATAATAATAATAATAATAATAATAATAATAATTAATAATAATAATAACAATAATAACAATAATAACAATAATAATAATAATAATAATAATAATAATAATAATAATAATAATAATAATAATAATAATAATAATAATAATAATAATAATAATAATAATAATAATAATAATAATAATAATAATAATAATAATAATAATAATAATAATAATAATAATAATAATAATAATAATAATAATAATAATAATAATAATAATAATAATAATAATAATAATAATAATAATAATAATAATAATAATAATAATAATAATAATAATAATAATAATAATAATAATAATAATAATAATAATAATAATAATAATAATAATAATAATAATAATAATAATAATAATAATAATAATAATAATAATAATAATAATAATAATAATAATAATAATAATAATAATAATAATAATAATAATAATAATAATAATAATAATAATAATAATAATAATAATAATAATAATAATAATAATAATAATAATAATAATAATAATAATAATAATAATAATAATAATAATAATAATAATAATAATAATAATAATAATAATAATAATAATAATAATAATAATAATAATAATAATAATAATAATAATAATAATAATAATAATAATAATAATAATAATAATAATAATAATAATAATAATAATAATAATAATAATAATAATAATAATAATAATAATAATAATAATAATAATAATAATAATAATAATAATAATAATAATAATAATAATAATAATAATAATAATAATAATAATAATAATAATAATAATAATAATAATAATAATAATAATAAT
Organism: Leptidea sinapis; assembly: GCF_905404315.1. Classification (NCBI taxonomy): domain Eukaryota; kingdom Metazoa; phylum Arthropoda; class Insecta; order Lepidoptera; family Pieridae; genus Leptidea; species Leptidea sinapis. The sequence goes on along the minus strand of NC_066271.1, from coordinate 15,762,369 downwards.
AATAATAATAATAATAATAATAATAATAATAATAATAATAATAATAATAATAATAATAATAATAATAATAATAATAATAATAATAATAATAATAATAATAATAATAATAATAATAATAATAATAATAATAATAATAATAATAATAATAATAATAATAATAATAATAATAATAATAATAATAATAATAATAATAATAATAATAATAATAATAATAATAATAATAATAATAATAATAATAATAATAATAATAATAATAATAATAATAATAATAATAATAATAATAATAATAATAATAATAATAATAATAATAATAATAATAATAATAATAATAATAATAATAATAATAATAATAACCCCCCCAGGGGACCACCTTGCCGTGGTGGGGGGGCTTAAGGAAAGCTTGAACAAATTGTCATTAACTTCTTGACCAAACCCTATCTCGTTAAGGTAGAAGGCACAAATACTTTACAAAGTCACCAACACCTAGACACACCTTTCCGACCAACGGTCCCAACAACCCATTCAATATGGAGACACGCTCGATGAAAAAACGTAAAATTGGACCGCTTCCCGGGGGCGATCGCCGGGGCACACCTGGAGCTGGCGCTGGGTGTCTCAGCATGCGAACCGTCAGCGGTGAGGAGCTGAACAGGCGGGCTCCCACCGGATCATCCGAAAATACTACAGCCGAAAATGACAGACTGACTGACAGGACTACTCCAACGGAACCTTATAGTCCATGTACCATCTCATATACACCATCCATTCCCTCCTCACCCCTTTCAAGCAGATATTCACCCACACCGACCTTGGATGCTGCGCGGGAGGCAAATGCCTTTTTACTCGCGTCCACCAAAGCCGGTAAACCGAGAGTGCGCATGAAATGGAGTAAAGAAATGAACCTATTCATTATGCGCACCTATTACTACATCACGAAATTAGAGACCGACCTAACCACCTACAGAAAACAGTTGCATGAACTCTTCGAACAAAGAATTGCGGATCAAAGAAGAGTAATAGTAAAAAACAAACTCTTAAATCAGGAAACTTTAAATCAAATTAAAGAAGAAATAAAGTCACAACTAGAAATAGAAAATGAAAATCAATTCCATATTAACATTAGTGAACCAACAAACGATGTAATTCCATGTTCTTCCACTCAAACAATACCAAACACACAGCACAATCAATCATTAAATACATTCACATATAATATTCAATCATTACAAACATTCTCATATATCACTCAGACATCACATAATATGCCTACACAGACTGAATTTGTTACTATAATGATGGAAAACGACATTGATACGGTATTAGACCATAACCCAGGTACGAACACTGAAATAGAAGAAATTTGTTATAAATTCAAAACAGCACTAACACAATATTCAGGAATGGACCCACTAGTCCGTCCAATATTGCCTAAACTTAGATACAATTCTCACCTATTTCAACTAGTCAATATGTTTAATAGCGATATCCTGTCCCGATTTATTTCCGACGACACAAAACTAACTGACATACATACGATAGTGTATTGCGTAGCCTTAGTTATCTCTGAAGAACTTAACTATAAGGTCACAGAATATATTAGAAGCACAAGGCCCAAAGACTGTTATAAACCACCATGGCAAATAAGGTTAGAAAAGGATATAGAAAAACTCAGAGCAGACTGTGGGCGACTCACCCAGTACATCAATAACAATAGATCCCGTAAAATCATTAAGCATGTTAAAGCAATATTTAAAACAGGAAACACACACACTAAACATGAAAATAGCAACATTAAACCGGAAGAATTTTTAGACACTTTAAAACAAAAATTAGCACTCAAAGTTCATAGACTTAAAAGATACAAAAAGGCACAGGAAAGGAAAAATGATAACACAATGTTTAGCACTAACGAAAAGAATTTCTACAGAAACTTACACAAACTAAAAACAGATACAGTAAACAATCCTAATGTGCCCACACAAGAACAACTGGAAACGTTTTGGTCAGGCATCTGGGAACAACAAGTACATCACAATGATAAAGCTGATTGGATTATAGAAGAAGAAAATAAATGGAATGCAATTGAAGAAATGGATTTCACAGAAATAACTGAGACAGACATAAATAACATTACAGCCAGATTGCATAACTGGAAATCACCAGGGATAGACAAAATTCATAACTTTTGGTATAAAAAATTATTTTCTTTACATAAAATCATGGCCAAAAATATTACAGATATCATTATTGGTAAACAGAAAATTCCAGATTTCATTGCTACTGGAATAACCTATATGCTTCCAAAATTACAGATATCTCCACTCCCTTCACAATATAGACCAATCACATGCCTACCAACTATATATAAAATATTAACATCAGCCATAACAACAAAAATCAATAAACATGTTGAACATTATAATATAATAGCGGAAGAACAAAAAGGATGCAGGCGAGGCCACATGGGATGTAAGGAACAGTTAATAATTGATTCTACTATTCACAAACATGCGACTTCAAAAAATAGAAACCTACATTGCACATATATAGACTATAAGAAAGCTTTCGATAGTATCCCACATTCTTGGTTGATTAAAATATTACAAATATATAAAATAAACTCAAAAATAATAAACTTTTTACACGATATTATGTCTAGATGGAAAACCACACTTTATTTGAATACAAATCAAAACACCATCACAACTAGAGAAATAGCCATTAGAAAGGGTATCTATCAAGGCGATTCCTTGAGTCCTCTGTGGTTTTGCCTCGCCTTAAACCCCCTGTCACATTTGCTGCGTGATTGTCGTGCAGGATATCGCCTCAAACACGATATACAAGAAACAATAGTCTCTCATCTCATATATATGGATGATATTAAGTTATATGGAAAAACAGAAATGGAAATGAAAAAATTAATAGATACTACAGCACAATTTAGCAAAGATATTAATATGGAATTTGGTTTGGATAAATGTAGAACACTTCACATAAAACGAGGCAAGATACGGCCGGGCGATTATGCAGTTAATGATATCGATATAATTAGAGCCATGGAACAAACCGAACTATATAAATACTTAGGATATAAACAACTTAGAGGATTAGATCACACAGAAATCAAAAACACTTTAACAATAGAATTTAAAAAACGAATTAATTCTCTTTGTAAAACTCAATTAACAAGCAAACACCTTATTAAGTCCCTAAATACATATGCTATCCCAATTCTAACATACTCATTTGGTATCATAAAATGGACAAAAACAGACATAGAACAAATAGAGCGGACGATTCGCACCACACTAACTAAGCACAATAATCTACACCCAAAATCTGCAATAGAAAGACTTACTATCAAAAGAGAATATGGAGGAAGGGGCCTCATTGATTTGAATCATCTCTGTCAAAAACAAGTCGGCAATTTAAAAGATTTTTTCCACTTAAAATCACAGACCAGCGAAATTCATAAAGCCATTGTTAAAAATGATATTAACTTTACTCCACTTAATTTACACGAAGACATAAGCTCTCAAAACACTCGAAGAAACGATCCCCAAATACAAAAACTTGACAGCTGGAAGCGAAAAGTGTTACATGGCCGCCATCCTCACGACCTAGAACAATCCCACATAAACACCGCCGCCTCAAACAAATGGCTTAAAATAGGAAACCTATTCCCAGAGACCGAAGGATTTATAATAGCGATACAGGACCAAGTTGTCAACACCAAAAACTACAGAAAATTCATAATCAAAGACCCCTCAATATCAAACGATAAATGCCGCAAATGCCACGTTCAACCAGAAACCATCCAACATATTACCGGAGGATGTACAACACTCACACAAACAGATTACACGCATAGACATAACCAAGTAGTCAATATTATTCACCAAAAGTTAGCACTCAAACACAAACTCATACAAAACACAAACACACCTTATTACAAATATAAACCACAAACAGTTTTAGAAAACGATACATATAAACTTTATTTTGATCGCGCGATACTTACAGACAGAACCATTCACTACAATAGACCAGATATAACGCTCAAAGATAAATTAAATGAAATAACCTACCTGATAGACATTGCTGTTCCAAACACTCATAACTTACAAAAAACAATTTCTGAAAAAATCAACAAATATACTGAACTGAAGGATGAAGTGGCTAGAATCTGGAACCAAAAAAAAGTATACGTAATTCCAATAGTCCTTTCCACCACAGGTGTTATCCCAAACCATCTGTTACATAGTCTTAAACTACTAGAACTAAAGGAAACTCTTTACATAACCTTACAAAAAGTCGCCATCTTAAATACATGCCGAATCGTTAGAAAGTTCTTACAAATTGACGAACACGACATTTCACCCTACACATAAATTTAACACACCACACGCTGCATTTACTTGGTTTCGACCCGTAAATGCAGGCAAACCAGCGAAAGGCTGAGAAATATTATAAAAATAATAATAATAATAATAATAATAATAATAATAATAATAATAATAATAATAATAATAATAATAATAATAATAATAATAATAATAATAATAATAATAATAATAATAATAATAATAATAATAATAATAATAATAATAATAATAATAATAATAATAATAATAATAATAATAATAATAATAATAATAATAATAATAATAATAATAATAATAATAATAATAATAATAATAATAATAATAATAATAATAATAATAATAATAATAATAATAATAATAATAATAATAATAATAATAATAATAATAATAATAATAATAATAATAATAATAATAATAATAATAATAATAATAATAATAATAATAATAATAATAATAATAATAATAATAATAATAATAATAATAATAATAATAATAATAATAATAATAATAATAATAATAATAATAATAATAATAATAATAATAATAATAATAATAATAATAATAATAATAATAATAATGATAATGATAATGATAATGATAATGATAATGATAATGATGATGATGATGAAGATGATGATGATGATGATGATGATGATGATGGTGATAATAATATAAATGGGTTACAAGACAATGATATATTTAATATCCGGACGACCGAGCCTTGCTCGGATTTATAAGAATGTACAAAACTTGAACAAAAAAAAAACTAATAGGACATCTGGATTTGAACCGGGGTCTTCTGCTTTCCGGATCACCCAATGTCCCAACTGAGCTATAATAGTCTTGTATATAGTGGTGAAATTTACCTTTGTATTCTAATGTTATTGTAGCTGTTTCTCATTCAAACATGGATAAAATCAGTTTTTTTAAATTGAAACCTAGCTAGATCGATTTATCACCCCCGAAATCCCCTGCATACTTAATTTTATGAAAATCGTTGGAGCCGTTTCCGAGATTCAGATTATATATATATACAAGAATTGCTCGTTTAAAGATATAAGATATACTTACTTAAACATACATAAATTCATATAAACATACATAAATACATTTAAACATCCAGACTCGGAAACAAATATTATATTACTGTTTTTATCTCTCTTTAATTAAGTATTATTATTTTTTTTCATATTTAATTAAGTATTAATATTGCTAATAAAGATTTTTCTATTTCTATTTCTAATGTTGGTTATATAATTTCATATAATAATTATTATTATTACTATTTTGTATACACAATATAGTTATTTATAATGGGTACTATTTGTTATATATAAAACAGAGATATGTAAATGATTATACTTCCGTCCGTTCCGTCCGAGCGCTCTTCCATTGAGCCAGCCCTTCAAGTGACGTATAGTTGATAAATAGATAATAAAGTTTGAATAAGAGTCGAGTAAACAGATTCGCTCGATGAGTATAGTTGTATTTCATTGATACTAGTCACCTTGCCTATTTCATTGATACTAGTCACCTTGCCTTCACGAAGTTTTCACGTCTTTCATGTTGTCTAAGTTCTAAGTTGTGCAAGCGAGAGCGTTTCTTTCTGCCGTGAAGCACAGTAATCCTTACATATTACTGTGTTTTCCAGGTCTCGAAAAAACTTGCCCAAGAGAACCCGTGAAGATATAACTTGTCTTTTAATTTCAAATGAATCTTCTTAAAATACAATAAATAGTTTTTTAAAGTAATTTATCTAAGTAAGGATTATCAACCTTTTAGATGGGCGGCACTTACTCTTGGCGGTGTAAATATTCCCTTCAAGTCCACATTCCTGTCAGGTGGGCGCTCCAGAAGTCGCAACAGTTGAGCTGCAGCCTTATGCTCCGCGGGGAGCAGGCCAGGACTACTTTCTATCTCCTTGAGGAAGTCCATAGTGAGCCCGCGGAGACGCTCATCCGACCAGAAGTCTGAACTATGCTTGGATATCCAATGACTGAAAGAATTTGAAAGATAATCTCATAGAGAGAGAGAACTGAGCAGGTTCATATTATCTAAGGTATAGCTTAGATAATATGAACCTGCTCAGTTATATTTATGTTATATTTATTCGTTTTAAGCAGTACAACATTCTCACTGTTGTCAATTTAATTTATAAAAGGCATAAAAAGGCATTTATTTTCTCAAAATTGATTCCTTTAGAATTCTTTTTGATGTCATTTCTAATAACTACTACATACTACAACCGCTTCGGAAACAAATGGCACTCTTTTCAATAAAAATATACAATATTGTACAGTCATTTCTATCGCTATAAAATAATCACAATCTAGTCCCAGGCTGTCTGATCTTATCTTAGTAGTGACGTATTATTAAGTAATTATTAGCATTAATTGTAAACTTTGTGGTTTTCGAGATGCTAATTTGACTTAGTTTGTATATCAGTAAAAGGTAGATAAATAATATTCGTTCGGTTGCGCAACCAATTTTTCATACTCGGAAAGTAATGTTGTTTTGATCTGATTATTGGGTGGAAAATGCTGCTTCCCTGCATAGAGAGGGAAAAACTCATACACTATAAAAAATATGCTGCGACCATGTGACTTTCTAAACAGCCAGTGTGAACATAGCGTAAACTTCTTTGAGCGGAATAAGCCGGAACAATTACGCGGTGAGTTCCATATTTAAAATTTAAGAAGTCGACATAAATTGTCCTAATTTGACAACTAATTTTATATAGGTACTACTAATATTATTATATATTATCAATAAATAGTTTAGATAAACTTTTACCTTCCTCATATTCGAAATGAAAAGTAAAGTGCTTAACACGGGTAAAAGAATCAATTCCTACTCGGACTATAGCCCTTGCTGCGCTCGGGCGTCTAAATAGGTACCTCGGGAATTGATTCTTTCGACCCTAAGTTAACAATCTACTATAGTGGCGCGACCAGCACGGACACTTAATGAGTCTGGTGTCTGTATGGTGTCTGTGTAGTGTCACCGTGAAATATAGCCTTATGAGTACTTATTTAATGAATTTAATGTATATTACGCACCTAGGGTGAAAAGTAGGTCATTCTCACCCGCCGAATATTGACAATCGCGGGTGGCAATTACCTACTTATCTCACGTGCATAAACGATTTTTTTCCCATCTGGATGAAAAGCTCGCTTTTAGTTCCTGGTACGAGGGACAAAAGTCGCCTTGCCGGGAGAGAATCGGCCACTTTTGTCCCTCGTACCAGGGACAAAAAGGCAGCTTTTCATCAAGGTGGGATATAAAATATTTAATATGCTTATTGTCCAATGTTGACCAATGGGCCGCAAGTTGAAGGTCGGTGTTGTCCATATGATGTAAAAGTTACAAAGTCGTTGTCTCGAAATAAAATCAAATCAAATCAAAATCATATAGGTCACGGAAATGACACTTATGGATGTCAAAAATTTGTTTGTTTTTTTTGTTATTGAATTTACCGCTACGTCGTAAAGGGTTGAGCTAATGAGAAGAAGTAGCAAGAAGTATATACCTATTATATCCAAACATCACACAATGGGATCACTGAAAATCAGTGTTGTGCTCAAAGTATGGACAAGAATGTTAGTATAATAGACTCTAGTTTTGGAAGACCAGTCACCACACAGTCATTTAGTATTGTTTTTTCTTTCTTTTTTGCTTTTGTAGATTTTGCTAGAGTAGATTTTTTTTATGAAAATACGGGACGAGACAAGCAGAACGTTCAGATGATGGTAATTGATACGCCCTGCCCATTACAATGCAGTGCCGCTCAGGATTCTTGAAGCCCAAAAATACTAGCGGCACCACAATTGCGCTGAGATGTGAAGTGTCATTTGCCCAGTAATTTTACTAGCTACGGCACCCTTCAGACCGAAACACAGCAATATCTACACATTACTGCTTCCCGGCAGAAATAGGCGCCGTTGCGGTACCCATAATCTAGCCGGCATCCTGTGCAAAGGAGCCTCCCACTGGTAAAATTAAGGTAATGTTCGATTTCGTTAACTTATTTTGTTTGAATGTGTGGAAAATTTTTCTTCCGAAATAAATTTATTATCATTCAGTTCATTTCATTTCGGATGACTTCAACATAAATTTTATACATCTGGTCTTCGATCAATTGGCTTCGAAGAAGCTGGATGTCATTAATAGAGCACGAAAATACTTCAAACCGGCCCACACTCAAGCGCTCTACAAAGCGCAGGTCCGGTCACATATAGAGTACCTATTACTGTTATCTCTGGTCGGGTGCACCCCAGTATCTATATACCTCTTAATAGTGATGTTCATTATTATAACACTGGAAATAAGGGATTTCTTGTAACTAATTCTAGTAGGCTTCATAAGATACATAATAGCTTTAAGGGTAAATGTATACACTTCTATAATAAAGTCCCAGCCACTGTTCAGGCATTATCTATAAATAAATTTAAATGTTTTATAAAAAAAATGGCTCTGTCGTAAATCCTATTACTCCACTGCTGAATATCTAAATGATCGGACAGCCTGGGACTAGATTGTGATTATTTTATAGCGATAGAAATGACTGTACAATATTGTATATTTTTATTGAAAAGAGCGCAAAAAAAGAATGCAGGGAGAGTTTTTTTCGCCGCTTCTTTTCTCTCAGAGCGCCATTTGTTTCCGAAGCGGTAGTAGTATCTAGTAGTTATTAGAAATGACATCAAAAAGAATTCTAAAGGAATCAATTTTGAGAAAATAAATGCCTTTTATGCCTTTTATCAGATCGATCCATCAGTCCGAGTGCAACGCAGACCAGCTCGAATTGTCGAAGTGATTTGTCAACGGCTCTGTCACTTGACGTTGCGTAGAGACGTCGCTTCATTGTATGTCTTCTACCGCATTTATCACGCGGAGTGTTCCGAAGAGCTGTTTCACCTGATACCTGCTATCGAATTCCACCTTCGGACGACACGCCACAAATTATGATATCATCTCCATCATCTGGATATGTAGCGGTCCTCCACAGTGCGGTTTTAAAGGAACTTTCTTCCACGCACTACAATGTGCGATGATTCTTTAGGACATAGGTTATAAATAGTGCGAATAGCCCTCTTCTGCAGCACAAATATTGTATTAATATCGGCAGCGTTGCCCCATAGCAATATACCGTAGGATATAATACTATGGAAATAACTAAAGTATACTTGTCGCGCCGTATCTATGTCTAATCTTTTTAACCGCCTAAGCTGCAGATCTAAGTCTGTTCGCCCATTCTTCAAAAAATAAGAAATAAGAAACTTCGACCTTTTTTGTGTCCTCAAAGTTGTGTTTTTACACTGTCTTTCAAACGATATATTGCATGGTATAATGCTTGCTTAGTTATTATTAGTAATAATATTAAAAGTTATTATTTTTAAATAAATATTTAGCGTGTAAAAATAAAATTATATTTAAAAAACCAATTAGACAATCCCCGTATAAATATCGCATTGTTGTGGGTAGAAAGATTAGAGAGTACACGAATGTTGCGAACGCTAGATTATTGTACTTCAGATATTTTCACAGCATCATAACGTACGGTATTTTACAATGGGGTCATGCTGCTGACATTAATATAAGGTTTGCTCTGCAAAAGACAGCTGTTCGTGCTATATATCAGCTTGGTTATAGACAGTTTCTCAAAGAAAAATTTAAAGAAATAAATATTATGAATGTTCATTGTCAGTACATGTATGAAAATTTAATATACGTTCACTAAAATCGTCACCTTTTTGCTCTTAATAGTGATTTTCATTATTATAACACTAGAAATAAGGGATTGCTTGTAACTAATTCAAGTAGGCTCCATAAGATATAATATAATAGCTTTAAGGGTAAATATATACACTTTAATATTAAAGTCCCAGCCACTGTTCAGGCGTTATCTATAAATAAATTTAAATGTTTTAAAAAAAAAATGGCGCAATGGTTCAGCAGAAACCTCCACGTGTGGGCGGAGGAGTGGATCCACAAAGAAACCTCTTTGAGGCATTCTGAATGGAGCGACACCTACCTTCTACCCGGTGCGCCCCGGTAACATTGGTCCAGTGATTGATTAGTTATTGTGCTCGATTTTCACTAACCGTGCGCAATGGCTGTCTCTTGCTGGCTAATGGCTAATATCTGCTCGACTCTTCTGGCGGTTAGTGGGTGCCAACCGGAAGATTTTATAGCATCCACCTGCGTTTTGGCCTGCGCAGTTGATCGCCGTACGCGGGGATGACGGAATCCTGGGGAGCTGAGCGGGACAGGGGTCGGGGTTTAGTTACCCCTGTAACGTAATACGCTCTCTTTGGCCCTGATTTCAAGCTAAACGGTAGCCCCGTGAGTAGCCGTCACGTGGGTAATGGTCACGTGTCCCCTCGGCGGGGTCACAGGCGAGGTTAGGTTGGTCTCCTAAGGGGAAGGTGCTCGGCCATGCTGACGGGGTAAGAATGGGTGGAGGACCTGGCGGATTGGATCGATCTACCAGCCATCCATCTCGAGCTCCCGATGTCGCGCAAGAGGCCAACCAGCTGAACCTATATTTCCTTCTTAGCCCTGATGGTTAAGTTAACCATCCCCAGGTGCGGGCTCCGTGGAGGGTGGGGAACGCGGGGAATGAAATCTAACCCGGTTTTAACATGGAGAATAACAGATCCAACAAACCCCTTAAAATGGGACCTGGAGGGAAACCAAAAGGTACCATAACTGGTTCCTTGGTGGAGAAATCTACCAAGGATACTAACACATCCGGAGAGTGTTCAGCACCTACTGGCACCCGGAGCATACTGACGAAAGAGCCATCAAAGGCCCAACCGTCTATGGGCACAGACACTGCGCAAGTGGTGCCTGCCCAAGCAGTCAGTAGACTGGAGGCTGGTTGGACCCTCGTGTCCTACAAGGGCCGAAAGCAAGACAAGCCCTGTATAAGGGAAAGTCAAACGCAACCGGCACCTACGAGTCACCATCGTCCCAACAGGAGACAGAGGCGCATAGCAGCCCGCCTTCGCAAGGCCGAAGCTCAAAACGCCAAAGCCCCGATGGCCTCCTCAACAACAGAACCTCAACCCAGCACCTCTCGTGGTTCAGAAATACCGGGGAACCAAACCCGAATTGATTCCAGGAAGGCCCCAACAACCAACAACCGAGGGCCTCCTTCCAACAAAGTCAGTGCCGTAGCCCAACCCTCTGTACCGAACAAACGTTCTCGTCTGGACGATACTAACTCTCCAAGGGGGGACCATAAGAGGGCAAAACTATTGAATCGGCCTAAACCTACCACATATGCCAACGCCGCGAAAACTGACCCAGTTGTAGCAATAACATCCGTCACAACAGGGCACATAGACGCAAATGCAGTCCAGTTTATACAAAACAAACTTGAAGACAAGCTGGTGGCCGCTATGCTGGCTGCTATAAGTGAGGAGAGAGAAGGGCCTGCTTTTCTGGGCAAGCCAATCTATTACGGGGGCGTCCTGAAACTGTGGTCTCCAATCTCAACACACTTGAGTGGCTAAAGGCAGCGGTCCCAGAAATAACACTACCAAATGGAGACAGCCTGACTGTAAAGAACATGTGGGAAGTCCCTAACCGCATAAGGTGCGGCATCCTGCTGTTTGGAGGGACACCAAGGCGATCGGTGGCATGCTTAGGTTCCAAAATTCTTGGGCCGAGGTAGACTGCTGGTTGTTACATGCTCTCCACCATCACAACGATGACACATTCATCATCGTAAGCGTTCCGGAGGAGAATATCCCCAGAATAATGGAACATGAGCGCCGACTATCGTTTATGCTGGGCTCAGTTTACATGTAATTCGCCGTCGACGGATACGTCTGAAAGGACATCATCATCACATGAAATTCCAGGGGCCAGGTGGAAAATTTATTGAGACCCCCCCCTCCAAGGATGCTAACGATGAGGCTACTATTCAACCTGCAGAGCCAAACGAAGGCCATAACACTGCACCACCGGAACCGATGGAATCACAAGGCAATAACCCAGCAGACGGAACCTGTGCCGCAAGTGTGTGCCCCTTCTGAGGAAGCGCTCGACAGCCTGAAGGAGCTCGAAGAGCTTATGGCTTCGGGCACCAAGGGCGATGCCAACTGCACTAAGGGTATCGAAGAACTCTGCATCAGGGACGGTGAGGAGGGCTTGCTATCCAAAAATGGCATCCCCTTCTATGTGCAGTTTTATACAAATAAACCTCCACCATAGTGAAACCGCAACGGCTCAACTTCGGAAATGGTTGGAGGTTAACTCTACTGCTCTCGCTCTAATCCAGGAGCCGTGGGTTAGACGAGGCCGCATTTGCTATCTCTCCAATATTGGAGGTGAGCTCATACATTACTCAGGGCCAGAACAACCTAGAGCCTGTATTTACATTTCAAATAACCTACATGTGCAATCCCTAACAGACTATTGTTCCAGAGATTTATGCGCTATAAAACTACTGGACCAACATACTCACCAGAATGCGATAGTGGTCGCCTCAGCATACATGCCGGATGGAGAAGAACCACCGCCAGAAGCTCTCGTCAGACTGGTGAACTATTGCGAGACCACCAAGAGCGAGCTGATAATAGCTGCAGACTGCAACGCACATCACCCGCTCTGGGGCATGCAGACACCTAACGAAAGAGGTAAGCAACTTACTGAATCCTTTTCACTACTAACCTTAATATTTTAAATGTAGGGTCAGAACCCACCTTTATTAACAAGAGGAGCAAAACAATTATTGACATTACCCTGGCAACGGAGGGTATGTCTAATTCTATATCCAACTGGCATGTCTCGAAAGAAGCATCTTGCTCAGATCACAGATGGATACTCTTTAACCTGAAGGTAAACACTACTAAACCGTCTCCCAGGAGGAAACCCCGCAGAACGAACCTCATGCAATACAAGATGATGATGGAATCACGTCTGAATGAGGGAACACTCTCTGACAAGATAATCGGCGCAGATAACATCGAAAATCAGTGATCTTATGATAGCCAGCTATCACGCTACATGCCCCCTCATCTCCCCCCAATCTAACAAACCTAAACCCCAGCCATGGTGGGGACCTGAACTGGAAAGGCTCAGGAAAAAAGTGAGGAGACATCTAAACCGCGCAATGAACACAGGCGAACAATACGACTGGGATATCTACAAGGAAAGTAAGTCTGAATACAAGAAACGCATCAGATACAGAAAATCTGAAAGTTGGCGTAAATACTGCAATGGCATTCAATGCCAAAACCAAGCAAACAGGGTAAGAAGAATGGTCTCCAATCAACCTAGACACATTCTGGAATCCTTGCGAAAACCTGATGGTACTTTCACTAACTCACCAGAAGAAACAGAGCGTGTATTAACAGAAACGCACTTCCCAGGCTGCAAAATAACGCAGCAAACGGAGTGGGTGGTTGAAAACACAACTGCTGAAGAAGCTGACTGGCAACTGGCCCATAAGGTTGTGACGAATGATAAGACGAAGTGGGCTATAAATTCCTTCCACCCCTTTAAATCGGCGGGACCGGATGAGATCTTTCCCGCTTTATTGCAATGGGGAGGAGAGTCCCTTCACATCCGGTTAACTAACATTTTCAGGGCATGTCTTGCGCATGGATACATCCCCAGGAAATAGAGAGAGGTGAAAGTAATCTTCATACCGAAGCCGGGTAAAAGCGACTACTCTAATGCTAGATAATACAGACCCATCAGTCTCACCTCTTTTGCCTTGAAGACCCTAGAAAGACTGTGCGAAAGAGAACTGAGGGAAAATTACCTGCGGAATATACCCTTACACCCCAATCAACATGCGTACAGTCAAGGTAAAAGCACTGAATCTGCACTACACGCTGTAACGAACGTTATAGAAGGTGCACTTTCGGAAAAGATCGTTTGTCTAGGAACCTTCCTGGATATCGAAGGAGCTTTCGATAAGACAAAATTTACAAAAATGAAAGAAGCCCTACAACGACATGGTGCATGTACAACTCTGACATTATGGATTGAAAACATGCTTAAGCACAGAGTAATTTTACTCGATGAAGGTGAAACGCAGAAAACTATAGTTGCCAAAGGCTGTCCCCAAGGAGGCGTAATCTCACCTCTTCTATGGAACTTGGTTGTAAATGATCTGATTGCCACCCTCAACGAAAACCAATGCATAGATAACGACCTGACAGTTAACCCAACGAAAACGGAACTGGTATTGTTCACAAACAAAAGAGTTCTAGGTTACTAATTAATACTACTACTCTACTACGTTACTAAATAATTACAAACTGCCGAAACTGTTTAACACTGAACTCCAATTAACAAGCGAAGTAAAGTATTTAGGCGTAATACTTGACAGCAAACTAAACTGGGGCGCCCACATAGATGCGAAGATTAATACGGCTACAATATCCTTCTGGCAATGCCGTAGAATGATAGGGAAGACATGGGGTCTTGCCCCGAAAATCGTACTATGGCTTTACAGCTGTGATACGGCCTGTGATATGTTATGGTGCAATAGTTTGGTGGTCACGCACTAGACTTAGAACCACGTGTAATAAACTACAACGATTTCAAAGACTGGCATGTATGGCTATCACAGGATGCATGCGAACTACACCTACTGCAGCCTTAGAAACAATGCTTAATCTTCCGGCTCTACACGTCTTTATAAAACAAGAGGCGGCCTCCGCCGCAGTAAGGTTGAAGACACTAATTCTTTGGAGAACCAATCAACCCGCACACCCAGAGGTCCTAGCTGAGGTGATTGAAAAGGAGCCTCTGCTGCTCGCGGTAAGTGACAGGTCTCCAAAGGAATACATATTCGATAAGAAATACAAAATACAGTTGTATGAAGAACCAAAAGAGGACTTTAATGTTAAAGACCTCAGGATTTTCACCGATGGCTCGAAAATAAGATCTGGTACAGGATACGGAGTGTTCTCGGAAGATCTAAATATAAAAATAGCCGCACCACTAGGAGCTCAGAACACTGTCTTCCAAGCAGAGTGCATGGGTATCATAGAAGCGGCCACAGCTACTTTGGCACGAAAGGTAAAGGATTACTCAATCCGCATCCTCTCAGATAGCAAATCAGTACTACAAGCTCTACAAAGCAACACTATCACCTCAAAGCTAATATACGACTGTCACCAGTATCTGACGGAGTTATGTGCAAATGGCAACCAGGTAACTCTTCAATGGATAAAAGGTCACAGTGACTCACGCGGCAACGATGCTGCGGATGAACTGGCCAGAAAAGGCTCGGAGATGATAGCAATAGGACCAGATCCAATCGTCCCCCTCCCCTCTAGATGGCCTACAATGGTCATACGAGAACATACCAAGGAATTACAAAGTAAATACTGGACGGAAGTGAGAGGGTGTAGACAAGCAAAAGAGGCCCTACTCCAAGTAGACTTCAGACTCTCTCGCAAGCTACTAAAACTCCCACGCCAAAGATTACGTAAATTAACCCATGTTATAACGGGCCACGGCCCTTTTAACAAACATCTGTTCTGCTTCATAAGATACATAATAGCTTTAAGGGTAAATGTATACACTTCTATAATAAAGTCCCAGCCACTGTTCAGGCATTATCTATAAATAAATTTAAATGTTTTATAAAAAAAATGGCTCTGCCGTAAATCCTATTACTCCACAGCTGAATATCTAAGTGGTCGGACAGCCTGGGACTAGATAATGATTATTTTATAGCGATAGAAATGACTGTACAATATTGTATATTTTTATTGAAAAGAGCGCAAAAAAGAATGCTGGGAGAGTTTCTTGCGTCCGCTTCATCTCTCTCAGAGCGCTATTTGTTTCCGAAGCGGTAGTAGTGTCTAGTATATTAGAAATGACATCAAAAATAATTCTAAAGGAATCAATTTTGAGAAAATAATTGCCTATTTATGCCTTTAACATGCTAAACACAAAAAGGCCCACACATTAATTGTCGCCACAGTTCTCTTGCAGTTTTAATGGTGCTTCTTTTAATTAAGTACATATTAACTTTTATGGAAAAGAAGGACAGATGAGCGTAAGGGTCACCTGGTGTTAAGTGATCACCGCCGCCCACATTCTCTTGCAACACCAGAGGAATCACAGGAGCGTTGCCGGCCTTAAAGGAAGGTGTACGCGCTTTTTCTGAAGGTCGTATTGTCCCGGACACACCGCACAAGGAAGCATGTTCCACAGCTTTGTGGCATGTGGAGGAAAGTTCTTGTAAACCGCACTGTAGAGGAACACCAATCCAGATGGTGGGGATGATATCCTAATTTGTGGCGTGTCGTGCGAAGGTGGAATTCTGCGGCAGGAATCAGGTTTAACAGCTCTTCGGAACACCCGTGATAAATGTGATAGAAGACACACAATGAAGCGACGTCTTTTCGCAACGCCAGGTGATCGAGCCGTTCACAGAGCACTGGGTCCTAGACAATTCGTAACTTACGTAAATCTCTTATTTGTGCTGCATTTATTCTGTTTTCATTTATTTTCTGCCACGATCAACATTCACTACTATAAGTTAGAGTAGCAATCAACACCTGTTATTGAACAACACCCATAATGGATGTAGTTCCTGAAAAACATTCCACGCCACATATATCACATTTTAAGGAATTCGTGTTTAAAGTTTTATATATGTTAGTGTATTCCAGATATGTGGGTTGGGCTACTAAGTCATGATGTCATTTTAAGAGTGATAGTATGGCTGTAATTTTTTGTCAGTCCGATAATATGAATCACGTGACCAGTTTTGTGTTCTTAACTCAATTTCGACATGATTGTGCGTTCCAAAACACTTTTTCTGAATTACGTCCCATTAAAACATATAAACACGATATGAGTTGCGGCCCCGTTGCGGCAGACATAGATTTTGTGACAGTACACAAACTGCTATTGGCTCACCGCAATACATTGAGAACTCGCATAGTAGCTGCCGTGGATATGACGGAGTCTCGCCTCGCCTGTGTCGGAGAGTTGGCTGGAGGAGACCTCGGATTGGACGAGGCCGACGTCGCCACTGCGAACGCCGCAGCAGCCGTTGATGTGCTACTCCTGGATGAACGCAACATTAACATTAAATATTGAACATCTATAATTCGATAATATTCATGAAACATTTAAAAAAATAGCAGTCTTAGCACCTACTGATAATAGAAATTAAATGAGTATACATCTTGACGAAAACCAAGCCGAAAGAGTTAATGGATTTGATATTATCTCATATTACAAAATATTATTTGGTTTATAAAGAAAACTAACTTCTCACTGGAAAGGTTATGAAATTGTTAACGAATGATGTTTTGATTGATGTAATTTCATTTACCGAACGACCAATTCAATTTGAATTCTATTTAAGGTGGTTCACCTTACCTCTACATTTTTCGGGTTGATGGTGTGAGCTAAGAGGGCGGTAGTACCCTTGCACACTCCGACCCTTATTGTTGTTGTGTTCCCTACCCATCCAACTACTTATAGCACGTGGGCCATACTGAAAGTTTCATCACTGGCCATTAACTCGAGAAAATATTCGTGTCATATTTTTTTGTTGAGGCTTAAGTCAACAAAAACTTGTCTCAGACTGCAATAAGTATTTGGTGATGAAGCGCAATCTTGTAGCACCATGTATTTCTGGTTCAGTGAATTCAGAATTAGACGTGATGTGGACGTGATGATCTCTGTGGTGCTGTTACTGGATCTCATATTGGTACCATACAGTAACAGATTGAAAATGATAAAAATACCACCATATCCTTGCGACTGCATTTGCTGACATGTATTTTTGTAGTATATAAGCATATGGAGTATTGCCGTAACATAATATAAAATATATAAAGGAGAATAGTCATTGGCTGTATATAATATTGTCACCGGTAGCGAAACCTGGGGAAATTGCTATGAACCTGAAAGAAAAATCTAATCGGCGGAATGGACCTTTCCTTTAGAAGATAAGTAAAATCGAAGCATTGTAAGAAAATGTTTCTTCTGTTTTTGGAAATTCTGAACATTACAGAAATCTCTTTAAATCAAAGGACAGCTACTGCAGTTTAGTATGTGAATGTGTGTTGAGTTTTTTGAAACAAAGTAGTAGTAAATGATGATAACATGTCTTTACATTTCACTAAGGTAACGAATGAGTTTTTGAAGGAGGTCAATGAGTCCAGATCTTTCAGTATGACCTTAGCATCTCTCCATCTTCAAACTGCATTGACTACCTAAACAAATTAGGCATGAAAAATAGAGTTACTCTCAGATGAGTTCCAATACATCCCCGACTCATAGGCAAAGAAATGGCCGATGAGCTCGCAAGAGCTGGAGCTAAACCAGTCCCTATGGTCCGGAACCTATTTGTGGACTACCTAAGAGCGCCATTCGTCACACCCTGAGAACCCATTGTCAACAAGAAGCATTTAAACGCTGGAGCAACTCAACAGGTTTAAACCATTCCAAAGCAACCTAGAGCAGGAAAAACCTATGCATACTCACCAGGATGCTAATTGGGCACTGTCGCCTAAAAAGCACCTTAGCGTGATCGGAACCAAAAAGGAACGAACTTGCAGATTTTGCCTTGAGGCCGATCAAACGCCTCTTCATCTCCTATGCGATTGCGGCCCACTAATG
This sequence comes from Leptidea sinapis, assembly GCF_905404315.1. Lineage (NCBI taxonomy): Eukaryota > Metazoa > Arthropoda > Insecta > Lepidoptera > Pieridae > Leptidea > Leptidea sinapis. Next base: position 15,743,365 of record NC_066271.1, on the reverse strand, counting down.
CATAAGCTTAACAACATCCTTGCCCACTACACCCTGATCCTAGGTGCTTTTTGTAATATTCGCTTCAATAAGATACTGCGGTTCGTAAAGACGGCATTGCTTGACGACGAGCTATAAGTATGAGTGGCGAACACAATAGTTCAATTCTGGACACGGTGTTACTAGGACTCATTAGGACCAGACAAATAGCCACCCTCTCCAAATAAATAATCGTTAATTTATTGAAATATGAATTATAAAAAATCATGCAAAAATCTTGTGTATATGACAAAAAAGTGTAGTAATAAATATGAAAGTGAAAACTATGAAATTAAATAGGAAAATTACAAAATGGACACTTTGCATGCAGAAGGAAAATGAAATATTGAATGAAATCTTAGGCAAAACGAATTAAGAATTAAGTATAAAATATTGACATAAGTATTTGCCTTGCCTCTGCTTCCACCCTAATCCAATGACAAATACATAATATTTTCCAGGTCAAATAAGCGAAACTCACATTTTACTTATAATTACGATGAGTATATTTGTACTAACAAAAGTCTAAAAATATTAAAAAAAACATAACGTGCAGGAGTTCACATGCAATATTAATATATAATAATAATTGATATAAGTGAAATAGTGTAGACATAATATGCTGGATAATATTTAATATTATATGTCGTATTAATTAGTATGTAAGGTTTATACGATAGGTCATATTACATAATATATTGGAATCTTGGATGGTCCTAGTGCTGCCAACTTTTTATATTTTCTTATTATTTTAGATATTTATTTGTTACTTAATATAACTTTTATGAATTTTGTATATAAACGCGTTAATATCTAAATGAAAATCATTTAGATATTAACAAAAAACAGTTGACAGCTGTTTAACAGCATAGATACTTAATTCTAGAAGCAGTTATCCCAGGTACTTGGACTGTACACCTGTATGGTCCTTCGAGCCGGATATAATTTAATTAGAGATAGCTACTTTCTCAATAATAAGTTATTTCGAGAAAAGATAACTATTTTATATTCACGTTGGCAACACTAATAGATATTTTTATGGATCATCAAAATCAAACATAAAGTAGGAAAATCGTAAACAACGTAGTACGTGTTAAAGGTTGCAAAAATCTAGACAAGCGAATATCAAAATTTCTCTATTGACTATGGTCTACATCCTCTCTACTCTTTACCTCCTCTCCCACTCACCACATCACGTCTTTCCCAAAGCTGTTCAATTAAAAATGGAAAAAATCGCCGATTATCATAAGAATAAAATCAGACAGTATAAATATTCTAAGGATGAACATGTAGACGATACTTTGCATAAAAAACAATCATTATCAGGACAATAAGAATATTCAATTCAATCAGCGCAACTAAATATTTATTAACTATTCACATGAAAAAATCGATCAGAAAATATTTTAATATTGTTAATTTTATCAGTTAACCACAAATGAACGTACGAAGACGTGTTATAAATTTATCCTGTAATGTGCTGTTATGCATAATATCGACTTTGTGTAAAATTTGGGGTCATCGTGCAAAGCGATCTTACAATTTTACTCAATTTGACCGTGGAATGAGGTAGAAGATGATTTTATATGTAATACATGCAAACATTGAGAGGAGATTCTGAAAGAAATTACACTATTCAACTTTATCTTAAATGGAAACAGTTGGGGTGAATAAACTATAGGTAATTAAAGAAACTAAGGTTATGTCAGAGTACTAGTTTATCTAAGAGATGTAAGTAAAAAATAAATAAACAGAGTATGCCTGAGTAGTAATCAAAATATACTTCAGGTCGAGTATATTTTTGGACGCCAATATCAATTATTAGGTATTTAATGTGTTGAAGTAAAAAAGAAAAATAGAATGGTTGAGATTGCTTGTTTAGTCAATCGTATAGGATAACGATGGAATTATTTAGTAGGTTTAGAGGTGGGTAATTGTCCAGGGGCAACACACGGCAAAATAAACAACGAAATATTATGTTAACTTGTAATTATTATGACGGGTACTCACGATATATATTATATATATTTTATACCGATATTTCGATCCAATTTCTGATGTCGTCAGTAGTGTGTGTCGTGAATTAGGGAATCAAAGACCAAAACGAACTAGGCGCCAAGTGGACAGATTGATGTACTATTAGTCTCGCCGCCCCCGCAGTTCCGCCGTGATCGACATCAAATATATAAAATATATATATCGTGAGTACCCGTCATAATAATTACAATGTTAAAGTTCCGCGATGATAAAACCTTAAAACATATTATGTTAACTTATTATTAATATTCTTTGACATAGAAAACTTATCAAGCCATAAACCATAATACTGGTATTAGAATAGTCAGCTTAATTTTATTTCTTGATCGGTAATATTTAAGTTTAGTTTAGTTCCAGAGGAATTGTTACCTTCTGTGTGACTGACGGAACGATGTGATCACAACTCCTGCCTTCGACTGACTTGTTTCACGGCGATAGTTCTGGATAGAAAAAACATTTTTATAATATTTAGCTTCGGTAATGATTGCCTGTTACAATTATTCACTACATTGTTCAGATGCACGCATAAAACTTTTATTTATTTACAGATAATGCGGATTGTTGTATCTACAGCTCTTAGAGTAGGTATTATTTTGATGTATTTTCATGTTATATTTGTTTTTTTGCTTTCACTTTTTACCTTGTGCATGCAAATATTATTTGGCTAATAATATGCTAAAGCCATAATACTGATCGGATGGAGCGGTTACAAGTTTTTTGCCAATTCTTCGCATTAAATCTCAACTTTTCGGAAGTATTGGTAAATATAGTAATTTATATAACTATCTGTTTACAAGAGACGGAAGATATGAAGGTGATATTGAAAGGAGAGTGACTGCGGGAAATTGTGTGAATAGAACGCTGCATGCCTTTATAAACGGTCAGACTGTGCCAATAGAAGCGCGAATGGCTGTACATAATGGAGTGCTTGTCGCCACGTTAATGTATGGAAGTGAGAGTTGGGTATGGCAGAAGAAGCATAAAAGCAGAATTAACGCAGTTGAGATGCGATCACTGCGTAGTATGTGTGGGGTAAGACTGACTGATAGAATTCCGAATGCGGTAATACGAGCGCGCTGTGGTTTGAAAAAGGATGTTGTGACAAGGACTGAAAAAGGAATGCTTAAATGGTTTGGACACGTGGAGCGAATGAGTGAAGAAAGAATGACGCATCAAATATATAAGGCAAGTGTGAGCATGTAGAACATTCGTCGATCAAATTGGGGACGTTTTGAGAAAAGGAGAGGTCCGAAGCACCCGCAACCGGCGAGCATGTATGAAAAGAGTAATATATGTAGAGGAAGCGCGTGAGGTTTATAAGGATAGAAACAAATGGCATTCTATTGTCTCTGCCTACCCCGACGGAAACAAGGCTTGAGTATGTGTGTATATAACTATATAAATTACTATATAGCATATTAGATAAGCTTTGTTATTTGAGACGTTTGGTTTAAGTGTAAATTAAAAGTCTAAAATAGGAGTGAACATCTATTTATAGCAACAACAACCCTTCGGATAAAGCTTCGCAGAGATCTGTAATTAATGTGTAAAGCAATCCGTTTCAGATATGACATCGATGTTGTGAAGTATTACAGAGAACACATACAAGAATTCCACCTTCGCACGACACGCCACAAGTTAGGATATCATCCTCACCATCTGGATGTGTGGTTTTCTAGGAGCTTTCTTCCTCGTACTACTAATTTGTGGAATGGGCTTCCTTGTGCGGTGTTTCCGGGGCGATACGACATGGGTACCTTCTAAAAAAGCGCGTAAACCTTCCTTAAAGGCCAGCAACGCTCTTGTGATTCCTCTGGTGTTGCAAGAGAATGTGGGCGGCGGTGATCACTTAACACCAGGTGACCCGTACGCTCGTTTGTCCTCCTATTCCAAAAAAAAATGAGCTAAAAGACGTATCTTAACTTTGTTGCTAGTCGCTAGGAAGAGGGAATGCCACCCTTTAATGGGTGTATTCGTCGCATCAAGGTCAATGGAATAATCTGGCTCTTCGTTTTATTATACAAGCGTAGCGTTATTGTGTATTTTGTTATTTTATGAGCAAAGGTTTATGGAGCATAAATTTTTTATTAATTTTTTTTGAAGATTAGACAATTAGATGTTGGTTTTAATGTGAATAAAAACCTTACAGACAGCGTTGTCGTTCGCCATTAGTTAAAACTAAGATATCTAAAATCGTCGGCACATTGCCGTGGTATTTTCAAATGGAACAGAAAACCGTGTGTGCTTTGGACTACACGACATAAGTGATAACTTCAAAGTGATGTTAATAATCCGCAATATAATTAATAAATTTAAATGTTTTATATAAAAATCTGTAGTAAATCCTACTACTCCACAGCTGAAAAACTAAGTGATCGGACAGTCTGGGCCTAGATTATGATTATTTTATAGGAATAACAATGACAATACAATATTGTATATTTTATTAAAAAGAGCTCAAAAAAGAATGCTGGGAGAGTTTCTTGCGCCACTTCTTCTCTCTCAGAGTGCCATTTTTTTCTGAAGCGGTGGTAGTGTTAGCATTAACATCAAAAGAATTCTAAAGGAATCAATTTTGAGAAAAATAAATGCCTTTATGGCTTTTTTGCTTTTATTCAGATATGCGCGGTACAGTTCTGGCATCATGTACAAGAAGCCTTCATATTATTGAAAATGATTATATATATAAGATAGTTATACCTGCATTTGTGAAACTTGGGAGGTGACAGAAGTTCTCGGTTCGGAGCCGCCCCAGTGCCGCCGGCGCTCACTGTTTATTGATGTGTTGGTGCAGCGACGCTCACTAAAAAACAAAACATAAATGGTGTCAAATAAGGAAGACAAAACCTGCGCCAATTCTTTAATATTTAAATGCAGAGGTGAGATGCATGGTATGATGAGGATGAACAACACATTTATCAGAAGATTTTCAACCGATTTCCGTGAATCTTACCGTGTATATCGGCTAGGGTGGAGAATCGGACATCTATTTTTCATCCCCCTAAATGTTAAGGGTGGTCCCCCTGATGGTCCACCTCTTAATTTATTTTTCATTGAATAAATAGGTTTACAAAGTAATATTGTACAATTAAACTTATTATTTAATAGCCTGAGGGCGGTCGCTCCATTCCCAATCTGTCGTATCATTAAGAAAGTCATTTATGTTATAGTAACGTTTACCACACAAACATTTTTTAACAATTGTTTTGAATAACGTTATACTTTTGTTTTGAGCATTTTCTGGGATCTTGTTGTAAAAGCATATACATCGCCCCACAAAAGAGTTACTCGTACTAACTCTACTTAGCCGAGTAGCAGGCATTATAAGTTTATGTCTGTTCCTGGTGTTAACATGTATCCTTATCAAATCCTGATATAGTTCGTTTCCTTAATTCTAATATAAATTCAGTCTATACTACCTACATGCATATTAAATATGTTCTTAACGTTGAGCCATTGAATGGTGGCCATACTGTGATTTGATACGGGTCGCATCCTGGTACTACAAAAGTCGTTGTATAACTTATTCCCATGCTTATTCTTTATGATAATAAGGGTCGAGACGAGCATAACGTTCAGCTGATGGTAAGAATTGATGCGCCTTGAAATTCTAAGTACTATTGCGCCAGACATAAGATGTTAAGTCTCATTTGCCCAGTAATTTCACTAGCTACGGTGCCCTTCAGACCGAAACACAATAATGTTTGCACGTTGCTGTTTCACGGCAGAAATAGGCACCGTTGTGGAACCCATAATCTAGCCGGCATCCTGAAACGTACCTGATAGATCTCCGTGCAGCCGTATCGGAAGCCCTGCGTGGCTCGGGCGGATGTCGACCGGCGTTGTTTCCTCGAGTGCCCTCCGACCTTCTCCGCAGCTCTGCCGCACTGCATCCGCCTCCACTGCTGGGCTGTAGCCGACGAGGACTCTCCGACATCGTGCGCACACGTTGGATATGAGATATACTTACCTACGAAAATGGAAACAATGTTTTAAAAGCGAGAATGAAAGAGACTTGTTGCAAATGCCCTATCCCAAAACAAGTCAATATTTACATCTGATTTCTGAAATGTGCACGTACATTTCTGTTTTCAATTTCTGACGGATGTAATGGATTCATCCTGATTTTGAGATTACTTATCCCAAGCTCAAGAGAGTCAAAGAAAATGTTTCCATTATAGTCGATCACAATACTTATATGATTTTATATATTATATTTTTTTGTAACAATAAAGGACGAGACGAGCAGGACGTTCAGGTGATGGTTATTGATACGCTCTGCCCATTACAGAGACTTGAGATATAAGACGTTAAGTCTTATTTGCCCAGTAATTTCACTAGCTACGGCGCCCTTCAGACCGAAACAATAATGCTTACACATTACTGCTTCACGGCAGAAATAAGTGCCGTTGTGGTACCCATAATCTAGACGGCATCTGACAGGCAAATGGTTGAAATAAATATTAAAAAGGAACCCCTTTTTTAATTCGTAAAATGGTGCAAACCGCTGTGCGATAGCGACACTAACCTCAGAAAATCTCTGTGATATTTTGAAATGTTCATTTCGCTTGGGTTTGTGTTTCTCTTGTTCCTCCTCTTTATATTTAATATCCTCGTCACTTTGATCCACCAGCTCTATACTCTCATCTTTCATGAGAGCAGCAGCCCTGTCATTATCTTTTATCCTTGTTGGTGAATCTTTGGTTGACGTCACCGTGTGTTCGGGGCTCACATGTTTTGGACTGCCGACTAGTGTCACCGAACTTATAGCTCCAGGAGATGATGGTGATGTACCTGCAAGTTACCATAGATGAAGGAGATATGCGAAGTTCTAATTTCACTGCGTGAACGTCACGATCTTTAACTTTAAACAAATTTAATACTTACTATTAGCGATAACAAAACATAAATTTGTGAATTTATACTTTTTTATTTGTTAACGATAAAAATCAGTCTAAGTTAAAGAAAAATAATAAAAAAACCTACTTAATTTACAAACAGTTTACTTTTTATTTATTTATTATTATGATACACTATTGATCTTACACTAAGCATAAATAATTACTATTCAAATTATAAACAATTAAATATTATAAATAACTAATAAAAGTTATTCATAATTTATAACTATGGTTCGAAGTGTAACATCTATTAAAGTGTCATTCATCATCATTCACAAGACAGAAACAGCAACACGTTAGTAAAAAAAACATATTGAATATTAAATAAAAAAAAAGATTAAGGTAGTTTATGACACCAGTTTTTTTAGTTCACTTATAAACTTTGACCCTTTATTATATCGGAAGATATCGATAGTGCTATTATTAGCTTGCAGTTTCTTATATGATCGTTTCATTCTGTTGAGGGGCGAATTTAAACCTAGGTTCGTTCTACTGTGTGAAAGATAGAAGGAGTTAGGATTGAATTAATGAAACAGTAAAATTCGTAAACGAACCAGGATGGTTTATAGTGCTGATGTGATGGCTGAAATAAATGTTCGCGGGACGTATTTTAGATAGACCAATGAGGTCAATAACCTAATGAGAGTGGATGTGGTAAATCTATATCATTCAATCGTGAACTGTGAACTACACTACTGTAGGGAAACTATAGATCAAATAACTTTTTCACTTGAATCAGTTCAAAATTAAATTTAGCACCCTATACTTATAGAGAGTCAGATTTTACTATCTATCCGAAAATTTATACATTTTAAAGCCAGGGGGCTATCGTACCCTTTCTAAGGTGTGGTATCATTTACAAACTCACTAATTTAGTTGTAATATTCCTGTCTAAATATTTTAACAATCATTTTGAATTTAGGATGTACGTTACACTGACCGGGACTACAAGATTATCAGTCCTAAAAGTATTTCAATAAAAATCACCCTATTTGCTAATTAGTTTATCTAGTGCGTAACGAACTTAGTACCTGTTGCTCCGCGATAATGACTTATAGAATTATTGTTGTAACTATTATAGGAGAGTTTGTAAAATTTTACTATCGTATAATCCTCGCTTGTTTTGTTTTTATTTTTAAATAATGATTATAGATAACGTAAATTTAAAGCCGTCTTGCTGTTGACACTCCTTCTAAAACCTTACGATAGTAATTGTCTCAGTTACTAAAGCACACTGAAATAATAATTTACTTAATGCGTTTATACGTTTGCTACGTGTCGATCGCTACGTTTCCCTTCCGAAATTGGCAAGTGGCCCATTTTTCGGATAGACGAAAACCAGGAATAGTGTGCCGTCGGCACACTATTCCCTCAACAAATTCTGACCCTTATTCTGACTATTATATGGTTTATTTTACATAGTCTTATAGCTTGTTCCAATAGCTTTCAGATTTTTTATTTATTTATTCAATGAACAAAATTATCTTAATATATGTAATAACAAAGATATACTCGCAAAACCTCTAAGGTTATTGTGCGAGCGGTAAGTTCGCATTACAATGATTATTTTATTTACATAAGACTTAATATAACATATAGTAGTAATATTTAAAATATACATCATAGGTATTCCTGGTTATTAGCGTCTAATTCTCTTTCTTCTCTGATTAGTATTTTTTTAGTTTTACTTTGAAATTTTTCTTTTGCAGATATATATCTATTAGATCATCAGGTAATGTATTTAATATCCTAGGTAATACATAGTTACAGGTTCTTTTACTATATACATTGTTATATTTAGGTAGACAAAACCTATTAAGGTAGGCTAGTTTCCTCGTATTTTGTTTTCTTTCAAATTTCTTAAGAATTACAATATGTGTTATTATATTATACAACTATAAAATAAAGCATTCTGCAACTAACAAGAGCGAATCTTATTTTAGAGTATATCGACATGATATTACAACAGGAAAATAGTTCTTGGTGGTTATTAGTAAATTTATATTTAACATGATTAGGTACAATGGTTTTAAGTAATCTTATTTGTAAGTTATGTATTTTTTCTAAATTTGTTTTATACGTTCTGCCATAACAGCACAACCCGTATCCAACAACAGAGACAGCCAGAGCAAGATATAGTAGTCTCAAGCTTTGTAGTTCATTTTGTATATAAGAATTGATAATCTAGAAAGTATTGACCTTAGTTTATTACATACAAATTCTATATGAGGACCCCACGTAAAGTTATCGTCTATAATTAGCCTAAGGTACATATTATGTTCTTTCACTACGTCCAGTGGTGTACAGTTTGTGCTGTTATGAATTGTATTATTGTGTTGACAGTCGTGACAGTGGGCTAATATCAAAGGTTTATATAAAGACTAGCTGACACGACAGACGTTGTTCTGTAGATAATAAGAAAAAAAACTGTTTTATAGCAGTTTGCCAATAACATTTCAACACATCAAGAATTATTTCGTAAAAAATGCTCACTGTTGTTATAATGAAATTGTTTCACAGTGGAACTGTCAAACCGTGCGTCACCAAATTCTCTCATAGAAAATATGTCCATACAAAACAAATATTGAAAAAAATAATAATAATAATAATGGGTCCCAAATCAAAATAAAAACTATCCTATCTCTCAAGTTGGACTAAACTGCACTCCATGAAGTAATCTCCATTTAAATCCATTTATTAGTTTAGGAGACCATCGCGGACAAACAACGTGTCACGTAATTTATAATTATATTAAGATTTGTTATGAGGGGTTTCTATGTACATTAACGCGTTAATGGCTAAACCAACATCGTGAGACCATTGACACATAGCGTCGAAGTCTTCTATCTGCTATTTTAATATCAGTGTCGGCCACAAATATACACGTGTCATCAGCAAACTGGTATACGGAACCGTGTTTGAATAACCTGCACATATTGTTTACGTATATAAGGTATTCGTTCGTTGCGATTATCGAGCCCTGAGCAGTTCCTCGATCAGTTACAATATTGTTACTGTAGTCGTCTCCAATCTTAACTCTTGTATTTCTATATGTGTGGTATTTTTTTAATAACTCTAGCAAGGGGCCTCGAATACCAGTCTGCTCAAATATTTTATATAAGACATCGTGTTGTAGCATATCAAATGCCTTGAAGTCAATGAAAATAACGAGCACATGAAGTTTATTATTCAAATGGTCATTAATTTCATTTGCAAATTGGCACAATAATGAAACAGTCACTCAAATCATCCTATTTTTTTTGCAATCTAATAATAAACGTAAAATAAAACGCGTTGACAGAACGCTGATCACACGCCGATCTGAGGCATACCGCGGCGCGGGGGTATTTGCCGATTTCTGGATGGTTAAATAACGCCACACGTTTATCTGTGCCCTTATTTCCCTTGCCATTTTTCTTTAATAGAAGACAATTCTTATGCTAATGAGCATCTTATTACTTATTTATTTACATGCGGCCACTGAGTATACAAGTAGAACGTTCTAGCTCATTCATTGCCCATCGTTAATTATATCAGGTCGAAACACTTAAGAAATTATTTTTAAATTAGGTTACATTACGTAACTTTATAAGATTTAGTTTTTACACCACGTTACTTTTACTTTCCTACCATTAAAAAGTTTTGCTTTAATTTTATATCAAAATATTTTTCGTGACGTCACAAAATGACCCAACGGAAGACCAGCGTTGGTTTTCAATTCATGCAGTCAGCAAACATGCTGAATTGGGACCATTTTTTTGAATCGTAATATACATTGCTATGCAGACGACAGCACTGGTGATGCCGTATACACGGGCCATGCAGTGTATGTGCCATGCATACTTGTGTCTTCTATCGAGTCCTCTCTCGAGAAGGTCGCGGAATGGGGTTAATTGAACCTTGTCCAATTTAACCCCCAGAAGACTCAAGTTTGCGCGTTTACCACTAAAAAAACCCCATAAGTCGTATCACCGCTCTTCGATAACACTTCCCTTAAAGCCTCGCCTAGTATCGGAATACTGGGTCTTGAAATCTCGAGCGATTGCCAATTCCGTGGCCATCTGGAGGGCAAAGCCAAATTGGCTTCGAAGAAGCTGGGCGTCATCAATAGATCACGGCAATACTTCAAGCCGGCCCATATTCTAGCGCTCTACAAAGCGCAGGTCCGGCCACACATGGAGTATTGCTGTCAACTCTGGTCTGGCGTACCCCAGTATCAGCTCGATCCATTTGACCGCGTGCAACGCAGATCAGCTCGAATTGTCGGGGACCTAGTGCTCTGTGAAAGGCTGGATCACTTGGCGTTGTGTAGAGACGTCGCTTCATTGTGTGTCTTCTACCGCATTTATCACGGGGAGTGTTCCGAAGAGCTGTTCAACCTGATTCCAGCCGCCGAATTCCACCTTCGCACGACACGCCAATTAGGATATCATCCCCACCATCTGGATGTGTGGCGGTCCTCCACATTTCGGTTTTCAAGGAGCTTTCTTCCACGTACTACAAAGCTGTGGAATGAGCTTCCTTGTGCTTTGTTTCCGGGACGATACGACATGGGTACCTTCAAAAAAAGCGCGTACACCTTCCTTAAAGGCCGGCAACGCTCTTGTGATTCCTCTGGTGTTGCAAGAGAATGTGGGCGGCGGTGATCACTCAACACCAGGTGACCCGTACGCTCGTTTGTCCTCCTATTCCATAAAAAAAAATCTTTTGTATTTGTACAAAACTACTTCTACGTTTCAAAATAAAAAAAAAATCTTTTTAATAGCTTGCTTAGTGGGCTAACCTGTGGCTGTTGTAGCGGTGCCTTTGAGAGTTTCATTGCTGGAGGACGTCGCCATTATCTTCGGTATGGTTAGATGACTGTTGTCCTCCTCAGTCTGAACGAAAACAACTCTCATAAAAATATGTACCGAACCTTTTAGTATTAGTATTATTACTAGTACCCTTTAATAATAATAAGTTTGTAAGGATAATGTTATGTGTAATGTGGTGGTACTTATTAAATAAATAAATAGACATTTACTCTTAGATTAAGGATTGGTCCCAACCTAAGAACAATAGCTTTTTATTGCGGCAACTATTAGATGCTTATGTACGTGGCACCTTGACACTCAATGGCACAATGCCATCTTTCAAATGTTGTAACATACACTTCGTGTTATTTTACATTGAAATTAATAAAATACAAAATACTTAATGATGATATGTGATCCCAGTGTTTTGATTATTTCTTGCAGTAATATTTTCACAAAGTTTAACTACGCTACCCCGCATTTGAGTTTCAATTATTAGCAAAGTTTAACAGAACATGTGGCACGTCAATGTCACACATTGTTCGAGACTGGCTCTAGTACGCTCATTTAGTTGGAGCGCAGTGGAGACCAATCCTTAATCTAAGCATCTACTATTATTCCTTGATCGGATTTGAGGTATATAGAGTGAACATGAAATGACTTACGGCCGTATCCAATATACTATCTACTTATAGAGATAAATTACTACCTTCAACTGTCAGTAATTAGCTGTCAATAATCTGTAGCTGTCCTAATATACCCAATTAGTCATTTTTATCGCCTTATATTGGGACGCGTGAATTGCAATTTCTATACAAATTTCTAGCGCTGGTAAGCTATACGTCGTCCCATTGACAGACAGCGTGTACGGATAAGGTGAGTTACCGTCGATAAATTTATTGGGACAGAAAAGTCAACGATAGTTACAAATTTTTATCTCAAGTTCTCTGAATATTGGGAACGTCCGTTAGTCACAGGGAATTATATCGGTGTTGAACCTGTTTCAGACATTACATTACATTAAAAAAGAAAATGTTTCGAGTTTTCTTAAGTGTTAATTCCGCCCAATTTCAAGAGCTCTTGAGTCTCGTGCCAGAGTTTGGCGATTCAACATCTCCTGAGGATGCCACGCTTACAGGCGAAACACGTGTCGAATTGTTTAGAGACAAATATTGGCGGAATTGACACTAAAGATAACTCAAACCATTTGCATTATTATGGATTTCCACAAAGTAACGCCCACTTTAACGATTTTATTTTATTACAAACACATCAATGTGTAATTGAGGTAAGAATATATTTTTTTCAACAATAAATTAAACATACACTGAAAATATCTTTTGATGTAGTGGAAGTTATGAAGACCCCACATGTAATCAAGCGTAAGTATTTAAAAGAATAGAGTCAAACCTTGCCAACGGCTGAGGGGCGTCTTGATGGTGCCATTAAGTACGGCGAGAGCTTATCATCGTCTTCACCTAATAAAACATGTTTTTGGATTAAATGACAGTTGAATCTTAATTTAATTAGGCACATTTGATTTAATAAATAAAACAAATCTTATAACTATATTTACAATACTACGACCACATAAAATTAAAACTATCATCACGTGGAAGCGTACCAAGAATACTGGCAGCATTACCGCGTTGGATAGCAAGGCTGATCCGTTGAGCGAAATAGCTGCCAGCGCTTGGGTTTCCAGTAGCCTTATTGAGGCGCGAAGATACTATTTTCAACATTCTCCGCGCCTCTGGGCCCCCCCGTTTGGTGTCTCGACACCAAGATGCATGACTCACTGAGGCATTAGGCTGATAAATTATCTAAACTAATGTGTATTCTGTTGTTACCCCTTATAACACGAATGAGATCCCTTCAAAATACAACAGTTCTACATGTATACCAAAATTATTCAACACTTTCAACCTTAAAATCTTTATATATTACGTATTTATGCCACAACTATGATTGCATTCTTACTTTTTCCTCGTGTAGTTCGCCAGAATCTGGTCTGCCAATCTCTTTCGCTGTACTCAGAACCGTAACCTAGAATAAAATTACAAATAAGCCACTCACGTTTCAGCGTTTTTAGGAATTAAAAAAAAAAATTTGGATCTGTGACTAGGTTACAACAAAGCTTGCACGTGATTACCCTACGTGAAACGCTAGATCAAGATTATAATGAATTAGCGAACGTTTGTAAAAGGGTAGGAGCATGCGAGTGTTAATAGCCTGCTGTACAAGAGATATTTTATAATTAAATGCACCTTATATCATATCCCTGGGAAATCGAAACAGAACCAAAGATCGTGGGAGATGATTGCGAAACTGATGTGGCAGTGGGTAGGGCACAGAGTGTTAATAGTAGGCAGTAAAGTCCTCGAATGGCGACCACGTACCAGAAGACGCAGTGGTGGTAGACTCCCTACAAGATGGACCGACGATCTGGTCAATATCACCGAAATAAGTTGGATGAAGGAAGCGCAAGACCGATCGACGTGGAAATCTTTGGGGAGGCCCAAAAGTTTTGTCCAGCAGTGGACGTCTTCCGGCTGATGTTAATGATGATATCATAATTAGTTACATAAATAGCTACAGCTCATACCAGACACAGTGCTGGCAGCACTGGTCTTCCTGGTGGCATCAGGCGGCGGCAACAGCTCCAGCTCCTGCTGTGACTGCTCGTAGAACACTTGCTTCAGAGCCTCCAGCACCGTGACGCCATCAGTGAACACGCGATAGGTTAGCAGGAACGTGTTTAAGAAATCAACTGACAGGAACCGGAGATCTGTAAAAGTATATATTTGGACTTGGATGTCAAAGTATATATTTGGATTTTTCTTTCGTTTAAGCAAAGCATTTTAATGCAATTCGATGATTATGGAAAAGGAGGGCAAAAGAGCGTACGGGTCACCTGGTGTTAAGTGATCACCGCCACCCACATTCTCTTGCAACACCAGAGGAATCACGAGAGTGTTGCCGGACTTTAAGGAAGGTGTACACGCTTTTTTTGAAGGTACCCATGTCGTATCGTCCGGATAAACTGCACAAAGAAATTAATTCCACAGCTTTGTAGTACGTGGAAGAAAGCTCCTCCTTGCGTAGGTGGAATTTGGCGGCAGGAATCAGGTGAAACAACTCATCGGAACACTCACCTTGATAAATGCGCTAAATTATTGTAATATCACTCCTACAAGTAGACATTGACTTGTATATAAACGGTGGTTGTTATATTTATGGGTTTTATAATATCACCATTACTTTACCAGTGAGAGGCTCCTTTGCTCAGATTGCCGGCTAGATTATGGGTACCACAACGGCACCTATTTTGCCGTGAAGCAGTAATGTGTAAGCAGTACTGTGTTTCGGTCTGAAGGGCGCCCTAACTAGTGAAATTACTGGGCAAATGAGACTTAACATCTTATGTCTCAAGGTGACGAGCGCATTTGTAGTGTCATTCAGAATTTTTGGGGTTTTTCAAGAATCCTGAGCGGCACAGAATTGTAATGGGCAGGGCATATCAATTACCATCAGCTGAACGTCCCGCTCGTCTTGTCCCTTATTTTCATTTAAAAAAAATATTATCACCATACCAGTGAGTCTCTGTAGCAAGCGCTGCGGTGTCGCGGATCTTATCTGCGGGACTTTGCACGAGTTTAAAGTCCTGCTGAAGCGTATGTCGACGTCGTCTGTGAACAGGGCTCGGTCAGATCTGCAGGCGGGGAGACTTGCTGATGCTGTGCCGCAGGAGCCACAGGCCCGCAGGAGCTCTGTCAGCGCTGCACTCTCCATGCACTGTGCCAGCTCGCTAGTCCACGCCGCCTTCTCCTCAAGAGTAGCGGCAACTGGAAGAGACATTTTAACAAGGTATATAATAGCTGGATTTTAACATTAATAATTTGAACAATTTGTTATTTTTAAAGTGATATCCGTCACTTCGAGGTGATTTTTATAAAAGATGCGGGACTCAGGAAAAAAAATACTAAAAAACAATTATTTTTGGTTGTTTAGTTAAGTTTTTTCAGATAATTGTTTAAAAGGCATAAAAGGCATAAAAGGCATTTATTTTCTCAAAATTGATTCCTTTAGAATTCTTTTTGATGTCATTTCTTATACTACTAGATACTACTACCGCTTCGGAAACAAATGGCGCTCTGAGAGAGAAGAAGCGGCGCAAGAAACTCTCCCAGTCTTCTTTTTTTTTGCGCTCTTTTCAATAAAAATATACAATATTGTACAGTTGCTATAAAATAATCACAATCTAGTCCCAGGCTGTCCGATCATTTAGATATTCAGCAGTGGAGTAATAGGATTTACGACAGAGCCATTTTTTTATAAAACATTTAAATTTATTTATAGACAATGCCAACAGTGGCTGGGACTTTATTGTAGAAGTGTATACATTTACCCTTAAAGCTATTATGTATCTTATGAAGCCTACTAGAATTAGTTACAAGCAATCCCTTATTTCTAGTGTTATAATAATGAAAATCACTATTAAGAGCAAAAAGGTGACGATTTTTGTGAGTGTTTAAATTTGAAAGAGCGATATCTCAAGTCAATGTCCTAATATTCAAATATTAGGGTTGAGCAGGTTATCAACTGTATATAAGATCCTGTAGATGAAGCCACAACCTGAGAGTTGAACAAGACATACCAAGATTTATGCTCGTGACTTCACTCGAACGGTTGGCACACTTGGATAAGCGCTCGGATTGAACAAATTACAAATTTAACTGAATTAATAATTTGAAAAAATTAATGTTATGCAAAGTAAAGGCAACGAAACGTCGAGATAAATATACATGTTAATTAATATTATTAAGTGCCAAACTAGGTCTATACAATACAGAGATTCAAATATTTTTCACCCCCTAGAGAGAACCTGTAATTGGACTAATTAAATTGTTTTTATAACTCCTATAAATATTTTTTATAATTATTATTTAATATATTTGGACCCGATGTCGGTATTCTAGCAAATTGTCAAGTAGTAGGTACATAGCTACTTCTGTAATATCTTTCTTACCTTCATATATTGTGATGCTTCCCTCATTAGTCAATTGAATTGCTAACAGCAAAAAATAGTAATAAGAAGACATTTTTGTATAATTACCCAGGTGCGCATAAATTTGTTCGCCCTTCACTTCGACGAGGATCTTAAAATCTTTCCCTTGATAATTGTCTCCTCCAGGCGAAGAACAAACAGAAGTCGTGTCTAAAATAAGATAATTTCTATGATTATATATTTTTCTTATAACTTTCATTATATTTACATAAAAGTATATAGGCGACCTAGCGGTTAGCGACCCTACCTACTAAGTTAGATGTTCGAATCCCGGTAGGTGCAAACATTTATATGATAAATATGGATGTTTGTTTCCGAGTCATGGACGTTTATATGTATGTATGTATATATTGTTGTCTTACAACCCATAGCACAGGCTATGTCTAATTTGGGGCAAGATAATTTGTGTAAAAGCGGGTCTATATAAGTACTTAGCCAGTATGACGAAGGGCAAGACATTATTATATTTATATCTGTAACAACGTCACAGATTGTGTATTTCTTTAGATGTATGAAATAATACCAACAAAAACTTTACTGCACAAAAATATTTATTGCTTGACTATTTTAACAGAAAACGATACTGGCCTGTCACTAATTGTATGAAAACTAGGTCAAAACCTTTGAATTTTTTTGAAAGGTGTCAAATACATTTCATTCAGTTTGTATTGATAACTTAATAATATTTGACAATAATAATAATTGATTGAAAATGGTATCCATATTATAATGATTATAAATAATATATTATAAGTATGGATTTAGCTCGGCGGCCATCTTGGATTGTACAAATAATCCCCAATTCCTTGTACGCTGTTCGAACGAGAATCATGGAATTGATAATTTTTGGAACGAAGTTCCTTACGGCAGGCTTGGAGGAGATAGGGATTTTGCTGCGGGACCGAACTGAAAAAAATGTGATAGTGAAATCGTAAGAAAAAGTCCGTGGAATAAAACCGTTAAATCAGACGTGCGCATGCGCGACAGTTGTAATACACAAGCGAGTAGTGTATATTTTGTAATTATTTCTATATCTACGTAATTGTATGTTGTCAAACAAATATAAAGAGACATATTTTGTTATTTTAATTTTGCTAATTTGGATTACGATTTTTTTTTATTTTACGTAATTTATTATTTCCTAAAATACTGAATATTCTAAATACTTTCCTGTACTTAAATAATAACTAACCTGAAAAATTTAAGAGAAAAATCAAGAAAACCTACATAAAATTTAACACGATTTTTTTTTTTTACAAATTGTGTCGATTCTACATTAGCCGAAGAACTTCGTTCCTACCTGGTGTCCCACGACACCACATCTTTTTTTTCCTTTTATAATGTCTTTCACTGCCATTTGTTGCATTTATTTATATACCCAACTTAAAATGTATCATGAATTTACACAACATTTCATAATGACTGATTTAGTATTTATCACGTGAAAGCGTGAAAAACAAGATCAAATCAGGGACGTCTTGAAAAAAGGCCAGGTCAAGAGTACCCTAAGCCGGAGAGCATGTATGAAATGAATAATGAAAGTGGACGAAGTGAAACAAGTATGTAAGGATCGTAGCAAGTGGAAAGAAGTGGTCTCTGCCTACCCCTACGGGAAAGAGGCGTGATTATATGTATGTATGTGTGTGAGCGGAACAAACAAACAAAATATAAGCTCACACTGTATTTATAATTGGTATTGCTTTTTTATTCAGTTATGACATTTTAGCTTCTAACACTTCATTTATGTATTAAATTGTTTTCTACTTTAAATGCGCGGTGTTATACAATTTATAGAAGGAACTCAATTTTTGAACTCGTATACTATACTTTTTTAAGCTATTTAAATAAATTATCATAATAATTATTAAAAATAATAGTCAAATAACAAATCTATATAAATGAATGTTAAAATTATTTATTTGTAAAAAATTAAAAATAATTGTCAATTTTTTTTAAATTAATACAACAATCTCAAACCTCTTTATATTTCTCTTCAACCTAAATCAAATAAGAAAATTGGGATTATTTGAATTGTAATTAGATTATTGAAATTCAAAAATGTTTTATATTACTTTGTATTAAAAATTACTTAATATTATTTTAAAAAATAATATGCTTACATGATGAAAGCCTTATAATATCTATAGTATTCATACAACCGTCATCGTCATGGTTGGAGGGGTCCTCGATCAACAGCGCATCGTGCAGTGGCAGCCTCCCTGATGGTGGAAGATGGAGACGTCCTCCAGCTGCTCGGGTGGTCAGCAGGAGATGGTTGCTGAACAGGAAGGCTTGTCTAGACTGTAACGTAGCACGACGACCCTTACCAACCACTTGCGAAAGCGTCCCTGAAAAATATTATTATTCTTTGAAAAAGCATATTCCTGCGGAGCATATACATTAATATATTGCTTTTACAAAAAAAGAAAATTGAAAAAAAATGAAAAGAAATTGCTAATCATAAAAAGACAGAAGAAGACAAGAAGAGAGAACAGATAGAAACTTCAAAAATACTTCAAACCAAGAATATAATTCTAACAATAACAAATATATGATATTTTATAATTAGAAACGTTGGTAAATTATTATGACTAGAAATTCGTCCCGATTTAAATCAAGCTGAATTAAACCATCAGATACAGAAATGAATCTATATTTTTATGTTACTACAATTTACGCATTTTTTCTATTTTTCATGAAAATAATGGACGAGACGAACAGGCCGTTCGGTTGATGATAACTGATACGCATTGCCCATTACAATGCAGTGCCACTCAGGATTCTCGAAAAACCCAAATAGTGCGTATTTGGGTTTGTCACCTTCACCACGTCACCTTGAGACAAGATGTTAAGTCTCATTAGCATAGTTAATTGACTATGGCGCCCTTCAGACCGAAACAGTAATGTTTACACATTACTGCTTCACAGGAGAATTACGCAGTGTATTATATTATAGGCCTCATCCAACGTTGGATGATGATGATTATAAATATAGGCAATATTTGTTGTTATATGCTATATATATATATATATATACATATATATAGCTTAAGCCAGAAGACAGAAGAAGAGTAGGTGTTATTATAGGCAAAAATTTATCAAAAATTTGGCAAAAATATGGCAAAAATTAAACAGTGTTCAGGTAACAAATGTAGTGTACCTTGCCGAATAAACACTTGGTTAACATCTAGCAGAATATCACATCCTTCAATTATCATCCTCTCCACAGCTAAGTTTTTACGAAGATTTTCTGTTTCGCTAACCTGTAAGGAGAACACTTATTAATTTATGTCATACTTAACCTTCTAATGCTGATAGAATACGTATTAGCCATATTTTAAGAGCAGGTGGTGCAGTGGTCATGGTGATGGTTTGCCTTGTGCTTCCCCAGGGCGTAAAATGAATAGGGAAGTCCCAGGCCCGAGGGTGTCGTAAGAGGCGCCTAAGGGCTTTTAGAAGCGGGAGAGTCACGCTGCCGTCTTATGTCTTGTCTTATGTTTGTCCTCCTCTCTCATAAAAAAGTGGTACTTTTACCAAAAGCGCAGGTCGGCGAACTCTCATATGTAGGTGTTGAAGTGAGACCATAGCTCTCTTGATGCTGAAGAGCATTATATTCCCATGACAATGTCAATATAATCACACTCCTAAGGCATCACAGATTGGCGAAAATTTAAAATTTTAACAGGCGCAAACTGTTTAATTGCTTACAATCCTCATTATTGATTACTAATCTGAATAAATGTACCTACATAAAAAAGTAACATCTATAAGAACAACTTTTATGATAGTAGTATACTAAACAAATGCATGATGCCGAGAAAAAACTTGTTTCACTGCAAAGAAAATTGGTAGTTGATAATAGCTCTGGAATGCTAACTTCGACCAACAATAAGCATTAGCAATCTACAAGTAAGACTTAAGGGTATGTGTAACAGGATAAAGTAGTGTTCATAGCTCCAAATGCTATATTTTCACCACAAAACTTGTCTAAAAACACCTTGTTTGCGTGTTTTCTGTTTACCCTTCGCCTTAAGGTAAGTACGTGTAGTTTATGTATTACTGTTCTTAAAATAATTATATACAATTTTAAAAAGTATTTATTCGGTTGAAAAATACAACGACGAAACATGTATAAAATTTTACGAGCTTTTATTAATATTGCGGTTCAAACGTCCGTTATGTACTAGTTAAACTAAGCCTAAACAGACAGTTATAGGGTTGACTTTTGTAGAAAAAAAATTTAGTTTAGAACATATTTCTTTATTATGTACATAAATATATAATATTAGCCATATTCTTACAAATTTGATCAAAGGCATCAGTATAAGTCCACCTATACAGGGATTCGTGAGACACTGAAGAGTACTCGGTACTCGATTTTCTTTCTAATTTTGTAATAAATAAGGTAATTTATTTTTAAACAAATTTCTGTATTATTTAATGAATAGTGAAAACTGCTGAGTGCGTGATTCATTCGTTACTTGAGCGCAAGCGGCAACAGGTCCGTGTAATTCGACCGTCCGTGCACTGTCCATGCGTTGTGTGATAAATTACTTAACTTTCGGTTAAGTTTACTAAGTAGTCAATCAATATTAATTTTAAATTTTATTTTTCTGCGTATATTATGATCGCCAAATATCGTGTCCTTGAGTATTGTAAGCGCCTCGCCAGTCATATTGTATATTGCGGCAGAAGTATGTGTGAAGTATAATAATAACAAAATAATAATATATAATAATATTGACACACTTTTACACAAATTATCTTGCCCCAAACTAGGAACAGCCTGTACTATGGGTACAAGACAACGAAATATTTAATACACTAAATATACTAAAACATACATAAATACATATAAACATCCATGACTCGGAAACAAACGGAATCAATGACTCGGAAATAAATGATTACACCTACCGGGATTCGAACCCGGGACCTCTAGCATAGTAGTCAGGGTCACTAACCATTCGGCTATATGGGTCGACAATACTATCATATAAAATACTGAGACGGACGAACATTAATTTACTGCTTTGCCGATTAGTACCTCATCATGCATTTGTCTGGAGAGCTCTTCAAGTTGAGCCCTGGCGTGCTGAAGGCTACGGCGCTCAACATGGTCGTGAGGAGTGTGTGCCAGCAGCTCGTGCAGTGTGATGATGTACCGGGGAATCTGGCACAAACATCATGAACTCATCAACTGATTTAAAAATGAACTGGCTATCAAAGAAAACGTTGAAAAATAAATGAGTATGAAATTTGAAAACGAAACATCTAGCCTTATCAATATTAATCTTCTAGAATGAATCATGTACAAGGAAGAATTAGTGGGATCAAATTCAAATTCAAATATTTTATTCAAAATAGGATGTGACATCACTTATTGAAAGTCAAAAACTACCACCCATTCCAAAATGAATGCCTCAGACCTGAGAAGAATGGGCGCAACAAACTCAGTGGACTTTTTTTTGTCATCGTAAAAATATGTTTACAAAGTAATATTGTACAATTAAACTTATTATTTAATAGCCTAAAGGCGGTCACTCCATTCCCAATCTGTGGTATCATTAAGAAAGTCATTTTTGTTATAGTAACCTTTACCACACCAACGTTTTTAACAATTCTTTTGAATAACGTAATACTTTTGTTTTGAACATTTTCTGGGATCTTGTCGTAAAAGCATATACATCGCCCCACAAAAAACTAAAAGACTTACTAACTCGACTTAACCGAGTAGTAGGCATCATTAGTTTGTCTGTTCCTGGTGTTAACATTATGGTTATGACAGTTTATGGCAAATTCACTTATGTGCCTATGAACATACATTACATTATCAAGAATATATTGAGAAGCAACAGTCAAGATGTTAATTTCTTTGAATTTTGCTCTAAATGATTCTTTAGGACCTAGGTTATAAATAGCGCGAATAGCCCTCTTCTGCAGCACAAATATTGTATTAATATCGGCAGCGTTGCCCCATAACAATATACCATAGGTCATAATACTATGGAAGTAACTAAAATATAATAGTCGCGCCATATCTGTGTCAGTAAATTGTCTAATGTTTTTAACAGCGTATGCTGCAGAACTAAGTCTGTTCGCCAATCTTTCAATATGGGGGCCCCATTGTCATTTTCAGTCATTGTCATTTTCAGGTTTTGATAATAATCGAATTTTAAAGGACTATCTTCATAATATTAAGAAAAAACTTAAGTCATACATTTTAATTCACTTAAAATAAATATAATATATACACAATACATTTAACTGACACTAATGTGCTGTAGTTAACGTAACTAGATTTAACTCATTGTTAGCATATATTACAATGTCGTTTTCTGTTGCTTGCAACAGCTAGCTAGCTATAAGTATTTTCTTTTGTAAACAATATTTAAATAAATAAATCAACATAACTCAGTAGTATCTACATATTTTTAAAGGTAAATCTTAAATTTCATTATTACCTAAGTAGATATATCTTGTAATAGTTTCTTTCACAAATACGATTGTCAGTAAAGGCCTCTATAAAATAAAATAAAATAAAAATATGACTTTATTTTTTCCTGTTTAATTTTATGCCTGTTTTGGCCCTTTTTATGGATTTTCGTACATATTTTAGTTATTTTACTTGCACATTTGTATGCATATTTTGGGCTTTTTTTGTAGCATATAATCCGGTCTCTAGTAATAACATTATTAATGCAAGCATGTAGTAGTTATATTAATAAGTCACATTTATAAAAATGAAAGGTCAAAACACGTATAAAAAGCTTCACAAAATAATAAATTAATTAATTTAAAAAAGGTTTATTAATAATTATAAGGTTAAATTTGACATGACCAAACAAATTAGTGTACATTGGTGTAAATTAGTGTGTTGGTTTACTGTGTAATATTATGGTTTTTGGAGTAAAATACCCGTAAGTATAACTTTGATATTATTTTACACTGAAGTCCGTAAGTATTTTGTAAGGTTATTGTAAAACTCACAGCCTTTGCTTTTGCTTTTAGTATTAGAATATTGGTAATAAACCAATGTAAAACAGAAAAGTGTACGTTATTGATAATGTTTGAATCGCAATTTTATAGGAACGATAAAAATAGGCGTGTGCTTTCAGAAAAAAAAAACAATTTAATACATGTGTTGATGATAATAATATGCTATGTGTATATACATTACAATGTCACTAAAACCAGGCCGTTAAATTATGAGAAATGATTGACGATTCACAATCTACCGGTTAATTTTTATATCACTAGTGAAATTGTAATATCACGACTTTGACAATATACCTGCGACATATATGTGCCTTGTCAAGCTATAAGTTCTGTTACAATTAATGAAGCATTTACTGTTTATGATGTAGATAAGTCTTGGCAATTAATAATAAATAATTCAATTCGTAATGATTATGTTTTACTTAAATACAGGCCTTTAATCGGTCTATCCACGAATCTATGGATTAATGCACAGTTTCCAAGAGGAATTTAATCACTAGCTGTTCAAGATAAATAATAATTAATAATTTATTTGCAAGAAGCATTGTACTTAAGATGTTAACATAATATTATTAATAAACCATTATGTTACATCAAATGGCATGAAAAATATGTTATACAATCGTCTACATGACCGTTATTGGCCCGAATACCTACTTCCCTTTTTGTAAAATTTCACTAAGATATCTAGAATTATTTCTTAAGCGACTCGATATTGGGGAGTCGTTTAGAGCAGGCCATGTCTTCTAAAACGGACTAGGAATAACTTGTAGTCTAATAGACTTAGATCTAGGCTAGACGAGGGCCAGTCTTCAGCTCGTTAAAAGGTTTTTAAATATTTTATGCAACTGTTGTGTAATAAGGGGCAATTATTAAAATTCACTTGAACATTATGTTCTTTTGCAGCGTTTAAAATATCCGGCGGTGTGCTGTCAAAACTTCAATCGCTCATTTTTTCAAGAAAAATGGCGGGGTTTCGAATAACCTACTCTTTTTTACGGCGCGCCACGTTCTGGTTGTGTGGAACGCGCGTAAACGAAAATGTTCTTTTTTTTAAATTCATACAGATACCACGCATCGAGCAATAAAAATGTGGCTGTTTGTTACTTTTTGTGCATGAAGGGATCGAAAAAAAAACCAAGGAGTGTTGTTATGAAATTCAATACAACATTACAACACTCGTTTGGATGATATAATGGTTATTACAACATTGGGTGTTTTAATGTTGGTAAAAAGCTAACTGTTTCAGAATCTTTAATAGAGGATTTAAAGCATGGGTGTAGATAAATAACTATTAGCTAACTTTTGTGGTTTATGAGATAAATTCCGCTGACGGACTAGGGGACAAGTTATTCAAGTGAGTCATCATCAAATGCCATTCTTGGTATCTATTTATTGTTTATAAGTGAGCTTATCAATCACCTGATGCATGGGATATGTGAGGAAAGTCTCCAGCGATCGACCTTGGCAAGCTGACTTGCTCTCCAAGCGAGCCAGAAGATGGGTGAATGGCTGAGCCTGCTTGCATTCAGTGAGCACTTGCAGCGAGTAATGGTGGTTCCTCACGTACTCCTGGTAGATGGTAAGCATGGGTAACAGCATGTCGAATAGATCTCCTGAAAATAAGTAATAAGTCCTTAGATATTTTGTCTATTGTCAGATAATATACACCCTAAAAATGGTAGAACATTCTTCACCAAGTAACCGATTCCGTACCGACGAACCAATAAGTTGTCTCATTAGATATACCTGACTAGTGGAATTGCTAACTTTCTCCAAGTGATACAGATACAGACGCGGAAAATAAAGCCTTTATATTATTAAATTATTAAAACTTTCGTGAGTCATTATTAACTTATTTATTAATACGGCTTTAATCACGTTTTATCTGTGTGCGGTTTCGGACCATTCGGAGGTCCTTAATCAGGGTGACTGTGGAGGGTTCGTGATAACGTTCCCTCTGATACTGCGGACTTGTGCTCGTAGTGCGCGGCTGGACAGGGGGGGGGGGCTGGACGTGCGACGAGCACGGTATCATTGACACTATGTCACTATTGGTGTCCACGGGTGCACAAAATGTTCTCACAATGTCCTCTACTTGAACATCGGCACTTTGGGTCTTGTAATTATAATTTTAGCAAATTAATTGCGTGTATTTTCAGTTTTCCAATTCATATGTAAGTTTATACGACGCTTTATAAGATCAGCAATGCTCTTGTGAATCCTGTGTTACAAGAGAGTATGGGCTGAGGTGATCACTAACCCGTGACCCGTATGGAAGTATTGTTGACAAAGAGAGCAAGTTTGACTCATAGTTTGTATGTAAAGGCCAGAGTCCAGAATCTCTGGACACCCGGTGATGCGGATGTTGCGTGGTTGACTCCACCACCATCCATCACAGGAGCCTGCTCGTTTGCCCCTCAAATATAAAATGACCTGTATCGCAGTCTGTGAGAGGATGACATGTCATGGATTTCCATAATTCTTTTCCGCCCACACTGCACGTAATAAATAATTAAGTTTCAGCCCAGTCGAAGCATCAACACAATATAAAGTAAGTTATTATGGATCTCGTCAACAACTAACAGATATATTATATCGTTAGTGATCTTCTCTCCATCCAGCCTAGTGAGCAGTCGGTCCAGGTTCGAGTCTGCTTGTATATCTATCTGATTTATCTCACAGGCGCGGAGTGAGATACATAATATTTGTCCTCCACGGCCTCCGCCCGGCGGCTTCGCAGGTAAAGTTTTCGAGCTACCAGCGTAGAGGAGTGTTTAATCGGTAGGGAGCGTCCGCGTAAACCGATACCGAAATATGGGCCCTATTTCAGGGCCTAAACACGTAAGCAACTGTCTACTCCAATGTCACGAGGGGCTGCTGAAAACCAGTGTTGTGTTGATGTCTTGACTGACCAACAATATACTGAGTCAGCTCCTTTTAGCAAGAAATCACGCTCACACCGTTATTTTATTTATTTTTAATTTTTATAATACACTGGCCTTCAAAAGTAAGTATCACACTTTTAAAATTGTTATAACGTTTTAAGTTCACAAGATATACTTTCGAAATAAAAAGGACTCCAAGGAGAATTTAATTTTGTACATAAAAACTTTATAGTCGGTAACCTTCTTTTAAGAATTAGGTGAAAAAAACTTCAAAATCAAAATTCCTTTTTCAAAGTCGACGTTTCCGAATTGCAATCATACCATTCACATTTTTCTTTCTGTTTTAAATTTTTTTCAAGATCGATGGGTCTTGTTTTAAAAATTTATGCTAAAAAGCACATAACATTTATTTATCATGCCTCTTTCAGTTGAAGAATGTGTTAGGATCATGGCTTTTCTGGAACTAGGCATCAGTATGCGTCGCACTGCAAGAATGGTGGGTATGACGGTACGAACGGTCCAGAAGGTAAAGCGAAGGTACGAAGAGACTGGACACCATCTGAGGAGACCTTGTAATGGCACACCCAGGTGTACCAGTGCCCGAGAAGATCGTTATATTATTTCCACTGTGTTAAGAAATCGCCACCAAAATGTAGTTTAAGTCCAGCTACAGCTACTTCAGACCCGGAGGGACTACATTAGTGACAGTACAGTGAGAAGAAGACTTGCTGAAGCAAATTTGAAACCCCGAAGACCAGCGAGTTGCCCAAAACTTGAGAGACAGCATCGAGTAGCGAGACTGCGATACGCCCGTGAACACATGTAGTGAGATGAAGAAGAATGGTCAAGAATTTTGTTTGCAGATGAGTCTCGATTCTCCCTTTACACTTCTGATGGAAGGCGAAGTGTTTACAGGCGACCTGGTGAGCGATACCTTCAAGCCTGCATCTCAGAAAGAGTCCAATACGGTGGAGGCTGTGTACATGTATGGGCTGGCATATCTTCAGAAGGTCGCACAGAGCTAGTAGCCATAGAAAATGGCACCCTCACTGGGCAAAGATATGCTCAAGAGATTTTTAATGAGTATGCAGGGCCGTATTTAGCAAATATGGGTGATGGATCAATACTGATGCATGATAATGCCCGGGCACACACGGCTCATATCGTACAAGAGTATATTCAGGAGGTCGGTATCAGCGTGATGACTTGGCCATCAAGAAGTCCTGATCTCAACCCGATTGAACACGCCTGGGATGAGCTTGGGAGGCTAGTCAGAAATCGCAGACCACCACCTACTACCCTCAGGGCACTAAAGCAGGCCCTGGTAGAAGAATGGGAGGATATTCCCCAACATCGGCTCCGAAACCTAGTGTTCAGTATGCCAAACCAGCTCGAAGCTGTAATCAGAGCTCGAGGAGGCAATACCAGTTATTAAAAATTAAATAATATGTAATACATTTAAGTTGAATTTTTTGACACTAAACTAAAAATGTCTATTTTCATTGTTTTATCTTTTTTAAGTTAAAAATGTTACTAATGTATAATTTTAGTTTCTAAGAATTAAAGCCTATAAAATTTGCAACAAAACGTTTTTAATCTTAAATCTCTACCTTCTATAGTTAAGAAAAAAAATTAATTTGAAAAGTGTGATACTTACTTTTGCAGGCTAGTGTATTTGTTAATTTATTTAATTTAGTATTTTAAGATATTAATTAGTATTATAAACTTGTGTTTTAGTGTGAATGTTTTTTATTACTAATAAAGTGTTTCTGCTATTTCTAAATGTATTTTCCTCCTCTCGAAAAAAAGTATTGGCCATCAATGATCGCTATAAAAGGTCCAGAAGATGTGTCAATACATAATCCGTGATTTGTCACTGCCTTTATATGTTCATTATAGACGTATATTTAAATTAAAATCGGTTATTTAATTCCAGAAGTGAGAGAGACCACTTAGAAATAACAAATCATTTAGGTGATCACTTTAAGGTGCCATTAAAATATAGGTACAAACAGTAAAAACTATAAAAGCCTAGCAATTTGCCGGAACCCTATCAAGACTCTTATGTTCACACTAGCTGACCCAGCAAACGTTGTATTGCCGATATTAAATTCGCGATACAAAAGTAAGGTTGATTTTAGTCTCACGCTCACCGTCAGCGCTCATAGCTCAGCGCGTAGTTTGTCAGCGCTGAGGCTCAGCGTGGCTCGTTTTAGTATCGTACTGACCGCCTTACTGTACAGACGACGACCAAAATGCAGAGTGTATTAATTATTGCTGCTTTGTATTATCTATCCCAAAAAATAAAAACCGGCGGCGACGAAGACTCTATGTTCATCCATTAATTGTGCAGAGAGCCGTTGCAGGAGACTTTGTCTTGTTATATGGCAGTTTGAGGGTTGACGAAAGTTAATTCTATAATTACTTTCGAATGTCAACTAGAACTTTTGACGAATTACTGGCAAAGATACAGGATAAACTGGTCCATTGCAGCTTACGACGTGTACCTATACCACCGATTGAACGACTAATGGGGACTTTAAGGTAAGAAAAAAACATATTTACTCGTTTTATCATTATGTTTAATTGTAGTAAAGTAAGAGAACAACATATTTATTATTATAATGTTTCATAAGGACAGTTAAAAAACAAAAATTAAATTATAATAAGTAATTGAACACATATAATTATTTATACATCAGTAAGTCTCTCTAAGATAACCAGAGTAACCACAATTCGCATTGTTGGTTTCGTACTCTGGGTAAGCTGGACTCTGATAATTGTATGATGATGCATATCTTCTCGCTTCGATGGAGTAAGAGCTATTTGATCTGTTGTAATTTCGAATATCCATGGCTTCTCGTAGCACTCTCGATCTAAACTCCAGCTTTTGTCCTACATAAAAACTTTTTAAAATTGGACCCAAAGAAGCGAAAAAAGCCAGGTCGTCAGCGGCAAGATCTGGGGTTTGGTTACTTGATAAAGTTAGTAATTCTTTTTCAAATGGAGAACTTTCTGGATTTGTTTTCGGGGCCCTTCTTTTTCTCTTTTCCAACCAAGGTTTTTGTGATGATGCTGAATCAACACCACGGTCAATCTGCTCACTGTGTTGAGTGTTTGAAAAAACTTGCTGCATTAATATATCAGAATCTTGAGTATTTTCTGAAGTCCCCATACTATCCAATGTATTATCTATATTTACTGAGGGTGAGGGAAGGGAAGAGTCATTCAGTGATTCATCAACTTCATTCTCAACTGTTGGAGCTAGGAAGCTTAATTCGTCATAATAGATGTACTTTTTGTATTTTGGTGCAGCACTTCCAGAGGGCATTTTTTTAATTGCGTTCTTTGTTCTAAAAAACGTGTCCCGGGCTGTTTTCCACCTTTGTTGAACCAGTTTTACTGAAATAATAAAAACTTTTTTTTTAGATTTCTTGCTACGGGTCGAACATATACAGATTTGCAGTATTCATTTAGGATGGGAATCGCAACAATCAGTAAGATCGTGGACGAAGTGTGTAAAGTTATATGGGAAATCGCTACACGATGAATGTATACCTATACATCAAATACTCCTGATATGTGGCAAAATATTGCTAACGGTTTTCTACAAAAGACCAACTTTCCAAATTACATCGGAGCTATTGATGGCAAGCATATCCGAATCGTAATCCAACCGGTGGTGGATCAATATTCTACAACAATAAACATTTTTACTCCATAGTTCTGCTAGCTATGTGCGATGCAGATTATTGTTTTACATTGGAACATATGGAAAAAACTCGGACTCGACTACATTCCAAAACAGTATACTATACAAGAGCCTCGAACAAAACACTTTAAATATTCCAGGACCAAAGCCACTGCCTGGAACAAATACTCCAGTTGAACATGTAATTGTGGGTGATGGTGCGTTTGGAATATCAAATAAAATTCTGAAGCCATATGCACGATCCAATATGACCCACAAGAAAAAAATATTTAATTATAGACTGAGCCGCAGTAGACGATACATAGAATCGACATTTGGTATCATGTCAAACAAGTTCAGAGTGTTTCATACACCTATTAATGTGAGTTTTGATGTTACAAAGAAAATAGTTAAAGCATGCTGCGTATTGCATAACTTTATAAGAATTCGAGATGGTTATCGTATTGAAGACACACTTACAATTGAGGGTATGGTGGACTTGCCAACTGTACCTACGAACAGGTCTGGACACGCTCTGCGAGAACATTTTGCCGAGTACTTCGTGAGCCCTATTGGAAGCGTGCCCTGGCAAGATTCGTGTATATTTTAACTTGAAAAGGCTTTGTCCTGTAGTGTAGGTATTCAGATAATAAAATAAGAAAGTAAACAAACCAAGTTGTTGTTTTTCTTCTCCTGAAATATTTTCGAACAATGCGTCCACAATATCCTCCCAGGCTTTGTTTCTTGCATCTTTATTTTGTAGAGTGGATCGGATGCATCTCACAATATCTTCCTCGGGTGTACCTCATCGATAACTCGACCTGTATCCACTTCGCGATTTCCCAAGACTGTACGCGCTGACGACGTCCGCTCCGCTCGACACAAGAACGCTCACAGAACGCAGAGGCGCTCGTGCGATCTGATAGCTACGCGGCCGTACGCGTCGCGCGTCGGCCTCGCGTGCTCACCGTGCGCGCTGATAGCTACGCGTTATTTAAAAACGCTTCCTAGAAGTCCATATATCTCGGACATCAGCGCTGATGGTACGCGAGCCGTCGGCTTAAGACTAAAATCAGCCTTACGGTTGATCGTAGATGGGTGAAAATTTGAATATGTATGTATTTTTTAATGCTGACTCATAATCAAACAAATTTAAAAAAAAAAATAAAAAAAAATTGGCGTGGACCACCCTTAATATTTAGGGCGACGAAAAATAGATGTTGTCCGATTCTCAGACCTACGCAATATGCACGGTCAAGCCGTTTCGAAGGAGTTTAACTACAAACACAGCGACATGAGAATTTTATATATTAGATTGAATTTATTGTTAAAAACATATCTAAGTAACAAAATAATGACATAAAATCGTTTCAAACCTTCCAATGTTACTCGTACGTAATAAATAGATCCCCTGCATAATTATTGAAAGGTTGCCATCAAACAGCCCACTTTTTTGGAAGAGAATTCGCTTAAAATTAAATACAACAAATCGATTGACGTACCCAAAACAAGGGTTGGCCACGACTCCATCCTCGAGGTGAGACCCTTGAAGAATATCTGGTGCAAGAACAACACGGTCTCACTGTTTAAGAATATAGAGTTGACATCCTCGTGGGTACACGGCGGTTTCTTGGAGCTAGCTGCCATCTTGAACGGACGCAGGAAGCACGTAACCTGATTGACAACAGTTAATATCTCAACCTCAGCCAGTTCAAGTGCCAAATTAAAAAAAATACTTAATTATATTTGATTTATTAACATACATCCTTTTTAATACCTACTGAACATCATAAGTACTTTAGGTTAATATCATTGTAAATATAGTCATAATTTAGTGTACATTTGTGTAGATAATTATTTCTTTTGTTTTCCTTTTTGTGTTTATTAATTGTTTGATTTTTATAAATTTAATTTACTCCAACTAGCCATAATATTAAGAACATTGTTTATTTCTCTTTAGTTTCAATTAGTATTGCATAAACATTTCTTTTTGTACCTAACATTGAATACCTCAAAGTTTTTCATAGTAAGATGTGGATAGCGTATCTGACTACAATTTTATCAGACATATATGTTATTTCTTTATGTATCTACTTTGTAAGTTGTAGTTGTTTGCTTTTCCTAATAAATAAAAAAAAAACTTTTTTGTAATTACAGAAATGTTCTGTTTTCTCTCATCTTTTCTCTTTCTTATCGCACTCCGCCTCGCCAATGCATAATAAATACACAAATAAAATTTGAAAACAAAAATTTTATGAACGATGGGGAACTCGAACCTGCGACCTCTCGCGTTCCGTGCGAGCGCTCTCCCATATGAGCCAACCGTTCGAGTGACGTATCGTTAATAAAATCTTGTATGCTTTGTTCAACTCTCAGGTTGTGGCTTCATCTACAGGATCTACTTTACAGTTGATAACCCGCTCGACCCCAATATTTGCATATTAGGAAATTGTCTTGAGATGTCTCAGAAGTAAGGGTTATCAGTTTAAAAAAATATAACGAATTGCATAATAAATAATCATGAATTCATGTACAAGCAACGCCCATGCGACATTCTTTCATTTAGTTCTGTCGTAATAATAATAATAATAAAATATTTTATTTGCAGCTAAAAAAACACACAAAAATTAAATTAAATTTGAAATTAAACAATAAAACGATTAAAAGTTTCAAGGACCGAATAAGATTTCTTTTTAAGTTACCCTCTTATTAAAAACAGCTCAAAATGAATCATTAAAATTTGGCTAACGTTAATCGTCTAATATTTCACTGTTACAGTAGAGATGATACACACAAACACTTTCACTGCATCCACAAATACATGAAACAGGTTTAAGTCCTTCTAAACACAAACTTTGCAAGTATACAATATTGACAAATATAAAAACATGCAAGCACACACTACTTATAGCACGTCCGGGACGAAGTCGTGTATGTAATATGTTTTTCTTACGGTTTTAGTCTCACATT
This sequence comes from Leptidea sinapis, assembly GCF_905404315.1. NCBI lineage: Eukaryota > Metazoa > Arthropoda > Insecta > Lepidoptera > Pieridae > Leptidea > Leptidea sinapis. Next base: position 15,710,000 of record NC_066271.1, on the reverse strand, counting down.
CTTTTCAGTTTGGTCGCGCAGCTCAATCCAAATCTCCTCCAAGCCTGCCGTAAGTGACTTCATTCCAATAAAAAACCCATTGTGCAAAGAATAAAATGGCTTCCATTATTCCTACTTTAATTATTCAAAGTCTCTTCGTAATTCATTAGTTCCATATAAATGTAAATTTTAAATTTACCAGTGGGAGGCTCCTTTGCCAGTGCAAACGTTAATAGTAACGGCTAGATGATGGGTACCACAACGGCGCCTATTTCTGCCGTGAAACAGTAATGTGTTTCGGTCCGAAGGGCGCCGTAGCTAGTGAAATTACTGGGCAAATGAGACTTGACATCTTATGTCTCAAGGTGACGAGCGCAATTGTAGTGTCGCTAAGAATTTTTTTCAAAGAATAAAATGGTTGATCAAAATGTTTGCGTAGCTTTGAAAGAAGGAGTAGTATAGGTAAACTTTATATTCTGGTAAGTAAATTACACTTTCTCCGGAGAATTGTTCAGCCTTAATATTTTGGAAGCCATAAGACTGCAAAAATTATACCAACTACAAAAAACTTGACCTTAGACACTATCACACTAAGGATTGCTCTCCGCTGCGCTATAACTAGATACCGCACTACCTAAAAACAATAGCTTCTTTATTACGGCAACTATAAGATGCTTGTGTGCTATCAAATGTTGTAACATACGCTTCGTGTTATTTTACATTGAAATTAATAAATTACAAAATAATTCTTATTTCTTGTAGTTTTATCTTTACAAAATTTTACTATGCAACCTGGCATTTAGTTTTTAGTATTAGTTTCAATTATTAGCAAAGTTTAACAGAACATTTGCGGCACGTCAACGTCACACATTGTTCGAGACTGGCTCGAGTACGCCTACGGTATCTAGTTGTAGCGCAGTGGAGACCAATCCTTAATCTAGGGTATCAATATATTGCGTTCATACAAACTTGCAATGAATAAAGAATTGCAAACAATTTCAAATACTTAAAGAGCTTTTAATCTTACCAAGATTTCCATTTGTTCCAAATATTCTTCCTCGGCTTCCACCATTTTGAAAACTAGACTGGAAGGGATAGAATTATTGTGAATTTACAAAATAAAATATAATATAGTTAAGATTGTCGGGCTATGAAACGGTTTCCTTTTCAATCCAGCCATGACAGGCATAAAGGGCATTTATTTTCACAAAATTGATTCCTTTACAATTCTTTTTGATGTAATTTCTAATATACTAGATACTACTATCGCTTCGGAAACAAATGGCGCTCTGAGAGAGAAGAAGCGGCGCAAGAAACTCTCCCAGCATTCTTTTTTTTGCGCTCTTTTCAGTAAAAATATACAATATTGTACAGTCATTTCTATTGCTATAAAATAATCATAATCTAGTCCCAGGCTGTCCGATCACTTAGATATTCAGCTGTGGAGTAAAAGGATTTACGATAGATCCATTTTTTTTATAAAACATTTAAATTTATTTAAAGATAATGCCTGAGCAATGGCTGGGACTTTATTATAAAAGTGTATACATTTAGCCTTAAAGCTATTATGTATCTTATGAAGCCTACTAGAATTAGAATCTGTGTTGGTGTTATTAGTTTGTTTCTTGTATAAATGTGACTTCGTAATTCATTAGTTCCATCTAAATGTAAATTTTAAATTTACCAGTGGGAGGCTCCTTTGCCTGTGCAAACGTTAACAGGAACGGCTAGATTATGGGTTCCACAACGGCGACTATTTCTGCCGTGAAGCAGTAATGTGATTCGGTCCGAAGGGCGCCGTAGCTAGTGAAACTACTGGGCAAATGAGACTTGACATCTCAAGGTGACGAGCGCAATCGTAGTGTCGCTCAGAAGTTTTTGGTATTTCTAAAATCCTGAGCGGCACTGCATTGTAGTAGGCAGGGCCTATCAATTACCATCAGTAAAACGTCCTGCTTGGCCCTTATTTTAATAAAAAAAATAAGAACTGGAAGTGATAATGTCGCCTCACAGGTGACTTGTACACCGCCAGCGAGCATGTAATGATTTACAAGAGTGTATGGGCTGAGGTGATCACTTACCATCAGGTGAACCTTATGCTCGTTTGTCATCCTCTTCCATAAAAAAAAAATTTATTGAAGTGATATCTCTCTATAGTGCGGTTTCCACGGAACTTTCTTCCACATTGTGTGTGGAAGAAAGTTCCGTGAAAGTAAAGTATAATATTTATTTATTATTAAAATACAATGTAAGATTACAGATTAAATCTTAAGAGTTACAAAAATACTATACTAAAGAAAGAAAACAATCAAAATAATAAAACGAGGTATCTTATTTTATAGAGCTTACAGGCATGGCAGGCTCTCAAATCTTTTCTTTCATTTTTCGACCAAACATCCCATCGAACTGGCAAATAGGTTACACTGTGCTACTTCAAATACAGAGTTTAGAAGACAGATGGCTCTATTACAGGCGTGTGCTTATGCGCTTAAGTGCGTGCAAGCGGCTGCGCTATTTTGATTTTTTTGACATTCTCAAATAGTTAAAAAAAATATCACACATTCTTAATTTGGAATATAACGTTACGAACTGACCATGTACTAGTCACTTAATATTGGATGCACCCAATATCGCCTTTTTCTTTTCTTTTTTTTAAGGAGCAACCACAGTAAACACACTTCTTCGTCGACCCCCTTTTCAAAACTGACGTTATCCCTGCACGAAAATCGCATAATAATCGCATAATAATCGTTTCAAAACCGCGCGGTTCCCGCCGTGTCTGAACTAGCGCTTAAGCGCGCTTACGTACGCGGTCGGTACAAAGAAAAGCAGCAAACGTTGTAATAAGTATGAGCAGTCCACTCTGCCACGAATTATTTTGAGAACAAAGTAAGTAAAACCCACGTAACTGCAGTGATGCAAAGCCCAGATGTCGTTGTAAAAAAAGTGTTCGAATAATGGATAGTACCCATATAGCTTACTATACAAATGCCTAAGGAACTGTATAATATGGACTTCGATCATTCGATCGTACCAAATTAGACCATTTATAACCACAGAATTGCGCATACGTCTTTGTGAGGTTCTTGTTCTATCCAAGTTTAACTATACCGATACAGTGTATGGTTCGAAGTTGCTTGGCAGAACAAGAAATTTAATACAAAGAGTTCAAAATGCATGTGCTTGTTTTTGCTGGGAATTACCGGCCCGACAACACATTTCTCCATACCTCAAAGAAGCAAATATTTTAAATATGAATGCTCGTAGACAACTTCATTTAGCCACGCTTCTTTTTGGTATTATTATGACAATAACACCGACATATTTATATAATAAATTGGAATGGCTAGGTCAGCGCAGCCAGTTAAATTTTAATACAAGGTTCGCATTCAATGTCCTGTTAGTCCCACTCCATCATTCCGCCTCTTGTGGAGGAAGTTGTAGCTACAGTGCCACCAAGTACTGGAATGATATACCACCACTATTTCGCAGCTTGAAGACTGTTGGAACTTTCCGGTAAAAAGAATCTCATCCTTACGTGTATTTGAATTACTAAGTATCTGCTCACAAATTGTGTGCATAATAAGTCTGATATTATTAGATATATCTTATTAATAATGCATAATGGGATCGAAGTTATAGTTTGTTTCTGTTGCCAATATTTCAAAAATTGCTATTATTTTAATAATATTTATGTATCTATATCCTGAACTGCAGTAGTAACAAATTTCAAATTATCATGTTTTTCAAAAAAAATATGGAACTTTTAATAAAACTAAATATATTTTAACAATAGGAGTTACTCAATCAAGTCACCTGGAGGCTGCTGAAAATCAGCGCTGTGTTGGTATTATTCCAATGCAGCATGACGCTGAGTCAGTTCCTTTTGATAACAATAACTGCTACACAGTACTTCTAAATTAAGATTATCACTAAAATATTATACATTTGTTTTTATTTTATCATTAGTATTTTTTTATGACATAAGTTTTAATTTTTTTTTTTACTTCTGTAAGTCTTATTTAGTTGTATTATTCTGTGCGCTTTGTGTTTGTTATTAACAAAGTTTTCACTCATTCATTCATTCATTCGTTTAATATGATATGAAGTTCCTTGTCCAATGTTCCAGATTCTTTTTATTAACATTTCTATAACTAGTTCTTAAGTAATTAAGATTTTCGTGGAATGATAAAACATTCATTGTAATGAATTATCAACACACATATTAAATTATATAATTTCTTAAACCACATTAAATATTTTTTTGCGTTTTTGATGTGGAAATTAAAAACAGTCACCTGTTTCTTTTCCTCATGCTCTCTGCATGAGGACTCTTGATGTACTGGTCCACGATCTGCTTCCAGCGTCGACGACAGAGCCAGCCCCGAAAGAAACTCTGCAAAAAAAACTGGACATTTCGTAATCTTTAGCTGAAGGCCAATTTCACTATCCTGTTCTACTTTCTCTAAGTCTACTTCTATTATCATCTGTTTTATTCTATTCCCGTTGATGGGGATAACATGCAGATATGGAAGTATTTATTTTCGAGCAAAAGGAGTGAAAGAGGTTCATTTTTTGAATGATTAGTATGCCTATGAATTATGCTCCACGACGAATATTCACAATAAAAACATCTAGACTAATAATAAAAGTACGTCCACCCCATCCCATCCCAGAAACCTATCTTTGGATCTACCAGTATAGTCGGATTTAAATAAATATTTTATTTTGATTTGCACAGGATTCCGGCTAGGTTATAGGTACCACAACGGCGCCTATATCTGCCGTGAAACAGTAATGTGATATTTTTTTAGGTTTTTCAAGAATCCTGAGCGGCACTGCAATGTAATGGGCAGGGCAATTACCATCAGCGTCAACAACGTCAGCATCAACGTCCTACATGTTTCGTCCCTTATTTTCTTAAAAAATATTATAAGTGGGTGAGACGGTGGGCGCACCTTTTAGTAACATCTACTGTGTAATTAATGGTGCAGTATCTAGATGTATGATGGTTAGGTATAAGTTACCTGCACTTTTTTAATCTTGCGCAGCTCGGAGGGGTCGACATCATCAGAGAGAGTTGGTGACAGGCTTGTGGTTGATGTGGCTCTGGTTGAAGGCTCGTGCTCCTTCTTGTAGGCACAAAGCTACAATAAAAATAAGAGGTTTGGCACACTGCTACGAGAGAAAAACTGCGTATTAGCTTTCTAGTAAAAGTAAAATAAAAATTATTCTTGAATTTAAATACAGTTCTCTTCGATAACAGTATATATATTGAGGTACTTCCTAACACCTGTGGGAGTAATAAAGTGCCATTGATAAGTTTTAGAAATCGCTACTCATTGCATTTCGCAAAAACTGATTACTAATCGCTAAACTGTGGATCGTAGCACTACTAACCTTTTTGGTGTGCAGTATGACGCCCAGGACAATTATACACAATAACACCAGAGGAATCTCAATAGGTTGCTAATTTTTCAAGGAAGTAGAAGTGTGGGAGTACTTGTTGCGGTTTTTCGAAGGTAACTCATTCCACAGTTTGGTAGCACATGACAGAATGTTGACTCGATAACGGACAGCGGAGGAACACCAGACATACAGATGGTGAGGTTGATGTCCAAAGTTATGGCGAGGCGTGCGAATTTCGTGGCAGCTGCTTTGAAGTACAATGAAGCGACGTCTCTACGCAACGCTATAATTAGGCTATTCACCGAGCAATGGAAGCCCGACAATTCGACCAGCTCTGCTTCGCGCGGTTGGTTTAAATGGTTCCATCTGATACTGGGGTGCACTAAACTAGAGATGAGATCAATAACTTCATATGTGGCCTGATCTGCGCTTGAGACTCCTTAAGGACTAACTCACTAGTCTGCTGACAGTTTGGAATTGAAGATTATTTCATGTCCTATTCCGGTTCCTGTTCCCGTTTTATATGAATACTAGCTGACCCGGCAAACGTTGTTATGCCATATAAATTGTATTGATCTTGTGCTTGCTAGTTGATAAGATATGGCGCTAGTTGTATTCATTAGTAACAATCACACTTCTTTTATATTTTGTATAATTCACACTATTGTTTTATAAATTGTAGCCTATTTGTTATTCTGTTGTGTAAGCTATATTATTGTAAAGTTTCATCAAAATCCATTCAGTAGATTTTGCGTTAAAGAAGTTCAAACATACATCCAGACATACAAACTTTCACGTTTATAATATTAGTAGGATAATATGAATCTGAATTCGAGGAAGATTGTTATGGCAAACTAGGCCTACTATTGGTATAGTTATAACTTCTCTACGTGAGTTTATCACAACTCCCGCGGGAACCATGGATTTGCCGGGATAAAATATAGCCTATGTCCTTTCCCAAGCTCTAGTCGTTGTACCAAATTTCATCAAAATAGGTTCACTAGCTCCGGTGTAAAAGCGTAACAAACAAACTTACATTCATATTTATAATATTAGTAGGGATTTATATTATTTTAACTTTATTATTTAAAATATTGCAAGATTAAATAAACTTTCTTCGTGAAAACACCAAAATACAAAACGCAATAATATTTGAAGTTGCAATTTATTTTAGTAGATTGATTCTGGTTTATATTATCTTGACACTGAAGAAAAGAAAAGACATTGCTATCTCTTTAATCTGGTATTGAGCTGAAAGAGACAACATCGAGGAATAGTCACGCCCATGCGTTCCGTTTGCCCTTCGGCTGGCAACACTTCTGTGATCCATCTGGTATTGCAAGAAAGTATGGGAAGACTATCGTAGGTGTCATTTTATCGTAGGAGATCCGAACGTTAAAAACCAGCGATTTTATGACATTTTTGGAATTTAATAGTGAAACATTATTGTCTTGAATAATATGCAATGAACCCAACGTTAAGCCCAGAAACTATTGCAGACGACAGCAAGTTAAGCAGACAGATATAGTCCCTCCCCAATGGACACAATTTAAGTCAATTAATTCGTCTCAAATACGTGACTTGTATATACATTGATGTTGATTAAGAATTCAAAAAAATTCAATTCAAAATATATTTATTTTCTCTCACAATCACATTTATAATTAGACATTGTTTTAATTGTTAGAGACCAGTGCTTGAAATAGGTAATGAATAATTGTGCTACAAGTCACATGGTACATACAAAGCTTATAATGATGGAAAGGATATACTTACAAAGAATAAATATATAATGATAATAATAAAATTTATAATGAAAGTTAATTAAATAAAGACAACATTAGATACAGAAAGTAATTGGTGTTAGTGTGGGTGATGGTTATGTGTGTAGATGATGCAGCTATTCCACGGACCAGAAAAAAACTAGTTTTTTCTGTACTGTAGGTTTCCATAGTAACATGACATGATGCCACTTCTACTAGTTTTTTCTGTTCTGTGAGCTACTGTACTTAATAACTTTTGTTTTGTATTAATTTACATTTACTTTTTTGACTTACTCGTGTAAGGCATTGACTATTTGATGTTTGAGTAGGTATGTTTGTTGCATCACTTTACATATTGACTTAAATGACTTGTAAAACGATGAAAATGTAAATCTTGATTTAAAATAGTGGCAATGAGTTTTTTGCTACTTCTTCTCATTAGCTAAACCTTTCACGAAGTAGCGGTAGATTCAATAAGAAAATATATATTTTTTCATATTCATAAGTGTTATTTCCGTGACCTACATGAGTAAAGTGATATTGATTTGGTTTGTGTGTGTGTCTGTGTAGTTTTTGTGTGAATGAATGTAATATAACCTCATAGATATAGTATAGAATGTAACCTCAGATCGGAGTTTCTTCAGTTCATTGCTCAGCTCGTCACACTGCTGTGCGTACTGCCAGCGTGACGTGCGCTCACTTTCCACCACCTGCAGGAGATGCAGCTGCTTCTGTTCCAGCTCCTCCTTCTGCAGCAACAGCTTGTTGAAGCTGCGGAGTACAATCGCATTAGCTTGAAATATATAATGAACACTCTTTATAGCGACACTTAATATATACACATATTATGGGGAAATTGAGAGGTGTCGTTATATTGTAGAAACAAGAAAAATAAAAAAAATTTCGTTAGTCCAAATGTTGTTAATCCTTAAGGCCGCTATCCCAAAAAATCGCCAAAATAGCGCATAATAATTGTAACCATTTCTTGACGGTTTATATAATAATAATAATAATAATAAACTTTTATTTCAGGCCATTAGACCCATAACTGTGTTAGTATGACAAATAACTTAAAACTATGTTAGTAGGTACTTATTTCTAGCTTAACAACTAATTCTATAACTAAAAACTATAACTAAAAAACCCGAGGGAGCCTCTTGGCGCCTATGTGCGCACCCCCCCAGCACCTCCAGAGAGGACTATCTAGTTTCCTGGCCAATGCGCTGAGAAGAGTGTTGGTACTACTCATTAGCCTGCGCATCATGGACGCGGCACGCTTGCGCATGATCGCGTAGAAATCATCCACGCGAGCATCCGCAAACATTGCCGACGCACTGCAGTGTCGAGGCTTCCTCAACACCGCTCTCAGCACATTGTTATATTGAACACGCAAGGCACCATAGGTCCGCTGCCTGTAGTCCATCCACAGACTGCACGTGTAAAATGACTGGCAGTAAGCCCTGAATAAGGTCAGCTTTACTTGCCCAGTACAGCGCGCAAATCTGCGGGCTAACATATTGCCTCGGACCGACAGAGCCCGGCGCTCTCGTTCCATGTCACTATCATCCCTCAGGCTGTCGGTTACTACATGACCGAGATACTTGAACTCAGTCACTTGCTTCAGGGGATTACCACATAATTGTATCTTTGGTTTAAAGCTGGATAGTTTGTTCTTTCCCCTGAAAATAAGGAACTCGCTTTTTTTGGCGTTGTAACTGAGTCCATTCATCCCGGCATACTCCTCACAGAGTTGCAGCAACCTTTTAAGACCCCCAACTGAGGGGCTCAGTAGAACCATGTCGTCGGCGTAGCTAAGGTTATTCATGCGTATGCCATCTATTGAACACCCGACACCAGCTCCACCGAGCCCCTCAATCAGCTGGTTCACATACAAGTTAAACAGCCCAGGGGACGTCAGCCCTCCCTGTCTCACTCCACACTCCATTTTATATGGGTCACTAAGTTCATTACCCCACCTAACCACATTAGTTTGGTTACCATACCAGTATTTAAACAATGAAATCAGTTCGGGTCTCAAAGCTGATTCCTTTTCGAGCTTATGCCACAAGACGTCGTAAGCTACTAGGTCAAAAGCTTTGGATAGATCCAAAAAACAGGCATAAACAGGAGTTTTCCTGTCGGTATAGTACCGCACAGTTTGCTTGAGGCACAGGATTGCGCTTTCCGTAGAGAGTTCAGGCTGAAAGCCGAACTGAGCGTCGTGTATTTTAATTGATTTACTTAGCTGTGCATCCATCAAACTGTCCAGCACCTTAGCCACTATCGTCGCCAGCGATATCGGCCTGTAGTTGGATCCATCCGCCGCATCACCTGTTCTGTTTTTGATAATGGGCACTACTACTGTCTTCATCATGGCTTCTGGCAGGTAACTGTGGTTAATACATAGGTTGTAGAGCAATTTGAGGACTCTGGGAAGGTGCGAACCCGCATACCTTAAGTGCTCGATGCTCAGGCCATCGTGTCCCGGTGACTTTCCATGTTTCATACTCTTTAGTGCTCCCTTGACTTCAGTAAGCGTAAAACGCACCAAGACTTCCCTGTTAACCACGATGTCCTCAGCATCGTTGTTCGTAAAGGGTATTTTAAGAGGCTCCACTTTAAATTGCTCCCTAAACATATTAGCAATCTTTTGAGATCCGCTCACTCCACCTACTTCACTCGGAAGATTCGCCCTTGCATTCAGTCTATTGGTGTGCTGCCAGAACTTGCCGAAGTGCTTAGTCTCGTACGATGTGGCTAACATGTCCATTTTGATTTGCTCCTCGTTGTTCTGGCACCATTTAAGTTTATTTTTAAATACCTTGCGAGATTCCCGCATCTCGTCGTACAAGACCCCACAAGACGGCCTCCCAGCCCACACCCATGACTGAAAACAGAGACGAGCCTTCGCATGAGCCGGTCTCACATGCTTGTTCCACCCAGTGATATATCTTTTTTTTATGTCGCTGGGTAGCTCTATGACTATATATTGCCGCATCCTGTAGTATGCTTGTAATATCCTCGTACCATTGTTCTAAGATCCGTTTATGTTCCGGGTCGTTACATAGTTCATTACAGCAATCTACCATCTCTACGGGAAAGTCTACCATCTTCAACCTATTGTTACAAAACTCAGTATACAGACTAATCTGATCAGTGTCCCTACGTCCCCAACTTATTTTATTAAAAGCCGTCGATTGCGCGCTTTCTAGACGAGTGTGAAATAAATTGAGTTTACAATAAACCTCTACAGGATAATGATCAGACCACGACACATTGTTCACTATGTTTATACGATCAACGTATTTTCTAGCCATACTCGTTACAAGGCAGTGGTCTAGCCATCGCGAGCAGCCGTGAATATCACTAGTATATGTAAATACATCGCTTTTATTTGACAACAGTTCGTAGTCGGCACACACCCATGATTGCTCGCCACAAAACTGTATCAATTCATTAAAAAATAATTCCCCAGGGTGTGCGTTAAAGTCGCCTAACATAAAAACCATACTAATACCGCAGTCTTCAATAATTGCATTAATTTCACTCAAGCACTCTGTAAATTCCGCTAAATTATCCGGGCAGTCTGTAGGCATATACACAGAAAAAAATAGCATCGAGTGCTCACGTACCTGACATTTGAGGGCGCACAACCTAACGCTGTCGCACTTCACTATAGACACGGACGAAAACACATTCTTACGCCATAACAGCGCGACTCCTCCGTGGGGACGGCCACGTAGAATGCCGGCTCCCGTATCCACAGCCGATGTACCCGTAGACTCAAACTCGTCGTGAATGGTGCTAAGGTAGGTAAGTTCAAACGGCAGCAGCCAGGTCTCCTGGAGTGCGACTACATCCGCAGATCCGCATAGGCTCCTCACGCTGTCCACCGACCGCTTCAAGGACTTACAGTTATAGCTAACTAGCTTTAGTGAGTATATAAAGTTTATATTTTTACAGAAAATATTTATACATATCCACACAATATCAGACAAAAATTGATTTTTTCTTTACATTTCTATTTTTATAGACAGTATGAAAAAAAATCACCAAACTACCCCTAACTTTTACGGTAGGAATTTACGGCGAAGGGTAAACAGAAAACACGCAAACAAGGTGTTTTTAGACAATTTTTGTGGTGAAAATATGGCATTTGGAGCTATGAACACTACTTAATCCTGTTACACATACCCTTAAGTCTTACTTGTAAGTTGCTAATGGATATTGTTGATTAAAGTTAGCACTCCAGAGCTATTATGAACTACCAGTTTTCTTTGCAGCTAAACAAGTTTTTTCTCGGCATCATGCATTTGTTTAGTATACTACTATCATAAAAGTGGTTCTTATAGATTTTACCTTTTTATGTAGGTACATTTATTCAGATTAGTAATCAATAATGAGGATTGTAAGCAATTAAACAGTTTGCGTATGTTAAAATGTTAAATTATCGATGCAAGAATGTTAAATTATCCGCTTTGTTTTATAGGAGCCGTGAACCAATATCGCTCAAGGTTGCCGGCATTTAGTGTCGCCTTATACTATGGCAATCTTGTGCGAGAGAGCTAGCCTAGCTCGACCGCTCGATTCCTCAAGGCCGTTGGCTCGGTCCCCAGCTCTCATATGTATGTTTGTAACTGACTCCTTAAGACGCGATTTTGACCCACTTTAAACGGCCAAATTACATACCAACTTTGTAGATTTATCGAGGACCGATGACAATACACTAATTTGATAAGATTATTCTATTATTCAATTTGTAAAATAAGATTTTTGCCAATTTATTTATTTTTTACCTATTGTCGATAAGGCAGGAATTGATGTTAAAGTACTTAATAGTTTTAAAAAAACCGCTTATATAGAAATATTTAACTAAAAAATTAAAAATAAATAATAGTGTATTTTTGTATAGTGGGGTGTAGAAGAATTATTATTTTAATAATATCTTAGTAAAAAGCACCCGACGCTTTTTATAATGAAATACATTTTTTAACACTATTTTCAATTTAAATTTATTAAGATTTATTTTCTATTTTTAGTTGAATTATATATAAAGCGTGTTTTTTAGTTTTTTTAAACTATTATTTATTTTAAAGTATCTTAAATACAGACAAATTTTCAGCAATACAAACGTTAATACTTTACTTTTTATTTTCTGATAATTTTACGTCTAACGTCAATAAAACAAAAGAAAATAAAATATTTTTTTTTTTTTAATTTAAACCCAGCTAGATCGATTTCTCGCCCCCGAAACTATCTGTATACTAAATTTCATTAAAATCGTTTCCGAGATTCAGATTATATATGTACTAGCTGACCCTGCAAACTTTGCATTGCCGATATTAAAATCGCGATACAAAAGTAACTGTTGATCGTAGATGGGGGAAAATTTGAAGTTGTTTGTATTTTTTAATGCTGACTCATAATCAAACAAATTTAAAAAAAAATGTAAAAATATCGTGTGGACCACCCTTAACATTGAGGGGGATGAAAAATAGATGTTTATAGAGATTCTCAGACCTTCCCAATATGCACTCAAAATTTCATGAGAATCCGTCAAGCCGTTTCGGGGGAGTTCAATGTTTAACACCATGACACGAGAATTTTATGTATTAGATATACAGGAATTGCTAGTTTAAAGATATAAGATATAGTACACTAGCTAAGCCAGGCCACAGTTCAATGTGACTCAATCGTATAGTCTGTCTCTCTGTCATCAACTGTTTTATTGAGCTCTACAACCTAAAATTCTTTGTGCAGGATTTCATTAACAAGAAATAAGATCACTCATCGATCTTAGATTGTCACAGGGTCAGAGTGGATGTACCGTGTGCAGGGAGTAGAGGGTGACCCACTGTACAAGGTAGGTCAAGGTCCCTGATCTCGTAGTTGCCATGGTAACAGCCTACATTATTGAATATTCCGCGTTGGTCGCTATAGATACAAATCTGTAGGTAATCGAATCGTTTTGATTTGAATAAGCGATTTCCCATTGGTTTTTATGCGGTTTGACTGATAATTTACATTTATTTCATTTAAGTTAAAATTTAATGCGGATGAGGTTTTTCAATGAAATGCTTATAATATATAGGAGGATAACATAAGTAACTAACAATAATAATATTGACACACTCTTACACAAATAATCGTTCCCCAAGCTAGGCATAGCCTGTATGTACTATGGGTGCAAGCCAACGATATATTTAATTCAATATATTTACTTAAACATACATAAATACAAATAAAAAAAATCTATGACTCGGAAACAAATATTCACATTCATCATATAAATGATTGTACCTACCAGGATTCGAACCCGGGACCTCTAGCTCATTAGGCAGGGTCACTGACCACTGGGCTATAAGGGTCGTCCTAATAATTTATTGTAATAAATAGTAATAATAGTAGTAAAAATTAGGTACTTTTTTGTTGAAAAACATAGAAAAACTAAAAAATAACAACTCGACCTGGCTGAATTAATATCATCATAAAATATATTATAAGAATTATTTCTTTCTATACGAATAATCTTAGTAGCTACCTGATGCCTGACACCCACTTCTTTATATAAAAGCGGGCAAACGAGCAAGAGACTCGTGTGGTGTGTGGTGCACAGTGGTGAACAGGCCATGGACATCCGCAACACCAGGGGTGAAGAGATGCGTTGCCGGTGGGAGTATGCTGTATGCTTGTAGGTTTCTGAGTCATATCATCATCAACTGGAGGACGTCGACTGCTGGACAAAGGCCTCCCATACAGATTTCCACGAGGATCCTGCGTTGCCCTTTTCCAAACGTATTCCGGCGATGTTGACTAGATCGTCGGTCCATCTTGTGGGGGGACCTACCAACACTGCGTCATCCGGTACGTGGTCGCCATTCGAGGACTTTACTGCCCCGAGTCGTATAGATTTAGGAAAACTGCAGCCGATAATTATTTGCACAAAGTGGCTGTACGAGGCAAGAATTTCCTCACAAATCACGTGGTTGTGGAATACCAGACGTTAATATGACGCGGGAACAATGTAGGGGACAGCACGCAGCCTTGTGGGACCCCAGCGTTTATGGGTTTTAAGTCGATAGGTGTGCCGGCCTAATTAGTCATATTGTCCCTTAGGACGGAACATGGGATTACTGGCTATATAAATAGCAGCAATTTGTACGTTAAAACATTAATTCAATTACAATTTTTACTACTACTACGCACCGCTAGCAGGTATTACATTATTATAACTACACTGGCCTTCAAAAGTAAGTATCACACTTTTAAAATTGGGATAACGTTTTAAGTTCACAAGATATACTTTCGAAATAAAATGGACTCCAAAGAGAATTTAATTTTGTGCATAAAAACTTTATATTCGGTAACCTTCTTTTAAGAATTGGCTGAAAAAAAACTTCAAAAACAAAACCATTTCTTTTTCAAACTGGACGTTTCTGAATTACAATTTTACCATTCACATTTTTCTTTCTGTTTTAAATTTTTTTTAAGATCGATGGGTCTTGTTTTAAAAATTTATGCTAAAAAGCACATAACATTTATTTATCATGCCTCTTTCAGTTGAACAATGTGCTAGGATCATGGCTTTTCTGGAACTAGGCATCAGTATGCGTCGCACTGCAAGAATGGTGGCTGTGATGGTACGAACGGTCCAGAAGGTAATGCGAAGGTACGAAGAGACTGGACACCATCTGAGGAGACCTTGTAATGGCAGACCCAGGTGTACCAGTGCCCGAGAAGATCGTTATATTATTTCCACTGTGTTAAGAAATCGCCACCAAAATGCAGTTGAAGTCCAGCAACAGCTACTTCAGACCCGGAGGGACTACATTAGTGACAGTACAGTGAGAAGAAGACTTGCTGAAGCAAATTTGAAACCACGACGACCAGCGAGTGGCCCAAAACTCGAGAGACAGCATCGAGTAGCGAGACTGCGATACGCCCGTGAACACATGCAGTGGGATGAAGAAGAATGGTCAAGAATTTTGTTTGCAGATGAGTCTCGATTCTCCCTTTACACGTCTGATGGAGGGCGAAGTTTTTACAGGCGACCTGGTGAGCGATACCTTCAAGCCTGCATCTCAGAAAGAGTCCTATACGGTGGAGGCAGTGTACATGTATGGGCTGGCATATCTTCAGAAGGTCGCACAGAGCTAGTAGCCATAGAAAATGGCACCCTCACTGGACAAAGATATGCTCAAGAGATTCTCAATGAGTATGCAGGGCCGTATTTAGCAAATATGGGTGATGGATCGATGCTGATGCATGATAATGCCCGGCCACACACGGCTCATATCGTACAAGAGTATTTTCAGGAGGTCGGTATCAGCGTGATGGCTTGGCCATCAAGAAGTCCTGATCTCAACCCGATTGAACACGCCTGGGATGAGCTTGGGAGGCTAGTCAGAAATCGCAGACCACCACCTACTACCCTCAGGGCACTAAAGCAGGCCCTGGTAGAAGAATGGGAGAATATTCCCCAATGTCGGCTCCGAAACTTAGTGTTCAGTATGCCAAACCGGCTCGAAGCTATAATCAGAGCTCGAGGAGGCAATACCAGTTATTAAAAATTAGATAACATGTAATACATTTTAGTTGAATTTTTTTACACTAAACTAAAAATGTCTATTTTCATTGTTTTATCTTTTTTAAGTTAAAAATGTTACTAACGTATAATTTTAGTTTCTAAGAATTAAAGCCTATAAAATTTGCAACAAAACGTTTTTAATCTTAAATCTATCTATAATTTATAATCTATATATAATAATCTAATAAATAATATATAATAATCTATCTATAATTATATATCTAAAAAAATAATTTGAAAAGTGTGATACCTTCTTTTGCACTCCAGTGTATTAGTTATTGTTAATTCTACCACAGTACAGGTATAGAGCGAAGCTATTCAATGAACAAATTTTAATGTAGGTAATGCAATTAAAAAAAAAATTAACAGGCCAGCTGAGTTGTTCTTTAAGTGTTTAAATGATATATAATTATTATTATAATAATAATAATATTAACACACTCTTGCACAAATTATCTTGCCCCAAATTAGGCATATATAGCCTGTGTTATGGGTTGCAAGACAACGATATATTTAATACAATATACTTACTTAAACATACATAAATACATCTTAATAATGATCGATCTATAGTTGCTTTGAGACTCTGTATCCTCTTTTCTCGCAATGAGATTCTGTTCCTCGCGGTTTGCTAGCGGATACCCAGATATTCCAAGTCTTGAGTCGGAGTTTAGATCCATTTTTGGTAATTGAGGCTCCAGCTAAGGTATTCCAAGTGCCTCACGGCCGCCGAGGCCTGTAGACATAACTTGGACTGGTCTCGGTGATGGATTAGATGGTAATCGTCGAGGTTTACTAGTACTCGACATCCCTTCGCACGCAGGGTCTCCGCGACCCAGCATGTTACGGAAGAGATCGCGAACACTTTGTAAAATGATTTTAAAAAATTATTAACGGATTATTATAATATTTATGGATTACGATTGAACGCGGCGAAAGTACATAAGTGTTTCTATGGTATTTAAATATATATAAATTACATTTTGGAAGTTCGTACGGGCACGGAGCCTTGTCATATTAACTGTCTTAATCATAATGACTTAGCGGAGATTTAAAACATCGCTAATATACGCTTGTTAAAAAATGGTATTCATAATCGCATATTAGAGCTAAAACGCTCATTATCTCTTCGATAAAGCTGACGTGACTTATAGTAGCTAGGACCCTTCTATAAACCTATTCTAAGCACTCGAACGCAAAAAAACATGGCCGACATCGATCAGCTATTCGGTAAATAATGTGATTTATAGCTTCCCGCTCAAAGTTGTTGGATATACATCATAGATTGACAACCGACAGACTTCAAAACTTTGATTTTTGAAGTTTGAAATTATTTTGACATCGACTTTTGACAACTGACATACCATTGACATTGAAAAGATGTCTTTTTCCATCGACAGTTCCTCAATAAATTAGCTAAAATCATGTTATTGTACGAAATGGTAATGTTACCATAGAGTGTACTATAATATAGTGTACATAAGTGTTATTATATTAGTTATGGGAGATTTATCTAACGAATATGAATAAGGACTTTTATCGAACGTTCAATAGGCTTAAAACACGTTTTATCTAATATAGCTTTATACATTCGAAAAGCGTTTTATTATGAATAAGGCAGTTAATGTTTACGTGACGTCACTAAGATGGCGGCAGGTTCCAATTTCAACACGCAGGAATTATTATATTTATAACTTTTTAATCCATTCCATTTCGAGTGGCCGTAACCTTTTATAATAATTAAACTAAAACCTGTCTACTTATCTCATACTAAATGTATGGAAGTGTTTAATATCAAATTTTGGATGCTACTCTTTTTTTGCGCTCATTTCAATCAAAATATACAATTTTGTACAGTCATTACTATCGCTATAAAATAATCATAATCTAGTCCCAGGCCGTGCGTTCACTTAGATATTCAGCTGTGGAGTAATAGGATTTACGACAGAGCAATTTTTTTTATAAAACATTTAAATTTATTTATAGATTCAATTCACTTCATTTCCAATCGAAATAGACATATAGTTGGCCAATGATATGCTTTCATCCAACGGTGTTTTTGTATATTGTACGAGTACCTCGCCTCCCGGATGGCGTCCACCCAATGCGCGCAGTCCACTTCCGAAGCTGCTCGTAGCTCGTACTGCCGCTGGCTCTCCCGGCGATATGATATTGTGAAGCAGAACTGTTGAAAAGGATTATTTTCAAAATTAACTAGTTCACCCGTTCACCAGGGGAGGCTCCTTTGCACAGGATGCCGACTTATCGGTACCACAACGGCGCCTATTTCTGCCTTGAAGCAGTAATGTGTAAACATTAATGGGTTTCGGTCTGAAGTGCGCCGTAGCTAGTGAAATTACTGGGCAAATGAGACTTAACATCTTATGTCTCAAGGCGACGACCGCAATTGTAATGCCGCTCAGAATATTTGAGATTTTTCAAGAATCCTGAGCGGCACTGCATTCTAATCGCGTATCAAATACCATCAACTGAACGTCCTGCTCGTCTCGACCCTTATGTTCATAAAATAAATAAATAAAATAGTTATTATATTTTGTGATAGAGTTCATAGATAGAAGAGTGCTGACTATTTCGCTCGTTTCAGGATCAGCTAGAATCGGCCATAGGTATAATGTTGTGTAATGGCTGGTGTTACAGTTCAGAAAAATCTGTGACTTACCGATGCATTTCTCTCCATGGGCGCCTTGCTCAGCCTCTCACAGTACGAGCCCTCGAGCAGCAGAACCCCAGTGGGTCGCGTGTTGTTCTCCGACTCATAGTAGAATAACAGGTTCTGTGTTCAAAGCGAGTTTATTGTTTTATGGTGTGAGAACTGGGTGTACACAACTATCAGTTTTTCTCTTTAAGAATCATTTTCATTTTCTTTAACACGTGTAACCGTATTGGAATGTGCGTTCTGTGTACGTATTCGTATTTTTAGCTTCAAGCTAAAAATAAATAATACAAAACTTGCGGATAATAAAATGTTAACAAAAGTAACTCAACCCTTCTCGTCGACTTCCTGTTTCACAGGCGGCCATTTGCATTAGTTTCTACGCATATAAGAAACTGACTTAAATTACTTGGTACTAAAAAAAATGTATTGAATAGTAAATCACATATAATTATTTCCATAATATTTATTAAGTATGTTTATCGTATGACAAATATATCTATACAACTTGAAGCTATAATATCAACGACAGCCTAGAAGGTTTCGTTGAGATTATCGTAAAAGTGACGTTTGATTATTTGTCATATTTGAATATTTGTATCTGACATTTTCATCTAAGAGTAGGGTTAGGACCGATACTATCGAATACTGTTTCGTTCATTCAATCATCTTTTCTACATTGAATACGATGTAACTAAGAGTAGGATTCTACACGACTAATGCCACGATATATCGAATATCGATTTTAGGAGGAGGCACCCCAGACCGCGTCTTGTGGTTCGGCTGTACCAAATCCTATCATGTATTTAGGCTATAAGAAGGTAGACGGATTTTTGTAAATCTAGATTGGCATACTGAAATCCAGATTTACAGATCGACTGATCCATGAGATTGTACAGTATGGATTGAAGATTATAATTAAGTCTTAAATTATAGATCGGATACTTAAAGAAGTCATTAATGTTAACTTCTTCTATAATAAATTTAGATTGCTGTAATGACGATATTAGCTACAAACCTGATAAAGTATGAACCACCTCAGCTGCCATTTTGCATTGTCCGCACTCCTCTTGTGCAGGTACCCGGCCTATACAAGAAACATCAACATAATGAAATTATTCTTTTATATTTTTTCTTAATGAAGAGATTTAGTAAACAATTTAGTTTAACTAATAAAACACCATGGTTTTCATTAATCAAATATTTAGATTCTACAGCACCTTATAAACGTACTACTATTTCAGGGAGATAATTTCGCGCCAAGCGATTTCAATGATCCTTTTTTTATTGGAAAGGATATACTTCTGATATAAGTTTGGTGAGAGTTTGGTTAGGTTCTGATTATGGGATCCATGACAAAGAAACGGAACTCTTCAATTCTTAGTATCGTCGAATATGACTATCAATGGAACTCCTTAACGACGTACAGTAAGAGTGCCATCTGGGGCAGAATTTCTTACTGTCAGTAATCAAATTGCAATGCGCTTACGTTCATTGCTGCTAAGCAAAATTTAGTAGGTCTAAACATATTAAGACAAATTATTAGTAAGTGTACTTCAGATTCACTAAAAATAAAATTAACAAAAAAACAACCGACTTCTATAAAAAAACTATTCCAAAATAATAGATAAAATATGCAAAAAAAGTAATAAAAATAATTGCGTAATTTTATAAAATCTAATACATCTAATTCTAGTTACAATAATTGTTATTTTTGGAGTCGTACGCAATTTTTTTTCATCTTTTGTTGTTTCAGTGTACCCCTTATCCCTACTTTACTTTACTTCTACTTCCCACCACGTCTTGTCTTGTCTAGGGCGTATCAATGGGCGTATTATATTAATGTTGTTTGTTACCTGTGAGTGGTCATACTGGGCACGTTCAGACAGCGCTATCAGCTGTCCATCGTTCACGCGAACCGACCGCTGAATCTTCGGACTCAACATGGCCGCTGATCTGATATAAAATCAATATATTTTTTATCGTATAGATCCAAAACTATTGATATAAAATTTACACACATTTACACAGTTACTCCATTCAGTAGTTTTTGCGTTTTGACCCGACATATATATATAAAAAAAAATTTGAATTAGGCGTTACTTTGCGGAAATCCATAATTATACAAATGATTTATTTAGTGTTAATTCCGCCAATATTAGTTTTTAATACATACACACAGTCTCGTGCCAGATTTTCGCGAGACAACACGTCCTGAGGATGCCTCGTGTAGAGGCGAAACACGTGTCGAATTGTTTTAAAAACAAATATTGGCGGAATTAACACTAAATAAAACTTAAATCATTAGTACCGACACATATATATAAACAGACAAAATTAATTAAACATATTTTTGGCTTGGTATTCTTTATAAAAAAAATGGATAAAATACATAATTCACCTAAATCAATCAATTGTCCATAATAATATTTCTGAACATCCTGTAAATAATCAAGCAGCCGCGCGCTACGTAGGCACTGGACATAATATTATACTTGTACTACGGCGCGCCGTAGCCTTCAGAACTCGTAGTTGCGTAGCGCCTACGGGTAAGTAATTGAAAATTTTGTTTTATATAATTTGTCTTTTAGTTTTCTATAATTTATTTCAATTGATAATGTCTCTGTAATGTAATCAGCCGTCCATCGTTCACAGCTACACGTTGTATATCTGGATATGTGCTTGACACCTTGAGAGATTTTTATTAATGATTGCGAAACTGAAGTGGCAGTGGGCAGGGCACATAGTTCGACGGACAGATGGCCGTTGGGGCAATAAAGTCCTCGAATGACGACGTAACGGAAGACGCAGTGTTGGAAGCCCCCCACAAGATGGACCGGCGATCTGATCAAGATCATTGTCTAACAGTGGACATCTTACGGCTGATCATCACCTCACATTCAATCTTGTGCGGGTATCGTTTCACCCATACTCTTGTATTCAGTTTTAAGCGCGATATGCTGCTGAAATTTGGTTCATCAAAATCGTAATGTAAAATGCCAGGGTAAGATTATATAGTATATTCAAATGTCTTTTTATCGTTATCTTTTGTATTTAGTATTTTCTGACATTATTTAATTAGGCGTTATTTGCGGAAATCTTGTTCCGAAGAGCTGTTCAACCTGATTCCTGCCGCCAAATTCCACCATCGCACGACACGCCACAAATTAGGATATCATCCCCACCATCTGGATGTGTGGCGGTCCTCCAAAGTGCGGTTTTCAAGGAGCTTTCTTCCACGGGCGGTGTTTCCGGGACGATACGACATGGGTACCTTCAAAAAAAGCGCGTACATCTTCCTTAAAGGCCGGCAACGCTCTTGTGATTCCTCTGATGTTGCAAGAGAATGTGGGCGGCGGTGATCACTTAACACCAGGTGACCCGTACGCTCGTTTGTCCTCCTAGTCCATAAAAAAAAATCCATAATTACAAGTAATAGGTTCCTTTGCACAGGAAGCCGGTTAGATTATGGGTACCACAACGGCGCCTATTTCAACCATGAAGCAGTAATGTGTTAACATTACTGTGTTTCGATCTGAAGGCCGCCGTAGCTAGTGAAATTACTGTGCAAATGAGACTTAACATCTTATGACTCAAGGTGACGACCGCAAATGTAGTACCGCTCAGAATTTTTGGGTTTTTCAAGAATCCTGAGGTGCACTACATTGTAATGTATCAATTGTACACCAATAAATTGTTAACAACTATGTTACCACGATTCATACAAATAAATCATTTCATTTCATTTCATTTCAATTACCATCAGCTGAACGTCCTGCTCGTCTCGTCCCTTATTATCGTTAAAAAAAATATTCAAAAGTTGTGAGTTTTTAAATAGAGTCACATTTGACATGAACTGTTAATTTGTTCAATTGCGATAAAGTTCGTAATAAGTCTGAAGTCAAACTCAGATCTACACTTCAGTTAACGTGATTAATTTATAAAGGGACTCCATACAGATATTTAATCACTATACTAATATGAATCGAGTAAATTGTATGCTAATGAATTCTCAAACTAAATGGTATGTGTTCCCAAAACGCTACAGAATTAATTTACAACATTCCTAGAGTATATTGTAGTTAAATTAGACAATCAAGCTATTGTGAGCCGGGTTCGGCGGAGGTATATAACACGTTATCTACGACACTACTTTTACACATAATTATAATCTATGACTCTCAATACAGGATGGTTTTTTGAAAAGGGCGGTGATGGCCAAGTCAGAAAATACAAGACTCAAAGGAAAGTCATGAAAGGAATCATGCCCTCGATTTATAAGAAAGCAATTTTATTTATGGAATAGGAGGACGAGCGTACGGGTCACCTGTTGTTAAGTGATCACCGCCGCCCACAATCTCTTGCAACACCAGAGGAATCACAGGAGCGTTGCCGGCCTTTAAGGAAGGTGTACGCGCTTTTTTTGAAGGTACCCATGTCGTATCGTCCCGGAAACACCGCACAAGGAAGTTCATTCCACAGCTTTGTAATACGTGGAAGAAAGCTCCTTGTAAACCGCACTGTGGAGGACCGCCACACATCCAGATGGTGGGGATGATATCCTAACTTGTGGCGTGTCGTGCGAAGGTGGAATTCGGCGGCAGGAATCAGGTTAAACAGCTCTTCGGAACACTCCCCGTGATAAATGCGGTAGACACACAATGAAGCGACGTCTCTACGCAACGCCAAGTGATCCAGCCGTTCACAGAGCACTGGGTCCCCGACAATTCGAGCTGCTCTGCGTTGCACGCGGTCAAATGGATGGAGCTGATACTGGGGTGTGCCAGACCAGAGATGACAGCAATAACTGCATATTTAGTTTTTTAAAATTTCATGAACTTTTGACGGGAAGAGTTTTTCATTTTTAGTAATACATATCTTTGCAAAATTTGATCCTTCTCAGCAACACAGTCCATTGTTTCAATAATACAGGATGTAATTTTTTTGAAAAATCATTTGGGTCGGTTTCTGTCAAAAGTTCAAGAAATTTTAAAAAACTAATTACTTATGCAGTTATTGGTTTCCTATAAATCTAGGGCAAGACTCCCTTCACGACTTTTCTCTAAGTCTCTTAGTTTCCGACTTGGCCATAACCGCACTTCTCTAAAAACTATCTTGTATAGGATATAACGACATATCATCACACGTAGTGTGACAGCGGAACGGCAAAAGTGTGCTTAAAGACAATGTTATCAAAGTTTTCTCCTTAGTCGTGTGTCAACTGTCACTGTCCGAATCAAATCTGAACTGAATAAGTGTTTTACATTGCTGGTTATTGATCAAGTATATTTTAAACAACTGGAGTAATCGCAGAAATGTATAGACTTAGCAGTCGAAGCTTTTTATGGTGTCATTTGTGAATTTGTGACGTTTGATGAAATCGTAATTGATACACCCTGCCCATAACAATAGAGCACCGCTCAAGATCCTTGGAAAAGGGAGAAGTTGAAGGAGCGGCACTACAACTGCGCTCGTCACCCTGAGACATAAGATGTTAAGTCTCTTTGCCCAGTAATTTCACTAGCTACGGCGCCCTTCAGACTGAAACACAGTAATGCTTACACATTACTGCTTCATGGCAGAAATAGGTACCCTTAATCTAGCCGGCATCCGGTGCAAAGGAGCCTCCCACTCGTAAAATTTATCAAGTATATTTAAAACAACTGGAGTAAACGCAGAAATGTATATATATTTTGATTGATGCTAATGATTCGAGCCTGTCTTTCGGACATCCTTCTCTGTCCATGGTCCATCTTAACACGTTTTTATTAGCTTCACCTGTATGTATATTTGTTTGTAACCTACTCATTTGGGCGCGATTTTGACCCACTTTAAACGGCCAGATTTCATTCAAACTTCGTAGATTTATCGAAAACTGATAACAATGTATTAATTTTTAATTTTTTTTTTTTCAATTTGCAAAATAATTGTTAATTTATATTAATTTTTATCAAGCGTCTATAAGACAGGAATTGATGTTAATTTTAAATTTTAAATTAAAAAAGCGTGTTTCTTAGGTTTTTTTTTATCTACTATTTATTCAGTCATCACCTATCTGATCGTAGTACCTAATACATTATTATTATTACCTAATACATACCACCGTTTAAAAGATGAGACAGTTGTCTCATGTGAATACAGCTGTATTAGTTAGATCTATTTAGTGTTCTTTCATAGCATTATGTAATAGTGCGGTTTGTTATTGTGCAATATAAATTTGTTTTTTTTTTATGTCAATACGGGATGAGACGAACAGGACGTTCAACAGATGGTAATTGATACACCCTGCCAATTACAATGCAGTGCCGCTCAGGATTCTTGAAAAACCCAAAAACTCAGAGCTGCACTACAATTATGCTGTCACCCTGAGACATAAGATGTTAAGTCTCATTTGCCCAGTTATATGACTAGCTACCTATGCCCTTCAGGCCGAAACACATTACTGCTTCACGGCAGAAATAGGCACCGTTATGGTACCCATAATCTAGCCGGCATCCTTTGCAAGGAGCCTCCCACTGGTTAAGAGAATTTGAAAAAATGATATCAGAATTGTCATCTATTTTATAAATACTATTATATAAAAGCACCCTACAGCTAATGTTATTAGCTGTAGGGGAGATTTTAAGCCATAATTACTGTGGTGGAATTTAATAAACATAGCGGAAAATTTAAAATAGACACGTGCACCATTTTGTGATAAAGGACAACAAATGAAAAAATGAAATGAAAAATATTTATTTCAGTAACAAAAATGGTACAAACATAATGTGTGGATGTTACCTTCTATTAAAAATTCTTGGGTGGAAAACAGTTTATATGCTTACAATCCTCGTTATTCACTACTAATCTGAATAAATCAACCTACACAAAAAAGTACAAGCTATAAAAATAACTTTTTTGAGAGAAGTACCAAAAAAATGCGTCACGCCATGCCAAAAAACCTGTTAAACTTCAAAGAAAAGTGGTAGTTCAAAAAAGCTCGGCAGTGTTAACTATAACCAACAGCAAGCATTAGCAACCTACAAATAAGACTAAAGGATATGTGCAACAGGACTGTAGTAGTGTTCATAGCTCGAAATGCTATTCTTTCACCACAAAACTTTTCTAAAAACACCATGTTTGCGTGTTTTCTGCTTAATCTTCGCCTTAAGTGATAACACCTGTGCCAGAAGGCCACGCTCTTCAATATCAATTAGAATTAACAGTCCTAAAAACTAGGGATCACAAATTAAGTCTAAATATATATATACACACATATATATATATATATATGAAGAAGAGATATCATACTTTAAAAGTTTATGTATATATAATTGTGAAGTATATCTGTATGTATTTTCTGAGATCTCATTTGAAATGCATGTAATGTGTCCTCATTTCTATCACAACGGCATTATCAGCAAACAAGCTAACTTTGAAATGAAACTTTTTTGAACTGATTCTATTCGTGTGATATATTTTTTCTAAAACGGCCGAAATATATTCTAGATTAGATTTGACAACAGAGTTCAGCCTAGCGAAACTCTTTAAGAAAAACAAGCGATTCACTCGATCGTATGAAACGTGCACTCGTTGATAGATTGACAGATGACGGCTATGCTATTGTAAAAAAAACGGAGATAGCCGAAATCCACTACGTTTTAAGCAACTGTTCGCTTTCAAACATAGCCGGACTATACTTTGGGGCCATTCTCCATACTTTAATTACTACCTTTGATTACTACCATTTCAAACTTATTATTATTTACATTCTCTTTGGCAGAGTTGAAATACTTTTCAATCGATCAATCGTGATTGGAACTTCTATAATCTTTCGTATTACGGATTTTTTTTTAGTTTATTAGCTAACATAGAACAAGAAAGAAACATTTTTTTAAATAAGTACCACGAAAACCTTATGGGTATATCTGGGTACAGAGAAACATTAATTTCATAAAACCTATTATTATTTAGAAAGTATTTTTTTGAAAGCTCACTGTTGCTCAGCGGGCAATGGAGAAGTCTATGCTCGGAGTTTCCCTGCGAGATCGAATCAGAAGATCCGTAGGAGAACCAAACCGACATAGCCCAAATGATTGCGTAACTGAAGTGGCAGTGGGCACGGCACTTAGCTTGTCGGACAGATGGCCGTTGGAGCAGTAAGGTCCTCGAATAACAACCACGTACCGGAAGGCGTAGTGTTGCTAGGCCCCCCACAAGATGTTTATTACTTTGAGATAATTGGAGATATATATCAGATGGCCTACTGAAGTTAACCTGCATCATCTGCATTTAGCAGTGTCAATAACAACTGAGTCGTAACGCATTGCATAACAACCTAAGGTGAAACGCAACACGCAACACGTCATGGCATATCTGCTGTGCCTGTAGCTACACCCAAGCTACACACAAGAACATCCCTTTTTTGCGACATAAATAGATGTTTGTGATGGTAGTAGGAAAAGCCCGACTAAATCAAAAAGTACCTAAGTCCTAAGTTCTTGTGCCACAAAAAATTACTTTAATTTTCAACCGTGTTTGAATTGCAATCGTTTATATGCATTTGATATGATAGACGGACAGTATCTTGAAATATGGTTCCGATTATTACTAATTCTAATCTATGTAATATCTATTTTAATGTAAAAAAATCGGAATAAGAAAAGGAAAACACAGACAGAAGATTTTATAATAGAACCAGCAATATGAGTTACAATAATCACTCATTGAAGCACGCCTATTTCGAAGTAGATCTAGTGCGTATAAATCCATTATTTTACAAATGAATTTTATTACAATTCAAAATTCAAAACAACAAAATAGGATTCAAAATCACTTATTGAACGTCAAAAACTGCCAATTAACCTAACCAACAACCTTTAAATTTAAATATATTATTAAAAAATGGCTCTGTCGCAAATTCTACAACTCCACAGCTGAATATCTAAGTGAACGGACAGCCTGGGATTAGATTATGATTATTTTATAGCGATTGAAATGACTGTACAATATTGATTATATTTATTCAAAAGAGCACAAAAAAAAGAATGCTGGGAGAGTTTCTTGCGCCACTTTTTCTCTCTTAGAGCGCCATTTGTTTCCGAAGCGGTAGCAGTATCTAGTATATTAGAAATGACATCAAAAATAATTAAAAATAAATTTCTAAAGGAATCAATTCTGAGAAAATAAATGCATGCCTTTTAAAACGGGCGCAAGACCCGTCGAACGACGCGACCACAAGCAATTACCATGACGACGCCCGCCAAGCACTCAACCAACTAACAAGAATGAATACCTACCCAAATAAAGCACGCAATGCTTGAGTAAAATATCAAAGTAAAAATATTCTGAGGATTTAACTTTAAAAAGTAGAAAAAATAGTACCTATTTGTGCACAAAGAATACATTGATAGTGCAACTTAAAGACTAAAATATAATTAAGTAATTGATATCTATAAATACTTACGATTTCAATGATGAGCTCTCGAGACTCCACTTAATATTTCAACATGTTTGAAAATACTACTATAATATTACCTATGATATTAGACATTAAGCTCATTGGGTGCACTGAGAAAGTCAGAAACATTTTTACTTAATTTAATAGATTATAGAAACATCAACAATGTATAGTATAGAAAAATTATCAACATTAATCTTTCAAGATAAATCACGAGAATGAATGCCTGTTGAATATTTAATAGCAAATGTGACGATTGGTTTATTGTTCGCGTTAAACGATCAGGCGTTTATTTTATGAGTCCTAGATTACAGTTTTAAAGGTTTGATCGCGGTGGTCAGTCATGACTTTGAAAGTTTTTTTTTTCTAAAATTGATTAAGGGTTGAGGTATGTGTCCCTGTCGAAGGCGACAGTCCGACTGCCGGGGATAGCACCTGTTAGCTGGATCGACCCTTGCGCGCTTGCGTTCCTGATGACGTGCAAAATATGCTATAGATCTAATAACATTTAGACACGATTTCATTGCATTTATTTTAATTTTACTTTATTCGACAAACCAACAATATTTATGCACAAATGTAAAAATATCAACACGACTTAAAACGAAAAGACACATAGAAAAATATCAATAACTGGCATGTACCAAAGATTTAGAGACATACAGATATTTAAAGTAGTGTAACAAAAATAATAGTAATTTCTACAAATTAGCTTCCTTAGGTACGCAGGGAGTCAATGACATTATGACGAAAGCAGGTTGATGTGGAATTAAATAAATTGAGTTGCTGATTATTTTGAGAAACTGTATTAAATTGGCGACAAATACGATTGATGCAGGAGTGATATGCTAGGTTAGTACGGCTACAATTATCTTTAAATATGTTGTTGGTACAATCTGTACGTTTAGGGATTTTACAATTGAAAATTATTTTTGGTAATAATGAAGTATCGTACAATTGAAAATTATTTTTGGTAATAAGTAAGTAGTTTGAATATTAACTATTTTTTTTTTTTTTTTTTTTATGGAATAGGAGGACAAACGAGCGTACGGGTCACCTGGTGTTAAGTGATCACCGCCGCCCACACTCTCCTGCAACACCAGAGGAATCACAAGAGCGTTGCCGGCCTTTAAGGAAGGTGTACGCGCTTTTCTTGAAGGTACCCATGTCGTATCGTCCCGGAAACACCGCACATGGAAGCTCATTCCACAGCTTCGTAGTACGAGGAAGAAAACCGCACTGTGGAGGACCGCCACACATCCAGATGGTGGGGATGAAATTCTAACTTATGGCGTGTCGTGCGAAGTTCACGGTAAATCATCACGGTTCAAGTTCAGCCGAATTCCACATTCGGCGGCAGGAATCAGGTTGAACAGCTCTTCGAAACACTCCCCGTGATAGATGCGGTAGAAAACACACAATGAAGCGACGTCTCTACGCAACGCCAAATGATCCAGCCGTTCACAGAGTACTGGGTTCCCGACAATTCGAGCTGCTCTGCGTTGCACGCGGTCAAATGGATCGAGCTGATACTGGGGTGCGCCAGACCAGAGATGACAGCAATACTCCATGTGAGGCCGGACCTGCGCTTTGTAGAGCGCTAGAATGTGGGCCGGCTTGAAGTATTGCCGTGCTCTATTTATGACGCCCAGTTTCTTTGAAGCCAGTTTGGCTTTGCCCTCCAGATGGCCACGGAATTGGCAATTGCTCGAGATTTCGAGACCCAGTATTCCGATACTAGGCGAGGCTTTAAGGGAAGTGTTCTCGAGGAGCGGTGATACGGCAAATGGGGTTTTTTTAGTGGTAAACGCGCAAACTTGAGTCTTCTGGGGGTTAAATTGGACAAGGTTCAACTTACCCCATTCCGCGACCTTCTCGAGAGAGGACTCGATAGAAGACACAAGTTTCTCCCGGCACTGGTCGACGTTTTCCCGAGAGAGACCTGCATGGCCCGTGTATACGGCATCACCAGTGTTGTCGTCTGCATAGTAATGCATGTTGGCGGTGTCCAACATATCATTGATATGCAGAAGAAACAGCGTGGGAGATAGCACACAGCCTTGGGGAACTCCAGCGTTCACGGGCTTGGGATTCGAGCAATAACCGTCAATAACGACCTGTATGCTGCGCCCAGTGAGGAAGCTGGAGGTCCACTTGCATAAGCTCTCGGGAAGCCCAAATGATGGAAGTTTTGCGAGGAGCGCCTTGTGCCATACACGATCAAAGGCCTTCGCTATATCCAGACCAACTGCCAGGCCTTCCCCCTTGCTTTCAATAGCCGCCGCCCATCTATGTGTTAGGTATACCAGAAGATCGCCAGTCGACCGACCATTGCGAAAGCCGTACTGCCGGTCGTTGATCAACTGGTGACCCTCAAGGTATACCAAGAGCTGGCGGTTAGTTATGCTCTCCATGATTTTGGAGAGTAGGGAGGTAATCGCAATAGGCCTGTAGTTTGCCGGATCCGAACTGTCTCCTTTTTTTGGGATCGGATGGACAAGGGCTGACTTCCATGAATCAGGGACTACGCCTTTTGAATAAGAGTGCCGGAATAAACGCGTTAAATTTTGCGTGTTCCGGTCGGGTAACTGGAAAGCTGCTCGCCAATTTTGACGACGTGCTTAGATTTCGCACGGGCGATTTGCCGCTTAAAAAATCTGGAGGCACGGTTATATTTCCTCTTCAGAACTTTGCAGTTCGGATCCTTTGAGCCCAGCGCCGCAACCCAAGTTCGATACGCCTGTTTTTTGCAGTCAGATGCTGCTTTAACTGACGCATCGAACCAGGGCTGTGATCTGCCACCGATCGGTACTACAGAGCTTGGTATAAAAATATCCATGCCCTGCAGTATCACATCGGCTACTGCAACGGCGCAGGCACTAGGATCATCCGAAGGGAAACAAACCCTGCCCCAAGGGTAGGATGCAAAAAAGGAACGCATCCTATCCCAATCTGCTGACTTGTAGTGCCAAACGCGGCGGGTCGCTGGTGGTCTGCGACGTTGGCGTCGGATAGGCACTACACTCCTGACCAGGCAATGGTCGGACGTTCCGAGAGGGGCGTCGACAGAGACCTGGTAACCATCGGGATGTGTAGTCAGCAGAAGATCTAATAAGGACGGCATGTGGCTATCCACATCCGGGAGCCGCGTCGGCGACTCAACCAATTGGGACAGACCATACGCCAATGCAAAATTATGCACAGATCGCCCTGCGTAGTCTGTGGTACGTGATCCAAGCCATTCGGCATTGTGCCCGTTGAAATCACCCAAGACTACGATTTCAGCGGAGGGGATCTGAGCAAGCACGTCATCAAATGCCGCTTGAACGCAGCCCATGAGGTGATCCGTTTCTGCGTTACCACTATGGGACCTGTAGACACACGCATAGATGCGGACGCGATCCTCTAAATCTACGCGGAGCCAGAGAGTAGACAGGCCCCTACCCTCAAAATTGCCGAGACGGCGACAGCAGATATCCTCCCTAACGTACACACATACCCCGGCATGAGGCATGAAATTATGCTCAATTTTGTACCCGGGGTACGTTAAATATGACGTATCGCTAGGTCGAGATATCTGCGTCTCCGTAAGGAAACACAAGGCCGGCTGCGACGTCTCAAGGTGGTGGTGGACGGCGTTTAAGTTGGAGTGAATTCCCCGGATGTTACAAAAGTCCACATTAAGCGTGGAGCGGGGTGCCGTATTTTATGAAGTAGCATCGTGTCTAGCAGCACGCAATCGACGCAAGCATAGAGGATCAAGTTTAAAATATTTAAGTTTATCTTCATAAGAGAAATTGACAAGTTTTCTGTTAAATTTAAATAAAAGTCTTCGCAGGAATCGTCTTTGGACAGACTCGATGGTGTCAGCGTAAGTTTTTTGGTAAGGGGACCAAACAGGAGAACCATATTCTAAGACACTGCGAATAAGACGTAAGACTAAATTATTTTTATTACTTCCTGTACAAATACAGCTCTGATATACTAGTATTCATTCTTGTCATACTAATATATAAGAAATATAATTATTTAACAAACACTAATAAAAAATCAAATTAGCATTACTTCAGAATACATTCGACAACCTCATAGGGAAGGCCCTACCACTGAGTTAGACTTAGATTCAAGTGATTGTAGTTTCTTTCCCAGCCTACGACGCAGTGGCGTAGGTACCGCCGTATCTATCGTATCGTGGGGCCCCCGGGCCACGGTGGCCCCAGACGTGCGTCAACCAAACCAACCAAAATTAATAAAAACTTTTGCTGTTTGCCGAACAAAGGGCAAGGAGAGTGTGTATATAATTTGAATTGCTTGTAAAAATTTTGGAAAGTGACAGATAGAATATGATGAATAAATATTTCTTTTTATTTTATGCAAACATTTTTTTTCTTTTGTGAGAAATCTGTACCCTTCATAAGAGGCCCCCAAGCAAATTTTTATACGGGGCCCCGCCAAGGCACGCTACGTCACTGGTACGACTATTCTCATATACCTAAGTATAGCGTTGTTTGGCCTTCTAAGTACAGGCTTTAACTATGAATTATATTAAACTATCTGACCCAATAGACGTTGTTCTGTGCAAAATAAAAGAAATTCTTTTTTTTTATGAATTTGTCAGTAATATTTCATAACACCAAGAATTATTTTGTAAAATATACTCCCTGTCAATGACGTTCTATATTATATATATATATATTATATATTATATATAGAACGTCATTGCTCCCTATTATTACCTATAATGAAATTGTTTTACAGCAGAACTGTCAAACCGTTCGTCAATAAATTATCTCATAGAAAATATGTTCATACAAAACAATTGTTGGAAATACAAATAATTATGGGTCCCAAATCGAAATAAAAACTATCCTATCTCTCAAGTTGGATTAAACTTCACTCCATGAAGTAATCCCCATTAAAATCCGTTCATTAGTTTAGGAGTCCATCGCGGACAAACAACGTGACACGTAATTTATATATTATATTAGATAGATATAACAGTAATTAGTTAGAACACTTCTAATTGTCAAATACTTGGATAATTTCATTCTTAATGGTGCACGTAAGGCAAGTACGTCATAAATTCTAAAGAATATAATAAATTCTAATTCTGAATATCTAATCTAACTATCTATAAATACTTGGACACAAGTTATTTGGGACTATAATTATATTTTGAATTTGTTAAATATATTATTACACGTCTCATCAGAAATTTACTTTAGAAGATATATATTTACCTAGTAATTGTACATAATAATACTGCCACACTTTTCACACAAATTATCTTGCCCCAAGTTAAGCATATAGCCTGTGTTATGGGTTACAAGACAATGATATATTTAATACAATATACTTACTTAAACATACATAAATTCATATAAACATACATAACATCCATATTCATCATATAAATGCTTGCACCTACCGGGATTCGAACCCGGGATCTCTAGCGTAGTAGGTAGGATCGCTAACCACTCGGCTATACAGGTCGTCTAACGTCGTACATAAACGAATGAATACAGTTTTAACTTGTATATGCAATGCTTGTTTTTTTTATGAAACTAAGGGACGAGACGAGCAGGACGTTCAGTTGATGGTAATTGATGCGCCCTGCCCATTACAATGCAGTGCCGCTCAGGATTCTGGAAAAACCCCAAAAATTCTGTGCGGCACTACAACTGCGCTAGTTACCTTGAGACACAAGATGTCTCATTTGCCCAGTAATTTCACTGGCTACGGCGCCATTTAGACCGAAACACTGTAATGCTTACACATTACTGCTTCACGGCAGAAATAGGTGCCCTTGTGGTACCCATAATCTAGCCGGCATCCTGTGCAAAGGAGCCTCCTACTGGTAGTTGTGTACCTTGCGTTGTAATTGATATAGGTATATAAAATATTAATAGTATAAAAACATCAAGTTATATGACGATATCACACACAAACAAAAGTCAAGTCTTATATGGATAAACTTCATAAGCTTCTAAAAATTACGTCCAATAATTTTAATTTAATGATAGTTTGTTAATATTACTTCTTCTCAATAACAACAGTAGGTAATGTTATCCTCAGCGAATGCCTAGATTGAATAGAATAATAGCACGTATTAAAATTTGTAAATCGTATGAAAGTCGGTAGATAACAGCTTATTATAATTAATTATAATAATTAAAAGGTCCATGTGGGTCAAAAAGTTTACAGAAATCTTAGAACTAACTAGCGGACCCGACAGACGTTGTCGTGTACCTTCACACGTGGTAAATTTGAAAAATCGGCCCAGACGTTAGGAGATCACTAACATACGCAAGAAAATTATATATGGACTGTATTGAGAATCTAAAATATCATCAAAATCGGTCCAGCCATTTAGGAGGTAGTTCAATTGTGAATCTTAACCATCCCCGAATCCACTTGAACACACACAGAAAAAATAATTCAAATCGGTCCAGCCGTTTAGGAGGAGTTCACTGTCAACACACGTACAGAAGAATTATATACACACAGACCCAAAATGGGGTCTAGTCAGCATTATGTTGGGAATTTTACTTCCAACGCTGGTATTCTCTAGACACCGAGACACAGACTTCGAGGATTAAATATTTATATATTTACAATCCCCTGCTACCATAAACATTGGCTTTTCAAGCTTTCATTTTGCATTCGTACTGATTTCTTCGTATGTATGTAAATTTAAAGAGTTAAGAGTCAGTAGACATATCAGTTTCATTAAGGCGACACTAAATGCCAGCGACCTTGAGCGATATGAGTTCACGGCTGCCGGCTCGCCATCTATGTAACAAAGACAATATTTTCAAAATTCTTGCGTTGAAAACAGTTTATATGCTTACAATCCTCGTTATTCACTACTAATCTGAATAAATGAACCTACACAAAAACGTTCAAGCTATAAGAATAACTTTTCTGAGAGAAGTACCAAAAAAAAAGCGTCACGCCATGTCAAAAAACTTGTTTTACTTCACAGAGAAGTGGTAGTTCAAAAAGGCTCGGCAGTGTTAACTATAACCAACAGCAAGCATTAGCAACCTACAAATAAGACTTAAGGATATGTGTAACAGGATTAAATAGTGTTCATAGCTCGAAATGCTATACTTTCACCACAAAACTTGTCTAAAAACACCATGTTTGCGTGTTTTCTGCTTACTATTCGCCTTAATCAGTAGACGTCTGGAGATTTATATATCTGTGGTATTATCGAGACGCAGTTTCAATGGCAACAAAGCCTCCGGTGAGATCCCGCGCTCGCTTGTATCTTTGTTTTACAGCCGACACCCGACACAGACCCTATTCACTACGTCAAAGATTTTTTTTTAATATATTTAACAATAATTACTATAGTACATTGTTTTTATGCGACTATGCGTAAGCGGTGTACGTCCCTGTTGAGTAGGGTCCGGGCTAGCCCCAATGGTATTCTGAGGGTTCTCACTGGTTCGACTGTCAGTACCTGAACCACTGCTGTTTGATACATGTGCTGACAAGTCGGTCCTGTCCTAGATTAGGAAGGTTTAGATTTTAAAATATCTTGTACTAACACTAGATTTTAAGGTATTTTGTTACTAACACATTATGGTCCTTTGTTGGTCGAAATAAAGAATTTGTTATTATTATTATTACAAATTAAATACACACTTCAGTAACAAGCTATTGTAGACACAATAATAGTACATAGAAATAATACGCAATCACATCGCTTTAATAGTTAAAATATAAATAAATTAATGAAATGTAATATGAGTGTGTGTTAACTTATGTATCACGCAAGAAATTATACTTCTTTTGCCTAACGAAGCAAAAATCGATAAGTGATTTATTCCTCGTGCTATTCTACGTTTTTAGAAAGAACAATTTTGTAAAAACCATGCAAAAATGGTTTTGACAATTAATTATTAAATAATTTAATACGGCTGTATGGGCTTGAACCCTTTGCCTATCCTAATAATGGACGAAGAAAACAAAAAGAAATAACGAATGACGCAAAGTCAGAAAATTATAGGAATCAACTTCAACCTGTTACTTTTGTGTTACAGTGATGCGCGCGGATCTTAAAATTACAAAGGGAGAATTAAGTAACCAAATCCAAAACGACTCGTATGTGAGAGAGAGAAAAATAAATTTTCTCGAGATAGAATTGATTTATAAAATCTAATCTAAACGCTTTTTTATATTGTCACTATAACCATAAATCATTCTGATTGAGTGTTCATAAATTTCTATTATTATTATTATTATCTTTTACCCAGTACTATTTTTAGCTCTGATTTTTTTTTTTTTCCCCCTGAATTTTTCTTTCGTTCTTCTTTTTCATACCTACTGCCCAGTGACTGAAATAGGGAGAATTATTACTACAAGAGTTCTCGACGGTAATAAAGCCTACTACTAAAGCCTAGGACTAGTATAGTATAGGTACCTACCTAATTATAATATAATTAATCATATGGTTAATGGGCAAGTAAATGGCAAATCGTATTTATTATTAAATGGCAACTTTGAAAGATGTGTAATCAACTCAAATACTAACCCCCTTATTCATAATAGTCCGCTAACTTTAAACAGCCGCTAAGGAGTGTTTTTTCTCATTCTGACTTAGGTCAATAGAAGAATACAGAGTGAGAATTAGCAATGCTTTAACTTAGCAGACTATTATGAATAAGGGGGTTAGTTTAAATTATTTTTATCAAGGTTTTTGTTGTCTGTCTGTTCTGTTTAGATTAATCACCTGTTCAGTTGATATTATAATCTTAATAAGAATAAACTTAGTGTAAACGTAAAGTGAGTAATCATCTTAAATATCTTCGGTAGAACACACAGGAAGAGTATCAACAGTTTAGCCGAGGAAGCTTTCCCCGAACAAAGAGATATAAGCTCTGTAGTTCAACAATAAGGTTGTATTTAAAATGCACTACTTTGATCGCAATAGAATGTTTTTTATGAAGCTTCAAGGTAGGGGAGCGTCAGTAATTTCCCATATTGCGTTTATTTCAGCCTCTTTTAACTTTTCATTGCATTGTTTGAAGGCTTTTTTAATTTGAAAACGATTTAAATTCATACACTTTTGTTTTTATTGTAACCAGTTTGTGAAAAGGTGACTGGGTGAGCGGCACTACTCAGAGTTATTGGGGTTTTCGAGAATCCTGAGCGGGACTGCACTGTAATGGGCAGAGCGTATCAATTATCATTAGCTGAACATCCTGCTCGTCTTGTCCCTTATTTTCATAAAAAAAAATATGATTTTCATCAGAATGAGAAACAGTGTCAGTATCGTTTATATAAGTATTTTTATAAAATACTTTTTATAAAAATACTGCACAACTTATTTCAAGACAAGAATATAAAAATTTGGTGCCAAGTTCTGCACAAAAAATTTATATCGATAATGTATATTTATGTGAAAGTCATATCATATAATATTCCTACTATTAACATTAGATATAAGTATTAATTAAGTTTTAATAAAATTGCATTTAGTAATATGGAGAATGAAGTCTCCACTGAAATTTTTCAAGCAATTTCAACTTATTCTTTCATGATAATGAATTCATAATCGATTTTTCATCTGCCACCTGCCATATTAATTCTGTACTTAAAATTCGTTAAAATAGGAGGCGTCACTACCGACTATGGTCCAAATACAAAAGCTATTAAATTTTCATTTTGGTGGAGCAAAGCATATTGTTTGCATAGCACAGGCCACACAAATAATTAACTTAATAAAATTATTTATTTCTTTTGGTTCCAAAGAGTTTGCACATATAAAGAATAGCAGTCCAAGCGTACCGAGCCAAGCAAACATAGGAAGCGATAATTTGTTCTGTTTTTAAAGTGATAACCCTCACTTCCAGACCACAACCACCACAACCTGAGAGTTGAACAAAGCATACAAGATTTTATAACGATGCGACACCCGAACGGTTGGCTCGGTTGGTTAGAGCACCGGCACGGAACGCCGGAGGTCGTGGGTCGAGTCCCGCATCGTTCATTAAATTTTGTTGTTTTCCAAATTTTATTTGTGTATAGGAAGCGATGTCGGTACAGGGCCGAATTAGGACCATTTACAACCGATTACTTGGAAATCGATAATCTGCGGGTTAAGTTTTTTTAAGGAAGAGGAGGACAAACGAGCGTACGGGTCACCTCGTGTTAAATGATCACCGCCGCCCACATTCTCTTGCAACACCAGAGGAATCACAGGAGCGTTGCCGGCCTTTAATGGGAGTGTACGCGTTTTTTTTGAAGGTACCCACATCGTATCGTCTCGGAAAGGAAGCTCATTCCACAGCTTGGTTGTAGGTGCTTCCACCTCTTCAGAGTTCATTGAAAACCGCACTGTGGAGGAACGCCACAAATCAAGATGGTAGGGATGATATTCTATGATGTTGTATGAGGTAAGGATGACAATTGGTTAACAAAACTCTGATTATTGATATTTTAACTTATGATTTCAGTCGGATAGTTATAACACCGAGTTTCGAGTAATGTTTGAAGGTACCCGCGTTAGAGCGACACAAATATTAAGAGATCATTGGCAAATATCACCAATTTTTTCCTGCATGAAACAGTACACAATTCAGAATAAACTGGGTTTTAAATTAATAAAAAGACAATGTCGCAAGGTTCCCATGTCGTATCGTCCCGGAAACACCGCACAAGGAAGCACATTCTACAGCTTAGTTGTACATTACTTATCCATAATATCAAAACAAATCGAACTACCTACTACTAGTAGTATCTAGTAGTTATTAGAAATGACATCAAAAAGAATTCTAAAGGAATCAAAGAGAAATTTCTGTCGTTTATTGTAACAGGCGACCGTGGGAGAATTGGTAGTTGTCTTCATTCTTTTGCTGACCCTTGAAACGCGTCGGTATCGGATAGAAGAACTAGTCCTACAGTCATTAACCCGCAGGCCCAGCTTGTTGACACCCAGAATTAGGTTCTTGGTATGAATAATTTAAAATTTATATATTTTATGCGAATTATATCCGAATGCGGTAATACGAGCGCGCTGTGGTTTGAAAGAGGATGTTGTGACAAAGACTGAAAAAGGAATGCTGAAATGGTTCGGACACGTGGAGCGAATGAGTGACGAAAGAACGACGCATCAAATATATAAGGCAAGTGTGTGTGGGCATGTCGGTCGCGGGAGACCTCATAGAACATTCGTCGACCTAATTGGGGACGTTTTGAGAAAAGGAGAGGTTCGACGCACTCGCAACCGGCGTGCATGTATGAAAAGAATGTATGAAATGAATGTAGAGGCAGCGCGTGAGGTCTGTAAGGATAGAAGCAAATGGCATTCTAATGTCTCTGCCTACCCCGACGGGAACAAGCCGTGAGTGTATGTATGTATCTATTAATATATTTTATTCACTTGTTTTGCAATAACACAATTATTTAAAGTAATATTTGAGACCGGATTGTGTAAACTTCCAAAAATTTTCAATAATTTTACCATTGGGTAAGATTGCAACCATCAATCACTTATTTCAAGGAAAATAGAATCTATAAAGATAAGGCAAATAGTATCTATAAATGACGCCAGAACCGCACCGCCGGTGTACCCAAGTATACGAAAAAAAAACGCGCGATTAAATAATTTACACGTTAATCGCGATAAAAAAGTCAAATTCTTTCAATACCTTTTTGTGGTAATTTGTGTATTATATTATAATTTGGATCCAAAACAAGTTGACATGGATCTGACGAAACAATACCATATTATTTGAAAAAAAAAACGGTTGAGGTCATCGGTGGCCCCACAGTAGGTAGCCGCCAATCGCCATGTTGTTTATTAATTTATTTGCCGCCATCACTTTGCTTATTCATTATTGTTGTTGTTTGGTGTTCGTTGTGTTGAGTATACGAGTATACTGATTTCCGTTTATTTCCTTAAAATGGAAAGAGCATAGTTCTTAATTGACAGACAAGATATTTACTATATCTACTATGATATTTATATGTAATTGGTGCAGTCCATCAATAAAATACTTCGAGGAGCAATTTCGACGCACGATGAGGAGGATATAATGCAAACATTCGCTATACAGTATTACAATAAAAGAAGAAGAAGGAAATAATATGTTTTTTTATTGTAACTTAAGTTCCTAATATCTACATTTTAGTAATTCTGCCATTAAATTTATGGCGGAATTCCTGTGTAAAATTAATATTACAATTAAAACAAGCTTATTACAGGTATTTATGTTATACGTATATGTAGGTATAACCGAGGAATGTTTCGTCAACTTCCCACGCGATGTCGCTTTCGCCTTGAAATTGACTGACAACTCTATACCTATATTATATAATGTACTCTGTGGCTTAGATGTAGCCAAGAACGGCGCGTTAACGCGTAGACGATGTTTTTGACGCGACAGCGCGACACGAAACATCACGACAAACGACACATATACAGTATGAAGCTCTTTAAAGAAGTAAGAGTAAAAATGAAGATTTTTCTTCAATTAATTTAAATTAAGTTATTTGACAAGAGAGGACAACTCT
Organism: Leptidea sinapis; assembly: GCF_905404315.1. Lineage (NCBI taxonomy): Eukaryota > Metazoa > Arthropoda > Insecta > Lepidoptera > Pieridae > Leptidea > Leptidea sinapis. Next base: position 15,669,624 of record NC_066271.1, on the reverse strand, counting down.
TGCAATATCATACAAAATAGGCAACATTCACCAAATATAAATGTTACGGCTATAAATAATCATAATATAAAGCTCATAAATATTGTTCACCAGAATATACAAGGTATCTCAAGTAAGGAATTAGAAATTGAACTGTTTTTGAGCTGCTGTAATATAGATATATTATGTATTACAGAATATTGGCGTAGAGTCATCAGTTTTAAATGTTTTATAAAAAAATGGCTCTGCCGTAAATCCTATTACTCCACTGCTGAATATCTAAATGATCGGACAGCCTGGGACTAGATTGTGATTATTTTATAGCGATAGAAATGACTGTATAATATTGTAATGATAATATAATATAAATATAATATTGGAATGCTGGGAGAGTTTCTTGCGCCGCTTCTTCTCTCTCAGAGCGCCATTTGTTTCCGAAGCGGTAGTAGTATCTAGTAGTATAAGAAATGACATCAAAAAGAATTCTAAAGGAATCAATTTTGAGAAAATAAATGCCTTTTTATGCCTTTTTTTTGTACACATTCAAATTGGCTTATTACAACAGCAAAACATAGATACGTGAACGTTATGTCCCTGTGCAGCCAAATACTGAACTTAAAATAGAAGATATCGATCAAGAGTTACTAACAAGACGCAATAATTTCCATTTCAGTTAATGTTCACAACAAAAATATACTAAAATTATCAGTAGCCGACATTTTAGTTTCATTTTTGATTGACATTGTCGATTTAACAATTTAACTCGGCATTGATAAGGTGCACTCGCGGTTCCGGTACATGTACAATAACTGTAAGTAATTTAGGGCTTACAAATGAAATGACAACAGTAATAAACATTCATTTATTACAGATATTATATTGTCAACAGTTAACCACAACATCCCTCACGAGGCCCTCCCCCATCACTCGGAAGTCCTCGAGGAGCGCGTCCAAGTTCACGCGGTACTTCATCTCTCCGTCCACCATCACTGGTTTCAATGCGGACGCGCTGTTCACCTACCAAAAAATCCACGATTTATTAAAGTGAAACTTTTATTACTTCGTCTCAAACGTTTACGTCTGTGTGTTGCATGTCGCGTGACGTTCGGGCGGCGCCTATAGTTCGCAGCAGCTGACCGTGTAGTGTATAGACTATTACTTATTTAGTTGGAGACTGAGTCTACTTTTATTATTTCCCATTATCATTCCAATTTTCCAAGTTTAAAATTAAGATTGATAAAGCCATTTTTATACTCTTAATGGAATATTATTCCCGAAAATTTTTAGTTAAATGTCTATGTGAAAAAAGTTTCACTTTTACCGTGGTTTCATAAAACCACACAATCCTTTTTTTTAAAACGTTTGCGATGATTGAAGTAAGTTTAAACGTCATAGATCAACATTTAGGAAAGTAGTTTTTTTCTACAGATATTCGTCATCTAATATTGTATCAAACATTACCCTGATAAAACCTAGTACATCCTCATTAACTCGACTGTCAAAGCTGCCAATGACACAAGCTCACGTTGAATAGATAAGAAATAAATCAAAACAATAAACAAGTGGACAGGTTGGCTCGAATATTGACATTATTGCTATCAAACTTTTACATCAGCTTCGCACCGACCCACTAGTTGTTTTGTAAATATTATGCATTGTTTTGTATATACTTAATCTGGCCATAAATACTGTTATAATTAAAAATAAACATACTTTTGAATTTGGAGTCTATCATTATTATTTGATTGATCATTGAGTTTTCTCATTTTGGCGCCAATACATAGTACAATATTTTACATAGAGTAGGTATGGCGCCAAATGGAATTTTTAAAACTCTCCATATTACGTTGGCATTAGTATAATGTTTGTGTATTGGGCTACAATGAGACCTCCTCTGATTGTGACAATAAAAGATCTGTCCGTCCACGTAGTGATCGTACGAAAAGGTGGTCTCACTACTTTGTAAGGAAATAATTCGAAGAAATCCTGCCCGAAACGATTTCATCTCGGAAGATGAAAAAAGCACCTACAAAACCATGTCGCGTATTTTACAAGATGACTTAGGACTTGCAGCCTATAAGAGACGTACTGGTCATTTCTTAAGTGATAATTAAAAAAAGATTAGGGTTGTAAAATGGAAACAACTACTGAAGCAAAAAGGGAGGTGACAGAAAAGTTTTGTTTACGGATGAGATTTTTTTTACAATTGAGCAACATTTTAACAAACATAATGACCGTACTTATGCCAAAAGCTCTAAGGAAGATTCCCAATTAGTCGACAGAGTGCAACGTGGGCACTATCCGACTTCAGTGATGGTTTGGTTACTTAGCCAATCCTATAAAGGAGTGACTGAGGAATATTTTTGTGAAAAAGGTATCAAAACATCGGCACTACTGCATCAAGATATTCTTGAGAAGGTAGTGAAGCCCCTTAACAACACAATATTCAATAACCAAGAAGGGTCCTTCCAGCAAGACTTTTGTTGTTATGGTCCCAATACTAATAGAGAGGGACGAAGAGCGGAGTCTAATTATAGGGTTGCCATGGGTGAGTATGAAAGCCTAAAACATAAGTGAAGGTGTTAGAGTGTAGTTAGTGAGTGGAATAGTTCCCCAGCCACCTGCAGCTCCCTGGTGTCGTGTACGCGCGGGTCCCACAGCACGGCGATGACGTCACCGCCGTACTCGTCGTGGAAGAACACCGCCCACTCGCCGTACGCGCTCTGAAACAAAACACTCGCCGAACTGAAATTAAAGTGACAATTAATAGCTAACACTGCCATTATTATACACTGGCGCGCTGTGATTGGTTGGCTTTTGTGATGTATTCGTTCTCCATAAAAAATATGTAATTGTGAAGAGAACAAATTTGTTCGTTCATCCAACAGTGTATTCATGTTTTTTTGGAAACGGAATTGACACTAAAGATTCTAATTTAAATACAGTATTCCGCGTTAAGTTTGTGACCGTACCTGATACGTTAATAGAATGGCCATGGTATGACAAACTTGTGGTGGCTGACTCCGCAGTTTCGCAAAGCGATACGTCACACTGTGCTGGTCAACCGGAGACTTTATGATCATATCGGAATGCTAAATGACAAGTTTGCACAAGTGTCCACAGTGCGGTTTTCAAGGAGCTTACTTCCACGTACTACAAAGCTGTGGAATGAGCTTCCTTATGCGGTGTTTCCGGGACGATACGATATGGGGACCTTCAAAAAAAATGCCACGCTCCTGTAATTCCTCTGGTGATGCAAGAGAATGTGGGCGACGGTGATCACTTAACACCAGGTGACCGGTACGCTCGTTTGTCCTCCTATTCCATAAAAAAATCTACTTATTGCATACACTAGTCGACTAATAGCCGACTCACCCTGAGCTCGTGCAAGTATCTCCGCAGCGGGTGGAAGTCCACGACGGGTATGACGTCACAGGGCTCGCGGGGCCGCGGGACTCTCGGGAGTGCATCCAGGCGCTCGGCCTGGTGCGGCACGAGCGACCCGTGCACGTGGATGAGTGCGTCGAACCCGCGGTACGATGGCACGAACACGCCCTGTACAATGATAATTAATAATAATAAGATCTAGTATCAAAATCCGTCAGATCCATAAAGGTCAATTTTACAATACATGACTTTTTGTCTGTGTTACGAATACTTCTCTTTTCCCATCCAGGGACCCCACCAAACTACAAGTACCTTGCTGTAGAACTACATTATTTCAGAGAAACTGTTTTTGTATGTGCATAAAAATCTATAATCACATCCCAAAAATAGTAAGGGAGGTATCGCCAAATAGGAATTTCTCATCTAAATTGAAAATATACCTTAGTAAAAACTACTTATATTCATTAGACGAATATTTTCAACTAAAAACTTGACTATATATTTTATAATACTGCTAATAATCTTTTGTTAAATTGATATTATTGTTACTAATTATTTGGAAATGTATTTTATAAAATTAACACGTCATAAATGTGGCAAACATTGTACTCTATAATATTTATGTAACATCAATCTAACATGTTTCTTGCAAATAAAATTTCATTTCATCCGATGACATGTGGCCAAGTGAGGGGACACATCAGTACAATAAATTCAATGTTCCAAAAAAAATTCCTAGTGCAATCATAAGTAATGCTTTATCGATTTTAGAAGAAAATAGATATATAAAAATAGCATAAATAAAATTCCAAACTTTTTTCCAAACAGGTTTTTTTGGCAAACATAAAGCAAAATCATAACATTAATATTTTCTTTTAGTAATTATTTCAGTATATTTTTTGTTTCTAACCTTAACTGAATGTGTAAGTAATTTTAAATATATTATATATCTGTTTTATTTGTGTTTAGGTTACGCGTTGTACAAATACTTAATAATGTATAAGTACAACTTTTAATTAGGGACGATTAATACCGTAGTAGCAATGCATGTGGTGTTTACATATAATTCAATATACAATTAGTAGTAGTATAGTTATTGTACACTTTTGTTGCTTTTTTATAAGTTTTATTGTAACAACTGCTGGTAGACACCTCAATCCAAATTGTTAAATGATAGCTCAGTTTGAACTAGGGGTGAGACATATTTATCGTCACAGGTATTTGTAACAGGTATTAAAATATCACATAACAGTGACAAGTATTAGGAGTATTTTGAAACAACTAGTATTTTGTAACAACTAGTATTTTATAACACCTAGTATTTTAGTAACGACTGTTGTTTGAGTAACACCTGTTATTGAACAAGTATTTGATAACAACTAGTATTTTAGTAACAACTGTTACTGAACAAGTATTTAATAACAGCTAGTATTTTAGTAGCAACTGATATTTGAGTAATACCTGTTATTGAACAAATAATTAGGAGTATTTAGTAGGTATTTTTTAACAGTATTTTGATACAGCTATAATTGTGTGATTTGTAGGTCTGTTATATTATTTTTAATTCATTAGGTAATAAAATAGTTATGGTTCAACTATTCTTTTAAAATATGTGGGATAAGAAAAACCCTGTTTACTTTTATTGTTTACTGAATATTTTTCTTTTAGACACATTTGTAAATAATAGATACATCACTTTCATACATTTATTTAACATACTATTGTTAAGATAAGATAAGTAGGTACCTAATTAAAATATTGAAGTAAATTTCAAATGGAAGACCTTGTCTCTGATATCATTTTTCGTAATCGTATTTATTCACAGTTATATTGTGCCTACGAGCAGGAAAATACGGCTCACCTCTTCGAAAGAAAAAACCTATATTGGTAATTTGATAGTACCTACTGAATAATACATTTTTATGATGTTTATTTCTACTTTATTGTTGAATTATTGGTATGATAAGGGCACATTTTAATTGTGTACTAGGTAAGGATCACTATTTAAGCATAGGTAGTATTGAAACATAATGAATACGAAAGTATAATGATTATTTTTATTACATCTAAACTATAAAAAAAATTAATAGGTCTGTACAGCTTTACCTAAACAGAACTTTTGAAATTCGAAGTTACCACAAGAGAAAGTACTATTGTAATACGTATAGATGGCGCTAACAAGTAACACAAAACAACGAAAAATATACGCCTCACTACAGTACCCAATATATTATCACAGATAGTATTAAAATAACAGCTAGTATTTTGTAACAAGTATTTGTCGCTGTTGCTTTTGAGTCACAGTCACTGTCATACCTAATATTGCATTTTGCCTAGTACGTCTCAACTCTAATAGCTCAGTTTGAACTTTTAATGACCTATAATACTATTGTTAAATGAAACTTCAGGTATTCACTTGAACTATTAATATAATATATAATAACACCAATAACAGTGGAACAATTCTAGTTCCCCGCTTCTAAACAATATTAAATATATGACTATATTTAAACAAATACTTAAGGCGCGTGTTAAGTACATACATTCTGGTACTAGCGCCATCTATTGGCAAACAATGTAGACATTCATAGTGCCGATATTGTTTCTGCGCAATCTACCTCGAACACAAATAAATAAATAAAATGTAGTCGGCCATAATAACCTCCGACCATCACTCACCATGACGTCTCCCTCTCCCTCCACTCTATCTCTCACGAGTGCGAGTGCGGCCGCCGCCACTCGCACCAGTCTGCGGAGCACGCGCCCGCACAGGCCACGCCCCGCCCGACCCAGTGACGTCACTATACGCAATCCACACTCTTCACCCCCCTCAGCCTTTGCCGATTTCTCCAACTCAAATAAATCCTCACCTGATAGAGCAAAAAAATAATAGATTACTACTTTCTTTGCACAGGAAGCCGGCTAGATTATGGGTACCACAACGGCGCAATTTCTGTCGTGAAGCAGTAATGTGTAAGCATTATTGTGTCTCCGTCTGAAGGGCGCCGTCTCAGAAATTTTGGGGCTTAACGGGTATCAATTACCATCAGCTGAACGTCCTGCTAGTCTCGTCCATTATTTTCATAAAAAAAAAGATAAGATTATCAGAAAAATTATCAATCTATGATACGAACAACGTGAAACGATAGAGAGTATGAGAGGAACACTAACAACTCAGCTCATCATTAAAATCCAGCACCAGTACATCGTTCTTCCAATCCTTCTCCACCAGCATCTTCAGGATGCGGAGGAAGGCGGTGGTGGGAGTGACGGGTGGCTGCAACGGCGCCGGCTGCAAGAACACGGCGGCGGCGAGCAGCTCAGCGGCGGAGTCGGGCACGTGCGGAGGTGACAGGAGCTGACAGCTGAGCCACCGCTTGAGAAGACACGCTGCAGGCCCGTACGACGGGTACTTCTGGTGTAATCTGTGACCATATATCATATAAGCAATAAGCCAGTGCCTACCTCGTAAAAAACCTAAATAAATAAACTATATATATATTACTAGCTGACCCAGCAAACGTTGTATTGCCGATATTAAAATCGCGATACAAAAGTAACTGTTGATCGTAGATGGGTGAAAATTTGAAGTTGTATTTTTTAATGCTGACTCATAATCGAACAAATTTAAAAAAAAATATCAAAAATAATTAAAAAAAAAACGGTTTGGACCACCCTTAACATTTCGGGGGATGAAAAATAGATGTTGTCCGATTCTCAGACCTACCCAATATGCACTCAAAATTTCATAAGAATCGGTCAAGCCGTTTCGGAGGTGTTCAAAGTTTAACACCATGACACGAGAATTTTAGATATTAGAAGATATATATATATATATAAAGAAAATTGATTGAATTGAAGATTGAATGTGAATTTTACCGCGCTGCCTAAAGGAATATCAAAGCATTTGTGAATGTGTTGTCAATGTCAGTGGCTTCTGTCTAATCTGTGTTTTAAAGTTTTATCACATTTTACAAGATTGGAGGATAAAAATAGATTATATGAAAAGATTGGAATCTTCAACTTCTTATTAATTAATTGGAACTATCCATATTAATATTAATAAGAAGTTGCCATATTTAAAGAATAAACTTTAATGTCGTTTCTTTTGTTATTTCAGGTTTACTTTAATATGGTGATGTCATAAATTAAGTGTGTTAAAACTATAAAGTATAATAAATCTGTTATTATTTCAGAGCAACACATTATCGTTTTATTAATTAGCCGATCCTAAAAACTATAATTATATATATATAACTAGTGTTTAAGTTAATATAGTTTCATTTGATTCCGTTATTTATAACCAAACTTCTATTAAACACCCACTCCTAAATATTTTCCTTACGCTAGATACTAGAGTCCTACGGTAAGCAATTCCAAAGCTCAACTACTAGGTAGACCTTCAGAATGCTAGCAAAAGAATGCACGCCCCTGCCTGTGAGTTTTATAATAAAATTATGACAATTTAAGTCAAAAATATGAGAATAAAGAACAATAAACTGGTATATCTAGTATCGCCATAAATAACTCTACCTACAAGATGTTCTTTTTCAGGTCTTAAGCATATCTCCTCCATGGGTGGCTGATGATAACCGTCAGATAGTCAGGCGACATCACTGACCTGTATAAATACCACTGGACAGGCTATTCCATATGTTTGACAGCAAATTTTTTGCCTATTTGAAGCGCCACTCGCGAGCGTCCAGAGAACTAATTTTAACGTATAGTAAAAAAGTCTGCGAGAGAAGCGTACAGTACTTTGAAGTATATTTTCATTTTGAATTAATTTCGTTCGTTTTCCGTGTTATTTATGCTTCAGGAATCAACGTTATAAAGTACTCAGTTTTTTTTCGTTGTAAATAGTTTCCCAAAATCTATTAATTTTTGTTTAGCTGAGGTCGTCATCACTAGTTTTAGTACCGCAGATTCTCGCTAACGGCCAACAGCGCCAAAATGGCGAATATCAATCGGGAACAAAAGCACTTTGACAGCCGCCAGTTCAGTGTTTTATAGTAGAGGTCTGTCTGTGGGCGGCACTCAATACATTAACAATGTACACAATACCATCATAACTAGGAATGGGAGTATAAAAGGTAGCTACATAACCTATGTAAGCCTAACCAGGTTTCCAGTGACCGACTATAGTTCAGGAAAGAGCCTCCATCTCGGTAATAAGACCAGTACCGTTTTGTGGTCCTGGGGAGTCTCTTATTCGCAGATTTTTAAATAATCAGGGTTAACTTAGAATTGTAGTGCACCTCGTTACCCGGCTAACAGCAAGCTTGCTTAGCTTAGCTGCTCCTGTGTACTAGTGGGAGGCTCCTTTGCACAGGATGCCGGCTAGATTATGGGTACCACAACGGCGCCTATTTCTGCCGTGAAGCAGTAATGTGTTAGCATTACTGTGTTTCGGTCTGAAGAGCGCCGTAGCTAGTGAAATTACTGGGCAAACGAGACCTAACATCTTATGTATCTAGGTGACGAGCGCAGTTGTAGTGCCGCTCAGAATTTTTTGGGCTTTTCAAGAATCCTGAGCGGCACTGCATTGTAATGGGAAGGGCGTATCCATTACCATCAGCTGAACGTCCTACTCGTCTCGGCTCTTATTTCCATAAAAAAAATATCTATCATTGAAGGCGTGCTAAGGAGGATCTATGAACAGGAGGCAATACAAGACGCCAAAGGCCTTCGACCTCCATTTATTGTAATTAGCTAGCTCGACACAAAAATTCAGTAATTAAACCGTATTTGAGTGCGTTTATTTGACTCGAAACTGATGTTTACCAACAAGAAGCGCAAGCTGCTTCAGCTCATCATGATAGGCAAGGGGGGTGGAAAGAGACGCACTCGGCGAAGAAGAAAACCCTGGCTACGTAAAGTCCGGCAGTAGTAAACCGGAATTACCTACATCGAACGACTATTATCTCGCTGGCGATTGGGACTAATTCAAAAAATTTATAAGATTTATGATTGACACCACTGAACGTATTAAAATACGTACGCATGTAAAGCTCCTCTTATCCGCGGCAACTCCACGCTGCTCCACTGGAAATCTTCACTCTCCTGCGTTTCTCTAATCTTCACAACCCCACCGTCCACCTGTCTCTTCATCAGGGTCACCTCCTTGGGGTGGAATACACGCAACCTGAACACAAGGCCGTCTTTCATCACGTCCAGATGTTGAGGGTAGGCCTGGGTGACGAGGCCGTACTGCTTGTTCAGCCGCTCCGCTATTTGGAGATGAAAGGCGGCTTTGAGGCAACGGAATGCGTTGATCTCACCCGGCCACTTTCCACTGTGGCCTGAAATTTGATTAAATATTATAATGTGGGAGACTGACTGTGTTTAGGACTATTCAAGAACATGCCGAGTAGGGATAGCAAATTGAATTTAGTATTGTATGATCTTTTATTAGTGTGACAATTTCATAGTATTTTCTTTGATTAACGCGAGTGTTACACATTTAAATAAAACACTTTTTAAACGATTAAAACGCGTGTAATTGTAACAGCTACTGCTTGCTATTGTCAAAAGCCGTCTGTCTACGGCAAAAACTACCTCGGAGACAATAAATGGCGCTAAACTTAATTATGACAACTATGACAAATACCACTTTGACCCATTCCATCTGCAGTCCCCCTGAAAACGAGATCTGGAAATGTCTTGAAACGTCAGGTTTACTAAAATTAAAATGTAACTTTTACGCAGAAATCTAATGTAAAAACAGTAACAATTTCACGCGTTTTAATTCTTAAAAAGTGTTTTATTTCATTCTAATTTCATCGTAATTACAACCGTAAGCAAGCACGATCATAAGCTCAAATGTAAGTGCTGTGTCAGTTACGCTTATCATATTTTGATCAGTCTGTGCACTAGCCTTACCCCAGCGAGTAGAAGAGACAGGCTCTGATTTTACGGCCCGCGCCACGCATGGTAAGAATATAAACGCAAGTGTTTCTTTGCCCAGAGGAGTATGAAGAGATTCCAGACCTTTATTAGACACGCTTTAAACTGTTAGTAGGAAATCTAAAAAGGAGCTTCAGTTACCATAATGCATGTCCTACAGTAGCAGTATCTTTCAAACCCACTCTTCTAACGGCCGTTCCCAATATTCAGTCTATCTCTTACTTGAGATAAAATCGTCATATGGTTGACTTTTCTGTCCCAATAAACTTATGGACGGCAACTCACCTTATAGGCTTAGACACGCTGTCTGTCAATGGGAGGACGTACAGCTTACTAGCGATAGAAGTTTGTATGGAAATTCCAATTCACGCGTCCCAATATAAGGCAATAAGAATGACTTGTGGGGTATATTGGGATAGCTTCAGATTATTGACAGTAGAAGGTAGTAATTTATGTCTATCTGTAGATATTATATTGGGAACGGCCGTAACAATCTCCATTATCTCTTCTTATTTTATCCCCCACCCTATTACCCTATTCTGCCAATTTAGTCTGACTGACATGCCTGCGTGCGTGTGGCTACAGACAAGTCTAATTGCGTGTTAATTTTACTTTGGAAACGGACGTTTCTAGTGTGCTGAAACTCTTGTACTGAAATTCGGGCTTCTACTAGGTTCGACGGCATATTTGCCTAGTAGTTTGAAATAGAAATAAACTAAAAGAGGAAAAAGTAGCTCGCAGCTCATCATGCCAATTCCACCAAAATGAGAAAATTGGACTGCATTGGATATTATATTTAAACTACCTGACCCGGCAAACGTTGTTTTGCCATATAAATTATTTTTAGAGTTAGACCGTTTCTTGGACATTGCTTTATTTTTCTAAAATAAACGTAGCCTAAGTTACTCCTTATTACATCAGCCACCTGCCAATAAAAGTCGCCGGATTAGCCGGAACAGACAGACAGACAAAAATTGTAAAAAATTTTATTTTGGTGTATGTATCGTATTCATAATATACATTTAGTAAAAAACGGCTATTTCAATATTACAAACAGACACTCCAATTTTATTTAAATGATTATTTAAATGATAGACAATTCACACAATATTTTTATAAATTATAGCCTATATGTTATACTGGTGTGTAAGCTATATTATTGCAAAGTTTCATCAAAATACATTCAGTAGTGTTTGCGTTAAAGAAGTTCAAAACTACATCCAGACATACAAACTTTCACATTTATAATATTAATAGGATGTAACAACTCACTTAGCTCAATAACAGCCTCGTTGACTGGAGTATATTCTGGCAACACGGGCCTGTCGTTAGATTCCTTGATGAGGCAGGTGGAGGCGCGTCTCCAACAGGTAGGGTCGGGAGCACTGGTCGCCGCAGCCGGGGGCACGGGGTCACAGTAGCTGAACACTGGTGATGTACCTGGGGTATTGAGGCCAATTAATATATATATCTCTTCAGAAAGCTTAGGTTTTACAAGAAAATTTAACTGCTAATCGTTCATTTATGATATTTAAATAAAACTTATATAATATGTATCGAAGTCTTAGCAATAAATGACTTTTGTCTTTCATGCGGGTCTTTAATCGGTCTGGCGACGAATCTATTTACGCTTCCAAGGGGAATTTAGTCACTGGTTCATCTAGATATTTAATGTCGGCGTATCGTACAGAGCAGACCATGTCTTCTAGAGCTGACTATGATGTGTATTCCAAGGGGTTCCAAGATCTAGGCTTCAGGTTTGACCTGGCCAGCAGCTAAACCTGAATAGTACGTGCATTGTGACTAGGTTTTTTTTTTTATTTATTTATCATATTACATATACCGATATAAAACTAGGTCAAATTAGCATCTAAAAAAAACCACAAAGGTTAACAACTAATGCTAATAACACTTAATAATACGTCACAACTCAACAACAACTTATGCTATAAATTAAATGAACACAGTGAAAATATTTTAAAAGACTTAAAAACGAATAAATATAACTTATAAATATGACTTAGCAGGTTCAAATTCTCTTAGCTGCTATAATTTATGTAATAGGTAATCCTTTATTCTATAATTAATGTTTTTAGTATTTAAATTTTGCCGCTCACTGAAGGGCAGCTCATTTAGCAAGCGAGGTATTAGGTAATCGGCAGTTCGTTCGCCGTACACGTTGCAGGCCCGGAGAATCGACAACCGGTTCTGAGTTATGGCTCTTGTTTGTATAGGGTGTTCTATCTTTTGCAATCTTATTTTTTCATTAAAAAAGTATTGGCTCAATAGCATTTGCTTAACTTTATGATAAATGGGCAAGATATTGCAATGTTTAAATATTTCATTTTCGTTTTGTTTTAATTTTCGAAACATATTTGCAGATAATGTATTTTTTAAAATTTTTAATTGAAGATTGTATATTTGCTTCAGATATGAGGAATATGTACGGCCATAGCTTGTTAGGCCATATTGAATATAGGATTCCGCTAATGAATTATAAAGCGTAATTTTTACTTTAAAGGGAATTCTATTTTTTAATATTTTTATATTTCCTAGGAACTGGCGTAACTTATTGCTAATGTGTTCGATGTGGTAGCTCCAGTTGAATTTTGAATCAATTATTAGGCCAAGGTATTTATGTGTATCCACTATATCAATTGCAGGACACCTACAAGTTCCTGGTCCATGCAGACAGTTATGATTGTGTGAAATTATAGATTTTGGTGTAGGGTGCTTGATGTAGGGTGATTTGATAATCATGAGCTTAGTTTTACTAATGTTTAGTACTAAACCAGCATCATGACACCATTTAGTTATCGTGTCCAAGTCAGACTGAAGATCTTCACATGCTCTATGGATATCTTTACTTGACACAATAAGGCAAGTGTCATCTGCAAATTGGTAACACGTGCTGTATTTTAGGCAGTTTCCCAAATCGTTCACATACGATAAAAAGTGTAGGGGACCCAGGACTGATCCTTGAGCCGTTCCCTCAGTCACCATTTTGGGGTCACTGTATGTATTTTGTACTTTAACAGTAAATGTACGATTTGTGAGATAATTTTTGCACCACTTTAGTAACGGACCCCTGATTCCACAATCATCTAGATTTTGGATTAGTTGTTCATGCTGCAATGTTTCAAATGCCCGCGAAAAGTCAATAAATAGGGCCAGTACAAATTTTTTGTTGTTTAAGTGATCATTTACCTCGTCAGTGAAAGAACATAGGAGGTCTGTTGCACTTTTACCCGCTTGAAACCCAAATTGATTGCTACTAATTACCTCTTTCTTTTGATAGAATTGATGAACCTGATCACTCACGATTCTTTCTATGATTTTGTCAATTGCAGAAAGTAAAGTAATTGGCCTGTAGTTCGTATAATTTTCGTGATGACCCTTTTTGTACACTGGTCTAGTCTGACTGGTGCAGTCTGACTTGAAATTCTGAGAAACTTTTTATTAGTCTACCTTCATCTCAAAAAGATTAAGTCGTTTAAAACATTTAAATGTAAGACTACATCAGCAGACTACAGTATTTCAAAGTTTTTATAAAAAGACATGTCTGAAATAGTTTGTTATACAATAGTGACCTGTAAAAGTATATAACTATAAATTTTTTGAAGAAGAATATACTAAGTACCTAGAAATGCATGAACTGAATCATGTAAAGAACGGCGAACAAATAATTACGTCACATAATAATCTCATATAAGTGACAATATTATTTTTTTAATGAGAAAGTAAATATCTTTAATTCTAAACCTAACAAATATAGAAATTGTACCTATAGCTAAGAGGTTCCTTCCTCTTGATACACTTTGGCTGAAGTGTTCACACCTTTTTCACAAAATTAAACTTTTGTGACTCCATGATAAGACACCCCCCACCACACCATGACTGACGCAGGATGATGACCACGTGGCACTTTTCCGACCATTTGTAAAGCTTTTATGGAGCTATGAGTGTACATTTTGATTGTTGTAGTGCTCTTCAATTGTTAAAATTTATTGATCGCTGAAAATAATATTTCCACGTATATCCACAACAAGCATCCACCTACAAGACTTCTTTGGTGTCTTCATTTTCGTAATAAATTGATTTGTTTCCTCATAGGATTTCGCGGAGCTATAAATACTGATTTAAAAGGATCGGCAATAAATTTTTTGACTAATTCTTTAGTTTAACTTAACTTAAGAGCGCTTTCGCACTACGTCCGATCCGACGCCGTGAAAACACGGTCTGAAGTAGTCGAAGTGTCTATGCTAGTTTACGCACTAGATCCGGCTTCCGTCATCCGATTTCTTTCCGTCAACCGTTAGAGATAGTTCCAAGACTACACCGGACCGTATTTTCACGGGTACGCATCGGATTCGGATCGGACTTAATGCGAAAGCGTTGTCCAAGTATTGGTAAATGTTAAAATGCAGTTTTAACATTCATAAGTGTCATAATTTGACCTAAATGAATAATGCAACCTAGGTTGGATGAGGTTAGCGCAGGACCGATCGTCGTGGAGATCTTTGGGGGAGGCCTTTGTCCATCAGTGGACGTCTTCCAGCTGTAATGATGATGATGATAAATAATGCAATTTTGATTTGATTTGTCTGAATAGCTCACCGTACACAGCGGTGACATCTAGAGGCAACTGCGTCAGGCCCCGCAGGTCTCTGCGCAGCGTGTCGAAGGTCTGCACCACCTTCAGCGACAATTCCTCACCAGCCACGCCACCTGCGCCTCTTAATGACGTCACACTGCCCAGATCATCACACACGTGACACAACTCGGATTGGGCAATACCTGTACAACACATTTTTTGTCATACATATATATAGATCATATTACTTGCTATCATTTAAAGAAGAACTCTTTGCATAAAATAACCTGGTGGTGAATGGTGATTGCTCCATTTTAAAGGTATCAGTAATTATTGTAATGTTATTTATGCAATATTTTCTAAAAGTTTCTGAAAAGACTTAGAAAATCAAGAAAACCTCATGTTACATAGAATACTAACCCCCTTATTAGCCCCTTACAGGAACTCTCCAATATTCAATCTGTTACTATTTAAATACGTTCTTTTTTGGTTTGTTTTGTACTTTTATCTTTTTATATTAAGTGTATCTTGTGAGTGTTTTGTGAAATAAATGTTTTTCTTTCTTTCTTTCTTATTCATAATAGTCTTCTAACTTAAAGCATTGCTAATTCTCACACTGTCTTCTTCTATTGACCTAAATCAGAATGAGAAAAAGCACTCCTAAGCGGCTGTTTAAAGTTAGCGGACCATTATGAATAAGGGGGTAAGAATTTACCAAACTTCCAATGTATAACTGTATGTATGTATGTATGTATGGACAAACCATTGTAGGTTTCAATTAGAGCAGTATAGTAGGATTTTGCTAGAGCTGTGAACTAATTAGTAACATTCATATAAATTATTACACAAAAACAAGCAGTGATTGCTGTTTTATTTAAAAGGGGGGAATTTTATTCATTATAATTTTTTTTTGTCATTATAATGGGCGGAGCGTATCAATTACCATCAGCTGAACGTCCTGCCCGTCTTGTCCCTTATTATCATAAAAAAATGAAAAATCAATAAAACAATTAAAACAAAATAATAATGACAAGTTATTTATTAAGTAAAGAAAATAAATTCAATAAAACTTAATCACTATTAGTTCCTAAAATTACTAGAATAACGACTCGCTCTTCCGAATGAATTGTTTAAAGGCAAGATCGAAAAGTTATTTTACCTATTTTCAGTACAACTAAAACTCTTTTTTATATACTTTGCGGTGAACAGAAGCACGTTTTTTTTTATTACAAAACGGACTCAGATCAGGACTTTTTAAGCAATTATTAACACGGAACATAGCTTGAGTATTAAGCAACAATAAATGCTCGACTATATGACAGACCTCTAGTACAACACTACACTGCGTGCGTGAGAGGCGAGTTGTGCCAAAGACGGGGGAGATGTTTCCACCCTTGAACTCGTGCGGCTTCTATAGAAGTGCATTACTATTTTGCAGCAGAAATGTACTGCCCCGATGAATCCCGGACGTAAATATAATTTCTATATAACTTCTATAAACTATCATCATTGCAATAATCAATCAATTCAAATTCTAATACTTGTATTAAAAATACGATTTTTTGATCACTTATTAAACGACGAGACGTGCAGGACGTTCAGCTGATGGTAATTGATACGCCCTACAAATTGCATGCAGTGCCGCTCAGGATTCTTGAAAAACTCAATAATTCTAAGCACTACAATTCCGCTCGTCACTTTGAGACACAAGATGCTTAAATCACTAGGTATGGCGCACTTTAGACCGAAACACAATAATGCTTACACATTACCGCTTCATGGCAGAAATAGGCCGTTGTGGTACCCAAAATGTAGCCCACCTGTGGAGCCTCTCACTGGTAAATTAAAGTAAATTTACTATCGATTTGGAAAAGATATTTGTCAAACCTGAAAAGAACAGGTGTAAGAGCTTAAGCAATATCGAGTCTCACCATATTTCAAGTTGAGTAGATAGTCCACAATCTGGCTGCTGATGGTGCGCCTCTGGGCCACGCTGCTGGCAGACCATACGCACGCCTCCGTGATGGAGCCGTCCTGGAACCGACGCAGTTCGGACTTATCGCCCCAAAATAATCTGTACAAAACAAGTGTCTTATTTATTATATGACTCTTAGTCTACGCCATATCTGCGTCCTGGAACCGCCGCAGTTCGGACTTATCGCCCCAAAATAATCTGTACAAAACAAGTGTCTTATTTATTATATGACTCTTAGTCTACGCCATATCTGCGTCCTGGAACCGCCGCAGTTCGGACTTATCGCCCCAAAATAAACTGTACAAAACAAGTGTCTTATTTATTATATGACTCTTAGTCTACGCCATATATGCGTCCTGGAACCGCCGCAGTTCGGACTTATCGCCCCAAAATAATCTGTACCAAACAAGTGTCTTATTTATTATATGACTCTTAGTCTACGCCATATCTGCGTCCTGGAACCGCCGCAGTTCGGACTTATCGCCCCAAAATAATCTGTACAAAACAAGTGTCTTATTTATTATATGACTCTTAGTCTACGCCATATATGCGTCCTGGAACCGCCGCAGTTCGGACTTATCGCCCCAAAATAATCTGTACCAAACAAGTGTCTTATTTATTATATGACTCTTAGTCTACGCCATATCTGCGTCCTGGAACCGCCGCAGTTCGGACTTATCGCCCCAAAATAATCTGTACAAAACAAGTGTCTTATTTATTATATGACTCTTAGTCTACGCCATATCTGCGTCCTGGAACCGCCGCAGTTCGGACTTATCGCCCCAAAATAATCTGTACAAAACAAGTGTCTTATTTATTATATGACTCTTAGTCTACGCCATATCTGCGTCCTGGAACCGCCGCAGTTCGGACTTATCGCCCCAAAATAATCTGTACCAAACAAGTGTCTTATTTATTATATGACTCTTAGTCTACGCCATATCTGCGTCCTGGAACCGCCGCAGTTCGGACTTATCGCCCCAAAATAATCTGTACCAAACAAGTGTCTTATTTATTATATGACTCTTAGTCTACGCCATATCTCTTTATATAACCCTAACCAATAGAGAAAATAACTCAAAATGGCGACTCGTACTTATAATTACAGAAGTACAGTTAGCAAAAAAATTAATACTAGCAATGCCTAGAATTGCGTTCGTCTTTTGACGTTTATGATTTTGAGATTACGACACTTTTACTAGCTTGGTGTAACGTGACGTGAAGCACTGATGACAATGCAATAATAAAACAAAACATATATAAATATAAACAATATAAAATTGATGCACTTTAAAACATTTTTTTTACCTGTATTTTAATAGAAACATAACTAAAATTATTTATTTTTGCAAATTGCTAAATATACAGTTTTTTTCTGTTATCCATTTATTTTACACAATTAATTAAAAAAGAATCATAAATCATCGTGCGCGACCAATCACCATTTGCGGATCAGTTCGTGCCGGGTCCTCTCAACGACGGGACGTACGGTCAAATGTACGATCAGTTGTTTTCAAATTTAATTTGTGTATTAATCTCAGAAGTGAAGGTTTTCACTTTAAAAACATAACAAATTGTTTAGATTTCGCAAGAGCGACATCTCAAGTCAATTTCCTCATAGCAAATATCGGGGTTTAGCAGGTTATCAACTGTAAAGTAGATCCTGTAGGTGAAGCCACAATCTGAGAGTTGAACAAAGCATACAAGATTTTATGTCGATACGTCACTCGAACGGTTGTCTCAGTTGGAAGAGCACTCGCACGGTACGCGAGAGGTCGCGGGTTCGAGTCCCACAATTTTGTTTTTAAATTTTATTTGTGTATTATTTTTCCCCGCCGCTTGCTTGTTAACATCGACAGCGTGAGCGAAAATAAATTTGTACATACGCAAAATCGAATACGCACTCGCACTAGGATGATTTCAAATTATTTTGAATTATTTGAATATAACAATAATAACATTGGAATTACAATATCTTGAAAACTGAAAAATACCTGAGTCTTTATATTTTAACAGAATTCCCAAAAAATTGAAAATTCTTTACAATACAAATTTAAAGATAAATATTCATATTAAATACTGATAAAATAATTACCTAAATTGTTCAGCTTCTGGCAAATTAGCCGGTGGCCCTCGATCAACAAGATTCAACGCATTTTCTGGGTTCATTACAAAACCAAACGACAATTTCTCCTTAAAACTGTAAAAAAATATTTTATTAAACAAAGATCAAGTGACATTTTTAAGAATAGTTTAGCGATAGACGTGAATCTATTTTAATTCTATAATATAATATCTAATTTAATAAGAATAATATAATAAGCTAATATCTATTTTAATAAGAACTCATTAAAAATCTAAGCATCAAAGAAGATGAACATGTAATTAATAATGGTAATTAATATTATAAAGCCCGTGCGAGGGGGACATGGAGGAGTGGCTTACAAAGTTTTAGATTCATGTTTATAAAAGATTCCAGGTTGTTGATTTATTGGTCATTTTCAAAATAAATCAAAAAACTAACCACTCCAGCAAAAACTCCAAATATAAAAAAAAAAAATTTTTTGGAGACCCAACTTTTATTGCGTTATTTTTACGTTTAGTTTGAGTTTTCATTTTTAGGAAAAATAAAAGTTAAGCCATCAGCTATGAGATAGTAGATCCTATAATTAAATCCTTATTAATATTATAAACCCGAATGTGAGTTTGATACGCTCTCTCGCCTTACCTACCCAATCAAACATGATTTTTTTTTTGGATAAAGGGTACATTTTTATTTTTTGCCGAAAGTTTTAAGAGTTCCCGAAGGAGTGTGACACGAATTTTAGGCTACGTTTAGATATAAACTAATGCCAATGGGCATTTTAATTTTGTTTTTTTATTTTCTTTAATTTCTTGATAACCGCACTGTGAATGAACGCCATACATCTAGATAGTGGGGATCGCTAATTTGTGGTGAGTCGTGCGAAGGTGGAAGTCAGCGGAAGGCAGAAGATAATAAGATGATAAATGCGATAGAAGACGCAAGATTGAGCTGATACTGGGGTACGACAGACCAGAGATGACAGCAATACTCCATATGCCAGCCCTGCGCTTTGTAGAGCGCTAGAATGTGGGCCGGTTTGAAGTATTGCCGTGCTCTATTTATGACGCCCAGGTTTTGAGACCCAATATTCTGATACTAGGCGAGGCTTCAAGGGAGGTATTGTCAAACAGTGATGATACGACTAATGGGGTTTTTTTACAAAAATCTGCTTGGGTGAAGTAAAATAAATGAATGAATTTATATTGTATTTGAATCTCTTTGCACTTAACATAATATAATTATACTAGAAATGTACTCACTCATGCTGAGCTTTATCCAATGCCATTTTGACAGGCCATGAGAAGTTGGCTTCGACTAGAGGTAATATTAGATGTACTCTATCTTGAAGCCCTTTACTCATCAACGAGTGTAATGAGGTTATAATCAAAGATAAGTCATCAATTCCATAGTTGAGTTTATTCTCTTTGGAAACTTTTTGATACACCAACTCCTTTATAGTATTAAGGTTTTTAAATCTGTAATATTTAAAATTAATTAATATTGTTTGTTAATAATTTAATTTGTTACTCATTAATAGACAAGAGACAAAGTAAGGGGTCACTGGTTCCAATATTGGTAGGTGCAAATATTTGTATGATGAATATGAACATTGTTTCCAATTAGATGATGTATCCCACTTTTTGTACGCCAATTTATCACCATAATTTTAAAACTTTTGGCTATTAAAAATGGTATGCATGAGATAAATTATTATATTAGTGATGTGTTAGGTTCAAACATGATATGTTTTACTTTGCTAGATAAAAAAAAGGGAATAAATTAGTAAATTGCAATAGTTTTTCCGTTTTATGTAAAAACTAACCAATATATTTTAAGTCAAAACAACGGTATTTGTATTGCGAAGGAGACACTGTGGTTAGTTGTATTTCAACATACAATTTAATCATCAACTCAAATTATGCCAATATAAAGAGTTGCATCATGACATTGTAAACATTCAACAATAATTTTATGGTATAGGGTGGGAGTGGGTGGTGGGATTTTTAGTGTTACACTAAAAATCTACCTCACTCAATTAACCTGCTGTTAAGAATGTATATTGCAATAATAATATCAACATCTGGCCCCCTGTTAAAACCCTACTATGTCCAATATGCCTTTTGTGGCTTAATAATTTGTGTGAAAGTCTGCGAAATAATAAAAAGTGACGGACAAAGTATTAATAAAGATCATAGCATCAAAACATAGATATTTTTTTTATATCTCTATCAATTAAACTCTAAAATTATTCTGTCTATTAATATATTATTGATTTATGATTGTATTGATTTGATTTATGATTGAAACAAATGCAGTGTCCAAGACACTAGTTGTGGATGATCAGTATGATCAGTTAGGATTATAAGACTATAATATGTTGAGTAACATTCAAATTAGTTTAATATTTACCTTAATATATACTCAAACTGCATCAGTGGATCAAGAGTCACCATAAACAATGGAATAAAGCTGTTCAACTTAGGGTTATCCAACATATCAACTGCTAGACTACTTTCTCTTCGCAATGAATTGTATGTTCCTTTGTCCATGTTCCAGCATATATTGTAGAAACCGGTTTTATCAAGAAATACTACTGGAAATGTGCCTGCAAACTCCTCCAGCTGAGGTGACCCCTCTAATTTATTTAATGTGACACCGTTTGTGTCCCAGTCTGATGTTTCTGGAAGAAATACCAATTAGATTTTATTTCCATCTTAAATAGCAACCTATTTTGTACACAGATCAAATTCTACAAGATGTCTGTACATCTTGCAATATATTTCCAAACTCACCTAAATACTGTATTTAGGTGAGTTTGGAAATATATTGCAACTTAATATGGATTTGAAAACATGTTAATTATCATCAGTCAAAAAGTCAATCTTAATCCATAATCCACAGAAATAGTTTGATATACTTATAATATTTTGTATAAAAAGAACAGTGTCATCTTTTCAAATCACAAAAAAAATCTTATGAAATCAAAAAACATACAAAAGAATACTTACTTAGATAAATCCAGACATTCCTCACAATTTGATAACTACTCATAATATTGTTGATTCTTTTCAGCTGCACTAAATAACTGACCAACATACTTAGAATGTAGCCATTTACCCTGAGACCTCTTTGTCTCGCCCAGATCTTCAGCAAAACTATTGCCTGCTTCAGATTTTCACAGTTCTTCAAAGTTTGTGTTAGAAATTCATGATTTAATTTTGCTGTTAAATCTGCTAAAACACTACAGTTGTAATATGGAGTGGGTGTACCAACATCAGAGGTATCTTCCCCACCAAAATACCAAGCATCTCTTAAGTTATTTCTAGATGGACTAAATCTATGTAATTTATATGCATCTTCTTCACAACATAAGTCAATTTTTACTGATAAACTATTCCCCAACTTTCCTGATGGCTTTAAAATTAAAAAAGGTTTTGAAATACTATCTGAGTATGAATATTTAAGATCTTCAATTAAATCAGAAGACCGCAAATGTGAAGCAATGTAAGCAAGGTATGCAGCTCTTTTTTGATGATACCTATAATTGATTGAATCATTCTTTGTGTATGTGCATGCTGGCACTGTAATGAGAACATCAACAATAAGTTTTGAATTGATGGAGTTATTGAGTGCATAAGATCCCACAATGTCAATATCATGAAACTTAAAAAACTTAAAAATTGCTTTTGTCTTACTAAGTTTAGGGCTAATTGGTAGTTTTACTTTTAGATGTTTAGCAAGAGTTTTCTCACTTAAAATATACTCTTGTTCATCATCGGCTATTGTAAGTAAATGTGTTTTTAAATTTGTGAACCATTCAATGAATCTTTTATCTGTTTTCTCTTTAACCTTCACCTCTTGAAGAACCTCGTCAATTTGGAGGCGGAATAAATTTGAATTGAACAAGTTTTCAGTTTCCTGGAGTCTGTTTAATTCTTTTGCGGTTGGCTGGCGATATAAGTTCTTAATGCGCTTTTTGCCCTCCTTCTTTGGATCATCTATGGGTCTTTTTCCATTTTCATTAATATTAGTCTCTGCTTCATTTTCAAAAATCGATAATTTACAGTCCTATTGAAAATAATTAAATTAAATAAGTAATATTTATTTATATGTAACATGCTAAGCTACGTTTTGTATTTTGATAAGTACATACCCGCTTCACCATTATATCGAAAAAACTTAAACACCTAGCGACAGAGTACTTTTAGTTGAAACACCTAGCTCTAGATTTATATACTAATATAAACGTACTTTTAGTAATAGACCTAATAGTTACATTACAGGTTAAGTTCAGACTTCGGGGTATCAGAAATTATAACCTTAAAATGTAAACACATAACATACAAATTACAAAACAACACCTGCTTATTCCTAATGTGACAGCTGACAGCTGACTATGAAAATATAATATGACAAAATGAGAAATCTCTAGTTTCTACCAAGAACACAACTCACGCGTCTTCCAATATGTCAATTTGTCAAAGGGAAGACAGTGACGAACTTCATGTTTACTTTATCTCAAAAACATAGACCAAGTATAGTAACTAGACATCGGTTTGGGGTGGCCAACATGAGACAGAAAATATCCTATATATAGATACAAATACAATAGGTACATAATATAACAAAAGTGTTATTTCACTATCACTTTTACATCGTAAAACACATCATCGCCCCATATGTCCTTCAATTCTGCTTCAAATTGTCACTGATGTTCAATAAATACTGGATACTTCACACGTTTCACATGTTTTCTGTGGAGCACTCTCAAGATTTTTAGCACACCTGCTGACCTTGGGGTGTGTGCAAAAAACCGGCACGCATGGCGAAACAAAAACTCTAATCACTCTATCTGATTTCTTTACATAAGACTCGCATAAGTTTTTCTTTTTCTCGTGTGAGTGAGACGGAAGTTATCAATTAGTCTAGTTACTATTTTTTTTTTTATGGAATAGGAGGACAAACGAGCGTACGGGTCACCTGGTGTTAAGTGATCACCGCCGCCCACATTCTCTTGCAACACCAGAGGAACCATAAGAGCGTTGCCGGCCTTTAAGGAAGGTGTACGCACTTTTTTTGAAGGTACCCATGTCGTATCGTCCCGGAAACACCGCACAAGGAAGCTCATTCCACAGCGTTGTAGTACGCGGAAGAAAGCTCCTTGAAAACCGCACTGTGGAGCAAACAACATGTATGTATTTTGTTTCAATTAGGTATAGAATAAGAAATTTAAACTTTTTTCATTCTTTAGCACCGACCACTACCTTTAGAACTAGAATATACAAATACTCTTAGGTTGGTGGTCTACTTTAACGTGACATTGGCTTACTAATTGTAAGCCTTCAACAGAAGTCACAGTAGGAAGAATATAATCTAACTGAAGTATCAGCTATCATATAAAAACCTTTCGTAACTCTTATGATACGTAAACGAAGTAGAACTTGTGTGCGTACCGAAGTACACATCACTTTTATTGGTGTTGTCATTTTTCTTTTTACCTTCTCAAAGGCTGTACTCTGTAGTTGACGTAGAACTTAGAATATTAAACGTAGAAGGAAAGACTTGACATAAGTATTTCCGGTCATGCGTCGATATGACGTTACTTCTGCATATTTGCTCCCCGGACCCCGGACCCCCTTCATTTCTCGGCGCTAATCTTTATCGTCGTAATAATTTATTGAAATGGCTGCAAGATTTATTAAAAAAATCGTAAGTTTGTAATTAGTGACAGTTATATCTTGATTTTTTTAAATCGCATGCTATCTTTGATATACTCACTCCTAAACCCCTAGTAAAATTACATTGACATCCAAAAATAGCTCCTTAGTTATGTCGAAGAATTACATAAATGCGCTTTTGAAGCCTTTTCGTGAGAGTAATGTTATTAAAAGCTTGGTAAATTTGTTCGAGTTTAAAGCAGTAGCGCCTGTCACTGGGGTTTGGTGTGTTGATAATAAGGTTAACATGATTTTTATGACGAATTTAATTTTTGTCGATGTTTAGGATTTAAGATTTTAAAATCGTAATTTTGTACAGGTTCCGGCGAGTAGAACTGGTGTTGCGCAGTATAGCACTGGAGTGAGGAAAGTTACCCTTATTCCTGGACATGGAATCGGTCCAGAGATTACGGTGGCCGTCCAGAAAATATTTGAAGCTGCTAAAGTTCCCATTGAATGGGATGAAGTGGATGTAACAGCTGTGAGGGTAGGTTTGCCTGAATTTGGTGTCTATTAATCATTTTTTTTTTGTAAATATTGATAAGTAATTTTTATATTTTTTCTAGGGTCCAGATGGCAAGTTTGGTATTCCTCAAAGGGCGATTGATTCTGTTAATGAAAATAAAATAGGCCTGAAGGGCCCACTGATGACACCGGTTGGAAAAGGTTATAGATCCCTAAATTTGGCCTTAAGAAAAGAGTTTGACTTATATGCTAATGTAAGGCCTTGCAAAAGTTTAGACGGGTAAGTGCTTTTGAACATTTAACTATTTAGCACATAACATTAAAATTCATGATTTTTTACTTCCTAAATACACATAATTCTTAATGATAAAATCCTGACATACTCTTAACATTCACAAATTTTGAAATACACATTATGTATTTATTTATTTATTTTTTATTTGTTTTTATGAAATTTTTAGGTACCAATTTTTTTTAAAGAACATATTATATACTGTACTCTATTCAGACACTGAATATAAAAAACAACTTTCCATTTCTTTTTATCTTGTAGTGTTTTTTTCATATACCAGTAAGTATTGAAAATGTCTTGTTGATGTTCTGATAACAATGGGCTCTTATTTATTATAAATCTAGCTGACCCGACATACATTGTTCTGTATATAAAATTAAGTTTGTTTTTTACCTCCTGAGAAAGTTAGATATAAATTCTAGTAAGTTATTCATTTTAAACTATTCTTTCAATTTGATTTCTGAACGACGGGGGACACATCATAGGCAAAACAAAATTGTTGTTTTTATTTAATTGTGAGTATTTTCATTTTTATCCACCTTTTAAACCTTCTCTGGACTTCCAGGAATAATTCAAGACCAAAATTAGCCAAATCGTTCCAGCCGTTCTCGAGTTTTAGCGAGACTAACAAACAAAATTCGTTTTTATATATATAGATGCTGTAGTTGCACTTTTCTTTAAACTAAGAAAACAAAGAAATATGATGAATTTACACAATATTTTATTAATTTATTGCATGTAACTAGATATATCTTAAAAGAGAAAACAGACAACAGAGAGAAAGAACTATACTAATGTTCCTCCTGTTTTTTAATTAAGTATGGATGTTCAACTTAATCAATGTAAGTGATCAAGCTTTGAGTTGTCAATCTTAGATGCAAAATTTAGTATAGCTTCAAATTCAAAAATTTTTATTCAAAATAGGATTTAAAGTCACTTATTGAACGTCAAAATCTACCACCCTTCACTATGGTGACTCAGAAGGAGCTATTTCTTTTTTTGTGATTACATAATTATTATGATAACAGTCTCAATATATATAATTAACAATAAAATTCAATCTTATTAATTAAGAGCAATCCATTTCACTGCAAATTAACTCTCCATTCTGGGAAACTCTGATTGTGGGACACGACTCAGATCGGTGTGTGATGCGTTCTGTCAATGTGAATTATTTAATGTGTAGCAATAGATTGCTTATAATTAGGATGATTTGAGTGAATGTATCTGAAAGCTATTGAAACAAGTTATAAGACCATGCAAAATAAACCATTGGGTAAACAAAATAATGGTCAGAATTTGATGAAGGAGTAGACACTGTATGGAACACTCAGTTTTGGTGTTTCTGAAGATTTTGGAAGATTAATAGAGTTGCTTTTTTCTGAATATTGATATTCTTTGTTTTTATGTAGACAACAGTCATAATTTTTATCTCCTAGCAACTCACATTGGCCAATTCAGTGCAACATAATATCTTTGTAGCTCCATACCATGAGGGAAACCCTATTATGAAGACTCCTCTCTCCATCTCTCTGTCAGTGGTCCCATGGACCATAGAAACACCAGAATTTTTTTCAAAATTTAAGAAAAATCGAAAAAACTTTTTCAGTATTGTTTTCTCAATTTGAGCATAGACTGTCCCATCATATGTTGACATTTTACAACACCAACCACATAATATGGTTTCACTCATTTTCCCTTTTTGGACAAATAAACATTACAACCAGTATGGTTTTATAATTGATTTTATTATGAACTAGCCTGACCCGACAGATGTTGTTCTGTAGATAGTAAAAAAAATTGCCAATAATATTTCATAACATCAAGAATTATTTCGTAAAAAATGCTTCCTGTTGTTATAACGAAATTGTTTCACAGCGGAACTGTCAAAACACGCGACACTAAATTCTCTTATAGAAAATATATCCATACAAAACAAATATTGAAAATAAAAATAATTATAGGTCCCAAATCGAAATAAAAACTATCCTATCTCTCAAGTTGGACCAAACAGCACTCCATCAAGTAATCCCCATTAAAATCCGTTCATTAGTTTAGGAGTCCATCGCGGACAAACAACGTGTCACGTAATTTATATATATTATTAAAGATTATGTCCGATCGACTTTAGTCTTTGGCGCATAGAGATGTGACATCTCTCAGCTCACGGGGACTGTTCGGAACTTGTACCAGCAACAGAATTTCGGCACCGGTCATATACGAAATTTTCCTATAGATATCACGTTTTTAACAAGTCAAGATTTCGTTTTCCTTCGTAGCTGTACTAACCCAAAACGCTATGACTTAGGAAGCTTCCAAATTAGAGCATGCATCTTATACTTAGGAACGTCAAACGCCGACCCTGCATCACTTAACCTTTGATGTTGTATGAGGATGTCCATGGGTTGGCTTTATTTTCCATCAGCTGAGCCATTTGCCTGTTTGCTTCTTCTATTATAAAAATTAGCCATTGCCGTCATACCACTTTTCATATAAATAAGAAAATTTATTAAAAAACCACGATTTTTGTACGCGCGGTTTTTTTGTTATGATAACCTTCCCCCTGTAATATCCCAATAAAACACGAAAGCGATCTCGTAGAGAAAAATGTTTGGTAATTTTTTAACCCACTCCTGTAACATTTATGTCATCATCATCAGCCGGAAGGCGTCCACTGCTGGACAAAGGCCTCCCCCAAAGATCGCCAAACGTATTCCGGCGATCTTGACCAGATCGTCGGTCCATCTTGTAGGAGGCCTACCAACACTGCGTCTTTCGGTACGTGATCGCGATTCGCGGACTTTAGTGCCCCGTGGGCTATCAGTCCGTCGAACTATGTGCGGACCGATAACCATTTATGTAAGAAAAGGTATTATAAAATTACCTGAAGATAACTTGCAAAACATCAGATATTATTTAACATAATACGTAATACATATTGTATAACAGTTTATCAAATAATCCTGTTAAAACAGATTTCGCTCTTGCTTATCGGATCTGATTAGATATCACTTGGATGCGTCAAACAAATTGAACGCGAATCAATAAATCAGTAGTAATATGTTCCGTGTATCGAAATCAATTTATGTGTGACTTCCTACACGATTACAAGCTTATCGGTCACGTAAAATAAATATCTTTATTATTTAGAATTCTTAAGAAGAATATGTACTTCAGCGTTACGTTTTAGAGTGGGCCTATACCTATATGGCTGGGGGTCGTATGGCGATAAGATATTATGTAAATCGTTTTGTGATGGCCTAAGACATCATATTGCCATAAACTAACGCGATCTTTCATAACATTGATTAAAACTCAGAAACCGTTGTGGCAACCTCCGTAGTAGCCTTAAGCCGATAAGAGCGATCTATTGGGCTCTTTGAATTTAAATTATGAAATACACCATTCCGACAATCAAAAGCCTGAAGTATGGTAGCCCTACTAGCCTACTATGAACTGTTATTGCGATTCAATTGACGACCTAAAAAGAACTGCTTTGCTATTTCATACCACGACGTCATTAGAGATATTCAATTTAGGTTGACGTCTAATGAAGTCGGAAATTGAATCACAAAATGTTTTAGTGCGTTCATTCATTCGTACCATGAGGTAATATTTCAATCTAAACTGGATAGTTTATGTGCCAAAGTGAGCGATTAAAAAAAGGTTGCTACTTTCTTAGCGGAAAGTGGATCGTTTTGTACTTTAAAAAAAAAGTGTAAACTTCATAAAACATACAGAAAAGGAAAATGGAATTGATGAAAGATGAGATGAGAATACTTTATTGGACTTTTTTATAAAAGAAAATTGAATTGAATCGCTAATTAAAAGTTGATGGTAGGCCTTCTGGTCTCATGAATGTCAGTTTTTGTCCATTTATTCCTATAAAAGGTGTCAACTCGGACCTGGCTTACTACAGGCCTATGCTTTAACCTCGCTGATTTCAAAAATCATGGAGAGCATCATGAAACGCCAGCTCTTGGCACATATTTTATAAATTATCAGCTTCATCTTCGATCAGGCCATCTTCTAGCATAACTTTTTTTTGATTAATTGTTTCTGCAATCGGTCACCAAAACCATAAACGGAATTGTTGAAGGAACTATGACGGTAAAATGTAGCGGACAATGCCGCGCCTCCTCCTTAGATGTGGTCACGTTTCAGTCGCTTAACTTCTGGCATTTGTAGCATCTCTGTAATTAAAACATTAGAGTGTTGTTCAAGACGGTCTTTGTGTTTCACCCGGTACCGCCCGATCTCTGATTTAACAGTCGGTATTTTAAGATATTCGTGGATCTCAGTTGATTTTGTAATCCATGGTGCATTGACTATTGCCCGCAGTATGCCGTTTTGAGCTCGTTGAAGACACGTTATGGTGCTGTTGATGGCTACGCTAAGTTTAATGCCATAAGTCCAGGTTTTAATATTAAATTCATCATCAGCCGGAAAACGTCCACTGCTGGACAAAGGCCTCCCCCAAAAATTTCCACGACGATCGGTCCTGCGCTGCCCTCATCCAACGTATTCCGGCGATCTTGACCAGATCGTCGGTCCATCTTGTGGGGGGCCTGCCAACACTGCGTCTTCCGGTACGTGGTCGCCATTCGAGGACTTTACTGCCCCAACGGCCATATGTCCGTCGAACTATGTGCCCTGCCCACTGCCACTTCCGTTTCGCAATCGTTTGGACTATGTCAGTTACTTTGGTTCTCCTGCGGATCTCCTCATTTCTGATTCGATCTCGCAGGGAAACTCAGTGCATAGCCCTCTCCATTGCCCTCTGAGCGACCATGAGCTTTTTCATAAGGCCCATAGTTAGCGACCACGTCTGTGTACCGTAAGTCATATTTAGACACTGCGGTATTTGGGACGAGAAGATTTTACGGAGCTTCCCGAACGCTGCCCATCCGAGTTGGATTCGACGAGTGACCTCCTTCTCGATATTGGACCTGCCTAACTGGATTGTTTGTCCGAGGTAGACGTACTCGTCAACAATTTCGAGAGTACAGTTCCCAATTGTTATGGGAGTAGGTGCGACATGGACATTTGACATGATCTTCGTCTTGTCCATGTTCATTTTGAATTGTATAACAATAATTTGTTATCGATGGTCAACACTGTTGTCCTAGTATAACTAATCACACATAGATGAGCGGAGGCCATACAAAGCAAGGGAGAGAGTTTGGCTGAGTTAGTCTGGAGATAGCGAATCACCAGCTTTCGTACTGTACAACTTAGACGTCATGACAAAATATAAGTTTATTTGCTGCTTTACAGCGCCCACGCAGAAAATGGTCATTGTTTGAGGCTCTTTCACGCCTAAACCATTGATAGTATCGACATGAAACTATCACCAGTTCAATGCGAAAATTATCCTAGATGGTTTATTGCTACTTATTTTCCGAATTCCAACGTTCCTTCATTAATTTATTTCCTTTTAAAATTCGCCCAGCGAAGCGGGCGGGAACGGCTGGTTATTACGTATTTGTAACACTTAAAAAAAAAGGATACTTTTATATTTTCCAGAGTGGTTATCAACTGGTGCCACACCCGAGTGTCACCGTATCGATGTTACATCAGATATAACATACCGTAATTATTTGCAGAATCAAGACGCTGTACGACAACGTGGATGTGGTGACGATCCGGGAGAACACGGAGGGCGAGTACTCGGGCATCGAGCACGAGATCGTGGACGGAGTGGTTCAGTCCATCAAGCTGATCACGGAGGAGGCCAGCAAGCGTGTGGCCGAGTTCGCCTTCCAGTTCGCGAGGGAAAACAGGAGGAAGAAGGTCACCGCCGTGCATAAAGCCAACATTATGTGAGTCCACGATGTATATCACCTCGAATTATATATGTAAAATAAGGGACAAACGAGCAGGACGTTCAGCTGATGGTAATTGATACGCCTAGCCCTTGATTCTTGAAAAACCCAAAAATTCTGAGTGGCACTAAAATTGCGCTCGTCACCTTGAGACATAAGATGTTAAGTCTCATTTGCCGACCGAAACACTACATTTACACATTATTAGAGGTTTAGCAAAGATTCCTAATTTTTTTGAAAATATAATATAGCCTATGTCACCCGGGGACAAATAAGAACAGTTGCAGGTACATAGACTAGAACTGCGGGGCATAGAAATTTATGGAGGAAATTGGAGGAGGTCTTTGCCAACAATAGCAAACAGACAAGGTTGTTGAGGGAGTTTAAATTTCATTTTAAATATAAATATTCTAGCTTAAGTAAAACATTTTGTATAACTTGTCTGAATAAAGGCTTATATTATTATTATGTCACCCGGGGATAGTGTTTTTTTTATGACAATACTGGACGAGACGAGCAGGACGTTCAGCTGACGGTAATTGATACGCCTTGCCCATTACAATGCAATGCCACTCAGGATTCTTGAAAAACCCCAAAAATTCTGAGCGGCACTACAATTGCGCTCGAGACTAAAGATGTTAAGTCTCATTTGCCCAGTAATTTCACTAGCTACGGCGCCCTTCAGACCGAAACACATTTCTGCTTCACGGCAGAAATAGGCGCCGTTGTGGTACCCATAATCTAGCCGGCATCCGGTGCAAAGGAGCCTCCCGCGGTGTATTTGTTTTAGTGACTTCACTCTCATGTTCGGTGCGCTCCGTTTCAGAATAATTTATTAATCTAAGTTCCAGATAAACTGTACCATTAAGTACTATTGTACTCACACAGCACGTGACAAAGCGAGTGTTGTTAGCACCAATAAACACCGACACGCGATATGCGACGCTGACATTAATTCAACTAGTGAATTATTTACAGCCTTCACATTTATAATTTACATGACAGCATTTGCAATGAGAAGTATCATATCAGAAAAAAAGTGTAGAATATGTTTCGTGCAATATTGTCTCTGGGGGGGTTACTTACGGCCGTTCCCAATATTCAGTCTATCTCCGGTTGTGGCCTACTTGAGATATATAGTTGCCTTTTCTGTCCCAATAAACTTATCGACGGTAACACACCTTATCCGTACACGCTGTGTGTCAATTGGACGACGTATAGCTTACCAGCGATAGAAGTTTGTATGGAAATTGCAATTCACGCGGCCCATTATAAGGCGATAAAAATGATTTATCGGGTATATTGGGACAGCTTCAAATTATTAATTACTGACATTAGAGGGTAGTAATTAATTATATATATAAATTAATTTTCTCCAGCAGGAAAAGCTGCCTAGTTTTGTTATAAAAAAAGTAGTGAAAATGCGTAATTTTTTTAATGTGTGTTGAATATTACAAAGCTATCTAAATAAATTTTCATATTTAGAACTAGCCGTTCCCGCCCGCTTCGCGAATTTTAAAAGGAATCAAATTAAATTTTATTCATCTTATTACAAATACAATAAAAAAATAAGTTGCCATAAACCATCTTGGATAACTTTCGCATCGAATGGTTTCATGTCGATACGATCAGTGGTTTAGGCTCGATTGAGCGTAAAACAAATACCATTTTTACTATGTAATATATATAGATATTGTGATGAAGACATATGTTTTAATTAATTACCTATTATAAGAAACTTCGTCCATACTGGAAGGATCGCTGGTGCTAGGGTTGTCTATTCAAAGAAATAGAGTACTACTATTAGTGTTTTAGATTATAGCAGGGGTGCTATTTGAGTCGATCTCGAGAACAAAATCCGATATAGAACTATTCACAGATTTTGTTTTAGGTAGCTAAATTCAGTAATTACCTACCATCTTATGAAAAGTATGCTCAGGAGTCAGGACATGCAGTGTCATGCAGATTCAACATCAAAAGTCACTCTAGTTGGAACAAGTTTAGAACTAGAACGCGTTTGTTTTGTAAGAACCAAAAAAACTCGCAATTTTGAATAATTATGAGTTTTTTCATTGACATTTTAGAGCTGAACTACACTTGACTAAAAAAATGCATATTATTTTGCGCAAAACTAATAGCTGTCATTGTGATACCCTACCTAGACGACAATCCTTCATCACACATACTTGAAGCCTCTCAGTCGATCGATCGTAGTCTAGGCAATTTTGAGGTAGATCGGCACCAGTTCAAGCTGGAGCACCCTTGGATTATATGGTACGCCTACATGACATATAGTATAATACTCTAGTTTAGAGTACGGTTGACAACCCTAGCGAGTCCGTCCGTACGTTGGCCGTGGCTCGACCACACTAAACACAAATGCACGCATATTTGTTCACCCTATTTCTCTTTCCGTTTTTCCTTTATGTATATAATGGAAGTCCCGAAAAGAAGAAAAGAAGGTGGGCTGATGACGTCATAGAAATAGCCGGGAAAAACTGGCAATTAATCGGTAAAGACAGAGACGCGTGGAAAAAAATGGAGGAAGCCTTCACCCGAGGAGGGGTTCATATCCAAAAATAACACATACAAATACGTAACACGTACTAACATCTAGATATTAAAAAAAATATTAACTAACACTAACTGACAACATCTGCGGGCCTACCATGAGCTCTTATTGCGTTTCAATTGACAACCTAAAATGAAGTGCTTTGCTATTTCGTACCACGACGTGATTAGAGCTATACAATTTAGGTTGACGTTAGGTTGACGTCAAATCAACTGATTAAATCGCAATGCTGTCAATTATTGAATGTCAAAAATGAGATCAACTGAATCGCAAACTGATTTAGTTCGTTCATTCATTCGTACTATGAGGTGTTATTTCAACCTAAACTGGATAGCTTATTTGTCAAAGTGACCGATTCGAAATAAGTTGCTACTTCCTTAGAGGAATATGAATCGTGTTGTTAATAACTTTTAAAAAATAGTGAAAACATACAAAAGAAAAATTTTATTGATTAAAGATGAGATGAAAATACTTTATTGGACTTTTTCGTAAAATAAAATACTGAAAATAAATACCAAAAATGAAAATACTGAAGACAAGGCAGTAAGGGCCCGGGCTATAGCCTGTTCGCAAGAACGAATTAAAAAAAAATACTCTGTGTTCCTGTAGAATCAAACATCAATGGAGGTGCGTTCATAACTCGTTATTTTTACGAAAACACACAAGCAAACATTTAATTTGTAATTCAAAGAACTATATTTATTTACATTACTATTATTTAATAAGTATAAAAAAGGGCTTAATCTATACTTAATATATAAAGCTGCAGTGTTTCTTTGTTTGTTTGTTTGTTTGAACGCGCTAATCTCTGGTACTACTGGTCCGATTTGAATGATTCTTTCAGTGTTGGGTAGTCCATTTATCGAGGAAGGCTATAGGCTATGTGTTTTTTTTCAAAATTAGGGATCCGTAATAAATTTGCTATTTTGTAACACAAGGTGTAAAATCGAAAACCTATTTTTGCGTGCGCTGCAAAAACTATTGACAATAGAACAAAATGATGTACAGGCTATAATATAGGAAATATTTTATTACTTATACAACCATCGTGTGAATTATACTTTATATGGCAAAACAACGTTTGCCGGGTCAGCTAGTGGTTTATAATTTGACGCAATTGCGCAATTTGAATATGTATTTTTAGTATTTTCTACGCAAAACCCCGCTAAAATCATATCATTTTAGGTTTCGAAACACAATTTTATTTCGTTCATTCTTCATAAGCGATCCATACGCCATTCAGTAAAAGGCACTTCATGGTACGAATTTTAGTGATTCAGTTTAGGTACCTAAACTGAAATGCATCGGATTCGCGAATAAAATAACCACATTTGACTGAATGTCCACAGGCGAATGTCGGACGGTTTGTTCCTGCGGTGCTGCCGCGACCTGGCCACCAAGTACCCCGACATCAAGTTCGAAGAGCGGTACCTGGATACCGTGTGTCTGAACATGGTGCAGGACCCTTCCAAGTTTGACGTGTTGGTGAGTACTGAGATGGATCATATTCGAATTTATCTAATAGACAATGTTTGATATTTGTTTCACAATTAAGTTAGAATTCTTTAGCCATTCGAAGTGATATGCCTCTTGTCTGAGAAGAACGAGCGCAAGAAAATCTGCGGACAATTTTTAAAGAAAAAATTTGTCGTGAGATTTTGTTTATTTTTTACCTTTCATCCGTCTTCCACATATCCAAACAACCATAATATTATAGCCTTCTCTAATGTGGAGTTCAAGATAGGTCTGAAGTTCTCCATCAATTAGACTCTGAAATAAGAGTCTGAAATTTAATAAATAATATATATATATAATTTAAAAAAAAAACTAGAAAGTTGTAAATAATTATTAATATGCTTAAAATTAGGTATAGTGTGATTGCTATAAATAGTTTATAGACAGATATTGGTAAAAAAAAAGTTGTTGTGAAAATATCTATACACCCCACGCTTTTTATCGCGATAAAAGTAAAAAAATATTATTACAAAAAAATTATTGAATTTACAAACTTATGACCGACGCGGGCCAGCGACCTTTCGGGTTCCGTCCGAGCGCTCTTTCACTTAACCAACCGTTCGCATGGTTCATACCTAAATCTTGGTATGTCTTGTAACTTGTTCAACTCTCAGATTGTGGGTTCCTCTA
Organism: Leptidea sinapis; assembly: GCF_905404315.1. NCBI lineage: Eukaryota > Metazoa > Arthropoda > Insecta > Lepidoptera > Pieridae > Leptidea > Leptidea sinapis. The sequence continues at coordinate 15,633,681 of NC_066271.1, read as the reverse complement.
TAGGCTCTACTTTACAGTTGATAACCTGCTCAACCCCAATAATTGCATATTAGGATATTTGAGATGTCTCTCTTTCAAATCTATACAATTTGTTCTAATTCAAATTCAAAAACACTTTATTCATGTAGGTCACAAAAATGACACTTATGAATGTCAAAAAAATATATATAAATATTGATTCTTATTGAATTTACCGCTACTTCGTAAAGGGTTGAGCTAATGAGAAGAAGTAGCAAGAAACTCATTGCCACTCTTTTAAGTCAAGATTTACATTTTAGTTGTTTTACAAATCATTTCAATTACAATATATGCAAAGTGACGCAACAAAAATACTCAAAAATCAAAAACTGAAAGGTTTACATGAGTAAGTCAAAAAAAGAAAAAAAAAGTAAATTAATACTTATAAACACAAGAGTTATTGAGTATAGTAGATGCATCAAACCACACATACCGTAAGTAAATAGAGGCATTATGTGAGCATTTCATAAAATAAAATATATAATAACTTTAACTTTAAAGGAAATAATAATAATAAAAAAACACATCAAGCAGACCTGATAACAAGATCATCCAGCCCCCAAGTTATTTTTAAAGTCATATCATCTTAATATATAATATAAATTACGTGTCACGTTGTTTGTCCGCGATGGACACTTAAACAACAACTTGAGAGATGGGATAGTTTTTATTTATGAGAGAATTTAGTGACGCACGGTTTGAGAGTTTCACTGTGAAACAATTTCATTACAACAACAGGGAGCATTTTTTTTTAAATTGTTGATGTTTTAAAAATATTATTGGCAAGTTCCTATAAAACAGTATTATTTTTTATTATCTACAGAACAACGTTTGTCGGGTCAGCTAGGTAATTAATCGCAGAACACAAATTGTTAATAAAGTCTATGCAATACGAACTATTTGCAGGTGATGCCCAACCTGTACGGAGACATAATGTCGGACATGTGCTCAGGGTTGGTAGGCGGCCTGGGACTCACGCCCTCGGGCAACATCGGCAAGAACGGGGCGCTGTTCGAGTCTGTGAGTATCGTCTGCAACCAACCCATCCTAACACAATATATTACATTACACTATTACCTCAAATTTAGGCTATACAAGGAGTTCCAGTGGGAGGCCTTTGCACAGGATGCCGGCTAGATTATGGGTACCACAACGGCGCCTATTTCTGCCGTGTAGCAGTAATGTGGAAGCATTATGGTGTCGGTCTGAAGGGCGCGGTGGCTATTGAAATTACTGAGTAAATGAGATGTAACATATGTCTCAAGGTGACGAGCGCAGCTGTAGTGCCGCGGCATCATTGAGGCAGCGTCGCGGCAGTGTAGATACATAAAATGTGATCGCTTTTATCATATATGCTTATTTAAATAACTATTGAAGTAAAAACTTCCTTTGCATCGTTGCGATTTGAAAGACGATGAAACGAAAAAGCGCGACAGTCAAGAGACAGACAGATTAATTCATAAGATTTAGCGTGGAAGAAAATGAGCAATGCATTGTACAGTGTTTAGGTACCAGGCGAACATAGTAAAAGAAGAGATTGGCTTATGTATGACGCGTGTATACCTTAATATATTCTATCGTCATACGCACAACGTAATACTACACCAGGAGAACATAAATATGGTAGCGGTGATAGTAATGCCTTTCATAGCGGTTGAAATCATGTGTCATCCTAGCAACATGTACCAGGACTTCATATGCAGTTTAGAGGCTCGTGCACAATGCAGGTTTTACTTCTGACATGTGTACTTTACTTACTTAAAATACTTGTTAAGATAACAGTATACGCATTACTTTAAGGTTCCATATAGGTTTGTTTTGTGTGACGAAATAGTTGCTTCAGATCTCTCGAGCAGTGTATATGGAAATTATAAATTGATAAGTGTAGAGATGGGACACATCAATGTAAGTCAAAGATTATCCATACTAATACTAACACGTGTGGTGGAGGTCGAGCATGTGACGCGAGTCAGGCATCATTCATCGTGTGTCAATAACACATAGCTCTTATGTTACCCACGCTTTGGAATGTATCTCATCATCAATTTATTGTAATGTACGTTTGGAGGAAGAGTTCACTTAAAATTGTTTTATGTTTTTACTTGAATCGTACATTTTTAACTAAGGTACTAATACATACGAAAAAAATCTGCAACATCTTAAACTTGGTGGTTCCGGGAGTATGTCGAAGAAAATAATATATAACATAGCAATATAAATTTTGTGTGCGGTGGCAGAATTAGGATTTCTATATTAAATTTTAAAAAATCTACATGGAATATTGATTTTAATTGCACCCGCGCTATTAAGAATATTAATGGAGATTTTAGTTTAAAGAAAAAACAACTGACTTCAAAAATCCTATCCCAAAACAATAGATATAAAATGCACTAAAAAGTATAAAAATAATTGCGTATTTTAATACAATCTATTTAATTAAAAATGATGCGACGCACTGGAGAAGCGATTGCGGAATATTATTAACCGAACGATTTTATTCTCCTTCAGTTCAGAGACATTTGCTGGACTTTGTAAATAAAGTTCGCTCTTGAGATATCCCCATAGAAAAAATTAAATGAATAATTCCATGGGCTGAGATCTGGCGAGATGTTGCATCTTAAGAGATGTCACCGAAACGGCTTCTCAGTTTAAAATATCACACAACATAGACATGGTGTCTCTAGCAGTTAACGAAGAATGTTCTCTCATTGTTGGAAGGAAATAATAATTTATGCTCATATAAGAATTTCCGTCCAAAGTAATGATTTGGCCCTCGAGAATTTAAATAAAATACATTCGTATACCGTAGGAGGGTCCTTTGCACAGGAAGCCGGCTAGATTATGGGTACCATCACGGCGCCTATTTGTGCCGTGAAGCAGTAATGTGCAAACATTACTGTGTTTCAGTATGAAGGGCGCCGTAGCTAGTGAAATTACGGGGCAAATGAGACTTAGCATCTTATGTCTCAAGGTGACGAGCGCAATTGAAGTGCCGCTCAGAATTTTTGGGTTTTTCAAGAATCCTGAGCGGCACTGCATTGTAATGGGTAGAGCGTATCAATAACCATTAGCTGAATGTCCTGCTCGTCTCGTCCGTAATTTCCATTTAAAAAAATAATGTCATGATCTGATAACGCACATCACACGGTCTCTTTGGGGCTCTAGAGTAGCTGTTGATGTTAAAACGTGACTTCTGTCCTTTAGGTGGCCATTAACATTAACTTTTTTTGTACATACTCACATATACATTAATTTAAATGGGCTTCTTCACTCCAAAAAAATATGTATTTTCTGTACGAAATCGCAGCAATCTTGTCTCAAATATTTTCCCTAAATTGTAATCGTTGGACTTGAGTGCGTGTAACAATTTGAATTAAGGGATGAAAAATTAAGGTCCGATTTAATAATTCCTTTACAATCGTATTATGGAGACCTAGAGTAGCCGCTCCGACTGTTCCGGATACATCCTAAAATTGGTTCAGAAGAATTTCTTAACGCTCACCTGGCTGTGGCCGCTGATTATTTGCTGCTGAACTAGTAGTACGCAGTTTTGGTAGGCCCCCCACAAGGTGAACCGACGATCTGGTCAAGATCGCCGGAATACTTAGGATGAGGGCAACGCAGGACCGATCGTAGTGGAAATCTTTGGGGGAGGCCTTTGTACAGCAGTTGACGTCTTCCGGCTCATGGTGCTGATGATGATGAACTAATAAATAGTTCGGAACCTCGCACTGAACTGAGAACAAATCTTCAACGAGCAGCACATATCAAACGGCTCCCCGATCTCCCCTCCGGTCAATGGTATAGGAAACTATTACAAATATTAACCCTAACTCTTTCACCTTTTGCCAAAGAAAAAATAAAAAATAATCTCTCATATAATCTATAGAAAGAATCTAATATACCGTATTCAGTAAACTGTAAAACGTTACTTAGGTAGGTACATAAAAATATACGTAATACTCTTTTTTTTATGTGTGTATTTACTAGTAAATTTGGACTGGATTCAATTTTTGTGCAGCTTTTTATAATAGTTATTCAAAATTTATATCATCCAAATATGAATAATGCATGTTAAATAACTTGTCATAATAAAGGCCATTCAAGTTTAACAGATAAAAAAATCAACTCCGTTTGTGCTGCATCATCACTCTGACAGTGTAATGGGGTGTTTTCACTGATTATAACTCATTTATTTAATTGTATTTGACATAATATTCTAACCACTCCCATCTTACTACGTTATCTATGTGACTCAAATGTAAACCGAAATGACCGCCCGATGAATATTGTATTTGTTACATTAAGTTATCATATTTATCTACACCCATGCTTTAAAACCTCTATTAAAGATTCTGAAACAGTTAGCTTATTGCCAACATTAAAACACCCAATGTTCTAATAACCATTACATCATCCAAACGAGTGTTGTAATGTTGTACTGAATTTCATAACAACACCCCTATGTTTTTTTTTCGATGCCTTCATGCGCAAAGAGTTTCAACAGACAGCCACATTCTTATTGCTCGATGCGTGGTATCTGTATGAATTTCAAAAAAAGAACATTTTCGTTTACGCGCGTTCCACACTACCAGAACGCCGCGCGCCGTAAAAAATAGTAGATTATTCGAAACCCCGCCATTTTTCTTCGATATTTTTATTGTTTTGATTACAAAAAATGAGCGATTCATTTTAAACGCTGAATATTCGAGTGAATTTTTATTATTGCACTATACAAAATGGAAATTACTACTAAAATAAATAATTGTTTCATCAATACCTAGTTTATTTGTATATAATCAGTAATTAATGATGTTAGGTTACTACTAGGACTGGTGTTTTAATGTTAGCAAAACTAACTGTTCCAGAATCTTTTAGAGGATTCATATTCTGGGTGTAGATAAAGTCTTGTATGTAACTGTTGATAATTAGTTATTAAAACACTCATGTGATACTATTATCACACTTGGCTTCGCCTCGTGAGATAAATCCACATTCGTGTTTTAATACCCCTTATTACACAACAGTGCATAAATAACTATTATTGTTACAGAGATTTATTTGAAATATTTTTGTACTATAAAAGTTTAACCTACATAATTGAATTCATTTAGTATCGGATCGGAGAATTTTTAGAAGTTGTACCAAAATGGGCCACACCTTTAAATTTTATCCGGAAAATAAATGACACTAAGAAAAGTTTATAAATAATATTTTTTCGTTTTTTTTTCTATTCTTCGCGTACAAAATTAATCATTGAGTTAAAGTTACATTATGTTTTACGCGACTTTGTGGTAAACATGGGACTAATAACCATAGAGATAATTTTATTGAAATAAGCTGTCAATGTCATTGTCGTTGCTTGACAGATAATTTATTTCATTTGAATGGTATAGCACCGATCATGATTTAAAATTAGAAAACAAATACTCTGATATTGGTGACTACTTACGGCCGTTCCCAATACACTATCTACAGATAGAGATAAATTACTACCTTCTACTGTCAGTAACAAGTAAGCTGTCAATAATCTGAGGCTGTCCCAATATACCCGGTAAGTCATTCCTATCGCCAGTTCACTGTTGCATTTTCCATATAAAATTCTGATACTGACAGTAGATGGTAGTAGTTTATCTCTATCTGTTGATATTATATTGGGAACGGCCGTTAGAGTTGCGCTTTAGGTTATTTTCATCGAGACCATTCCAACTCCAAAGCCCATAATCATCTGGATCAAGTTCCTTATTTGTTGGTCGTGGTCATTGACGTTTCCATGAAGGCGACGCCTGTGTGTTTGCGTGTGTGTGTGTTATAATACTAACACTTGCAGGTTCACGGCACAGCGCCAGCCATCGCGGGGCAAGACAAGGCGAACCCCACCGCCCTCTTGTTGTCGGGCGTGATGATGCTGCGTCACATGCAGCTCAAGGACTTCGCGGACAAGATAGAGACAGCATGCTTCACCGTGCTGCGGGAGGGAAGAGTGCTCACCGAGGACTTGAACGGCAACAGTTCCTGTACCGCCTACACTAATGAGATCATCAAGAACCTACCTAATGCTTAACCGACACTAGTTTTGAAGGCGTTAGATCGGTAGGCTCTCATTTAAAAAAAAATCTGTTGAGTTGCAATATTAGATTCGAATTTTTCATTTAGCATAAATTACAATGAAATAATGAATTTAACAGTTAATTAAAAACCGGATGTACCATTTCAATTAAATATAAATATTCCCAGCGGGAGGCTCCTTCGCAAAGGATGCCGGCTAGATTATGCTTCCCGCAACGGCGCCTATTTCTGCCGTGAGGCAGTTATGTGTAAGCATTACTGTGTTTCGGTCTGAAGGACGCCGTGCATAGTGAAATTACTGGGCAAAGTTTCAAGGTGACGAGCGAAATTGTAGTGCCGCTCAGAAATTTTGGGGTTTTCAAGAATCCTGAGCGGCACCGCATTGTAATGGGCAGGGCGTATCAATTTCCATCAGTAGCAACGTCCTGCTCGTCTCGTCCCTTGTTTTCATGAAAAAAAAATATAAGTTTAAAATTACAATCATCTCGAACATTACTTCAAAGTAAATTAGAATATAATTGAAACTTATCATGGAATATTTGACTTGTTGCATCGCTAGTAATATTCCAACGAAATCAATGTTTTTAACACTTGATGCACCAGAGAGTAGCCGACATTCCAAAATGATTTAATTCTGTACTCTCTAGTTCCGAACATAGGCAGGCCTATCTATATACTACGTAATTAAAATCATGTGTTTTTTATAGGTTATATTTATTGTTTTGGTTTAGGTAATCCGTTCAACATTACTATGTCGTTCTTGACAACACTGTAGGTAAATTTTAATAGAATGTTAATTGAACCGTATTATTTATTTGTGGTATTTCATTGCCAAAGACTTTATAAGGATCTACACTTGAACAGATCTGTTATGGGTATCAAAGATATCAATGCCAGAAGAATTTAAAACGACCCTGTCGAGAAATTAATTAATGGCGACTGTTTTGCATCTTATGGTGTGAAAGAGATGATTAGCTCAACGTGACGCAAAAATTCAAATTAGCATTGAAACATTTAAAAATATTTAAAGAATACTTAATCATTGTAATAATTATCTTAATTACTAGGCTGTTACGTTCACCTGTAAACGACTATTTTATTTACAAGGTAAAACCAGATCCAGTATTTTTTTTATTTTTTAACTGTATTTTTTATTGTTTTTTATTATTTGTTTTCCTGTCATTTACTTTATTAGGTTTTTAATTAATGATGTAAGGGAAAGTGAAATTTGTTACCATAATGAATTTATAATGATGAATTTATGTGACTTATGGCTGTAATGTAACCATATTTTTAGTATTTTATTGCCTACAGGCAGCTACACTCAATGAGACACTTCGATTTGAGATTCCAAATATGCATAATGGATAAACAAACGTCACAAACTTCATGCAATTTTTTTTTTCTGTAAATTTGCTTAGTTCAATAAAAGGTAATATACTGTTGTTTTAAGTAATTATGCCATTTCCTAACTAATTTTCAATTTAAATGTTCATTTGATCAAACATGTAAAGAATTTTTACTGATTTTTTTTATATATTAACATATTTTATCAATATCATTATTTTCTTCATAGTAATTGTTTTTAGTTTGGGCTAAGTGGTAAAAATGTTGATTTACAAAAAATATCGGACATTACTTGAAACTTTAAGTAAAAAACTTAGAACCTAATGCTTCAAAATATAAGTAAGTTATTTGGATATCGAATCGGAGTTAGTGCGGGCTAGGCTTGGCTACTTTGTAACGTTAGAAGTGTCGCTAGTAATTATATGTTTTGAACAATTTTGTTAGTGTTTAGGTACTATTTAGTTCCTCACTGTATTTAAAAGAGATTTAATTGCATTTCTAATCTTAACTAGCAGCTTTAGGTTTATTTGTGTGCTACATTTTTCTATTTTAAAATGTTACGCACGTTAATAATAGTTACGGAGAAAAATTCCGATAGAACCACTTAATATTCGGTATCAGCTACAATTCAGTATTAAACTTGCATTTAAATTAAAGTGAGCGTGGACTGCATTTGCCCACCTAATCCAAACAAAGTGTTTGTGTACTTATGTATGCACGCAGGAAGTTATACTTCTTTGGCCTAACGTAGCATAAATCATTAAAATGATTTTCTCCTCGTGCTATTCTACGTTTTTAGAAAGATCTTGTAAAAATAGCTTTGACAATTATTTATTAAATAATAAATACGGCTGTATGGGCTTGAACCCTTTGCCTGTCCTAATAATGGACGAAAAATAACGAATGACGCAAACGTCAGAAAATTTTAGGAACCAACTTCAACCTGTGACTTTTGTGTTATAGCGTTAATTTTTTTCATATTGCGCCTAAAGAAGTATAACTAACAGACCTAAAAAAGAATAAGGTTATATCCCAACCATGGAACTATCATTCAAACAGGACTGACATTTGCTAGCAAAAATGCGAGCCGATTAAATTGTTTTTTGTATCACCGGCGCCGGTATCTGCCGTGAAGCAGTAATGTGTAAATATTTATGTATTTCGGTCTAAAGCGCGCTATATTTAGTTAAATTACTGGGCAAACGTGCCGTAGTTGTAGTGCCGCTCAGAACTTTTGGGGTTTTTCAAGAATCCTGAGGGGTTCTACATTGTAATGGGCTGGGCATATTATATACCATCAGCTGAACGTCCTGCTCGTCTCGTCCCTTGCTTTCATAAAAAAAAATCGGTCGCCACCATGACACTTCAAAGAGTTACCAGTAAGTAGAATATAAAATAAAAGTGTAGTTAATATCTTTTAATTTATTCAGAGAGAATGGAATGTGACACAGGGCTCCTTTTCGGATCGGATTAGCTTTGTGTGTAACGCACTACGGAATTTGACTTTCTGATCATATTTATAATGCTCTTTTTAAATACAAATTTCAAAGTAAACTGTCCCCTTTGAGTAATGGGTCCATGGTCGTAACAACTCTATATACTTTCTTGGCAAAACATTGTTATAACCATAAACTTAGTATTCTAGCGTAATAGACAAACACTCTGCTCATTACGGCGGGACTTAATTTAAAATGTTCATGTGTGCTAGTTTTACTTTTTTGTTTTGTAGATGTGTTGGTGAGTTAGTGAAGTGTGTAGTATTTTGTTTTTGGTCTATCCATATGACAAATATTGATAAACGGCGTCATATTCATGTATACCTACAATATTTTATTTTCTAACATATATATATTGTTAATTAATAAAATCCTTAGAAAATAGTGTTTATCGCGTTTATAAAATGTTTTAATTAATATCCGTTTAAACACAGAACAATAACGATAAAAGCACTAAAACTGAGTGAGAACTTTGACAGGAGACTAATGGACACTAAATTGTTTCAAAACGGTTTCATGGTCTTCATCTATTCCGTCTCTTTATCACACCTGGGTTTTTATGTAAGTATAGTTATCTCAATATCAAAAATAAGTTTATGGTTATGACAATATTATGTATATTCGTAGTGTGACAAAATATATACCTAGAATAATAATATAATAGTGGAAAAATCATTGCGCGCCATATTTTTTGTAACTACATAATTACCAAACTTGCATATTGTGCGTTTTTTGTTGACATTGTGATTTTAAAGTATTATTTTTATTTTGTAATCGTTTTATTAATATTGTGCGTGGTTCAGATGTAATCTGACAATAATTCGGAATCTAGTTGAGATGAATGGTTCGTGTTTGTAGTGTAAGAATTATTTATGTAGTTAAATAAAATCGTTTTAATGGTGTGGTTTATTTATTATTGCGTCATGTGCCTTTCCTCTCCCGTAAATATTTTATTCTATACATATAAATAAAATTGGAGTGTCTGTTTGTAATGTTGAAATAACTGTTATTTACTACATGTATATGAATATACGGTACGGTACATACACCAAAATAACATCTTTTTACAATTTTTGTCTGTCTGTTTGTTTGTTCTGACCGATTTTGACGGGACTTTTATTGACAGGTAGCTGATGTAATTTTTTTTAGAAAACGATTATTTTAGAAAATTAAAAGTAACGTTGCAATGTCCAAGAAACGGTCAACTTTAAAAATAATTTATATGGCATAACAAAGTTTGCCGGGTGAGGTAGTATTCTATAAAGTGAATGGTTTTCTGCCTTTTTAACATGGAAATAAATTTATTATTAGAATCACTAGTACAGCGTTGTATTCTATAAAAGGCATTTATTTTTTGGAGTCGTTGTCAGTCAAGATAGGGTTGTAACTATGTAGATACATAGTTGTAGGTGAGATGTGCTTGTGTTGTATGCGCAACGTGACGAGGCGAGGCTGGGGCTACGGCGGCTAGACACCGCTTTGACATATATATTGTAATGTACTTGAACACAAGTATCTATGCTACGATTTAAAAGTAAAGTCTTATGATTTGTCTATTACGTCACTCGTTGCCTAGAAACATTGATTGTTGATTCGTCACCTCTTAACAGATAACGCGCGAGTTGAAAGAGTTCAGAAACAGCATAGCGAAACTTAAGAAAAAAGCGATTCACCCGATTGTAAGAAACGTGCAGTCATTGATAGTTTGACAGATGACAGCTATAATCTTGTAAAAAACTAAGATCCACTACTTTTTAAACAACTGTTCGCTTTCAAACTTAGCCGGATTATACTTTGTCGCCAATCGCTTTACTGCAGGCCTACCATGAACTCTTATTGCGATTCAATTGACAACCTTAAATGAACTGCTTCGCTATTCGTACCACGACATGAGTAAAGCTATCTAATTTAGGTAGTCGTCAAATCAACTGATTAAATCGCAATGATGTCAATTGAATGTCAAAAATGATTAAACTAAATTAAACTGAATTAGTTCGTTCATTCATTCGTACCATGAGGTGTTATTTCAACCTACACTGGATAGCTTATTTGTCAAAGTGACCGATTCGAAAAAAGTTGCTACTTCCATAGAGGAAAGTGAATCGTGTTGTTAATAACTTTTAAAAAATAGTGAAAAGATAGAAAAGAAAAATTTTATTAGTTAAAGATGAGATGAGTATACATTATTGGACTTTTTTAAAACAAAATACTGATAATAAATACCAAAAATAAAAAACCTAAAGACTTTCGTGAAAGAAAACCTGAGATCGCTACTTTAGTATTATGCGATAACACCGTAAGTGACGACTGCATAGCACTACACTGTAGACGCGTGAGGTTAGGTGAGCGGACAGCGGGGGGAGATACTCCTGCTCTTTACCCCAGGCGGTAAGCCCTGACTGCTTAAAACAAGACTTAATCATATATAAACAGAAAAAACTTAAATAACGTAAATTATTATTGTCATCATAACTACAAAAAACTCAAAGGCAATAACTACGATAAATACTAACTAGCCTGCTATTACATAAATGACTTTTTAAAACGATGCAACATTTTGGTAATGTGAACATGTATTGTGTGTTATTCACTTTGATATAAGTACCAGAAGACATAGAGTTGGTAGGATGGTTGGTTGGACAAGATGGACCGACGATCTGGTAAAGATCGCCGGTTGGATGAGAGCAGCGCAGGACCGATCGTAGTGGAGATCTTTGGAGGAGGCCTTTGTCCAGCAGCGACGTTCGTCTGAAATGATAAGATTAACAAAATAGGTCCCCTGAGTTTCTTGTGTCCGTTCTTCTCAAATCGAGCACATTTTTCGAATATTTGGTAGATACTGAGTTTTATTAGGGATCACTATCCAACAGTAAAAAAATATTTGAAATTGAATGGTTACATATATGTATCTACAGATAGAATGGTTGACGTTGACAGCATTAATAAGTCGGTTGTTTTATTCGATCGACCAAGTGCTAATAATGACTAAATAATGGGACAATAAATAATATAAAGTTACTTTAAATAAATATTTTGTTTAATTTATCTTCTGTAAAATATAAAACAATTCATAAATTCCATAGTTACATCTAGTACCTAAACCAAATGGAGCTGATCTTGGGTAGTCGGGTATGCCATCTGATGCAGAGAGGATGTAGCTACTTCTTGACTGCTGCTGTAATATCGATACCGGGATACTCGCATTTTGCATATCGATTGATTATCGACCGACATCTCGATGAAACAGTTTCATTAGCTGCTCTCGCGCATTATTTTGACTGAGGTGAACTAACTACCACTGAAAATAACTAATGAGCGCATAGATACGTAAAATCTCATTGAACCCGCTCGGTACGCCTGTCTTCGGCCCATACCTACATCACTGGAACTTTAAACTATATTCATATGTAATAAATGGTAATTAAACACATTAAATATTTCTAACAATAATATTATGTTCCTTTAAGGTACACGGTACAGCTCCCGACATCGCAGGCAAGGATATGGCGAACCCAACAGCATTGCTTCTCTCAGCCATCATGATGTTAAGACATTTGCAACTCAATGAGCACGCAGACAGAGTCCAAAACGCTTGCTACGAGGTTCTGCGCGAAGGAAAATCTCTAACTGGTGACCTTGGTGGCACCGGAAAGTGTAGCGAGTACACGAATGCGATTATTTCTAAATTGTAAACTATATTATTACCTACGCAGTATTAAATCCCTATCAATGTACCTAGCTACTAGACTTTATCTACCTATGTAAAGGTATCTACGCAATATGCATGTGTCCTTTTAAAAACATGGATTTGTAAATAAAAATAATGCTAGTTCATAGAATATATTATTATATAATATTTGTTTATCCAAAAACTATTAGATTAAACTAATATTTAATTAAATCCTGCAGATAATTTATTCGAATTGTTCCTTAAGATCAATAAGCTTGTCTATTTTATTGTATATTTAATTTTAAAATAAAGTTTACAACAGTTTAATGATATTTAAATTCATTTCAACAAGGCTGTGTGTACCAAAGAGATACGAGTATACAGTATGGAAACAGCTTATATGAAATTAATGTAGGTACATACTTGTTAGCATATTAGCTGACGATATTCCAAAAATTAACGAAATCCATGCAGTGGTTTTGTCAAAAAGTAGGCTTTTTATTTTGAACAAATTTAAACGTCATGTAAGATTTGGGTGACTGGGTCAATGATTCAATGAACTTGAATATTTCAATATCATAAGGCGTTGCTGCTTTGCCTAGCCGCCTTTGAATTGCGTCGCCCGCGGCCGTTAAAGAGATTCACGTGCCGGCGGTGTGTCTTTGACTGCGGCGCTAATCAAAGGCAAGGTCTGGCGTAGGGAAGGACATCTTCAATCGATAATTAGCTTACTTTAAAGAAAGTTGTAATCGATAAATAATAAGCTGTTTAAGTCTATTTTGAAATTGTTTTGTAATGATTATTGTAAAAATACTACACCTAGTAAATAAATACCTAGGTATTTAAAACTAAGCAGCTTCAGAATTTTTATTTTTATAAATTATGAAGTAGTTTAGAGATACTGATCGTGAATAAGGAAGAACTAAACAGTAACAATTTATTACTTGTTTGTTATTTGAAAGCAACCTATCAAAAATTGTACCAACTTACTTTTTTTTATGAAAATAAGGGACGAGACGAGCAGGACGCACAGCTGATGGTAAACCTTTTTTATTTAACCGTATTAAATAAGTTCTTAAACTAATGCAAGCATATCTTATTAATATTGAGTTGCGCCCGCGCCGCATGGTGCATTACGTAATTTGTTAATTTGATTGTTTGTCTCAAAAAATACTATCAGGACTATCTATCAAGACGAATAAATCATTGTATTTGTTGGATGCAATTACTAATTGTGACATTAATCACGACCATCATGTTCACGAAGCATCCTTATACAAAGAATGAGTTCAAGTTCTAAAGGTTGATTTTTTTTTTCTTTTTTTTTTATGAAAATAAGGGACGAGACGAGCAGGACGTTCAGCTGATGCGCCCTGCCCATTACAATGCAGTGCCGCTCAGGATTCTTAATAAATACCAAAAATTCTGAGCAGCACTACAACTGCGCTCGTCACCTTGAGACTTAAGATATCAGGTCTCATTTGCCCAGTAATTTCACTAGCTACAGCGCCGTTCAGACCGAAACACAAAAATGCTAACACATTACTGTTTCACGGCAGAAATAGGCGCCGTTGTGGTATCCATAATCTAGCCGGCATCCTGTGCAAAGGAGCCTCCCACTTGTTCGCTGCTCAGGAAATCACTCAGAAAACAGTGGTTTCGTAAGTATTGAACTTACAAAAATAAACTATATTTTTACAAATGAAAAACATTTATGAATTGTTAAAAATATTAAAACATTCGAATAACACAAAACTACTAGTTTTTAATGCCTTGTTTAGATTCTTGGTTAGTAATTGTAAATAAAGTTTCGATAAACTAGAATTTAGGGGTATGCCCTATTTACGCCTTTATTTATTTTCGCCATTTTATTTAAGTATTTATAATTTGTTATTCAGTTTAATGTTAATGCGAGCTTTCGGAATGTGTGTACGATGTCTGGAGTGTCCAAGCGAGTGCTTTACGCAGCCCGCGATTGTTTCAAGTTTTTGTTGAAAAGTTTAAAGTTGTATTTATTTATTTAACTTTCTTATAGTTCAAGTGAAATGTTCAATCACTTTTCATTTCTTCGCTAATAATTATGTTATTGTTAAGAGCTTGTTTACGAGAAGAGAAGTAACAGCCAATTCGCCGCCGTAAGCTAAGTTGTCGCTCTTCGAGGTCAAATTACGTAGTCTAACAGACTGTTTTCTTTTTTCTAATTCAATTTTGATAATCAGTTTCTATGAAAATTTCTTTTTTATTGTAGCTGTACCTACGACCAATAATATCAATTAACACAAATGTTTAATATCTAACTTGTAACGTAGCATTATAGATCGTAGAAATAGTAATCGTGCATAATAACTGTAATAAGCGTATGCCGAAAGATTCGTTCTGACAAGAACATTTTATTTTAAATAACGTAATATTAGCTCTGATAAGAACCATTTCATAATGCTGTACATCAACTCATAGAATCATACAGATCACCAGTAGTCATCACAGAGAAGTTTCAAGCATCGTACTTTCTCTCGACGATCGCAGACATACTCACGTGATCAGTCATATGCTCCGCGTTACACAACCGCACAGCAAAGCCGAGCGTCCTCGAATGAAGCGTCGGGACTCGGGTTTTTTTTTTTTTTTGAGAGGAGGAAATACTGTTACATATTTACGCTCCGGAACGGGGCGTTATATGTCGGACTCGAGTGTCCCATACACCCCATACCGACTAAAACCTCCTCTGTGCTGTTAGCAGCTCTGGCTTTCACAGCGAAGTAGGACGTGGGCCGTGGAGGCCACAAAGACTACGCAACAACAGTCGCGGGGCGTCTCCTAAGGAGACTCGAACCTCAGACCGGCTGTGTGCTTGTGGGAAGGAGAGAGAATGAAAATGAAGATGAAAGATGAAAAGGTGATAAGAACACACTCGCCGGCGAGTGTGGTGATGTTTTGTGTAATGTATGTAAGTGTGTATGTATGTGTTTATGATTGTATGTATGTTTGTTTGTATGTATGTAAGTAGTGTAAATGTTAGTGTGCATGTATGTTTGTGTCTGTTTGTGGAGTGTGTTTGTGATTGTGTAAGTGGTGTATGTCAGTCCGTCAGTCAGTCCGTGTGTGAGTGAGTGTAGTGAAACGATTACAGGACGAGGACTAGCGTCTCGTCGGGTATCAAAACAATGTGTGGTGTATCTAGGGTACGGGCCGCTGACTGTCGTCAGAGTGACGAGTGCCAGTGGTTTGCGGTGGTTGACCGCGCCTACGCCTGCGAAGGCGGTGTGTGCGTGTCTGTGTCGGTGTTTGTGTGGGTGTCGCGTTCGCGATGGTGATGTCGTCATCCGGGTCTACCGTTACGTGTCTGGGACGTCTTATTGGGTTGAGACTATGGTGAAGGGGGGTGTACCCGCATGCCTTCCTAACCAAGATGTTGGGATGGTTAGGCGCCTTGTCAAAGAAGCGTCGCGAGATCTCTTTAAAGTGTTGAGCTATCGTCGGAAGCTCTAGGTCGCGGTGAAGGTCAACGTTTCGGATGAACCACGGGGCTCCGGTTGCCATGCGCGTGAAAACGAAAACGACGCTTGCGTATGATAGTATGGGCCGTACGATGCTTTTGTACAGCGTCACTTTGTGTTTGAGCGGAAGTTTGCTTCGCCCACACACAAGTGGATAAAGGCGACTGAGGAAAAATCGGGCTCTATTGCATACCGTATCAATATGTTTCTTTAAGTTCATATTGCTGTTGAACGTGACTCCTAAGTATTTGTAATCCTTCACCCACGGTATGGGTGTTTCATACAGTTTAATAACGTCGGTCGGTTGTTTTAAGCGCGGATGCTATTCGCGTTACCGAAGAGTACCGCTGCACTCTTGGTGGGGTTCACTTCAATCCGCCATTTTCTGAACCAGTTGCCTAGGTCATCGACGGCGGCTTGAAGCACTTTAATGTTCTTGCTCAAGGTTGAGCGGTTGGAGCCAAAGTAGAGTGCCGTGTCGTCAGCGTACTGAGCGAGCTGGACACTCGGAAACTTGGGAATGTCGCTCGTGAAGAGCGAGAAAAGAGTGGGAGAGAGGACCGAACCCTGTGGCACGCCAGACCTGATGGGTCTGGGTGAGGATAGGGTGCCCTCTACTCGATATCGGAAGGAGCGATCAGTAAGGTAGGCTCGAATGATGCGCACGAGCCTGTCTGGCACTCCCAGTTGATACAGCTTGAATTATTAGCCGTTGTGCCATACCTTGTCGAAGGCCTTCGCGACATCGAAAAACACAGCTGCCGTGGTAGCGTGAAATTGACGCCGTATGAGAATGTACTCGGTGAGTCGGTGAGCCTGCTGGGGACAAGAGTGAGCGGTTCTGAATCCGAACTGCATGTCGGGTATCAGGTTAAGATCCGCGATGTAATGATTAAGACGCGCGAGAATTAATCTTTCGTAAAGTTTCCCGATCGAGTTAATTAAGCTAATAGGCCTATAGCTACTCGGATTAGCTTTAGGTTTATTGGGTTTTGGGATACCGATAACAATGGAATCCTTCCATTGTTCGGGGAACGCGCTATTAGACAATAGAATATTAAAAATGGTAACCAATAAAGTAATAAGAGTCGAGGGTAGGATTTTAAGAACCCTATTGTTTATAGTGTCGGGCCCCGGGGCCTTCTTGGAGTGAAGCTCCTTAATGATTAGCTTCACCTCTTCGTAAGAGGTGGGTTTTATTACATCGCCTGAAGGGCTCAGAGCGGAGCGACGTTCAACTTCACGATCAACTTCGTCAACGTGTGTCGGGTCGGCTGCTGCATTTGGAGAGCACTGACTCTCGAGACTATCGGCGAGGCATTCAGCCTTCTCATCGTCATCGAGCGCCGGCTGCAGTCCCGGTCTGTCCAAAGGAGGCATGACAGTGGGCGGCTCCTGTTTGAACGCGCGAGGCAGCTTCCAGAAAGCCACATGTGATGGCTTAAGGTTGCCGAGCAAGCGGTCCCAACGTTCGCCGCGGAGTTCCGCGATACTTTCCCGTACCACCCGCTGTAGGTAGCGGAGGTGGCGCCTATTCTCGACCGACGGATACCTATCGTAATGGCTCTGTGCTTCTGTGTGAGTAAGTTCCTGACCTCTGGAGGCAGGTTTAGGCGATGCGGTTGCATCGTCGGAACCTGCCTGGAGCAGGCTTTGATCCTATTCTGTATATGGGACGTCACATGAGAGATAGCACTGTGAGCCGTGTCGACCGAGTCGATGGCGTCCGGTATAAGGTCAAGGTCGTCGGACTTGATAGCCTCGAGATCTTTTTCCAGCCGTTGCCAGTCGATCACTGTTTTCGTCGGTGGTTGAAAGTTAACCGGTGGGCCTAGAATTAGGACGACGGGCCGGTGGTCTGACTCTAATTCGTGAAAAACCTCGATTGAGTTTACATTGAGCGTTACGTTCTTAAGTAACGCAACGTCTAGAATGTCGGGTCGGTGCGCGACGTTATCCGGATAACGTGTTGGTTCGTCGGGTGCTATTACTGAAAAGTTCAGCGTGTCTGTGAGAGAATCTAATAAAATTCCGTTTCTATTTGTGGCTCTACTGTTCCAGCTGGAGTGTTTGGCGTTAAGATCGCCGCCCACTGTGACTGCGGCCCTGTGGCCGAGTAATGCTTCTATATCTGTGTCTAATATTTGTTTGTTCGGCGGAAGATAAGCTGAAATAACAGTGATCGGCTGGTGATTCGCCATACTGACCCGGATGGCAGAGGCCTCGATGTTAGTGAGGACCGGAGGATCGCGTATACGTGGTTTTAGAAATGTCTCTTGCACTAAGAATAGGTCTAATTGATGTTCGTGAGCGAACTCCTTCACCAAGTCTAGTTGTGGCTTAAGGCCTTGGGCGTTAAAATACGCTATACGGAGCGTATGTTGTTTAACCCGTCCGCTTACGTAATTAGGCATCGCGAATGTTTTTATACTTTCGCCCTATATCGGTGAGGGCACGGAATATTTTGGCGTTGTCTGCCATAACTTGCAGGAGCGACGGCGGGGCGTCCCGGACAGCCTCGAGCCTGCTGGCCAGGGCTGTGATTTCGTCAATATCGAACAGCTCTGAAAGCTCAAACATGAAGGCAAAGGCGCTGCCGCCTTGGTTGCTTGTTGACGCGGACGCGGGCCCCGGTGGCCTCGGTCTCAGGACCGACGCCGCCGGGCGGGACGCTAGCGGTGGCCGGAGGGGCGCGGGGGCCGCGAGAGTGGCCTCTGTGGCAGCTTAAGCAACCGGAGGAGACCTCGCCCAGGCGTTTACCTTAGGAGGCGGCGCAGGTTTGAAGGTCGGAGTGAACTCCACCTTCTCTGCTCTGCCTTGCGGCTGGCGGCGCCCTGGGTGACGCTTGTGTTTGGGTGCCTTGACGGAAGAAGCCCGAACAAGAACGCCGACGGAAGGAAGCCAGAACAGAAGAACACCGAACCTCTGCCCGGCTACACATCGAAGAACAGCTTCACCAGCTCGCCGAAACGACGAATTCCTGTTCGACAAATCTCTGCTCGAGGAATATCAACCCAACGAAGAAATGGAAGACACAAACCAGGCTCAGCCACTCCCAGCGCCAACCGCGACAGAAATCTCCAGCATTTCACTGTCGATGCGCATACTACAATTTTGGCGGGAAAATCCGCGATTGTGGTATCACAGCTTTGAAGCCGCCACCGATGATCTCAAGAGGAGTCAAGCCCAGCTGACACAGATTGTGCTCGTCCAATTAGAAAAGGCTGACATCGAACAAATCTCCGACATCCTATTTAACATACCGAGAGACAAACAATATTCAGCAATCAAGGAACGTCTCATATCGGTATATGAAGAATCCGACAGCCGCAAGTTCCAGAAGCTACTCGCCGAGATGGAGCTTGGAGACCAGAAGCCTTCACAGCTACTGCGACGCATGCGTAACCTTGCAAGGGACAAGGTTACTGATTCCACCCTCCGCATGATGTGGAGTAAGCTGCTGCCAGCCCACGTCCGCTCCGTGCTCGCCGTCAGCGAGTCATTCAGCGCGAAGTCCACGCTGGAGGAACTAGCGTTGCTTGCTGACACAATGATGGAGCAAATCCAGGGGGTAGCAGCCGTCTCCAGCCAGCCACCAGCCGCCTCCAGCCAGCCACCAGCATCAGGTCCAGAATCATCGACGTCAAATCAGGTAGATCACACACAATTCCTTATTAACGAGATACGAAAACTATCACTAGAAGTCGCCGAACTCAAGTCAAGGCCATATCAACACTATCATCGCCACCGATTTCGCTCGTCATCTCGCAAAAGAACTTCGTCACAACACCGTTCCGCACACTCAATAGCACACCAACACTTTACTGTTATTACCATCGCCGATTTGGTAGTGAAGCACGACGTTGTACTTACGTGCTTGTAAGAGCCATCGGGAAACTAGAACGGACGCTAGCTGCGGCGGTCCTTCACACTTCATACCGCCTTTTTGTCACAGACAAGAAAACAAAGATGTCATTCTTAGTAGATACCGGTGCTAATATATCCGTCCTACCAAGAAAACAAGGCCTGAAAGCAACGCCTCTACCATTTAAATTGTACGCTGCAAACAACACAACAATTTCAACTTATGGTGAGAAAACATTAGAACTCGATCTCAACCTCCGTCGACCATACAAGTGGAAGTTTATTGTAGCTGACGTCACGAAACCAATATTAGGTGCCGATTTTCTCAACCACCATCAACTTATCGTAGACTTAAAAAATCGAAGATTAATTGATGCCGTCACAAATTTAAAAATCAACGCGCCAAGATAAAAGGAACGTTGAAGTCGTGCAAACTAGCTCCGTATATTTTATAATTTTTTAATTAAATTCGTTAATTTAGTGGAATAATAATTAATTCAATTTGTTACTACAGTTAAAAAATTTAAGTGTAAACGTTATCTGTGTGTAAATGTGAAAGGAAAGGTGTGTAAGTACTAAACAAAAGTAAAGAAACCGAGTGACTTTAAAATTATACTCACATCGTCATATCTTGACCCCGTGGTGGAAACTTTCAACTTGCAAGTGAAAAGATAATTATTGTTTACATCACCACGCATAGTATTCATCACACGAGTCAGTTTAAATTAACATTTTCACCATTTTATGCCTAAAATAACTCCGAACGTCACATATCCAATTTAACTCTGCTTCATTAAAATTCACATCTTCATATTTTGACCCTATCGTAAAAACTCTCAACATTAAAGTGAAAAGATAATTATTGTTTAGATCATCCTGCATAATATTCATCACACTGGGCAGTTCAAATAAACACTTTCGCGACATTACTGGAACAAAAGATTCTTAATTTCACACAAAATAAAGAAACCCTGCTTCATTAAAATTTTTGCTCGTACCCTCATCCTCTTCTATCATCAGCAAAGCCCTACAGAACAATTAAAGGCAATATTACAATTCCATATATTTGCCAAAAAATCACACCAAGGCTGTAAAAACACTATTGTTGGAGAAGTGACGTCCGAGCGCTGAGTAATTTTTTGTGCACAATTTTTAACGTTCAATCATGGCAAATTTTGAATGTGCTGGGTGCCCCAATGCACTAGATAACACCATGTCATTGCATTGTCGCCAATGCAATGATAATTATCATGTTGCGTGCACACGAATTTCTATCCAAGATTTTAGTGTGATGAGCCCTGAAATGAAAAGTTCATAGATATGTGATGTATGCAGATGTAAACAACCAAGAGGAGATAAAACAAACACTCCAGTTCGAAACTCACCGGTAGATATGGAGTTCGTAACTCAGCGCGTAAAAAGTCGTTCCACTTGCTCCTGTTTATCGGCTAATAATGTACGAGAAATAATCAGAGACGAATTACGCAACATTTTCAGTAATGATTTACACCCCAAAATTCAAGAAATAAAAAATACACTTGCCTCATTTGAAACTTCCATGTCGTCATTAAATCAAGACATAGATAAAATAAAATCTGAACATGCAAATCAATCCACACAAATGCTACACGTTATCAAAGAGAACGAAACTCTGCGAGCAGCAAACCAGACTATTACAACTCGTCTCACGCAGCTTGAACAGCAGACACGAGCTTCTAACATTGAAATCCAATGTGTTCCAGAAAACAGACAGGAAAATTTGTTCAACACAGTACAACATCTAGGCAAAATCATTAAATGCCCAATAGCCCCAGAAAATATACATTTTTGTGCAAGACTAGCGAAGATGAATTCTAAAAGTCCCCGACCAAGATCGATTTTAGTAAAGTTCAGTAGTCCTAGACTTCGAGATGAGTTTTTAGCAGCTACTATTAAATTTAATAAAAAAAATAGCACCGCTAAGCTGAACACTAGCCATTTGGGAATCACAAGCGTCAAAAATACTCCAATATACGTTGCGGAAAATCTCACGCCAGAAGGAAAACATCTACATGCTGCAGCTCGCCTTAAGGCGAAAGAGCTCGGTTTCCGTTTTGTTTGGGTTCGTGATGGAAAAATATTTGTCTGAAAATCGGAAGGATCTAACTACATCCATATACGTAATCATGATACTGTGAATAATTTGTCATAGAGTGGCGCTAAATTTGTATTATTTTCTTATTTTTTACAAAAGGGGACTTTTCAGAATAACATTTCTATTTATTACCAAAATGTTCGGGATCTCAGATCCAAAACAATTGATGTATTTAATAACATAGTTTGTAATGGATATGATATTGTTATTATGACGGAAACATGGTTAAATGTGAGTGTTTTCGATTCAGAAATTTTTGATGATCGTTATCATGTATACAGACGTGTTCGGGAGAGTAGTGGTTATCACGCTTCAAAGAATGGCGGCGGTGTACTTATAGCAATTTCTAAGCAATTAAATTCTGAGCGGCTCTTTAATTTCGAGTCTGAGTGCGGGGATCTTTGGGTTTGCGTAGAAGTAGAAAATTACCAAGGTAAGCCTCAAAAACTTTATATATGTGCTGTGTATATCCCCCCACCCGTCCAAAAACACATTCTTGAGCATTTTATCAATAATGCAAGTCGAGTATTGGAGTCAGTCGATGACAATATAATTTTTGCTGGTGATTTCAACCTAAGTAGTATAACATGGTCTCTGGAGCCACACGGGCATCTTTGTGCAAACCACTCCAATAGTTATCTACAGAATCTTTTAACAGACTTCCTCTCGTGCCATGAATTGAACCAATTTAATCATATCTCAAATTCTAAAAATAAGGTACTCGATCTCGTATTGTCCAATATTAACATTGATGATATTCTACCATGTCCTGATCCTTTGACACGTGTTGATCCCCTTCATCCACCATTGGTTTTCGCAATTCATTTAACAAACCCGGCATCACTAGTCCCTAATTATACCGTTACAAAATATTGTTTTCATAAGGCTGATTATGAAAACATAAGGAAAGGTCTCATTGAAATAGACTGGAGGGATTTTGAGTGAATGTTCTTGTGTTGACGATATGGTTGTACTATTTTATGGTGAAATTCGTAAATTAATTTTGAAATATGTACCTAAAGCAAAAGCACGCAGTCATAAATACCCAGTTTGGTTCACTCCGTGTCTGATCAAGTGCATTAAAGAAAAATATAAATATAGGATGAAAGTTCGAAAATATAACAATCCTCGCGATAAACTATCCATTGATTTATTGAAAAAAAGATATGCTTATATATATGCTCCTACGCTAAATATATTGAACGACTTGAACTATCATTACAATCAAACCCTAAATTAATTTGGTCATTCTTAAAACAAAAGAGAGGCAAAAGTTCGTATCCTTCAAAAATTAAAAACGATAATAACTCTGTTTCCAATGGGACAGACATTTGTAATGTTTTCGCTGATTATTTCTCGTCAGTATACAGTTCCAATAATAGTAATAGTAATAATCAAAATTCTAATAGTATTTCAAATCTTATCAACCCTTGTTGTAATGTGTACCTTGATTATATATCTTATACAGTGGACCAAGTTTATAATGTTTTAAAAAGACTTGATATTAGGAAAGGAGCTGGAGCAGACGGTATTCCATCGATATTTGTACATAATTGCGCTAGTGCATCAGCTTTACCACTTGCACTGATTATCAACAAATCTCTTAGGACGAGTACATATCCAATCTTATGGAAAAAAGCCCCGGTGTCCTTTATTTAAAGCCGGTGACAAAGAGGAGGTAAAAAATTATAGACCTATTTCCATAATTTCTGTTTTTGCAAAAGTGTTTGAGCTACTTATATGTCCTGTCGTTTCATGGCACTTTAAAAGCTTTGTTACATCTGAGCAGCATGGGTTCGTGAAAGCTCGATCAACAGTTACCAACCTTGTTTCCTTTGTGGAAGACATTACTGAGGCTCTTGATACTGGCAAATCCGTTGATGCAATCTACACAGACTTCAGTAAGGCCTTCGAGAAGGTTGATCACTCCATTTCACTATTGAAACTCAAAGGCATAGGTATAGCAGACCCATTGCTGAACTGGTTTAAATCGTATCTTGCCAATCGGTCATCAACTGTTGTTGTTAATGGTTATGCTTCTGAGCCATTTTTTGCCTATTCTGGTGTACCTCAAGGGTCTCATCTAGGGCCTTTGTTGTTTAACATATTCATTAAAGACATCAGTGATTGCCTTACGAATTCTAAGTTTTACTTATTCGCTGACGATCTTAAGATCTTTAGACCTGTCTCTTCAAATGCAGATGCAGAGCTTTTACAGGAAGACTTAAACAATTTGTTATTGTGGTGTCGTAACAATGGCATGATTTTAAATGCTAACAAGTGTCATGTTATGAATTTTTCTAGAATGAAAACATCTCTTGCATCAACATATTACATTGATGGTAGTCTTTTGTCTGAAGTTCCTCACATACGCGATTTAGGAGTTACGCTAGACAAGAAGCTCCGCTATAATATCCACATAGATAATATTGTTAGCAAGGGTTTTAGGACTCTTGGCTTCCTCTTTCGTAACTGTAAGCAATTTAAGGATGCTCGCACTAAAATAATTATTTACTCAGCTTTGGTACGTAGTATTTTGGAATACTGCAGCGTTGTATGGAATCCACACTTTAATATTTACTCACAAAGAATCGAAAGGATACAAAAGAGATTTCTTCTGCATCTATCTTAGTAATCTAGTTAAAACTCTTAGGAGTTACGAGGATAAATTAAAGTACTTCAAGCTTCAGTCACTTTCGAATCGAAGACAGTTCCTCGATCTTACTTTTTTATATAAGTTGGTGAATGGCGTCATTGATAGTACCTATTTATTAGCTCAATTAAATATTCGTGCCCCACTGAAGACAATAAGGCCGTCGTCTTTTATGCCATTCGTAGAGCACACGCTCACGTCAAAGACGCTATTCTCCAATTAATAGATTGATGTTGAGTTATAATGCTATATATAAATTATCACATAAGAAATGTATTGGTGTCATAACAACTACTGTTAATAAAGAAAAGGATAAAGAAAAAGATAAAAAAGTTGATATTGATATATTTTCAGACCATATTTCGTCATTTAAACGGAATTTATTTCATTTATATTCATGATTTTTTTTTTTGTAAATTATAGGCAAAAAGTATATTTTATTCAAATAATTAATAAATACTGATAAGTTTAAGTCTGTTTTATATAATTGTGAAATGATGCATGTTTTTATTATTATATAATATTATTGATCTCTTATTCATTTACGTTTAATTCAATTTGTAATATTCCGATAATGTTTGCATTTATTTTAATTAAATATGTTTGTGTCTATGTTTTTGAAATGTGTGTAACACCTATAATTAACTCAACACTTAGAATTTATTATTCATTGTAATAATGTTATTATACTTTTGTTAGTGTTTGTCTTGTTGGTGTTAAATAAATAAATAAATAAATAATGTCAACGACCTCACCCACAATACGAAGTATCGATATACAGGCCCCGTACCACGCGATACTCGCCGAATTCCCCGGTACCACGAGATTAACATCGATGCAATTATCGTCAAAAATTAACGTGGAACATTATATTGAAACACAAGGACCTCCATTACATTGCCGTGCTCGTCCCATTCCACCTCATCGTTATGAAATAGTGAAGAAAGAATTCGAAAACATGATGCAACAAGGACTCTGCAGACCGAGTAAAAGTCCATGGTCTTCACCACTCCATATAGTACCTAAAAAGAATGGAGATATACGGGTGTGGTGATTATAGACGATTGAACAGCATAACCAAACCCGATCGTTATCCAGTGCCGAGAGTCAAGGACTTCACCCATCACCTGTCTGGTAAAACAATATTCTCCACAATCGACCTCAACCGCGCTTACCAGCAATTGAAGACCAGGGAACAGGACATAGAGAAGACAGCTATCATCACACCAATGGGTTTATTCGAATTTCCTCGCATGTGTCCTGGTCTGAAGAATGCGGAACAAACATTTCAGCGATTTATTCATGAAGTGCTCCGTGGATTAGACTACGTTTTCCCATTCATCGACGATTTACTCATAGCCTCAGCAAACGAGACTGAGCATCGCGATCACCTAAGAACAGTTCTCAGAAGATTGGAAGAAAACGGTATCACTCTCAACCCCGCGAAGTGTAACTTAGGCAAAACAGAAGTCAAATTTCTTGGATACATCGTATCAAAAAACGGTATACAGCCACCAGAAGAGAATATTAAAGCCATTACCGAATATTCAAAACCGAAAACTATATAAGGTTTAAGACGATTTCTAGGCATGTTAAATTTCTATCGTGACCACATACCGAATGCTGCATCAATACAAGCTCCGCTAAACGCTTACCAACACCATGTCAAGAAACGTGATAAAACAAGAATTGAATGGACCGACGAAGCATCACAATCATTCGAAGAGTGCAAGAATAGAATATCCAAAGCTACCTTACTCTCTCACCCATCACATGATGCCCCTATCGCAATATTCTGCGATGCGTCTGACAGTGCAGTAGGCGCCGTCCTACAGCAAAACATCGAAAATAATTGGCAACCACTCGGTTA
This sequence comes from Leptidea sinapis, assembly GCF_905404315.1. Taxonomy (NCBI): domain Eukaryota; kingdom Metazoa; phylum Arthropoda; class Insecta; order Lepidoptera; family Pieridae; genus Leptidea; species Leptidea sinapis. Next base: position 15,607,063 of record NC_066271.1, on the reverse strand, counting down.
CTTCTCAAAGAAATTCTCAGAGGCGGAGAAGAAATACTCAGCGTATGACAGAGAACTCTCAGCCGTCTATAAGTCAGTGAAACATTTCCGTAAGATGTTTGAAGGACGTGAATTTATTATATTCACAGACCACAAACCCCTCACATTCGCTATGAATGAAACACATACTGCAAACAAAACGCCACGCCGAACGCGCCAATTATTATTCATCAGTGAATTCACAACCGATATTCGACACATCAGTGGAAAAAACAATATTATTGCCGACGCATTAAGGCGAGGTTTTCCCAACACTTTAGGCAAAACTCACTCGAACGTATTTATCTATACATTCGACACAGGCATGGCTGAGACACAAGCCGAGCTATGCGGGTCAACGTTCCGTTCCGTTCCGGGGTGGGGTACCCCGGAAGGACCGCGTAATATTTTATAAAAACGGTTGCGCAAGAGTACAGGCAAGTTTAGACAGGGTCAGTAACTGTCGTCAGTGCTGGCGCCGAAAACTGACTCGTGCTATTTAGACGCAGTCAGTATTTCGTCAGTAGTCGAGGATATTTCTTTCGGTGTACACACGTTTGTGAAGTCAGTGCGGAAAAATAAATTATCGAAAACAGCAAAAAATTAAACTTAGTAATTTGTTGAGAAAATTTACGTTTGTCATGATGCAAGAAGTAACTGGTATGTTAGAAGAAGAATTATCCAAACAGAAAAGAGTTTGGGTGAGAAAATGGATAGATGACAGAGATAAAAATTGAGGTTCTGCTATGTTGCTAAACCAGTTGAGAATTGAAGATCCTCGGGAATATAAACTGGCTTTGAGAATGACTTCAAACAACTTCGAGGAATTGCTTATGTTGTTATCGAGCTCCATTCAGCGTCAAGACACATTTATGAGAGACGCCTGGCTGACCTTTGGCTGGCAGCCAAAGTGAAACTCGAAATCACGCTGACATTTTTGGCTTCTGGCATGTCGTTTCGAAATCTCAGTCACTTTTATCGTGTCTCGATACCGTCTATTTCTAAGTTAATACCGGAAGTGTGCTGGGCAATATATGAGTCATTGAAAACACAGATTAAGGTAAGTTATTTATTGAAAAAGTACTAAAATATCAAAAAATAAACAATCACATATAAATCATTATAATCTAGTCAAAAGTAGATACTAAGCTGTATCAAAAGCATAATCAATAACATTAGTTGTTATTAAGTTATTTCCCACTCAACGTTATTAGGAGTACGGGCGGCACTGATGATCACCTGACTGGGATCTACATATCTTGGACCTTCAGTTGGCGATGAAAAGTAAATTCCCATAGAGCTGCTACTGGGGACAGCTGTCTGTGTAGACTGGGTGGGATAAAATCCTAAGGAGCTACTGTTGCGGCTGTTTGTCGTAGAAGCTGGACTAGAAGTATAACGGTTCTGCTGAGGCTGTGTACTAGTAGTAGCCCTCATAGAAAAGTGGGTATTTGGGTAGATATTGACGTTTCTTCTTCTCTTTTCTAGATGTGCTAGTCTACACTTCGATATTATTCTCTGAATTTCTTCCCGTGCTATACATTGTTCCTCAGAGAGTTTTTTTAACTGAGAAGCCACATGCTTTCCGTAAATATCACAATCATTTTCTTCGTCTGATGGCATGTTAATACTATGTGATACATTTTTTATGTCTTTTATCATTTCGGACATCTGAGACAGTTTGCTACGTTTGACCTCGGTCTTTTCGGTTGATTTCAGATTGGTGTGGTCAGCCCGGATTCTGAAGCTTATTTTCAGCATTACTAAGCTGTCTTCTCTCTGATCTTATCTCATTTTCAACATCATCATCATCATCACCAGAAACAGGAATATTTCTGGGAGTATCAGAATTATCCTGAAAATAAGTAATCAGTTAGTTAACGAGTACCTAAATCGACTATTATTATGTATTATTATAAGTATAGATGTACACACATTACTACAAGAGGAAAGATTTGATGGTTTATTGTCTGTTTAATACAATTATTATTTTTCATTTGCAGATTCCAGATGGAGAGGATGAATGGAAAATTATCGAGTACGGATTTAACACCAGATGGAATTTTCCCTCGTGTTACGGAGCAATTGATGGAAAGCATATTCCTATCAAAGCTCCACCAAATAGTGGAAGTAAATTTTACAACTATAAAAAAACAAATAGTATCGTTTTGATGGCTATTGTAGACCATAACTACTGTTTTTTATACATCGATGTTGGTGCGAATGGCAGCGCTTCTGATGGGGGGACTTCTTTAAAAATTCTTCCATTTATCGCCGTTTAGAAGATGGATTACTGCCAATGGATGGAATAATTGTTGGCGATGCAGCTTTTCCGTTAAAGACTTATTTACTAAAACCGTATCCAGGTACGCAACTGACTACCGGTGAAAAAATCTTCAATTACAGATTATCTCGTGCGAGGCGTATTGTGAAAAATGCTTTTGGAATTCTAGTTTCCAGATTCCGTGTGTTTGAAAAAGCAATTCCCACCAGTTTAAAAACAGTTGATGCAATCGTCTGTGCATCCTGTGCCCTTCATAATTGGTTGCGAAAAAAATCTAACTCCTACATAACACCTACTTGTGTAGACAGAGAGGACTCTGAAGGACAAATAATACCAGGTACTTGGAGATCGGAAATAACTCTATTAACAAGTATAACTGATCAACTTAGAGGTAACTACTCCGTAAATGCGAAAGAGAGAATAGATTTATTAAAAGAATACTTTATGACGAATGGAAGTGTACCGTGACAATTAAACAGAATTTATTAAGTTATATTTTGTGTGATTTTTATACTAAAAATAAATAAATATTGTGGGTACTTACTGTTGTTTTCCTTTGTATAGTTACATTTCTTATAAAAGCGTCAATTTCTTCGAACCATTTCACTTTTGGGATATACACATTTCCACCAGCGCCTGATTTTGGGGACTTTTTAATTTTATCCAGTTCCAAGTATTAAGTTGCCCTCAAGTTTTTAATTTTGTGATGCGGTGCGAGTTGTGCGACGCAGCGTGGTCCCCGTACAATACAGTGGCAGCGACTGACCAGCGACTGACTTCGACATTTACACGGTGTCAATTGCGCTGGCGCGGGTGGCGGGGGGAGCGGATGACGCCGAAAATATAAAGCGGGAATATTGAAGTCAGTGCTGACGCGACAGTACTGTACTGACTTGAAATCAATTTATACGATGGTAGTGCCAGGTCAGCACTGACTCGGCAGTCGACTGACGTCAGTTACTGACCCTGTCTAAACTTGCCTTACGAAATGCTGTGATATTTTTATGCATTTTGAAGTGAAAATTCTTAAGGCGCATGAGGGTATTTTTTTTACAAATTAAACGAAAAAGAACGTCACAGATATTTGAGATGTTTTTATTCAAGGGAGAGAGCGATTGACACCGATTGAGGGAGAGTATTTTTTACTCTCGGGCTTCCCTACTAGCCTTGTTTCGTGCAGTTTTTTTTTAATTCCAAGATGGCCGCCGCGCAAAATTATGATCACAACATTATGGGTATCGTGTCCGAGGTTTTCGAGGGTGCAGAGAACGATTGTGTGATTATTTTTGAAATTCAAGATGGCCGCCGCACAAAATTATGATAACAACAATACGGGTATCGTATCCGAGGTTCTCGAGGTTGCCGAGAACGATTTTGTGATCATTTTTGAAATCCAAGATGGCCGCCGCACAAAATTATGATTACAACATTATGGGTATCGTATCCGAGGTTCTCGAAGGTGCAGAGAACGATCCTGGGATCATTTTTGAAATCCAAGATGGCCGCCGCACAAAATTATGATTTCAGCAAAATGGGTATAGTATCCGAGGTTCTCGAGGGTGAAGAGAACGATTTTGTGATCATTTTTGAAATCCAAGATGGCCGCCGCACAAAATTATGATTTCAGCAATATGGATATCGTGTCCGAGGTTCTCGAGGGTGCAGAGAACGATTTTGGGATCATTTTGAAAACCAAGATGGCCGCCACGCAAAATTATGCTAACAACATTATGGGTATCATATCTGAGGTTCTCGAAGGTGCAGAGAACGATTGTGGGATCATTTTTGAAATTCAAGATGGCCGCCGCGCAAAATTATGATAACAACAATATGGATATCGTATCCGAGGTTCTAGAGGGTGTCGAGGACGAATTAGGAGCGGTGGCCATCTTGGATTCCAAAAATGATCCCAAAATCGTTCTCTGCACCCTCGAGAACCTCGGATACGATACCCATATTTTTGTGATCATAATCTTGCACGGCGGCCATCTCGGATTTAAATTTATTTTCTGCACCCTCGAGAACCGCAGACACGATATCCATATTGCTGAAAACATTATTGTTTGCGGCAGTTCTCTTGGATTTCAAAAATAATCACAGAATTGTTCTCTGCACCCTCGAGAACCTCGGACACGATATCCATATTGCTAAAATCATAATTTTGTGCAGCGGCCATCTTGGATTTGAAAAATGATGACCAAATCGTTCTCTGCACCCTCGAGAACCTCGGGTACGATATCCATAATGCTGAAATCAAATTTTGTGCGGCGGCCATCTTGGATTTCAAAAATGATCACAAAATCGTTCTCTGCACCCTCGAGAACCTCGGACACGATATCCATATTACTGAAATCATAATTTTGTGCGGCGGCCATCTTGGATTTCAAAAATGATCACAAAATCGTTCTCTGCACCCTCGAGAACCTCGGACACAATATCCATATTGCTGAAATCATAATTTTGTGCGGCGGCCATCTTGGATTTCAAAAATGATCACACAATCGTTCTGTGCACCCTCGAGAACCTCGGGTACGATATCCATAATGCTGAAATCATAATTTTGTGCGGCGGCCATCTTGGATGTCAAAAATGATCACAAAATCGTTCTCTGCACCCTCGAGAACCTCGGACACGATATCCATATGACTGAAATCATAATTTTGTGCGGCGGCCATCTTGGATTTCAAAAATGATCACAAAATCGTTCTCTGCACCCTCGAGAACCTCGGACACGATATCCATATTGCTGAAATCATAATTTTGTGCGGCGGCCATCTTGGATTTCAAAAATGATCACACAATCGTTCTGTGCACCCTCGAGAACCTCGGACACGATATCCATATTGATGAAATCATAATTTTGTGCGGCGGCCATCTTGGATTTATCTAACTTCCCTAAAGTACATACATACAAAAATCCCACGTGGCATAATATTCAAAATAATATTACGTTTATTTTATTTTAGTACTTTCTGACTTCCATTTACCTATATATTTCAACAAATACGCTGTCGCATCATCATTATTTTTTTACTATGATTCCCTCTTTGTACTTGTTTGCTAAAATCTTACGTAATATGAGCCCGAGAGACACGAACACAATACCTTCCTTGACAGTGGTCACGGGCGTACTGACTATTGCTGGCATGAGCGAGCATGCAACCAAGGCGTCGCGTTTGGTTTATTACGAAAAAAATTTATATAAAATAATTCACAAAGCGTATTGATAAATCCCACAATGAAAACTTATAAATACTAATAAACTATCGAATATATATATCGAATCGATCTCAAGAAATGGATGCCCAGCGACACTAACAAGCGATCAAGGTCGACAATTCGAAAGCTCTCTGTTTACCAACCTCATGAAAACTATGGGAGTTAAACGGATACGAAGTACTAGCTATAACCCAAAGAGTAACGGAAAGGTAGAACGCTTTCATCGTTGTTTGAAGACAGCCCTTCGTTCAAGGTTAACGAACACCTGTGCATGGGTCAATGAACTACCAACCGTATTATTAGGCCTGCGCGCAGTCCTACGATCGGACACAGGCGTTAGCGCCGCCGAACTAACATACGGCTATAACCTTCGTTTACCAAGTGATTTCTTCGACATAGACACACATACATCATCAACCTCATTGGATCATACCTACGTTGATAAATTACGTACCCATATCGCAGCTAATAAACCACACTCACCTACTTCACATCGTAATAACAAACACATATTTGTTCATCAAGACTTACATACATGCAGTCATGTGTTTATTAGAATAGATTCAGTAAAACCACCTTTACAAACACCATATGAAGGACCGTACCGTGTTATCAAACGAAGCGGTAAAGTTTATACCATTCAGTTACCAGGTCGACAAACATATCGATCGACCGTTTAAAACCTGCATATTTATTAAATGACACTGAAGAAAACAATACATTATATTCATTACCTTTACCTGTACAAGTTACCCAAAACCTTACCGATACCATATCTAACAAACATACCACCAATACCCAAAATACCACGTTACCAGACCCTATGAACAACTTGACGTTCCTGCCTATCAAAATGTCAAGGACAGGCCGACTCATCAAGTTGCCGGTGCGTTTCACTTGAAGGGGACTCCTGTAGCTGTACCTACAACCAATAATATCGATTAACACAAATGTCTCATATCTAACTTGTAACGTAGCATTATAGATCGTAGAAATAGTAATCGTGCATAATAACTGTAATAAGCGTATGCCGAAAGATTCGTTCTGACAAGAACATTTTATTTTATATAACGTTATATTAGCTCTGACAAGAACATTTTATTTTATATAACGTAATATTAGCTCTGATAAGAACCATTTCATAATGCTGTACATCAACTCATAGAATCATACAGATCACCAGTAGTCATCACAGTGAAGTTTCAAGCATCGTACTTTCTCTCGACGATCGCAGACATACTCACGTGATCAGTCATATGCTCCGCGTTACACAACCGCACAGCAAGGCCGAGCGTCCTCGAATGAAGCGTCGGGACTCGGGGTTTTTTTTTTTTTGAGAGGAGGAAATACTGTTACGTATTTACGCCCCGGAACGGGGCGTTATATGTCGGACTCGAGTGTCACCCCATACCGACTAAAACCTCCTCTGTGCTGTTAGCAGCTCTGGCTTTCATGCAATTTTAATCAATGAGCAACAGCCGTAGGTGCGGAATGCTCATTGACATCGTATGATCGAGCTTCGATGCGAGTTTACACAAACTGCGATAGCATTAGTTTTAGACCGTGATAGAACACATAATATTATTCTCAAATCTTATTGAATGAAACGTTTTACTATTGGTTAAAATGTAAGCTCTAGTATTGGTGTGTATTTTCTGAACTTGTAAATATTTTTTAAGTAACGATTGTAATTGGGTAACTAGTTTTAAGGATTTTGTATATATATCGTGTAACTTTTTTTAATAAATCATCACAGTTCGATTTAGGCAGGCAACGCGAGCACACGTGCCGCGTTATCTGTCCTCCTTCGAATATTTTTATTACCTGCGTTATCGCACTATCTGCTCAGGCCACCTGGGCTAGCTAGCTATTGTTATCGCGCGCTATAGTTCGGGACTCTTTGAGTCTCGCACCTGTTACGTTCCTTCGCGGAACGTAGCTTAGTTATTATCTGTGTTAATTACCCGGTTTTACGATCGTGTTAGTTAGCACCTGTGCTGTGTTTCGCAATTCTGCACGCTAATCGTGAGTGTTTGTGAGTTGCAGTTCGTGCCGTGTGTGTCTTCTCCGCGGGGGCCTGCACAGCGTGCATCGGGGTTCCGGCCCAGCCAGTCTACATCCAGCAAAGCTAAGTCTTAGGCTTAATTATTATTATAAATTTCTTTTAATTTTACATACTTTATTATTATTAATATTATTTATTAATGTGCAAGTGTACAACTTAACTATAGTTGTCCACTTAATTATTATATTCCCCCTCTGCCTGACTCGGGCAGCGGGGGTTGTTGCCCGCTCAACCTAGTTATTAAATATGACAACCATGGCTTCACCAATGGTTGCCGACGAGGGCCTTCTAAGCGCCCTACTAGATAGGTTATTCACGGAGAAGATCGCTCCGCTAATTAAGGAAACAATAGATGAGACAGTGGATCCGGCTTTTAGAGCGAAATCCAAAAAATATAACTCATCATCTGACGTTTCGGGTTCCGACGGGGAATCCGAAATGGAATTAGGTAATGACTCCGACGCAAGCTCCGTAGCTTCGGTAAAACCAAGGAAAGTGATCACCCGATCAGCCCGTCCGCCTGTCCTTCAGACGTACTTTGATGCGCAGGCGACCCCTAAGGTCCCCGCGGTCAGTCCTGACCGCACGGAAGCCCCTCAGGCTTCCAGTGCTTCACCGGCCCAGCCGGAAACCGCTCTACCGTCGAGAGCGGAGAGTGTCGCGTCGGATGCTGACGGCTTCATCACCGTCAGTCGCAAGAAGAAGCGCGGTCGCGAATCGCCTTCTCTTGATGGTACACCCGCCAAGAAAGCCGCGGCCACGACTGGCTCCACTCCCGCGTCGGCGCCCGCGCCCGCTAAAGCCCGCGTACCGCCTCCGACCAAGCGCCCACCTCCTATTTTTATAGGAGACCGAGGCCGCTGGTTGGTTATCAAAAATAGGATCCCGAAGACCTCACCGATATAGGGCGAAAGTATAAAAACATTCGCGATGCCTAATTACGTAAGCGGACGGGTTAAACCACATACGCTCCGTATAGCGTATTTTAACGCCCAAGGCCTTAAGCCTCAACTAGACTTGGTGAAGGAGTTCGCTCACGAACATCAATTAGACCTATTCTTAGTGCAAGAGACATTTCTAAAACCACGTATACGCGATCCGCGTATCGCTAATTATAACTTAGTCAGGAATTATCGCACCATCCGTATGGGCGGCACCCTCATTTATTTTAAAAGGTCTCTACACTGTATACCTATAGATCCTCCGGTCCTCACTAACATCGAGACCTCTGCCATCCGGGTCAGTATGGCGAATCACCAGCCGATCACTGTTATTTCAGTTTATCTTCCGCCGAACAAACAAATATTAGACACAGATATAGAAGCATTACTCGGCCACAGGGCCGCAGTCATAGTGGGCGGCGATCTTAACGCCAAACACTCCAGCTGGAACAGTAGAGCCACAAATAGAAACGGAATTTTATTTGATTCTCTCACAGACACGCTGAACTTTTCAGTAATAGCACCCGACGAACCAACACGTTATCCGGATAACGTCGCGCACCGACCCGACATTCTAGACGTTGCGTTACTTAAGAACGTAACGCTCAATGTAAACTCAATCGAGGTTTTTCACGAATTAGAGTCAGACCACCGGCCCGTCGTCCTAATACTAGGCCCACCGGTTAACTTTCAACCACGGACGAAAACAGTGATCGACTGGCAACGGCTGGAAAAGGATCTCGAGTCTATCAAGTTCGACGACCTTGACCTTATACCGGACGTCATCGACTCGGTCGACACGGCTCACAGTGCTATCCCTCATGTTACGTCACATATACAGAATAGGATCAAGGCCTGCTCCAGGCAGGTTCCGACGATGCACCCGCATCGCCTAAACCAGCCTCCAGAGATCAGGAACTTACTCACACAGAAGCACAGAGCCACTAGACTTTACGATAGGTATCCGTCGGTCGAGAATAGGCGCCACCTCCGCTACCTACAGCGGGTGGTACGGGAACGTATCGCGGAACTCCGCGGCGAACGTTGGGACCGCTTGCTCGGCAACCTTAAGCCATCACATGTGGCTTTCTGGAAGCTGCCTCGCGCGTTCAAACAGGAGCCGCCCACTGTCATGCCTCCTTTGGACAGACCGGGACTGCAGCCGGCGCTCGATGACGATGAGAAGGCTGAATGCCTCGCCGATAGTCTCGAGAGTCAGTGCTCTCCAAATGCAGCAGCCGACCCGACACACGTTGACGAAGTTGATCGTGAAGTTGAACGTCGCTCCGCTCTGAGCCCTTCAGGCGATGTAATAAAACCCACCTCTTACGAAGAGGTGAAGCTGATCATTAAGGAGCTTCACTCCAAGAAGGCCCCGGGGCCCGACACTATAAACAATAGGGTTCTTAAAATCCTACCCTCGACTCTTATTACTTTATTTGTTACCATTTTTAATATTCTATTGTCTAATAGCGCGTTCCCCTAACAATGGAAGGATTCCATTGTTATCGGTATCCCAAAACCCAATAAACCTAAAGCTAATCCGAGTAGCTATAGGCCTATTAGCTTAATTAACTCGATCGGGAAACTTTACGAAAGATTAATTCTCGTGCGTCTGAATCATTACATCGCGGAGCTTAACCTGATACCCGACATACAGTTCGGATTCAGAACCGCTCACTCGTGTCCCCAGCAGGCTCACCGACTCACCGAGTACATTCTCATACGGCGTCAATTTCACGCTACCACGGCAGCCGTGTTTTTCGATGTCGCGAAGGCCTTCGACAAGGACAAAAGCTGTCTCAACTGGGAGTGCCAGACAGGCTCGTGTGCATCATTCGAGCCTACCTTACTGATCGCTCCTTCCGATATCGAGTAGAGGGCACCCTATCCTCACCCAGACCCATCAGGTCTGGCGTGCCACAGGGTTCGGTCCTCTCTCCCACTCTTTTCTCGCTCTTCACGAGCGACATTCCCAAGTTTCCGAGTGTCCAGCTCGCTCAGTACGCTGACGACACGGCACTCTACTTTGGCTCCAACCGCTCAACCTTGAGCAAGAACATTAAAGTGCTTCAAGCCGCCGTCGATGAACTAGGCAACTGGTTCAGAAAATGGCGGATTGAAGTGAACCCCACCAAGAGTGCAGCGGTACTCTTCGGTAACGCGAATAGTATCCGCGCTAAAAAACAACCGACCGACGTTATTAAACTGTATGAAACACCCATACCGTGGGTGAAGGATTACAAATACTTAGGAGTCACGTTCAACAGCAATATGAACTTCAAGAAACATATTGATACGGTATGCAATAGAGCCCGATTTGTCCTCAGTCGCCTTTATCCACTTGTGTGTGGGCGAAGCAAACTTCCGCTCAAACACAAAGTGACGCTGTACAAAACCATCGTACGGCCCATACTGTCATACGCAAGCGTCGTTTTCGCGCACACCCGACCGAGCTACTTACGTCGTCTGCAAGTAGTTCAAAATAAATTCACGCGCATGGCAACCGGAGCCCCGTGGTTCATCCGAAACGTTGACCTTCACCGCGACCTAGAGCTTCCGACGATAGCTCAACACTTTAAAGAGATCTCGCGACGCTTCTTTGACAAGGCGCCTATCCATCCCAACATCTTGGTTAGGAAGGCATGCGGGTACACCCCCCTCCACCATAGTCTCAACCCAATAAGACGTCCCAGACACGTAACGGTAGACCCGGATGACGACATCACCATCGCGAACGCGTCACCCACACAAACACCGACACAGACACGCACACACCGCCTTCGCAGGCGTAGGCGCGGTCAACCACCGCAAACCACTGGCACTCGTCACTCTGACGATGGTCAGCGGCCCGCACCCTAGATGCACCACACATTGTTTTGATACCTGACGAGACGCTAGTCCTCGTCCTGTAATCGTTTCACTACACTCACTCACACACGGACTGACTGACGGACTGACATACACCACTTACACAATCACAAACACACTCCACAAACAGACACAAACATACATGCACACTAACATTTACACTACTTACATACATACAATCATAAACACATACATACACACTTACATACATTACACAAAACATCACCACACTCGCCGGCGAGTGTGTTCTTATCACCTTTTCATCTTTCATCTTCATTTTCATTCTCTCTCCTTCCCACAAGCACACAGCCGGTCTGAGGTTCGAGTCTCCTTAGGAGACGCCCCGCGACTGTTGTTGCGTAGTCTTTGTGGCCTCCACGGCCCACGTCCTACTTCGCTGTGAAAGCCAGAGCTGCTAACAGCACAGAGGAGGTTTTAGTCGGTATGGGGTGTCCGCTTACGCGGACACTCGAGTCCGACATATTACGCCCGGTTCCGGGGCGTAAATACGTAACAGTATTTCCTCCTCTCAAAAAAAAGTTGTTGTTTTATTTAATCGCCAAAGGCTCAGTCTCTAAATTATAATTTAGGGATTTTAATTTAATTATTAATTTTACTGTAGTTCTGTGGACCAGTATGACTTTTATTTTCATTTATTTCATATAAGGTGTTTCCATACTGTATAATATTACCAGTTCTAAAATAAATTTCAACATTTTTCTGAAAAGGTCAAACTTAGAAGTCTTATTGTGGGAGCCTTGTGCTCTAGGATAAAGGTTAAAGTGGATCGCCATGTGCTTACACCTGAAAGGGACAAAAAATCCTATTAACCGGACAATTTTAAAGCAGTTAAAAATGGTGGACAAGCTTGGCTTTTGTTCCGTGAACGACAACTTGACCCTGCCTACTACTGATTTAGTGTAGTAATAATATACTGATGAAGAATAATAATTAACATTTTCACACATTATTTCTAATGTCATACCACATATTTATAAGCTGTTGCTCTGTATTTAGCCACATAACTTCAATATACATGTTAATTCGTTCTCATACATGAGAGTGGTTGTGATTTATGATTTCTTCATGATATGAATACTCGCTCTATTTTCTTTCATAAAATAAATAGGTACATTCAATTTAGATTTTTAGGGGTATACTCTTGAATATATAATAAGCTGTAGCATAAGCATAGCCTAATATTTTTGATAATAGTTTGTCTGACGTGCCGAGCTGCCACACCGCGCGTGGCGCACGTGCCAAGGTCAACGGGCTCGGGTTACAAAATAAAATTTATTGCTTTTGAAGTGTTTGGGCTTGTTTATAAAAACAAACGTCGACGCTTTTGTTTTCAAACAAGATAGCGCTTTGTTAGAAAACATATAGATACTGCGTAATTTAAACAAATTTCGTATAAAGTAGGGCTGTCATGCATTTTTTATGATTTTTTTAGATTTACCTACAGATTACATTTCGATTATTACTAATGAATAAATTACTAAAATATACTTCAAAGTTACTAATTAGTAATAGAATAGTTACTAAAACATCATAGATAATACATAAGAGAATTTTTAAATCGTCTGCTACAGACAATTTTTACAGCTGACCGCATTTTGACGGCTTGTCGTATTTTGCACAGATGAAGTTTTAAAATTAAATATTTTTACTTTTATAGTCTGTTAAATTACCTTTCTTGTGGTATATCGTGTAGCTTGTACTACTCTGTGTATATTTAACAAAAAAATATTGTATCTGCTATCGTTCAGTGGCAAGCAGACATAATATGTCTGGTTCGCACCTCGGCATAAGCTAATCGATACTATATGTGTGACGTCACGTCATGTAAGATAAATTGGAATATATATTTTTAATTGATTTCTAACAAACGTCGAAGTACTAGTCACCGGCAAGTAAGATATTGGTTTAACTTTTTTTTTTTGATATTCCGATTGCAGCACAAGTTCTATATTTTATTGTTTCGCCAAAACGAATCAATTTTTATTTAATTTTTGATGTTCACGTACTTCCTAAGCAATATTTTACTGCTTGTTTCCTTTTCACAAATCGGACCTAATTCTAATAAAATAAGAACATTCGGCTCTAGTACACCACACCCCAGCAAATTGGCATTGTGCGCCTTGAAGTCAACCTAGTGTACGACTTCAGTGGAGGCATACTTTGCAAGCTCGTCATCAACTGCTGATTGCGTGTGCTTTATGACACGCGTACCACATGTTTATGTGGTCCTTGAAATCGATTTGCATCCTTCACTATGAGCACATAAAATGATGTTAACTTTATCACTAAAATTATTAATCTATACACCATCTCCATGGTAATAAAATAAAATAACATTCAAATTCAATGTCATCATTGCCATGTCCTTGATCTTTTTACTTTTTAGCAATTGGCTCTTGACCACAGAATATTTTTACTCTAATGACTATTGACCTTGATCATTATCAAGCAATGACATTACATTGCTTGATTAATTTTATTTGACAAATGACTATTGACATACGAGTTATGTTATGATATGTAGGTATTAAGTGATATGACACTTGACAGTTATAAAATTTGAGGACAGATGTGTATGTGAACTTTGTGAAGGTGATTTGTAAACAATAATATAAATTTAAATGCAAAATTACAAATAGTAAAAACATTAAATACGTTAACATAAAATAATTCGTAAAAGTATATTTATCAATCTTTTTTGTAAATGAACAAAAATATGTACCTATTTTTTTAAGCTAGGACGTGTCGAGTATTGTGAATAAATCACCCATGTCCTATCATCTATTTAAATATCGGGTTCAATTTATGAGAAATGGACCAGCCGCTTTCAACAAGACTTATTTCGCTTTGCCTCATCTCTCAACACAAGTTAAAAAGTATACTTTCAAGATGTGGGAGCAAACTTGACTTGATCATTGATGCTCAACTTATTAAGCCTTTAGAGAAAATATGTGGTGTAACGTGGTTGAGGTTTGTATCATTTTTTATTGGTAATGAATAATACACCAATGTATTAGTTATTATAGTAAACTCGCATTCTTATCTGGTATTGCTTGCCAAAAAAGAATGACATAGGAGTCTTAAAACTCAAAGAATGAGGGCAGAGCAACTTATTATTTGCCAGTTACTTGGATTGCTTACTTTTTATGAATGGAATAGAGAATGTCTATAGTGATTTAATCTAATTATTTTCGTCAACAACTTGTCACTTTGAAATTATATTTTTATCTTGTGGCTGCATTCAGAAACACCTGACTTTTAGTGTTTTGGATGATGAAATGAAAGATCTTTTTTGTGTTATAACTTATGATGTAATATCTGTAATTATGTAAAAAGATTCTCTGTATTCTATTATGATGGTTTATTATTTCTGTTTTAGGCAACATGGTGTCGATAAGATATATAAAATGGATAACCAACTTGGAACTACGGCAAACCAAAGCAAGCTTTACTTAATACCAGCTTGTCTATCAAAGTATAAATGTGTACTTGACCAAATATCTTCCATTCTCAGTCAAAATTCATCCTTAGCTGATGCCAATTGTTTTAATATCATAATTGTACCAAAAAAGATTGCAACTTTTGACTCCATCCTTGAAAGTAAAGGACTATATGATATTGTGAAACTTCACTCATTTTCCTGGGAGCTTATGACATTGGATGAGCAGCTATTGAGTCTGGAGCTGCCATTTTTTTACAAACAGGTTTTTGTTGAACAGAATCATTCATTGCTGAGTAGTGTTTCAATGTCTTTATGGAGCCTATTCCATGTAACAGGACATCCAAAGTATATTTTGTCATTAGGGAAGTTATCATCACATGTTATGAATATATTCCAAGTATATAAAGAGAGTTACAATAGGGACTATGTTTGCAATAATACACAAGAAATAAGTGCTTTGATTGTAATTGACCGTGATCAAGATTATGGGTCAGCTATGCTAACTCCTGCGACATATAGTGGTTTATTGAATGAGATTTTTAGCATAATTTGTGGACATTTAGAGCTTAATGTAAAGGAAACCAAATTAAAAAAAGGCAAACTGAATTTTTCCACACAAGAAAACAAATCTGATAAAAATACAGTAATGGTATTAGATAGCTGTATTGACAATCTCTATGGTGAGATTAAGCACAGACATTTTTCAGAAGTACTGAGTGTATTAAGTTCAAAAGCAAAATTACTGAAAAATGAAGATATTAAAGCGTTGGGGATTCAAGAGATGAAGCATTTTGTAGCAACAAAATTACAGCAAGTTACGCTTTTCAAACACAACTTGGTTAACCATGTATTAGCCTGTGAAACTATAATATCAGAGATGAACAATAAATTTGAGAGTTTAACCCAAACAGAAAGTGAAATGTTAAACAATAGAAATAAAAAAAATAATTTTACATTCATTGATGATAACTTTGGAACAGATATTCACATTTACAATAGCTTAAGACTCATGTGCTTGTTGAGTTTAACTCAAAGCCTGTCTTATGATGAATACAACTCATTAGTGTCTAAGTATTTATTAGCTTTTGGCTATAAGTTTATGTATGTCTTCAATAATTTGATCCGATCTGGGTTGTTGGTTCAACCAACTAGTCCAAAACTGTCTTTAAATATTAGTAACTTAAGTGATAGGTTACCAAAATGGCAAAATAGCTTCCAGGCAAATGCAAACAAACTTAAACAATTACCTTCCAATACTGAAAATGAAAATTCACCAAGTTATGTGTTTAATGGAGGCTATGTCCCACTTGCTGCAGTTTTATGCAATACATTACTAAATTCTGAATCTCTGCTAGACATGCTCAATAAGTTATCAGTTATAAATGACTTAAAAATAGGAGGTGAAGTAATTGATAGATTGAATAATGGAATGGAAACATTGAGTGATAAAGTTGGCAAAATGTCACTACAAAATAATGATTGTTGTATAGATGCAAAAGCACTTCTTAAAATATTAAAGAGTGATAGTAAAATGAACAAAGGTGTATCTTTAAAGCCTCGGAGCATTCTAGTATATGTGATTGGTGGAGTGACATTTGCTGAAGTGGCAGCATGTGATATTGTACAGACTGCAACCGGCAGTAAGATCTATGTGGCAAGTGATTGTGTTGCTAGTGGCAGCGACATCATGGCTGCCCATTTTTAAATATATAATGGGCAAACTATACCAGTGGAAGGCTCCTTTGCACAGGAAGCCGGCTAGTTTATGGGTACCAAAACGGCGCCTATTTCTGCCGTGAAGCAGTAATGTGTAAATATTACTGTGTTTCAGTCTGAAGGTCGCCATAGGTAGTGCAATCACAGGGCAAATGAGAACCCACCCATAGTGCCACTCAGAATTTATGGGTTTTTCAAGAATCCTGAGCGGCACTGCATTGTAATGGGCAGGGTGTATCAATTACCATCAGCTGAATGTCCTGCTCATCTCAAAGTGTTGTTCTTCAATCAAATATGTCCTAGATGGAGCTTTGCATATTATTATTAATAAGGTGCAAGAAAATGGTTTCATTTTACTAACTGTGCTTTTCTTATCCATTTGCTTTGTAACATATGAATATATGGGTACATTACTGTGTGAATGTGAAACATTAATGTGTATACATTACTGTTTTTCCGTTTTGGTACCCATAATCTAGCCGGCTTCCTGTGCAAAGGAGCCTTCCACTGGTATAGTTTGCAAATACAACAATATTGCAATAAAGTAAAAGTCAACCATATCTAAACTGTCTGTTAGGTATGTGTTTTTTTTTTATAATTTTAATGAATAATAATAAAAAATACTTTAATGGACATAGTTTTCTCTGTGATAACAACTTTCTTGTGTAATTTTATTACCATATTCAGTTGATGCTTGTCTGTTTAGATTTAATTATAAGTATTATAAGTACTTACTGTAAAACAGAAAGTGATGTGTACTTCCAAACAAAGGACACTCCTGAAACCATACTGTTGCAATGGTTCAACAGATCATTAAAATATACTGAAAGAATAAATAATGTATAAAAATCTGTTTAATAAAATGACTGATCATTATGAAAATAGTTTAATTTTATCACAGTACAAAAATTAACAATTATATTTATGAAAAACAATATTATTTACTATAGTAATATTCATTACAAATGATAATATAGTTTTCAGGCTTCACATATTTTAAAATTATGCTTTGTTTTAACATAAATCACAATAAAAATTAAATGTTCCTTATTAAGTAGATTTAATTTCGAGTACAAGTAACTTAAAACTCATGTATCTATTATATTAAAATAATTTGTTCAAATATAATTAGCAGCGAGAGAAAGATCAATTATTATTTATAATGTTATATAAACATAATGTTTAAAAGATCCTAGATTAAGTTACAAGTAACCCCATTCAATTTATAATTATTTTCTTAGGATTAATCTTAGATTAAGGATTGGTCTCCGCTGCGCTCCAACTAGATACCGCACTACCTAAGAACAATAGCTTTCTTATTACAGCAACTATATTGTAGTGTCTATTGGCTATTTGTAGAGATTTTTGTGTGTGGTGGCATCTTGACACTCAATTTTTTTTTATGGAATAGGAGGACAAACGAGCGTACGGGTCACCTCACATTCTCTTGCAACACCAGAGGAATCACAAGAGCGTTGCCGGCCTTTAAGGAAGGTGTACGCGCTTTTTTTGAAGGTACCCATGTCGTATCGTCCCGGAAACAACGCACAAAGAAGCTCATTCCACAGCGTTGTAGTACGAGGGAGAAAGCTCCTTGAAAACCGCACTGTGGAGGACCGCCACACATGCAGATGGTGGGGATGATATCTTAACTTGTGGCGAGTCATGCGAAGGTGGAATTCGGCGGCAGGAATCAGGTTAAACAGCTCTTGGGAACACTCCCCGTGATAAATGCGGTAGAAGACACACAATGAAGCGACGTCTCTACGCAACGCAAAGTGATCCAATGGCATCAAACAGATTTTACAAGATATTATACGCTTTGTGTTATTTTACAATAAAATTAATAAAAAATATTTTTACTGATGTTATGTGATCCCAGTGTCTTTCTTATTTCTTGTACTATTATATTAACAAAGTTTTACCCGGCACATTCAAATATTAGCAATATTGAACAGAACATGTGGCACGTCAACACATTGCTCGAGACTGGCTCAAGTACGCTCACTTGAGGGTAGTAATAGTTACCGCACTTTGCTACTACGCCTGCGGTATCTTTTTGGAGCGCAGTGGAGATCAATCCTTAATCTAAGTGTTTAAATTAATTCCGCTCGCTTAGCTGCTAGCCGTAGGAAAGTCAGCAAATATTTGATTATTTAACTGTTTGCCCGAAACATTGCTGAGTTTGATATCCGGGTGTTATGGAATTACAGTATTAATATGACCTACTAACGAATTTAGGTCACAGTCAAAATTAAAATGGTATCCATTTATGAAAGAACTTGTGTGGTGTACTCACAGTCCATGTTAATATTGAATTAAAAATAATATATTTCATGGCAACAGAAGAATCGTAATTATGTTAAAACCAGAACAGGCAATAATTGAAAATACCTCATACAGTAATATGCAATTGGGACCTAGTCGGAAAAATACATCTTAATTCAACCTATACGTAAATTTTACCAATCTTAATATAATATATATAAATTACGTGACACGTTGTTTGTCCGCGATGGACTCCTAAACTAATGAACGGATTAAAATGGGGATTACTTCATCGAGTGCAGTTTAGTCCAACTTGAGAGATAGGATAGTTTTTATTTCGATTTAGGACCCATAATTATATTTATTTCAAATATTTGTTTTACATGGACATATTTTCTATGAGAGATTTTATTAACGCACGGTTTGACAGTTCTATACATAATATAGAACTGTTTCTTGGAAAAATTGAGAATAGAAATTGGATTCGATACAGAATTATAGAATTTTTTTTAACCGACCTCGAAAAGGAGGTGGTTCTCAATTCGAGTGCTATTTTTTTTTATAAGCATTCTGCGGCGTCGTAGCATTTTACGAAGCGACGCCGCAACGCAGTTTTGTGGCCGGGCCCTTATAAATGATCTAAGATATGACGTGTCTAAATAGTTCTGTATTTCGAATCCCGCTTCGCCGTGCATTAATGTGACCCACATCTGACATAAATAAAATTGAACTGTTTGATAAAATTAAATATAACATCTTGAATATATTTTCTTTCTTTTTCCATGCTATGTAACTATGTATAATACTAATATTTTAGTTGAATAAGTGCTCATTGGAAATATTTTTTCTTTTTAATTAGATAAGTATGAAGAGC
Source organism: Leptidea sinapis (assembly GCF_905404315.1). Lineage (NCBI taxonomy): Eukaryota > Metazoa > Arthropoda > Insecta > Lepidoptera > Pieridae > Leptidea > Leptidea sinapis. The sequence goes on along the minus strand of NC_066271.1, from coordinate 15,587,344 downwards.
ACATTGGGTTAATCCAGTCCACTTTCCTCCAAATATATATATTTTTTTTATGAAAATAAGGGACGAGTCGAGCAGGACGTTCAGCTGCTGGTAATTGATACGCCCTGCCCTTTACAATGCAATGCCGTTAAGAAAACCTAAAAATATCTGAACGGCACTACAATTGCGCTCGTCACCTTGAGACATAATATGTTAAGTCTCATTTGCCCAGTAATTTCACTAGCTACGGCGCCCTTTTGACCGAAACATAGAACTGTTAACACATTACTGCTTCACGGCAGAAATAGGCGCCGTTGTTGTACCCGTAATCTAGCCGGTATCCTGTGAAAAAGGGCCTCCCGCTGGTGAGAAAAAATAATGCGGACAAGTGATCACTTGCGCCAGTACTGCGCGAACTTGTGGAATTGTTCGACGAGCGCGGCCATTACAGCAGTCACCGACAGATCCAGCAGGTTCTGAAGGTAGTGTACCGCCTCCTCGTCGCCTAGGTCCAACCTACAGGATTGTGAACATTTGTTAATCTGCTTCAAAACTCACCTCATACAACTTAATAATAACAATAACTTAAAGGTTTATTTAGTTCAATAAGTTTACAGAAATCTTATAACTAATAACAATATGGACAATATTAATAATAATAAGTGTTCCGAAAAGCTGTTTAACCTGATTCCTGCCGCCGAATTCCACCTTCGCACGACACGCCACAACTTAGGATATCATCCTCACCATCTGGATGTGTGGCGGTCCTCCACAGTTCGGTTTTCAAGAAGCTTTCTTCTACGTACTACAAAGCTGTGGAATGAGCTTCCTTGTGCGGTGTTTCCGGGACGATACGACATGGGTACCTTCAAAAAAAGCGCGTACACCTTAAAAGCTGGCAACGCTCCTGTGTTGTAAGAGAATGTGGGCGGCGGTGATCACTTAACACCAGGTGACCCGTACGCTCGATGTCCTCCTTTTTTCTTAAAAAACCATTAAACTTAACTTAGGTTTAATGTTTTATTTTTAAATATAAAATCCATTTCACGTTGTATTCATTGGTTCGCACAGTTCGTATTAGCCATATCTACCTCAGCTTGTCCTGCACTTTGTTGACCGCCTTGTCCGGCTCAAGTGCTATGTCCGGCACCGAAGCGTCCACCATCATCGAGAACAGGTTCAGCATCAGGTTGGCGTGTCTAGAGACACACACAAAGAGGATATAAATACTACGTCATAACAGGCGGCCTAAGTAAAAATTGAAATTTAGTATGAAACGTGCAGTGATTTGTGAAGTTTGAAATAGTTATTATAATATGGCGACGAAGTATAATCCAGCTAAGTTTGAAAGCGAACAGTTGCTTTATAACGTAGTGGATTTCAGCTATCTCCGTTTTTTACAAGATTATAGCCACCATCTGTCAATTTACAATGACGTTGCACGTTTCATACAATCGAGTGAATCGCTTTTTTCTTAGAGAGTTTCGCTAGGCTGCTAACACACACACAACACTCGCTATTTTTTAATACCCACCTAGGTATTCTTCCGTAATCAGTAAGTGCCGTAATGCACTAGATTTTTCAGATACACTAACATCGAAAGCCTCTGCTTGTGGCGGCGACGTGGGGCGGGTCGTTCCCTTCCCTAAAATAAGGTCGAGGGAGGCGATGATCTTGTTACCGGGAGGTCTGTTTGATGTGTTTTTTAGGATTATTATTTCCTTTAAAGTTAAAGTTATTATATATTTTATTTTATGAAATGCTCAAATAATGCCTCTATTTATTTACGGTATGTGTGGATTTGTGCATCTACTATACTCAATAACTCTTGTGTTTATAAGTATTAATTTTCTTTTTTTTTTCTTTTTTTGACTTACTCGTGTAAGCTTTTCAGTTTTTGACATTTGAGTATTTATTGCTGCGTCACTTTGCATATATTGTAATTGAAATTATTTGTTAAACAATTAAAATGTAAATATTGACTTAAAAGAGTGGCAATGAGTTTCTTGCTACTCCTTCTCATTAGCTCCACTCTTTACAAAGTAGCGGTAAATTCAATAAGAAACAATATTTTAATTTTTTTGACATTCATAAGTGTCATTTCCGTTACCTACATGAATAAAGTGTTTTTGAATTTGAATACACTACGCCCTGTCCAAGTTCTGAACCGTTTATAAGATGGTTTGTTTTGCATAATTGTTTACATAACTTGTTTCAATAGCTTTCTGATACATTCACTCAAATCACCCTAATTATAATCTATCCAATACAGGTAAAATAATACACATTGACAGACCGAGAGGTCCATGAGGGAAAAACGACTCTCTCTTACAGAGGTTTCTGTTTCTCGCTAATAGAGGTTTTGGGAGCTTAAAATGACGAGTCCGGGCTATTACTCTCACTTATAGAGTTTTCTCACTAATCCAGTTCTCGCTTATCCAGGTTCGACAGTATTTAGTTTCACATGTATCGGTATCTGTCTGCCGTCAGGATAGTTAATGAAATGCAATTTTATTAATTTTAATAAATAAATTTTCAAAGACTGTTTTCCAACTGTACAATATTTTTTTTAGATTTTAATAAATCATTTGTATTTTATGGGCAACATTCGCGGTGGACATAAACCTATTTTCATAATTAGAATATAAAAGTCCAGTACACGGGCCACAAGGTGCTATTGAGTGGGTTTACAAGTTTTTTTCATCATTTTTTTCTTTGATTAACGCGAGTGTAACATATTTAAATAAAACTTTATAACTTTTATTTAAATTTTCAGGGGCACTGCTAAATTTGATCTAAAAAGGTCACGAAACGTTGGTTTAACAAAATAATAATAAAAATATAACTCATTCAAACTCTAATGTAAAAACACAGTTTAATTTACACGCGTTTTAATCTTTTAAAAAGTGTTTTAGATTTTTTCATGTTATTTTAACTTGATTATCTTAAGAGCCTATTTTATGAAAATAAGGGACGAGACGAGCAGCACGTTCAGCTGTTGGTTATTGATACGCCCTACCCATTATAAGGCAGTACCGCTCAGAATTCTTGAAAGACCCAAAAAATTCTGAGCGGCACTACAACTGCGCCTGTCACCTTGAGACATAAGTTGTCAAGTCTCATTTGCCCAGTGATTTTAGTAGCTACGGCGCCCTTCAGATCGAAACATAGTAATGCTTACACATTACACATTGGGGACGTTTTGAGAAAAAGAGAGGTCCGAAGCACCCGCAACCGGCGAGCATGTGTGAAAAGAGTAATGAATGTAGAGGAAGCGCGTGAGGTTTGTAAGGATAGAAGCAAATGGCATTCTATTGTCTCTGCCTACCCCGACGGTAACAAGGCGTGAGTATGTGTATGTGTGTGTGTGTATTACTGCTTCACAGCAGAAATAGGCGCCGTTGTGGTACCCATAATCTAACCGGCATTCAGAGACTGTGTGTCTGCCATGTCCTGTTTTGAAAGGCTAGGTGTGTGTGAGAAGCATACCTCCTGAGATGTAGGAACGCTGTGTAGCACTGCTTGCGGAACCTGTGGTAGTGTTCTGAGTGGACGCCCCCCATGGCCTCCACCATCTCCTTGCTCAGCTTCATGGGGGGCGGGAGTGGCTTGGGGTCGCGGCCCAGGATGTACCCGAAGTCGATGTGGAAGAGTGCACCGGCGCGGGTCAGTAACAAGTTGTCGAGGTGACGGTCACCCACACCTACACGTACAAGTCTTATTATAAAAAAAGTATTTATTTTTCTCAAAATTGACAACTTTGAAATCCCTTTTTCGGTCATTTAAAGTATTACCACCGCTTCGGAGACAGTGGCGTTTATTGGTTTTCTAGCAAGGTAATCCCTCTAGATCTAACTAAAACGGAATGAACTATAAAAATAAAATACTAATTATTAATCAATGAATTAGACAAAAAACTGAAACAGCCATAAACTCCTAATATGGAACGAGTGAGACGGATGTGGGGACTCGGGAGTAATCGGTTTATTTCGCTACAATTCGTTAGTAGGCATGCCTACCGACCGGCCCATCCGTTGCTGAATATCGTTTAACTGTGACCAATACTTTTCTAAATATGATGTGTGAAATACTTGTTGTGTCGTATAGGCATTATGGCGACTGCCTACCGTACGAATTTAGTATTTAGCGTAAGGAAATAGTGAATGAGTTGGTGTTCAATACAAATTTGGTTATAGAATAACGCAACCAAATTAAACTTGATCAACTTTAATATTTTATTTTTATTGTATAGGTCTTCAGTAACTGTATTTATTTATTTAATAGGTACTTTTATAACGAGGTAGGCAATACCGAAAAGCATATATGGAATGCACGCCCCTGGTTCGGAGATAAATGGCACACCTAGAGTGAGAAACAGTGCCAGAAATTCTCCCAATAATTGGTTATGTTTATAAAGTGATAACCCTCACTTCTAGGATTAATACACAAATAAAATTTGAATAAAACAAAGTTTTATGAACTATGCGGGACTCGAACCCACGAACTCCGGCGTTCCGTGCCGGTGCTCTAACCAACTGAGCTAACCGTTCGAGTGACGTATCATCATAAAATCTTGTATGCTTTGTTCAACTCTAGGTTGTGGCTTCATCTACAAGATCTACTTTAAAGTTGATAACCTGCTCAACCCCAATATTGGCATATTAGGAAATTGACTTGAGCTCTTGTAATGTCGCTCTTGTAAATTAAAACAATTTGATATGTTTTTAAAAGTGATAACCCTCACTTCTAGGATGAATACAAAACTTTAAAAACATAAATAGTTTGTAGTATTATTGTTATTTCTGTCAAATCAAGATGTAGCCTCAGACTGTCCGCACGAACCCAAGAGGTAGGTGATGACGCAGTAGCCGGCGCAGCTTCGCACGTAGGTGTCCATGGCTTCTGGCCGGATGCCGTAGGGAGCGCCCTCGCAAGGGTTGTGTCTCCGAAGGAAGTTCTGGATGGAACCCTCGGAGGCCAACGCCTCGGCCACAGTCACCGACTCCACGAACTCGACGAACCCGTGCTTTGAGCTGGTGGCCAGCACTTTGTACGGAGTAAGCTTTAAGTCGAGGTTTTCTCTGAAATACAAAACAATATAAGTTCGTAGTAACCCGACGGTATCCATAGCTCACTTCTCCCCCGATTATTACTTAGGGTATGTTCCGATATGCACTGCGATCACTGCACAGTGCTATCACTGTAGAAAATTTCGTTCCGTTATGAACTGCCAGTATACTGCCGCAGTACCTTAGGGAAATATATAACGTCATAAATTGCCGCCATATTCTACTGTAAGCACTGGCGTTTTCGAGGTAAGGTACTCGCAGTATTTTGATCACGTGATCAGTCAAAACCACTCGAGTGCAGTTTAATCCCAAATATTTTTAATTTGACAGTACTCCAACAACAGTTTTTTTTAATGAACTAGAAAACATTAATACACTCATTTGAATGCTGCGTTAAAAATACGGCTGACAGTATACGGGATTGCGTTCCGTTTTAAATAGTAACCAGTATAACTGGCTATAAAGGAACGGCTTCACAGTATACTAAATTGACGTCACACTGTACAGTGGTCGCAGTACATATCGGAACATATCCCAAGTCGTATAACTATTTGATGATTTAAAAGAGTGACAATCAGATCACTACCAGTTTATCTCAAATAAGAAGATAAGAATTAGCGGCAGGCCAGCTTAGTTGTATTAAGTGGTGTTCAGTATTCAATTTAATTGATGGTATATAGTCAAATGTATTATTTTAACATTCTTAAAAATAATATTACTGACTTAGCAATAACAAATAATGAGGGTAGTTAGAGGTTGGGTCATTGGTTGGAAATGACGAAACAGCGATGTTAGAGAGACATAGTTACCGGCGCAGTAGCTTGTCCATGAGAGTGATCATCTGCAGGATGAGCTGGTCTTGGCGCAGGTCGTCTCCGTGTTTGAAGATGGCCTCGTACTCGCTGCCCTCGCTCGTGAGGAACGTCAGCTTGCACGGCATCAGCGCTGACTTGAATAGACTGGCTTTCTTAGCCACTATACCCTGAATATATATAGTTTTTTCAAAGCAAAGATATTTATAATTTACATTATTATTATTATTCGTCTCGTGCCAGAATTTGGCGAGTCAACATTTCCTTACGATGCTTTGTGTCGAGGCGAAACACGTTTCGAATTGATTGAAGACAAAATAATAAAAGCGAAATATACACTCAAGATAACTCAAAAAAATAGGAATATTATGGATTTCCGAAAAATTATTACTGATAAAAACCATCCGACCCTGGACATCAGCAATATCGCTGCAAATTTTTGTAAAAGTCTGCCAGCTACATAGCAACGCCTCAATAACGCGACGACAGCACCACAATGAAGCAAAATGAATAGCAAATAATCGATCCGTTCAAAAATTACTCGATCCCCGACAATTCGAGCAGCTCTGTGATGCTCGCGTCAAATGGTTCGGGCTGATAGTGGGATGTACCAGACCAGAGATTACAGCAATACACCTATATATTATAATATAGTAAGATGTACGCTTTATTGGGCGCCAACTTGAGTTTGGGTCTCGTAATATCGTTGGTAACGCCATCTGTTTCTTTTAGTATAATTTAACAAAAATATAGATGCGATCACATCTCGTTATCCTCCCGCTTCCCGCATCCTTTTTTTTTATGGAATAGGAGGACAAACGAGCGTACGGGTCACCTGGTGTTAAGTGATCACCGCCGCCCACAATCTCTTGCAACACCAGAGGAATCACAAGAGCGTTGCCGGCCTTTAAGGAAGGTGTACGCGCATTTTTTGAAGGTACCCATGTCGTATCGTCCCGGAAACACCGCACAAGGAAGTTCATTCCACAGCTTTGTAGTACGTGGAAGAAAGCTCCTTTCCCCGCGTTCTTCGACATACCTACCAGTAACGGTCAGAGGCACTAACGAAGGTCAAATCAAGCCCGATATTTATTGTGCACACGCATTGTGCACCACTTATTTTCTACTTAATACCTACTTAATTATTGGGGCAATTGAACCACCAGTGAGTGATAGTGATTGTAATTAACTCTGTTTCGTCGACATGGAGCCAGAACAGCAGGCGGCCATATTATCCTCGACCACGCCTATACTAATATGCAAATATTGGTTTTGAGCAGGTTATCAACTGCAAAGTGAAGCCACAACCTGGGACTTGAACAAGATATACCAAAATTTACGATCCATGCGTACTCGAACGGTTGGCTAAGTTGGAAAGAGCGTCCAGATGGGATCCGAGGGTTCACTGATTTTTTTTTAATGAAAATAAGGGACGAGACGAGCAGGACGTTTAGCTGATGGTGATTGATACGCCCTGTCCATTATAATGCAGTGCCACTCAGGATTCTTGAAAAACCCCAAAAATTCTGAGCGGCACTAGAACTGCGCTAAGTCTCATTTGTCCAGTAATTTCACTAGCTACGGCGCAATTTAGACCGAAACACAGTAATGCTTACACATTACTGCTACACGGCAGAAATAGGCGCCATTGTGACGCAGAATCTAGCCGGCATCCTGTGCAAAAAAGCCTTCCACTGGTTCGAGTCCCGCATCGTTCATAAATTTTGATTGCAAATTTAATTTGTATTGTTAACTTTGCTCACCTTGATGTGAACGGTGGGGTCGAGCGGGAAGGGCATGGGCTCGAAGTTGGTGAAGTTGAACTTGCAGGCGTCGGGGTCCGCCAGCAGGTGCTGCAGCCGCTCCGCCTTCCGGTTCCGGTTGCCGCTCTCACGAGCCACCACCTTCACCAGCGACACGAGCCGGTCCAGGAACACCTGCTGCCGCGCCAGCTCCGAGCGCGTGCGCTGGTGGCAGGTCTCGCCTGGCGACAACACTGGCATTAAGTGACTACATCCAAACAAGGCTAGGGTTACTATGGATGCGAGTTCTGACGAAAATTTGTTCTGACGAGTTCTGACGGATTCGTCAGAAGAAACAAACGCCCGGTATCCAATGACAGTGTTTACACTGGCAACGACGAACGCGTCAGAACATGCACGACGTCGTCAGAACCACTCGAGCTTACAAACGAGTTTGATTTTTTCGTCCGACCTGCGTCTGCGAATTTCGAGTGATTTGGTTTCCACCATGGATAACGATAAATTGATAAGTGTGATTGATGATAAATTGAACGGGTGTTTTTGGGATATGAGAGACAAAAATTATCACAACAGATATATTTCTCGGCAAAAGTGGGAGAAAGTTGCTACAGAACTCAACACTCTACATTTTGAACTATCCTTTGTCATCTCTTATAGAAAATAACTCGTTGACATGCTCTGTCTATCCACCATTTAACAATAATAATTAAAATAATGGACTTTCAAGAAAATCAAGTTCATCAAATTCGTCCATCTTCGCTGGACGGAAGAAACGAACTATCAGAATAACAAAAAACGCGCACAGTGTAAACGCCTTGTTTTGACGAGGATTTCGAATGTACTCGTCAGAACAAATTTTCGTCAGAACTCGCATCCATAGTAACCCTAGCCTTAGCTTACAAAGTCTGAAACCTAGCTGGTGCTGGTGAGAAAGAAAATGAGAGCTGTTAGTGTTGAAGGTCTCCAGGAAGAGATTAATGAAAAATTAACAACTACTTAAATTGTAAATTAACTATTTATAAAAAGGCTCTAAATAAAATTACATCTGACACTGTCAGACGCTGTAGTACAGAGAGTGTAGAAAAAGGTGGTCTGTCAAACATACTGATGATGATGTCTATGACATTAAGTTTTTTTTATTGTGTTTTGTTTCACTGTTATTCACAACAAAAATGTGGCAAAAGTCACCAGTGGGAGCATTTGCACAGAATGTCCGCTAGATTGTGGGTACCACAACGGCGTCTATTTCTGCCGTGAAACAGTAATGTGTAAGCATTATTGTGTTTCGGTCTTCGGATCGTAGCTAGTGAAATCACTGGGCAAATGAGACTTGACATCTTATGTCTCAAGGTGACGAGTGCAGTTGTAATAGGGTATCTACCGCTCAAAATTTTTTGGGTTTTTCAAGAATACTGAGCGGCACTGCACTGTAATGGGCAGCCGGCAGGGCATATCAATTATCATCAGCTGACCGTCCTGCTCGTCTCGTCCCTTATTATCTTAAAAAATTCCTCTTTGGTAACACCCGCTGATATAAGAATACCAGAGAGGTATATTATAATATAATGTTGGTACAAATTAAATGTTTCGATGTTCGTTCGAAGGGTACCTCGCGCCAGGCGGTGAGAGAAGGTCTTCATGACGGCCAGGTACATATCTCGCGCGTCCTCGCGGCCCGTCTCCGAGGCCTCACACTCGATCAGCAGGTACCAGTAAAGGTAGTTAGCCACCACGGTATTGACGCACGCGCGGCTGATCAGGAAATGCGCCAGGCTCTGCTCCTCCATCTCTTGCTCATTCTCTGACCTGGATACAAATTCAAATAGGATTTGAAATAACTTATTGAACGTCAAAAACCACCTATTCAAAATAGTGTGCCTCAGACCTGACAAGAATGGGCGCAAGAAACGTCAAAAAAAGAAATCATTTTTTTTAAATAAAACCTGTACGCTCTTAAACATATTAGCCAGTTTAAAAAGAATAGTGATGTATATAATATAGTATAAAGTAATAAGTATATAGTCAATACTCCAAACAAACATAAACTCGCAATTCCATTTATTAGGGTCCGTAAAATTGCTAAATCTTTTAAAGTGGGCTGTCTTATATTTGATAATATATTCGTAAATGATACTAAAATATTACCAATTAAAAAATTTAAATGTATCGTAAAAAATAAACTAACATATTCTATTAATATATTTAATTTATTTTTACGGAGTTCAGAAACGACCTGTGGCAAACAAATGCTAGCATACCATTCTGCATTAACCATTTTTTTGCAACGTGCGTAAGTGAACGAACAATTTTTGTTGGCTTTAACTCATTTTCGAACACCCAAACTCGTGACTGGTTTTTTGTTTCGGGTTAGTACGCGTATATCCAGGATTCGTCACCTGATACTATGTTGTATACAGCATTTGAGGATCCTGCGTGGAATCTTACGAGAGTTCTGACGCACCAAGTAACGCGAGCTGCTTTTGCTCTTCACAGAGCAAATGAATCCATCGGGAAAACAACTTTTTTACACCTAATTGTTCATGCAAGATTATTTGACTCATGCCAATGTCTAAAGTTGCCTGAATTTCGCGGTATGGCACATGTCGATCTTCCTCAATCAGCTTACGCACAGCATCAACGTTTTCTTTGGTGACTGCAGTTTTTGGACGACCTTGACAGGCATAAATTGTGGTTTTGGATGGGGCTTCATCACCAAATGCAGAAATCATCCGGTCAACACACTGTTTTTGTGTTAAACCACTTCGAAAGTCATAAAAAATCATCGCTCTAGAATTTTCTCAACGACTAAACAAGTTTGAAAAGACCTTGTGACAATACCGAGAATCTTTTTTTAAATAAATAATTGGTATTCGATTTTTAAAACCAAGGAGTTTTCAATTAAAAAGATTTTAATATGACAGGAACAGTGGAAATATTCCATTTCCGATACTTTTAGTGCAGCCCCCGTAGTTATTTGTTCAACAATTGAGCAAAGTTATTTTTTGCTGCGAGTGCTGACTTTAAATCAAGAATTGGCGAAGTAGTCTAGAATTGAATCACGAGCGTAGCGACAAGTGAGGTAGTGAGTGATTTAAAGGCACGAGACAAAAAACATTTGCTCTCGTGTGAAACATACTCGTGAGAAAAGTAGGTAATAGTAAGAGAAACAATTACGATAATATTTAACAATGTTTATTATAAATATCATTACTAGTACTTATTTTAAATATTAAGTCTTTAAAAAGGCAATAGTAAAATTTATAAATCTAAATTTCGATAAGTAACATATAAATTTTTGTGACAATGAGATAATACGCTAGGTTAAAATGAGTTTCGGAACGCACCGGATCGCATTGTTTATTTTTTTAACGTGGAGTAATTCCCGGATGTATGGTCACGTGGGGTTCGAAATTTAAATCACTTTGCCTCACGCTCGCAGCAAAAAGCGTTTTTGCTGCGAGTTTTCACGTAGCAATAGCGCCCTTTTCGTGCTGGTGAAGTGAAAAATATGATGTGTCATGTATTTCTTCTAATCCCATTTAAAAACAAAATAGTTGAGAGGTTTCATTGATTATTAAAAAAAAATCTGGATTCACGTGTGACCGTGTCATACTCACGCGGGATTAGATGTGTCGCCATCTGCCGGCGAGTGCGTGTCGCTGTCCTCGGACTGGTGACCCGTCACCGAGCTACTCATCTCACTCGCTGATACTACGGACCAAGTGATTATGAAATCATTAGCTCTCCTCAATATCCAATACACAACTCAAGTTATAAAAGTAATTTATATTCTCCAAATTGCTTAAAATATAATTGATGGCGAAGTATTGTCGAAAGAAACTATTATCCCATTTCCAAAGGAATTTCAACTATAAGTACTGAATAATTCAAACTGACAATACATTTAATGAATAAGAAGTAAAATCATGGTAAGTCATACATAAACAGCAAAATACAATTCATAATACCAAGACTACCTCAGTCTTATGATGCATTTAGAACATTAAGTAAAAGCAATTCAAATAATTTGGTCCTTCGAACCGGATCTGAGCTATAAAATATATAATGCTATAACCCTTTACTAAATATAGTGTAACAACAGAGTATTTACTAACCAGACGCGAGTAGTGCGTTGTCCCCACTGCTCGCCCCTGCATCACCACACACACGCGCGTACTCTACACACATAATACTGCTTAAACATTTACCCCCTTATTCATAATGGTCCGCTAACTTTAAACAGCCGCTTAGGAGTGTTTTTTCTCATTCTGACTTAGTTCAAAAGAAGAAGACAGAGTGTGAATTAGCAATGCTTTAAGTTAGCAGACTATTATGAATAAGGGGGTAACCGTCTTGCAAGACGATAACTCCTTACTCTTTGGTAATATAAATGTTACAACACCAAGTGCTATGGAAAATACTACATTTAAACCTAAGATAATTTTTACGTCTAGATACATTATGACAGCTGTGATAACGTCAAAAAATGAGGTTGACAGTTAACCTCCATTTTGAGCAATGCACGCACACTACCACAAAGTGACATACAAATCGCGAGTGTAACACATAGCTTATCTAGCACACTAAACTAAATAATCCAGCCTGTTTTCATCGGTTGTCAAGCACCATCAGGTCCTATGTAGACCTATAAATTATCTTGGATTTAGATAGCATAATTTGCATATTAGCATTTTAAAGTGATGCCGAAATTATTATATTCATAATTTAAAGTTTGGGTTGCAATTTGTGGAAAACTATGAACGATCAGATGAATAATAACAATAATAAATATAACTTTAATTAGGGTTACGGATGCTTTAATCACCAATCACCATGATTCGAATATACATCTTACATTGTAATTGAAATGATTTGTAAAACGATAAAGGTTTGAATGTTGATTGAAAAGATTAGGAATGAGTTTATTGCAGGGGTGGGACAGACGCCTTAAAGTGACGTTTTCAGAAGACTGTAGTGCCATCTGTTAGTTGGCCCGAAAATGAAAGCTTTGTCAGCTGTCACTCGCTTCGAAACCTTTCAACTTTTCTTTATTTGTGTCACTGCCCACTGGTCAAAAAATGGCGGCTACTCCTAGCGTTTGCGCATGTATGTAGCTCTCGTGTTCCATTTTGCATATTTGCACTACTAAATCTATCCTTTATGTTCTATGTTGTGACAAAATTAAATAACTAACTCTACGTTTTTACGCAATTTCAACATTTATTATAACAAAAATTGCAATACCTACATTAAAAAGTAGAGTTAGTTGCATTATTGCGTCACAACATTAAAAATGAATTTTATAATTTCGAGCTAATATATAATTATTTTCGGGGCCAATCTCCAGATGGCGCTAGTTTTCAAATAGACAGCTCATAATGCGTAGAGAGGGCTCTCTTTTCCCTATATATTATTTTACTCTTTGGTTTATTGCCACTTATTCTCATATAAGCTCAACCATTTCCGGAGTCGTAGTAAATGTATGAAGAAAAATTTTGACATTTCCTTGAGCTACAGGAATAAAGTGACTTTGATTTTAATTGAATACTTTTTTAAGTTCCCGATATTTCGGCCCTATTACAAGTGGCGTGGCCACGATTCACACATAATTCGCCACTCAACTTGTTTTTAGTTGACTAGTTTGTTATTTTTAAGTGAGCTGAGAAGTTGGGAAACTCAATCCTCAATCCTTGATTGCTGGTAAATTGCCTTAAAAGTCTCAGCTGTTTTAACAGAATATGGTCGGCGGTGATCCCTCACCAACATTAAAAATACCGATTATAGCAGATATATTATAAATATGGTGTTTTAATGGTTTAGCTCTAGGTGTTACATAATTTATGTGACAGGCCCACCTTGATGTATCTCATGGAAGTTTTCATACTTGAGCGCCTGCACCAGCTGAAGTAGATACAGTAGCAGATCCTCATCAGGTGCTTGCTTTAATCGAGATATCGCGTATCTGTGACCAAAAATTAAATATATACTCAATTCTCTGTTAAAACCAACATTTAGAAGAATATATTATCTATATATATATATATATATATACATAACTAGCTGACCCAGAAAACGTTGTATTGCCGATGTTAAAATCGCGATACAAAAGTAACTGTTGTTAGAGATAGATCATAGATAGGTGAAAATTTGAAGTTGTTTGTATTTTTTAATGCTGACTCATAATCAAACAAATTAAAAAAAAATGTCAAAAAAATAAAATATAATATCAAATATCAATTATCAATAAAAAATAAAATCTTTTGGACCACCCTTAACATTTAGGGGGATGAAAAATAGATGTTGTCCGATTCTAAGACCTACCCAATATGCACACAAAATTTCATGAGAATCGGACAAGCCGTTTCGGAGGATTTCAATGTTTAATACCATGACACGATAATTTTATATATTAGAAGATCAAAATGGTCTTTGTTTGAGGCTCTTTCACGCCTAAACCACTGATCGTATCGACATGAAACTACCACCATTCGTTGCGAAACTTATCCAAGATGGTTTATGGCTAATTCCATCGTTTCTTAATTAAGATCCGTCTGTGAGGCTAACTGTTTTTATTGCACGGGATTATATTGTATTTAAAATTTTTTGTCAGCTGTTTTTAACCGCTTCAATTAATATAATAGCAATAACGGTGTATTTGTGATACTGTGGTGTCGGGTAGGTATCACTACCCATCGAGTGCGTCGTGTCCGTTTTGTTACAAATTTTCATAAAAACGAGATAAAAACCCCCAAGTCATACCGGTTCGGGAATATTTCCGCTAAGAGATGATTTCACAAAATGGCATTTATTTTCTCAAAATTGATTCCTTTAGAACTCTTTTTGATGTCATTTCTAATATCCTAAGTACTACTACCGCTTCGGAAACAAGTGGCGCTCTGAGAGAGAAGAAGCGGCGCAAGAAACTCTCCCAGCTCCCAGCGTTGTGGCTGTGTGATTCAAGAATGAGTTCTTTCCAGAACTCTAAGAGCTCTGCTACATTCGCAGTAGTGTTGCTCAGAGAACCCTCTGTACACATAAAAGTCTGGATCTTACTTCCTAACAGCGGGATGCGTGAACTTGGGCGTCAGAAGTTCCAGTGCATCTTCCACATCCATCGGAGACCACTGCTTCATCATCGAGAGCGCCTGCCGAACCTCGCCTGGACAGTGTACATCATCATTATAATAATAAAATCAAAACACTTTTACACAAATTATATTATCTAATCTATATATTATCTTATACAGGTGTCCCAAAATTATGGGACGTGAAGGGAAAGTACCTTAAATATCGAAGATAGGCTATTTTGCTGAAATAATACTTTGTTATTTTTAAAAGTTAGTAATTCTGTATTCAAATATTTTCTAAAAATTACTTGCCTCGTCAGGGAATCGAACCGACTTAAATGTAAAAAAAAATACCCCTACTCTTATGATGCCAATCGAAAGAATGGCCAAAAACAAATAACTCTTCTTAAGTAACATAGTATTTTAAAAGAAAGTAGTCAATTAAGTGGGTATTTTTTTGTAAATTAATTAATTAAATACTCAAAATGTGATCTCTCTTGTCTTACGCAAATCGCCAATCTTTTAATGAGTCCGCTGCCTGTTGATTTTCTTTTTAATTTATGGTGAATACTCGATATGATATGGCACAATCATTGTAAGGTCCGGAAATCTGGCCGGCCATAAAATAGGTCCATTCGTACCAATCCAAGTAGGAAAACATTCATTTTACGTTGTTCCTTTCTTTTAAAATACTATGTTACTTCCGAAGAGTTATTAATTTTTAGCCATACTTTCGATTGGCATCATAAAAGTAGGGGTGTTTTTTTTTACATTTAAGTCGATTCGATTCCCAGGCGAGGCAAGTAACTTTTAGAAAATCTTTGAATGCAGAATTACTAACTTTTAAAAATGACATAAAGTCTTCTTTCAGTAAAATAGCCTATCTTCGATATTTAAGGTACTTTCCCTTCATGTCCCATAACTTTGGGACATCCTGTATATAACCCCAAACTAGTTATAGCCTGAAACTAGTTATATCGTCACCAGTGGGAGGCTCCTTTGCACAGGATGCCGGCTAGATTATGGGTACCACAACGGCGCTTATTCCTGCCGTGAAGCAGTAATGTATAAGGATTACTGAGTTTCGGTCTGAAGGGCGCCGTAGCTAGTGAAATTACTGGGCAAGTGAGACTTAACATCTTATGTCTCAAGGTGACGAGCACAGTTGTAGTGCTGCTCAGAATTTTTGGGGGTTTTCAGGAATCCTGAGCGGCACTGCATTGTAATGAGCAGGGCGCATCAATTACCATCAGCTGACCGTACTGCTCGTCTCGTACCTTATTTTCATAAAAAAAAAGCCTGTACTATGGGCACAAGACAACGATATATTTTAATACAATACTTTAATTTAATATAAATACTTATAAACATACATGTCTCGGAAACAAACATCCATACTCATCATATAAATGTTTTGCACCTACCGGGGATTTGAACCCGCGACCTCTAACTCAGTTGACAGGGTTACTAACCACTGGGCTATAGGAGTTGTCAGTGTTTAATATTGATCGATAAGTTTTGATGAAGCGAAATCCCGAGCAAAAATACGCAGGCATGAAACTTGAGCTAACTAATTATTTATTTATTTAATTTATGTTAATGTTATGCCAATTTTCTAGTGGCTATTTTATTTAGCAGTCTACCAGTTCGTACAATGAATGCATACTGTTTGCCTGTTATATGTTAATTTTATCTCATACAATACCACTACCTATAAATAAAAATTAACATCTTGGATCTATCTTTATCAGTGGGAGGCTCCTTTGCACAGGATGCTGGCTAGATTATGGGTACCACAACGGCGCCTATTTCTGCCGTGAAGCAGTAACGTGTAAGCATTACTGTGTTTAGGTCTGAAGGGCGCCGTAGCTAGTGAAATTACTGGGCAAATGAGACTTAACATCTCGTCTTAAGGTGACGAGCGCAGTTGTAGTGCCGCTCAGAATTTTTGGGGGTTTCAAGAATCCTGAGCGGCACTGCATTGTAATGGGCATTGCGTATCAATTACCATCAGTTGAACGTCCTACTCGTCTTGTCCCTTATTTTCATTAAAAAAAATCCTTAATGGCAAATAAATAATTACTGAATCTATCAACGAGCAATTATTGTATGTATACAAGCAGCTACAACGATATTTATAAAATTTATTATAAAGGGGATTTCGGGGGCGTAAAATCGATCTAGCTAGGTTTCATCTAAAAAAAATGAAAAAAACAGTCTTCGAGAATCAAGTTATAAAATAGAAATGTGTTGTATAAGTTCCCGTTTAAGAGTACCTATAACAATTTATCGAGTAACAGTTTTTATAATGTACAACTTTTTTATCGAACGAAGTACAAAAGTATGAGGTAAGTACGTGGTGTACCTGGCCTATTCCAGTTGACACACTCCAGGAACTTGGTGAGCGCGCGCCGGTGTGAAGACAGGTAGAAGCTGAAACAAAAACAAATCTGCGTTACTGACTGACTGTTAACGCCATATATTAATCCTTGTCGTCTCCTATCCTATATTTCATCATTGCTTGTAACTAATTCTAGTAGGCTTCATAAGATACATAATAGCTATAAGGGTAAATTGTATACACTTTTATAACAAAGTTCCAGCCACTGTTCAGGCATTATCTATAAATAAATTTAAACGTTTCATTAAAAAATGGCTCTGTCGTAAATCCGAATATCCGCTCTACAGCTGAATACCTAAGCGATCCGACAGCCTGGGACAAGATTATGATTATTTTATAGCAATAGGAATGACAGGACAACATATTTCATTAAAAAGAGCGCATAAAAAGAATGCTGCGAGAGTTTCTTGCGCCGCTTCTTCTCTCTTAGAGCGCCATTTGCTTTCCGAAGCGTTAGTAGTATATTAGAAATACATCAAAAAAAATGGCAAAGGAATCAATTTTGAGGAAATAAATGCCTTTTATCACTCCCATTCTCTCTTTCCCACTTCGCTTCATCGCGCCATTTTGGAGGACGATGTCAGTCAGCAGTCGTTCACCGAAGCCTTCAAGGTCGCAAGCACGCGAGTGAATCCGCACCGCTCGAAACTCGCAAATCAACGCGCTGCGAATGAAATCGTGAAGTAGTGAGGGAAACTGCCAAAACCAACGAACGGGACTTAAAACAAGGACCGGATTAAGTGTCGCCGTTAGTGCGAGCTTCATCAGGTCACTTTCTAGTTCAATCTTATACAGCCCACTTTTCACATGAAGTCCACTAACTTAGGGCTGTATTACTCAGCTGACAGTGGTCTTTACACTGCCTCACGACAAAACACGATGTCACATTAAGTCATTAGCATCCATCTTTTTTTTCTATGTCATTTAGAATTAACTTAGATGTCTATACATTCAACCAAAATCAGCGACAAAGCCCAGATGGTTGATAAACTCAAGTGGCAGTGGGCAGGGCACATAGCTCGACGGACAAATGGCCTTTGGGGCAGTAAAGTCCTCGAATGGCGACCAGGGGGCCTACTCTTAAAATCGATATTCGATAAATCGTGGCATTAGTCGTGTCGAATCCTACTCTTAGTTACATCGTAATCAATGTCGAAACGATGATTGAACGAACGAAACATTATTCGATATTATCAGTCCTAACCCTACGCTTAGTTGAAAATGTCAGAGAGACGAATATTCGAATTTCAGAAATAATCAAACGTCACTTTTACGATAATCTCAACGACACCTTCTAGGCTGTCGATGCTATTATCGTTACAAGTTGTATAGATATATTTGCCATACAATATACATACTTAATAAATATCATTGAAATAATTATATGTGATTTACTATTCAACAGGATTTTTTTACTACCAAGTCATTTAAGTCATTTTGTTGATCGTTTATGCGTAGAAATAATGCAAATGGCCGCCTCAGAAATAGGAAGTCGACGAGAAGGGTTGAGTTACTTTTTTTTACATTTTATTGTCCGCGAGTTTTGTATTATTTATTCAATTTTAAATGGTCATATTATATTAATTACATATTTTTTTAACATTTACATTATGTGTTAATTATACCAAATTGGTGGTGCAGAGTCTGGCTTGGTCCTTAGCGCCTAAACTATGTTTTGACTTTTGAGACTTAACAGCGACATAGCACAGATAATGTTTAGGTTTGAACATATTTCATTCACACTAACATCGTTAAAAAATCAAAATATTAGTCTATGGTAACGATAAACGCTAAGGAATTCGAACATTTGTTAGAGTAGGATAGTTGCGATATATTCGGAGTATTATCGTATCGTTCCGAATGTATCGTTGTCGATTTTGCGAGTAGACCTCCAGGTATCGGAAGATGTAGTGTTGGTAGGACCCCCACAAGATGGACCGACCGATCTGGTCAAGATCGCCGGAATAGGTTGACGAGGGCAGCGCAGGACCGTCGTCGTGGAGATCTTTAGGGAGAAAGGCTTTGTCCAGCAGTGGACGTGTTCCGGTTGAAATGATGATGATGATTAATTCATTACTACTGCTTAGAAATCCATAAGTAATTGTTAGATTATTTTTTAAGAATTTGATAATTGTATATTTTATTAAACCTACTAGAGTTAGTTATAAGCAATTCTTTGTTATTGGTGTTGTAAAAAAAAAATATTGAAGTAGGCGTTACTTTGCGGAAATCCATAATTACACAAATGATTTAAGTTTTTCTTTAGTGTTAATTCCGCCAATATTTGAGACTAGCACCTAGTCTCGTGCCAGATTTTGACGAGACAACACGTCCTGAGTAGAGGCGAAACACGTGTCGAATTGTTTAAAAACAAATATTGGCGGAATTAACACTAAAGAAAACTTAAATCATTAGTATATTTATGTTGTAGCCAGGATGAATATCACTGTGCTATACATATATTAGGATTTAATGAACATATTTTTTATTTTTTATTAAATAAATGTATTAAGTATGTTTATTAATAATTTTTTTAACATATATTTTTTTTCATAACAACAGTCTTCACTTAAGCATAATAATGCTTGTGATAAGAGGCTTCACACTGCCCTTATCTTAATGTTATTTCACAAGTAAGTCGCACACATACACATCCTATCTTATATATTATTATATATAAAAATTACGTGACATGTTGTTTGTCCGCGATGGACTCCTAAACTAATGAACGGATTTTAATAGGGATTACTTCATGGAGTGCAGTTCGGTCCAACTTGAGAGATAGGATAGTTTTTATTTCGATTTGGGACCCATAATTATTTTTATTTTCAATATTCGTTTTGTATGGACTTATTTTCTATGAGAGAATTTAGTGACGCACGGTTTGACAGTTCCGCTGTGAAACAATTTCATTATAACAACAGGGAGCATTTTTTACGAAATAATTCTTGATGTTTTGAAATATTATTGGCAAATTCCTATAAAACAGTATATTTTTTTTATTATCTACAGAAAAACGTCTGTCGGGTCGGCTAGTATTTTATAAATGTAAGTTTTTTATTACTTGTTGCTGTCTCTGTCTTGCCACAACAATTAACATTTGTGCGTGAAGCGTGACCTGCTAATGAGATATTTTTTCTGATTCTTTAATTAAATTTAAAAGTAATTTGAATTCAATATTTTCTCAATAATTATCATCTTCCATATTTTTATAAACATTTAATCCGTATCAATACTGAGTGATATTGCACAAAGCTGTGTTTGTCTGTGATTGCGTCTGCATCTCTGCCATATAAATTATAGATTTATTTTCTACTTACTTCACACTTATTTTAAATTTTGGATAATTCACACTATACTTTTATATATTATAGCCTATGAGTTACTCGGTGTGTAAGCTATATTATTATAAAGTTTCATTAAAATCCATTCAGTAGTTTTTGCGTTAAAGAGGTACAAACATACATCCAGACATACAAACATTCACATTTATAATATGAGTAGGATAGGATGTGAATTCTGGACGCAACTAAGGTGTATACATATTGGCAAACCTTATAAATAAATAAATAAACCGTTAGTGTCTCTCACCGATACTTCCATATGAGGTCCTGGTCGTCGGCCGACAGAGGCGCTGCGGGCGCTGCTATGAGAGCGCTCAGTCTGTCTCTCTCGCTCGCAGACGGCTTGGCGTCGCGCGCGGGAGCGAGACCGCGGACTGAGCGCGCCAGTCGGTGTTGTTTGCTCTCTACTAAATTTTCCTGTACAACACAACGCTACCTTAAATTCTAGAACACAAAAATACCCATATAGCCGAATGGTTAGTGACCCTGACTACTAAGCTAGAGGTCCCGGGTTCGAATCCCGGTAGGTGCAATCAATTTATATGATGAGTATGGATATTTGTTTCCGAGTCATGGATGTTTATTTGTATTTATGTATGTTTAAGTAAGTATATTGTATTAAATATATCGTTGGTTTGTACCCATATAGGACAGGCTCCTTGGCACAGGATGCCGGCTAGATTATGGGTACCACAACGGCGGCTATTTCTGCCGTGAAGCAGTAATGTTTAAGCATTACCGTGTTTCGGTCTGAAGGGCGCCGCAGCTAGAGAAATTACTGGGCAAATGAGACATAACATCTTATGTCTCAAGGTGACGAGCGCAGTTGTAGTGCCGCTCAGAATTTTTGGGTTTTTCAATAATTCTGAGCGGCACTGCATCATAATGGCAGGGCGTATCAATTACCATCAGCTGAACGTCCTGTTCGTCTCGTCCCTTATTTACATAAAAAAAGGCTATGCCTAGTTTGGGGCAAGATAATTTGTGTAAGTGTGTTAATATTATTATTATATTATATTTTATCATTAGTATACAAAAACAATGACTTTGTTAATAATGACATTATTAACGAATATAAATTATATTAAAAAAAAACAATTACATAAATGTTTGTTCCGTCTAATCTGAGTACTTTCACTGAGAGCTACTATTGTTTGAAAAAATCCTTTGATTGTGAAAAGGTGACATGTGGATATAACGAGTTACGTTCAGTCACTTGGAAGAGACGTTCAAATTGGCCTCAAACAAGTTTGGTATGGTAAACATCAAAGAAATATAACTAGACGATTAATAATCTATATCTTTATATATATAATTCTTGTGTGCGTGTGTATGTCACTGAACTCCTCCTAGACGGCTGGACCGATTTGGATGAAATTTTTTGTGTGAGTTCAAGGGGATTCGAGGATGGTTTAGATTCACAATTGAACTACCTTCTAAACGGCTGGAAGATTTTGATGATATTTTTGTGTGTTCCAGTGAATTTGAGATTGGTGTGTGTCTTCAGGTGGATTCGAGAATGGTTTAGATTCACAATGAAACTACCTCCTAAACGGCTGGACCAATTTTGATGATTTTTTTGTTTGTTTCAGTGAATTTGAGATTGGTTTAGATTCTCAATTCCGTCGATATAATATAATTCTCTCCGTCCATATAAATAAGAACTCCTCTTAACGGCTGGACAGATTTTGCAAATTTAAGACGTGTGTACAGGACAACGTCTGTTGGGTCCACTAGTCTATATATATAAAAATGAATTGCTGTTCGTTAGTCTCGCTAAAACTCGAGAACGGCTGGACCGATTTGGCAAATTTAGGTCTTGAATTATTTGTGGAAGTCCAGAGAAGGTTTAAAAGATGAATAAATAGGAAAATGCTGCAAAATTAAATAAAAACAACAAATTTGTTTTTCCTTTGATGTGTCCATACATAATTTCTATGAGAAAATTTATTGACGCACTGTTTGACAGTTCTGCTGCGAAACAATTTCATTACGACAGCAGAGTGCATATTTTACGAAGTAAGTTTTGAATTTATGATATATTATTGACAAATTCATATAAAAACATTATTTTATTTATTATATAGACAGAACAACATCTGTCGGGTCAGCTAGTAATATAATATAAATTGACTTAAATCAAGTCACGGAAATGACACTTATGAATGTTAAAAAAAAATCTTATTAAATATACTGCTATTTCGGACAATTTCGGACAGCCTGGGACTAGATTGTGATTATTTTACTTTTGACTGTACAATATTTTATATATTTATTGAAATGAGCGCAAAAAAAGAATGCTGGGAGAGTTTCTTGCGCCGCTTCTTCTGTCTCAGAGCGCCATTTGTTTCCGAAGCGTTAGTAGCATATTAGAAATGACATCAAAAAGAATTCTAAAGGAATCAATTTTGAGAAAATAAATGCCTTTTATTTCGTAAAGGGTTAAACTAATGAGAAGAAGTAGCAAGAAACTCAATGCCGCTCTTTTAAATCAAGATTTAAATTAACATCGTTTTACAAATCCTTAATTCAACTACAATAAAATATGTAAAGTGATGCAACAAACATACTCAAACGTCAAATAGTCAATGCCTTGCACGAGTAAATCACAAAAGTAAATGAAAATTAATACAAAAGAAACGTTATTGATTACAGTAGCTGCATCATCCACACACACCGTACATAAATAAAGGTATATATATAAGTTTATGATTATCAATAATATACAAGAGTTGGAAAGCGTTAAGGTGACTTTGAAGGGTTCGACTAAGTTTTAACTATAAAAGTGGGATTTTAACGCCGTTTCCAATATTCAGTCTATCTCCGCTTGTGGCCTACTTGAGATAAAAATCGTCACTATGGTTGACTTTTCTGTCGCAATCAACTTAACGACGGTAACTCACCTTATCTGTACACGCTGTCAATGGGAGTACGTATAGCTTAACAGCGATAGAAGTTTGTATGGAAATTGCAATTCACGCGTCCCAATGTAAGGCAATAATAATGACTTATCGGGTATATATTATCGGACGGCTTCAGATTATTGACAGGCAATTACTGACAGTAGAAGTTAGTAATTTATCTCTATCTGTAAATAGTATATTGGGAACGGCCATAAGAGTACACAGTAATGCACGGGTCCGCCAAAATGTCTCCAAAAAGACACATTTAGCAGTTCAAAGAGGCATGTTGGTTCTTACGGTTACTCGGTACTAAGTTAACTGAATGTTGGGTGTAGTAATAGTTATTTATGCAACTGTTGTGCAATAAGGGGTATTAAAACACGAATGTGGGATAATAGTATCACATGAGTGTTTTAATACCTAATTATCAATAGTTGCATACAAGACTTTATCTACACCCATAATATGAATCCTCTATAAATGATTCTAAAACAGATTGCTTACTGCTAATATTAAAAAAGCCAGTCCTAGTAACCATTACATCATCAAAACGAGTGTTGTAATGTTGTACTGAATTTCATTACAACACTCGTTTGGATGGTGTAATGGTTATTAGGACTTCGGGTGTTTTTATGTTAGCAATAAGCTAACTGTTTTAGAGTCTTTAATAGAGGATTTAAAGCATGGGTGTAGATAAAATAATAATTAGAGCAGACAATGAGGGGCGTGCATTAGTATTCTAGCAAGGTACTGTACTGAACTGAACTGTAGATCTAACTAGTTGTAGTTGAGCTTTAGTCCAACAGTACTAGGTTTAAATAGGGGAGGTCTAAATACTGAATTTGTATATCGAATAAACAAAATGGAGACTGTCTACCTGGTATTTAGTATGTGGTTGGCTTACTCTTGTAAGGCATTGATTGACTATTTGACGTTTGAGTTAGGGCTTCCAATCCCGCGGCCTGTATTCAATCTCGGCATTTGCGGGACTACGAATTTTCAATTCCGCGGGAACTCGGTATTTGCTGGATTCCGCAAAATAGGTTAATCTGCGTGAAATATTATTCTTAATAATTCAAGTTATTAACTAAGTTTAATGATACATCCTTTTAAGGGTTTGTTCCACAAGTGTGGAAGCAGAAAGGGCATTTTCTGCTGCAGGCTATATCGCCGGATTGGAAGCCCTAGTTTGAGTATGTTTGTATCATCACTTTACATATTATATTATAAATGAAATGATTTGTAAATCGAAGAAAATGTAAATCATAATATAAAAGAGTGGCAATGAGTTTCTTTCTACTTCTTCACATTAGCTCAACCCTTTTCGAAGTAGCGGTAGATTAGATAAGAAAAAAATTATGTTTGACATTCATGAGTGTCATTTCCGTGACCTACATGAATAAAGTGATTTTGATTTGATTTGTGGCGAAAGGAAAATTTTAGGAGTGTGTGTTCAATTAAAAAGTGGTTATAGAATAACGGAACCAAATTAAACAAAATCAACATTAACACTATATTTATGTAGGTTTTTAATGAGGTAGACACTGCCTAATCGCCTACATGGTATCCACGCCCCTGGTAATTAGGGAATAATGTAGAGCTAAAGTTCAAGATGACATGATAACATGTGAAGAAGCTAGGGAACAGTATGAAAGGGCCTGGAGTAAATGGAGTTGGACAAGCTGTGGGAGGCATATTAACATAATGACCTGCATGATCTCGTAGTCCGGTACGGTGACCACCTCCCCCTGAGCTCTGAACTGGAACATCTCGTCACCATCTTGCTCGTAGTAGACCACCGCATGCTGCGTCACATTATAAATTAAATTTACCAAGTGGGAGGTTCCTTTGCACAGGATGCCGGCTAGATTATGGGTACCACGACGGCGCCTATTTACTAGCTAGTGAAATTACTGGGCAAATGAGACTTGACATCTTATGTCTCAAGGAGACGAGCGCAGTTGTAGTGCCGCTCAGAATTTTTGGATATTTCAAGAATCTTAAGCGGCACTTCATTGTAATGGGCAGGGCATATCAAGTACCATTAACTTCCTGCTCGTCTCGACCCTTATTTTCATTAAAAAACAACATATACTTTTGTACAACAAGAATCTCACACTGATTCCGTCGATCTGCACGGTGGGGAACTCTATCATGAGGTACATGTAGTTGGAGCTCCGTTTCTCCTTCTCATTTATCATCTCTATCTCTCTAAACGTCAGCCTGTCCAGCCAATCTACCTGAAAATTATTGTTATTCTTTTAGCTCATCAACTCCATCATATATCATTAAGATCTAAAAAAGTGAAACAGGACGTAGCGTTTGTCTTCCACTGCGTCTATCACGGGGAGTGTTCCGAAGAGCTGTTTAACTTGATTCCTGCCGCCGAATTTCACCTTCGCACGACACGCCACAAGTTAGGATATCACAACACCGTCTGGATGTGTGGCGGTCCTCCACAGTGCGGTTTTCAAGGAGCTTTCTTCCACGCACTACAAACCTGTGGAATGAGTTTCCGTATGTGGTATTAACGGGACGATACGACATGGGTACCTTCACAAGAAGCGCGTACACCTTCCTTAAAGGTCGGCAACGCTCCTTTGATTCCTCTGGTGTTGCAAGAGAATGTGGGCGGCGTTGATCACTTAGCACCAGGCGACCCGTACGCTCGTTTTTCCTCCTGTTCCATAAAAAAAAGCACTCACGAGGGATATTGGCAGAAAATACATTAGATACCTACTATTCTCCTGCATTACTACGTGAGGGTAAGTTTTGTCGAATTAGAAGTATCCAGCAAATACATGTGTAGTTAGCGCTGGTGTACTATAACTTTATATGTCATTTAAGGATATATATCACCGGGACACCACGGTGGCGCGACTGTTTGCACGTCCGTAAGCATCCAAACTAGACACTAGACTCATGAAGCATCTGAGCTGAACGGAATGAACACCAGGTGAGCAATTCGTTATATAGCTGAATAGATTTAGTTCTATAATTTGATTATGGCAATATATTTTTTTATACATTGACACACTTTTTACACAAATTATTGCCCCAAATTAGGCCTGTGTTATGGGTTGCACGACAACGATATATTTAATATAATATACCTACTTAAACATACATAAATACATTTAAACATCCATGACTCGGAAACAAACATCCATATTCATCATATAAATGCTTGATTTCACCGTGGTGTACCCATTACAAACATCCATATTCATAAATAAATGCTTGATTTCACCGTGGTGTACCCATTAAACTGCGTTTGCACGCGCAGAGCTGCTTAAATTGTTGGGGACGCAGTGCTCTGTGAACTTGGTGTTGGGTAGGGACGTCGCTTCATTTTGTGATCTACTGCATTTATCACAGGGAGTATTCCGAAGAACTGTTTGATTCTGGCACGTTCGTCTGGCCTTCCTCCACAGTACAGATTTCAAGGAACTTTCTTCCACGTACAACAAAACTGTAAAATGAGCTTCCCTGTGTGGTGTTCCCGTGACGATACGATATGTGTACCTTCAAAAAATACGCGTTCACTTTTTTAAATGGCCGGCAACGACCTTGTGATTCCTCTGGTATTGCAGGAGAATGTGGGTGACGGTGATCACTTAACATCAGGTGACCTGTACGCTCGTTCTCCTCTCTTCCATACAAAAAAATCAATGAGAAGAGATAAAGTATCTCCAACAACTTGGGTATTTATAGTTGGGGTATATATTAAATGTACCAATTTTGAAATGACTTTAATTAATATTTTATGGTTATCTTTTATTCAGTTTTTAACTTTAAATGTCATATTATATATATTATATTTAATTGATATGATTATCATTTGATTCTCGTTGAGATCTTTAATAACCGAAAAAAATAAAGGATAATGTAATTCCAATTAAATTATATTTTCTGCATTTAAAGATTATGTTTAGTTTCACAAATTAATTTGAGAATATATTAATTGAAAAAACTTAAAATTTAATTTAATAACTTTTAAATTCAGTAGATATACAATCTGGCGCGTCATCAAATACATAGGATCATGAACGAGTCTATTTTTGGAAGATTATCTGATTGTTCTCCAACAAATCCACTCTCAGTCATTGTAAATAATAATTATACAGAACATTCAATAATAAAAAACCAACATATAATGTAATATATCGATGACCACTGAAATAAAACTCTACGAACCATACCAGTGATTAAGTTTATCTAGACTTTGACGTCACACTGCACTTCAACCAATAGCATTGCGTTTCGATGTTTTATATTTCGCGCGCATTTATTGCAGTTTTGTTTATTTAATATATATTATTCAGCAAAAATTTAATATGAAAAAAAACTATTAATATAAAATAAATAATAATAAAGATTAAAAATAATAATATTTGAACTAAATATATATGTTACACGCATAGGCGTGAGGAATATACCTAATGCTCTTATAATGGTGGTGGTAATCTACCCCCTTATTCATAATGGTCCGCTAACTTTAAACAGCCGCTAAGGAGTGTTTTTTCTCATTCTGACTTAGGTCGGTAGAAGACAGAGTGTGAATTAGCAATGCTTTAAGTTAGCAGACTATTATGAATAAGGGAGCTAATGTTTTGTGTTTTGGTTATTTGTTACGTGTTCTCAAAATACCATTACAAAGATATATCTCTTAGTTCTACTATTAAAACATCTCATTTACTTTTCTCCATTTCAGCAACCATTGTTGAATCGATTTTAATTCAACCCTTTGCTTTGTACGAGTTCATATGAATTAATTATAAAAAAATTGTTAAGTGAGAAACATTGCTCAACTAAAATCGAACCATGTGGTCACGCTTAAAGTTAAATTAGCCTTCAGCCTTTTTAAGAAGGTACAAAACTTGAACAAAAAAAAATTCTGCTTTCCGGATCACCCAGCGTCCCATCTGAGCTATTATAGTCTTGTATATAGTGGCGAAATTTACCTTTGAATTCTAATGTTATTGTAGGAGCTTCTCAATAAAACACGAATAAAACTAGATTTTATAAACACGAAACCTAACTAGATCGATTTCTCGCCCCCGAAACTACCTGTATGCTAAAATTCATTAAAATCGTTGGTCGTTTCCGAGATTCAGATTATATATTTAAATACAAGAATTGCTCGTTTAAAGATATAAGATTAGTATAGCATACCTTAGGCATATGTCCATTCCGGTGCTTTTTGGCCAGCTTTGCCAGTCGCTGCATCTGCTCCTTTCCTCTATCCGGGGCCTTCCCTGGGGTTTTCTCACTGCCCTCAACGCCAGGCCACACGCGGAGGTCGAACATACCCTTGCGGACAGACCTCCACATCTTAATCCGTGCCACAACATACCGGTAACACTTTGAGCACAAGCTCAGCGAACTGTTCGTATTGCCCATGTTAAATATTCGGTTTCATGTTATGCTTCAAACACTTATTGCTTTTCAAATACATATAAAAAGGAGATTAGAAAGATCGTCTGTTATTGCTAACTCAATTTAGTTTATATTTATTACGATTTTATGTCTATCGCGGTTGCGTACTACCGCGGCGCTAGCTGTCAATTGAACGATCCGCGGTAGAATGATGTCAGGAATGTATCTGAAGAACTCAGCTCCACTTGATAAGTAAGGTTAAGGTGAATAATGAATTATGCACTAATGTATATACTTAATGACATGCTCAGGTCATGAGACGTAGTTTTTTGAGAAACGCTTTCTTGACTTACTCATGTAAGGCATTTAGTAATTGACGTTTGTATATTTTGCATCACTTTGCATATACATATTGTAATTGACATGCTTTGTAAAATTAACTTGAATATAACCTGTAATACCATTCTGTTTTGAAAAGAGCAACTTTAGAGTTTCTTGCTCGTTCTTGTCTAAGGAAATCTGCCTTCCGAACGAGCTGTATGAAAAAATTACATATTTTACGCTATTTTATTTAAAAAATATGACTTATACATTATGCTTCTATGTTATTATTGCGGATTGCACTGCACGGACATGATATAATGAGACGGCGTGTGATTATAAAGGCGAGGTTAATAATACGATATATTTTTCACTTAAAAACAATGCTTGTTTAACAGTTTTAAGGGACAGTAGCCGGGGATTAAAATTTTACGTATTCTATCCCTGTGTAGTCTTATCAGGTTGCATTCAAACCTCTTTGACGCCGGAACTTCATTCTTTGTTTGCCTACATCCTTCACAGCTTCTCCGTTCTGTTGGATACGCTTCTACCGCTTTTTTTATTTGGGCTTGAGGTATTGGTAGCAGTCCTTCCGGTCCATATACTAAAGCCTCAGATCCGCTTTGGCTAGTTCGTTTGTAGTATCAATGCCAGTGAGTTGGTGTCCTTTGATCCATTGAATAGTTACTCTGTTCGTGTTTGCAATGGATCAGAAGACCTGGATCAAAGTTACCAGAGTATTTTATACAAAATTATAGTGATAATATATATGTACATTGTAAATTTTATTAATTAATGAAATAAATAAATAAATAAATAAAATAGTATTATTCAACTTATCTTTATTAAGTTTTCAACTTGGATCGAGTTGCATGACTTTCCAAAGATCTGGACAAAGGCCTCCCCCAAAGATTGCCATGACAATCGGTACTGCGCTGCCCTCATCCAACCTATTCCAGCGATCTTGACCAGATCGCCGGTCCATCTTGTGGGGGGCCTACCAACACTACGTCTTCCGGTACGTGGTCGCTATTCGAGGGCCTTACTACCCCAACGCCCAAAGTGATGGTAAATAGTAACACAAAGAAAATACATTAGAAAAATATTCCGAATGCTTGCGATATTTTTAGATGCACACACTGTCTACTAAAAACTATAAAATTGTTAAGGGTGGAATTGACTGCCTCGAAATTCTCTCGTTTTAATGTATCTGCTCCCATGAGACTCCCGAGAATCAGCAGACACGATAAATTTTTAACAAATAATGCAAAGTCTAACCTAGGTACTTTCGTACTCTTTATAGAACTATTCGCACAATAGCCTTCTGAAACTTGATCGCAGTATAGACATTTTTAATAATTAGTTCTCTGCTTTTCGGTATAAACTTTGGACATTGATAATATTATGTTGTTAGACAGGAATATTAGACCAGGGTCGATAATTTTTGAAACCAAAAAAAATTACAGTAGGATGAAACCCATTGGTAAAGGACGAAAATATAACAAAAATTAAGGGAAAAATAAATTACGGGCTATCTGAGGTCGGGAAGTGGAAAAGGGGGGGTGTTTTAGGGTAAAAAACGGTTTATCTCGATTTGGCAAAAAGTTAATTTTAAAGTTTGCTGTTCAACAAAAAATAATGAATTTAATGTAATATTTTAGTTCTGCCGTAAGTAAAATAAGTTTTGTTCATTTTAATTATTTTTCACTTTATAGAGAATAATCATATAACTGTATTACACAGTATTAGTTCTTATGTTACACAATTAAAATTAAAAAATTATGCATAGGTATGTAATATTTGTATGTGGTCGTCGCCTGTTAGTGCAATAACACTGATTTTTTAGAATAATATTTAATGTAATTAGTTAGTGATTATTGTATTGGTCATGGTAATAAACAAATAAATTGTATAACATTGAAATTCATTAGTGTAATTCTTTGAATTATAAGTATAAAATATTTTTGAATTTAAATGACACCGACGACCTGGTTTGGAAGTCCGTTCAGACAAGAGTCGCGGGACAAAACTCGTCTCAAAGATAAGCAGACATGTGAACATTATAATTAATGTCGGAACAATTCTCTCGTTGTTGCTGCACGGGTCATTGCTTTCGTCATTATGTCACAAGGGCTCATTGTAAACAATTTCCGACAGTGCTAGAGGTTTATCATCGAGAACTGTTTTGCTGATAACTCTTACTTAGGTCACACTTTATGCCTAGCAACAGACTATTAATAGAATTTGTTTAAATTTGAATAATTTAGACGATACACATATATTTGTATTGGATTCTCAAATGCAAATGGCTCCCAAACTGAAGACGAAGATAGATAATATCGAGGAGTGTTGCAATTAGTACATGACATTCACTGAGGGATGACAATGCAAATGGCTCCCAAACTGAAGACGAAGATGGGTAACATCGAGGAGTGTTGCAAATAGTAGATGACATTCCCTGAGGGATGGCAATGGAAATGGCTCCCAAACTGAAGACGAAGATAGATAATATCGAAGAGTGTTGAAAATTAGTACATGACATACCCTGAGGGATGGCAATGGAAATGGCTCCCAAACTGAAGACGAAGATGGGTAAAATCGAGGAGTGTTGCAAGTAGTACGTGACATTCCCTAAGGGATGACAGTTGTTTCTACATTTGGAAGCAGAAATTGGTCTCTTAGTTTGGTAAAATATATTATTCTATAATGATATTATAAATTTGAAAGTTATTCTGTCTGTAGAAGTAATTTCGTATGGGAATAGCCTTAGAGTGACACCTCTGTTACATATCCGTAAATTGTCGCTAATGGTATAAAATCAATACGGGTTACGATCACACATAGATATTTATTGATTAAATGTTATTAACCGAGAGTAAAATTCTCTGTTAAAAATCACCAGACATAACATCAGTGTTTGTTTATAAAACAGGACGAAAACTAGTTTCAACCAAAACTGGCGCATTATCGCTTCGTTTCAATCTACGATTAAAAACCCGAATCGGATTCGCAAATGACAAGGAAACGTATGCAATATGTTCATAATATTAAAGTTCTTTGTACACAATTTACGTTTTCATGCTTTAAATGTCAGAAATGTAAATTATTTTACTGCCATTAAACAAGCTATTTAAATGCTTAAAATTATTTTTGTTTGCAATCAAATTTTTATTTATTACTAGCTGACCCGACAGACGTTGTTCTGTATATAATAAATAAAATTATGTTTTTATATGAATTTGTCAATATTATATCAGTACATCAAAAATTACTTCGTAAAATATGCACCCTGCTGTCGTAATGAAATTGTTTCACAGCAGAACTGTCAAACCGTGCGTCAATAAATTCTCTCATAGAAATTATGTATGGACACATCAAAGGAAAAACAAATATGTTGTGTTTATTTAATTTAGCAGCATTTTCCTATTTATACACCTTTTAAACCTTCCCTGGGCTTCCTTTCCACAAGTAATTCAAGACTAAAATTAGTCAAATCAGTCCAGTCGTTCTCGAGTTTTAGCGAGACTTACAGCTTACAGCAATTCATTTTTATATATATAGATAGATAACTAAGCTCTCTACACGGATGTTCGGTGTCATTGAATGCGTATGTACGTTGGTGTACAATAAAATATCAAAGAAGATATGATCAACGACTCGATGATGTTCCCAAAGTTACTAAGTATAATAATAAAAGTTGTGTATGTAATTGTGTTCGTGTTTATAATAAGTTACCGAGTAACCATTAAAAATTTAAAGTCTAAATTATTGAATAAGCTATGTAGTTGGCTAATATAATAATTTTTATAGTGTTAAGGGATTCATGAATAAGAAATTCTGATTTAAATTGTATTTAGTTAAATATTTGCATGCTAGTAATAATGCTAGCAATATCATATACCTAAGCCCATTATTATAATAATTTAACACCATTGTATACTATTATGAAGGTGCGAAATGGGAATATTATTTGCGTATTAACTTTCCTTTACCTTACCACTTAATTATTATATTTTAAAGGTTCATTACCCCTTTTTTATGAGGACTACAAACGAGTACGCGTCACCTGGTGTTAAATGATCGCGGCCGCCCATATTCTCGTGCAACTACAGAGAAGTCACAGGACTGTTGCCGGCTTTTACGGAAGGTGTCACGCGCCTATACACCCATTTATCTAATCATGCAGGAAACACCGGATATTCCACAGCCTGGTTGTACCTGGACTAAAAAGTTCCTTGAAAACCGCACTGTGGAGGAACGCCACACGTTCAGATGGTGGGGGATGACATAAAATAATAATGCCTACTAGTCGGCTAAGTCGAGTTAGTAAGTCTTCTGTGGGGCGATGTATATGCTTTTACAACAAGATTCCAGAAAATGTATTATAATATTCAAAATAATTATTAAAAAAGTCTGTGTGGTAAAGGTTAATATAACATAAATGATTTTTTTAATGATACCACATATTGGGAATGGAGCGACCGCCCTCAGGCTCTGCATAGCAATGTATGTTGAAGGAATACTGGGTCTCGAAATCTCGAGCGATTGCCAATTTCGTGGCCATCTGGAGGGCAAAGCCAAATTGGCTTCGAAGAAGCTGGGCGTCATCAATAGAGCACGGCAATACTTCAAGCAGGTCGACATTCTAGCGCTCTACAAAGCGAAGGTCCGGCCACACATGAAGTAATGCTGTCATCTCTGGTCTGGCGCACCCCAGTATCAGCTCGACCCATTGCGCCGCGTGCAACGTAGAGCAGCTCGAATTGTCGGGGACCCAGTGCTCTGTGAACGGCTGGATCACTTGGCGTTGCGTAGAGACGTCGCTTCATTGTTTGTTTTCTACCGCATTTATCACTGAGCTGTTTAACTTGATTCCTGCCGCCGAATTCCACCTTCGCACGACATGTCACAAGTTAGGATATCATCCCCACCATCTGGATGTGTGGCGGTCCTCCACACTGCGGTTTTTTAAGGAGCTTTTTTCCACGTACTACAAAGCTGTGGATTGAGCTTCCTTGTGCGGTGTTTCCGGGACGATACGACATGGGTACCCTCAAAAAAAGCGCGTACACCTTCCTTAAAGGCCGGCAACGCTCTTGTGATTCCTCTGGTGATTGAAGAGAATGTGGACGGCGGTGATCACTTAACACCAGGTGACCCGTACGCTCGTTTGTCCTCCTATTCTATAAATAAAAGGCGTCCAACATATCATTTACATAAGATAAGGGATTGCTTATCATTTACATAAGATAAGGGATTGCTTATAACTAATTCTAGTAGGCTTCATAAGATACATAATAGCTTTATGGTTAAATGTATACACATTTATAATAAAGTCCCAGCCACTCTTTAGGCTTTATCTATAAATAAATTTAAATGTTTTATTAAAAATGGCTCTGTCGTAAATCCTACTACTCCACAGCTCAATATCTATATGATCGGACAGCCTGGGACTAGATTATGATTAATTTATAGCAATAACAATGACAGCACAATATTGTTGTTTATTTTATTAAAAAAAGCGCCAAAAACAATGCTGAGAGAGTTTCTTGAGCCACTTCTTCTGTCTCAGAGCGCTATTTGTTTCCAAAGCGGTAGTAGCATCTAGTATATTAGAAATGGCAACAAAAATAATTCTAAAGGAATCAATTTTGAGAAAATGAAGGCCTTTAATGCGTTTTTATGCCTTTACTACTCCCACTGCCAGACCTTCTCCCTTGCTTTCGATAGGCGCCGCCCATCTGTGTGTTAGGTATACCAGACGATGGCCCGTTGACCGACCATGCTAAAGTTTTGTTATACCAAGAGCAGGCGGTTAATCATGCCTTCCATTATTTTGGAAAGCAGAGAGATAATTAGCAATAGTTCTGTACTTAGCCGGATCCGAACTGTCTCATTTTTCAGATCGGTCCTTCGCAATTTTTAAATTTGAAATTATTTGAACGTTCAGGTGCCTACATATATTAGATAGTATAAGAATTTTTAGTGTTGGTGAAGTATTAAGGTATTAATCACAATTAAGTCTTTCAGCAAGTGATTATAAATATTGCAACAATTTACTGTCGCGGCATCCCGACCAACAAGTTTCGATATAATATTAATAGCAGTTATATCACCTTTTGCACCAAGTACGTACCTGCTCATTTTTATTTTATTTGCAATTAAACATGTTCCGCTACATGACAAACTACATTTATAAGTTCATATTAAAACCATGTTAAGTGATGGTATATATTTAATAACTATTTTAACATGGTCAAACTTAGAGACAGGAGATTGATTTATGACCTATTATTTTTTACAAAACTATTAACCATAAAGTAAATTGCTCAGTCGCGTTGCACTTAAGGTCCCTTACTGTATCTGAGAGCTAAATTATCCCAAATATTCTATAACCCGCCCTGTAGATCAAATCTAGGCTTACAGTCTCCTGTTAAGGGCATGAGGAATATTATTTTATAAATGGCCACATCGAGTTGGACGTGTCTCATGACTCATTATAGTTTTAAGAAAAAGATTTGGGAGCATTTCAAAATTTAGTTATATTATTGTTATTAATTACTTACAAATTTAAAATCATTAAGAATTATTATTATCTCATACTTATGTGGCAAAGTTAAGTACACCGTAATTGGACGCAATTCCAGAAAAACGTTCCAAGCCACAATCATGTCGAAATTGAGTTGAGGCGAAGAGGAAGCAGAAAACGCGCAAACATGGTGTTTTTAGACATGCTTTGTGGTGAAACTATAGCATTTCGAGCTATTAACACTACTTAATCCTGTTACACATATCCTTAAGTCTTATTTGTAGGTTGCTAATGCTTGCTGTTGGTTATAGTTAACACTGCCGAGCCTTTTTGAACTACCACATTTCTTTGAAGTTAAACAAGTTTTTTGGCATGGCGTGACGCATTTTTTTGGTACTTCTCTCAGAAAAGTTATTCTTAAAGCTTGCACTTTTTTGTGTAGGTTCATTTATTCACATTAGAAGTGAATAACGAGGATTGTAAGCATATAAACTGTTTTCCCCGCAAGAATTTTGAAAATATTGGCTTTGTTACATAGATGGCGGGCCGGCAGCCGTGAACTCATATCGCTCAAGGTCTCTGGCATTTAGTGTCGCCTTAAGAACACAAAACTGGTCACGTCATTTATATTAACGGACTGACAAAAAATGGCAGCTCTACTGTCACTCTTTAAATGACATCATGACTTATTAGCCCAACGCACATGTATGGAATACACTAATATTTATTAAACTTTAAACACGAATTCCTTAAAATGTGATGTTTGTGGCTTGGAACGTTTTTCAGGAAGTACGTCCAATTGCGCTCATCACATACAATAACCTGTAACATATAAAACAAGTTTGTAAGGATAATATGTGTAATGTGGTTGTACTTATCCTACTAATATTATAAATGTGAAAGTTTGTATGTCTGGATATATGTTTGAACTTCTTTAACACAAAATCTACTGAATAGATTTTGATGAAACTTTACAATAATATAGCTTACACACCAGAATAACAAATAGGCTATAATTTATACAACTATAGTGTGAATTATACAAAATATAAAAGAAGTGTGAACAACTAGCGCCATCTCTGATCAACTAGTAAGCACAAGATCAATACAATTTATATGGCAAAACAACGTTTGCCGGGTCAGCTAGTTATTAAATAAATAAGTAAATAAGTGATCCATCAAAAGTAAAAGTTGACACAACACCTTATAAATAGGTTGCAATGTTTTATTTTAGATTTACTGCAGCATAATAACATACCCTATTCTATTAATTATAGATATTGCTTGTCCTTGTAAAATATATTCACCTCCAACAGCTATGTTTTCATGATTATTACTTGCTTAGTACTTTTTCCCCAATGCACATTAAATTCCACCACAGTGATTATGGCTTAAACTCTCCTCTACAGTTAATATTACAATTATATAATAGTATGTTTAATATAGATGAAAACATTGATATCTTCTTTTCAAATTTTCTTAATTTTAAAATATCACATGTACCTATATCGTATAGTAACGTTGTACCTACCTATAATTTAAGTACATTTAAACTATTTTGTTATATTTGTTTAATTATTAGTGCATAAGTTAATAAATTGTATTTAGTTGGTAAGCCTTTATGAATAAATAAACAAATAAATAAATTATAAAATCAATAAATCGAATTACGACAAGAGTTTTTTGTTTGGAGATTAATCTAGTCTTTATATTTAAAGAGCTTTAATATCGAAAATGAGAATGTTAAGAACAATTTAAATTGATGACTAGAAAAATGTCTACAAAAGCGAACGTTCTCACAAACTTTACTTTCAACCGTAACACATATTTTATCAGTTATCAAAAGTACTTAATGCAGTTAAAATTCGAAAATAACAAATTATTGATTAGTAAGTAAACACTGTTAAGTCACTTAGCTAGCAGTTAGGTACCTATACTTGAAAGATCTTTCTAGCACAACTTACGCAATTTAATAACTTAACAAAATCGATACGAAATCATTGTCGTTCTGTAATGGCGCACATATTAACAAAAACTTCTAATGAATCGATACGGGGTCCAGCGAATATATTCACAGAATTAAAAATTATATATCACCACGCACTTCGAATTTTCAAATTGTAATATTTAACTGGATTTAATATTAACATGTCAAAGACGAATGTGTTTGCGCGACGCCAC
This sequence comes from Leptidea sinapis, assembly GCF_905404315.1. NCBI lineage: Eukaryota > Metazoa > Arthropoda > Insecta > Lepidoptera > Pieridae > Leptidea > Leptidea sinapis. The sequence goes on along the minus strand of NC_066271.1, from coordinate 15,549,596 downwards.
CGATTAACTGGGCACTCTCCGGTCCGCGGATGTCGCGGTTGGACAGAATGGTCTCTGTATTCCTGAAACCATTCCAAGCCTAGTTCTGCGGAGTGGGATTTTAAACAACGCAGTTGCCTTACGAGGAGGTCGATGAGGAATATTGATTATTGATGTCACATAAACTCAAAAGCGTAGGACATTCAATTTTAACCGACTTCGAAACGGAGGAGGTTATCAATTCGATTTATATTGTATTTTTTTATGTATGTACACTGATTACTCTGAGATTTATGATGCGATTTACGTAATTTTCGATGCAGAATAGATGCCATTTGGTCCCATTAAAATTTTACATACACTGGCCTTCAAAAGTAAGTATCACACTTTTAAAATTGGTATAACGTTTTAAGTTCACAAGATATACTTTCGAAATAAAAAGGACTCCAAAGAAAATTTAATTTTGTACATAAAAACTTTATAGTCGGTAACCTTTTTTTAAGAATTGGCTGAAAAAAAACTTCAAAAACAAAACCATTCGTTTTTCAAAGTGGACGTTTCCGAATTACAATTTTACCATTCACATTTTTCTTTCTGTTTTAAATTTTTTTCAAGATCAATGGGTCTTGTTTCAAAAATTTATGCTAAAAAGCACATAACATTTATTTATCATGCCTCTTTCAGTTGAAGAATGTGCTAGGATCATGGCTTTTCTGGAACTAGGCATCAGTATGCATCGCACTGCAAGAATGGTGGGTGTGACGGTACGAACGGTCCAGAAGGTAAAGCGAAGGTACGAAGAGACTGGACACCATCTGAGAGAGAAGATCGTTATATTATTTCCACTGTGTTAAGAAATCGCCACCAAAATGCAGTTGAAGTCCAGCAACAGCTACTTCAGACCCGGAGGGACTACATTAGTGACAGTACAGTGAGAAGAAGACTTGCTGAAGCAAATTTGAAACCCCGAAGACCAGCGAGTTACCCAAAACTCGAGAGACAGCATCGAGTAGCGAGACTGCGATACGCCCGTGAACACATGTAGTGGGATGAAGAAGAATGGTCAAGAATTTTGTTTGCAGATGAGTCTCGATTCTCCCTTTACACTTCTGATGGAAGGCGAAGTGTTTACAGGCGACCTGGTGAGCGATACCTTCAAGCCTGCATCTCAGAAAGAGTCCAGTACGGTGGAGGCAGTGTACATGTACCTACTACCCTCAGGGCACTAAAGCAGGCCCTGGTAGAACAATATTCCCCAACATCGGCTCCGAAACCTAGTGTTCAGTATGCCAAACCGGCTCGAAGCTGTAATCAGAGCTCGAGGAGGCAATACCAGTTATTAAAAATTAAATAACATGTAATACATTTTAGTTGAATTTTTTACACTAAACTAAAAATGTCTATTTTCATTGTTTTATCTTTTTTAAGTTAAAAATGTTACTAATGTATAATTTTAGTTTCTAAGAATTAAAGCCTATAAAATTTGCAACAAAACGTTTTTAATCTTAAATCTCTACCTTCTATAGTTAAGAAAAAAAATTAATTTGAAAAGTGTGATACTTACTTTTCCAGGCCAGTGTAGTTTGGCCCAGTAGTTTTCATTTTACCTCGATGATATAATTGTTTTTTGTGTATCTACGGCTTTTTTAGGAGTTTTCTTTCAGGTTTTTTTATATACTATAATTATAAAATGACACTAAAAAGTAAAAAAAAACTACCTACGTTTAAAAAACCGACTTCAAAAACTGAAAAGTATCAAATAACTAAAAATTTAATTTAATACACCTTTACCTTTAATATTAATAAAATAATATGAATAGTATGTGCTACATATTGATAGCTTCGTAGTCGGTGCCAAGCCAAATGTTAGTGTGTGTAAGTAAAGATAGCTTCGTCTAGAACAAAACAACCCAAGCGGACAGACACGCGTGGCCAGACAACCTTAACAATTACAATAAGTAAGCTGTTTATAATATTTTAAGTTTTATTTTGTTTAGGACTTGGCACCGACTTAAACCCTATCAATAGGTAGCACATATAAATAATAGTATTTCATTAATATTAAAGGTAAAGGTGTCTTAAATTAAATTTTTAATTGTTTGATACTTTTCAGTTTTTGAAGTCGGTTTTTGAAACGTAGTTTTTTTACTGTTAATTATTTGGTACAGAAAAATCATATCTTAGTATATACGGCAGGATTTTAATGATAGGATTTGAAAATGACGCAGACGATCGTTATATGAGATCAAATAAGACGTAATCTGCGATCAAGACGTGTACTTTCAACCGACTTTAAAAAAAGGAGTAAAGGCCTATATGGACCGTATCAAATTTTCATTTCCCGAAATTCGCCCAGATTGTTCCTATTATGCTTAAATAATAGATCTGATGATGTATCTATGAGCTGCCCATGATTATAAAACTTCAAATCGAGTATTTGTATACATATATTAAGTATCATCATATAATATATTAATATGTTTATTTATTTTACCACATATAGTATACATATTTATGTATAACCTTTTATGTATATATTTAGTAACAGTTTTTTTTATGTAATGAAACGACCTATATAATTTCAAGATAAATCTCATTTTTGTTTAGTAGGTATCGCACCATGTTGTAATTTTTCGGAAACCGTAATTTAATATAATATAATATAAGGGAAACCTGTTATTGGCATTATTATTGTAAAATATTATTAGTTATTTATCTAATCTGTAATATGCTGTTGGTTTTCTTAATAAAATAAAATAAAATCATTGTCACCAAATCGTCCACTTCCACTTGACAGTAGAACGGATGACCACATAGCATTATGACCACCGGATCTTCATTAAGCTTATTTCACGTGGGGTGAGGATCTGAAGGGGCACCCTTCAGATCTTCTAAAATTATTTGACTATAGTGGCTTAACAATCTTCTCACCCCACGTGAAATTATCTTAATAAAGATCCGGTGGTCATCCGTTATACTGTCAAGTGGAAGTTTTTTTTATGATAATAAGGGACGAGACGAGCAGGACGTTCAGCGGATGGTAATTGATACCCTGCCCTGCCCATTACCATTCAGTGCCGCTCAGGATTCTATAAAACACCAACAATTCGGAGCGGCACTACAACTGCGCTCGTCACTTTGATACATAAGATGTTAAGTCTCACTTGTCCAGTAATTTCACTAGCTACGGCGCCCTTCAGACCGAAACACAGTAATGCTTACACATTACTGCTTCACGGCAGAAATAGGCGCCGTTGTGGTACCCATAATCTAGCCGGCATCCTGTGCAAAAGAGCCTCCCACTAGTTGTACATATTTAATGTTAATATGATGGCTTTTTCCGTGCCTCCTTAGAAATTGATACAAGCTATGTAATCGTATGTTTTTTTTTATTTCCTGTGAATTTCATTCCTTCCAAGCACGTGATATATACCTCTGATGAGAAGACGTACCTACAGGTAGGTACATCAGAATATTTATTTCACTTATATTTTTTTTACATATCAGTAATCGTAACTTAGGATATAATCGAAGATTTGTAACCGCGACGGTATGGGCGGCTCACCTACCCACTACCTAGTTACAAACTAGGCCATGCTATGCCATAACAATATCAATATATTTAATAAATTTTAGACAAAAATATATTTGCCAAAAATGCAAGTTTCTCGGATTTATGTTCTGAATCAGCATAATGAACTTGAAATTTTAGAAAATGTCAAGGCCGCCTCACCTGTGGCTTACAACATCTGTTAATAAATTAATAATTATTAACACTGTATCATACTTCTCAAAACAAACACAACTACAGTACAAAACTAAGTCGAGTAGTGCATAACTTTTATAATTATAGACCGGATTATATGCGTACCTTTTCAGCGGTAGTTGCATATTCTAGAAAAAAAAATAACTATGCATATTTACGCTCGACCTCGCTCATCGTTCGATGCTTTTCATAGTACCTCAGTAGACGTAGAACGCTCCTTTTCCGGTTACAAAGATTTATCAAGCAAACGCAGACACAATTTGTCTACAGAACATTTAGAACAGTACTTAGTAGTACACATTTTTAAAGGTAAATCTTAAATTTCATTGTAACCGAAGTAGGTATCTTGTAATAGTTTTTTTCACAAATACGATTGTCAGTACAAGCCTTCATAAAATAAAATAAAAATATTTAAATAAATGACTTTTTATTTTTTCCTGTTTAATTGTATGCATAGTTTGGCATTTTTTGTGGATTTTCGTGCATATTTTAGCTATTCTACTTGCATATTTTGCGCATTTTTTCTAGCATATAATCTATTAATAACACAATCAAATACAAAATAAACGCTGCGATTGCGTCAAAATGCATAGATACTGCAAAAATATACGACCTAGCTCCTACAACAGACTACTATTCTCAAAAGAGAAGGTGACGCCTGTTGTAAAACTTTAGCAAATAACTCTAGCTGTTATAAAAAATATGAAAATGGTTCAGCCGTTTCGGATTACATACATAAAGAAACATAGTCTTCCTCTATATTATATGTACAATGATTGTGTTTACGACTCTCCTATGCTTGTACTTCTACGCTCATAAAAAAGGGATAACGAGTAATTACATGTAAGCCTAGAAGCGAACATTCTGAACACTAACGGCCTTACAAATAGAATTGGCATAAAGTTATAACTAATCATAAACCAAGAATATGTAAAATGTTTACAAATAGACAATTCGCTTACCATTGGTTTATTCTGACGTATAACGTTTCCCGCGTTTTTGGCAAGGCTGCTTGTCATTCGGACAACTTCAGAATTATCATTGTATTGACAGTGTTGTCAACGATAATGTAAACATTTTGCACGTTCTTTGTTTATCCTTAGTTATAACTTTAAACCAAGTTTATTTGTAAGGCCGTAAATGTTTTGAGTTTTCTTTAGTGTTAATTCCGTCAACATTTGTCTTAAGACAATTCGACACGTGTTTCGCCTCTACACGAGGCATCTAGACTCGCCAAACTCTGGCATGAGTCTCATGAGTAACGCCTACTTCAATAAATTCCGAAAACTGTTTATCTCATGTCTTTTAATTGGTGGAGACCAAATGGTCTACCATGTACCGGAAGGCGTAGTGTTGGTAGACCCCCCACAAGATGGACCGACGATCTAGTTAAGATCGCCGGAGTAGGTTGAATGAGGGCAGCGCAGGACCGATCGTCATGGCGATCTTTCGGGGAAGCCTATATCCAGCATTGGACGTCTTCCGGCTGAAATGATGAACTACCACCTCACCTCATCTAATACTCTACTTTAATCTCTTATATCACTGTTTCTTAATCTATCTAACTCCACACAAACAATTCAAAGGTGTAATTTTTACCGCATTAATTTTACTTCTGCCACACTTTTTGAAGCTCAGCAAATGTTAAGAATTCCTACTAAATAAAGGAGCACTGTCACTTCTGAGTGATAGTGCTCCTTGCAGAGAGCAAAATTTACCAGAGTAATTCATACACAAAATTTACCAGAGTAATTTATACACAGTAATAATGACATATTTTTTTTAAATGTTCAAAGTACATAAATAAATAGTAATTCGTATTATTAACCTCGTAAATTAGTTAGAGTCCCGCATCGTTCATACAATTTTGTTTTTCAAATTCTATTTGTGTATTAATCACAGAAGTGAGCGTTATCACTTTAAAAACATAACTAATTGCTTAAATTTACAAGAGCCACATCTCAAGTCAATTAAATATGCAAATATTGGGGTTGAACAGGTTATCAACTGTAAAGTAGATCCTGTAGATGAAGCCACAACCTGAGAGTTGAACAAAGCATACAAGATTTTAAGATGATACGTCACTTGAACGGTTAGCTCAGTTGGTAAGAGCTCTGGCACGGAACGCCGTTTGAGGTCGTGGGTTCGAGTCCCGCATCATTCACAAAATTTTGTTTTTCAAATTTTATTTGTGTATTAACTTCGTCTTTAAGAAGGTTCCACGTCTCTATTGTGGTCTAGGTATTAAACTGTCAAAACATCCTTAACATGAGCCAAGTGTGAGTTGGCCAACTCGACACAACCATGGAATATATTTGTAAGTGTGTGCAGGATTCCTCATTATGTTTTCCTTCACCGTAAAAGCGTCTTATACAAAACTTACGAATAATAAACATTGGTTTATACCATCCAGGAATGGCCCCTGCCTTATGGCAGGGGCCATTCCTGGATGAGAAACATCCATCATCTGGTCACAGCAGAGACCATTTCTTACAGACAGAAGGAAACACAGACATAAGTATATTTTAATGTTAATTATAAATTGATAACCTCCACTTATTTATAACCTCGTAAGCCCGGCCGCCCCTTTAAAAGGACCAAACAATCATAGTTATTAAGGCCGAGACATGTGAAATAGCAAATTGCAATTAACACTGATGGAACTTGTAAAGAGACTTGAAACTTTGGCGATCATCAAAAAAGTAAGTATTTTGTCGATGACTTTACAGACTGTGACTAGAGTAGGCTTAAGTAAACGAAAAAAGTGTCCTAAATAGTCCTATGCAAAGGACTATCACCTTTAGTAACTAATGAGAACATTTTAGTAACTACGGTTTTAGCTTTTTAGTTTTAACTAATAGTATCTATGTTTTTATTAAATTCTAAATATTTACCAACAGAAAAAAAAATCTATAGTACTTCTAAAGGTAATTATAATAAATGTTGCCATATTAATATATAATTATTGAAACAATTATTTTACCTCGTATTTAAAAATAACCATATTTATAACGCACAAGAAAATGAATTTAAAGTTGAAATACTGAAAGTTTCAAATAAATAAAAAAATTCTTTAAAATGTATGTGATTCCATGAATATATAATATGATAATTAATATAAATTTCAAATTAAAATAATACAAGTACTAACATTAAAATTACTCTTAACAACTTTGCCTCACAAACAATAAAAATCATTTCAATCCAATATCCTTCCTTCCAGAAATTGCTTTTTATTGAACTGACAATATCCATATCCTCTTTTTTAATATGCGGGTAGAAAAGTTAGAGAATAGGTAAAAACAAACATGGAAATCAATTTCAAATGTGCTCTTCTCTTACTTACGGTTAGGCTCTTGTATATTTGTTCCGAAATTTTAATAGCCAGGTACAATTTATGTGATAGCAGTTGAGCTTAGTTCTAGTCTTTATAAAAAATTCGAAGCCCTGTGCCTTATAATTGTTATGAAATGAAATGAAATGATTTATTTGTATGAATCGTGGTAACATAGTTGTTAACAATTAATTAGTGTACAGCACAATTCGCCAATATATCTGCATACAAATGTTTGATTGTCAATATTGTAATTTTTATATTTATACATCATTAATACACATTACATAGCTTTAATTCAATAATATAATATAAAATAAACATTTGTTTGTAGGTACCTCTCAAAAATTACATATAAATACAATTTTTTTGTGACTAAAGAATTCTTTTAAACTATAAAAGCATTTATCTATTAGCCATAATTTAAATTTTTTATGCATTAATGTTTTAGGCATCTCTATAATATTCTTTGGAAGGTGGTTAAAGACCCTAATACACATAACATTTGCATTATTTTGATGAAGCGCTGTTCTACAGTATGGCATCAGAAGGCGAGTTGGATCTCTTAATCCTAATATGGAATAGTCTTTTGCTGGTTTAAAAAGTTCACCATGTTTTTAATGAACATACAAATTTCTAATATATATAGACCAGTAAGCGTTAACAGACTGTGCTTTTTGAATAATGGTCTACATGATTCTAGAGGACTGACATTGCATAAAGCTCTTATACATGAATTTATCTTAATTATAATGACATTTCCTTTTTTATTTTAATTTTATGCAAATCATAAAGCACTATGCACTATTCTCACAGTAACTGCTAACATTACTCCCCTTGATGAACAAAGTACTATTAATTATAAATATATGCTTACCTGTCGCAACATGCCATGTTTACCAAACAGTGATATAGTGGTGCCTCCCACCACCATCACCTTACCGGGTCCTGCACAGTCATAGATGGACATGGCGAGTATTGCATTGCGAGGAAGATCACTGTAGCAGACTGGAAGTGTGATCCATTCGTTCCAACTGTAGAATTATTCATGATTTTACATACACTATGTCTATCACCAAATACAATAAGATTAAAAACAGAGTTTTGTCATGATAATGGAATCACCGGCTCTTTTGCACAGGATGCCGACTAGATTATGTGTCCCACAATGGCGCCTATTTCTGCCGTGAAGCAGTAATGTGTAAAAATAACTGTGTTTTGGTCTGAAGGGGGCCATAGTTAGTGAAATTACTGGGCAAATGAGACTTAACATCTTATGTCTCAAGGTGACGAGCACAATTGTAGTGCCACTCAGAATTCTTGGGCTTTTCAAGAATCCCGAGGGGCACTACAATTGTAATGAGCAGGGTGTATCAATTACCATCAGCTAAACATCCTGCTCGTCTTGTCCCATAATAATGTCCCGCACCCAAACATATTAATTATAAACATACATTTTTAGCAGACCAAATAACCATATGGGTCATGTGATTAGTATTTGTCACCAACACACTTTCTTGCACCACCAGAGGAATCACAGAAGTGTCTTCTAGGTGGTGCCCATGTCTTATTGTGTTGGAAACACTGTGTAAGGAAGTTCATACCACAGTTCATATCAGAATTTTTTCTAGTACTGTTTGATAATGACCCTATCTATTTCCCTGTATCTCCAGTACCATCATTGGCAGAACCTGTTTCTGGCATCCATAATAATTATATTTGACAGGCAGAAGGAATAGTGTAGGACTATGACAAGACATAACAAATATACCAAGATATACAATAGTATAATAGTCCTATAAATATATATGTCACTAATAAGTGACAAGAGACAGAGAGCATAAGTGCAAACTATCAGCTCAAGGGGAAGCAACACCTCACTATGACCTCTGATATTGCAGGTGCCTATCATCCATGCATGCAAAAAATTAAATATGGGTAATTTGTTGTTGATGTATCTAGTGTTAATATTTAGAATAGGAAAACAATAATTAGGGCCTAGAAAAATCAGCAAACTTACTTCCATCTATTGCTGAAAGCCTTGTAGGAGGTGGTCACTGGAAGAGCGAGTGGCACTCCATCACACAGTACTTGGCAGGTAACATATAAGTCTGAACAACCATCTTGATATAATCCGGAAAATTTGAGCATTGGATCTGATAAAAGTTTATCATATTCAGGCTTTGCTCTTTTACCTTCAAGTGTTCCTCTGCAATAACGGTGAAAGTGAGAAAAATTAAAAACTTATTTAACAAAAAACATCTTGCCATATACAACAAACTTACATTTTTATTTCAACTTTGTGATCAAGAGCTGAGCTATATACGTAGTAAAACTTATCATCAATTTCATTCATTGCTGAACTTTTAAATGTAGGATAAAAATAATATGTAAAATGATACACATATAATTATTAATATAGTTAGATTTATTTATTTAGAGCATTGGTAACAAGACCATCAGCTTAAACCAAAATATAATAAAAGAAGATTAATTAAATCATTCTTCAATATACTCGATTACAAGAAAAACTCTCGTTATGTTAATGATAAAAACAATAATATTTTTTGTTTAGAATTTAGATTACTCAGTACTCAGTTCTCAACAGGCAAACTGACGTGACAGTACCACAGCTGATTTTGAAATTTGAGTATTTTTTTATTTTATGACCTGGTAAGCAAGACTTTTTCAATCAACACGCGAAAGAGTCATTGTGGACATCGTGGAGGAAAAATTAAAAACGATGAAACTAAAATTTATTCAAATAAAGACAATGAATTAGCCATGACACCAAGAACGGACATATCGTTGAATGGCTTAAGAATAGAAGACAGAAGTGGATTCAGAAATTTTGTTAGAATCACACCTGTAAATTTGGAGAATTTGCTTCAAAAAATTGCACCATACATTTATAAGCACGCATATTTGACATGCCATCACTCCCACGATAATTTTAAGCAAAAGGAGGACAAACGAGCGTACGGGTCACCTGATCACCGCCGCACATATTCTCTTGAAACGCCAGAGGAATCACAGGAGCGTTGCCAGCCCTTAGGGAAGGTGTACGCGCTTTTTTTGCTGACTGTTTGTTTGAGATTTCTAGCTATTGGTGATTCATATTCATCTTTATAGTATTTGCATCGGATATCAAAGGCAAGAAGTAATCAATGCATTACTGATGCCTGCGAAACGATTATAAAAATATTGAAAGAGTGTCTTAATGTAAGCCGAGATAAATATTGCTAATAAAATTTGTTTCTTTGACCACTCCACTTATCTTCTTCTTTTCATCTTTTAAAAAAAACACGGGTTTGTTTGGTAAATGCTTAAAACATCCAACAAGCATGGATAGAGTATAAAACTTGTTTAAAATATGTATTATAAATAAACTTCTATAAAATTAACAATACTTGTTAAAAACATGCATGTTTTATGTTCTTGTGAACGCTGTCAATATATCAGACTGGATCAAACATGTCTCAGACCTATATCAAATCAAATCAAATCAAAATCACTTTATTCATGTAGGTCACGGAAATGAAGCTAAAAAATATTTTTCTTATTGAATCTACCGCTACTGCGGTAATAAGAAGAGCTGATGAGAAGAAGTAGCAAGAAACTCGTTGCCACACTTTTATATCAAGATATACATTTCCATCGATTTACAAATCATTTCAATTACAATATAATATGTAAAATGATGCAACAAACATACTCAAACGTCAAATAGTCAATGCCTTACACGAGTAAGTCAAAAAAGTAAATGTAAAATAATACAAAGTTATTGAGTACAGTAGCTGCATCATCCTCACACACCATAAATAAATAAAGGTATTCTGCGAGCATTTTATAAGCGATTATAAATAAATATATATATATATATATGGGGACAACCCGTCCCATGCCGACGCCACAAGCAGTGACATTTAAGCGAGCATGACGAAACCTGTTACGAGAACTCAAGCAAACAAAAATAAAAGAATCCTATTCTACATATTATGCAATACTCACCAAATACCTCTAGCAAAGACTTTTTAAATCAACACGTGAAAGAGTCATTGTGGACATCGTGGAGGAATAAATTAAAAACGATGAAACTAAAATTTATTCAAATAAAGACAATAAATTACACACCAAATACCTCTACTTACAATTTGACAATTCTGCTCAAACTTGTAATTAATATTATATATTAATATTATACACTGGCCTTCAAAAGTAAGTATCACACTTTTAAAATTGGGATAACGTTTTAAGTTCACAAGATATACCTTCGAAATAAAAAGGACTCCAAAGAGAATTTTATTTTTATACATAAAAACTTTATAGTCGGTAACCTTCTTTTAAGAATTGGCTGAAAAAAAAACTTCAAAAACAAAACCATTCCTTTTTCAAAGTGGACGTTTCCGAATTACAATTTTACCATTCACATTTTTCTTTCTGTTTTAAATTTTTTTCAAGATCGATGGGTCTTGTTTTAAAAATTTATGCTAAAAAGCACATAACATTTATTTATCATGCCTCTTTCAGTTGAAGAATGTGCTAGGATCATGGCTTTTCTGGAACTAGGCATCAGTATGCGTCGCACTGCAAGAATGGTGGGTGTGACGGTACTAACGGTCCAGAAGGTAAAGCGAAGGTACGAAGAGACTGGACACCATCTGAGGAGACCTTGTAATGGCAGACCCAGGTGTACCAGTGCCCGAGAAGATCGTTATATTATTTCCACTGTGTTAAGAAATCGCCACCAAAATGCAGTTGAAGTCCAGCAACAGCTACTTCAGACCCGGAGGGACTACATTAGTGACAGTACAGTGAGAAGAAGACTTGCTGAAGCAAATTTGAAACCCCGAAGACCAGCGAGTGGCCCAAAACTCGAGAGACAGCATCGAGTAGCGAGACTGCGATTCGCCCGTGAACACATGCAGTGGGATGACCATTCTTGTCAAGAATTTTGTTTGCAGATGAGTCTCGATTCTCCCTTTACACTTCTGATGGAAGGCGAAGTGTTTACAGGTGACCTGGTGAGCGATACCTTCAAGCCTGCATCTCAGAAAGAGTCCAATACGATGGAGGCAGTGTACATGTATGGGCTGGCATATCTTCAGAAGGTCGCACAGAGCTAGTAGCCATAGAAAATGGCACCCTCACTGGGCAAAGATATGCTCAAGAGATTCTCAATGAGTATGCAGGGCCGTATTTTGCAAATATGGGTGATGGATCGATGCTGATGCATGATAATGCCCGGCCACACACGGCTCATATCGTACAAGAGTATATTCAGGAGGTCGGTATCAGCGTGATGGCTTGGCCATCAAGAAGTCCTGATCTCAACCCGATTGAACACGCCTGGGATGAGCTTGGGAGGCTAGTCAGAAATCGCAGACCACCACCTACTACCCTCAGGGCACTAAAGCAGGCCCTGGTAGAAGAATGGGAGAATATTCCCCAACATCGTCTCCGAAACCTAGTGTTCAGTATGCCAAACTGGCTCGAAGCTGTAATCAGAGCTCAAGGAGGCAATACCAGTTATTAAAAATTAAATAACATGTAATACGTTTTAGTTGAATTTTTTTAAAACTAAACTAAAAATGTCTATTTTAATTGTTTTATCTTTTTTAAATTAAAAATGTTACTTATGTATAATTTTAGTTTCTAAGAATTAAAGCCTATAAAATTTGCAACAAAACGTTTTTAATCTTAAATCACTACCTTCTATAGTTAAGAAAGAAAATTAATTTGAAAAGTGTGATACTTACATTTGCAGGCCAGTGTATTTTTACTTACAGTAATCAAAAGTGCCATCCTTTAGGGTAATCAAATCAAAATCAAAGTGATTTTGATTTGATTATTATTCCATGCAGGTCAAAGAAATTACTTTCTTTTGATATCCACCACCTTTAATATACCGAGTTTAAGAAATTAATAAAACTAACGAAATTGTGTCATTTAAATGTTATTTATTAATTTTTGAATATTTTGAGGTTATGATATAAAAAAATCTAAATCTGAAACTAAAAGTTTCCTCACCCTGGGAGTGCTGGAGAGGGTAAAGGGGACCCCTCCCCCTCAAATTCAAGCCAATGGATTTTAAATCCTTACCGGTACGAATGTAGAAAAATGCGACTGAAAAAACAATCAATTGGGAGGTCTACTCGAAAATGCATACAAGTAAAGAGAAAAAGAACAAATGAGACATTGGATCAACGCGAAAGTCGTCTTGAAGAAAACCGTTCAGAAACCTCCGATCGAGAGCTGTGGAATCAAATGAACAGCGCGAGTCGCATTTGCAGCAACAGTGTAACAGAGCTCCACTTCAAGGGCAGCGGATTCATCCGAAGAGCGTGATGCACGGAGGTGAAACAATCGCTTGCGAGCTGCTCGATTAAGAGAACGAAACAGTTTGAAGTTGGCTGCTTTCAATTTTGAAAGTGACTTCAACTACAGCGCGCACCTCAATGTAGTAATCGGTGAAATGGACAATGTCTGCTTGCACTGTAATGCATTGAAATTTCGCAAAGAAACAACCGGGATGTGTTGATCCAATGGAAAAGTAGTTTTGCCGCCTCTTGACGATCCACCTGAGCCACTCTCTTCGTACGTTTCTGGAGTTGGAAGTACTTCTAAGCAATTTCTCAAAGACATTCGAAAGTACAATGCCAGTTTATTATGTAAAAATGGGAGGTCTCTAACAAAGGTGGCCCTCACTCTTTCTATGTCATCTGATGTAACTGGCACAAAAGTTATTTTGTGTTTAGTTATATTGGGTTTTAAAGATTCAAACTGAATTAACTGACCACAGTGGTCCAAATCTAATTTACTAATTATGTTTTTACTAGTAGCCCTCACATTTGTAAAAATATTACCAATACATGTGGCACTAGTAGAAGTTATTCTTGTGGGTTCCATGAACATATTCGATAAGTTAAATAGATTTAATAATTTAATACTTAAGGTGCTATTTTCTAAAATATTTATATTAAAGTCTCCACAAACAAGTAGTTTTTTTTTGATTTTGTGGCTTTGAATAAAACTTCATAAATAACTTTCTCAAAAAGTTCAAAGTTAGCATAGGGTGGTCTATAAACAGACACAACAATAAATTGCTCTAATTCAATTGAGTCTAGCTCAATTATCCACTCAAAAGACAGGCAGACAATGTCATTTCGAATCTTAAACTTTAACTTTTTCTTGTAATACATGCTTAACACACATAATTATATTTTGGCAAGTATTCTGCAAGTTTTGTATAAAACAAGTTTATGACATGTTTCTTGGTGTAAACAAGGGGTTAGATGACACTAGAAGTAGTCTCCACGTGCCCCTTTTTAATAGCAATAGTTTTGACAGGAGAGTATTTTTTTATGGAATAGGAGGACAAGCGAGCTCCTGGTGTAAAGTGATCACCGCCGCCCACATTCTCTTGCAACACCAGAGAAATCACAAGAGCGTTGCTGGCCTTTGAGGAAGGTGTACGCGCTTTTTTTGAAGGTACCCATGTCGTATCGTTCCGGAAACACCGCACAAGGAAGCTCATTCCACAGTGTTGTAGTACGCGGAAGAAAGCTCCTTGAAAACCGCACTGTGGAGGACCGCCACACATCCAGATGGTGGGGATGATATCTTAACTTGTGGCGTGTGGTGTGGCTGGAATTCGGCGGCAGGAATCAGGTTAAACAGGTCTTCAGAACACTCCCCGTGATAAATGCGGTAGAAGACACACAATAAAGCGACGTCTCTACGCAACGCCAAGTGATCCAGCCGTTCACAGAGCACTGGGTCCCCGACAATTCGAGCTGCTCTGCGTTGCACGCAGTCAAATGGATCGAGCTGATTCACGGGTGCGCCAGACCAGAGATGACAGCAATACTCCATGTGTGGCCGGACCTGCGCTTTGCAGAGCGCTAGAATGTGGGCCGGCTTGAAGTATTGCCGTGCTCTATTGAAGACGCCCAGCTTCTTCGAAGCCAATTTGGCTTTGCCCTCCAGATAGCCACGAAAGCGGCAATCGCTCGAAATTTCGAGACCCAGTATTCCGATACTAGGCGAGGCTTTAAGGGAAGTGTTGTCGAAGAGACACACTCGCACAGAATACCGGCGTGAACTAGCGGACCAGTGCCACTACGTTTTGCATAGGTTAATGTCAAGGACAGGAGGCCATATCCCCCCCCCTCTTTTTTGATTTTACCCCAGGAGGGTACCGGCTCTACCAGACTCGTATTCTGGGGAGGGCACAGAACCGCTCATTTCCGAGGACAAACGAGGCAGTAACACAACGGCACCCCGCTCCACCCTCAACGTGGACTTTTGCAATATCAGGGGAATTTACTGCAATTTAAACGACGTCGATCAGCACCTTGAGACAGCGCAGCCGGCCTTGTGTTTCCTTACGGAGACGCACATATCTCGCCCTAGCGATACGTCATATTTAACGTACCCCCGGCATAATTTTTTGCCTCATGCCGGGGTATCTACGTTTGGGAGGATATCTGCTGTCGCCGTCTTGGCAATTTTGAGGGTAGGGACCTGTCTACTCTCTGGCTCCGCGTAGATTTAGAGGACCGCGTCCGCATCTTTGCATGTGTCTACAGGTCCCTTAATGGTTCAAGCGGCAATTGACGACGTGCTTGCACAGATCCCCTCCGCTGAAATCGTAGTCTTGGGTGATTTCAACGAGCACAATGCCGAATGTCTTGGATCACGTACCACAGACTACGCAGGGCGATCTTTGCATAGTTTCGTATTGGCGTATGGTCTGTCCCAATTGGTTCAGTCGCCAACGTGGCTCCCTGATGTGGATAGCCACATGCCGTTCTTATTGGATCTTCTGCTGACTACACATCCCGACAGTTACCAGGTCTCTGTCGACGAGTGAGGAGTGTAGTGCCTATCCGACGCCAACGTCGCAGACCACCAGCTACCCGCTGCGTTTGGCACTACAAGTCAGCAGATTGGGATAGATTGCGTTCCTTTTTTGGATTCTTACTTGGGGCAAGGTTTGTTTCCCTTCGGATGATTCTAGTGCCTGCGCCGTTGCAGTAGCCGATGTGATACTGCAGGGCATGGATATTTTTATATCAAGCTCTGTAGTACCGATCGGTGGCAGATCACAGCCCTGTTTCGATGCACCAGTTAAAGCAGCATCTGACTGCAAAAACAAGCGTATCGAACTTGGGTTGCGGCGCTGGGCTCAAAGGAACTGCAAAGTTCTAATGAGGAATATAACCGTGCCTCGAAAGCTGCTCTTGGTAATTTCAACCAGCAGTCCATGCCGCCGTTGCACATGAGGAATGACACGCTGGCCCATACGGCAAAAGAGAAAGCCGAGCTCCTTTGCGCTCTTTTCGCCTCCAACGCGACTCTTGACGACAACGGAAAAACTCCGCTGACCATCCCACGGTTTCAGAGCTCTATGCCTGAAGTACAGTTCAGATAGAAAACTGTTAAGCGAGCTCTGTTTTCGTTGGACGTCAAGAAGTCGAGCGGGCCGGATGGCATTTCTCCAATCGTGCTCAGAACGTGTGCCCCTGAGTTGACGCCCCTGCTAACGCGTTTATTCCGGCACTCTTATTCCAAAGGCGTAGTCCCTGACACATGTAAGTAAGCCCTAGTCCATCCGATCCAAAAAAAAATAGGAGACAGTTCGGATCTATTGCTATTACCTCCCTGCTCTCCAAAATCATGTAGAGCGTAATTAGCCGCCAGCTGTTGGTATACCTAGAGGATCACTAGTTGATCAACGACCGACAGTACGGCTTACGCCATGTTCGGTCGGCATGTGATTTTCTGGTATACCTAACACATAGATAGGCGGCGGCTATGGAAAGCAAGGGGGAAGGCCTGGCAGTGGGAGTAGTAAAGGCATAAAAACGCATTAAAGGCCTTCATATTCACAAAATTGATTCCTTTAGAATTATTTTTGATGCCATTTCTAATATATTTGATGATACTACCGCTTCGGAAACAAATAGCGCTCTGAGACTGGAAGTTAGCCTGGATATACCGAAGGCCTTTGATCGTGTTTGGCACAAGGCGCTCCTCTCAAAACTTCCATCGTGGGCTTCCCGAGAGCTTATGCAAGTGGACCTACAGCTTCCACACTGGGCGCAGCAAACAGGTCGTTGTCGACGGTTATTGCTCGAACCCGAAGCGTGAACGCTGGAGTGCCCCAAGGCTGTCTGCTATCTCCCACGCTGTTTCTTCTGCATATCAATGATATGTTGGACACCTCCAACATACATTGCTATGCAGACGACAGCACTGGTGTTGCCGTATACACGGGCCATGCATTTCTCTCTCGGGAAATCGTTGACCAGTGCCGGGAGAAACTGAGCGGAATGGGTTAAATTGAACCTTGTCCAATTTAACTACCAGAAGACTCAAGTTTGCGCTTTTACAACAAAAAAACCCCATTTGCCGTATCACCGCTCTTCGACAACACTATCCTTAAAGCCTCGCCTAGTATCGGAATACTGGGTCTCGAAATCTCGAGTGATTGCCAATTCCGTGGCCATCTGGAGGGTTAAGCCAAATTGGCTTCGAAGAAGCTGGGCGTCATTAATAGAGCACGGCAATACTTCAAGCCGGCCCACATTCTAGCGCTCTACGAAGCGCAGGTCCGGCCACACATGGAGTAATCTCTGGTCTGGCACACCCCAGTATCAGCTCGACCCATTTGACCGCGTGCAACGTAGAGCAGCTCGAATTGTCGGGGACGCAGTGCTCTGTGAATGGCTGGATTACTTGGCATTGCGTAGAGATGTCGTTTCATTGAGTGTCTTCTACCGCATTTATCACGGGAAGTGTTCCTGATTCTTGCCGCCGAATTCCACCTTCGCACGACACGCCACGAGTTAGGATATCATCCCCACCATTTGGATGTGTGGCGGTCCTCCACAGTGCGGTTTTCAAGGAGCTTTCTTCCACGTACTACAAAGCTGTTGAATGAGCTTCCTTGTGCGGTGTTTCCGGGACGATAAGACATGGGTACCTTCAAAAAAAGCGCGTAATCCTTCCATAAAGGCCGGCAACGCTCCTGTGATTTCTCTGTTGTTGCAAGAGATTGTGGGCGGCGGTGATCACTTAACACCAGGTGACCCGTACGCTCGTTTGTCCTCCTATTCCATAAAAAAAAGAATAATTTGATAAAAATCACGATTGCCTATTAAAATATTGTGTGAATACTATTGTCAGAACTCTAATA
Source organism: Leptidea sinapis (assembly GCF_905404315.1). Taxonomy (NCBI): domain Eukaryota; kingdom Metazoa; phylum Arthropoda; class Insecta; order Lepidoptera; family Pieridae; genus Leptidea; species Leptidea sinapis. The sequence continues at coordinate 15,531,314 of NC_066271.1, read as the reverse complement.
ATGATCAGGAATTATGTTGTGTTATTTTTTATTTCTATTCACATGCATTTATTTTCTTTCATAAAGCTAAGTTTTTAAAATATTGTATAAAAATTATATATTATGTTATTAGATACATACAAAAAAAAAAAAAACTTGTAGTGCCGCCGGCAGCGGAGTCATGCCCAAGGGCTAAGCTATCGGTGGCAGGGCTACAGACAGAGGCAACTGTATCTGTTCTTCGAAGGTGAGTGATGTATTCGCCGTTGATATAGATGCCCAGCTCGTTCCAGTCCACAAACTGGAAACAGAAAAAGCTTTGGCGATATGACATCGCCTTGTCTGACTCCCCGCTGCAGTCGAATAGGCTTCAATTTTTATTTTAATATTTATTGTTATTTACAAGAAATTACTATACTTGTTACAAACTTTAATTTCATTTATAAAAATCAGAAACAATAATGGGCCCAGATGAGTACCTTTCGAGTTGTACTACGCAGGTGACATCTATAATCACTGATAGAAAGTTTTTAGTTTTACACATTGAATGCGATTCGATATGAATGATTAAAAACTACGTTTAAAAAAACCGACTTCAAAAACTCAAAAGTATAAAATAACTTAATTTAGATTTAATTTAATAAACCTCTTTATACCTTAAATATTAATAAAATATTATTATTTGTATGTGCTACGTTTTGTAATTGTAAAATAATAAACTGATTTGTAAAATAAGGTTTGTTAATTTACATAACTTTCATCTTCACTCCTTTGGGCTCGATTATGACCCACTTTTAACAGATTTCATTCAAACTTTGTAGATTTATCGAGAACCGATGACAATACACTAATTTGATAAGATTATTCCATTAATCAATTTGTAAAATGAGAATTGTTATTTTATATAACTTTCATCTACACTCCTTTGGGCGCGATTATGACCCACTTTAAACGGTCAGATTTCATTCAAACTTTGTAGATTTATCGAGGACCGATGACAATATATTCTTGTAACTAGTTCTAGTAGGCTTCATAAGATACATAAGAGCTTGAAGGGTAAATGTTAAACACTTTTATAATAAAATTCCAGTCGCTGTTCAGGCGTTGTGTACAAAAAAATATTAATGTTTTATAAAAAAAATGGCTCTGTCGTAAATCCAACAACTACTCTACAGCTGAAAATCTAAGCGATTGGACAGCCAAGATTGTTTTATAGAATTATCAATGACAATACAATAAGAGCGCAGAAAAGAATGCTGGGCGAATTTATTGCGCCGTTTCTTCTCTCTCAAAGCGCCATTTGTTTCCCAAGTGGTGGTACTTACTGTTTGTACTACACAAATTAAGTTTATAAACAAAATTTTTTAACGATACGGGACTCGAACCCGCGACCTCTCACGTTTCGTGCGAGTGCTCTTAAACTGAGCCAACCGTTCGAGTGACGTATCGTTGAGGACGTTAAATCTTGTATGTATTATTAAACTCTCAGGTTTTGGCATCATCTACAGGATCTACTTTACACTTCATAACCTGTTCAACCCTAATTTTTTCACAATAGGTGTTGCAAATCTAAACAATTTGTTATTTTTTATGAATTTATTTTTTAACAATTTGGTATTTTTTATGAATTTATTTTGTGTAATAATTAATCCCAGATGTTAGGGTTATCACTTTAAAAATAACAAACTGTTTAGTGTTAATACTATTTATATATATTCTTTGGTAGTGTTAGAAATGACATAAAAAAAAATCTAAAGGAATCAATTTTGAGAAAATAAATGCCTTTTACTTATGATGTAACTTGTAGTGAACACTTAATTTTGGATATTCAACGAGACTGAGCCGTCACGCTCAGTTGTGTAGCGCGAATGCGGATAATTTCGGTTTGAGTATTTTCGTATCAGCTTTGATGAAGTTGTCACTTCTGTTTTGTGATGTAGATCTCACACCATCCAATTTACACAGACATCTACATCATATAATTCCTATGCGAACACGTTTTTCCGCGTTTTCACACCGGCCGGTAGTAAGGATACGTCAACGCAGTAAGGTTTTGAATATGGACTGCGTTACTCTAATTAATGAACTAATGGTTGGTATCACACAGCACAGAAAGATAGTTTGGTATCAAAAGCCATAAATCTCGAGTAATTCTGAACGCATTATTATAATGGTTCATCATGTCAAAATATATAATGTCAATAAAACAAGACAAGACATTTAAATAAATTATAGTTTTTTAATTATTTGCACTCATTATTTTTCTTCTCTGAAATTAGACATACTTCTTCTAGAAAAACGTGGCAACCCTGACAACATGGTAGTACCTAATTTGTAGCTGAATCTTTAAAAGACGCACAATTTATTTTGTACCTAGCTCCATTCCACCACGTCCTAAAATTGTTCCACACTGAAAATTCATTGAATTTCTCTTCATTGTTTAACCACTCACACAGATTGCAAACACTGGGCTTGTCTGCCTGCTCGTACACGAAATGGTTCTTCCATCGGAAGTAGTCATAGTATCTCGTTTTGTTCTTTATTATGTCATTGATTTCTGTTGCCAGCTTTGTTGGTCCAAGTATCATTGCATCTAAATAGCTTCCGTTTGGGAGATATCTGAAATTTATTACTAAAATTTAATGTTAAATATAAAATCCATGTATTCAGATATCGAAATGCAACATCATCAATAGGTAATATGCACATTTTCTTCTTATATTTTTGTACAATAGTTTACTTCATTTTATAACAATAAGAAAATTTACTCAGTATTTAAAAAAAATATCAAGCGTTTGTTGTAAATGTACCTACCTACTATATCATAACTCGTAATGGTACATAAGCAAAAATCAAACAAGAGGAGAGGATTAGAGATAGATTTACGTAACATTCACTTTGACCAATGTAGTCACTTTGCAAATATTTGAGTTTTCCAAATTATTTGTAACAATTTTCACAATAATTCGTTTCTTGCTTTAAAAATAAATTATCATCTAAAATACTGTAATCATCGTTTGTGCTTTTTGATTTGAAATATAGTATGATACTAGTCTATAATTTCATTGAGCACCGTCGTCTGCGCTCTCTTGAATGACCAGAGGAATTACAAAACAGGTATATTTAATGTTAAGCCTTAATATTCCAAAACATTGCTTAGCTGGGAAGAATCACAGAAGGATTGAAAGTCTGGTAAAGATAAAAGACATATCCAAATCTTCAGATCTCCAGCCCGCTCCTATTTCATTTTTTCAGGATCGTAAAGTTATTACGAGACGTGACGTAGAGTTTCTACAATCAGAGGGCATATACTTTCCTATAGTACCCGGGTCACCGGGCTTGTCGTTTTATAAAGGTTTAATCGGGTTCCTGCTACTTACAAAATTCTGTGTAGATCAGATATCAGGCCTGCATGGACCGTACCCAAAAACCCCTGCATAGTAAATTTATTTGAAATCGTGAAAGCCAACCGCCGTTATACATAACATACTGTGTGTAATATATAAATAGCCACATGAGCTATAGATTGATAGAGCTGAACAATACTTTGTATCTCAATAATTTTCAGCAGGACATAATAACCATCTCAGTCATCAGTCTCAATAACCATCTTCACTTAAACAGTCTTTGGTGACATTTATTTAACCGTAGCTAATACCGATCTATTGAAATGTGGAATAAGAGGGGGAATAAAATGTACAAATATTAAATTATTCTAGCGGAACTTTATTTAAATACCACATATTTCTAGTGAACACATTTTTAATATTGGTAGCTCTCCTAAAATCTTGCCTCAGTTTTGGATTTTTTGAAATGAAGCTCGATGTCTTTCACAATACCACAAGAAATGCATCAGTACTTAAATCTCTTATAAGTTCAAACAGTATCACATTTGTAATGGACCTGTACTAATTAGATACAGCAACAAGGAAAATTTTAATTCTTTTTGTCAATACGCCTTACAAAATCAATTTTACGCAACATTTATATCTGGTGTTATAAACAATATGAATACCTTGTATAATCTGCGGCTCCATAGACAATTGGTACAACGTTATTGTTTAATGCATTTAATAGCTTCTCTGTCACATAATCTTCAGCAAAAGAGTTCTCAAATGATAAATAAAAATAATAATTCCTTTCCAAAAGATCTTTACACTTCTCATCCTTACGTGGACATTCAAGATTGCCACATTTTCCATAGATATCAACTGTCCAACCAAACTTTGAAAGATTTTTTTTAATTTCTTCACGTAAGCCTCTCTTTTCCCTTTAGTAACACAATGAGACACGAACCAAGCAACTGCTTTAGTTTTATTTGATAACTTCTCCTTTAACTCTTCATTGAGTGGTTTCATTTCAGCCGGCCATTCCATATTAATTTTTGGTCCAACTAAAGTTTTATTCATATCAAATATCTTTATGTATTCCCAACGAATATCTGAATCCAATCTATATGTCCATGTCCAATTGAAGAAACCATCTAGATACTGGGCACATAGAGGGAAATTGTCAGCAGATTCCATTGCACCAAATACATATTTCTGTTTTGTTGAACGTAGTTTTGGTATCTGAGCAGGGCTGATACCAGAAACATCCATACCATTGAAAGCAATGGCATCGAAGTCGGTTTCGTTCGGGAAATAGTTTCGGTCATCTGTTACGTAACAATTTGTGTACTTGCATTTGTTTTCTATGAATGCGGAATTGCCTTCACCCATGTGGTAGAATGGAGGTCTAGATTTAGAAGTCCATTGTAAAATATATTTCATGTTATTATTTTCTATAGATACAGAATAATTGCCTTCGCTTATATTCTTAAATGCCGACTCTTTATGAGTTAATATGTGCTTATAAATTAGTACTCTGATATAGTATGTGTAGTACAAATACACGATGGATAATAAAGCAAGATATATTAGACCGATTTTAAAACGCTTCAGGATTGTGTCCATCTTCATTATAACAGGTTTAATAACAATCAATTGCTGGAACTAATTAATAGTTTATATATTAAAATATAAATTTGAATATTTCATAAAAATAAATCAATACTTATCTAAAACAATTAAAATATTGAAAATTAAATTTAAGAAAATAGTCATTAAATTATTATTTCTACCACTTTAAATATATCATCGTAGTAATTGACAAATCTGTGATTTTGACTCGCGCGCTGAAGAATACAAATTGAATTAAAAGTGAAAGTACCTACCATAGACTTTGTATATACTATAATAATTTGTATACTATAGGTACATTAGCGTATAGATGAGAGAAGCGAAGCTTTATAGTATAAAGCGGAGGAGCTCCAAATTTTTATATATTGGTAGAATCACAGTAAATACTAGATAAAATAATTATTGACAGAAAATTTAAAAACATTAACATTTTTATTGTTGCATCTCAATATATTATTCTTGATAATGTTCTATGTGTTCATAAGTGGATAAAAAGGGTAAACCCCGTATAAACTCATATACAGGTACCATATCAATTTATTTTGAATCCGCTCTAATATAATACTGTACATACTGTTGCATTCTAACTGGCTTCTAATTTGTGTATATTAATGTCGTATTATGTAGGTACTGGCATGCGAAAACTGAAACTGTACAAAACGTTTCGAAAAAATAAAATAGTTTTCGCGTATCGCCAGACACGCCGCTCTGCGTATTGAGTTGATTTGTTATGAGATACCGATAACACTATCTACCGATATCATATAAAAAAGTGTGCGTGTACTTATGTATGCACGCAAGAAGTTATACTTCTATGGCGTATTAAAGCAAAAATCCTTAAAATTATTTATTGCTCCTGCTATTCTACGTTTGCAGAAAGAACAATTTTATAAAAATTTTGCAAAGATGGTTTAGATAATTTATTATTTAATAATGAATACGGCTGTATAGTCTTGAACCCTTTGCCTGTCCTAATAATGGACGAAGAAACCAAAAAAAAAAAAAAACGAACGACGCAATAGTTAGAAAATTTTAGGAACCAACTTCAACCTGTTACTTTTGTGTTACAGTGATGCTCGCGAATATATAATTTCACACTCATAATGCCTAAAGAAGTAAAAAATAAAATATTTTACTTAAAAAATTGGAGCTCCTGCCTACCTACTAGGTACCTACTTTAAAGATTCAATTCTTTCGGGCGTCCCTAGACGGTACTGTTTTTTTTTAATCGGTGGTACATAAGCGAAATAACAGTCAGATAACCAATATACAAAAAAGAATAAAGTCGAATTGAATACTATAACTGTATCATCGGTCGAAAATAGTCTATTTCCAAAAGAAATATTGTTTGTTATATAGATCAACAAAAACCGATTCAGTGTTTAAGAAATACAGGGGTATTGATTGTTTTACACATTATTTTATTAAGTAATTATTATGAAAAGCTTCACGTACAAGCGACAACACAGACAAGCAAATCTGTATCCTTTACTGTGCTACTTACCAGGTGGAACGCTACGATAATAGATAATCCATTCACACTAGCCGAAATATAAATATACAAAATATATATCTGTCGGTACTTAGATTTTTAAAAATTAAATGCAATAACAAAATACACTTTCCGCTACTAAACTCTAACATCAACTAAAATAATTTATAATTGTTATTTATATTGAGGATAGCCATGCGTTATCTTACTTTTCTAGATAGGTACATTATAGTAGATAATACACGATGGTAAGTAAAGCACTTTATTGCGCGATGGACGTCATATTGTGGACCTGAACGTTGTGATGGACACTAATAGTGAACATTTTTTATTATTCGTAAAATTTTGCTTTTTTTTTTAAATTAAAATAAAGGACGAGACGAGCAGGACGTTCAGCTGGTGGTAATTGATACGCCCTACCCATTAAAATGCATGCCGCTCAGGATTCTTGAAAAATCTAAAAATTCTGAGCGGCACTACAATTGCCCTCGTCTTCTTGAGACATAAGTCTCATTAGCCCAGTAATTTCACTAGCTACGGCGCCCTTCAGACCACAGGTAAAGCTGTTTGAGTATTATAATTATCACATCTGGGCAACGCGTCCCTCACTCGTATTGGAGTCCTGAGTGAAGCGAGAGATACAATCAGTCCAAGACTAAAACCAGTGCAAGGCTCCTTTGCACAGGATGCCGGCTAGATTGTGAGTACCATAACGGCACCTCTTTCTGGCGTGAAGCAGTAATGTGTAAGCTAGTGAAATTACTGGGCAAATTAGTAGAGCCCATAATATATTCCTCCAGGCGTCAATTGTCTTTGATATGGACTCATCGGTTGTTATAGTAACTAATGAATAATAGTATTTATACAAAATCAAACTAAAAATGTGCGTACTCCCTTAGCAAGCATACTCGGTGTTAGACAAGGTAGGTTTCTAACTATATTTATATAGTTGTAGGTGAGATGTGCTTGTGTCGCACGCACAACGTGACGAGGCGACAGACGAGGGTGGGGCCGCGGCGGGAGGACACAGATTCTAAAAATAACATTAGTTGTAACTAGAATTAGATTAATTAATATGCGTTACTTTACTGATTTTCGATACCCCACGAACTCTTATCACTCCACATCTAAACTACACGGGTATACTTAAGATAACGTTACGTAGAGAGCTTCATTTGGCCACTCACGTTTGATAACATTAAAACATTCATTCAAATTAACAACTTACTGCGTGGCGGTAATGTTCGGTCTTTTGTATATATGTTCATTAGAAGTTTTGACGCGAACACGAGGCAAGAACATTTAGCAATATAAATGTAACTATTTAGCAAAATGATTAAAAACGTCAAGTTAGTTACACGATTTTGTTAATTTAAAACGGCACTTTCCTGAAATACGACACTCCAAGTTTGGATATGCTGTTATTTGAACAGTTTTTCTTTGAAGCCTTTGTAATTGCGTGGCGTTATATTCAAAGCGCGGTCGAAACACAACTAAATAAAAACAAGTAGGCAGAGTTTTGCTTCAGACAATTTTTGAGCAGGATTGTGAGTCTAGTTATTTATTATTTTTCAATGTGTAGCATCCCTATTCAAGGACAATTTGGCAAACAGTATTGCGATTATTTAGTGTGACCATTTTGCCTTGATACTTTATTGAAGTATTTGCACAATTACTATATTTTTACTTAAAACTGTTTAATTAAGCTCTGTTTTCGTTGGACGTCAGGAAGTCGTGCGGGCCGGATGGCATTTCTCCAATCGTGCTTAGAACGTGTGCCCCTGAGTTGACGCCGGTGCTAACGTGTTTATTCCGGCATTCATATACAAAAGGCGTAGTCCCTGATTCATGGAAGTCAGCCCTCATCCATCCGATCCAAAAAAAAGGTGACAGTTTGGATCCGGTAAACTACAGGCTTATAGCTATTACCTCTCTGCTCTCCAAGATCATGGAGAGCATAATTAACCGCCAGCACTTGGTATACCTAGAGGGTCACCAGTTGATCCACGACCGACAGTACGGCATTCGCCATGGTCGATCGGCAGGTGATCTTCTGGTATACCTAAAACATAGATGGGCGGCGGCTATCGAAAGCAAGGGGGAAGGCCTGGCAATTAGCCTGGATATAGCGAAGGCCTTTGATCGTGTATGGCACAAGGCGCTTCTCGCAAAACTTCCATCATTTGGGCTTCCCGAGAGCTTATGCAAGTGGACCTCCAGCTTCCTCACTGGGCGCAGCATTCAGGTCGTTATCGACGGTCATTGCTCGAATCCCAAGCCCGTGAACGCTGGAGTGCCCCAAGGCTGTGTCCGATTTCCCACTGTTTCTTCTGCATATCAATGATAAGTTTGGACACCTCTAACATACATTGCTATGCAGACGACAGCACGGGCGATGCAGGTCTTTCTCGGGAAATTGTCGACCAGTGCCGGGAGAAACTTGTGTCTTCTATCGAGTCCTCTCTTGACAATGTCGCGGAATGGGGTAAATTGAACCTTGTCCAATTTAACCCGCAGAAGACTCAAGTTTGCGCGTTAACCACTAAAAAAACCCCATTTGTCGTATCACCGCTCTTCGACAACACTTCCGTTACAGCCTCGCCTAGTATCTGAACCTGGGTCTCGATATCTCGAGCGATTGCCAATTTCGCGGCCATCTGGAAAACAAAGCCAAATTGGTTTCGAAGAAACTGGGCGTCATAAATAGAGCACGGCAATACTTTAAGCCGGCCCATATTCTAGCGCTGTACAAAGCGCAGATTAGCTCGATGCATTTGACCGCGTGCAACGCAGAGCAGCTCGAATTGTCCCCGACAATTGTGTGCGTAGAGACGTCGCTACATTGTGTGTCCTCTACCGCATTTATCATGAGGAGTGTTGCGAAGAGCTGTTTCACCTGATTCCTGCCGCCGAATTCCACCTTCGCACGACACGCCACAAGTTAGGATATCATCCCCACCATCTGGGTGTGTGGCGGTCCTCCACAGTGAGGTTTTCAAGGAGCTTTCTTCCACGTACTACAAAGCTGTGAAATGAACTTCCTTTCCTTTTCCGTTTCCGGGACGATACGACATGGGTACCTTCAAAACAGCGCGTACACCTTCCTTCAAGGCCACGCCAAGGCCAAGGGAACGCTCCTGTGTTCCCTCTGATGCTGCAAGAGAATGTGGGCGACGGTGATCACTTAACACCAGGTGACCCGTACGCTCGTTTGTCCTCCTTTTCCAATAAAAAAAAGTACTATGACGTCACATTTGATAGCGTCAAACAACCAACTGGTTCATTTCGCCCTTCCCAAAATTGAAATCACACGGAAAATTAAAGTCATTTTCAAAATATAATTATTTATTAACATAGTAGGTAACTAGAGTTTTTAAGGATAAGTACATTTCTCTCTCCTATTCTTATTTACCCTGTAATAATTAAATTTCTACCCCCTTATAATGGCCCGCTAACTTTAAACAGCTGCTAAGGAGTGTTTTTTCTCATTCTGACTTAGGTCAATAGAAGAAGACAGAGTGGGAATTAGCAATGCTTTAAGTTAGCAGACTATTATGAATAAGGGGGTTATTAAATATTGTATAATATAACTTCAAGTATATTTTATTTATTCATTAATTTGAGGTAATAAGAGTATAACATCATTTCATTATATTACTTAATATTTATAGTAAGTTTAAAACTTGCATTGCTATAACATTTATATGGATTATCATTTAACATGGCACATGCAACAGAGTTGAAAAATTGGTAGCTCATAGAAAGCCCACATTATCGCTTAAGTATCTTTTTCAATTTTACATTAAAATGTCTTAATTTGGTTCTATTCCTCATTATGATGTCCGGTGACATATCTGGTTTTCTGATACATAGTAATTCTTGACTGTATTAATCAAAATTTAAACAGAACGAAGCACTAATATAGAAAATTGTATCGATTGAATAAAACCCACAAAAGTAGACTATTGCTTAACAATCATTATTGGAGTTTACTCCTTAAGAATTGATTTTCATATAAGGCGTCCGGTATGAGAAAAATATGGAGAGTAAAACCTACTCATCAAATGGGATAGTAACGTTTTTGGTGCGCATCATTTCTCGCGCACCTTTCAATTTTCAGTTGTGTGTGAGTGTGTGTGTATATACTTGTGTGTAGCCAGCATACACAGTATACTGTGTTATAGCTTATGCATGTAGTATAATAGACCTATGAGGGTGTGCCAAAATGTAACTTCCTTGATGGACCTTTTAAAATTTGAATTTTGAGTTCCGCTTTTAACAGGAGTTGTGTTTGGGCATTTCCTGATATATTTTGAGCATTAAGGATTAAATGATTTTTTAATTAATACGCTTTTATTAGCTTCTCTGTACGTCTGTTTGTAACCGACTCCATTGGACTTGATTTTGAGCTGACACACACACTTTTTTTTAGTGGGAAGGTACTTGTTTACTGTACTATAACATAATTAAAAATATAGGATTCTCACTTAATTAAATAACATTACTTTTTACAAATTTGTATTATTTTGTATGGTACTAACATCAAAATTTTTTTAATTTTATTTCACTAGCCTCTTTACCTGGTATTAGATATAACCACGTGGTCAAGCCACGCATATACCGCTTTAATCTATTTTATTTATTTAACACCAACAAGACAAATATTAACAAAAGCATAATAATATTATTACAATAAATAATCTAAGTGTTGGCTTAATTATAGGTGTTAATATATTATATATAAGTTGCGAGTAAGCTAAATATAATTTGTAGGTTATTTCTGTATTTATCTAATAACTTAAAAACTCCGGTTTTTTTGGAAAAAAACCACTTACTACATTTGATAATATAAAAAGTGCAGTCTATAATAAATAAAGATTTATTGTGCAACAACATTAAGACGGAATTCCATTTTTGTATGGAATAAAATATTTAAATAATTTACAAAGTTTTTTGTACAAACCACTAATTATTTTATACTCAATGCAATACAAATGCTCCGACTATTAATAAAACAACAATAAAAATAGTAAATGAAACAATACAATGAAAAATAAAAACATAAAGACATAATAAAAGCAAAAGTAATACATGAATGCGATTTATTCAACAGTTTTGAAACCGTACTGATTTCAGATTTAGAAGTGTTCATGTGTACCCGACACATACTAAGTTACAACCTATTCCTCTCTCAATTTAAGGGTATTATAACAAAAGTAGAAAATAATATGTTCTTTATTATTGCATTAAATAAAATTCCGATTTCAACGATTGACAATTCCGATGGTAACATTTAAGATACTATTTGAGATCATTTACAACGATGACCATATCTACAAAAACTTTTTATTAAGAACTATAGGAAAACATATATAATTTTTTAATTGTGCTAAAATATATGCACCATACGGGATTCCATAATTCGCCTGCAGAGAAGAAGCTGTTAGCCTAACGGATGTACCACTAAGTTAACTTTCTGATGCCATGTCATTCGCAAATCTATCCCAAGCATTGACATTAAACTCTCCAGTTATAGTGAATATTTCAAAATATCAAAAATTTTTATCTTTATCAATACAAATGTTTTTATAATCCAAAATAACTATATTAATTATAAAAGCAATCATCATTTTCATACTGTCAAATAGCATAGCTGTATAATATTTTCTTTTAAAGACATTGGCGGTGTCCATTGCCCTTCTCACTAACTATAAGTTTGTGGTTACTCTGGAGATGTTTGACAACAGCTACATTGTACACATAATTAACTCTTGACTCCTCTCCACTGCAGCAACAAATAAAGACAACATTAAATTACTCAGTAATTAGTAAAACCGGCACAATTCTCTTTATACCTTGCTCCATTCCACCATGTTCTAAAATGACTCCAAACTGTAACTTCACTAGTTTTGTCACCATTGTTTAACCACTCACACAGATTACACACATCAAGCCTCTCTGCTTTTTTGTACACAAAATGGCTTCTCCATCGGAAAAATTCATAATATCTAGTTTTGTTCTGAATTATATTTATTATTTCCATAGCTAGTTTGTTTGGTCCAAGTTTCAAGGCATCTAAATAGCTATTGTTTGGCAGATATCTGAAATGATAGTACAAAATAGTTAATTAAATTTTGACTCAAATTGATTTTTCAATGGCAGAGTTCAATCATGCCACATTTACCACATTACTGCATAAAGGCCTTTCGTTGAAATCAGGAGTGCTATCAAGCTTGGGTCAATGTGGTAATATCTATGGACAAAACTCTGAAGGCTGTGCTTAGCACATTAAAGTCAAAATTCCCGATAGACTTACACACCTTATCGTGGGAACTAAGGTGTATTCTGGTCACTTGCCAGTGCCATCCAAGGAAATTCCTGTGAGCCTGCCATTCGACCACTTCACAGGAAAGACAAATTGCTCTTTGGTTGTTCTGCTTGATATCATCAGCTAAATTACACCACCAGACATTATGTCAAAATGCAAATTTAAAGAACCAACCATTGGATAATTGTTCATACTTTAGGAATTATTGTTTCAGGTCTTAAACAGTATTAAAAAAAAAACTTTAGCTCTTGTAATAACTCACCTCGAATAGTCTGCTCCTCCATAAACAATTGGTACAGCGTAATTGTTTAGTGCATTTAATAGCTTTTCTGTCACATAATCCTCAGCAAATGAGTTCTCAAACGATAAGTAAAAGTGATAATGATCTTCTATCAATTTAGAACATTTACGAAAATCCCTTCGTGGACAGTCCATTTTACCACATGAGCCATATATATCAACTGTCAAGCCATACCTTTGTAATTGCTCTTGTAATTTGTTTGCAAAAGTCTCTCTTTTACTTTTAGTTTCACAATGAGACACGAACCAAGCGACTGCTTTAGTTTTGTTTGATAACTTATTCTTCAGCTTTTTATTGACTGGCCTCATTTTAGCTGGCCATTTCATACCAATTCTAGGCCCAACCTTTGTTTTACTATTATCAAATATATTTATGTAACCCCAACGTATATCTGAATCTAATCTGTATGTCCATGTCCAATTAAAGAATCCATCCAAATATTGATCACATAACGGGAAATTATCAGCAGACTCCATGGCACCAAATACATATTTCTGTTTAAATGAACGCTGTGTAGGCATTTCAGAGGACCTCATATCAAGTAAATCTTTCCCATTAAATGCAATGACATCAAAGTCACTTTGGTCAATGAAATAGTTGCGGTCATCTGTCACATAACAATTTGTAAACTTGCATTTGTTTTCCGTGAATGCAGTATTGTTTTCACCCATGAAGTAAAAAGGTGGTTTGATTTTAGATGTCCATTGTAAAATGTATTTAATGTCCTTAGACTTTAAGTGAGCAATTTGCTTATCAATGCTCTCATTTAATTCAATGTTTTTATATGTATACAAATACCCAGTGAGTAGAAAAGTAAAAAAAATAAAAACAGCTGTACAACGCTTGTAGATACAGCGTAACTTCATTATTTAACTACAAAGAGGTTGACACACTGGAAAAAATAAAATAGTTAATACTTTAGACACATACTGTATTCACTCAATAATCAGGGGTAAGGCACCTCTGACAAGAAAATTGTGGTGATAGTCTGCTGTGTCACTAAATTTCTACAAACCTACATTATTACAAATAACTGTAGACCAGCATAACGAGTGTCCTCCTTACCCTAAGGTTTAAATTATTGTAAAGATTTTTCACTAATGTATCCTAACCGTTTTATTTTATTATGGAATATTTAGGTTCAAATGGATTAAGGTTAAATGTACTGTCTGTTTCATAAAGAAGTCTATTAATAAAAGGATCAAATTATAAACTTTACACTACAGTTGAGATAAGTGACTTAGCTTTAATATTTAAAAATATTGCGGGAAATTTCTTATTCAACAAAATGTTAAAGGCTGCACTTGATCAAATCAAATTTATATATACATCCTTGTATAAATATTTTAATGTGTTTTTATTATAAAACAATATAGGGGTTAGTTAAAAATCAACGCATTATAATAGAAGTATTCATCAGTACTATAGTCCATATAAAAAAATCAAAATAACCATGCTGTAACTGAAAAAAATACAGTTCAAGAATTACAACTTACCGTTGTGATTACAATGGATATTATTATACTCTTTGCAATGGATTCATGTAGTTAAAGGTTGTACAGTAATCTGAATTCTGAAATATAAAATAAATAATCAGGTACCTTGTCCATTTTATTAAATAGTTTTTTTGACAGCTCGTCGCTCGACGACTAACGAGTTATAAATTATAATGATGTCCTAAAGGATTTAATAATCGATATCACTTATATTTTTTAATTTAATATAATATTTATTATCATCTTTATTATTATGAAAATAATTAATAAATAATATAATCGTGAGTCACCTAAACGTCAACTGGCAACATCAATCGACCGTCCGTCTGGCCGTCATTTTGACATAAGTCTGTTGCAACAAACGCCCGTGCTAGTCAGTAGTCACACGTATTTACGTTCGCTGAGTGTTCTCTCGCATTTGTTATACTTCGAGTTGAGCAGTTTTATTCCTAGGTGCAACTTTTGGGAGTGATTAAATTGATCGAGAAAATGCCGAAAAGACAAACGAGGCAATTAGTGCTACAACTTCATTATTACCTTGAACAATCCTTAATTTTTAAACCTTCATTCTTCGTCTAACAGTCGTTATATCAACACGTATACTTTTGCCATTCTAAATTCTAATCACTCTATCAATAAAAATGGTGCAAAAGTGTGACATGTGTAATAAAATGATCACGAAAACACTACCAGGTGTTGAATGTGGTAAATGTGAAAGGACTGTTCACCTCTACATCAAATGCTCAGCCCTAAGCAATAAACAAATCGCAGCGCTTAAGGATACGTTTGGAGTGGACCTGCTTGCAGTGCCAGAATGAATCACCAAGGCGAAGAACGTCCCTAATTGAGCCTAGTGATGATAATGTTGAAGGTGAAGTAAATATTAACACAAAGAAACTAAGAGCGAACATCTCTAAAGAAGTTGAAAAAGCGATTATGAAAGAAATGAGGGAACTAAATGACTCACTACAATTCCAAAGCGCTAAGCTTGATGAAGTAACGGAATGCATTGAAATGTTCAGAAACACTATCAAAACACTCGAGAGGAAAAATATAGAACTCACTCATAAAAATACTAACCTTGAAATACGCGTTGGTGCACTAGAACAACGTGTGGAAGAATTTGAACAACACAAACTATGCAAATTTATTGAAATCTCCAAACCAATGAAGAAGCAAATGACGTACTAAAAAATATTGCTAACAAATTAAAACAACCCATAGAAGGAATATAATTAACAAAAAGAATCCGAAGTTAAAATGACTTGCCTTCAAAATTATTGGTTGAGTTAAATGACGAAGAGACGAAAGAAAAAAGGGATAGTGGCATCAAAAGTTAGCAAAATTATCGTATCTGACATTAACAAAGTACAAAAAAATAACCACAGTACGGTTTATATAAGAGAGGCCATGTCTCAACTAAACAGGCAGTTATTCTGACATGCAAAGCAAGAATTATTAAAGGAGCGTCAATTTACATATGTCTGATTTGAGAAAGGAGTGGTACGAGCTCGGTAGGATGACAATGGAAAGGTCTACACTATAAGGAATATGAATGACCTATAATCAATTGTCAAAAAATATTCCAAAGCATCGTGAATATATTGTACGTATTTAACATAAAAGCTTCTTTTCTAAATCAATTAACATACATTAATAATGTTATTATGTATACATATTAATATAAGATCAATTATTAAAAACTTTGCTGGTCTGGAATGTTGTATAAAAAACTCAAAAGAATGTATTTATGTGTGTATTTTGACGGAGGTGAATATATCTGATAATATTAGTTGCTTATTTAATATACCACGATTTCAGATGTTTTCGGCCGTACGCAAATCTCGAAGAGGCGGGGGAATAATCATGTATGTAAATAAAAAAACATAAATGGAACACCCGTAACATTCCTAGTTACCATTTTAAAAATGTGCCGTTTGTAGACTCAACACAAGTAAACATCTTTTCATTCATGAACTCTGTAAAACACTTAAGCCATTGATAACGATCAATGATTTATACCTATTTGGCGACATAACTATTAATCTAAAACAGAATAGTCCTACAAAACACCATTACAATAATAGCCTTCATAGCTTAGGGCTTCTATGCGGGATTAAGGAATACACTAGAATTGAGATATCAAACGGTCATGTAAGAAGATCTTGTATCGATCACATTTACGCTAAATCACATACACAGGATCTATTTACATCGGCAATTTTAACTACACTGGCTGATCACCGTGCAGTCATTCTCGCGTGTGTTTGTGAGCCTGATTGTATACAAGCTGCCCCAAAAAAAAAAAATTGCCTAGATAATAACAGAATTTATGAACGCATCAATCAAATTGACTGGGATAAGTTGTATATGGACTCTGACTCCTCTACAGATATATATAATAATATAACAAGAAAATTCAGTGAAATTTATACAAAGTCGACAGTAAATACTAAATTAAGAAATAATTCAATACGCCGTCAAAACCACTGGATCAATCCTAGAATAATAATAATAATGTTCATACAGAGATGAATTATTTAATCAATGGACAAAAGATAGTAACAACCTATAATTAAAAAAAGACTACAACAAAATAAAGAAATAAAGCTAATAAATTAATACAAAAAACCAAAAATAAATTTCAAATACCAGAAATAGCATTGAATAGTAAAGACCATAGGATGCTATGGGGAATTCTTAATGAAATGACTGGAAGAAGGAAAAAATCCCTTGATGATGTAATAAATAATGCTTTTGGAAATCAAAATATAAATGACGCTGACTGAGCCAATAATTTTGCAAATTACTTTAAAAATAGTATTGAAGATGTTATACCAAAATGTTCACAAACATTACTTAGTGAATCTACATACAATAATGCTGTAAATGTATGGATATAGAAAAAAATATTCAATCCATAAATGTTAATAAATCTCGATGGTATAAGAGCTATAGACATTAAAAAAATATGTACAAAAATTAGTAAAATTATAGCGAATTTAATAAATAAAAGTGTAAGTGAATGCGTATATCCTAGTAACTTAAAGATTGGTGTAGTTAAGACCTATCTACAAAAATGGAAGTCAAAAGTCTTATGAATATTACAGACCAATAACAATACTTCCAATAGTAGACAAAATAGTCGATAAGTATATTTGTAACGAAATCCTACAGTTTTTCAAAAAAAAAACATTTAAAAACAGCACCCAATATGGCTTCGTACCGCAAAAAAATACGACACAATTACTCAGTGCATTTGCGGACAAAATATACCAACAGCTAAACAAAAAAAGACGTCGCATTTCTGGCCTATAGCAGGGCTTTTGACACTTTTCAGCATCACACATTACTACACTGCCTTGAGGACAGTGGTACACGCGGTAATATGCTTGAGTGGTGCAAAAGCTACCTAGACAATAGAAAATTCATTGTTAAAATAAACAACACATACAATTTATTAATTTGTTTATTAACTTCTTCTTGCTGTATTTGTGGTAACCTAAAGAGTCTTTGGTAAATAGGTTCTTCGTCAACTAAATTTATTTTATGCTTTATAGACATAGTCGCACTATTAGTAATATCTTCTGTGAAAAGGTCTCTGTAAGTTTCACAAAGATCTTTAATATTAAGAGAGTCCTCATCTGCCATGTGATATATTAAGATTTCATTATTTGGTAACAGCAACTTTCGCTCTTTTAAATCAATTTTTGCTTCTATTTGTTCAATCATATCGGTACCCATTAAGATGTCATATTTGTTACTATAATTGTAAATATAAAATTTTATAGGAGTATTTCCAGGGCCAAAATATTTTGTCCAATATGGGGTTTCTACTAAACCGTCATGGTGTGTTGTTCCGTGTGACGTTCTAACTGTAAATTTTTCAGGTTTATAATATTCTGAAAAATATTGAGCGGCTTCTGTACTAATAAATGACCTTTGGCTTCCCGTACCTATTAGAATTTTTAATTTAGGACCTTCCGTTTCAAAATAAGGTAAATACGACTTAATAAGATTGAACTCTATGATCCTTTTTCTTGCTTAGGTAGCTCTTCAAAATTTGTTTGGGTTTCATTTTCAATTTCATTTTCTTCGCAATATTGATTATATTCATGTGGGTATTGAAAATATTGTTCATTGTTTAATTCTGTTTCCTCCTCATGGTGACACACTTCTTTAGCTATCATTCCTCTGCCTAAATTAATCTGTCCAGGTCTTAATTGAGGGGCTGTTCTCATAGAGACATCCTCTGTTTCATTTACTAATTTTTGAATAGATTTTTGACTTTGATTTTGTTTGAAATATTGATGTTGTGGTCTATAAACATTATTCGGATTTGGATATTGTTGTCGATAATATTGTTGTGAGTTTGGTCTGATTGTTTGTAACCTTTGATATATCGATCTTTGTGTCGGCGGATAGGTATGTTTGTGATTTTGTGGATACATGGGCTTAACAATTTGTGGATATGAATTATTATTAATAATACGCGGCGGTGGAAGTATATTCGAAAACTTTTGTTTTATATTACTGAATGACGAACGGAATAACTTATAATTGCGTTATTATGTCGGTAAATTTTAACGTTGCTGGGTCTCACACGTTGGGCGCCAGTCAAAATCTGCATTTAAGATATTTAAAAAAATACTCTATTTAATAATTACAAAATTCTTATCTTACTTTAACAAATGTATTACTTAAGCTATGGTAATGTGAATGATGCTCCTCGCCAATGCTACTGTATATACAGGTTGTCCCAAAGTTATGGGAAATGAAGGGAAAGTACCTTAAATATCGAAGATAGGCTATTTTACTGAAATCGCCAATCTTTTAATAAGTCCGCTGCCTGTTGATTTTCTTATCATTTTATGGTGAATACTTGATATGATATGGCATAATTCTGTTTGTAACTCGCCCAAGTTCTCGTATCGTTTTTTGTATAGTATATCTTTCACGTATCCCCAAAAGAAGAAATCTAATGGTGTCCGGGGATCTGGCCGGCCATCTAATCGGTCCATTCGTACCAATACAAGTAGTAAAACATTCATTTTACGTTGTTCCTTTCTTTTAAAATACTATGTTACTTAAGAAGAGTTATTAGTTTTTGGCCATTCTTTCGATTGGCATTATAAAAGTAGGGGTGCTTTTTTTACATTTAAGTCGGTTCGTATCCCAGACGAGGCAAGTATTTTTTTGAAAATCTTTGAATGCAGAAGTACTAACTTTTAAAAATAACATAAAGTCTTCTTTCAGTAAAATAGCCTATCTTCGATATTTAAGGTACTTTCCCTTTATGTCCCATAACTTTGGGACATCCTGTATACTGTGGTGCGGTACTGCAGCGCGGGAAGAGGGTTACCGTTGTGTAGGATGTTATTGAATACCAATACCTAATATTACTCTATTGTGTTCTTTTAATGAGTTCATTGTGACATTCGTCCATAATGTTCTTTTTATGAGTTCATTGTTTAATATTTATTAATATTGTTTAATTATATAAACATGACCATTTATTTACAAAAGCAAGAGATATTTATCCGAGAAATACAAGAAACGGTGACAGACTGGTGATTGCACACAAATTTCATAATGCATCCTACGGAAAATGTAGCTATGTCATGTGTATAAAAATATTTAATAAACTCCCTCCAAGCTTACGCGTATTACCCGTCCAACGATTTAAAAAGGATCTTTTTACATGGCTTATAGATAAATGTTTTTATTCCATAAATGAATTGTTGACACATTAGGTTAAATTAAATTGACTTTAAAATATATATTAATTCTAGTCTTTAAATAATGACATTTAAAATAATAATTATAATTTAAATTAACCTAAGTGCTTAAAATATAGAGTTTGTAAATCAATTATAATAATAACTAGAATTTTGTTAATAATAATTTTGCATGCCAGAAATGGCCGATAACATTGATACATTAAAACTACTTACACCCATTGTTACATGTTTTCTAGCAAAATAAAGAATTTATTTATTATTTATTTAATAAATTCGTTCTTTGAAGTCCAGGGTGTGGATATAATTGCTTCCTCTGTCTGACCTTTTTGTCTATATGGTCTTGTTATATTGTTATCTTTATGTTCATTAAGTTTCTTCTTAAAATGAACTCTAAGGTTCTGGGTGGCTTGACTCACTTGTACCCGTCGATGAAGTACAATATTATTTGTATGAAATTTTTACTTAAACAATATGAAACGTCATGGGCGTGAGCTGTCAAAAACTGTTAACAAAATGGACAATGGAAACACCCAATGAGATGATTGTCTTCTAGTTTCGAGTTCGTAGCAATATATCCAGCTTTCAT
This sequence comes from Leptidea sinapis, assembly GCF_905404315.1. Lineage (NCBI taxonomy): Eukaryota > Metazoa > Arthropoda > Insecta > Lepidoptera > Pieridae > Leptidea > Leptidea sinapis. The sequence continues at coordinate 15,510,430 of NC_066271.1, read as the reverse complement.
GACATATGACGATGTCAAATACAGCATTTGTGTCGCCGTAGAACTTATCTAACATTTGGCGACACCAGTCCATGCGAAGGTGTTTCTGGTCGTCGGTTAAAGTATGGGGAATCCATCTGGTACAAAGCTTCCTGACGCCTAAATGTTCGTGTAATATTGACTCATACCAATGCCTAGGCTTGCCCGTATCTGCTGATAGGTCATTCTCTTATCGTTCTTTATAATGCGTCGCACAGCACTGATGTTATGTTTAGTAGCCGCTGTTAAAGGACGTCCCTCACGCGGATCATCATTGAGATTGCTACGTCCACGCTTAAACTCGTTAAACCAATTGTAAATAGTGGCACGAGATGGCGCTTCATTAAGAAATGCTAATCTCAGCCTATCATAGGTTTGTTGTTGAGTAAGCCCACAACGAAAGTCATAACAAATCATTGGCCGAAAATATTCTCGCGTTAGGTTCATCTTCACTTGTAACAAGAGTTTTAGATTTACCGCCAATTCATAAAAACAAATGACAAATGAATGCAATATTCTACATTAGGTTAAATTTAAATACAAAACAAGTTTTCATTTGCAATGTTTCTAACTGGCCAGTTCTAAACATTTTCAGTGTTACCCACGTATAAGTGATATAATATTTTCCCGAAGAAGTCTCTAACGTTAGTAATTAATTGAACCTTAAGATATTTTCTTTAATTTTTCAAATTTCTCTATTTTTTTAAAATTTGTCACTTTGATTGTAATTACTTACCAGTTGTATGTACTGCTGCGAGTTATATATAATTTTATGCAATAAGTAATTTGGAGTGTTTGGACGTTATCCATACTGATACCAGCTTAAAAATGATGCTACTATTTGTATGCAACGCTGCAGAAAAGATGTACTTGTTGAATGTATTGAAATACAATCTTGAGTAAGTATAATAAAGAAATGGCAGCTACACACCGAGGTATGGGATTTAAAATAATGCTCAATTCTGTAATCAGGGTATGTTCAAAACGTTTTTTCCCTTAGTCGGTATCTACCTCTTTATCAGGACAAGGCTGGTTACGCTGCATAAGATGTTGGCCTGACAGACCTGAGTGCCCTGGTATTGTTCTCAAGATCGAGCATGGCAGAAAATAGTCTTGATGCTTTCACTGATAGATAACAAGGGGTGGGTACAGATTACGAACCTTGCATGACAATAACAGGTCATATTTGGGGAACGCTTCAGGTTGAGGGTGATTGCTGGTACATGACACATGATGTACCAGTTTCTGATGGGTATGTTGTATTGATCTTATCCGATTAGCGCAGAGACCCATTAGCCATCTCTTACAAACCCGAGATGACTCTGTACTTTTGATACCTAGGAGTTCCGGAAAAGGTTCCGGTTCCAGGAAATCCGGATTCTTCGGTATTATAAAATACATTTATTCAAAAAAATAGTACTCAGTTATCAACGTACACAAAAATTATAAAATCTCAATGCAAAATTTGATGCCTTGTTAAATAAAGTTTATTTCGTTCGTAAAATATACTCAACTCAACAAACTAAGCTAGCGAGTTATTGGACCATTCAAATCTGTTATTCGCATGAGTGAATTGATCGTCGCTGCATTTTAACATGTCCACAAGTTTTGTAGATTTCTAGAAATATTTTCCTACTTCTTCTTCTACTACTCTAGAAATATTTTTCTTCTTTAAACGGAGGTTATCAACGCCGAACAGAGTGGGGGGAAGCGATATATTTGATGTAAAACTAGGGTGATGACAAACGGGTACAAACATACTATATATCTAGGAAACACTGAAATCAACTATACAGACGATTACGTATATCTAGGGCAACTCATAAGTAAAAAAGATCCTATTCAGAAGGAAGTGGACAGAAGAATTACAAATGGCTGGAAGACATACTGGAGTCTAAGAGTAAACCTAAAAAGCAAACTTTTTAACACCTGCATACTACCTGTACTTACGTACGGGTGTCATGGTCCTTAAATCAGGTCACCTCAAACAAACTAGCAACTTGCCAGTATGCAATGGAAAGGAGTATGTTAAACATTAAAAAGTCCGACAGAGTAAAAAAATCGTCATTAGAAACAAAACAAAACTACCGATGTAATAAGCAAAATCAAAAGACTCAAATGGCGATGGGCTGGTCACCTGGTAAGAGGACACGACAAATGGAGGAAAAGGGTGACATGGTGGTACCCAGGGGAAGGAAAAAGGAAAAGAGGCCGACCACATAAAAGGTGGGACGATGACTTAAGACAAGTGGCAGGACTCACATGGAACAGAGTGGCTCAAGAAAGAAAGGAATGGAAAAGGTTGAAGGAGGCCTTTGCCGACTGGCAAACAGATCTTGGAAAGATAACCAATCAAAAAATACTAGTTTAAATTTATTCATATCTATTAAGTTTAAGATTTTAATGCTAGTCCTTTACAAAAGTTTAAAAATTCATTGTACTAAGAGATCTGAATAAAAGGCTATATTATTATTATAGATGTAAAACTAATGAGGTTGAAGAAATTTATGAAACAGAAACCATACATACATAATGAATTGTACGAAACTAAATTAAAACTAAACCAAGGGTGTGACGAGTTCTTCAATAATTTCTTCAATGTCAGGTAGGTACATTAACGTTGCAGTCAGATGGCCTTTCAAACCTACTCTTCATGCTCGCTTAAATGCCTCTGCTTGTGGCGGCGACGTGGGGCGGGTCGTACCCTTCCCTAAAATATGGTCGAGGGAGGCGATTACTGGTCCATGCGTCATGCTCGTGAACGGGTGCTACTCGTGGTGGCTGGATGATCTTGTTACCGGGAGGTCTGCTTGGTGTGTTTTTTATTATTATTATTTCCTTTAAAGTTAAAGTTATTATATATTTTATTTTATGAAATGCTCACATAATGCCTCTATTTACTTACGGTATGTGTAGATTGATGCATCTACTATACTCAATAACTCTTGTGTTTATAATTATTAATTAACTTTTTTTCTTTTTTTGACTTACTCGTATAAGCCTTTCAGTTTTTGACATTTGAGTATTGTTGTTGCGTCACTTTGCATATATTGTAATTGAAATAATTTGTAAAACAATTAAAATGTAAATCTTGATTTATAACAGTGGCAATGAGCTTCTTGCAACTTCTTTAGCTCAACCCTTTACGAAGTAGCGGTAAATTCAATAAGAAACAATATTTTTATTTTTTTTTGACATTCATAAGTGTCATTTCCGTGACCCACATGAATAAAGTGTTATTGAATTTTAATTTACTAATAACCTAAACACATGCTCAGATTTGGTACATCCCGATCATAGGACGGTCCGGTGGGCGCCTCGCACTAATTGGTCCGGTGTCGTAATCGGTGCGGTCCGGACGGTGTAATAATAATTTTGTGCGATTGACAATGCTACATACCAGTGAATATCCCAACAAATATTTTGGTGATAAGTGTAATCTTTTTTAATGGTTACGGTTTTATAAATGGTATATATGAGGTCCGATAAAATCAATAAACTCTACTGCGGTGGTTACAATAAATTATTAAAGTAACAAGAGGAGTAACAGCAATAAAGCCAAATTTATAACTTAAGACGATAACATGGAGTTAGTCGAATCGGTTATATAATTAACCTTTATAGCTTCAAGTAGTACAAAACATTAAAAGAAGTTGTGCGGTGACTTCTAACTCTTACGTATGCCTGATGCCATTGAACAGAGTTAGTTAAATGCCTCGTAACACTATTAGGGTTACTCTTACAGCTGAAGGAACAGTAAAATTCCAAATGCTTGAAGAGTAAACACTCTCCCTTATTCATAATAGTCTGCTAACTTAAAGCATTGCTAATTGTCACTCTGTCTTATTCTATTGACCTAAGTCAGAATGAGAAAAAACACTCCGTAGGGGCTGTTTTAAGTAAGCGGACCAATACCAATAAGGGGGTAAAAGTTTTAGTCAGCTATCTTTTAATACCTTATGTTTTTAAACAGAGTCAGTTAAATACTTTGTAATACTTAAGGAGTTCTTTGGAGCTCTAAGAGGTAACAAGAATGCTATTAGGGTATTTAAAGTGTTAATTAAACACCTCTTAGAGCTGAATGCTGCTAGAGTAAGATTCCTTTAAATCATTACAGGTTATATAGTGGGGTTAATCAGTCAACTTCTGGTAATAAAGGCATAAAAAGGCATTTATTTTCTTAAAATTGATTCCTCTAGAATTTTTTTTGATGTCATTTCTTATACTACTAGATAATACTGCCGCTTCGGAAACAAATGGCGCTCTGAGAGAGAAGAAGCGGCGCAAGAAACTCTCCCAGCATTCTTTTTTTTTGCGCTCTTTTCAATAAAAATATACAATATTGTACAGTCATTTCTATCGCTATAAAATAATCACAATCTAGTCCCAGGCTGTCCGATCATTTAGATATTCAGCAGTGGAGTAATAGGATTTACGACAGAGCCATTTTTTTATAAAACATTTAAATTTATTTATAGATAATGCCTGAACAGTGGCTGGGACTTTATTATAAAAGTGTATACATTTACCCTTAAAGCTATTATGTATCTTATGATAAGCTATTAATACAGTGATATTCATAATTACTTTTGATTTAGCGGCAAGCACTCCTTGCCGATTATATAACTATTAACTATCTCCTTAAGTTGGGTTTCAGAATTAAAATCACTTATATACAACATACACACATAATACCGCCAGGCTATGGCATTAAATCAAATTGAGGATTAACCGCGAATTCATCAAAAGTGGGTGTTTTCTAATAACAACGGAACCCTAAAGATATTGAGATTATTGTTGCCCGTAGGACCTTTATGCAAGCTAAACTTATTAAGTTGTTGCTTTGTCTGTTTTAAAACCATATTGTAGAACTACAAGTGGCAGAGGAGTCCTAAGTATTATTTTGTAAACACTATGTCATGGATAACAGAGTTAACAGAAACCTTTGGTGATTTGAAAATTGACGCCATTAAAATATAGATAACCTATAAAAAGTTACAGGACGAAACCTTGTTTTCAACCTTATTGCTTTACTTAACAAATAAAATTATTATTGCTTATCTTTAAAAAACCTGTAAAAACTGTCAGAAACTAATATTTTCTATAATTAAAACAAAAAAAAAACATTATGAGACTATTTATTTCTGCAGAATATCGGCAAATGTAGTTTATTTCATAGAAGTCCCAGGCCCAAGAGTGTTGTAAGAGGCGACTGAGGGCAATTACCAGTGGGAAGCTTCCTTGCACTTGATGCCGGCTAGATTATGGATACCACAACAGCGCCTTTTTTTGCCGTGAAGCAGTAATGTGTAAGCATTATTATGTTTCGGTCGCCGTAGCTAGTAAAATTACTGGGCAAATGAGACTTAACATCTTATGTCTCAAGGTGACGAGCGCAATTGCAGACCCGCTCAGATTTTTTGGGTTGTTCAAGATTCCTGAGTGGCACTGCATTGTAATGGGCAGGGCGTATTAATTATCATCAGCTGAACGTCCTGCTCATTTCGTCCCTTACTGTCATAAAAAAGTATGCAGATATTGTAATTGGATAACTGAAGTGATGCGAAAGCGCTTATAGCTATAACAAATAGGCAGCAGCACATTATTAAAGTTTCAACTTCTATAGTGATATGCAGAGAAGAGTAGCTGGAGATTATAAAGACACATTGGCATTTGCTGGGGCTTCACGCAAGCTGGTCATTCTCGAATCCAATCTAGAACATGCCCAATTAACAAACATCAAGGCCGGCAACGCATCTCTTACCCCTGATGTTGCGGATGTCTATGGGCGGTTGCCTCACCTCTCCCCATCCCGTGAGCCTCTTGCCCGTTTGCCCCCTCTTATATAAAAAATCATATATATTATATATATATGCCGCGAAAGATAAGTACCAGGAGAAGAAAACCGGGTACAGCTAGTCTCAATTATATCTTTACTTAAACCTATACTATAATTGACAGTTTTGTACTCCCAAAACAAACTCACAAACAAGTGCTCACTGTTGCGGTTGAAAAAGTGCCGTTTGCCCATTTTAAAATTACCTGCGTGCATTGAGTGCGAAAAGTTTAATTGTCGCACGCAAATTATACTTGGCACAAGCAAATTTCGAAATATCAAAACTGAATTGACATTGACAGGTTGACGCGTCTGACAGTTTAATTTAATAAGCAAAATTAATTTAAGTTACAGAAACTTAAATATGGAGTCGGGGATAATACATTAATCGTCGCATTTTTAGTACAAAATAGTATGTGCAACTCGTGCGACGTTGTCGATTACCCGACAACTTGTCGCACTTGTTGAACAATCTAATATATAAAATTCTCGTGTCATGGCGTTAAACTTTGAACTCCTCCGAAACGGCTTAACCGATTCTCATGAAATTTTGAGTGCATATTGGGTAGGTCTGAGAATCGGACAACATCAATTTTTCATCCCCCTAAATGTTAAGGGTGGTCCACACGAATTTAAATTTTTATTTTTTTGACATTTCTTATTAAATTTGTTTGATTAGGGGGCGTCCATAAATTACGTGAGGTGTTTTTTTGAATTTTCTGTATGGTGAGATGTCGTAAGATTTTATTCAACCACCTCCCCCATACCCCAATCTCACGTGTGATTTTTCAAAATGTGGGTTTCTTACGTACACGCGTTGGATTGTTATTGTAAAAAAAAAATTGCTTCGTGCTTTTATTTACGACTAGTTAACACTAGTAATCAATATTGCTAAGAGTTATGTGTTAAAAAAATTAACAATAGAATACTTTAATCGTAACTACTGTGATTAAAAAAATAATATCTACTCTAATTCAGTCCATGGAGAATCATGCAAGGTCTCAAGAGAGACTATTGGAACCAACATGTCCATATGATTAAATGGATCAAAATAGTATTATAATTATTAATAGTATTTTATTTTGTTTCAATTTGAAAATAATAACGTGATATTTGCCGAGACCCCCCCTCTCTCCAACGTAAGATTAGATGAGATTTGACTCGACCCCCTCCCTCCCTTAAACATCTCACGTAATTTATCGACGCCCCCTTATGAGTCAGCATTAAAAAATACATACAACTTCAAATTTTCACCCATCTACGATCAGCAGTTACTTTTGTATCGCGATTTTAATATCGGCAATACAACGTTTGCTGGGTCAGCTAGAATACTATAACTTCATTTAATATCATCCTATATTTACTTCAAATTAGACCAATAGTATAAGCTTGAATTTTGTAAATGAACTCATATTCTATTCTCTGTACATAAGGGATCGGCATTGAATACCTCTCTATTGTGTTATTTGGACACAGCAATAAAACGAGATTATTTCTAGGGATTCGATCATCACATCGTCCCAGTATTGAAGGATATTGTTATCTATCAACTACACAATGTATTCCAAGTTCAAACTATTGGATGTGAGTGTGTGATATTGTGAACGCAGCTTTCATTATTGGAACATCGGCAATCTATTGTTCAAGTCACCGTCCCGAGTGAAGATATTCTCGGGAGAGCCGAAATACATATGTTTAAGTAAGTATATTGTATTAAATATATCGTTGGCTATGTCTAGTTTGGGTCAATATTTTTTTTTATTCATTATTTTTTACATAAATTGTTATAGTTCCGTCCACCCGTCTGTACAACTTAACGCTTGAAGTTTCGCGCTGATCTACATCATAAGTGTTAGAAATTCTGTTATTATTCTGTGGCTTTATGCGTCATTGTCACTGTCATTTATCTTGTCACATACATATACGTAATGTACGGTTGTCGGCGTATTATTAATTACTATCGATTAGAATGGCTTCCTTGGTTAATTAAAATAAAATAAAGTTCTGTATTTCCAAATTAATATAGATATTGTTATACTAAAAAGGGTGTATTATTTTAACAATAAGACTTTCATCTACGATCGACTTACCGTTGAAACATACATTACAACCTTGAAATCACACGACCTCATTCCAGTAGATTTCATTTTTTTTTAAATAATATTATGTGGGTGTCTTTCTGCGCGAATATCTCAAATTCTTACTGTGAAATCATGTATTTATTCTAGTTTTGTAGAAAGAAAGAACATAAAGAGTTGATTATAAAACCATAAATACCTATAAAAAACCCAATTGTTTTGGTATCACTCGTTTATTCTATTAGCTAAACACATACTCACACACACACACACACACACACACATACACAAACACACAACACACGCCCTAAATTATATATAAAATAGTTATTGTGTTCATAATTTGTTGCATAACATCCATTGTTAGACCTTAAAATAAGTTGATGTTTGTTATTTGACATTTTACTTGGCACAACTGGGAAGAGACTGACCCCCATGTCACGGGTTGTCCTAGTGTGGGGGTCGAGGGTAATTTTAAGCAAAATTGTATTTTTTTTGCAACAAATAAAGATTTATAATTATTATTATTCTAAAATATAACTGTTTTTCAACTATTTGCTAAAAGAAAGGGCTGTAAAAAAATATTGAAGTAGGCGTTACGCGCGAGTGCGAGTCAACACGTCCTGAGGATGCCTCGTGTAGAGGACGAAACACGTGTAAAGACAAATATTGGCGGTATTAACACTAACGAAAACTCAAATCATTTGGATAGAAAGGTCCGTGTAAAATAAAACATAAATAAAAATCAAATAATTTGAACCCCTTTTAATTAGATTGTTACAATAGCTTTCAGATAAATTCACTGAAATCGCACTAACTATAAGTATTCTTTTGCTACACGTAAAATAATACGCCCGCTATTCTAGGGACATAAAAAAAACCTTAAAAAAAAAGTTATTTAATATATTAGTTTATATAAAGTTATTTTAACCATGTTTCCTGCTGCGTAACAGGGAATGATAGCTGATCCATTAGACAAAGACTAGGTTCGCATCCCACAAATACAATGATTTATTCGTCTTGATAGATAGTCTTGATAGTATTTATTGATAGCCAGCGACAAACAATCTAATTAATAAATTACGTAATGCATCATGCGGCGCGGGCGCGACTCAATATTAATAAGATATGCTTGCATTAGTTTAACAACTTAGTTAATACGGTTAAATAAAAAAGGTTTATTATTACGAACTTACATCTTTAATCATGCAATTGAGAGTCACCCTTTTTAATGTCCCAATTACTCACTCTATTTATGCCCAGCATTCGGTGGTCTGCCGTACCCTTAGTTGCTATAATAAACATTTCTTAGCAACAGATATATTCGTCCATAGTAAAAACTCTTTCAAAAAGGAAATCATTTTAAGTATATATAGTGCTGTTGGTTCAATAATAAAAAAATAAAAAGAAAATTTTTTGCTTTTCAGATTTTTCGGCGGTTAATTTTTTTTATCAAAAAGTATTTTTATAGAAGTATACCTGCAATTTTTTAATAAAACAGGGCCTGCACATCAAGGTAAACTAAAAATATAATATTATTTTGCGAATATTAAGAAATTGTACTTGCATGTTTGAACCTCGTGGTAATAATGCCTTTCACTCTAATACCAATTTGTTTGTTTATAGATTACAATATGTCATGGGTGTTAATTATTTTATTTTATTTTTATTTCTCTTTTATTTTTGGCTCAGGTCAGGACTGTACGGAGGATGGCCCATCAGCTCAACGTTTTCCTGTTTCAAAAAATCATTTGTCTTCCGAGCCGTATGGGAGCTCGCATTATCGTGATGTAAGATGATGCGACATTTCGGGTTATTTTTTCGGAGTTCATTTGTGCCAAACGAACCGTGATATACTCAGCGGTAACCGTTCTGCGTTCCTGAAAAGGAATTGTAGCAACATGCCCCTTTTTGGAGACAAACGTAGTGACCATTTTCTTTGACACGCTGCGGGAGCGAACCACTTTCGTTGCTTTGACCTCGTCTTCGAAGATCCAAACTGCTGACTGATGTTTTCTTTCAGGTTCGTATGAATAAATCCATGATTCGTCACCTGAGACGATATGATAAACGGCATTTGACTTCCCTCCGTTGAAGCGTTGCAGAGTATTCCGGCACCAATCTACACGAGCCGCCTTTTGCTCTTCGGACAAATTGTGTGGAACCTAGCGGGAAACTAACTTTCTTACACAAAGTTCATTATGTAATATCGACTGAATTGCATTGAATCTACTCGTATGTCACATGACGGTCATCTAATATGATAGTTCGAACAGCTATGTTTACATGCGTGACCGCTGTTCTTGGTCGACCTGCAGAAGAAAGAGTGCTGAGCGACATACTACCGCGTCGGAACTCGGCATACAAGCAGTATATTGTTGTTTGACTCAGTGCTTCACCATCATAAATCGAAACAAGTTCGCTGAGACATTTATCTTGAGACAAGCCGCGACGAAAATTGTGATAAATTATGGCACGGAAATGTTCACGAGTGAGCTCCATTTCTGCAAAGAGAATTTAAACGGTTTCAGATTCTTAAAAGTTTTTGTGTGTATATTCGAAATAGAAGTGGCAGTGGGCAGGGCACATAGCTCGGCGGACAGATGGCCGTTGGGGCAGTAAGGTCCTCGAATGGCGACCACGTACCGGAAGGCGTAGTGTTGGTAGGTTGGTAGGACAAGATGGACCGACGATCTGGTCAAGGTCACCGGAGTAGGTTTGATGAGGGCAGCGCAGGACCGCTCGTCGTGGAGATCTTTGGGGGATGCCTTTGTCCAGCAGTGGACGTCTTCCAGATGAAATGATTATGAAATAAAAATACCATATTATTAAACAATTGCAAATGGCTTACTATTTAAGGACTTTTTTCTCAAAAATTCTTAAAAAATATTACTTTTTGAGTTATTAACGAAAACCAATGTTTAGTGTGCAAATATAATATAGAGATTAAAGTACATAAGCGCACCTCGCTAGACTTTGCACACAGTATGTAAATACAAAATTATAATAGACTTAGTTAATTAAATCGAATGATCCTTCAGATATTCAAACAATATTTACATATGACTAAAGTTATGTTAGAAGATGTATTGTGTGAACCCAAATCAAATTTCATTGTCAGTCTGAGGTTAGTGATTCGATTCTCGAGTGTATTAGCTGAGGTTAACGTTTCAGAGTCCGATTTGATATCTGCACATAATAAAATCCGAAATGCCATGTCCTGTACTTTAAATATATTTTCATAGAAAAAAACATGTTTTATTTGTGCGGTTTTAAATGAGGTTTTTTGGTGATTCCCGTAATATTGTTGTGGATATCACCCCAATCAGTACACAAACAAGAAAGTTAAGTAAAAGTTGTAGAAATAATGAACAATACGCGTAGGCGTGGGCCCCGCCCGCATGTGGTTTAGCGAAGCGGAAGAGTGTTAAAACTTCAACAATCAATCAAACCTTATATTTTGAGTATTATCATTTCAACATACTTTTTATATTTAATAGTCGAAGCACTTGTGGTTGTAATCGCGACGGCCGCCATCTTGATGGTAGCTACTGAAAATCAATGTTGGGTTATACCCAAATAATATGCTGAGTAACAAACCATTTTGGGACAACACACTGCAAACGCCACCTTATTATGTTGATCTAGAATAAGTCTTACTTTAGTTTTTTCTTTGGTTCTTGATGTGTATGAGTTTTTTAATTAAATTATTTGATTTTTTTATAATATTTTGTAAATGTTTACCTATTGAATTGTTGAAGAGCAGTAATTGAAGACTGGAATACTGGGGCCGGACCTCGGTGATGTAGCTGGTAATCTCAAGTAGATTACCATAAACTCTTCTCGTCTTTATGATAGATTTTTCTTCAAAGTGCCTCTTGAAATTCTCGACCCAATGCCTTCGCCATATACAGACTATTTGGAAGGCTTGCTTTCAATGGCTGCCACCGCTGATCGCCAATTGATCAATCATGGCGAAAGCCTTTCTGTCGGTCATTGGACAACTAGATATGTCAAATATACACCAACGAAAACTCAAATCATTTGGATAGAAAGGTCCGTGTAAAATAAAACATAAATAAAAATCAAATAATTTGAACCCCTTTTAATTAGATTGTTATAATAGCTTTCAGATAAATTCACTGAAATCGCACTAACTATAAGTATTCTTTTGCTACACGTAAAATAATACGCCCGTTATTCTAGGGACATAAAAAACCTAGTTATTTAATATATTAGTTTTTATAAAGTTATTTTAATGGTTTATGGTTTAAGAATCTTTATTTCTCAAAAGAATTAAAAGTAAAAAGTAAGTAATTTACGTACTAAGCAAACGAGTATGAAAAGTAACAAAAGAAAGATTCACTACTATCTAATAGTACAACAAAATATATTAACACACTAATAATATGAGAATCGGTGAGTAGTCACAATTACAATTAGTCACAAACCACTAGAACAATAAATGAAATATGGCAGCACGAACAGAACCGGATCGCGCGTCACATAATAAGATAACTATGAAGAATATGGGTTCACATTAGACAATGACAAGTTTGGAAAAATTTTAACTTTAAAAGTATTGTGTAGTATATTGAAGTACTTACTATGGATATTTTATGTTTTTAATTATTAATAATATTATCTGTTTCAATGATTAAAAGTACTTACCCAAAAATATTAATTTTATGTTTTTAATTTGTGCTTAATTAATTCCTTTAACTTAAGAATTACATAAGTGATTTTCTTGTTATTTATTTGTATCTACTTACTTAATCTAATTTAAATGACCGAAATATTTTTAGTTATATATGACTTTAATAGCCTTTTGAAACGCAAATTATTGACGGTAAATTTTATGTCATTTGGAATATTATTATAGAGATGAGCACCTTCATACATTAAGCTATTTTTACCATAATTTGTTCTTGGTGCTCTAAGAACCAGGTTATTAGCACTCCTTAGCCATCTCTTTTGGATTTGTATCTTCTTGGTGAAAGATATTTGAGTACGTATGTCCTTATTAAGTATTTTTATTATAAGTAGTCAATTCTGGAATATAAATATTTGTTTTACGCTTAATATTTTTGTATTTTTATATATTTTGTCAGTCGCCGTTGAGAAATCTAAGCCAAATAATGTTTTTAAAAGCTTGTTTTGCCTTATTTGCAAGGTTTTTAAATTTGTTTTTGCGGCTGACCCCCAGATCTCAACCAGATACTCTAGATGTGGTTTGACTAGAGAATTGTAAATTATGTATCTTACATTTGTTGGAAGACATTTAACGCACTTGTTAGAGATCGTACCCTCTATCGTCACCCTGAGGGACTCCATACGTAATAGGTTGAGGTTTGCTTTCATTCTGGCCTATTCTAACTACTTGGTACCTATCAGAGAGGTATGACTTTACTAAGTTGAGTGCACTGCCACCAACACCGATTTCATATAATTTATTAATTAGCTTTTCATGGCTGACAGTGTCAAAAGCCTTTTTTAGATCTATAAAGACTCCAAGTGCAATTTGTTTTTGGTCAATATTGATTCTAATGTTTGTAACTAGGTCGATTGTTGCTGACAATGTATTTGACTTAGGTCTTAACCCGTACTGTTTTTCATAAAAGAAGTTTATTGACTCGAGGTAATTTTGAAGGCGATTATAAATTACCTTTTCAAAAACTTTGGAGATGACCGATAACACAGAAATTGGCCGATAGTTGTTAGGATTTAGCCTACTTCCACTTTTAAAGATTGGTGTCACTTTTGCAACCTTAAAACTATTTGGAAAAGTTCCTTGATTTAGGCATTTGTTTATGCAAAGTGTAAGTTCGTCTATAATTTGGGTTTTAACACAAATCAGTGATTTCGTACTGACACCATCCAGTCCAGAGCTAGTATTAGTGCTTAGTTTATCAATTATCTTATTTATTTCACCAATTGATGTTAGTTCTAAGTGAAGTAGGGTCTTTGGGTTAACTTGGTTACGTGTTTCTTCGTAAGGTTGAGCCTGATGGTAGATAGTGGGAACAGAACTAGCCAATTGAGATCCTATAGTAGAGAAGAATATGTTAAAATGTTCGCAGATATCTTTTTCGTTTGCTATTTCTCCAATTTTGGTCTCTAGCTTCAGTGGTTTAGAGTTTTCTTTGGATTTATTAAGAGAGTGAGAGAGTTGATTAGGTTCCACATTTTAGATGGCTTTTTTATGCAGTTTATAAACTGTTTCTTGTAGTACGAGCTCTTGGCTTGACTGATTTCTCTACTTACTTTATTACGATGATCTTTAAACGATTTTTCTATAATTTTATCATTAGGTTTCTTTCTAAAGTCCACCCAAAGTATATTTCTCTCGTTAATCAGGTTTAATATTTCTTTGTTTATACAGTCTTGCCTGGGAGGATTTAAAATTTTATATTTAGTAACTTGACATTTCTTAAGGCTGGTTAGTAACGTCTGTTCTAAAACTGCGTAGTCATGGTCAATATTTAGATTTTTATTTTCCTGTATGATTTTATATAGCTTCTTGTGGTCACTTGCAGTATATTTAGTCTTCTCAGTGGGTTTGGGTTGATATTGGTGAATTTCTAAGTATATCTGCTTATGGTCTGACATCGCAGATTCTATTATGCTTAGATTATACTTAATATCCTTTATATTGGTACACACATGATCCAGTATAGCTTTCGATGTCCCAGTTTCTCTAGTGCAAAAGATTTTGCTGATTTTGTTCAGAACGTTAAATGCATTTTCCTTCAGTAAATTTTTAAATTGATTCGTGCTGTCATCAGTTTTGAGCAGATCATAGTTAAAATCTCCAAGAATAAGGGCTCTCTTTCTCTTCTGTACCTGTGCCGAAAACAACTCAATGAAGTTTTTGTCATTTGTGCGTCCTGGTTTGTATACAACGCCTATTTCTAGAGACAGTTTTTGTATCTGTATCCACAAAAAATGGTTGTCATCTACTGTTATATCCTCTAGAAGGTCACTTTTTATACTATCATGTTTAACCATGTTTCCTGCTGCGCTACAGGAAATGATAGCCGATCCATTAGGCAAAGACTAGGTTCGCATATAACGAATTCAGAGAAAAACAGCTTGGAGCGAATGAGAATGTGTGGCGCGGCGAGTGAAAGTGAAGAAAGACCTTCTGTCTTCAGTTCTTCATTGTGTGTGAACAAAGAAAAAGAGGAAAGCTGATCTTCTAGACAATCTTTGTCTCAAACTCGGCTCTTGACGACAACCTGAAGTACAGTTCAGACAGAAAACTGTTCTGCAAGCCCCATCTTCCATAGATGTTAGGAAATCGACCTAGCTGGCTGGATGGAATTTTCTCCCACGGGTGTACCAGCGTTACTTTGACTTTTGTCACCAGCACTTGAAAATTATGGAGATCATTATGAACCGCCAGCTCTTGGTATATTTGACATATCTAGTTGACCAATGACCGACAGTAAGGCTTTCGCCATGATTGATCGATTGGCGATCAGAGGTGGCAGCCATTGAAAGCAAGGGAGAATGCCTGCCAGTTAGTCTGGATATGGCGGAGGCATTTGGTCGAGAATTTCAAGAGGCACTTTGACGAAACATCTATCATATAAGCGAGAAGAGTTTATGCAAGTAGATTACCAGCTACATCACCGAGGTCCGGCCCCAGTATTCGAGTCTTCAATTACTGCTCTTCAACAATTCAATAGGTAAACATTTACAAAATATTATAAAAAAAATCAACTAATTTAATTAAAATACTAATACACATCAAGAACCAAAGAAAAAACTAAAGTAAGACTTATTCTAGATCAACATAATAAGGTGGCTTTTGCAGTGTTTTGTCCCAAAATGGTTTGTTACTCAGCATATTATTTGGGTATAACCCAACACTGATTTTCAGTAGCTACCATCAAGATGGCGGGCGTCGCGATTACAACTACAAGTGCTTCGACTATTAAATATAAAAAGTATGTTGAAATGATAATACTCAAAACATAAGGTTTGATTGATTGTTGAAGTTTTAACACTCTTCGGCTTCGCTAAACCAAATGCGAGCGGGGGCCCACGCCTACGCGTATTGTGCGTTATTTCTACAACTTCTACTTAACTTTTTTGTTTGTGTACTGATTGGGGTGATATCCACAACAATATTACGGGAATCACCAAAAAACGTCATTTAAAACCGCTCAAATAAAACATGTTTTTTTCTATGAAAATATATTTAAAGTACAGGACATGGCATTTCGGATTTTATTATGTGCAGATATCAAATCGGACTCTGAAACGTTAACCTCAGCTAATACACTCGAGAATCGAATCACTAACCTCAGACTGACAATGAAATTTGATTTATTATTATAGTAACGGTGACAGTTGGAGTGACAGTTCTTACTTCCCAGTAAACTTGATATTAAAATTATTTAAAACAACTAAACCATTAAAAAAACTTGTAAATATTGTGAATAGTTATCGGATCTAAGTCGTGAAGTGTTATCTTTTTAAAATACTGTGTTTTTGTGAAATATAAAGTGAATAAAGAAACCAGCAGTCGATCAGCTGATTGATACAAAAAGTCAAGTACCCTCAAGGTTTGAAAGTTGAATTTCGATTAATTTAACTTCTAAAAAATTTTAAAGTGTTTATCCTGGGAACTTTATTTTGTGCAAATTCATTTTGAAATATCTTTAAAAAATACAAACGAAATATTATTACTTCGATAAATTAATAATAGTGAAGTTTGCTACGTACTGCCATCTATTGAATTCTTTGCAAACTGCTTGAAATTGGATCGAGTGCTTATTCGTTACTAATATAATATACATAATGACGAACAAATGCAACACGTGTGGCAAATTCTACGCCAGCACAGATGGCGCTAGGTGTAGTAAGTGTAATGTAACGTATCACAAACAATGCAATAAATTAAGCCCAGATGCAAAAACCAATAAGCAGTGGATGTGCAAGACGTGTAAGCCCAAGCCTTGTATACCGGTAGACGTTGACCGTGACCGAGATGAAGACGCGGACGTCTACTTGGATACAGAGCAGCGGGAATCATCCCCGCTAGTACGAGAAATTAGACTCTTACGTACCGAAATATCGAGTTTCAGAGACGATATGACTCGACTGTTCGAAACTCGAAAGTATCGAGGACCGTGTTACTAAACTAGAGGAGAATTCCCCCGCATTACGAGTGCAAGAATACATTGTACAGAATGAAGAGCTCACAAGAACGATAAACGAACTCAAGAAAAAAATAAATGATTCTGAGCAAGACAAATTATTGAACGACATCGAGATAACAGGTATACCGGAGAGTAATAATGAAAATGTTACGCATATTGTTATAACCCTGGCGCAGAAAGTTGGCTTAACTTTATCTGACTGCGATATTGTTAACGCGGCGCGGCGCGGCCCTCGGCGCCCGGCGGAGGAGGGGGGCACTGCGCGATCTCGTCCGATTGTGGTCAGCCTCACTCGCCGTCACATACGAGACGCTGCTTCGCGCTGCGAGAGTGCGGAGGGGTGCTGACACGTCCGGGACCGCAATAGCAGGCCAAACGCGACGGTTTTATATTAATGAACATGAACCTGCGACAACCGCAAGGTATTCAATCTTGCGCGTGAGCAACTAGGTCGAAGTAAAAAATGGCGTTTCGTTTGGACAAAGGGTGGACGAGTTTTTGCTAGACGAGATAGCACGTCAAAACCTTATCTTATTCGATCGGAACTAGACTTAAAAAAGGATTTTGCTTAGTTAAATTATTGGACTTTAGCGATATACTGCTTCATAAGTTGTTTTTAAAATCCTTATTGTTTAGATATATATTTAAAACAAATTTGTTGTATAGTAAGTTTGTCAAAATGTGTTTTGGAATTGTAATTAATTGGTTTTTGGTTGCTTATTTTATTTGTTTTTTCTATCGGCTTAAATATACCGATTTTTTACCATACATTTATTTTTATTTATTACCACGCATAACCGAACTGTGTAGCAATAGGACTTATTCTTATAAATGTTGTAAAATCACAAAAGTATGTTATTGTACCTGTATACATCACTGCACACACATATATATATTCATAAGGCATATCTACTACTACTATGAGCATCATTTTTTACAATTATTATTATTTAATATGTTTATTATTATACTATTATGTTATACTTATATATTATATTCTTCTAAATATTAACTATGCCTCTTAAAAATAAACTAAAAATTGGATTCCTCAACCCAGGCTCACTCGGCACTAAACATGACGAGTTTATGGAGCTATGCGGCGCCACAACGTTGATCTGATGGCTCTTAATGAACCTGGTTGCGGGCGGGGCAGGACGCTCGTGCTCCTGAACTCGCGGACTACAGGCTGAGACACACGCCGTGCCCACGCAGTGTTCGCTCGCGCGGGGGTGGCGTTGGATATTACATTAGGAAAGGGCTAACAGCGCGGGTCTTGCAGCATTCTATTACGTCTACGGTAGAACAGATGTGGCTCAAGCTCATCATGCAAGGTAAAACGGTGGTTGTAGGCACGGCATACCGACCGCCGTGGTTGGATCCGAATTTATTTTTTAGTGCTCTTACGGAAACCATAGGCTCATTTATGTGGACAGATTACCTAATCTTAATAGGAGATTTTAACATAAATGTTCTAGACCGCAAGCACCCAAACTGTAGAAAATTTGAATTATTTCTCAATACTTTCAACCTGTCACAGCACGTTTCAGAACCCACGCATTTGACTGCTCAGTCGGAGACTCTAATTGATTGTATTTCTACTAACGTTTCTGTAACAAACTTAACAATAGACTATATTGAGTCGCTCAGTAGTCATGCTTTTTTAACTTGTAGTCTGAACATAAGGAGAGATAAAATACAACCCAAGTGTATTACATACAGACCCTTAAGAAATATTGACATTGAATCATTTAACAAATCATTAGACAACATACATTGGACCAATTTATTACTTTTAAATAACGTACATGACATTGTCTCTCAACTGACCTTTTATATAAGATCATTATTTGACTTTCATGCACCTAAAAAAACCATAAAAATAAAAAATAACCGATGTCCATGGATCACTTATAATATGGAGATGATTATGAAGTGTCGCGATGAAGCTCATATCTTAGCAAAAAAATCGAAGCTTGACGTGAATGTTGAGAGATACAAACATTTAAAAAAATATGTAACACAAGCTTTAGAAAGAGAAAAACAAGCGTACTTCAGTACATACATAATCGCTAATTCACGCAAACCTAAGAAAATGTGGAAACATATAAAGGACCAGGTGAGATTAAAACCTAAACATGACACTTTACCCTCTCAACTCAACAACCCCGAAGACATAAATACCCATTTTCTTAACATTCCAGGTACTAACAAAATAACGCTTGCAACCCGAACATATTTTGAGTCACATCGTCATGGCACAGCGGTCTTTAAATTTGAACACGTGGATGAAAACATGGTTTTAACAGCAATCAAAGAAATAAAATCACAGGCTGTTGGATTGCATGAAGTGTCTCTTGATATGCTATTCCTTACCTTGTCACATACTCTGCCCATATTAACACATATTATTAACACCTCGTTTCAGTCTAGCACCTTTCCTGATCTCTGGCGCCACGCACTAGTACGACCTTTATCTAAAAAAGATAACCCTGAACTGTACACAGACCTCCGCCCAATTAGCATACTTCCTTGCGCATCCAAAATTTTTGAAAAAATTGTACACAAACAATTAATGTGTTTTTTGGAAACGAATAATATATTACCGGACCACCAATCAGGTTTCAGGAAAGAAAGAGGTACTACCACTGCTTTACTGGATGTAGTTGACAACATCTTGGATGCTCAGGAGGAAGGTAAGGCCACAATGCTAGTAGTGCTTGATTATTCCCGGGCATTTGATACTGTTGATAACTCATTATTAATTTCCAAGTTGGTGTACTACGGATTGAGCCCGGAGGCTGTACAATGGTTCACTAGCTATCTAAATAACAGAACCCTAACAGTTGCAGTCAAAGATGATACCGGCAGTTACAAACTATCTGGCTATGCTCCTATCAACAGAGGAATTCCCCAGGGATCAATTTTAGGAACCCCTGAACATGCCACAAAATTGTTAAATTCCGATCTTAATGAAATTTGCAGTTGGTCAGATCGTAACTCTTTAATTCTTAATCCTTCAAAAACAAAATTTATAATTCTTGGCACCCCTGTGTCTGTGAAAACGACTGAGCAGTATAATCCGAAGGTCACGATCAACAAAAAAAAAACAAATGTATACACTTCTACAATAAAGTCCCAGCCGCTGTTCAGGCATTATCTATAAATAAATTTAAATGTTTTATAAAAAAATGGCTCTGTCGTAAATCCTATTACTCCACTGCTGAATATCTAAATGATCGGACAGCCTGGGACTAGATTGTGATTATTTTATAGCGATAGAAATGACTGTACAATATTATATATTTTTATTGAAAAGAGCGCAAAAAAAAAGAATGCTGGCAGAGTTTCTTGCGCCGCTTCTTCTCTCTCAGAGCGCCATTTGTTTCCGAAGCGGTAGTAGTATCTAGTAGTATAAGAAATGACATCAAAAAGAATTCTAAAGGAATCAATTTTGAGAAAATAAATGCCTTTTATGCCTTTTAACAACACGGACATTGAGCGGGTCCACGAGGCGCGCAACTTAGGTTTAATAATTCGAAAACATGCGCTTCGAAAAATATATAAGCCAAGTGTTACCCAATTGTTTTTATAGACTTAAACCAGATCTGCCTCGCAGATATTAGTAGTGCCCTTCTAGTAATCTTTCAACAGCGTTCAGGGGCAGTTTTCGTTACAGCGCTACTAAGTGCTGGAATAATTTACCGCCTTTTATAGTAAGTACCTAATGTCACCTTTATTATATTATATACAGTTACGTACAGATTATACTATCATTTAATATTTATTATTATTACAATTATTTATTTATTTTATTACACTATAAATTAAGAAACACGAAAAAGAACATATAATATTTAGTCATTCCCTTTGATACCTACCTTCACAAATTAATTAAGTAAGTATTGTGTTGGTGTCTTCTGCACTGACCAACAATATACTGAGTCAGCTCCTTTTAGCAGGGAATCACGCTCACACTGTTATTTTTATTACTTTATTTTTAATCTTTATAATAGTGTTACGGAATTTAGTTTAGTATTTTAAGATTTTCATTAATATTGTAAATTGTTGTTTTTGTGTGAGTGTTTTTTGTATGCTAATAAAGTACAACACATCTCCTAACATTACTTTAGTCATATGTAAATATTGTTTGAATATCTGAAGGATCCTTCGATTTAATTACCTGAGTCTATTATAATTTTGTATTTACATACTGTGTGCAAAGTCTAGCGAGGTGCGCTTATGTACTTTAATCTCTAGATTATATTTGCACACTAAACTGTTAATACAAGATAGTTTTTGGTTTTCGTTAATAACTCAAAAAGTAATATTTTTTAAGAATTATTGAGAAAAAAGTCTTAAAATAGTAAGCCATTGGCAATTGTTTAATAATATGGTATTTTTATTTCATAATCATTTCAGCTGGAAGACGTCCACTGCTGGACAAAGGCATCCCCCAAAGATCTCCACGACGAGCGGTCCTGCGCTGCCCTCATCCAACCTACTCCGGTGATCTTGATCAGATCGTCGGTCCATCTTGTGGGGGGCCTACCAACACTACGCCTTACGGTACATGGTCGCCATTCGAGGACCTTACTGCCCCAACGGCCATCTGTCCACCGAGCTATGTGCCCTGCCCACTACCACTTCTATTTCGAATATACACACAATAACTTTTAAGAATCTGAAACCGTTTAAATTCTCTTTGCAGAAATGGAGCTCACTCGTGAACATTTCCGTGCCATAATTTATCACAATTTTCGTCGCGGCTTGTCTCAAGATAAATGTCTCAGTGAACTTGTTTCGATTTATGATGGTGAAGCACCGAGTCAAACGACTATATACTGCTGGAATGCCGAGTTCCGACGCGGTAGTATGTCGCTCAGCACTCTTTCTTCTGCAGGTCGACCAAGAACAGCGGTCACGCATGTAAACATCGCAGCTGTTCGAACTATCATATTAGATGACCGTCATGTGACATACGAGTAGATTCAGGCTGTTATCGGAATCGGAATGAATGCAATTCAGTCGATATTACATAACGAGCTGTGTGTAAGAAAGTTAGTTTCCCGCTGGGTTCCACACAATTTATCCGAAGAGCAAAAGGCGGCTCGTGTAGATTGGTGCCGGAATACTCTGCAACGCTTCAACGGAGGGAAGTCAAATGCCGTTTATCATATCATCTCAGGTGACGAATCATGGATTTATTCATACGAACCCGAAAGAAAACATCAGTCAGCAGTTTGGGTCTTCGAAGACGAGGTCAAAGCAACGAAAGTGGTTCGCTCCCGCAGCGTGTCAAAGAAAATGGTCACTACGTTTGTCTCCAAAAAGGGGCATGTTGCTACAATTCCTTTTCAGAAACGCAGAACGGTTACTGCTGAGTGGTATATCACGGTTTTTTTTGCCACAAATGATAGCTTAACTCCAAAAAAATAACCCGAAACGTCGCATCATCTTACATCACGATAATGGGAGCTCCCATACGGCTCGGAAGAAGAATGATTTACCACGAGGTTCATACATGCCAATACAATTTCTTAATATTCGCAACATAATATTATATTTTTAGTTTACCTTGATGTGCACAGGCCGTGTTTTACTAATAAATTGCAGGTATACTTCTATAAAAATACTTTTTGATAAAAAAAAGTAACCTCCGAAAAATCTGAAAAGCAAAATTCTTGAGAAATCCCAAAAATTCTGACCAGCACTACAACTGCGCTCATCACCTTGAAACATAAGATGTTAAGTCTCATTTGCCCAGTAATTTCACTAGCTACGGCGCCCTTCAGACTGAAACACAGTAATGCTTACACATTACTGCTTCACGGCATAAATAGGCGCCGTTGTGGTACCCATAATCTAGCCGGCATCCGGTGCAAAAGAGCCTCCTACTGGTAGTGATGAATACGGTATTTTATATTTTATATTTATACAGTTTATATTTTACTATATTTTATGAAATAATTTATATTATTTAAACACGACTCATATTTTTGATAAAGCACCTGACAAACTAATTTGTTATGTATTTAACAGTCATTGTAAAATACTCTATTTGATTGCAAAGAGTGGCCGTTGAGTTTCTTATATGTTCTTCTCACGAGCTCAACTTTTTAAGAAGATATGGTAAATTCAGTAATTTAAAAGAAATATTTGTACTGACGATTCTAAATTGCTTAGTTTAAGCCTATTTGATAAAAGTTTACTTGTCTTTGGATACTTGTTTTGCTACCCTTAGGGTAGGGTACCCTAAAAGTAACTAGTAGTAGCAAAAGTACCATGGTTGGCAAGGCGAATACTCTATACACCAACTTCGGTATATTCCTTTATAATAAAAAAAAGGATTATCAAAATTTTATTACTCTTTAAAAAGAATATACGCGTCGACTTGAGAAACTCCTCCGTTTTGTACGTCGGTTAAAGCTGAACTAAATAAAATCACAATTAATACTGCGCTCTGAAACGTTGTATGAAGTAATCCTGTCGTACAAACACTTAAGTCCCAGCTTTCATTTCATTCTCGCTGAAATAAATTAAAACTATTGATGAAAATGAACCTCTGCAGCGCTTGTATTGTTTACAGAGACCCGCCCTCGCTTCAGTTGTGTATTAACTAGTATAGGATCCGAATTGATAACTACCGTCACCGATCAGTTTGAATTTTTATTTTATTTATATGGAACAGGAGGATAAACGAGCGTACGGGTCACCGATCACCGCTCTCCATATTCTCCTGCAACACCAGAGGAATCACAGGAGAGTTGTCGGCCTTTAAGAATTTTTAATTACTTTACCACACTCGCCAGAACCGGCTTGGAATAGCGGCTTACGCAGGTGCGTAACATTATGACACTAGCTAATATGAAACATAGGTATGTTTCACAGTCGTGTCAAGGATTGGACCATATGACGGTGATCCTTAAAGACATCTAACTTCCGGGGACTTCCTCTCCGAGTATTCTTGCTCGGGCCAGCCGTCGTATTCTGTTGAGAGCACAGAACCGCGCACTTTCGAGGACAAAGGAGGTAACAACACTACGGCACCCCGCTCCACGCTTAATGTTGAAATTTGTGTTAAATTGTATTTTCAACATATCTCATAAATAAAATTTTATGAACGATGCGATTTTTTTTTCAAATTTTATTTGTGTATTAATTAGAAGTGATGATGAAGCCGTAGAAGTGAGGGCTATCACTTTAAAAACAACAAATTGTTAACATATCTCATCTTAAATTATTGAACAAATCATCCTTATCATCTAATGCTTACCATTTTGTTGCCTAAAAATAGTATGGTAATGATCATAGATTATTATCACCGCAAATTATGCATTTGTTACCTTATTTTATCATTATTGCGACAAAGATTTTGGATCATGCCCGGCGTTATATTTGGTGAAAACGCTTTCCAGCCTGCAATAAGTGCTTCAGAACTAATGCCTTAAGTAGGTACAGATATGCTCGGAAAGAAAGGCATCCTTTGAGAATACTAGAGCAGTTCATTTAGAACTGGCACTTGAACTGAGTACGGAGTAATTTTTATGTGCGTTAAGCGTTTCATTTCACGACGCGGTGTGTTTCTTAATTTATTTTCGGAGAAGACTTTTTTTTTTTAATATTTACTATCTTGCACTCTGCCTAATCACTTCGCATTTAGCTAGAGGTTACACAGTTCAATTAGTCTTGGAATGGTCTTAGTCCAGTGACCAATCCATTGAATATCTTATACAATATTGAGGTCTTCAAGCGCTTTTCTCTTTAGTCTCTTGAAAGAACTTCTACTCGATTCGATTGCAGGCGAGTGCGTTTGGGTGGCCTTGAATACGTTTTGCGTAAGACTTGAGTTTCGGAGAAGACTTGAAGAAGAAGTGGTCCCGAATCGAGAGAGAGCATCGAGTAGTGAGACTGCAATACGGATGGAGAAGAATGCTGAAGAATTTTGTTCACAGATCTCGATTCTCACTTTACACTTCTGGTGGAAGGCGAAATGTCTAAAGGCGACCTGTTGAGCGAATCTTCAGTCCTGCTTCTCAGAAACATTGTACTGTGGAGGCATTGTGCATGTATGGGCATATCTTCAGAAGGTCACGCAGAATTAGTAGCCAAAGAAAATGGTACTCCGACTGGGGAAAGATATGCCCAAGAGATTCTCAATGAGTATCCAGGTCTGTATTTAGCAAATATGCGTGATGGATCGATTCTGTTTCATGACACACGGCTCAGGTCGGGCAAGAGTAAATTGAGGAGGTTTGTATCAGCATGATGGCTTGGCTTTCAAGAAGTCTTTATCTCCACCCGATAGAGCACGGCTGAAATAAGCTAGAAAGTCTAGTCAGAAGCCGCAGATAACCATCTACCATCCTCAGGACACTAAATTAGGCCCTGATTAAGAATGGGAGAATACTTTTATATAGAGTAGTATACCAAAATAACTTGAAGTATATTCAGAGCCCGAGGAGGCAATAATATTTATTAATTTTTTTTAGGAAATTAAGGGACGAGCCGAGCAGGACGTTCAGCTAATGGTGCTTTATACGCCCTGCCCATTACAATGCAGTGCCGCTCAGAATTCTTGCTACAATTGCGCTCGTCACCATAAGACATAAGATGTTGTCTCATTTGCCGAGTAATTTCACTAGCTACGACGCCCTTCACACCGAAACACAATAATGTGTTCACATTACTGTTTCACGGCAGAAATAGGCGCCGTTGTGGTACCCATAATCTAGCTGGTATCCTATGCAAAGGAGCCTCCCACTGGTTAATGATGATCTTGAATAATAATAATAGTTATCCCAAGAGTTGGCGGTTGATGATCGACTCCATTACTTTGGAGAAAATGGAGGTAATGGCAATGGGGCGGTAGTTGGATGGATCTGAGCGTACACCTTTCTTGGGGATCGGGTGCACTAAAGCTGCCTTCCATAATTTCGGGACTACGCCTGATGAGTAGGAGAGCCGGAAAAGACGGGTAAGGACCGGTGCCAGTTCCGGAGCACATGTCCGCAGCACTATCGGGGGAATGCCATCGGGCCCGCTCGATTTGTGAATGTTCAAGGTGAGAAGCGCCTTAAGCACGGCGCCATGCTGGATTTTTACCTCCGGCATGTATGACTCGCACTGCGGAATATGCGGTGGTGGTGCACCTTGGTCATCCAGAGTCGAGTTGGACGCGAAGAGGGAGCCCAGGAGATCAGCTTTCTCTGATCTATGATACGTTGGATCCATAGCAATCTAAATAAGAAGGTTATATATGTATATTATGTTATAAGGGTTGAACTGACGGGGCGTCCCTATTTACGTACTATTAAGTATCCATCCCTACTCTTTGCAACTATTTCCGTTTGGACAGCTCCGGATATTGAGGGACCAGCATAATAATATAGTCCCTTTCAAACAAAATCGGGCACTTCTGATTTATTCATGTACTTTTAGTAGTAACAGTTGTTAAAAGGGATTTGATACAGTAAAATAAAATAAATATTATTTACACTGATGTAAAAACACATTTTTTATGGTAAATAAGTCGATGTAAATTGAAACAAAATTGTAAGTATAGGCATTTAGTAAGTATTGCATAATATGTAGATGAACATTGTTTTGTTATTCGGTAGATTTCTCGTGACAGGCATCGTTATCTCAGGACAGGCTCGCTTAAATGCCTCTGCTTGTGGCGGCGACATGGGTCGGGTCGTTCCCTTCCCTAAAATATGGTCGAGGGAGGCGATGGCTGGTCCATGCGTCATGCTCGTGAACGGGCGCTCCTCGTGGTGGCTGGATGATTTTGTTACCGGGAGGTCTGCTGGATGTGTTTTTTTTATTATTTTTTCTTTTATTTAGTTATCTTAAAGTTAAAGTTACATTATAAATATATATTATATTTTATGAAATGCTCACATAATGCCTTTATTTATTTACGGTATGTGTGGATCGATGCATTTTCTATAACTTAATAACTCTTGTGTTTATAATTATTAATTAACTTTTTTCTTTTTTGACTTACTCGTGTATGCGTTTCAGTTTTTAACTTTTGAGTATTTTTGTTGCGTCACTTTGCATATATTGCAATTGAAATGATTTGTAAAACAATCAAAATGAAAATCTTGATTTATAACAGTGGCAATGAGTTTCTTGATACTTCTTCTCATTAGCTCAACCCTTTACGAAGTAGCGGTAAATTCAATAAGAAAAAATATTTTTATTTTTTTACATTCATAAGTGTCATTTACGTGACATACGTGAACAAAGTGATTTTGAATTTGAATTTGATCTTAATTTGTTTTATTTAGATTTTTAGGAAATAACTCATTGTTCAACTCTAGTTAAATTTACTCTATGTGATCATAGATGGCGCTGTATTTTATTGTAAATTAAATGAAACACGCTATCAAGGGTTAATCTAATATTACCGACTATGATTATTTTTAATGGGTCTGTATATCCCAGCGGAAACTCCATAGGGAGTGCCGCTTGCGCCTCTCTCTCCCCATGAGAAGGTCGCCTTCGATGTAGGCTTAGAGGCCAACTGCAGTTGGTGTTTAGTGGGTAGGCACCTAGGTTTCACGTGAGTCCCACATAACCAACGCAAACTTAGGCTGCGTTGGTATGCATGAGCATTCACCACCTCCCTCCCGTCGTTATCCCGGAGGGTAGACCATTCCCTTGCTTGGGCGCAAAAAAAAAAAAAAATGGGTCTGTATTCAAATTAATCCTATACCTTGATATACTGTATACTTCAAGTATTAGTAACTCCAATAGAATAAATACAAGTGACCAGTGCCAGTGATTGTGTAACATTGAACTTTCCCATATCGTTCACTCATTTTGCCAAATAGTGGAGATATCATTTCACAATTGTCTCTGATTTACTAAAAACACAAACAATAAAATAAAAATTAATTAATGTGACCTCCACCAGCTGAAATAACTTCTTTTTTTTTCAATTCATTTATTGCAGTAGCCTTTACAAATTTCATGAGTACAGTCTGCCAAACTACGTAAGTAGTTTGTCGGCAGCAGCTCTCGTTCAAAGATAATACTAACAATAATAAATATAATACTAGCTATACTACTTACAATAATACTCAATTTACAATATTAACCTAAAACTACTACTAAACCTTATGTACAGCATTAAACTTATTTCGTATTTGTAAATTAACACGGCATAGTAAAGTTAAAATTATAAATTAAATATTAAATAAACTAATACTAAATTCATTTCATGGGCACAGTGAGAGATAATGTTTTGTGAGAATTTGTTTAAGGTGATTTTTAGAGGACTATTTACTGCAATTCTTCGTGCTCTGGACGAGGTTTTAATGAGTTGTTTTGGAATACCCATTCAGCCGTTATAGCAACTTTAAACTCTCGGATGTGGATACTGTGGGGCTTTGAGTACATGTCTAACAAGTCTTTTTAGAGAGTCACATAGATTGTGAAATCGATTGAGATCAGGACTTCGTGTTGGCCAATCTAATCGACAGATCCCGACTTCAATTAAGTAAGCGGCTAGGTAGTCCGCTCGTTGTGCTTCAGCATCGTCCATAAACACAGCAGCACTTCCTGTAATAGCTTCCTGTAAAGCTGGTTGTACGTGAAGAATGAGGAATAGTTTCGTGATGTAGCGTTGGGCATTTAGAGAGCCATTTTCAATAAAAAACCAACTCCGATCTTCAGATGCTATGCCAGCCCAAAATATGACAGAGTTGAAGTTTATATTAAAAAAAACACAGATGACTCTGAACAAAAAAATACTTGTTTACACCTGGCAACCCTAACGTTGCGACTGACTGAGAGCTGGCAACCACTTTTTTTTTCAATTCCTTACATAATTTTCTTTCAAATTACGTATTATTGATTCAAAAACATAGACGGGTATTTTTTAACTGGCAACAATAGTTTAGTGTAAATATAAAACTTCAATTGTATATTTAAATTAAAAAAAAACAGTCGTCTGTAAAATATCAACAAAATTTACCTGGTTACACTGGCAACCCTTATTTTGGTGCTGATTGAGACCTGGAAACCATATTTTTTTCAATTCTGTACATAATTTCCTTTAAAATTAAAATTAAAAGAGAACAGTATAGTTGCACTTTACATCAGAAAATTAATTATAAGTAGGTACTAAAATTAATTATTGCATGTAATTGCGGCAAATTTATTATAGGTAATCTATCGCTAATACTTTTCATTCTTCCTAAACGATCATTTAAAATAAGTTTTATTAAAAAAAACACGTCTCTGCAGAATCGAACGGTGGGATCTTAGACTATAAACACAAACGCTCGAATCGAATAGAATATTTTAAAATAACTTTGAAAATTTCAAATTTGGAACATTTTATTTAACGTGCCAGTACTTTTTAATAAGTAGACAATTGATTCTAATTAATTGAATGCATATAAAACCTCTTCTGTTAAAGCTTCCATTTTCATATCAGCTGGAGGACGTCCACTGCTGGACAAAGATCTCCACCATGATCGGTCCTTCGCTTCCCTCATCCATCGTATTGTGGCGATCTTGACCAGATCATCGGCTTATTTTGTGGGGGGCCAATACTGCGTCTTCCAGTTCGTGGTCGCCATTTGAGGACTTTACTGCTCCAATGGGCATCTGACCGTCGAACTATGTGCCCTGCCATGAAACTGTCAAGTGGCAGTCACTTCTGTTTTGCAATAATTTGGGCTATGTCAGTAACTTTGGTTCTCCTACGGATCTCCTCATTGAAATTCTTGTATAATATAATAGCGCAAAGTAGGGATTAATTCATATTATGGAATCTGGTTTACACTATTTGTTTTTTTCTACCTAAAAAGAACATGTCGCGAGTTATGTTCGGACGATCATAAAAGGTCTTTTTAAAAATTATTAGTTATTACACAAATAACTAATTACAATAATATTTAAATATGTGTTACTTATAATAAGACTGGAGCGAAAGTGTACAATAAAAATATTAAATTAGAGACAATCGAAGTTCAGCGTCAGCGTCTATTCACTTGTTCAATCTGCAACTGAGCTCTTTCACACCGATGGGGCCCCGGTAACGCGCGGTACATCTGAAATTTATAGGTAGGAATAGTACATTATTGCAAAGGCCGGGAAATAGGCATTTACAGGTCGAGTATGAGTATGAGAGGCGAGGACTTCGCTAAATACGAGACTGGCAATTGCCATTTCCCGTCGAGGCATATATAGTGCTTTTCTCAAAAGAATGTAGGTATATTAAACACACTTTCTATATAATACATTAAATTATATTTATTTTTGTCGCTACATGTATCTGGGGCACGGACGATTAAAAAATAAGGACTCCGTGTCACCTTACATAACAGTGAGACACCAAAACAAGCCGGTAAACATGTAAATACATAGAGCCCCACACATACACTTACACTAATACAAGCAGATCGGCCGCCATTATGAGATTTGCCATCGTCTGTGACAGACGAGTTTGCGCCGCAATAAAATATTTTAAAAATGCCGTTGTGCGTTGTGTAAAAGTGTAAAAACAATAATATAAAAGTATTTGTGGATATATGATTATCTAAGGGAGAAAAAATTGTGTAACTGGTATACCCCGTAACCGCACACACACTAGTATAAAGATGCTTCACTTGCTAATATCACGGCGCGGAGTCCTTCTTTTTTTACAAGTCCGTGATCTGGGGCTATAATTTTCATTGCCGATTTGGCTTCTGATCTTAAATCTGGTGGAGAACAATCAATCTCCATTTCACTCTCTGAACCGTTGGAACTCATTTTATTTATTATTAAATTTATATTTATTAAGTAGGTATGTAAATAACAAATCAAGACGAATTTTCAGCTTTGCCGCCAATTTTTTTACTATCATCTGTGCCGACAGGCAAACGCAAAGAGACTATGGTATGCCAAGAATGACAAACGAGATCCGATCAAAGAGTATTTAATAACCCCAGTACGCCGTAATGTTGCAAACCCAAGAAACGCTCCTGCAATGGATTTGATTTTCTTTGTTCGAAAAAGCGATACTTCGCATGTTCTTTTTTTAGAAAATAATGACAAATTTTCATGCATGTTTGAGAAAAATTTATATATTGGATATAGCACCGAGTACTAATTTGCGTCGAATACCGACTGTTTGCTTGTACTGGTAAACTGGTAAGGTAACACTATATTATAAGTACCTAAGGTGATCACTGTTTCTTGACCCTTATAAATAAATAAAAAAAAAACACGATAAAAAATTAGGAATTTTATAAATGTTTTTCCTAAAATTTTATATGCAAGTATATTTCTATACTTACTAATATTATAAAGGGGAAATATTTGTATATATGTACATGACGTGTGAACGCATCTTTTATTTGCGTTCACTGTATATTATGTACTTTTGTTTCTAATAAATAAACTCAAAACATACTTACAGCAGTAGTGGTAATTGTGCATTGTCACACGAAAACAGCTAATCAATGATCAAAATGACTTTGCTAAAGAAACTAACCTATTGTATTAATTTAATGTGCTGTTAAAACTTTTGACGATGAAGTTAAATTGTTTGCAGAGAGTTAGGTATGAAGCGAGACAACAACCAGTAATCCGTAAACTGATATAGAACATGATTGAAGACTGAAGCGACAATTAATCTTAATCCTTGGAAGTCTGTTGTTGGCAGCGAGTATTAGGTAACAGTTCATGTTGCGTAATTATTATTGTTTTGATATTTGATATACAACTGCGCTCGTCATATACACTATGTTAAAAAACCCTGTACAATAATTAACACGGATATGAAGTTGAATGCGGAGATACAAAAAAAAATGCTACAATAACAAAAACATTTCATATTAAATGTTTTAAAAAATCTTGAGAACCCCCGACTTATTTTTTCTATCAGTAAACTAAAGTCATCGTCCTGGCCTCGATCCAATGTCGTATCTTTAGCGTAGCTTTAGCGGTGCGGTGACTAGACCAATAAGGCGGGCAAAGTTTATTATTAATACAAAACTTTCGATTTTACAACCGTCCGCCCGACACCCGCACGCCTTTAGCAGGGTACGTGAATGAAATGGGTGTGTGGGCGGGGAAAAATTAAAATGGCTGCAGGCAGAGGTGTCCAAACTTTTATAATTATGCGTAGTACAGTGTAGTGCTTATTTCCTGAAAAATCAATAATTATTTGTTCTCACTACTTGATGCCAATATGGCGTATATTAGACAGTTTTTTTTAACACACTGTATAGAAATAAAATAATAACTTCCAGTAATATCACAAGCTACCGTGCTGAGAAACGAAACACAAATAGTACTTGCACATTAGTGCTTGGTTCCTATTCATTTATAAACGTCCCGATGACTCTCACAGAGCCTCTGGTTCGATACCCCCCGCCACTTACCAATGTGTTTTCGGTTTTAGCATTCATATGCGGGTTTATTCGATGCTATTATAAGGTAGGTGACGCTTTTGTAATTCTACTGGTGTTACAAGAGAGATGTGATGATCACATACCGTCAAATTCAAATAAGGGATGTTCAGCGGATATATGCTTGTTTGTCCTCATCTTCCATGAGAAAGCCAGCATTCTGTGAGGAGTTTATCACTGATAGCTCTGTCAGTATCACTTCCTGAAATGTTGTAATTACCCCGCGACCTCCTGTAAATATGTGTCTACGTGGCATCATTGTTGTGGGAATTCATTTATTTTGTAATTTAAAAGACGCCTAAGTTACAGTTGAAATCCTGTAATATGAGCTATCTACCAGTAAAATAGGGACTTTAAGCAATTTATTTTAATTTGGCTTAAAAAGTCAATATTATACGAAATACAACATTCCTCACCGAGCGAGTCACCCTTATTTTGCTCGAACTGGATTTACCTGAAGGTTTGATTGTTCATAGCCGACGTGACGGCTCAATCTCATCATTACCTTCAAAATAA
Source organism: Leptidea sinapis (assembly GCF_905404315.1). NCBI lineage: Eukaryota > Metazoa > Arthropoda > Insecta > Lepidoptera > Pieridae > Leptidea > Leptidea sinapis. The sequence continues at coordinate 15,477,399 of NC_066271.1, read as the reverse complement.
TGTGCTCAGCCAGTCTTAAAAACTCTGATGAAGAACGTTTTGTATTAATAATAACAAGGCCTCATGCCCGGGTGTGATAGTAATTGTAAAATGATTCCGCTCTCTGAATTGTCACTGTATATCTTGACGAGTTCCAATGACAAAACAAGCGTAAATTTTAATACAATTGAATCTTTTGCAATACAACTTCAGAAATGCAGCAATAATAATAATATCTTATAAAAATAACCCAATTTACCAATCATAAGAATGTGTCGCTCATATAATGAAATAGTCAAATTAGACATAGATGTCTTCGATTCCAGGCGTTATTTTGTAATAAACTAAGTAAAAAAGTTAAGTAGATTAGGAATTTTGTAGTTTAATTTTAAAATCTTATTCAAGCTGTGCGACCCTATAGGGGATTGCAATAATATTTAAATGTAATTTAATTAAGACTTTATGTTAGAAATTATTGTAATCTGTTTGGATGGCTTAAATAAAGAAATAAAACATCTTAATGTTATGGAAATATGTAATTGATAAGATATTAAATTTGTAACCAAAATTTATGAACGATACGGGCCTCGAACTGGGACCTCTCGGGTTCCGTGCGAGCTATCTTCCAACTGAGCCAACCGTTCCAGTGACGTATGATTCGTTAATCGTTGTCGCGTTGTTGTAATCGGGTACATCTAGTTGTCGCGGTTTGAGTCCAATGAGATTTTGGTTACAAATTAAATTACTCCCAGATGTGAGGCATTTCACTTTACAAATAATAATTTTTTTTGATAAGACATTTTAATCTTATTTATATTATTAGGTATCGCTTAAATTTTTACAAAACGTAATGCTTTGTTTATAGTAATTATTCATTCATTCATTATGACTTCCAATTGTTGGTGTGTAAACTACAAAAGATTGACGAGATAATATCATCATCCAAACGAATGTTGTAATGAAATTCAGAACAACATTATATTATCATCCGTTTTTAACCGACTTCAAAAAGGAGGAGGTTATCAATTCGATTCGAATATGTAAAATGTTTTAATTATCATATGAATAAAATAGAAACGCTTGTGCTTATATTTATATCCGTAAACAATATTTGAATCCGATTAAAAGTCAAAGCTATTTATTATCTCAAAATTGAAACGGAATGTAACCCATATCACAAAATAAATAGTCTATTAAGGACAAACACACACTTCAAAGTATAGTGAAACATTATTCGTGCTCAGGTTATCAAAACTTCAAAAAAGGCCTCTTTTATTTTTAAATGTATGCAGTTTTTTCATTTAAGTAATATTGGACGAAATGTCAGTTACTAAAATTATTTTATCTTCACCTATGCTTTAAATCCTCTATTAATAGTTATTTATGCAACTGTTGTGTAATAAGGGGTATTAAAATAGGAATGTGGGTTTATCAAACGAGGCGAAGCCGAGTGTGATAATAGTATCACATGAGTGTTTTAATACCTAATTATCAATAGTTGCATACAATACTTTATCTACACCTAGCATATAAATCCTCTAAAAGATTCTGAAACAGTTAGTTTACTGCTAACATTAAAACAGCCATTACTGATTATCTCTACATATAAATAAAATTAGAATGTCTGTTTGTAATATTGAAAGAACCGTCTTTTACTACATGTATATGAATATATATACGGTACATATACCAAAATAACATTTAAAAAAAATTTTGTCTGTCTGTCTGTGTGTCTCTTTGTTCCGTCTAATGTCTGAAATGACCGATTTTGACGAGACATTTATTGGAAGGTAGCTTATGTAATAAGGAGTAACTTAGGCTACGTTTATTTTAGAAAAATTCTTTTATTTTAGATAAATAAAGTAATGTTGCTATGTCAAAGAAACAGTCTAACTCTAAAAATAATTTATATGGCAAAACAACGTTTGCCGGGTAAGCTAGTATACAAAAAAACTAAGTATTCATGAAATAATTATTTATTTTAGTAGTAATTTACATTTTGTATAGTACAATTATTAAAATTCACTTGAATATTGTGTCCTTTGCAGCGTTTAAACTATCTGGTGGTGAGCTGTCAAAACTTGACGGGGATTCGAATAACCTACTTTTGTTTTACGGCGCACGACGTTCTGGTAGCTAATGTGGAACGCGCGTAAACGAAAATGTTCTCAAACAACAACAAGAATTTGTCATCGTTTTATAAATGCAATATATTCGCAGGTTAAAAATGTCATTACTACAGTATCTGAGGTTGGAGTCTGTTCTTGACGTCATCAGACAGGATCACTCATGTCTGTCAAAGTACACACGCCTTATATATGGCCAATCATACCACTGAGCAATTAATATATTTTTAAACTATCACATATTTTTTTTTATTTATAAAATAAATGCTTTTCGCACACAGTATATATACAAGCTTGTAATAAAATCTGTTTAGCTGTTCTATTTGTGTCAGGCTGGATTGGATTGTGTGACATTAAAAAGCTTATATTTAAAAAAGAAACCATTAAGTTATTTGTAAATTCGAGACATTTTTAAATTGTGATGTTTATGGACCTAATTCAGTGGAATAAGTATGTTTAGTTACTGTTACGGATAAAATAAAAGCTACTTTTGTATAAGTTGAGCCAGATCGGCATACCAGAAGTAACGACATAGTGAACGAAGTGGAAAATGCACACTGCAGTTGAAACAACCATTTGAAAAAAGCTAGGCATAAAAAGAAGATCGATATATGGGTGTACTTATTTACCATTCTTTCTCGCATAAGTTACTTCATTTGAAACAATTTGGCTTTACTAGGGGACGGTCAACAACGGATGCAGGTGTTGAGCTAATCAAGAATATTTTTGATGCCTGGGAGGAATCGCAGAATGCACTTGGCATCTTCTGTGATTTATCTAAGGCTTTTGATTGTGTTCAGCATTCAACGCTGGTCAGGAAGCTATACCACTATGGCATAAAAGGAACTGCGCTCGATATTCTGACTTCATATCTAAACAATAGAATTCAGAGGGTCGACGTGAATGGCAAGAGATCTCCTGGGACTCTTCTCAGTATGGGGGTACCACAAGGATCTATTCTTGGACCGTTCCTCTTCCTTATCTATATAAATGATCTTCCTAATCTTATAGAGAAAAAACATAAGGTAGTATTGTTTGCGGACGACACTTTACTGATTGTCAAAGTGAAACGAAACCAAGCTATGTATCACGAAGTGAACGATATTTTATCTGACATCGTGTACTGGTTTAGCGCTAATAACCTATTGTTAAATAGCAAGAAAACTAAATACATTAAATTTATCGTACCAAATGTCAAAAATGTAAATGCAAATGTTTTGTTAAGCGGAGAGGTGATAGAACCGGTGGAATCTGCTATATTTCTTGGCATAACTCTAGATTCCAAATTACAATGGGGCCCCCATATTGAAGGATTGGCGAACAGACTTAGTTCTGCAGCATACGCTGTTAAAAAGATTAGACAATTAACTGACATAGATACGGCGCGACTAGTATACTTTAGTTATTTCCATAGTATTATGTCCTATGGTATATTGCTATGGGGCAACGCTGCCGATATTAATACAATATTTGTGCTGCAGAAGAGGGCTATTCGCTCTATTTATAACCTAGGTCCTAAAGAATCATTGAGAGCAAAATTTAAAGAAATTAACATCTTGACTGTTGCTTCTCAATATATTCTTGATAATGTAATGTATGTTGATAGGCACATAAGTGAATTTGCCAGAAACTGTCATAACCATAATGTTAACACCAGGAACAAACATAAACTTATGATGCCTACTACTCGGCTAAGTCGAGTTAGTAAGTCTTTTGTGGGGCGATGTATATGCTTTTACAACAAGATCCCAGAAAATGTTCAAAACAAAAGTATAACGTTATTCAAAAGAATTGTTAAAAAACGTTTGTGTGGTAAAGGTTACTATAACATAAATGACTTTCTTAATGATACCACAGATTGGGAATGGAGTGACCGCCCTTAGGCTATTAAATAATAAGTTTAATTGTACAATATTACTTTGTAAACATATTTATTCGATGAAAAAATAAACCCCGCTGAGTTTGTTGCGCCCATTCTTCTCAGGTCTGAGGCATTCATTTTGGAATAGGTGGTAGTTTTTGACTTTCAATAAGTGATGTCACATCCTATTTTGAATAAAAATATTTGAATTTGAATTTGAAATTTGAATGGGACTACATATAGCTTACCAGCGATAGAAGCTTGTATGGAAATTGCAATTCACGCGTCCCAATATAAGGCGATAAGATCATTCTTATCGCCATACAGTGGGTGCGTGAATCACCCATTATAACCGAAAGTCATCTTGGGACAGTTTCAGATTATTGACAGCTAAATACTGACAGTAGAAAATAGTAATTTATCTCTATCTGTAGATAGTATATAAGGAACGGCCGTTAATATTTCTTTAGGAGGTGTCAGATGAACATCAAGAGAGGGTTACCAAAAGAACCACTTGATGAGAATTTTTTTGATATGAAATCCCTTTCTTATGTAGTTCTGGCTTTCTAAATACAACTATCAATTTTCTGGAGAAATTATTAATTACGTAGTAAGAATGTGTGCTTAAACTGATACAAAATTATCAATATGATATTCTTCCATATCTGTTCTTTACTTAGAACCGATAGAAATAAAATAAAAGCAAAATTAAATCAAATCTGTAGATGCGTTTTATGTAACTAGATTTCTTGCATTTTATCACATCTTTACAACACACGACACGGTTAAATCAAACTCGATCTCAAATACTTTTAAATTACCAATTATAATATAAATCAATAAGTCAAATAAGGTTTTGGAATTAGTCATTGACCGTGAAAACGTACTTGTACCAACCATACAAAAAAGTATGCCTCAGAGCTTAGAGCTTCAGATAATTCAGGATCTGTAGATATTTGTGCCGGAATATTTCAACGCTACTTTCACTAATTTCAAGATGGCTTTTTTGTTACGTTTACAATTAACACAAATATCAAGTACCGATGACAATACTATGCTGGGAAACTTTGACCACAAACTCCATTTTTTTTTCTTATCTTTTCATCTACGATCAGTTTTCCAAACATTATCAGATTAAGGAGTTAATTATTATTAATTTATTCCCATTCAACAACATTCCCATTATATCATTAATTATTAGACATCCATATCATCGGTAATTTGACTCCTTTTATTAAGATTTTATATGTCCCATCTCTTCTAACGTTTTATGTTGTTTTTCGTATTGAATGAAATTTTTGCAAGATAATTTTTATTGGTGACCAGTCATTCTAACATTGATATAATATATGATACGAGATTCCGAAAGAACCAATTATTAAAAGTGTCCGCATTGACTTTAAGACAATCTATATATTAAAATTATACTTATCCAAGTACTGCCTTTACGTAAGTTTTAATTAGCAAAACTACCTCTGTAGACACTAGTATTGAACGTCAACACTAGACTTGATGATCACTGGTTACTCAGGGTAAACACGGTTTACATATGTAGTGCTATCGACCACGCCCGAGCAAAGATCAATTGTCTCTGTCCGCTTGTCAACCCAAGCGCGCCTTGTGTCATCGGATATTGGAGCACGTACAACTACCCTCATGATTCCTAATAAAAATCAGCAAGTACCGTACATACCCCCCACCGAAATCATTGTAATGATTTCCAGGTAAAGGAAAATTAAAGTATTTATTTATGTATTTAATAAAATTAGAGTCATCTAACTCTATAGAAAAAAAGTATAAAAAAAACTTATGTAATTAGTAAGATAATAAGAATTATAAAAAGTAAATTATGACTATTGATACCAAATAAACTTAACCTATTTATGTAACAACAATACCTAACATTACAAATGTTAAGTTTTAAATATTTAATGACGAAATGGTAACGGACATAACTTATTAACTGGCCGCTTAAAACAACGATTACCTGTCTGGACACTGACTACGCGAACGTCGCCGTCAGGACCAGGAAACGTTTCAATGACTCTACCTAATGGCCATTGCAAAGGGCGAGTTAAATCCGATTTAATTAAAACAAGGTCACCAACCTTCAAATTAGGTGGGGATACATGCCATTTTGACCGTTGTTGTAATGTGTGTAAGTAATCATGTGACCAAAGTTTCCAAAATGATTGTGAACATTTTTGAATATATTGCCACCTAGACAATAAATTAATAGGAACATCCTCTAAATTGTGCTCAGGCACTGCGAGCAGGCTCTGGCTAATCAAAAAATGTCCAGCTGTTAAAACTTCAAACTCGTTTGGGTTATCTGAAAGAGAGCAAAGCGGTCGTGAATTCATCACGGCTTCAACTTTGCAAAAAAGTGTTGACAATTCCTCAAACGTGAGGGACTTGTCACCTGCGACACGCAATAAATGATATTTCGCCGACTTTATGCCGGCTTCCCAAAGACCTCCCATACTGGGGGCGCTTGGAGGGTTGAACTTCCATGTAATATCTCGAGCTGAACAGCCATCAGAAATAGAAGTTTTTACTCCGTTATTACTAAGAAATTTAACGACGTCTTGTAAGTGCTTGTTTGCTGCTACAAAATTTGTACCGCAATCTGAGTATAAACTTGAGCACAAGCCACGACGAGCGGTAAACCTATCTAGACAGGCTAAGAAGCAATCCGATGACAGATCAGTGAGGACCTCAAGGTGTACTGCTTTTGTGGAAAAGCAGACGAACAAACAAAGATATACTTTGTATAACTTAGCGTTACGCCTCTTGTGCTCTTTTACGTTAAAGGGTCCACCAAGGTCAACACCAACGTGATGAAAAACCTTATTGGGTTCTAACCGAGGCTTAGGTAACGTCCCCATACTCGGCTGAGCCAACCGTGGACTACACTTGAAGGACGAGACGCAACGTGAGAGAACGGAGCGTATGACACTACGAGCGGATACGATCCAGTACCTCTGACTAATTATACCTTGTAACGTACGAGGCCCTACATGTAAATAATTACGATGGAAATGTTCAATAATCAAAGTTGTAATGTGACTACGTTTAGGTAAAAGCAAGGGATGTTTACGACTAAAAGGTAGACTTGCCTGTGAGATTCTACCCCCCACCCTGAGGAACCCTGCTTCGTCCAAGAATGGAGATAAACTTTTCAAGGTTTGAATTATTAACGTATTATTTTTAAGTGAATTAATTTCGTTGGAATAAAATTGTTTTTGAGTTAATTTAATTATAAGGTTATGTGCAGAATTTAATTCAATAGTTGTCAAAGTTTTACAATATCTATCACAATTTTTATTACGTGAGTTGTTAATGAATCGCAAACACCAAGCGGTGACGCGCTGCAATTTATTAAAAGTTAAAAATTTTAAAAACAATTCATGATCCGACGGTTCTTTATTACTCAACAAATTAAAACTCTCCGTATTTGATTTTAACTCTAAAATATCAGTGTCGTCCCTAACATAAAATGTGGTAATCGGCCACTGCTGAAAGTCTCTCGTGAGCCATTCTGGTCCCTGCAGCCAGAGCTGTTGGTCGGCGAGGAGGGCCGCGGGTGCTGTGCCGCGCGAGCACACGTCTGCCACATTCTCGTCGCTACTAACGTGATACCAACAGTTTGACGGCACTGCTTCGATTATTTGGGCAACACGATTGCTAACAAACGTTTTTAATTTGTAAGGTGGCGTTTGCAACCATGCAAGTACGACACTAGAGTCTGTCAGAGCTATGATTTTGTAATTAAAATTGTTATGGTTTTGTTTTAAAAATAATATTAATTTTGATAATAAAACACATCCCATCAACTCTAATCGTGGGATTGAAAGAGGTTTAATTGGAGCTACCTTAGTTTTACAAGTGAGCAGCCTAGTTTTAACAGCGTTATTCTTGTCTACGCTACGAACGTACAGACAAGCCGCATACCCGCGCGTCGAGGCATCACAAAACGCAACTATCTGAACGTCAGAAAAGTCCTTTATTAATAAATGACGCTCAATGCGGAGCTCAGACAAGGTTGACAAAGATGAAATAAACGTTTTCCATCTCTCACAAAGATCAGACGGCAGGGGTTCATCCCAGCCTTTGCTAAGTTTCCATATATCCTGCAGGAGGCATTTAGCCAAGAAAACACACGGTGCTAGAAAACCTACAGAGTCAAAAATGCTTGCTAATAATTTTAATACTGAACGTTTAGTGAAAATATTATCTTTTAAATTATATTGAAACGAGAAACAATCGTCTTTTGGATCCCACTTTAATCCAAGGATTTTTAAAGAAGACGCAGAATCCTCATCAAAGTTTATAGACGCGCACTGGTCAACTCCAACCCGAGCGAGAAGCTCAGGTGAGTTGCTCGCCCACTTCCGGAGTGTGAACCCACCGCGCTGCAATATGTCGATAACGTCATCTTGCAACGTGCAAGCGTCTTGCAGCGTGGGTGTAGATCCCAGAAGATCGTCGACGTAAAACCCGTGCAGCAGCAAGCTCGCTGCTCGCGGGTGTCGCTTCGCCTCGTCGTGTGCCAGCTGACGTAACGTACGCACAGCTATGAACGGTGCACTACGTAAACCGTATGTATTTGTTTTTAATTCAAATATTTGTATGGGCTCATTAGGTGACTCCCTCCATAAAATGTGTTGGTATTTACGCTCAGAGGGGTCTGTTAGAACGCATCTGTACATTTTTGTAATATCAGCCGTAAAACAAATGTCATAAAGTCTAAAATTGATTATTATTTTTAAAAGATCTTGCTGTAATTTTTTGCCGATTAAAAGGTTGTCATTTAACGAAACTCCATTCGAAGTTTGAGCTGAGCCATCGAAAACGACTCGAACCGGTGTACTTGTGCTGGCGGTGCGAACCACTGGATGATGCGGAATAAGGTATTGACTGGGCTCTTCCCCGGTGTACGGCTCCATGTGACCCAGCTGCTGGTACTCGCGCATGAAGGCTACGTACTGGTCGCGGAGACCATCGTCCCGGGCGAGGCGGCGCTCCAGCTGCAGCAGGCGGCGCTCGGCGGCGGCGCGGGAGTCTCCCAGCGGCGCGCGGCGCTCACGCAGCAACAGCGGGCACACGTACCTGCCAGTTGCGTCGCGATACGTACGCGATGAATATATATTTTCCGCTTCTTGTTCTAGGGGATCTGGAGGTACCTCACACGGTGAGGCTTCATTCTCCCAGAATCGCCGAAGACAAGTATCGATGACGTCATCGTCCTTAGTGTACGACACTAAGTTTGAAGTCATAGAAACGCTTAAATTATTTGAAGCACACGGTACTTCAAGTCTCCCTGTAATTACGTACCCGAATACGCTACTCAACGCACACGGAAGGGAGGGACCGAATACGATTCGATTTCCATCATAAATGTGTGGAAAAACGTCTCCCGATAAAATAATATCAATTACAGAACGTCTGTAAAAGAAAGGATCCGCTAAAACTAAATTATTATATTTTTTAACAATATTTTCTGAAATATTAGAAGTGGGTAAATCAGAAGTTATTTTTGAAAGGATTACGGCATCTATTGTGAATACCGGATCACAGTTATACCTAGGTTTTAATGTACATGTCGTCATACCATACGTTTTTACATTTTCACCCGATAAGCCATAAATATTGTAAGGACATTTATAACGTCTTAAACCTAACCGTTCTAAACAATTTATAGTAATAAAGTTAGATTGTGCGCCTGAGTCGATTAACACACGACACGGCTGCTCATTACCGAAAACATCAACAACGTTAACTATAGCCGTACCTAATATAACGGAATATTGTTTGCTATCTGATAACGATGAGTGGCAGTTGTCATTTCGCGAGTGCATGATTGACGCGTCAACAGGCGCGGGCGGCGCAGGGAGAGGGTGCCGGCCGGCGGCCGCGGGTGCACTGCTGTTATAGTCGACATGTAACAAAGCATGGTGCGTTTGTCCGCAAGTGTAACATCGAAACTCGCTCCGGCACTCATCAGCTGTATGATTTAGTTTTAAACAATTATGACAAATCCCTAAAGTATTAGCACGGCTAATACGCTGTGTTGGTGTCAGTTTACGAAACTTTGTACACCTAAAAATCATATGATTTTCGTTACAGTGAAGACGTGCATAATTATTCAATTTGTTTTTGTTGTTCGTTGTTTGAGTATAATTTTTACGTGAAGTTAAGTTTTTATTATTATTAGTGTTTAAATTCAAATGTTGTTTGTTACGTTGTGGGCCGTTATTTTGTATAATTATATTTGAAGTATACGTTTGTGAATGTTCCAATACTTTAACATGATTTTGCACAAAGGATATTAAGTTTTCATAACAAGGAATTGTTGTTTGATCAATGCTTTGCTCAAATAATTTGCGAGTATTTTGATCAAGTGATTTTAACGCAATATGGCAGATGACGTAACTATGAAGGTTAGGTATATTAAGTGAACAAATTGCCTTGTAGGAATTTTCAAAGATTTCAATAAAATTATTTAGACTTAAAGGAGATTCTTTTAAAATGGGTGGAAAAGTTAACATTTTATCAAGGTATTTACTAGCCAGCATACGTTGATCTTGGTACTTATCAAGTAGGGCTTTCCATACCACATCATAGTTCGATGATGTAATCGGTACACTTTTAATAACACTGAGGGCAGAACCCTTAACACATGACAACAAATAGTGAAACTTTTAAAATAGTGAATGTTTGATATGCCTTTTTGGTTATGAACTAAGGAGCAAAATGTCTCATAAAAGGTTGTGAAGTTTTCTATGTTTACGTCAAAGGAGATTAACTCAAGTTTAGGTAACCTAGGACGACTATTTATTTCGGTTTTAGATGAATTATCTGACGAGTTATTTTCTGTTTTTAAGTCAAGGTTTTTAACACAACTTTTGATTTGGAAGAATAAATCATCAAAACTATCTAATTCACTAGAATTAAACTGTATTTTAGGATTTAACAAAACTTCTAGTTCAAATATATTAATTGTAACCTTTTCATATTTCTCGCGAATAGAATTAATTTCAGAGGCACGAAGTAAAAACATGTCGATGTCTACAGATTCAGGATTCGAACATATTTTCAAAGAAGTATCGTATAGTTTTTGAACCTGAGAGAATAGTCTTTGCTTAACTGCATTATGAGTACAAACTCTGTGACGAATATCTTGTTTGTCTCCTTCGACTTCAACTTTCCTGCGGGTCGCCATTTTAAGCGACGCAGTTACAATATTACGTAGGTACCAAGTTAATATTATTTAGTATAAGTATTAATTATTAAGGATTTTACTAAGTATTAATGTTACAAATAAGTAAGTTTATCAACGAAATGAATTACGTATGTGTAGGTAGACTAAAGTATCTACTTGTAACAAAAGAATTAAGATTTATCTGTAACTAGACCGATTAAATAGTAATATTAAAGTTAAATCAAAGTATTCGAAGGACCTATAAGAATGAAATGACCAAAATCCGACTACGTAGGCCAATATCCGGCTCCGAAGGCCAATGTTCGGGCTCAGGAATAATATCTGGGACTGTATTAAGGTTTCCTATAATCGCCGGTTTTGGCTCTTTAAATAAATGAATTTAAGTAGGCACTTGCAATCAACCAAGAATCATGAGGAAAGAAGTAAATGCAATCCACTAACCTTTGAACACTCCCACGTCACTCAGGTGGCGGCGGCGCAGCAGCTCCAACGGTCCTGACTCTGGTGTTCCAGGTGAACGTCACTGGCGATCGCAAGCTTACAAAGTTTTATATGTAGACACTAGTATTGAACGTTAACACTAGACTTGATGATCACTGGTTACTCAGGGTAAACACGGTTTACATATGTAGTGCTATCGACCACGCCCGAGCAAAGATCAATTGTCTCTGTCCGCTTGTCAACCCAAGCGCGCCTTGTGTCATCGGATATTGGAGCACGTACAACTACCCTCATGATTCCTAATAAAAATCAGCAAGTACCGTACAACCTCAATACATTGCTTATTAAATAAGACACACTGAAATGTCCTTGGTATACGAGTAACTCGTATACCAATCAGTAGTATCCATTACTAGGATGCCGCAGTCGCTCGTCGTATCGCTTCGCTGCGGCGTATATTAGAGCGAAGCGAGGTAAACTAAGTTTGTGTACAAAAAATGGCAGTGTTACAATTAAAACTAATTGAGATTTGATCAATGGGCACAAGTTATAAATAAATATAAATAGCGCGTGCTAATTTAGAATAATTTGTAAATCATTTTGTTTTTAATTACATATAGTAATTGAATCAAGTCAAAATTTAAATTCTGTCGACAATAACCTAGAAAATATCGAAAGCTTTCTATGAGTTCAAAAATTTTTAAAATGGTCCAGAAATGGCCGAGAAACAATTTAACACAGAAATCAATTGGGAGTCACCCGGTGGGAGCCACCAATTATTTACTGAATATAAGAAACTCTGACCTTTTTGACCATGTTTACGAGGGCGGCACTGAAAATTTCGGGAATCAAGGACAACAAGTGACACAACATTACTATTTAAAAATGTATTTATTGCTTTTTGAAGTATTCTCCGCGAAATTTGACACATTTTTCCATACAATGGAAGCAATCATTGAAGCAACCGTTCCATTCGGAAGTTGGGGTCTACAAAATGGGCGTTTTGTAGGCGTCCACAGCTTCTTCAGGTGATGAAAATCTCTGACAACGCAATTTATTCTTTATTTTAGGGAAAATATAGAAATCATTAGGGCTTAGGTCGGGGCTGTACGGCCGATGGTCTAATTATTCTATGTTTTCTTGCTCTAAAAACTCTTTTGTTCTGTGCGCGGTGTGAGAGCTCGCATTGTCGTGATGGAGGATGATGCGGCGATTGCAGTTCTCTTTACGGAGTTCAGAAACGCGCTGTGGCAAACAAATGCTAGCATACCATTCTGCATTAACCGTTCTTTGTCCTTCAAGAGGAATAGTCGCAACATGGCCGGTTTTGGAGACAAACGTGGCCACCATTTTTTTTGCAACACTCCATGAACGAATAATTTTTGTTGGCTTTAACTCATTTTCGAACACCCAAACTCATGACTAGTTTTTTTTGTTTCGGGTTCGTACGCGTATATCCAGGATTCGTCACCTAATACGATGTTGTATACAGCATTTGAGGATCCTGCGTGGAATCTTTCGAGAGTTCTGACGTACCAAGTAACGCGAGCCGCTTTTTGCTCTTCACAGAGCAATCCATCGGGAAAACAACTTTGTTACACCTAATTGTTCATGCAAGATTTGCAAATGTATTTGATTCATGCCAATGTCTAAAGTTGCCTGAATTTCGCGGTATGTCACATGTCTTTCTTCCTCAATCAGCTTACGCACAGCATCAACGTTTTCTTTGGTGACTGCAGTTTTTGGACGACCTTGACGGGGATCATCACTGAGCTTGACACGTCCACGTTGAAATTCAGAAAACCAGCGATAAATTGTGGTTTTGGATGGGGCTTCATCACCAAATGCAGATCTCATCCGGTCGATACACTGTTTTTGTGTTAAACCACTTCGAAAGTCATAATAAATCATCGCTCTACAATTTTCTCGAGTCAATTCCATTTTCTCAACGACTAAACAAGTTTGACAAGACCTTGAGACAAGACCGAGAATCTTTTTTTAAATAAATAAATGGTATTCGATTTTTAAAACCAAGGAGTTTTCAATTAAAAGGATTTTGATATGACAGGAACAGTTGAAATATTCCATTCCCGATACTTTTAGTGCAGCCTATGTACATTGGGAGTTTTTCAAGTAAACTAAATAAAATAATTGCTCATGTTTCAAGAGTACTTGCTAGCTGTTATTAGTTGCTATGGTTGATCGAAGCTTTTATCCACCGAGAGGTATTTTTTGAGCCGACCGGCTATCGAGTGTTTTGCTGATTGAAGCTTTATAAGACTGGCCGTTTTACCTGACCTCGTCTTTCACTAGACTGTTAGTAGTCGTCAATCTCATCATTTTTTATGAGTCAACTACAGTTCGATCATCAATAATAATAAAAACACAAATAAACTTTATTGGCAACATATTTATACTACTAAATATAGGTTATAATTTACAATATAAAAAGGAACCTTTAACAAAAAATAACTTCAACATAATATGTAAACTGAAACTATTTAATATATATATACTAGCTGACCCGACAGACGTTGTTCTTCCGTAAAAAATGCTCCCAGTTGTTGTTATAATGAAATTGTTTCACAGCAGAACTGTCAAACCGTGCGTAATAAATTCTCTCACAGAAAATATCTCCATGCAAAACAAATTTTGGAAATAAAAATAATTATGGGTCCCAAATCGAAATAAAAACTATCCTATCTCTCAAGTTGGACTAAACTGCACTCCATGAAGTAATCCCCATTAAAATCTGTTCATTAGTTTAGGAGTCCATGGCGGACAAACAACGTGTCACGTAATTTATATATATTAAGAAGATGTAAATTAAAGGACAATGACCAAAAGTGGTACCAAAAAATCTCATACATCAAGACCAAAGTTGCACCTATAGCAATTTATTTTCATAATTTTTGAACGATAGTTCGCATCATGGATTTGATGTTTGAACAGGAAATTTTAATTTAAAGTATAAAAATATGCATATTAATTATCTCTCTTTATATGACGTTCACACATCCGGTCAAAGTGATGAAGAATGCAATAGTAACTTTCTTTGATTAATCGACTAACCAGTCATTCCAATCGTTTCAAGAAACAAGACTCTACCCCATCTATATTCAAAACTCTATAGATCTAATAGATCCAGATAAGTTTATCATCACCGTGTAAACTAAAACTTTATTTGATAGAGAAAGCTGGGATTGGCGTCTGATCTCCAGCTTAAGTTTCTAAAATCTATATTTGCTTCTTTCCTTTTGAGTTTGATTTGTTGAGCAAGTCAGCATTTGATCTGTTTATTTGTTAACGAGGCAGTCAAGGACTTTGATTGGTTATTCTTCATATTTAAATTGAAAACTCATTCCACAAGATTTCCACTAACGTAACATAAACTTTGAACTGAAAATTCTTGTGGGATTTAAGGGAACAAAATGCGAATTTCTGATAAGCCACGAACAGTGTGTTACTCCTCACCGAATGTCGTGTTCGAGTCGTGTCGTGTGATGTAAAGAAACGTTCATTTATCCTATTTCAGCTTTCACGGCGTTGGTTTATTGAATGAGAAGAATCATTTGATAGTATTTCTTTTTCCTTTTACGCTTTGGTATTTTTAACAAATATACTTTATAGTTTGTTTATCTTATTTTGTTAGCATTTCTGAAGAACCATTTCCCTAGAACACTATTTGGTCATAATATAACAATGAAATCTAGTTATTTACCAAGTTTATTCAATTGTAAATGAAGAATCTTGTTTTCTAAGAAATAAAAGCATACAAAGCTACACTTTAAATCTTTGATGTGTGGAACATAATATTTATAATAATTTTTAGTCTCTGTATGTGAATAGATTATTCATTTGTACACACAATATTTAAAAGCGATCTACTGTCTCCTATAATTTTCATGTCATATCTAAGTAAGACTTCTAAGTAGGAACAACATGTGACAATGTGGACATATTGTATTAATAATTTCTACCCGTGACTTCGTGAGCGTACAGTAGTTACTTTGGGCAGCAATTTTTATCTAAATATATATAAAAATGAATTGCTGTTCGTTAGTCTCGCTAAAACTCGAGAACGGCTGGACCGACAAATTCATATAAAAACATTATTTTATTTATTACTAGATATAATAAATAAAATAATGTTTTTATATGAATTTGCCAATAATATATCATAACATCAAAAATTACTTCGTAAAATATGCACCCTGCTGTCGTAATGAAATTGTTTCACAGCAGAACTGTCAAACCGTGCGTCAATAAAATCTCTCATAGAAATTATATATGGACACATCAAAGGAGAAACAAATTTGTTGTTTTTATTTATTATTTAGCAGCATTTTCCTATTTATTCACCTTTTAAACCTTCTCTGGAATTCCACAAATAATTCAACACCTAAATTTGCCAAATCGGTCCAGCCGTTCTCGAGTTTTAGCGAGACTAACGAACAGCAATTCATTTATATATATATAGATATACAGAACAACGTTTGTCGGGTCAGATAGTTTTTTAATATATTCACTTTAGAAACAATACGCAACAAACAGCTGTGGTAAATACATTTTAAAAAGCTACGAACTATAAAACTTTCATTCCCCTTTTTCATCCCCACACAAGTCTTAATTAAAAAACGCAAAATATTTATTTATTTCTTATCAAGTTGCTTAGTATAAATTTCCATTATCTTCAATAATCACGAACTTTTATAAAAATTTCCACCCCCTAATAATATAAATTGTTTCGGTCGTCCAGAAAACCATATGGTTGGTATGACATCACTACATATTATTAAAAAAAAATGGGAAGAACACATATTGAATATCACAAAAAGAGCAAACTTCTTATTTAAATACATCATAAGAAAAGCATTTCATAGCATCGTAAGGATCTGTTTTTAAGGATATACAAATCATATTATGTTCGCCCATTACTGGAAGTATGGGTTACAAATATATTTGAATATATTTTTCCTTACTTTCAAAAAGACATCAACCTTCTGGAAAAAGTGCAAAGAAGAGATGTGCAAAGTGATGCAACAAAAATACTCAAGCGAACAATAATAAATGCCTTAGGAGTAAGTAAAAAAAAGAAAATTAATAAGTAAAAACACAATAGTTATTGAGTACATATAGTACAATAAAGTAGATGTATCAATCCACACATACCGTAAACACAATAAAGGCATTTTGCGAGTATTTTATTAGCAATTATATAAAAAATGAAAAATAAGTTTAAATTAAAAAAACATGAAGCATACTTCCCGGTGACAGGATCATCCAGTCACCACAAGTAGAGCACATTGACCAGCCATCGCCTCCCTCGATCATATTTTAGGGAAGGGAACGACCCGCCCCACGTCATCACCGCAAGCAGTGCACTAAGCGAGCATGACGATGCCTGTCACGAGAACTCTACCAAATTACAAAAAAGAATGTTCACCTATCATATATTATTTAGTATTCACTAAATGCCATTACTTACAATTCGACCATTTTGTTTAAATAAATATAATGTATCACATAATTATTATTTATGTTATTTTTATTAAGATTAATTAAATGCTCAAGCCCTTTAGGCTGTCTTATCATTTGAATTATCTAACTATAATTATTACATTTATCAATCTGAGACAACAGTAGCTTAATCCGAAGGGTTATTTATATCCAGATATTCTGATATATTAGAGTACCTTTTTGTATACAACTTTTTCTTCAGAACTGATTTATATTCGTTTAAAGGTTCGGTTCTATATGTCAACAAGGACCTTATTGGAAAGACGTATACAAAGACCGTTTAATGAATTTGTGACTTTATGAAGTCGACTTACATGACCAGCAAGCTTATCCCTATTTCTAATATTTACATTATGAGTGTCACTATTTTTTTGAAACGGGTTTAATTTTTTTTTTAAATGAGCAAGGTTTTCTTATATGTATTGTGATTTCAAAGTCAAAACATTTATTTCCTTATACTTATTTCTTAATCTCTTGGTCTTAATTTATTATCATCAGTCGGAAGACGTCCACTGCTGGACGAAGACCTCCTCCAAGTATTTCCGCAGCTGCGGGCCGCGCAGGACTGATCGTAGTGATCATCCAACGTATTCCAGCGATTTTGACCAGATCGTAGGTCCATCTTGTGGGGGAACACTGCGTCTTCTGGTACGTGGTCGCCACTTTACTGCTCCAACGGCCATCTGTCCGTCTAACTTTGTGCCCTGCCCGCTATGTCGGTGTCTTTTGTTCTCCTACGGATCTCCTCATTTTTGATTCGATCTCGTAGCGAAACTCCGAGCATAGCCCTCTGCATTGCCTTCTGAGCGACCATAAGCTATCTCATCAGGCCCATAGTTAGCGACCACGTCTGCGTACCGTAAGTCATCACTGGCAAAACACACAGGTTGAAAAGCTTCGTTTTCAGACACTGTCTTAATTTATAGATGGCACGAATAGCTCGTTTTTGCAGTGTCTAAATAGTGTTAACATCGGCAGCTAGTCTCCAAAGTAAAATGTCATATATTATGTCATCAGACTG
Source organism: Leptidea sinapis (assembly GCF_905404315.1). Taxonomy (NCBI): domain Eukaryota; kingdom Metazoa; phylum Arthropoda; class Insecta; order Lepidoptera; family Pieridae; genus Leptidea; species Leptidea sinapis. Next base: position 15,459,226 of record NC_066271.1, on the reverse strand, counting down.
TGAAAATAACTGAAATAGATTAGCCTCGCGGTATTTTCAACCGTTTTTTAGGTTGAGACTACATTATCCCTGAATTCTTACGTTTTTTTTTCTATTGACAGAACATAGTCTGTCGGGCAGCTAGTTTTAAACATGATGCCTGAACCACACAAAAAAGGAAAGAATGACTGTGATACCCTGGAATCTTAATAGGTACTAATATCCCATAAATTCAAGGAAGATCGTAGATGCAAAGTTCATTTAACGAATATGCTGCAAACTACGGCACGTTCCAAACATACACGTGGAGTTCAAAACTTTCCTAACAATCTGATTTGCGAAGCCACTTAAGAATGGATAGTCTACATGAGTTAAACGTTAATATCATGTAGCAACTAACACTAAGTTATGATAATAGTATTGGGCCATCGCCTTTGATTTTGACGAAAAGCCGACAACACAAGGCGTATAAGTATTTATTTATAATTTACTAAAAAAACATATTATTTACTTATTTATTGAAGTTCGAATACAAAATGGCATTTCGCAGATGCAAATTAAAATAAAATTTTAGAATGTTTTATATGATTTACTGGATATTAAATTTATGTTTATGACCTTAATTATTAAAAAAAGAAGTTAGGCCACACCACTGAAGTAAAAGAGAGTTTTAATTTATAAATTGTTCAAGAAAAATAACTAATTGCTTAGATTTCGAATAGTGACATCTCAAGTCAATTTCCTAATATTATGCAATCATGGCTATCAACTGTAAAGTAGATCCTGTAGATAGACTGTAAGTAGTGCCAAAACCTGATAGTTGAACAAACTATACCGAGATTTACGATCACAGTGATACACGATTACAGTAGGAAAGAGCGGTTCGAGTCCCGCGTTTACGAAAAATCCTTTAAAATGTGTGTTTTTAACAAGTTTTTTAAAGTATTTATCGACTTGGCTTCTTTTATATCTTTAGACAATTTATTATAAAATCTGCGCACCTTCAAACGTAATATTTCTTCTTCCATAGTTTGTTCTTGTCTGTGTCCTTAGTCAAATATTATGTTTTGCTTGACGAGTCGTAATTTGTACGTTTATCTTTTTTGTGAATGTTATTTGAGTATTTATATCTTTAGTTAAAAATTTTCGTATTACAAAGTAATTCAAAATAATTAAATTCGTAAATGTAGTTCGTAATATAAACGTTGGGGGTCCGACACATGGGCCCCGTTTTCAAAACGTAAATGTATTTTCTTGCTCTCCAAAAAAAAAACCTACGTAATTTGAGGAATTTCCTTACTCATAGTTTCAATTGACAGATTCAATTAAAACATCTTATTTTATAACCAATCTGGTCAATATGCCCGGTGCAGTCTGCAGTTCTGAGGAACCAAACATAAAAAATACACATCTAGCAATGTCTTCCCCTTTTGTTACGGTCTTAGTCAAATAGCACTAAATGTGACAAGAAATGACAGTTAGGAAATACAAAGAGTATAACTTGACTATACAGTTTCTCGGACCAGCACTGAACGGTATGTACTTGTAGTTCATCTTCTCTCCGCTCAGAAATCGCTCAGGTCTAAACTGCTCGAGCTCAGGGAACCCGCGGCGATGCAGAACGTAGATATGGATTAAAACTTCTGTACTCTTCGGAACGCGCAAGTCATCTATAAATATTCGAGATTCCAAATTACAAAGAGTTTATGGTTGATACTCTTATCGAGAAATCAGCTATTGAAACTGAAACTTCCTTTGGGACAGTCTCAATTGGATTTTATGAAGTGAAAACGTGCAACGAAAAAAAGACACCCAAATATGTTTTTACAGTATTTAGGCACTGAGAGGATGAGATAAATTGCATATCTTTATAATTATAAAGTCAGTAAATATCTGCGAGAGGAAAATGTTAAAATCTTTTGTATATAATTTTGAAATGGAAAATTTAGGCACGATCTGTACATTAGTTTGTGGATATTTTATGCGACTGACATGAGATCGCCAAGCTCGACTATGTTACGCTCGTTCAGAGAGAGCTTGATGAGCAATATTATTAACCTCGCCGTTATGAAGGTTTCACATTGTCATGTGGTCTTGAGCACACATCATTCATATTATGTTTTGCCAATAAAAAGGAAAGAAAGTAGCAGTAGCAAAAACTGAGATAAAGGGAGATCTATCAATTGATAGTAACACATTACAACAAGTAGATTCATCTAAATATCTAGAAAGTATCATTACATCAGATTACAGAATAGATAACGCAATTTTATGAGTAAAATCACAAGTAAAATACATACATTAAAACGTAAAGAAACACCAAGAAAAAGTCATAAAAACACATGTGTATAGACTATTTTTATGAGCTACAGAGTATAGCTCTGAATGGAAGGGAAACCTGGACGAGGGTCCAGGAGTAACTTAATGAGGACTAAGAAAGAGATATGCTACCTTTGGAATGTGGTGCAGAATACGCATGGAAACAGTAAGTTGGACTGAAATGGTGACAAACAAAGAGATATTGCAAGGAAGCCTGATTAACACAATAGAAAAATGTAGAGAAAAGAGTATATAGTACATGGGCATAGGACATGGCAGATTTATAAAAAATATCATAGAAGGAAAGGTAAAAGAAAAGTGAGACAGAGAAAGGATAAGTTATGGATAAAATCTCAATTCAAGTACAATATAAATTTCATAGCGTAAAAGGAAGTAGAAGAGGCGACACTGTACGGAAAAGGATGGGGGCAGTTATAAAATAAAAGCACCAAAAAAAATCTAAAGTACCCTTCATGAGTCCATTGTAATTATTTTATTACATTTAAAAAAAAAAATTTTATCTTGTAACAATGGTTTCATCTTAAAAAAAATAAAAGTTACGTTTTATACTGAGCAATGAAAAAGTGGAGCTATTACCTAACATAAAATCTTCTTCAATAGTCCTTCCAATGAAAGGCACGCTGGGGTACAGCCGCAGCACTTCCTTTATCACAGCGTCAAGATACTTCATCCCAGCCAGATCTGTTAGATTCGCTGTTCGCATGGAATCTCCAAATATAGTCTTGCATTCATCGTATATTGCATCCTGTAAAGTCATAAAATGAACATAAGTTGGCTATATAAAAAAAATAGGTAATTTATGTTTTCTCATCAAGACCTTTCCTTTATACTGCGGTTGTTGAGGATTAATGTTTTCAATTTAACCAATAAATATAATAGTGAAACAATCGAGCGATCAAATCTCTTGGGAATAATAGCCGGTCTTTTACATGGGTAAAGGTTCGAACTTTTGAAAGTTCTCATGTCGTAGCTATACGCAGCACTTTATTCCACAGTTCCAATAGAGGCACATTGAAGAAAGTTTTTAGAAATCGAACTATGGATGAACCGTGCTTATCGTATAGACTATAGAAAGAGAAAATGAAGCGGCTTATTTCTACGTTCCAATCCTCTTTCAGAGATAGCAGATTGATATTTTAATTGAAATACTTTTTAAATAATCGAACTATGGAACGTTTTTCGTTTTTGTCAATCACTGGATGACATAGATCCTTATTTTTAGCTTGTAATTTGTATAAATGTAACAGATTAGCGTTTACTCCTTTTATATGAATTTGAAAATGAGGATTGCCATTTTAAACTTTTGACTCTGGTTTATAATGATTTTTTTTTTTTTGCAATTCCAATACATTAAGGTTTGATTGAACGTGGTTTTTTGATGTTAGAACTGATTTCCTATTAACAAAAATTTTATTAAAAAATATACTTGCCTGTACTTGTTCATGATCAGCTAACAGTAACAAGCCAAAAGTTAAAGCAGTTGCTGTGGTGTCATGGCCCTGTAAGAATATTATAGTTTTGAAGTTGGTAGCGCAATAGGCTAATAATAGGCTTTCTTCGCTCATCGCACCACAATGTATGTGTATGTTTTAGATCCAATTACCCGCCGCGATGGCAAACGCCCTGGTGGAATGACGCTGGTGGCTTGGGCACGGGGAAGGGAGTTGGTGTGGGGCGTCGATACTCTGGCTCCTTCTCATGTCCAAGTTACGTCAGTTGGTGCTGGGACTTTTACTCCGACTGCCGGAAACGGCAAGCGTCGCAAATATGTCGGACTCATACATCATCGGAGTCATATACATATTCTATTTGGGACACTTATATAATTTCAAATAGTTTATTGAATCTATATTTCCATAGTGTATATCAATAGCGTGCTATATATCAATTAGACTAACATAGCTGACATCGTTAAACAAATAACACTATGATAAATATTGGTTTAACATAATGTAGTTTGTTTACCATTGTAATAGTACCTGTACTAATTAACAATCCAGTCTCCAGCCACGGCTTCATGAACTCGTAGGATTAGCTCTTTGTTAGATTTTTAGAATGTTTCAATACAACCGGAAACCAGAGATACCTACTTTTTTAGTTTAAAAGTTTTTAAACTTTAGATACGGTTCATTTGAAATAATTTTAGTTTTAAAATAGAAAACTACACTATAATAGACTTTAAAACAGATGAATGTCCTCAATTCGATTTTGTTTTTATTTTATGTTTCTTACCGTGTGTGAAGAATTAAACATTTAAGGCACATTGTGACAGATGATATGCCTGACATCAGAGACAGAGAGGTAGCGTAGGGCGTTGACGGTCTGATGTAACATGCTAGCCCGCAAGTTTGCACGTGTAATAGTGTGGTCAAACGTTTTACACGTGAAGCCTGTGGGTGACGTTTACGCAGAGGGCCTATGACGACCTACGTGTGCAGTATAATAATGGTTTCATAGTACTGGCGGGGCTACGGGCTGTTGCAGTACGTCACAGATGTTTCCGGAGGCTCACATCGATGATTTTTACGTCATTTTGAGGAAAAGTACTAAATCTGTTATGTGCAGAGTACGCGAGAGCTACAACGGTATTCTGAGATGGATCAGATGAGGTCACACACACGAGATGAGGTGACACGTATTTAATGCTTGGGAGAGCAGATAAAGCTTTAGTAAGATTCTGTGATCTTTCGAAAGCATTTGATTGCGTAAAGCATTCTACCCGTAAGCTCAATTATTATGGAATAAGAAGCAAATCACTTGATCGTATTACTTCATACTTAGCTAATAGAACACAGAAAGTAGTAATTAATAATGAACATTCATCAGGAGCTGTAATGCAGATGGGCGTGCCTCAGGGTTCAATTCTAGGACCTTTCTTATTCCTTGTCTATATAATGGTTTGCCATTTTTGGTTTCGAAATAATGTGAAATTGTTATTTTCACAGGCAACACATTATTGGTTTATTATATTGATAGGCATTCACAGAATTTCGATAAAATAAACCTGTCCTTGGAAAACATATCTTCGGTTCAGTGTGAATAATTTGTCACTTAACGCGAGCAAAATAAAATGTACTGAAATCTCCTGAAAAATTATCAAGAAAAATATGTAGTAAATGGAGAACCCTTAAAACTTGTAGTTTCTACTTCGTTTCTTGGAATAGTATTAGATGAAAAGCTACAATGGGGCGCTCATATTGAGGCAATCTCAAATAAACTGCTACTCTTGCTATCAGATGAATTAAAAATCTTACTGATATTAACACAGTGAGATAGATTTATTTCAGTTATTTCCATAGCATTATGTCATATGGAATTTTGCTATGGGAAAATCATGATATCGAGACAATATTTATTTTGCAAAAAAGGACGATCGGGGCCATCTATGATCTACTATACTATATCTAAGATTACATAAACAGTCTCATTAATTCAATGAATAAACGTTGCCAACAAAGTTCTGAATAGCAGAGGAGGCCATACTTTGTATTAAATTATGCTATTCTTTCACAATAAATTCATTTTCTTTAGAAATATCATTTTGTTAAAAAAATGTTTAGTTGCTTATGTACCTTAGTTTCTGCAGTATATTGTAATATTGTTAATTTTATTATTAAAAGAACTTAGAAAGACAACAGCTGTTATTTTTACATCATAGGACCCTAAAAATATTATTTTAAAAATAAATACAACGTTATAATGCGAAAAACCATCCTAAAATTTAAATTAGCACTTGTTTCTTAGACTTTTTGGATGTGTGTAATATATGTATATTTTATAATATAAATAATGAATACATTCAAAATAAAGATATACATCAATACAAGAAAAAAAAATCGATATTCCAAAAGCTAGACTCATTAAAATACAAAATTCGTTTGTTTGTCTCAGTGTGTTCTTTAATAAAATTCCAAATAATATCACATGTCTAACGTCTTCTAAATTCAAAAAAGTTATAAACAATAGCCTTATTCAAAAGGCCTACTATACGACTAAAGAATATACAAAGGATAAAGAAGTATGGAAACTAGATGCCTATGCTCCTCCTAATATTTCTTCAAATTAAGATTGTATAATCGAATGTAACATGAATATAATCTTAATATATATAAATTACATGACACGTTTTTTGTCCGCGATGGACTCCTACACTAGTGAACGGATTTAAATGGGGATTACTTCGTGGAGTGCAACTTAGTCCAACTTGAGAGATAGGATAGTTTTTATTTCGATTTGGGACCCATAATTATTTTTATTTCCAATGTTTGTTTTATATGGACATATTTTCTATGAGAGAATTTAGTGACGCACGGTTTGACAGTTCCGCTGTGAAACAATTTCATCAACAAGAAGCATATTTAACGTTTACATATTTTTAGGGAGAAATAATTCTTGATGTTTTGAAATCTTATTATTAAATTCCTATAAAACGTCTGTCGAGGCAGCTAGTATTAAATATTTTTATTTTATATAGAATCCGCTGTGATTGCATTATATAGAATCATTTGTGCTTTGTGAGCATTAAAACTGTTATTTTTAGTTATCATGCGGGTGTGGTATGATATGGTTCGTCATGCTCACTGAATGGCATTGCTTGCGGTGGCATCGTGTGCCGGGTCGTCTTCTTCCCTCAAATATGTGCGAAGGGAACGATTGCTGGTCCATGCGTCAACTCGTGAATGGGTGCTGCTTGTGGTGCCAGGTCCACCTGTTAAAGTTAATAAATCATTGTATTTGTTGGATGCAATTACTAGCGACCATCATGTTCACGAAGCATCCTTACACAAACAATGAGTTCAAGGTCTAAAGGTTGATGTATCAAATATAGCACGACAATTTATATTTATAAAGTTAATTATTTACTACTTTTTATGATATAATTTATATTATACACGACTCATATATTGGTGCAGCACTTTACAAACGAATTTGTTATGTACATTACAGCCATTGTAAAATACTCTATTTGATTGAAAAGCGTGTCCGTTGAGTTTCTTATATGTTCTTCTCGCTAGCTCAGCTTTTTACGAACATATGGTAAATTCAGTAATTAAACAAGAAATATTTGTTGTGATGATTTAACAGCGCTAATTTAAGACTAACCCCCCTAATTAATATTAGTCTGCTAACTTAAAGCATTGCTAATTCTCACTCTGTCCTCTTCTATTGACCTAAGTCAGAATGAGAAAAAATACTCCTAAGCGGCTGCTTAAAGTTAGTGGACCATTATGAATAAGGGGGTAATTGAAAACACCCTTTTACCTATTAGATAAACACAGTACATACACATGAACACCAAGGAAAGCAAAGGAAGGGAAGTGGCCAATGAATTCAAACCTATCATAATAATACTAGTGTGATGCTTTTCAGACAAATTTCGTTATCATCAAAAATGTATTGAAAGCTATTGAAACTTAATGTAGAAAAGAGACAATTTGTTCCCGCTTATTGAGTCGGCTTGGCTTTTACTAGATAATTTGTAGCTCGAAGGACTTATACACAAACTATAAAAATAGGCCTTCTCTTGTCTAGAAATGTAGTATTTCACTCACAGAGTATTTCGAGTCAGACAAGATGATGCGTGTTCAACTGTTCAATATTTGACTACGGCAGGTGTCGAGGTAATGAGTCATCTGCCCTACAGTCCTGACCTGGCGCCCTGCTACTTTTATTTTGTCTCAAGCATTAAAGATAAAATTCGAGGTATTCGCTTTACGAGCCCTGAAGCGGTGAAAGCGTACGAAAATGCCATAGAAGAGACCCCTAAGAAAGAATGGGCCCACTGCTTTTCTCAGTGATTTCATCGAATGCGTCGATGAGTAGAGGAACGGAGATTACTTGAAAAACAATAAAAGTATTGGCAACTTTCTACATTAAACCGTTTTTCATTTTCTAAACAATCTCATTGTTACCTATGTATCTAGAAAGAGGATTGGTTTTCTAAAGATTTTTAGATACAAGCTGTTATAATGTTTTTCTAAACAAAATACATTCGTATGGCTTAGAGAGGTATCTTTCCTCACGTTGCTTAATATTTTTTGTCGCAAAACAATGAAAGTTATCTCTATTTTTGTGTTGTATTATGCAAATTCTGTAATAGCAGGCGCGTCTTCGTGATTAGTTCGAAACGTGCATTTCTGTTCAATGTTACTTAGATTATCGTTATTGATTGGGTCTATTGTGTAATAGCACTAATTGCTCTCTAGTGTTTAGATGGAGATCGTACTGATAATATCATAAGTTCATATTGAATTAGAAATATTGAATGATGTCCGAAAGGAGAATGACCAGCTTTGTATGAAGCTTGGGCCACGTACAAATATTTCACTTGATAAATGTCAGCTTAAAATAAAGTTTGATAACCCTATTTTCACTCACAAAAATATTTTTCTGGTTAGAATTCCAGCGAGAATGTAAGATTAGGTTAGTTTGTTTAGAAGGTATCGCTCGTTTGCATGAACTTTACTGCCTATGGTTGGTACCTGCCTACGTTGAGTTATTCTGAATTATTAACCAATCATGATTTAATGAATGATGTAAAAGCCACGTATACCTTTAAATAGGTAACTAATCGCATAATAAAGTAAGTAGGTACAAAACTTCGTACTACGTAGTTTATTCATAGTAAATAACACTCACTGTAATAGTTTTAGCATATACGGGGGAATTATAATTAGAAGGTACATATCTTAACTCGACCTAAAAAAAACACAAAACAATGGCATGGGGTTGAAATAAAAATCAAATATCCTTTGCTTTTAACCGTCTTCAAAAAAGGAGGAGGTTCTCAATTCGTCGGTATGTTTTTATGCCTTACCTCAAAACTTTGGACTGGGTGAACCGATTTTGATAATTATGTTTTCATTGGAAAGGATATACTTTAAAGGAAGTTTGGTGAGAGTTTGGTTAGGTTCTGATTATAGGATCTATGACAAAGTAACGGAACTCTTCAATTCCTAGGAGCAAATTAACATACTAGGCCAAATCTTTTTTATACTATCCGGATATTTGGGTCACCTACCGTAACATCATTAATGTCAAGTAATATCATAGTATAATGTCGTACACAAATATGATTGTCAATGGAACTCCTTAATGACTTACAGTAAAGGTGCGATCTGTGGCAGAATTTCTGTCATCCGTAGGTACTTACGTTCATTGCTGCATTGCAAAATTTAAAAATAATATTTTAACAAAAAGACAACAGTAGTAGGGATTCGCCGGTTCTGGCTCACAGTAGTAGTGGGGATGAGCCGGTTCTGCCTCCCCGGTTCTGGCTCACTTGTTCGTGATGCCTACTAAAAAAAAAAAAAAAAGAAGTTTGGTGTCAAACTGGGGGTTTTGATGTATTTCCGAGCGATTGCGCTGATCCGTTTTTCGATATCTCTTATAGTTTCAAAGTTAGCTTTTTAAGTTAAACAGATCCATACTCATTACTAATCAGTGGTAATTAACCTAATGATTGGTGAGCGCCTCAATGTGAATTCTATGAATGTGATAGATGTAATTAGTAAATTACCTCTCACATTCGTTACTAAGATTAAAACGACAGTTTTGTGCTGTGTGTCTTATTTATGTTAAAAGATTATAAAAATAAAGTATATAATAAAACATCGTTGCAGATTGTATCATTTTCAAAATATTTGATGAAATCATTCAAAATCTTCTTATTAAACTCAAAGTATAGATACATTAAACAGTACTCGCTAAATATACTGCGTCAAATAAATTCTTTACTCTTGTAGTATTGTAGTTATACATTCTGCAATTGCCTTGTAAAAACCTCGGCTGGAATCCCTAAGCTGGACGATCATATGAATCGAAGTATTGTCCCATATCATGTTCATCAATGTGTATTGTAACAACCCAGTGAGAGCCTGGCTTATTTTCACTATCTATATCAAGTCAAGTGAAAAAAATCTTTATTCACTGTAAAACATTATAAGTTATTTAGTGCAAGTCAGGTTGAAGTACAAAAGTTACAATGGCATACAACAATATTCATTAACAAAATTTAGAAAATTAATTCCAACTATCTTTATCATTCAAATAATCTTTCACATTATAATAGGCCTTGGATGTTAATTTATTTTTTACGATACATTTAATTTTTTTAATAGGTAAGATTTTACTATCATTTGGGAGTTCATTATAAAATATAACACAATCCACATTAAAATATTAAGATATTTAATTTTACGGAGCCTAGTAGATGGAATTGCGAGTTTATGTGGAATTGCGAGTTTATGTTTGTCTCGAGTATTGACATTATGTACATCACTCTCTTTTTAAATTGGCTAATATGTTCATGAGCGTATAGGAGGTTCTCGTATATGTACTGGCAGTGTAATGTCATAATATTAATTTAACTAAACTTTTCTCTCAATGAACCCCTTGAACGCATTTTATATATTGCTGACAATATGACAGGGCGTAACAACGTATATCGACTATCGGTTTGCTGCGTAAATATTATTTTGAATACTGAGATCAATTTTCTTCAAATAATTCTGTATCTCGATTGTATTCAAATTAGTTTAGAATAAGCTCTTGTCAGTTGAGGGATTGAATATTTATGCGGTTCATGTATTTTATTCATGTATTTAAAAGTAATTGTGTTACAACTTACAATAAAACAAAACATCATTTTATGTACTTATATTAATTCAAAATTATAAGGCAATATAGTAGTAAGTTTAACCAAAAATAATACACAGCCTTACAAACGATCAAACATAAACATAACTGCGGTAATCTATGGAAATATTGTGATTTTTATCAATTTTATTGTATAAGAGCTTATTCAAAACGAACTTTGGTTTTTGAAATATGTAACTCGAGTTAAATGATATAGCTCTTTGTCATTATCTTGATGTAACAAATTTTGAGATAAATAAAATAAACTTTGGTTTCTGTGATTACTTCCTTTCGTGAATATATCAACAATCCGACAATCAGACTTCCTCATCAGGTCATCAATTATTATTAGGATTAGTTTAAGATTTCCGTCAAACATATTATAGAGATCAGGCAGTTATATCTTGAAAGTAATTAACATGGTTGAGATTTTATAAAGGTTGCTATATATCATCAAAGCATCAAGTGATTTAGATAAAATTTGTGTCACTGACATCATTCAAAAATTTTATAAAATTATTTGCGAAAACTGATTATCCACATCCACACACAATGCAACTTCTACTACAAAAAAGGTTTCAAATAATATAATGAGACGATTTATTGTTAAACAACCATTTATTGATTATATTTCAATATAATAATTTATAAGTAAACCAAAATACAGTACCTACATCGTAACTTACTCCACAAGTTATGTATCTAATCCTATTCTTTTAAAAAAAATTAATTCAACCTTAAAACTTATATAATATTTTTTTATTTTATGATGACTCCAAGCTAATGTATCAATATAATTTGCTTAGATATACCGTTTGGTATGACAAACTAGATTTATTTATTCGTTGAGTGAAAATATTATGCTTAATGACTTAAATCTATGCATTGAACAATATTCATTCTTATTTTCAAATAGGCATATCTTTTAATTTTCCATTTTCATATACTTACTTAGTTACACTTTTATTAAATTTGAATGTGAATTGTCCAACAACATCTAATGCATGCGTTTACATCTAAGTACTAGGAATTCATTAAATATGTTAACTTTGTTTTCATCTTTATAATTATGGTACCGCACTCTATTAATTGACTTTTGGATAGCAAACAATTTTTTCTGTAATCAGAGGTTTAGAAACGCAAATGTAAATCAAGTTTTATATCCGTGTAAAATTTTTATATATCAGTGTACAATAATTTTAATTTATTTCGAAACTTATTTAACTAGTGAAAGTCATTGCATTAGAGTTTTAGAAATATTCAATATATAAAATCCCAAATTAATAGGTTTATTGAAGAACAATTTAGTTTTTCGTAATTGAACTGCAACCAAATTCTCATTTTAAAATAGATAAACTATGGAATTCTATCTTGGCAATTAAATCTTGTACAATTTTACATTTACTCTTTTTTCAATCTTTTCCATTGTTCTTTATACACTGATTTATTCATTAATTTATAAAAATATTTTCGAAATCAGCTGTAGGTAGCTTGTTTATGCATGTTCCTATTTAAATCTATGTAATATTGTAACTATGAGCTTTGTTTGAATTTTAAATTTCTATCAATATTTTGTAATTTCTGTGTGTGCGCGTATGAAGGGCCCATATTGGCACACCTAAAGTTCTTTACCCGAAATTGTTCTTCCTAACTATTTGTAATCCGAATGATCATTCTTCCTAAAAATTTTCATCCTAAAGTTTTCATTCATACTATTTGTAGTGCTACCGGCGATGCTCATATCACTGATGTTTCCGAAAATTGTAATTAATAACATCATTAATGTAAATATATTTAAACTCCTACTGTTTTTTATCATAACGCTTTTATCCCTAAACATACTCACCATAATATTTTCACTCATACTCAGAATGAAACATTTACCAAGTGTAATAAAAAATATATGTGGGTAGAAGATTATATTTATAGTTTCAATGATTATTATTTTAGCTTGGTATACCTATAATCTTTTATCTTATTTAGATTTTGTTTTCTGAAATATTACTATAAATAATGGGTGTTGCCCGGCTCATATGTATTTATGTTCTAACTTAACCTAACCTACCTTTAGTTTCTAGAAAAGGTTAAAATGTTGATTCGATTAAATTTTTTTCATTCAGTTTAGACAAACTTGTCAAATATCTGAAGGAAGAACAATTTCAAACTTTAAGATAGTGTAAGATTAGAACTCAGAACCAGCTTTTTGTAATAGAATAATTTCATATTAAATTAAGAGTAAGTAAATCTTTTTCAGAAAACAGAATCTAAATTAACCTAACCTAGGTTAGCTTTAGTTTCTAGAAAAGGATTTGGTTCTGAAATATCTCTATCAAAAATGGTATCATATCAATTTGAGGAATCTCTTCGATTGCTCACAAATTTTTATGTTAATTTTATTCTGCACACTGATTTTTTTCAAGAAATAAAAATATTCCTAATGAATCTTAATTTCAAAAATGTAGTTGCACTATAATGTACGGTGAGGATTTTTTTTTCTTTTTTAAAATTACTTTTGATTAAAAATTAAAAAACTAAGTTTGCAAAATCTTTTCAGTATCATTGGAGTCAAAGTTTACGTATAACGACACTAGTATTTTTATGGAAATTAAAAAAATTGTGTGTAAGCATGGTTTTGATGAATGGTTAAATCATGACCGAATTGGATGGAGGAAAACTTCAAAAGCGTACCTATGTAACAAACGGATATAATAATAATAAAGATATCAAATCATTTTTGATAGAGTTCAAAAACATTTCTGGTGATTCTAATGTTTGTAATTGGTAAGATTTACTTACTCTTAATTTAATATGAAATTATTCTACTACAAAAAGCTGATTCATTAACTGTGACGTTTTTTAAAGTACTATATAATTGCATTACGTTATTTTTACAGATGTTACTTGTAAGATGATTTGAATAATATCTTTTCCGTTGTTCATGCATTAAATTCTATTGAAAAAGTAATTGATATTATTCCACAAACATAAGAAAAATACAAGTCATTCACAAAAACTATAAAATTAAATAATCGTAAAATTCAACTGACAATATGTTGATTCGATTAAATTTTTTTCATTCAGTTTAGACAAACTTGTCAAATATTTGAAGGAAGAACAATTTCAAACTTTAAGACTAAATTTTCCAAATAATAATGATTTTTTAGCTTTCTTTTTATTCATAATAATCAATATTATATACACAAATTTTGCCTAACTTTGTTTTCACATAACATGTAGGTATAACATATAAGAATAATAGTACCATGGTACAAGTAGTTAAATACATGTTTTCATATATACATTTCAATTAAATAAGTTTAATATTAGCGGCTATAGCTTTCAAATAATCAATATATTTTTAATTCTATCATTTTTGTCGATGTATTTTCTTTTCACTCTAGTATTAATAGTTATATTTCAGAAAACAGAATCTAGATCTTATAACCATATCCTTTTCTAGAAACTAAAGGTAGGTTAGGTTAAGTTAGAACATAAATACATATGAGCCGGGCAACACCCATTATTTATAGTAATATTTCAGAAAACAAAATCTAAATAAGATAAAAGATTATAGGTATACCAAGCTAAAATAATAATCATTGAAACTATAAATATAATCTTCTACCCACATATATTTTTTATTACACTTGGTAAATGTTTCATTCTGAGTATGAGTGAAAATATTATGGTGAGTATGTTTAGGGATAAAAGCGTTATGATAAAAAACAGTAGGAGTTTAAATATATTTACATTAATGATGTTATTAATTACAATTTTCGGAAACATCAGTGATATGAGCATCGCCGGTAGCACTACAAATAGTATGAATGAAAACTTTAGGATGAAAATTTTTAGGAAGAATGATCATTCGGATTACAAATAGTTAGGAAGAACAATTTCGGGTAAAGAACTTTAGGTGTGCCAATATGGGCCCTTCATACGCGCACACACAGAAATTACAAAATATTGATAGAAATTTAAAATTCAAACAAAGCTCATAGTTACAATATTACATAGATTTAAATAGGAACATGCATAAACAAGCTACCTACAGCTGATTTCGAAAATATTTTTATAAATTAATGAATAAATCAGTGTATAAAGAACAATGGAAAAGATTGAAAAAAGAGTAAATGTAAAATTGTACAAGATTTAATTGCCAAGATAGAATTCCATAGTTTATCTATTTTAAAATGAGAATTTGGTTGCAGTTCAATTACGAAAAACTAAATTGTTCTTCAATAAACCTATTAATTTGGGATTTTATATATTGAATATTTCTAAAACTCTAATGCAATGACTTTCACTAGTTAAATAAGTTTCGAAATAAATTAAAATTATTGTACACTGATATATAAAAATTTTACACGGATATAAAACTTGATTTACATTTGCGTTTCTAAACCTCTGATTACAGAAAAAATTGTTTGCTATCCAAAAGTCAATTAATAGAGTGCGGTACCATAATTATAAAGATGAAAACAAAGTTAACATATTTAATGAATTCCTAGTACTTAGATGTAAACGCATGCATTAGATGTTGTTGGACAATTCACATTCAAATTTAATAAAAGTGTAACTAAGTAAGTATATGAAAATGGAAAATTAAAAGATATGCCTATTTGAAAATAAGAATGAATATTGTTCAATGCATAGATTTAAGTCATTAAGCATAATATTTTCACTCAACGAATAAATAAATCTAGTTTGTCATACCAAACGGTATATCTAAGCAAATTATATTGATACATTAGCTTGGAGTCATCATAAAATAAAAAAATATTATATAAGTTTTAAGGTTGAATTAATTTTTTTTAAAAGAATAGGATTAGATACATAACTTGTGGAGTAAGTTACGATGTAGGTACTGTATTTTGGTTTACTTATAAATTATTATATTGAAATATAATCAATAAATGGTTGTTTAACAATAAATCGTCTCATTATATTATTTGAAACCTTTTTTGTAGTAGAAGTTGCATTGTGTGTGGATGTGGATAATCAGTTTTCGCAAATAATTTTATAAAATTTTTGAATGATGTCAGTGACACAAATTTTATCTAAATCACTTGATGCTTTGATGATATATAGCAACCTTTATAAAATCTCAACCATGTTAATTACTTTCAAGATATAACTGCCTGATCTCTATAATATGTTTGACGGAAATCTTAAACTAATCCTAATAATAATTGATGACCTGATGAGGAAGTCTGATTGTCGGATTGTTGATATATTCACGAAAGGAAGTAATCACAGAAACCAAAGTTTATTTTATTTATCTCAAAATTTGTTACATCAAGATAATGACAAAGAGCTATATCATTTAACTCGAGTTACATATTTCAAAAACCAAAGTTCGTTTTGAATAAGCTCTTATACAATAAAATTGATAAAAATCACAATATTTCCATAGATTACCGCAGTTATGTTTATGTTTGATCGTTTGTAAGGCTGTGTATTATTTTTGGTTAAACTTACTACTATATTGCCTTATAATTTTGAATTAATATAAGTACATAAAATGATGTTTTGTTTTATTGTAAGTTGTAACACAATTACTTTTAAATACATGAATAAAATACATGAACCGCATAAATATTCAATCCCTCAACTGACAAGAGCTTATTCTAAACTAATTTGAATACAATCGAGATACAGAATTATTTGAAGAAAATTGATCTCAGTATTCAAAATAATATTTACGCAGCAAACCGATAGTCGATATACGTTGTTACGCCCTGTCATATTGTCAGCAATATATAAAATGCGTTCAAGGGGTTCATTGAGAGAAAAGTTTAGTTAAATTAATATTATGACATTACACTGCCAGTACATATACGAGAACCTCCTATACGCTCATGAACATATTAGCCAATTTAAAAAGAGAGTGATGTACATAATGTCAATACTCGAGACAAACATAAACTCGCAATTCCACATAAACTCGCAATTCCATCTACTAGGCTCCGTAAAATTAAATATCTTAATATTTTAATGTGGATTGTGTTATATTTTATAATGAACTCCCAAATGATAGTAAAATCTTACCTATTAAAAAAATTAAATGTATCGTAAAAAATAAATTAACATCCAAGGCCTATTATAATGTGAAAGATTATTTGAATGATAAAGATAGTTGGAATTAATTTTCTAAATTTTGTTAATGAATATTGTTGTATGCCATTGTAACTTTTGTACTTCAACCTGACTTGCACTAAATAACTTATAATGTTTTACAGTGAATAAAGATTTTTTTCACTTGACTTGATATAGATAGTGAAAATAAGCCAGGCTCTCACTGGGTTGTTACAATACACATTGATGAACATGATATGGGACAATACTTCGATTCATATGATCGTCCAGCTTAGGGATTCCAGCCGAGGTTTTTACAAGGCAATTGCAGAATGTATAACTACAATACTACAAGAGTAAAGAATTTATTTGACGCAGTATATTTAGCGAGTACTGTTTAATGTATCTATACTTTGAGTTTAATAAGAAGATTTTGAATGATTTCATCAAATATTTTGAAAATGATACAATCTGCAACGATGTTTTATTATATACTTTATTTTTATAATCTTTTAACATAAATAAGACACACAGCACAAAACTGTCGTTTTAATCTTAGTAACGAATGTGAGAGGTAATTTACTAATTACATCTATCACATTCATAGAATTCACATTGAGGCGCTCACCAATCATTAGGTTAATTACCACTGATTAGTAATGAGTATGGATCTGTTTAACTTAAAAAGCTAACTTTGAAACTATAAGAGATATCGAAAAACGGATCAGCGCAATCGCTCGGAAATACATCAAAACCCCCAGTTTGACACCAAACTTCTTTTTTTTTTTTTTTTAGTAGGCATCACGAACAAGTGAGCCAGAACCGGGGAGGCAGAACCGGCTCATCCCCACTACTACTGTGAGCCAGAACCGGCGAATCCCTACTACTGACAACCGACTTCAAAAACACTATAATTAATGAGATTGTATAAAAATACGCAATTATTTTCATACTTTTTAGTGCATATATATATATATATCCATTGTTTTGGAAATTCAGTTTGACCATAGAGAACCTGAAATAGTCTCACGTAACCTTTTTTAAATATATTATATGTTTGTAAGTATTGTATCGGATATTTGTAAAAATATTAAGTAGGTGCAGGTCGTAGATAATTTATATTTATATAGTCTTAGATAGTCTAGATAGAGTCTCTTGCTGTTAGACAACCGATAAAAACAAGCTAGGAATATATATTTATACTCGCGATTTGTATGACACTTTGTGTTAGTGTGCATGAATTGCTCAAAATAGACATAGAGGTTTAGTTCCTAAGTCTGTTTTTTTCGACGTACGTTGAAAAGAACGTAAAAATTGCTATCAAAAAGCCTTAAATACCTTTATTCTTAAACATTTTATAAACTTTTTATAGACCTTAATTTTGAACAATGGATATAATTGCTGCTTGATATGCCTTATGAGAAAAATATCCAGTAGGTACTTCATTAAATGTCTCTTCAAATAGCATAGCACAGTCATAATAATGTCAAGTAAACTTCAGCATTCCCGCCTTTGAAACTGAGGGAAGAACTATTGCCAGTTGAACATAAAATAATAAATGTACATCAAAGAAACCGCACGCGAGGCAAACCTCTTCAAGTTACAATTGCATCAATAATAAGTTATTTCCTTATTAATTAATATTTTATCTCAAATTATATCTCAAATGATTATTAATGTTATTAAAGTATCTCTAAATAAACTTTAAGTCCAGGAGGAATCGGCGCATGAGTAGCGAAAACTATTCCACCTCAATTTTTTATGCGATCCTCTTCAAATCACCCTACTGATGTTATAAATTACCGGTTACCCGGGACCATACAAAACGTAACACTTCTTTTATTACCTTATTATTACTTTATTACCTTATACAAGAGGCATTCTCAATGGTCATAAACACCAACAATTGATAAACTTGAAAATCAGATTATATTTCACACATATTTAAAAAAAAATCTCTCTCGTTCCCTCATGACTGAGGATCGTGGTCATCAGCAAGTAGGTCACACTTGTAGTGAACTATTTGTTTCCATCGGCTTCTGTCCATTGCGGCCCTGACGACGGAGCTAAACCTCGGGGAACTGGAGTTTTTTATTTGGTCGGTCCATCTGGTAGGAGATCGGCCTCGGGCTCGCTTGCCATTTGTGTTCCCAACTAAGATCAATTTCTCTAGGCTCTCATTAACCCTTCGCATTATTTGGCCAATATACGAAAGAATTCGTTGTTCGCATATCGTAGACAGACGGGTAAATTTTATCTTGAGCTGTGAGACGATTGAAATAAAAAAATTCAAAACATAAAATATCTCAATTTTAAAATAAATTTATTGTACCACGTGGAATATTATTTCATCATGAATATATCAAATGCTTGTGTTCTCTGCTTAATGCACATAGAGTTTTAGGTCGCGACTCCAGCAAGAGATGGATCTTATTTAAATAACCAGTTTTATTTCATTTATATGACATTCTCATGAGTGGGGTGCGGCCCCACGACCTATAAACATACCTTACTTTGTAAAAATCACTGTCTAACTCAAAATTCTTCATGAACTATAAAGTACGCTAAAGTCCTTTAGTTAATTTAGGAAAGACCTATCTATTCTACTAAGATTGTTCTGTACTTCATCTTATTAAAGTACGATTTAATTTTGTAATGAGGTCATTGACGCTTACTTTACCGATTTACAGGAAATTATCACATTTAAAAAAGTAAAAAAAAAGAGTAATAACGTACCCTATTATAAAAATTTGGACATCTCTGCCTGCAGCCATTTTAATTTTTCCCCGCCCACACACCCAATTCATACACGCTACCTGCGATGGGCACGCGGTCGGCGGGCGGACGGCGACAAACAACGAAAATTTTGTATTATTATAAATACTTAATTCATTATTATATCCACTCGCTCAGCGTCTCTCAACCGTAGGTTCTGCTCGACGTGACCGCCACTGGCTCTGATACATTTTGTGCAACGTTTCACGACATTGTCGTAACACAGTCGTATCACGATCACTAACGATCTGAGCTCTCATTTCCTCCTCAGTGTCACAAATTTTTCGATACACTTGTGCCCAAGGGTAAAAATTGAGCGGCGTGAGTTTAGAAGACCGCAGTGACCAGGTTACGCCAACTCGCCGGATCCCTCGAGTGTCGTACTCTTCTTGGAGATATTCTCAAAAGGCGCCCGAAAAATTATGCGTTGACGGTGCCCGTACTGTACTGTCGCATGTGCAGACGCTGGAAAGCATTCCGAGATAGCAACTCCAAGCCGAGCGGAAGTGTCAAGTACGTAATTAACTTTCTTCGTAAATCGTAATCCGTACGAGCTGCGGCGTTGTTGCAATTATTGCGCCCTAGACATAATAAAATACTCTTCATTCGAGTACACACACTATAGTTAGTTAACTAACACTATAAATATAATCAAAAATCACGCAATTGACTAGAGCGCATCCGATCCAGACGCGAGCTGCCGCGTAACTGAGTGAGTGTGATTTGTAATTTTGAATAGTTTTTTATGGTTCGACCACCGAGCATTATGAAGGTCGTTAGTAAAAACCATCTAAATCAGTGCCATTGCCAGTTCAATTGCTGCATCATTGTTGTGTCTCTTGAACCATTGTAGGGTCACCCTTCTATTAAAGGCCTTTCAGGTGAAGGTGTGGTCTGCATTTTTTTTTATTTTTTTTATTGAGGTAGGAGTTACTTTGCGGAAATCCATAATTATTCACATGATTTGAGTTTTCTTTAGTGTTAATTCCGCCAATATTTGTCTTTAAGCAATTCGACACGTGTTTCGCCTCTACACGAGGCATCCTCATACCTACATGTTGAGTCGAGACTGCGACTAACACTAAAGAAAACTCAAATCATTTGGGTAGTCTGCGTTGTATTTATAGCTCTTGCCCTGCTCTTTTGCCCTGTGCTGCCCCGGGGCGTAAAAAGAATAGGGTAGTCCCAGGTCCAAGGGTGTCGTAAGAGGCGACTACGGGCTGTTTGAAAGTGGGAGAGTCACGCTGCTGTCTTATGACGTCAGCACAATCGGCCCAGACTCATCCGGGTTACTTACCACACTCGCACAGAATACCGGCGTGAAGTAGCGTCCTAGTGCCGCTATGTTTCGCATAGGTTAGTGTCGAGGACCGGAGGCTATTCCCCCCCCCCAACAAAATATGAGAGCGGTCCTAAAAAAGAAATTACCCCAGGAGGGTACCGGCTCTTGTAGAGCCGGAGAATCCCTCCCCGAGCATTCGCGCGCGGGCTGCCCCTCGTATTCTGGGGAGGGCACAGTACCGCGTATGTCACAGGACAAACAGGGCAGCAACACCACGGCACCCCGCTCCACGCTTAATGTGGACTTTTGTAACATCCGGGGAATTCACTCCAACTTAAACGCCGTCCACCACCACCTTGAGACGGCGCAGCCGGCCTTGTGTTTCCTTACGGAGACGCAGATATCTCGACCTAGCGATATGTCATATTTAACGTACCCCGGGTACAAAATTGAGCATAATTTCATGCCTCATGCCGGGGTATGTGTGTGCGTTAGGGAGGATATCTGCTGTCGCCGTCTCGCCAATTTTGAGGGTAGGGGCCTGTCTTCTCTCTGGCTCCGCGTAGATTTAGAGGACCGTGTCCGCATCTATGCGTGTGTCTACAGGTCCCATAGTGGTAACGCAGAAACGGATCACCTCATGGGCTGCGTTCAAGCGGCATTTGATGACGTGCTTGCTCAGATCCCCTCCGCTGAAATCGTTGTCTTGGGTGATTTCAACGGGCACAATGCCGAATGGCTTGGATCACGTACCACAGACTACGCAGGGCGATCTGTGCATAATTTTGCATTGGCGTATGGTCTGTCCCAATTGGTTGAGTCACCGACGCGGCTCCCGGATGTGGATAGCCACATTCCGTCCTTATTAGATCTTCTGCTGACTACACATCCCGATGGTTACCAGGTCTCTGTCGACGCCCCTCTCGGAACGTCCGACCATTGCCTGGTCAGGAGTGTAGTGCCTATCCGACGCCAACGTCGCAGACCACCAGCGACCCGCCGCGTTTGGCACTACAAGTCAGCAGATTGGGATAGGATGCGTTCCTTTTTTGCATCCTACCCTTGGGGCGGGGTTTGTTTCCCTTCGGATGATCCTAGTGCCTGCGCCGTTGCAGTAGCCGATGTGATACTGCAGGGCATGGATATTTTTATACCAAGCTCTGTAGTACCGATCGGTGGCAGATCACAGCCCTGGTTCGATGCGTCAGTTAAAGCAGCATTTGACTGCAAAAAACAGGCGTATCGAACTTGGGTTGCGGCGCTGGGCTCAAAGGATCCGAACTGCAAAGTTCTGAAGAGGAAATATAACCGTGCCTCCAGATTTTTTAAGCTGCAAATCGCCCGTGCGAAATCGAAGCACGTCGTCAAAATTGGCGAGCAGCTTTCCAGTTACCCGACCGGAACATGGAAGTTCTGGTCGTTGTCGAAAGCTGCTCTTGGTAACTTCAACCAGCCGTCCATGCCGCCGTTGCACATGAGGAATGACACCCTGGCCCATACGGCAAAAGAGAAAGCCGATCTCCTGTGCACTCTTTTTGCCTCCAACTCGACTCTTGACGACAACGGAAAAACACCGTCGACCATCCCGCGGTGTCAGAGCTCCATGCCTGAAGTACAGTTCCGACAGAAAACTGTTAGGCGAGCTCTGTTTTCGTTGGACGTCAGGAAGTCGAGCGGGCCGGATGGCATTTCTCCGATTCTAAGCATAGAATGTGTGCCCCTGAGTTGACGCCGGTGCTAACGCGTTTATTCCGGCACTCTTATTCAAAAGGCGTAGTCCCTGATTCATGGAAGTCAGCCCTTGTCCATCCGATCCCAAAAAAAGGAGACAGTTCGGATCCGGCAAACTACAGGCCTATTGATATTACCTCCCTACTCTCCAAAATCATGGAGAGCATAATTAACCGCCATCTCTTGGTATACCTTGAGGGTCACCAGTTGATCAACGACCGGCAGTACGGCTTTCGCCATGGTCGGTCGACTGGCGATCTTCTGGTATACCTAACACATAGATGGGCGGCGGCTATTGAAAGCAAGGGGGAAGGCCTGGCAGTTGGTCTGGATATAGCGAAGGCCTTTGATCGTGTATGGCACAAGGCGCTCCTCGCAAAACTTCCATCATTTGGGCTTCCCGATAGCTTATGCAAGTGGACCTCCAGCTTCCTCACTGGGCGCAGCATACAGGTCGTTATCGACGGTTATTGCTCGAATCCCAAGCCCGTGAACGCTGGAGTGCCCCAAGGCTGTGTGCTATCTCCCACGCTGTTTCTTCTGCATATCAATGATATGTTAAACACCGCCAACATGCATTGCTATGCAGACGACAGCACTGGTGATGCCGTATACACGGGCCATGCAGGTCTCTCTCGGGAAAACGTCGACCAGTGCCGGGAGAAACTTGTGTCTTCTATCGAGTCCTCTCTCGAGAAGGTCGCGGAATGGGGTAAGTTGAACCTTGTCCAATTTAACCCCCAGAAGACTCAAGTTTGCGCGTTTACCACTAAAAAAACCCCATTTGCCGTATCACCGCTCTTCGAGAACACTTCCCTTAAAGCCTCGCCTAGTATCGGAATACTGGGTCTCGAAATCTCGAGCAATTGCCAATTCCGTGGCCATCTGGAGGGCAAAGCCAAACTGGCTTCAAAGAAACTGGGCGTCATAAATAGAGCACGGCAATACTTCAAGCCGGCCTACATTCTAGCGCTCTACAAAGCGCAGGTCCGGCCTCACATGGAGTATTGCTGTCATCTCTGGTCTGGCGCACCCCAGTATCAGCTCGATCCATTTGACCACGTGCAACGCAGAGCAGCTCGAATTGTCGGGGACCCAGTACTCTGTGAACGGCTGGATCACTTGGCGTTGCGTAGAGACGTCGCTTCATTGTGTGTCTTCTACCGCATTTATCACGGGGAGTGTTCCGAAGAGCTGTTCAACCTGATTCCTGCCGCCGAATTTCACCTTCGCACGACACGCCACAAGTTACGATATCATCCCCACCATCTGGATGTGTGGCGGTCCTCCACAGTGCGGTTTTCAAGGAGCTTTCTTCCTCGTACCACGAAGCTGTGGAATGAGCTTCCTTGTGCGGTGTTTCCGGGACGATACGACATGGGTACTTTCAAGAAAAGCGCGTACACCTTCCTTAAAGGCCGGCAACGCTCTTGTGATTCCTCTGGTGTTGCAGGAGAGTATGCACTTAACTTCTTAGTAGGCTAGTGCTTACTACCTTACCTTACTGCTTAGTAGTAAGGCTTCCTTGATAGCTGTACTCTCGAATAGAAAGATAAAGCTGTACCCCCACAGAGGTAGTTGTATTAATTATGTTTAGTTCCTACGAGAAGGCACCTACTGCTGTTGGAGACAGTGTGGCCACTATTTGAATACACCGAAAATAATACACTTACCACTGCTAAGTAATCCTGTCTGAGTGTATCCTGTATCTATTTTAGTTTCCCTCATATTTTTAGGTCAGACCAAGATCAATAAAAAATAACACGAAATTCGAAAAAATTGGACAATTTGTCCGAGGATTCAAATTAAAATATTGTCTTACACATTTTGTAACTAAGGAATTGAGAAGAAAAATTGACAATAAAATAGTCCGAGGATTCAAAATAAAATAAAATATTATCTTATATATTTTGTTATGTTTTTAAAGTGATAGCACTCACTTCTAGAATTAATACACAAATAAAATTTGCCACAACCTGAGAATTGAACAAAGCATACAAGATTTTATGACGATACGTTACTCGAACGGTTAGCTCAGTTGGCAGACCACTGGCACGTGACGCCAGAGGTCGTGGGCTCGAGTCCCACTTAGTTCATAAAATAATGTTTTAATTTTTTTTTTGTCTCAGACATGTTTATGTTTTACATAAAAATAATAAACGGTGTTCTCTTGAACACCGATTTAAGGCGCGGACTGACTAGGATTGTAAACGCTACAACCAACCCTACAATATTTGTGTTGATCATGTGGCTAAGCTGCAAATGGGCATTTATTTTACTGGTTTTCTTTTGTTTATTCAAAATTTACATATTAAATTAAAAAATTGTTCGGTTTAAGTTTTAGAAAAGTACTAATTCTATTCAATTCTTAAAAAAAGAATATTGTTATCGCATAAAATTCGGAGATTCTTGACTCCAAAGTTTATTTTTGGGAAGCAACTTCCAAATTTTTTATTGGATATTTCAAATTATATATAAATATTCTATCCGGTTAAAAATTATTCTTAAATCCTTCTTTGTGCACTGTATTTTTTGCGTCGTAATATTTTCATTGCGTTATGTTGTAATCGACTCTCTAAGAAACCAATTTTTATTGATATTATATATATTATATTTTATATATATATTTATTTTATATATATTATATTTTATTATGACCGCGCCTTAATATCGTATTTACGTAAGAAACACGGCCGTGTAGGCGACCCAGCCTCAAGCCGAGCTGTAAAAGTGTTTTCTGATGGTATGCCGGCTACGCTGTCTTATGTCACCCCAGGAATCATAGGACTTATGCTGACTTTTTAGGCAGGCGCTTTTACGCGCGTGAGTATCGACCTGAACATATCCTCTCCGCGTCGGTGGAGGCTGTCCCTTAAACAAGATCGTTGAGCTTTGCTGAACATCATACATTTTGAATTTAATATTAATTTATATTTGAATAAAATTGTATACAATTATATGCAATCTCTATTTTATTTAAAGAGTTTTACGTCGCGGTCATAATATTGAATGGTAGGTATATTATGTTATACAAATTAAAACTTCATTTTAATTCATGTTTTTCCTTGGTTTAAATTTCAATTTAATTATGAGGTATTTTCAGTGTTGTTGTTAATATTAAATATTGTGACTTATATGAACCGCAGGATTTTTGACATGTTAATATTGTTTTAAATTAGTAAATTAATCAATGATATTAGATGAGTGGGCATGCGTGATTTACGGCCGTTTTCAATAACGTATCTCTAGTTACTCGTACGGATACCGTGCTGCCGATCCCAATATACTATCTACAGATAGAGGTAAATTTCTAACTTCTACTGTCAGTAATTAACTGTTAATAATCTGAAGCTGTCTCAATATACCCGATAAGTCATTCTTATATAAGTAAATCTAATATAATATAAGGCGATATTGGGACGCGTTAAAAGCAATTTCCATACAAACTTGTATCGCTGGTAAGCTATACGTCGTCTCACTGACAGACAGCGTTCACGGATAAGATGAGTTACCGTCGATAATTTTATTGGGACAGAAAAGTCAACGATAGTTACGATTTATATCTCAAGTAAGAGATAGACTGAATATTGGAAACGGCCGTTAATGACAAGATCTTATCTATCCTTAGTTATATCCAATATAGTTATAGTCCAATGATTTAGGTTTGTAATGTAAGCGTAAGCGTTAGTGATGTAAGCGTAAAAGGATAGATTTGTCTACCTCTAGTAAGCTAAACTAAGGATAGATAGGTTATATAAAACCCCGCTGCCATTAACCTTCTTAGATCAGTGTGGGTACAGTGGACAGTTAAAATTCATAATTTTATTTCATTTTCATATGTTACTCTTTATCTTATATCTTGAAACGAGCAAATCTTATATATCATATAATCTGAATATCCGAAAAGGGCTCCAACGATTTTCATAAAATTTAGTATACAGGGGATTTCGGGGGCGGTAAATCGATCTAGCTAGGCTAGCTTCAATTTAAAAAAGTGTAGTTTTTCCGTGTTTTAATGAGAAACAGCTGCAATAACATAAGAAAACAAAGGTAAATTTCACCTCTATATACAAGACTGTAATAGCTCAGATAGGATATTGGGTGATCCGGAAAGCAGAAGACTCCAGTTCGAATCCAGATGTCCTATAAGTTTTATTTTTGTTCAAGTTTTGTAGCTCCTTGAGAAGCGTACTGTGGAGGGCCGCCACATAGCTTAATATATTATACTACTTAAAATATAAAGTTACATACCAGGGACTCACTAGAACAGCAACATAGATGACATATAAACCGAATTATTAATGATGTAGATTACAATTTTCTTAACACAAAAAGAGTACCTATGTATTTTCAAAGTTATCACTGAATTGCAACTAAGTCGCTGACAATATAATGCCAACATCAGTTACACAGAACCGTAACTTATTGCTATTATAATACTGTTATGATCATTAAGTTACTGCGGTAATCTCCGGCTGAAACCACGGAGTAATTAACATGAAGAACACTGCAAATTACCTGCCAAGACACAATATTGCCTCATTTGAGTATGATATGAGACGTCTCGTCCAGTTTCCAAGTAACAAAAATAAATCTTATCTATATTGTCATTATTAATACGCTTTTTTGATACCTAATTATACTTGCATTCAAAACTTCGTTTATTTGAAATAAATATACAATAACTGAATATTTCATTTAAATAAATGGTTATAAAAAGGAGCAGTTTAGGATGTGAGTATTGAATAAGACTGAGCTCACACGTTCAGTTACTAACGCTCTCGAATAATTTACACACAGTATTTATTCATTACAAATCATGATCACAGTTCGAAAGGTTACACGAGATATATGAACCTGTCATTAGTACATCAAATTCAGCAGAGTGCTAACCACGACATGCAGCGACATTATAATTATATTAAGGAACATTAATTTTCGAAATGCGAGTAAATATTTGTTGTATCCACACGTGCAATTAAGTCAAAAGCGAAGGATTTTTGTTATTTAATTATATGGTCTTTTGAGTATTAGTCATCACCATCATAATCATTAGCCGGAAGACGTCCACTGCTGGACAAAGGCCTCCCCCAAAAATTTCCACGATGATCGTCCGTGGGCTGCCCTCATCCGTATTCTGGTGATCTTGACCAGATCGTCAGTCCATCTTGTGGGGGGCCTACCAACGCTGCGTCTTCCGGTACGTGGTCGCAGTTCGAGGACTTTTTTGCCCCACCATCCATCTGTCCATCAAACTATGTGTACTGCCCTCTGCCACTTCAGTTTAGCAATCATTTGAGCTTTGTCGGTGTGTTTGGTTCTCCTACGGATCTCCTCATTTCTGATTCGAGCTCGTAGGGAAACTCCGCATAGCCCTCTCCATTGCCCTCAGTGCGACTATGACCTTTACCATCAGGCCCATAGCTAGCGACCACGTCTGCGTACCGTAAGTCATTACTGGCAACACACACTGGTTGAAAACCTTGGTCTTGACTGTAGTATTTGGGACGAGAATATTTTTACGGAGCTTCCGTAACGCTGTCTATCCGAGTTGGATTCGACGAGTGACCTCTTTCAAGAAATTGGACCTGCCTAACTGGAAGGTTTGTTCAAGACGTAAAACGTAAATCTGTAATTTAATATCGGATATTATAAGAATTACAGAAATGCTATGGCAACAAATAAATGCATTGTTCGGTATTAATAATGTTCAATCCTATCCAGCGTGCTGTTAGAGCTGTATCAGTCTTTTGTTAATGGAAATGCTCAATTATTAAGTAGACTCCATGATATAGTATGTACTGAATAAGGTAGCAGTGTTGTTTGGCTAATGAAAGGCGCTTCCAAAAAGGCATTTTTGTATAGTACAAAGGTAGACTCGAGTTTTATTATATAGTTATTCAACGTAACGCACCCCTTGCATGAATAATGAATTTTCCAGAGTCACTATGACGTGGTAAAAGTCATTCAACCTGTATATACATCAATTCAGTGTCCGGATGTTTGTTTCCAGTGATCTCCTAAACTAATGAACGGAATTTAATGGGGATTACTTTATGGAGTGCAGTTGAGTCCAACTTGATAGATGTCCGTTTGTTCACATACCCAAAATAAGCACAATCTAAAATTTGGGCTAATAATTCTTTTATCAGTGCGTTATGCACTGTAAAACAATTCTGTTTCTCGCCACATATTATTTTTAATCCGAACATAAAAGAATGTAAATATGAAAACACGAACATATTTTTTTAACGTTGATTGAATAATTTTATTATGTTTTTAAAATGATAACCCTCACTTCTAGGATTAATACACAAATAAAATTTGAAAACAAAATTTTATCAACGATGCGGGACTTAAACCCACGATCTCTCGCGTTCCGTACGACTGCCCTGAGAGTTATTATTGTTGTGGCTTGGCTTGTTTAAATTTTGCAACGGACTTAAATTTAACATAAACATCAAAAAGTGGTATTTTAACTTTTCAATTTATACGAAATATTGAAGTGTTAATATACTTTAAAATTTTAAATGGATCAATTTATTCCTGCATTTTAATCTACATAAATAAAAATGAATCACCGTAATGTACATATGTCAATGATGTGTTATTTGAGGGAATGTACGAGCTTTAGCTCAAACAGTTTTTTATGAAGTAAGTTTAGCTTCTATAATATCTTCATTATTTTTATTTTATTTTTGTATTTGACAGGACATGTTTTATCTTAAAAAAGAAATTCACACTGTCTAGCAGTTTAGTTATCTGAAGGTTTGACTTCTTCCGCATATGAAGTTACAGACAGAACCTCTAGGCCTAAACGGCCTTATATCATTCGTTATAGCAGTAGCGATATTATGAGTTATAAAATACCACAACGACTTCAACGTACCGACATTCGGTTCAAATCACATCCCACTTTGCCCTTCACCCTCCGACATAAGATTTTGTCTCTCAAGTCCCTTTAATTACATCGAAACTCACTCCCTTCCACCCAAAACACAACAAAACAAACGAACCGATATTAACTCTCTACTGACAAAGCTTAGTCTAACTTTGGGCACTGGCGAGACTGACAAAGTTTCTACAACTCACCGTTACATAAATAATTAAAACTCGGAATTCAGGTGTATTGTGTATGTGTGAGTCACTCAGCCCTACTTCGTTAAACTTAACTTTATTGTACAAGAGAAAAAAAAATGACGGGGATCGAACCCGGGGCTCCGAGAGAGATAATATGTTGCGTCAATAACAGTTCAGCTTTGGAGAAGCAAATCGCACTTGTTAGAAAGTTCGAAGAATATCTGGAAAATATCCTTCAGTTAGCAAACTCTTACTGAATCGGGCTTTGTAATATTTTTTTTCTAATAAGCAGAAAATTTGCTGTGTACTGGATTATTTCTGATACAAATTTATAACACAGAATAATGGTTTGATTTGCTGGAGTAAGGTGAGCTATATTTAGAGAGAAAAAAAGTAATTCTGGGAAAATAGTCAAGTAAGCCGCATTGTGAAATATCGAATTTCTCAAATTTGTTATACCTGATTAATTGTTATACGGCACTGAAAATTTCGGGAATCAAGGAAGTGACACAACATTGCTATTTAAAAATGTATGTATTGCTTTTCGAAGTATTTTCCGCAAAATTTGATACATTTGCCCATACGATGGAACCAATCAACAGCAATCAGCATTCCATTTGGAAGTTGGGGTCTCCAAAATGGCCGTTTTGTAGGCGTCCACAGCTTCTTCAGGTGATGAAAATCTCTGACCACGCAATTTATTCTTTATTTTAGGGAAAGTATAGAAATCATAAGGGCTTGGGTCGGGGCTGTACGGCGGATGGTCTAATAATTCTATGTTTTCTTGCTCTAAACACTCTTTTGTTCTGTGCGCGGTGTGAGAACTCGCATTGTCGTGATGGAGGATGATCAGAAACGACCTGTGGCAAACAAATGCTAGCGTACCATTCTGCATTAACCGTTCTTTGTCCCTCAAGAGGAATAGTTGCAACAAGCCGGTTTTGGAGACAAACGTACCCACCATTTTTTTTGCAACACTCCGTGAACGAACAATTTTATTGGGTTCTCATTTTCGAACACCCAAACTCGTGACTGGTTTTTTGTTTCGGGTTTGTACGCGTGTATCCAGGATTCGTCACATGCTACGATGTTGTATACAGTATTTGAGGATCCTGCGTGGAATCTTTCGAGAGTCCTGACGCACCAAGTAACGCGAGCCGCTTTTTGCTCTTCACAGAGCAAATACGGTATCCATAGGGAAAACAACTTTTTTACACCTAATTGTTCATGCAAGATTATTTGTATTTGACTCATGCCAATGTCTAAAGTTGCCTGAATTTCGCGGTATTTCACATGTCGATCTTTCTCAATCAGCTTACGCACAGCATCAACGTTTTCTTTGGTGACTGCAGTTTTTGGACGACCTTGACGGGGATCATCACTGAGCGTTGACACGTTCACGTTGAAATACAGTAAACCAGCGATAAATTGTGGTTTCGGATGGGGCTTCATCACCAAATGCAGAAATCATCCGGTCAACACACTGTTTTTGTGTTAAACCACTTCGAAAGTCATAATAAATCATCGCTCTAGAATTTTCTCGAGTCAATTCCATTTTCTTAAAGACTAAACAAGTTTGACAAGACCTTGTGACAAGACCAAGAATCTTTTTTTAAATAAATAAATGGTATTCGATTTTTAAAACCAAGGTAGGAGTTTCCAATTAAAAAAGATTTGAATATGACAGTAACAGTGGAAATATTCCATTCCCTGTACTTTTAGTGCAGCCTATGTAAAAGGATAAATAAAGAGGCTGCAAAGGCATTTATTTTCTCAAAATTTTGGAATTCTTTTTGATGTTATTTTTAATATAATAGATACTACTACTGCTTCCGAAACAAATGGCGATCTGAGAGAGAAGAAGCGGCACAAGAAACTCTCCTAGCATTCTTTTTTGCGCTCTTTCTATGAGAATCTGAGTCACGTGAATATTACTAAGGCCCTCTTGCAACACCAGAGGAACCACAAGAGTGTCTCACTCTCTGGGGTCGGTCCCTTATGTCTGAGTATCGTGGTGATGCCATTAGAGTTGTTGTGGAGTAAATGATCTGCCTCCACCGGATTCATTCCAGGGGGTCTCTTACAACCGTAGGTAAACGTAGGGGGGTAAGAGGAAGAACGGCTTTTAAGTCCTCACCGACCCCAATCGTCAATCTCACCTGCACGCTGTGGTGGTTCGTATGAATAGCCGACGGTGTTGACCTCCCTGGCCGACGTGGTGCCTCATGCTAGACAAGACGACCAACAAACAACGACAACACAGACAAGCGACCGAACAAGGGCGGTTTAACCATGCCAACGGCCGGAAAACCGATAGAAGAGACAACAACGACCTTGGAGTTTATGTAACTCCTTAAAATATCTGGAGCAAAAGGCAACGGGAAACCACTGCTTCTATTTTCCTGAGAGTGTCAGCATGAAAGGAACAACAAGACCGCTTTAAAGAAATAAATCTTCATTTATCGAAGTACATACACGACCATATAAAACTTTTAGTATAAAAATATACAAAGTTCACTTGTGGCATTGGATGCGCCAGTTCCTGTAGAAATAGAGAGAGATACCCAAAGATACAGACGCATTGGCATCTGAGTGACTATTAACCAAAATTGTCACCGAGCACCTGCACAGTTTGCACGCAATACGCATATTATATTTTAATACTTCATCTCTGGTCAGTGACCTAATCGCATCGTATCAAGTTCTCTATGTAACGCAACTCAAAATTCATTTCTACAAACGCCGAGAGGACAGTAACACCCACGGTAGCACAAAGAGTTCCCAGAGGATAAGCGGGAGCCCCCAGCTGCTGAACATCTCTCCTCGGAAACTCAGGTATATATATATATATATATGCAAATAAGTTATATATATATATATAACTTATTTGCATTTTTAATATCATATGTTTTCCTATGCATGCTTAAAAATGATTCAGTACAATACAATATAAAACACACTTCACTTCTTCAACTGCATTATTAGTGCAACAGACTATTTTAAAACTTCTATGATACATTTTTATTTGTTCATTTTAAAAGTTAGCATCTTTTTTCATCAGTGTTATTTGTATAACAAAAACAAAGCAGCCACTTTTATATAGGAGCACTGTTAGACTGATTCAGATACCGTTAATTGTTTTCAAACAAAATAGACTCAAACCAAAACATGAGAGTTTTCATAAAACTTGCGATGGTAATAGTATAACGGAAGAAATAATTATGTAATAAAAGATAAATCTTGTGGATGAAGTATTTTCTTTGATTAACGCGAGTGTTACACATTTAAATAAAACACTTTTAAAGGATTAAAACGCGTGTAATTTTTGCTGTACAGTCTTCAACGTCGGTTTAACTAAAATGAAAATGTTACTTTTACCCAAAAATCTAATCACAGTTATAATTAAACGCGTTGTGGATAAACTAAATATTAAAAAAACAGTTTATTGATATTTTTGTATTATTATATAACGGGTTGCTCGTTTGGACGTCAGTTGCTCCAGCCATATTATGGCTATCATTTGACTGAAGAGCGGCCAACTTCTTCATGACGTTGTGTTGTT
Source organism: Leptidea sinapis (assembly GCF_905404315.1). NCBI lineage: Eukaryota > Metazoa > Arthropoda > Insecta > Lepidoptera > Pieridae > Leptidea > Leptidea sinapis. The sequence goes on along the minus strand of NC_066271.1, from coordinate 15,425,762 downwards.
GCAATACGTATTGTTGTTATTGTCACTTCCTATGGTAAATAAATACATTACTATTTCTATTAAATATTTCAAGCCTGATCTATAAAACTGCTTGAAGCTTGAAGTAATGTCGTGCTATAATTGGTACGAGTTTCTTCAAGTTACTGCAAAATCACCGATGAAGCGCACCCCAGTTTCAGCCTTTAACAATTTAGACTTAAATATAATTTGTTACATAATTTCCCTTACTACAGGAATAACTTGATGGAAACCATAACTGGAGACCTTTTTCTGCTGCCAAGCAGTAGTATCAAGCACAAAGTTTCAGTTTGAAGATTTCGAAGGTCGCTTATTGGCTTAATGAGACTTCTCATCTTGTGTCAAAGTTTGACACTTAAGCGCAATAGCGATGCCACTCAGATTCATTATCAAGGTGCAAGACGTGTGATACGTCTTTCAAATAAAAGAAAACTACATTTGCGCTATTCCATTTGACTTTAGACAATTTGCAATACATCAGAAAAATCAGAGCAATCCAGCTATCATGACTATAATACAGTAAAAGCTCTTTATTCGCGGGGTATATGTTCCGTAAATATGCCGCGAATACAGAAACCGTGAATACGGAATGGTAATTTATATGAAATTATAGGGGATACGTTTCTATGTGACAAAATAAAAAACAAACATATAAAAAACAATTTAATTGAATCGTTTGACCATACTTATTAATTATTATCTTCAGGCTTAGGCAACGGTTTAAAGAATTTTGTAATTTTTTCTTGCTTGATAGTTTTTAAAAGGTCCTTTAGTTCAAACTGATACTCAGCACTGTCATTAGCAATTTGCCTCTTTAAAATAAGACTTCGTTCCATACACGGATCAATTTTCATAAAAAAATCACGAAGGTCATTTGCCATTTTTAAGCCTTCACTAAGATTTTTCAGAATCAAATGTCACATTTTCAGTGCTTTTTGAAGCGTCTTCTTCAATGGGCTGTGAATTTAACGTTGCCTCCAAGTCGATTTCAGTCAAATCTTCATCTTGCGATTCAAGCAACTCCTGAATGTCACTTGATTCTATCTGTTCGTACCCATCTCGTCCTATTCCATTCGCAATTTCGGCTATGTTGGAATTATTTTTATTAATATGCATGTACTATGTACCGATTACATCCGCCAATAAAGAAATCTTTAGCCGCGAATATAGGACTTGGGTCACGATTTTTTAATCCGCGAGTAGTGAAAACGCGAACGAAGGAAGCGCTAATAAGGACCTTTTAATGTATACATAATAATTGTAAACATGCTTTGCTTCTAAACATAATAATTATTTAAATATCTTGTATGTCATCCAAATCCTGTCTAGATCAGGCTTCTGGATTTTATAGGCATTATATCATTCCGTCTTGATTTGTCAACTATCTAACGGACATACTATCTGATGTAAAAATAGTACAGTCCTGTATTTGGTAGAAAAGGCATGAACTTCACAGAGTTTATAAAATGTGTCCGAATAATAAACGATACGTTGCAATAAAATTCAAGAATGCCGAACAGAAACTTATAATAAAAGAGCGAATATAATATAAGAAGCCAATTGTGTCTACCTGTCTAACTGTTTACGAATTGACAATCAAAATCTTTTAAGTAACAATAGATAGAAGAAAATAAGCCCCGTCAATTTTGCGAAAGATATAAAAATAAATTAAACCTCCCACAATCAAATTTAGTGGTACATACATCGAGTGCTTATGTAATGTCTATAAAAATATATAATAATCTGCCAAAAAAAATTCGAAGCATAAACAATGAAAATGAATTTATTAAAATACTGAAAAACTGTATAATAATTATAGTATTAACTCCAAATCATCAACAAATATAACTCACGACTGAAATTATTAAACTATATTTGCATCATCACAATAAAGTCCTGTCAATTGTCGCCGCCATAGCTCAGATGGTTACGAAACTGAAGTGGCAGTGTGCAGGGCACATAGCTCAACGGACAGATCGCCGTTGCGGCAGTAAAGTTCTCGCATGGCGCCCAGGTACCGGAAGACGTAGTGTTGGTAGGCCCCCCAACAAGATGGACCACGATCTGGTCAAGATAAAGGAATACATTGGATGAAATAAGCGCAGGAACTATCGTTATGGCGATCTTTGTGGGAAACCTTTGTCCAGCAAAGGATGTCTTACGGCTGAAATGATGATGATAATGGTAACTACCGACCGAAATAATGTTTTCTAAGCTTTCAATGTATGGCAAAAAATCGTGATATTTTGTATTGTTTTACAAATCGATAGAAAACCGCGTATTTCCATTAAACCCTTAGCTCCGAACCCAATTAACTTCTGTTAGTGCTATCCATACAAATAAAACCTTCTTACTTGTAACTCTTTCTACAGCTATCGTGTCGTAACTTACTATTGTTTTAAGTTCCGATAATATTTTAGATAATTTCAAGTTTAGGTTCAAGCACGGCGTTACATTTTATTAAAAAAAATATAATTTTATAAATGTTATAAGTGATGTATTTCCTATTAAAAATTTGTTTTTTATTTAAGAACAAAATCAAAATAAGAAGTAAAAATATTTTTAAGAGATATATATACACGTTATGAGTATATAATAATATGTAACAAACATACAGTAATGAAAGTATTTTTTTGCAAAACGAATAAATATTACTAGTTGAGCCGTACGAATACTTCGCATCGACAGTGATGAGGTTCGTAATACAATAATGTAGAAATAAATAAATATAAATAATTATTAATTTAACAATTTAATAAAATAGTAACGAAATTAGTCTTACGAGAATTTGAACACTTTATTATAGTTTAAAATAATTAAAATAAATTTTTCAACATTATTATAGCGCACCCTAAAATCGTCTTTGCACGTAATAAGTTAAGTTAGTTTATAATATTAAACAGACTTGAGATAAATATTAAGCTGTCAATACATTGCACTGTTTACAAAGCATTTGTAAACAACTAGCTGACCCAACAGACGTTGTTTTGTTCATGATTAAAAAAAACTTTTGCGGGTGGAATTTCATGAAATCCGTTCGTAGCTGACCTCTCCTCGATGAAAGGAATATTCCTACCAAATTTCAAGTCTCTACGCCTTATAGTTACAGAGATATCGTGACGAGTGACTATATACGCGGAAATCTCTATTCTATCTAATCTCTAGCAAACATAAGCTTTTAAATGGTGTATGAATCATTTAATTTGATGAACAATTGCGAAAGTTATGGCGTTCCAAAAAATATTGCTGGTTAATAGTACTCGTAAAAAGCAAAACTTTTGACAATCATTCGTCCCATTTCTTTGAACGAAATGAATTAAGTGATATTGATTTGATTTGATTTATAAAAACACCTGCGGGAAATAATATTGTGTTGTGTAGCATAATTTTTTCTAGCATAACGCCATCATCCCCATGCTACGAAATAGCTACGCAGTACTCGTTACGAAGCGAAGAGAGCTCTACGTGCTTCTCTCGCTACGAACTTTACAACGAGCTACGGCGGAATGAATGTTTTATTTGCTTGGAATGCAATTTATTGTGAACATTACAAAGATAAATTGTTGAAATTGTTGTTTATATAGTGAAGTGTGTGCAAAAAGTGTGTACATAATAATTAATTAATAAAACATAAAAGACAAAACTATTAACTTTATAATAGAAATAATGCGTTTAACACTCTTTGGAAATGTATTGAGTGCATAATGTTAAGCAAAATAGATGCAAGATTTTTTTAAAAAAAACCTTACAAAAGTTGGTTACTATGTAAATACGTTGTAAACATATTTAACACATTAATTACAGTGGTGGTGTAATAATATAAATAAACAAAATTATAATTTAAAAAAATTAATGAATATTTAATCAATTTTGAAAGTTAAATACTGCAAAGGTATGAACTTACAGGCTATAAATTCGTGATGTGCTTATTGCTATATAACGTATGGTATATGTAAATTAATGAAACAAAATGAATTTAACTTCGGAGTTATCGACTTTGTCAAACCGACAGTTTGTAGACTATTTTGACGGAGGAAATATCACTGTAGAAGACGTGGGCCAAGAACAGGTTGTTGTAATCACAACGTATGCGGCACTTATGATGGTGGGTGGACTGGGGAACCTTATGGTGCTGGTGACACTGACCAGGACGCGACGGAGGAAGTCCAGGGTTGATTTGTTGATGACGCATTTAGCTGTTGCTGATGTTTGCGTCATATTTATTGTCATTCCACTTGAGGTGAGTTAAGTTATTTTATATTTCTAACGGCCGTTCCCAATATTCAGTCTATTTCTTACTTGAGATATAAATCGTAACTATCGTTGACTTTTCTGTCTCAATAAACTTATCGAAGGTAACTCACCTTATCCGTACACGCTGTCTGTCAATGGGACGACGTATAGCTTACTAGCGATAGAAGTTTGTATGGAAATTTCAATTCACACGTCCCAATATAAGGCGATAAGAATGACTTATCGGGTATATTGGAACAGCTTCAGATTATTGACAACTGTAGATAAGTCGGCCGTAAGACATCTGTTATTGAGGTTTTTCACAGCAATATTTCTTTATTCGTCTTCGACAGAGTATTTGACGTTCCATTTAAGGCAGGGAACGACCAATATCCGTTTTTGACCTCTGATCGAGAATATTTTAGTATTCACAATAAACAAATAGGCTGGAAACTTAATTAGAACTTCAGAACTTTTTATTTAATCACGCTAGTTCATTATATCGTCAGAAATTCAATTAATATAAATTAAAAACACACATTTTTGTTATAATATTAATGGGAATTTGAGCAACGAGCCCCTACCATTCAACCGAGGGTTGTTCGGATTCTTGTAGTGAAAAGCCTACCAGAAAAAAATATGAAAAAAAAAATTATTTATATCTATTATGATTTATTATTTATAATTAATTTCATTAAATTCTCTCCAACCCTATACCGGGTGAAATAGAGTCACATTTTGCGATGATAAATATATTTATTCAAATAGTAAAGTCCCGAGAGGGAACCTGTTGCTCGCAACGCAGATATTAATAATATTTCACGCTCATATCGAGTCTCTTTATTAGTTATTTACTCAAATAATGATATTTATAACATTTTAATTTAAAAAGTGGGCTTAAGCTATTCATAGTAAAGTTAGTCAGTAATTTACAAAAACAAATGATGACAAAAAGTTTTGGAGTATCGTGCGAAAGTGAAAGTCAGCTCAAATAGCTCTTCTGAGTATTCCTCGTAAAAGAAAGATAAAAAAATTTAAAGAAAAACAATGAAGCAACGTCTCTACACAACGCCTACTGATCCTTTGAATGATACCTTTAGGCCTATTTTATACATTCGGGGAAGCAAGGGCATAATGTGAGGGCAAGGACAGGAAATAAAACAAAGACAAATAAATAATAATAATCAGATCTCAAAATCTTATTGAACTTCTCTGTCATTATCTCATAATCATAATTTACCATTGAGAGGCTCCTTTGCAAAGGATGCCGGCTAGAGTATGGATAACACAATGGCGCCTATTTGTGCCGTGAAGCAGTAATGTGTTGTGTTTCGGACTGAAGGGCGCCGTAGCTAGTGAGATTACGGTTAGCTCAGTTGGAAGAGAACTCGCACGGAACGCGAGAGGTCGTGGGTTCGAGTGCCGCATCGTTCATAAAATTTTGTTTTCAAATTTTATTCCGGGAAAAAAGAGTGGCCGTTGAGTTTTTGGTATGTTTATCTACACCTATGCTTTAAATCCTCTATTAAAAATTCTGAAACAGTTTTAATAACCCTTATTACACAACAGTTGCATAAATAACTATTTTCTCACGAGGTCAACTTTTTACGAACATATTATGGTGAATTCAGTAATTTAAAAGAAATGTTTGTAGTGACGATTGAAAAGCGCTTAGATTAAGCCTATTTGAATAAAGTTTATTTGACTTAGAGTTTGAGAAGTGGAGGGAAATGAATTGTGGAGACATTTAGTATGCATAGAGTGAATATCGTACTGATTCAAGCTCTGCAGGCACTTTTAAGGGAATTGCAGTGCTTGCTTGAAGGACCTGGCATTCACAGCGGTGTTAGACATGGATGTGTTGCAACACTGTGATTCTTAATGTATTAATTGCTCTTTAGAACTGAAAGAGCATGAATGTGGCTTATACATGAGTGATATAATTTTTTAGTGTCTCCTCATCACGAAGTATCTTCAGGAGATTTTTTTATGACAATAAGGGACGACACGAGCAGGATGTTCAGATGATGGTAATTAGTACACCCTGCCAATAACAATGCAGTGTTGTTTGGGATTTTTGCAAAACTCAAAAATTCTGAGCAGCACTACGATTGCGCTTGTCACCTTGAGACATAAGATGTTAAGCCTCACTTGCCCAGTAATCTCACTAGCTACGGCGCTCTTCAGTCCGAAACACAACACATTACTGCTTCACGGCACAAATAGGCGCCATTGTGTTATCCATACTCTAGCCGGCATCCTTTGCAAAGGAGCCTCTCAATGGTAAATTATGATTATGAGATAATGACAGAGAAGTTCAATAAGATTTTGAGATCTGATTATTATTATTTATTTGTCTTTGTTTTATTTCCTGTCCTTGCCCTCACATTATGCCCTTGCTTCCCCGAATGTGGGAGTCCAAGGCCTAAAGGTATCATTCAAAGGATCAGTAGGCGTTGTGTGGAGACGTTGCTTCATTGTTTTTCTTTAAATTTTTTTATCTTTCTTTTACGAGGAATACTCAGAAGAGCTATTTGAGCTGATTTCTGCCGCTCACTTTCACTTTCGCACGATACTCCAAAACTTTTTGTCATCATTTGTTTTTGTAAATTACTGACTAACTTTACTATGAATAGCTTAAGCCCACTTTTTAAATTAAAATGTTATAAATATCATTATTTGAGTAAATAACTAATAAAGAGACTCGATATGAGCGTGAAATATTATTAATATCTGCGTTGCGAGCAACAGGTTCCCTCTCGGGACTTTACTATTTGAATAAATATATTTATCATCGCAAAATGTGACTCTATTTCACCCGGTATAGGGTTGGAGAGAATTTAATGAAATTAATTATAAATAATAAATCATAATAGATATAAATATTTTTTTTTTCATATTTTTTTAACTTAGTGACGTATCGCCATAAAATCTTGTATGCTTAGTTCAACTCTCAGGCCACGAAACGCGAGAGGTCGTGGGTTCGAGTCCCGCATCGTTCATAAATTTGTTTTCAAATTTTATTTGTCCCTTTGTTTATTTTATTAATCCCAGAAGTGAGGGTTACCACTTTAAAAATATAAAAAAATATTTAAAAAAAAGAATTAATTAATTTCATTTACATTAACACATCGGTGACGCGGCTCTAAAAAATTTCTTATTTATAACTAGCTGACCTGACAAACGTTGTTTTGCCATATAAATTATAAATGTAAACCTTCCTTGAGCTTCAACGAATCTATTACAAAAGATTTAATTGAGATAGGTCGAATAGTTTAGGAGTTATTAGGGAACATACAAACATACATTCTCTTTTATATATATATATATATATATAGATTGATTTCCCTCACTCTTGAAAAGTTAACAAAATTTTTGTCGCACAACGCAATCATGACATTATACTGTGAAAATAACTGAAGTAAACGAGACAATCTAATGTCTACGTGTATGATGAGTTTGCGCTGAGCGGTTTCCTGGTAGCTCTTGAGTCTCGAATCAATTTTCATAAAGGAACGACCACAGTAAAGGTCTAATTATTGTGCACTTTGAACGAAAGTTGATAGAAACTGTCGATCTAAGTTGATAGAAACTACATGGACCGCGTCTCTACCACGCGGGGGGGTTTATTGAGAGTGCTCATAATAATGCTGATTAAAGATTTTTTTTTCTTTCGTTTAGGGAACATAATAATATAGTTATTATAATGTTACTCCACTTGGATTGACATCTATCCTTAACTAATAATATAATAATAATATATATATAATAATAAAGCCTTTATTAATGATTTTCCATTTGATTTTCTACATTTTAGTGTTAGTATGTTAGTACGGTTAGTCGACAAACATGATTATTTTATTATTAACTTTTATGTTAGTAAGTTATAATGCATGCACTTTGTTAGTTTTCTTCAAATGGATCCCAGTTGGGTAAAGGCCTCCTCCATTCTTTTCCACTCCTTTCTATTTTTTCCTTTTTCGAGCCAGTTAATTCCGCCAATATCTCTAATCTCATCGGTCCACCTTTTATGTGGTCTGCCCACCTTTCTCTTTCCTGCAGGTCCCTTCCATGTTGTGGTCTGAATGGTCCATCTAGCGTCTGTTAGTCTGGAAATGTGTCCGGCCCATTGCCACTTTAATTTTAATGCCTGACTTAAGGCATCAGTCAGTTTTGTTTTCTTCCTTATCTTATGGCTATGCATCTTATTAATTTTCCTTAATTTTAAGCATGCTTCTTTCCATTCCGCGCTGACATGTCCTAATTAAGTGCTGTATTTTCTTCGTAAACACCCATGTTTGGCAGCCATATAACAAAGTTGGATGAACACAGGTTTCCATTACCGTTTTCTTGAATTCTAAGCTGTAGTTTCGTTTTAAAATTTCCTTCTGGCTCCAATATTTTTTCCAGGCTAGATTTAGATCCTAGGTATATATATTCATTCGCAAAGTCAAGTGTTTGTGATCCGGCGCTTATTGGTACTGATAGACCATTTGTCACAATTTTTGTTTTCTCGAAATTCATTTCCAAGCCTACTATGGCACTTGCTTCATGTAACTGATTAACCATAGTTTCCAGTTGCTTTGGGTTCTCATTAAAGATGACTATATCGTCGGCAAATCGAAGATGACTTGAGAAATTTTTGTTTATCATAATACCTCTATTCACCCAGTTTATGTTGTTAAAAACTTCTTCTAGTACTGCTATGAATAACTAAGGAGAGAGTGGGTCTCCTTGTCTGACTCCTCTTTCAATCCTGATGTCTTTTCCTTTAGTTTCTAATTTAACTTTGCAAACATTGTGTGTCTTCTACCGCATTTATCACGGGGAGTGTTCCGAAGAGCTGTTTAACCTAATTCCTGCCGCCGAATTCCACCTTCGCACGACACGCCACAAGTTAGGATATCATCCTCACCATCTGGATGTGTGGCGGTCCTCCACAGTGCGGTTTTCAAGGAGCTTTCTTCCACGTACTACAAAGCTGTGGAATGAGCTTCCTTGTGCGGTGTTTCCGGGACGATACGACATGGGTACCTTCAAAAAAAGCGCGTACACCTTCCTTAAAGGCCGGCAACGCTCCTGTGATTCCTCTGGTGTTGCAAGAGATTGTGGGCGGCGGTGATCACTTAACAACAGGTGACCCGTACGCTCGTTTGTCCTCCTATTCCATAAAAAAAAAAAAATAGTTTGTTATATTATGAGGGTCTCCTTTTTTGTATAACAGTACTATTTCTGCAAGGGTATGGTTTCTGTGGTTAATATTAAGTTGAAAAGTCGAGTGAGATGAGTTATTATGGCGGGTATTCCTATTCTTATAGCTTCGGTCGTGATTCCATCCGGACCAGGACTTTTATTCAATTTAATTTGTTTTATGTGTTTCATAACTTCCGTCTCTTTGATTTCCATAACATCAGTGTCGGTAACATTTGAGTACTCGAAAATTTCATTTTCTGTGTGTCCATCCGTACATTTATAGAGCTTCCTGTAGTAGTCAGTAGCCTGTTCTTGAATTCGATTCTATTAATCCTCTACTCAGTTTTTGTATCCATTTTTTATGTGATATTAATTCTTTCTTTGCCCGTTTTGTACTTCTATACTTAGCCAGATTGGTTTCTATTATTCTTTTTCTATACATTTCGTAGTCTTGTTTAATTGATTTTTTTGTTTCCTTGAATATTTTACTACGTTAATTTCTAGTTTTTCTACCTTTAGGTTTTGTTTTTATAAGTTCTGATCTTTTTTTCAATAGGCTTTTTGTTGTGTCATTTAAGATATTTTTTGACTTTTTTGTATTTAGTTTTAAATTTAATCCCCTCGTAATAGCTTTTTCCAATGTGTCGTAATATGTTTGTACATTATTTCTGTTTTGTTTTTCTTGCTCGAATTCTGATAAACATTTCTTTAGTTGTGTGATATATAGTTCTATTTCTTCTAGTGTGGTCGGGTGTTTTAAAGTTGTTTTAAAGTTTGTTCTTTTCTTCTTTTGAGTTCCAATGTTTCATGTAGCGCGTAGGGGTCTATGGTCTGAAGCAAAGTTAATATTTGTAATAACTTCTATATTTGTAATAAGTTTTGGTTTGCTACATAATATAAAGTCGATTTCATTTTTTGTTAATTGGTTTAGAGAGATCCACGTCCACTCTCTTTTTTTTTGAAGTATGTATTCATTATTGACATTTTGAATTCATTTGCAAATGAGATAAGTTGCTCACCTCTTTCATTTCGTTTACCATAACCGTACCTCCCCATAATAGGGTATTCATGTTCTTTCGGCATTCCTATCTTTGCGTTAAAATCTCCTATAATGAGTATAGTACCGTGCGATAGGTCGAGAGCCATTCTGATATTATCATAGAACATTTCAATTTCATTTTCCGGTGCTTTCTCAGTTGGGGCATATACTTGTATGATAGAAAGATATAGCTTTGCAACTGTAGGAGGGCTACTCTTACCGAGATTCCTTTGTAGTTTACTATATTGTTTTTATGAGTTTTATTTATAAGGAATCTGACTCCGTATAAGCCTTTAGTCTCTCCTATGTAACATAGTATATGGTCAGTGTACTTTTCGATGTTGCAGTTGTTCCTTCTTACTTCAGAGAGTCCCATTACGTCGCTATTGATGTTTTCAAGAGCGTGTGATAACTCTAGGTACCTTTCGTAAGATGATAAGGATCTTACATTGTATGTACATATCCTTAGTAGATTGTTTCTTGGGTTAGTCTTACAATTTTGTATGTACATTTTAGATGGATGGTATTGGTCTAATTTCCCACGAAGACCACTCGGATTGGGAAATGTTTTTCTAATGTTGTGGTTACTTACTTGTTCTTTTGTGTGCGGGTTGTTTTGGTGGCCGATTGCTATTTGCTAACTACTGTGCTCTCCTGTGTTTTGTTGTTTTGATGAGGATGGAAATGAATCTGATCTGCAGCGCATTAAATCGAAAGCGTTCATGAGACTTGTATTCATTGTAGTTTTTTTGTTATATGAAGCTTATTGCTTTCGCGGATTTTGTGCTACCTCTGGTGATGTCAGTTCTTTTCTTTTGCGGTTTTTCTGGTTTCTGTGATTGCCTTCCTTGATTATTAGTTTGTCATAACTTATTACCGCGAAGTTTCCTTTCTTTCTTTCTTCCATCATTTTTTCTTGTAGTTGTTTTCTTATTGCTAGTACTTCCTTGGGGAAATCTTCTGTGATGTAAGCATCTTTCAATTTTCTTTGATTTTTTAGTAGATCATTTCTCAAACAATAATTTGTAAAGGATATTAATATTGGTCTGGGCTAACCTTTCTCCCCTTTTCCAATTCGAAAAATGTTGTCAATATCCCTGTTGGTAACATTTATTAGCATTTCATTTTTAAATTTTTCGAATGTCCATTCTAATAATTGTTTCTGTGATTGTTCCATTTCTTTAGTGCCGAAGATTATTAAGTTTTTCTTCCTTTCTTTGCGCTCGTATATTTCCAATTTGTTTTTTAGATTACTGTTATCTCTTTTTAGTTCTTCAATTTCGAGTACTAGAGGTTTTAATTTTTCGTCTATTTGTGATAAAATTTCTTTAGTTTGGTTGTTCATTTCTGTCTTTATTTTGTCAAAAAACAATTGTAATTGCAATTCCATGTTGATTGAATCTTAAAGTTTAAATTCGCCTGTGGTCTATAGTGGAGCGTAGCGGTCCGTTTGAGCGATTTATAACAGCGCTAGTTGTAATACACAACAGAGTCAGTTAAAATAAAATAAGTAATTTTTAAGCATGTGTGTGCTGACGTTTCTATGTGTGCGTTCTGCGCCACGCAAGTTATTAAACAGAGGATAATTCAGTACGTTCATAGCTTGTGCGTTTCACTCGCCTCCTGTATTGAATACATAAAACTAATTATATTATAATCTTGTTAGGCTTGCTTGATAGATTAATAAACTGAAGCGGTACAAGCGTGGCTTTAGACTTAAGCGATAGCAAATGCGCAAAAGATTCAAGCAGTAATCTAAATATACGTCATTTAACTTTTTTTTTGTGATAATCTAGCTTTGTCAGATTATTTTAGTTTTTATTTTAAAGAAAATTTATTGAAGTAGGCGTTACTTTGCGGAAATCCATAATTATCTTAATGTTTTGAGTTTTTTTAGTGTTTATTCCGCCAATATTTGTCTTTAAACAATTCAACACGTGTACCGCCTCTATACAAGGCATCCTCAGGAGATATTGACTGGCAAAACTCTGGCACGACTCCGAATTAAATTAAATTCAATGTTGTCGTCAATATTAGCTGAAATAACACTAAAGAAAACTCAAAATATTTAGATTTTTATTTGTACTCATGGTGCTCCATATTAAACTTTAACGTCAACAATTGCATTGTTCAAAAGTACAGCGGTAAATAAATTGAGCTTAAAGTTTGCATCGAGAAATTTCATTATAATCTTGTTTCGGCTCTCATACAATTTTTAACAATAGTCGGTCAAAACAGGTGATGAGCGATTTGGATTTACAAATAAAGTGTTCCGTGACAACTTATAAAGTATCAATAGCACTAGCTACATTAAAAAAAAAACATTTTTAAAAGAATTTTTTATTTCACACACAATCAATGAAAATTGCAAATGTTAACTCTTGCGATTCAAATCAAATCAAAATCACTTTATTCAAGTAGGTCACGGAAATGTAACTTAAGAATTTCAAAAAAAAAATTGTTTTTATTTAATTTACTACTGCTATGTAAAGGGTTGAGCTATGAGAAGAAGTACCAAGAAACTCATTGCCACTCTTTTAAATCAAGTTTTGCATTTTCATCGTTTTACAAATTAATTAATTAGATTTATGAGTTACTGCCGTCTGACAGACATATGGACGGTCAGCGGAGTCCTAGAACTAAGACTTAGGTTAGTTATATAAACTCTAAAAATGAGAGATCAAAAAACAAGAATTATCAGGAGACTAAGTAATGAGAAATAGACAAGTTAATACGACAATAATTAGATAGTAGGCAAGCAAATCGTATGTGGATCAGCTCGTGGAAGTAAGCAGTTACGCTAGATGATGTCCTACTGACTGAGTTTACTTTAAGTTTGAAATCTGGTAATGCTACACGCTATGAATCTTATATGGACTGCGGTCATTGAATAATGCTAGGTATATATAGCGAACTGTTATACCATCATCATCATCAATTACTTAATCATCAGAAGAGGGCTATTCGCGCTATTTATAACCTAGGCCCTAAGGAATCATTGAGAACAAAATTCAAAGAAATTAACATCTTGACTGTTGCTTCTCAATATATTCTTGATAATGTAATATATGTTCATAGGCGCATACGTGAATTTGCCAGAAACTGTCATAATCATAATGTTAACACCAGGAACAGACATAAGCTTATAATGCCTACTACTCGACTTAGTCGAGTTAGCAAGTCTTTTGTCAGGCGATGTATATGCTTTTACAACAGGATCCCAGAAAATGTTCAAAGCAAATGTATTACGTTATTCAAAAGAATTGTTAAAAAAGGTTTGTGTGGTAAAGGTTACTATAACATAAATGACTTTCTTAATGATACTACAGATTGGGAATGGAGCGACCGCCCTCAGGCTATTAAATAATAAGTTTAATTGTATAATGTTACTTTAATAATTTGTTAGTGTTACTTTAATTGTAAAACATATTTTTGATAAAAAATAAGCCCGCTGAGTTTGTTGCGCCCATTCTTCTCAGGCCTGAGGCATTCATTTTGGAATGGGTGGTAGTTTTTTGACTTTCAATAAGTGATTTCACATCCAATTTTGAATAAAAATATTTGAATTTGAAAATTTGAATTTGAATCTCCATCTAGGGCTATCTCCAAACATAGATATAATCCATAACCATAGATAATCGTCTCTATCAGTTGTGTTATTAAGATATATTTAATTATTTAAGCATCAATTGATGCTTGCAGTTCGTTCTCACTGTCGCGCAAGGTTCTCCAATATTTTGGATGATTCAGTTTTGAAAAAAAAAATCGTTTTTTAATAAAGTGTGTAGTCTACAGATCAAGGGCGATTGAAAGATGCTGATGCTGTTCTTGTATGTGGATCAGACCTAACGATATATTTGAATTTATAATAAAAACATTTCAATTTTCACCACCTTCAATTTATTTTGTGCAAGTAATGTTGCAAATGGATCATGTGAGTGATCGTATGATTTTCTTGTTACACAAATTAAACTCGTTAAAGGTAGAAAACAAACATTAGCGATAGTAAGCCAAATGAGATTTTTTTTTTAAATTTAAATAAATAAAAGTTATTGTAAGCGAAGAAAATTAAAATTGGTTGTTTTAGAATTATTTTTGATGTTATTTCTAATATACCAGACACTACTACTCCTTCGGAAACAAATGGCGCTCTCGGAGAGAAGATGCGGTGCAAGAAACTCTCCCAGCATTTTTTTTTGCACTCTTTTTAATCAAATATACAATATTGTATTGTCAATGCTATTGCTATGCTAACAGCGTATGCCGCAGAGCTGAGTCTATCTGCTGTTCGGCAATATGTGAATATAATAATTAATTACATAGTATAATTAATTAAAGAATTCCATTACTTGAGAAATGTTCGAAAAATTAACAGAAAAACCCAACATCACGGCCAAAATCGGAACCGGATTGCAACCGGCGAAGAGTAAGCAGAAAACATGCAAACAAGGTGTTTTTAGACAAGTTTTTTGGTGAAAATATAGCATTTCGAGTTATGAACACTACTTAATCCTGTTACACATATACTTAAGTCTTATTTGTAGGTTTGTAATGCTTGCTGCTGGTTATAGTTTTCACTCCAGAGCCCTTTTGAACTACCACTTTTCCTTGCTGTTAAACAAGTTTTTTGGCATAGCATGACCCTTTTTTTTAGTACAACTCTCAGAAAAGTAATTTTTATAGCTTTACTTTTTTGTGTAGGTTTATTTATTCAGATTAGTAATGAATAACGAGGATTGTAAGCATATAAACGGTTTTCCACACAAGAATTTTGAAAATATTGGCTTTGTTACATAGATGGCGGGCCGGAAGCAGTGAACTCATATCGCTCAAGGTCTCTGGCATTTAGTGTCGCATTAAGTATACTCATATCGCTCAATTAACTGGCTTGTCGTTTGGACAATAACCTAGAATAAATGATGTTAGGCGGTGAGTTGGTGCTGAACTTACCTCTTTCTCCAACAATTCAAAACCCACCCGACTCTCAGTAGGCAACTGATTTTGCTTAACTTTTGTTGGTAGCAGCCATTTTGCACATGGAACTGGACTTGATTCTTCAATCTTCTATATACTGGATGTCCCAAAGTTATGGGGCATGAAGGGAAAGTACCTTAAATATCGAAGATAGGCTATTTTACTGAAAGAAGACTTTATGTTATTTTTAAAAGTTGGTAATTCTGCATTCAAAGATTTTTTAAAAATTACTTGCCTCGTCTGGGAATTGAATCGACTTATATGTAAAAAAAACACCCCTATTTTTATGATGCCAATCGAAAGAATGGCTAATAACTCTTCTTAAGTAACATAGTATTTTAAAAGAAAGCAACAACGTAAAATGAATGTTTTCCTACTTGGATTGGTACGAATGGACCAATTAGATGGCCGGCCAGATCCCCGGACCTTACACCATTAGATTTCTTCTTTTGGGGATATGTGAAAGAAATGCTATACAAAAAGCGATACGAGAACGTGGGCGAGCTACAAACAGAATTGTGCTATATCATATCGAGGATTAACCATAAATTGATAAGAAAATCAACAGGCAGCGGACTCTTTAAAAGATTGGCGATTTGCGTAAGACAAGAGAGATCACATTTTGAGCATTTAATTAATTAATTTACAAAAAAATATCCACTTAATTGACTACTTTCTTTTAAAATACTATGTTAATCAAAAAGAGGTATTATTTTTTGGCCATTCTTTCGATTGGCATCATAAAAGTAGAGGTGTTTTTTTTCCATTTAAGTCGGTTCGATTCCCAGACGAGGCAAGTTATTTGTAAAAAATCTTTGAATGCAGAATTACTAACTTAAAAATAACATAAAGTCATCTTTCAGTAAAATAGCCTATCTTCGATATTTAAGGTACTTTCCCTTCATGTCCCATAACTTTGGGACAACCTGTATATATAAAATGAAAATTGTCTTTGTTTGAGGCTCAATCACGCCTAAACCACTGATCGTATCAACATGAAGCTACCACCATTCGATGTAAAATTTATCCTGGATGGTTTATGGCTACTTATTATTATATTGTACTTGTAATAAATTGAATAAAATTTAATTTATTTCCTTTTAAAATTCGCCTAGCGAAGCGAGCGGGAACGGCTAGTATGACTTATATATATATTGGCGACTGATTTTGATTAACTTTTGTTGGTAGCAGCAATTTTGCACATGGATCTTTGATTCTTCATTCTTTTAGAATTGTTACTTACTCGATAAAACACAAACATAACTATATTTTTACACAACTGCGTTTTGTTTTGGTTTTTGTTGTTCTAAATTTTAAGTGTATACAAAAAAAAATATATTAAGTTGGGTGCTACTAGCGCCCCATCGCTGTGAAAGAGCTGAGTTGCAGATTAAACAACTGAATGGACGCTGAACTTCGATTGATTTTAATTTAATATTTTTATAGTGAACTTTCGCTCCTGCCTTGTTTTAAATAACACGTGTTTTAATATTATTGTGTTTAATGATTTATGTAATAAATATTATATTTAAATCATAAAAGGTCTTACTTTTATGATCGTTGCGTCGAACGATTGCGAAACTGAAGTGGCAGTGGGCAGGACATATAATTCAACGGATGGCCGTTGGGGCAGTAAAGACCTGGAATGGCAACCACGTACCGGAAGATGCAGTGTTGGTCTCCCCCACAAGATGGACCGATGATCTGGTCAAGATCGTCGTGGATATCTTTGGGGGAGGCCTTTGGCCAGCTGTGGACGTCTTCCGGCTGATGATGATTTATGATCGGCCGAACGTAACTTGGAAATCTATTTTATTTTGTTGCAGATTTGCTGGAAGGTTACGAACGCGTGGTTGGCAGGAAACCTCATGTGTAAGATGCTGCTGGTGATGAGAGCGTTTGGCCTCTATTTGTCCTCTAACGTTCTCGTCTGTATTTCACTGGACAGGTAACATACTACAATAAACAATATTTCTATAAGCGACGGTCTGGTCATTTATTATTTGCAATCGTGGAGCGTAGAAGATTCGATCGATTTCTGTGCGTTATAAATCTTTTGCACTACGTATGGCATCGTTCGCTAACTTTTTAACGCCTATTTTTTTAAGAGAGATGATTGACTACATATACCTCATACGGCCAGCTTCAAAATTATAACTTAAGTGATAAAATGAATATATACGATATTTCACATTTCTAAAATAAAAACGTGTAGAATGCTACTAGAGTTCAGTTTTATGTTTTACTACACAATCAGAATTGAATAAAATCAATTATGACGAGACGAGTCGAACTTGCAGCTGATGCTAATTGATACACCCTGCCCATTACAATGCAGTGCCACTCAGGATTCTTGAAAGGCCCAAAAATTCAGAGCGGCACTACAATTGCGCTCGTCACCTTTAGACATGAGATGTCAAGTCTCATTTGCCCTAACTTCACTAGCTACGGCGCCCTTCAGACCGAAACACAGTAATGCTTACACATTACTGCTTCACGAAAGAAATTGTGGTACCCATAATCTAGCCGGCATCATGTACAAAGGCCTTGGTACATGCCTTCGACTGGTACAAGTTTCTACTTGAATAACAATAAGTAAGAAATAAAATTTAAGAAACAATCTACAATCAATCACAACACAACTAAAAGCTAACCGCTGTATGATATTGCTTTTCGATCGCTATTAAGCGGCAGTCGAAATTCAAACGTGATCCGAATTCTCAGCCTCTCTTTGAGTAACAATCAACAAATGTGCACAATCCACTGACCTCTACTATATACTCACTGGACTAGCGGCTGTTAAAGTGCTTTTGTGCCTGCTTGATACTCGCCATTTTGGCGCTGTTGGTCATGTAGCGAGAGTCTGCGGTACTTAAACTAGTGATGACAACCTCGGCAAGCACGAATAGATGGTGGGAAACTATTTACAAAAAAAATGTGTACTTTATAACGTTGATTCTTAAAGTATAAATAACACGGAAAACGAACGAAATTAATTCAAAATGTAAAAATACTTCAGAGTATTAGACGTTCCTTCGCAGCCATTTGTATTATACGTCAAAATTAGTTCTCTAGACGCTCGCGAGTGGCGCTTCAAATAGGCACAAAAAAATTGCTGTCAAACATATGGAACAGCCTGTCCAGTTTTTTATACAGGTCAGTGGCACAATCTAATTCAACTATCGCTAGATATAGGCGCCACTGTCACTTCTATGTTATTGTATTGTCGTCGCGAGCAGTTGGCGTCTATTAGCGCGATTGTTTTGCCTTTGCGAGAAACGTGATTGTCTCGGTTTTGTACGGATGGAACATTCCACCCACTCGGTGTTTGAATTTGAGTCAAGTAAATCGTGGTGTATAAATAGTGTTTGGTGAGTTAACCATATAACTTAATCGCATAACATCAAGTGAGAACTCCCACCTCCAGGATTCGGTAATATAAAAAGACAAACTCGTTGTATACTTAAAATTAAAGATTACTTTTTCATCA
This sequence comes from Leptidea sinapis, assembly GCF_905404315.1. Classification (NCBI taxonomy): domain Eukaryota; kingdom Metazoa; phylum Arthropoda; class Insecta; order Lepidoptera; family Pieridae; genus Leptidea; species Leptidea sinapis. The sequence continues at coordinate 15,406,815 of NC_066271.1, read as the reverse complement.
TACCTTCTATCAATTATCATTTTATATTGATATCGATTTTATCTACAATTTTATATAATTACTCATTTTAGAAAAACTACATATGCATTATTTGCATATGTAGTATTATGAGAATTGTCATCGTCTGACACAGATCAGTTTGCGTCTCAATAAAATATTTTAAAACTGCCGTCGTGCGTTGTGAGAAAGTTAAAAAGTTAAGAAAAAAAAAAAGTAGTAGCACGTTACGATACGTAGTCGAAGGAACGCGTGTGGTTACTAATTTAACGATTTAAAAAAATAATAATCAAAGTTATCCTATAATATAAGTGTTTAAAAGTGATTTCAAGTGTTTAAATTTTATTAAATATGAATGACAAAATTGAAATTATGTTGAACAAGCTAGAAAAGCTTGAAAAAAATTTCGAAGAATTTATAGGTGGCAAAAAACTCTCAAATATATAAAACAAAAATATTGTATTGAAGTCGGAAGTGGAGAAGTTAAAATTTATTATTAATCGGGACATAAATAGCAAGAAACTCGTCGTTTATGGATTCCCCGAACACATAAACCATCGGTATGATAAACAAAGTCTGTTTGATGACATTGGATACTACATTTACGAGACATATGGGTTGGACATACATGGCTACGTAGAAGATATGTATAGAATAGGAAAATACACACATACCCGTCCATTAAAGAAAGAAGAAAGAAAAAACATTTATTTTAACACTCACACAAATCACAAAAAGAAGAAACTTAAAAATATATACAAATATAAAAAGGTGTGGTGTTTAAAAAGGAGCCACTCAGCTTGTGTTTCAACACAAGTGTGCTGCAACGCTGATTTTCTGTGACCCCGCGTGACACATGAACTTCAAGGGCGACACCTCGCCTGAATTAAAGTATAACTAATAATAATAATAATTAACTTTTTACTTATAACAATTAATTACTTAACTAAACTTAAAAACAATTAACTACTAAACTAAACTTAAAAACAAGAACAAGCATAAAAAGTAATTATAATAAAAAATTCCTAACAATGACAAATAATAAGATCAAACATAACAAAAAGCTCCTAGTCTCTTTGAACGCAACTAATGCTGGAATACTGATTTTGATATTCATGTAATAGAAACTTTTTCATTTTTAATTTGAGGGAATAAACAGATAATGAGGCTTTGAAAGGTGGTGGTATATTGTTCCAGCACTTAGTTGCGTTATAACTAAAACTACCTTTGAAGGCAGCAGTGTGATGCCGACTAAACATAACAAAAAGCTCCTAGTCTCTTTGAACGCAACTAATGCTGGAATACTGATTTTGATATTCATGTAATAGAAACTTTTTCATTTTTAATTTGAGGGAATAAACAGATAATGAGGCTTTGAAAGGTGGCGGTATATTGTTCCAGCACTTAGTTGCGTTATAACTAAAACTACCTTTTAAGGCAGCAGTGTGATGCCGACTAAAAGACAGAAGACCGTGTAGCGCCGCTCTGGTGTGGTACAAGGTAATCGTGTTGCTCAACCAGTTCAATTTGTTATATAAATATGCGGGAGCCTTAGATGCGACCACATTAAAAAGTAGAGCTGCGAAATGCAGGCGTCTTCTATTCTCCATATTTAAAACTTTATATTTTATCAAATATGGAGTAATGTGACTTCGCGGAGGAATGTCCCAAATGTACCTCGCGCAAGCATTTTGGACCCGCTGTACAGCATCCCTCGAACGGGCCAGAAGTCTTGGTCCGTAAACATTGTCTCCATAGTTTAATTTGGAGAGTATTAGAGTCTCACAAAGTTTAAGACGCAATGTTTCATTAATATATGGTCTAATCCGGTATAAAACCTTAATTCTATAAAAACAATTGGACATTATGGCATTGATATGTTTTTCGAACCTGAGATTCTCATCAAAGTGAATACCCAGGTTTCGAGCTACAGGAACCCGTTCAATCACCACATTATTTATTATGGTGTCCAAATTGTAATTAAGGACTTTATTGATAAGATTTGTTGTCCCTAAGACCATGTATTTAGTTTTAGTAGCATTGAGCACCAGAGAGTTATATGAGGACCACTTTAATACTCTAGAAAGGTCTGAATTAAGCTTTGAAATAGCATCTTGAGTACTTGAAGGATCAAAGGAGATATAGAGCTGTATATCGTCTGCATACATGTGGAACTTACAGTGCTCAATGGTCGTGATAACGTCGGATGTGTACAAAATAAATAATAAAGGGCCTAGGATCGAGCCCTGAGGCACTCCCCGTGAGACAGCACGCCAGCTAGAAAGTTCGGTTGAACCATTTTCATGTGTCACAGCAACGGTCTGTGTACGGTTACTCAAATAGCTAGCAAACCATTTCACAGTTTGTGGTATGAAACCATAATAGGTTAATTTGGCTAGAAGAAGCTGGATATTGAGACAATCGAACGCTCGGGAGTAATCTAGCAAAACCAATATTGTACTTTTTCCGGAATCTTGAGCACTCAGTATGTTGTCCACAACATCAGCAAGAGCCGTTGTCGTACCTCTTTTCTTCCTAAAACCAGACTGTAGATCTGGTAATATTCCATGCCCCTCCAGGTATTCTATGACCTGATTATAAACTATCTTCTCCAGGATCTTGGAAAGACATGGCAATATACTGATAGGTCGAAGATCCTTTGGTACTAGTGGATTCTCTACTTTTGACAAAGGTCTGACTAGAGCGGTTTTCCAAATATCTGGAAAGGTGGCAGTGCTAAGAGAGAAATTTATTATATGGGTGATTGTTGGTAAAGTAACGGAAGAAGTTAACTTGATCATGTCCAAAGAGATGTCGTCAATGCCGTAGGCTTGAGATTTTAAGGATTGCAATGCCTTTAAGACTTCACTATCACTTACAAGACTAAATTCGAAATTATTGGAACTATCATATGTGTTTAATTCAAAAAAGCTACACGTAGAAGAGGGAACTGTACCATCCCCTGGTGTATCCAAAATATGTGCATTTAAAAAATTTGGGTCTTTGAGGTGTGGTGGTAAGAAAGAGTCCCTATGGGGTTTAATATTTACGTGTTCTTTAATATGGTTCCAAAGAATCCTAGACTTACTGATGCAGTTATTATTTATCGAAGTATGCACGTTTCTCGTTATAAAGTGCGATATTAACTTGCCTCTTAAGATCTTTGTAGTAGGAAAAATTGGAATCATGTTTACTTTTCTTAGCTCTAGCGTGTGCTTCGTCACGACATTTCATCATTAACTTCAAGTTGTATGTTACCCACGGATAGTGATGTTGTCTAGCAAGAACATGCTTACGTGGTGCATAAAAGTCAAACAAGGTTGTAATATACGACGTGAAAATAACTACCATCTGGTTTACGTCCTCTAAATGGTATATTGTATCGAAAGGAGTAGCCAAAAGAGAGTCACTGAATTTATCTAATTTAATATCATTTAAAGGTCTAAAAGAGATCCATTTGGGTTTATATTTATCCTTGATAATATTAAATGTACAAGTAATAAACGCGTGTTTACTTAGGTCATTTATGTGGTCTATTGAAACATTTGATACAGGAGCATTACTACATATCACATCAAGGAGAGTTTCGCTGTTATCTGTGAAATGTGTTGGTTGTGATATAAGTTGCGTTAGTAATCTGTAAGAAATTGTTAAATTTATGGAAGTTTGGTGTTGAGCTGTTTAGTAGATCAATATTAATGTCACCCAGAGGGATAATATTGTCCGACCAGCCGATGCTACTGATTGACTCAGACAATGCATCAAGAAAAGGTTGGGCATTCATCCACGGAGGTCTATATCCTGTGCCAATCACAATGACTTTTCCTTGAATGACAGTTTTTATCCACATCTGTTCGACTTGGTTGGCAATGGGGTGGGATATGATACGTACGGACAAGGCTCTACTGATGTAAAATCCCACGCCTCCACCGCGCGAACGGATAGAGGGAGGACGCGGAATGTGTCTGAGCCGGTAGCCGGGCACGTACGGGGCGCGGCCGTCTTCGCCTTCTCTCAGCCATGTTTCGTTTACTGCAAGTATGTCTACTTTGTGGCGTTCCATCGAGACCCTGGATTTAAGAAACCAACCTTTAATTTCTGTTTCTTACTAGACATAATTAATATAATTATAATTAGTAAAGGAAACATAGTTGTGAGTGAGGCAGGGCTTAACAAATTTACGTGGGGTCTCGGGTACGAACTTAAGTGAGTCATTATGTAATATAATGCAGTATGTCGCTTGTAAATATGATTTAATGATGTTGTACATTCTTATGGAAATATTAAATATTATAAATAACAATATGACATTTTTTAAATATACATAAATGTAATAGTAAATAAGCACCACACATTAAAAGATACATACGCATTAGCTTAACATAGCTGGTTACAAAAATTGCAGACGAAACATGATGAATTACATTACCTACATTACATATTAAATAGTGCCAATTGGAAATTACACTAATTGACATAAAAATATAAAGTTTATTTTTTAGGATTCTTATAAATACGAGTATACTATATATTATGACATTAATACTTACATATAACATTAAAATAACTAAAACTAACCTAAAGTGATTGCAAAAACCTGTTGTAAATCAGTTTCACATTGAATTCGATGAGATGCCGATGACGAGTCACGTCTCACGTATATGCGGCCGCCTTTTGTCCAGACATATCGCCATTTTTGTGCCTGTGCATACTGGCGTGCTGTATAAAATATTTGACGATTATAAGCTGAAAGACGTTCATTAACATAAAAACGGCGCACATTACCAACTATATTGGTCCCAGATGTGTCGGCGCCTCGGCGCACGCGTGCCTCACGCAGCAAGCGATCACGCAAGTGTCGGCGAGTCAGGCGCACCACAATATGACGGGGGCGAGCAGGATCGTTCGCGTTATTTTCTTGTCTCCGGGGCACACCAACTCGGTAGGCGCAGACAATATCGTGTTCCTCCAGCGGCATTCCTAATTTCTGTGCTAATGTGATAGCGACATGAGTGGGATTTTCACCGCTGTTTTCAGGAACGCCAGAGATCTCAATATCATTTGAGAGACATTCTTGCTCAGAGTCGTTAACACGCCTTTGTAGCTTTACAAATTCGTCATTAAATTCGCCGCTCGTATGACTGTCTAGCTGCTGTTGGGCTGCATTCTCTTCCAGCCTGGATACCCTGCTCTCCACGCTATCCAACCTTTTAGTGACTTCGGAAATGGCTATTGCAAGTTGTGAGGATAATTCGTGTTTAAGTTCTAATATAACCGTGCGTAAAGATTTTATTTCCTGTGTTAGATCAACGTATTTTTCAGACGATGACGAGGAGGAGCTCTGGCCTGCGTGACTATCCGGAATGTTAGGAAGGAGTGCAGGCGAGGGAGCCGCGACGTCAGTGGTGGAGGGCACACCGGCAGAGGCCGCGCTGCAGAAAGCTGAATAATTTTTATTTTTCGCAGGGCGTGACAGATGACATGTTTTGCATAGTGATTTGGACTCGGGGCTTAGTGCTTTGGGACATTGCTTGTGAATTGGGGCATCACACCTTATGCACCTAGCGCCATCTGTTGCAATCGCAAAGAATTTCGCACACAAGGGACATTTGTTTGGCGGCATATTGGGGCTCTTCTGCGTAATCGATAATACAATTTTTAGTATTTCAACCTTTCGATAGATGGCGATACACGTTTTTTTATTGCCGGCCTTTAAACTTCTAAATAATATATTATTATAGTTTATTTGATTTTGACTTCAATGGAATAAGGAATTTGTATGTCTATATTTATAGCAATATACTGGCGAAGTAACTTACGGCACGGGACAAAGATTAGCACTTATTGATTTTCGATATAGGTAGACGGTAGTTGTTATTAAACACAGATCAGCTGTTCTGACAATAGTTTATATATCACTCCCGAGAACAATTTAGACACTGCTAACACTCACAGATGGACATTAACTAGTAAACAATCTAAATAAACACTTTTTATCGAAAGTAAATCACTATTTTACAAAGAAATGATTTAAGTAAGTAGGAGACGAACGGTCACCCAAGACTCATGTTCACACGTATTTCGTAACGTTTGCTCCTTGTTGTTATAATCCATTACTTGTAGAACTTTTCAGCAAAAGGATGGTAAAGCACCTTCTCCAAACATCTCAAAATATTCGTTACCACTATAATAACAGAATACGTCTTAGTGAGTTTTTAACGCCTGAAGCATATAATCAACAGAAAGGAAACCGTTCGAATCTCGCGGACACTGAAGCAGCCCCGACACCTCAATCTAAATTACACAATTCAACAAATACACCACAACCTATTATCAACACTTCTTCAGACTTAGAACACAGCACTTCATCGCTAGAGAACGTACAGCATATTAATATAAACAATAAGAAATGCAATATTACCGGTGGCGTGAAATCTAAATCTACCTTCAATAAATCGCCGGGCGAGCATTCAACTCAACGTCGTCCCGCTACAAATATAGGTGAAAATATAAGTAATGTACAACGCCGAACTGATCGTGAATTAAGAAATGAGCGTAAAATGGTAAAAAGATATAACTAAAAGATATAAGTACCATGAATACACAAAATATTACAAACAGATCGTCACAACAGTTAAATATCTTTTATCAAAATATGCAAAGCATCTGCAATAAAATACATCTACTTGACCTTTTAACTGATGAATTACCTAATCTACAAGTTATGTGTGTCTCGGAAACCTGGTTATCTATAGAAAAACAAAAAACATTACACATAAATAATTATATTATAGCAGCTTCCTTCTGTCGTGTACATCATTATGGCGGCGGTGTTTGCATATTTGTTAAAAATAATTTAGAATATTTAGAACGTATTGATATGTCAGTTATCTCTAACGAAATGATATTTGAAGTATGTGCAATAGAGCTACCTAAAAATAATCTACTACTGATTAATCTGTACTGGCCTAATAGTAGTAGAGAAGTAGAATTGTTTTAGAACTTATTAGAAAATCTCCTAAATGTTAATCATTAATAAAAAAGAAATGAATAAAATCATTATTATTATGGGAGATATGAATGTTGATTTTCTAGATGCAAAGGAAAAAAGCAGACTCAATAACCTCTTGTTGTGTTATAACTTCCATCAAAAAGTCTCAAAGCCTACTAGAATAACTCCTACAACTAAAAGGTGCATAGACCTAATTTTTACAAATTTCTATCTAGAAAGCTCAAAAATTGAAGTATATGATTTTGGATTATCAGATCACAAGGGCATCATTTTCACATTCTTTCATTAAATTAAAACGTAAATTTAATGACTTTAATATAAATAAATTTAAAAAACAACTCGCGAATAGCGACTGGGATGATCAACTTAAGCCTAACAATAACGTTAACGAAAACTATAAGATATTCCTAAATATAATTGTTACTGCCCTGAATAAATGCATACCTAAATTACTAACAAAATTTACTCTAAACCAAAATAAACCTTATTTAACACTAGGAATTAAAAAAAAATGTCAAAATAAAAGATTATTAAAACTCCTTGTAACACAAACCAAAAATAAAGTACTAACAAATTTTTATAAGAGATATTGCAAAGTTTTAAAAAGTTGTATAAATAAATCTAAGAAAAATATAAATATCCGTAAATTCAGCTCAGCTGATAATAAAACACGATGCATGTGGAAAATAATACAAAATGAAACAAATAAAAGTACTATAAGAATAAAGCAAAACATAAGTCTTAAATCTTCAGAGAATAATATTATAGTAGATCCGAAAATTTTTGCTAATACATTTAATAGTTTCTATTTATCCATCTCATCAAGCCCTAAAGTAAAAAACGACAATATAGCTATAAATTCTAATAAAATAATTAATTCCTTATTTCTAAATTCGTTTGAACCCAAAGACATCTTTTACATAATAAAAAATCTTAAGTATAAAAACTCTTTCGGAATAGATGAAATCCCCCCTTTTTTTATTAAAAAAATGTGCTGATATTTTAACCTACCCGTACACTAAACTTATTAATCAATCATTCTGTGAAGGATTATTTCCAGACGATCTAAAGATATCCATAATAAAACCGGTATATAAGAAAGGAAACACATCTGATGTAAACAATAACCGACCTATTGCCCTTCTAACTACATCAGCGAAGATATTTGAAACTGCAATGGCTATACGCCTAAGTAGTTTTCTGGAAAAATATAATATCCTAAATGAAAGCCAACATCGTTTCAGGAAAAACCATTCCACAACTTTAGCGATATACAAATACATACAAAAAATATTTGATTCAATTAATAATAAAAAATATTCAGTCGGCCTACTGCTTGACATGAGCAAAGCATACGATAGAGTCTCTTATGATATCTGATTAGAAAAATTATTTCTCTCAGGAATTCGAGGAATTGCCCACAAATGGTTCAAATCTTACCTTAATAATCGTTTTCAATATGTGGAAATAGAAAATACTAACTTCGAGACTGGAAAGATAGACCACATAAGATCTAATAAAGCTCACTTATCAGGATGGATTCCACAGGGCAGTGTGTTGGGTTATATATTGTTTCTCATATATATAAATGATCTTCCTAACTTAATAGACGATGATTGTACTCTTTTTGCTGATGACATTTCTATTTTGATCCCATGCTCTAATTTAAAACAACTAGAAGAAAAATTAAATATTACAATGGACAAAATCTTTTATTGGCTAAATAATAATAATCTTGAACTTAATATTAATAAAACTAAAATTATACCTTTTAAACCTTATCAAAAATCCCCCTTAAACATAACATATTCTTACAAAAATTCAAAACTTGAAACAGTTGACACAGCTACACTACTGGGAATTGATTTAGACTCACACTTGACATGGAAGCCATATCTACAGAAATTAAAAAGCAAAATGTCATCTTTTACTTATGCTCTTTACCAACTAAAACGCGTAACAGATTTCAAATCTGCCCTTGCTGCTTATTATGCATGTGCACATTCTAGTTAATCATATGGAATATTAATATGGGGAAACTGTAGTGAAATAAAAGATATATTTATTCAAAAGAAAAAATGTATCAGAATTTTAGAAAATATTCAGCAGATGGATTCATGTAGACCATATTTTATTAAAAACAAAATTTTAACTCTTACTTCAATTTACATCCTAGAAGCATGTAAATTTGTTAAAAAAACATTCGGACTTATACTCAACACTACCAAATAACAAGCGAAATAATAGAAATTTAAACAAATTAAAAATTCCCCAAACAAGTATGTCATTAGTGTCATCGAGCCCTCACCACATGGCAATAAAAATTTATAATCACATCCCAAACGAAATTAAAAATAAAGAGAAGCCTTCTCTATTTAAAAGACATCTTAAAGTTTTTTTAGTTTCAAAATGCTTCTACAATTTACCCGAATTTTTTAATTACAAGTGTGAGAATTAGTTACAATATAGTCTAAGAATGTATAAGACTTATTTATTTTATGTATAACGTTGCTGTGCCCTTGCAGGGCGTCACATATTGTCTACCCATTAATGTACCAACCATCCTACTGTAAAATGTGACTTGCAATAAAATATTTTGATTTGATTTGATTTGATTTGATGCCTTTTTTCTCGAGAGAGGAAAAATTTGACCTCTTTTGTCCAACATCCTCCGATGTGATTCCTGAGCTTTGATCTAATTCAAACTCAAATGCGCACATTAATATTTTCAACTAGCTGACCCGACAGACGTTCTTCTGTAAAAAATAATGTTTTTATATGAATTTGTCAATAATATGTCATAACATCAAAAATTACTTCGTAAAATATGCACCCTGCCGTCGTAATGAAATTGTTTCACAGCAGAACTGTCAAACCGTGCGTCAATAAATTCTCTCATAGAAATTATGTATGGACACATCAAAGGAAAAACAAATTTGTTGTTTTTATATAATTTAGCAGCATTTTCCTATTTATTCACCTTTTAAACCTTCCCTGTACTTCCACAAATAATTCAAGACCTAAATTTGCCAAATCGGTCCAGCCGTTCTCGAGTTTTAGCGAGACTAACGAACAGCAATTCATTTTTATATATATACTAGCTGACCCAGCAAACGCTGTATTGCCATATAAAGTAATAAGAAAAAAAAACATATTTAAAATTTTTGGGGTAAGTATTTGAGAAATAGATGACGACATAAGATCAAAACTTAAGATTTATCCATCTACATAAAAATAATCTGATAGTTAACAACTGTAGTTAATCTACTAAGTATAGTTAAGTAAGCTAAAATTAAGTTTATTTCTTACCTCCTGAGAAAGTTAGATAGATTTTATAAAGATTATAATTAGTTGTTTATTTTAAACAATTCTTTTGACGGGGGACACATCAAAGGAAAAACATTATTGTTGTTTTTATTTAATTCCGAGCATTTTCATATTTATTCTCCTTTTAAACCTTCTCTGGATTTCCACAAATAATTCAAGACCGAAATTAGCCAAATCGGTCCAAGCGTTCTCGAGTTTTAGCGTGACTAACGAACAGCAATTCATTTTTATAAATATAGATAGATAGATTATTCAAACACGCTACTAATCCACATTAACTGTCCAATAACAATGATATACCAGAATGATATTTTTATCGAATTTGAGTCAGTTCAGAGAATCCCGTTGTCATGTGAACATGAGAGATGCATTAACTACGCTCCGCTTTTATTTGAACACATTTATAAAGTAAATAATTCCAACGACGGATCGTGGACCAATCAGCTAGAACGTGTATCACTTCGTTGAACATCCTATAGAAGGAGGCGTACTTAAAATGTTTATGAAGGAAATTGATGATGGAAATGGTGACTAAGTTTACCTCGTTGCGACCAACGCGGGCGCATTAATACTTCATGTTATTGGTTTTGGCCAATTCGTCCAAGATTCGAAAATTCTGAACAAAAGTAATGGCCCGTAGAAGTAGAAGATATTATTTCTAGTTACCAAAGAACATAAAATATAGGATTTAATTATAAAGGTGGATTCAATTTGAAGAACGGATCAGCCTTGCTATCCAACGCGGAAATGATGCCAGTATTCTTGGTACGCTTCCACTTAAAGATAGTATTAATTCTATGTAGTCATAGTATTGTAAGTATAGATATAAGATTTGTTTTGTTTGAAAAAAAATATATCCAAAGAAGTTGTAAATATTATTCAAATTAAATTTTATCAGGTACTTCGCTGTGGTGCATCCTCTCCGCTTGTCTGCAGCGCGGACTAGAAGCAAACATATGTTATACTGCGCCTGGGCTGTTGCTCTAACTTGCAGCCTTCCTCAGGTATAATAATAATAATAAAAGCCTTTAATAACAATCTTAACATAGTTTTAGATTTACATTTAGTTTGCAGTAGACATAGGCACAGATTGTTTTGCTACAGCATTGGCATCCCCCAGGCTGTTCCAGTGTTCTCGGTCTAATATATGATAAAAGATATGATCTGCTCCTCGTCACACCAGCGGCATCTTTTAAATCGTCGCTCCATCTACGACTCGGTCTCCCTCAGGTATATGATAAGTCAATTCTCATGTACATTCGGGAATTTTATAGCCTAACTAATTCTTAAATTGACAAACCGAAAATATATACCCATGACGACCCATATAGCCCAATGGTTAGTGACCCTGATTACTAAGCTAGAGGTCCCGGGTTCGAATCCCGGTAGGTGCAATCATTTGTATGATGAATTTGGATGTTTTTTTCCGAGTCATGGATGTTTATATGTACTTATTTATGTATGTTTAAGTAAGTATATTGTATTAAATATATCGTTGTCTTGTACCCATAGTACAAGCTATGCCTAATTTGGGGCAAGATAGTTTGTGTATAAGTGTGTCAATATTATTATTATTATATACCTCAAAGGAAGGAGATAAAATCGAAAGAAAAAAAAAAGAAGAAATATAATATAATGAAAATATTTATCGAGGTATCTTATTTTCTCCAACAATATTTATTTTATAGTTTTCTCCATTTAATGTTACTTGAAAATCGTAACACTTTCAATTTAAATAGAGTTCTTCACTGCATATTATTCGGTCTAAAAGAGTTCTCCAATCTCAATAATAATACTAAATGAACGTAATGTATTTTTCCTCGACCAAACAGTAATATTGCTGTCGCAGGTAACTGAGTTTCTCATAAACTTTAATATAGATGGAGATGGAGCATACTGTCCCGGACGTCGCTGTTTGCATTCTTTGTACAATAAGGTTGTTTGAAACTTTTCGAGCTATTTATGTGCATTTGAGAGTTTCTTGTGTGACGAAGATAAACTAGAGCGAATGGAATGAGGATATAGTTAATATCGAATTCAATAAGGCTACAACTAACTTCATAGCCCTCACTAAATAATTGTCGCCTTCAGGTTTCTCCCCAGAGACAGATGAGAACACCAGTTTATAAAAAAAAACTTCAGGACAGTCTTTCACAATAATTATAACCTGTACCTAATGATAGGTGGGTTAATGGTTACGGCAGCTACCCAAGAAGTCTCAAAATTAACATAGGCAAAATAAAGATCTTGTCTAATGTCTATGTCGCACCTACTCCCGTAACTATTGGGAACTGTTCTCTCGAAATTGTAGACGAGTACGTCTTCCTTGGGCAAACAAACAGTTAAGTAGGTCAAATTTCGTAAAATACAACTCGCATGGACAGCATTCGGGAAGCTTTATAAAATCTTCTCGTCCCAAATACCATAGTATCTGAGAACGAAGGTTTTTGTTGTTTTGTTTGTTGCTAGTGATGACTCACGGTACGCTGACGTGGTCGTTAACAAGGGCAATTGAGAGCCGCTCGGAGATTTCCTGCTAGATCAAATAAGAAGAAATAGAAGAACAAAAATCACACACAAGACAAATGATTACGAAACTGAAGTGACAGTGGGCAGGTTACATAATTCGACCGACAGATGGCCGATGGAGATCGTAGACATCTTTGGCCAGCAATGGACGTCTTCTGGCTGATATGATAAATGGTAGACGAGCATGCTACCCCGCATTCTATGGAGGGACCTGTGATGACTAGGAGCAAACAGAGCAAGGGATAAAACTACCCACCTCGATGTTCTCCGTGGACTTCTGTATCATCAGGCTGTTTCGATCTAATGAAAATGCTGTCCTCTTCTATCAGGAGACGGCGAAGCCAGATTTGCTCTTTTTAAACACAGATATCCTTTCTGGCTGATATATCATACCTATCCTCCATTCAAAACTTACAGAAGTTAAAAGGAGACCTTAGCTTTAAATTTAAATAAATTAAAAAATGTATGAAAAATACCTACGTCTTTTAAATACTGATAAGTCATGCCCTACACATTGTACCTATATACATAGATATAAATCTAATGAATAATTAGCAGTCTGCTTCGAAGGTTCAAATTCGCAATTATCGCTTTCAATATCAGCCGCTATTCGCATAAGGAAATTAGTTTGATAATACGTGTATCGGACCGTAGGTGCCAGGTTCTATCAAACCTCCCTCGTGAAACTCGTGATCAATATTTCATACATCACATGTTCGAATTAACTCAGCGTGTGATACAATTCCATCGCCATTGTTGTATTGACTTTACGGGAGGCGTATTTGTTCTCTGTGTCTATCATAAGGCCGAAGTCAAAAATCAAAAAAAAGATTGTTCTAGATATTGTGTACCTACGTACACAATATCTAGAACAATCCTATGAGTTATGGCTGTGAGCTAATGTTTGCTTTACTTTATGTCCTGTGCAACAGATAGCTTTAGTAATATATATTGTAATTGACAAAAGTGACTAAGGAAAGGACAAAGAAAGAAAGAGAGAAAGTCGTCATCCACCCAATTCGACGATCAACCCACAAATATTATGTATCTTGTAACAGTCCCGAAACATCGGAACCCAAAAGCCAGATGAATAGTGTATACGGTGAAAAAATTATATATATACTTTAATGTCACTGCTTATGGTGACGCCTTTTCTAGCAAGAGTACCTGTTAAGTTATTATTATCACCGCCGCGCCGCCCACATACTCTTCAAACACCAGACCTGCCAGAATAACAGGAAACTTTTAAAAAGGTGTACGCGCTTTTTTGAAAGGTACCATGTGGTGGATTTTCCTATCTTTGGGGACCCTTCTATTGTTGCTAAATTTAAAGCTATATTTTATTTAATTAAAAGGCATAAACGGCATTTCTCAAAATTGATTCTTTTAGAATTCTTTTTGATGTCACTTTAAACACTACCACTGCTTCGGAAACAAATGCCGCCGTCAGAAAAAAGAAGTGGCGCACGAAACTCTTCCAGTATTATTTTTTGGCGCCCTTTATAATTAAATATACAATATTGTCATGTCATTGTTATTGCTATAAAATAATGATAATCTAGTCCCAGGCAATCCGCTGACTAAGATATTCAACTGTGGAGTAGTAGGTATTACAACAGTAATTTTTTAGTAAAATATTTAAAATTTATTGATAATGCCAGCCACTGGCTAGGACTTTATTATAAATACTATATAGAGCTATAAATCTTATGAAACCTACTAGAGTAAATTACATTAGTGTTATAACAATGAAAATCACTATTAATAGCAAAAAGGTGACGATTTTTTGCACGTAGGTATATTAAATTTTCATAAATGTACTGACAATGAACAGTCATAATATTTATTTCTTTAAATTTTTCTTTAAGGGAATGTCTATAACCAAGCTGATATATTGCACGAACAGCTGTGTTTCGCAGAGCAAACACTATATCAATGTCTGCAGCATGACCCCACAGTAAAATACCGTACGTCATGATGCTGTGAAAGTAACTGAATCTAGCAGTATAAACATTCGTGTACTCTCCAATCTTTCTAACGGCGTATGCCGCAGAGCTGAGTCTATCTGGTAGTTGGGCAATATGTGGGTTATACTTTTGTTGTGAGTTGATTTCATACTTTCATTAAGTTAAATTAGATCAAAATCTATTTTTTATTTATAAAATGTTTAGTTTAAAAAAGACATCTTTTAGCTAACAATCTAACGCAGCAATAGCTAACAATCTCAACCAGCAATAGCTAACAATCTCAACCAGCAATAGCTAACAATCCCAACCAGCAATAGCTAACATCTCAACCAGCAATAGCTAACATTATCAACCAGCAATAGCTAACTATGTCAACCAGAAATAGCTAACATCTCAACCAGCAATAGCTCACAATCTCAACCAGCAATAGGTCACAATCTCAACCAGCAATAGCTAACAATGTCAACCAGCAATAGCTAACAATCTCAACCAGCAATAGCTAACAATCCCAACCAGCAATAGCTAACATCTCAACCAGCAATAGCTAACAATATCAACCAGCAATAGCTAACTATGTCAACCAGAAATAGCTAACATCTCAACCAGCAATAGCTCACAATCTCAACCAGCAATAGCTAACAATCTCAACCAGCAATAGCTAACAATCTCAACCATCAATAGCTAACAATCTCAACCAGCAATAGCTAACAATATCATCCAGCAATAGCTAACAATCTCAACCAGCAATAGCTAACAATCCCAACCAGCAATAGCTAACATCTCAACCAGCAATAGCTAACAATATCAACCAGCAATAGCTAACTATGTCAACCAGAAATAGCTAACATCTCAACCAGCAATAGCTAACAATCTCAACCATCAATAGCTCACAATCTCAACCAGCAATAGCTAACAATATCATCCAGCAATAGCTAACAATCTCAACCAGCAATAGCTAACAATCTCAACCATCAATAGCTAACAATGTCATCCAGCAATAGCTAACAATCTCAACCATCAATGGCTAACAATATCATCCAGCAATAGCTAACAATCTCAACCAGCAATAGCTAACATTCTCAACCAGCAATAGCTAAAAATCTCAACCAGCTATAGCTGACAATCTCAACCAGCAATAGCTAACAATCTCAACCAGCAATACTTAACAATGTCATTCAGCAATAGCTAACAATCTCATCCAGCAATAGGGTTAATCACGTTACTATAGAGAAAATCAATTGGTTACCTGTTAAACATAATTCAACAGATGTATTTCTCATAGGTTTTCTGATAGAAAATGTATTTGATGGTCAGAGAAGAAAATACAAAAAATCAAAATACTGAAAAGCCCTTACATAATGCTAAGCCTTTGTAGAAAAAACAAGTTACATCTTTTATCATGAAATTTAGAGTCCCGAATAAGCATATAAGGCATACCTACCACCCTTTTTAATGTCCCAATTACTCACTCTATTTATGCCCAGCATTCGGTAGTCTGCCGTACCCTTAGTTGCTATAGTAAAAATTTCTTACCAACAGATATATTCGTCCATACTAAAAACTCTTTCAAAAAGGAAGGTTAAGTTAGTGTTACATATGTATCTGTGTATCTATCGATGACATAGTAATTCCCAGGACCAATGGTTAGATATTTATTGCAGTTTTCTTAAAGCAGATGTTATGGAGATGATTCTAGCTATGTTGCACATCGATCGGTTTTAAATAAAGAGATCATATAAATTGATCGTAGAAGAGCCTGTATGAACTTATCTATCTTTCAGTTTTACGAACGACGGTTTTCAAACAAAAACAATAATCACATTAAATCTGAATAACTCAGTCTTACTGCCCCATTACTCTTCAATCTATTTATTGTTTGAGCAAATAAAACTAAGGTTCACCTTGCTATTGATTTGCTTGCTTTGAGAGAGAAACAGTAATTAAATAAACAAAGACAGAATAAATTTACACAAGATGTTAATTAAAATAGTTATATATATTCACGTTCAAATTGTCTTCGAATCTTTCGAACATTCCTGAGAATGTTTTAATTACGTCAGAGTATAATGTTAGTGAACGTTCTAACTCGACCAATGATATTTCTGAGCACGAATTGAAGGGTTAACCTTTTCCAGAAGAGATTGCTGACTTTATTTTTAAAGGAATTAAACAACTTATTACTTTGCAGAAACACTACACTGTATCTTCTGCATGTCAAAGATATGCGGCATATCAACAGTATTCATTGCTAGGCACACCACAGCGCAGAGTTAGCTTCGTACACGAGACCCGGAACAAACTTGTGTTTGAAATCGAGACTATATATGTAACTGTAACGACTTGGCGTAATTAATCTTGAATTTTGAAGCATTTTGCCAAAATGATTGTACTAGTGATTGAGGTAGAGAATGTGTTGGGTAATGTTGAGGATTGGATAGGGAGACTGGACTTAACGCGTTGGGAGAACACCTTATGTGCCTAACCAATGTGAAAATTGAAACCGAAACAAAACGTTGTCCTTTATACTGACGAGCCGGAGAACAAATTGGACATACCAGTTTGTAAATGTATTATTTTCATCAGTCGTTCGAATAATGTTTTGCAAAATAGGAAAACACACAAAAGCTAAAGGAATTATTATTCACAAATTATACACGACAAACATTTTTGGCAATGTCACTTCATATCATTTTTATACGTCGTATCATCACCCGCGATTGTATTATATTTATTATTCTTCAAAAAAAAAACGACGTTTAAAAACCGACTTTAAAAACTGAAAAGTATCAAATAACTAAAAAATTTATTTTATAAAGAGGTGTATCCTCTTATGCAAACCTTAAACTTCAATATTAATGAAATACTATTATTTATATGTGCTACCTATTGAAAGGTTTTAAGTCGGTGCCCTAAACAAAATAAAACTTAATATTATAAACAGCTTACTTACTGTAATTATTAAGGTTATCTGGTCACGCGTGTCTGTCCGCTTGGTTCTAGACAAAGCTATCCCGCTCAAAGTCACGCGTGGCGAGTGTACCTTTATTACATTTGGCTTGGCACCGACTTCAAGACTATCAATATGTAGCACATACAAATAATAGTATTTCAATATTAAAGGTAAAGGTTTGCATAAGAGGTGTATAAAATTACATTTTTAGTTATTTGATACTTTTCAGTTTTTAAAGTTGGTTTTTTTAAAAGTAGTTTTATTTTTATTTTTTACGTTTTAGTGTCAGTTAATAATAATATATAATCAACCTGACTGAATACTCCAAAAAAAAAGCCGTCCACAGAAAACAATTCATCCAGATAGACTATAATTTTTATATAAATGTTATAAAGTGAAAACTACTGGACCAAACTATGTAAATTTTTTGAGACCAAATGGCATCTATTTCGCATCGAACAAGAAGAATTATGTAAATCGGATCATAAATCTCAGAGACACACATAAAAAAAACGATCGAATTGATAACCGCCTCCTTTTTGAAGTCGGTTAAAATGTGTTCTTTCATTATTAAAAATATAGTATAATATTAATTTTCACTTTTGCATTATTTAAAACTATTGTATAAGTCAGTTGTACCTGTCTGCACCTTTAACTGTAGCATTTATGGGGACTAGATTGTGATTATTTTATAGCGATAGAAATGACTGTACAATATTGTATATTTTTATTGAAAAGAGCGCAAAAAAGGTTGCTGGGAGAGTTTTTTTCGCCGCTTCTTCTCTCTCAGAGCGCCATTTGTTTCCGAAGCGGTAGTAGTATCTAGTTATTAGAAATGACATCAAGAAGAATTCTAAGGGAATCAATTTTGGGAAAATAAATGCCTTTTATGTATTTTATGAAATAGCAATGTTTGTAAAAAGCTTCCCAAAATTATTTGAAACAGTGTTATAAGATAACCGAATCAATTAAATTTACCGATGTTTAAAAAAGATATATGTAATTGAAATTGTTATGCTATGTCAAAATTTTTAACCATTTACCGGAATCAATAAAACATTCAAAATTAATCAATTTAAAGTAAAATTATGGAGATGGCTTTTCCAAGACACATTGTCCTGCTTAGATGAATATTTTAAATAAAAGTAAGTTAATTGTTAAGATAAGGTACTTGTTTTATAATATATAAGGTTTTTCTTCTTTAGTTACTAATATTTTTTATGTTGCATGCTGCAGAACAGCCGAACGTACGGACTCTATAATTAAACCATTTTACACCTTTGATGCAATAAACAGTTTTAAATTTTTAATTCCAGACGTTTTTAATTTCCTCATGAATCGCATTCCTTGCTTCTCCAGGGCTAAGTCGTATACCTTAAGAGGTATCCAAATAAAACTGAAAAATAAAATTTTATGAACGATGTGGGACTCGAACCCCGCGACCTTTCGTTTTCCTTGCGAGCGCTGTTTCCAACTGAGCAATCTTGTATGCTTTGTTTTACTCTCAGTTTTATTTGTGTAGTTAATCCCAGAAGTAAGGGTTATCACTTTAAAACATAACAAATCCTTAAGAACTATCGTAAATTTTTGAAAATAAAAATATTTTATGATGTGCAAAGTGAATGCGTGATCTGTTCTTTATTTGAGGTTTTAATATTCGTTATCAAAGCCAAATGTGGGGTGTGTTGTCGCGATGAAGAACGATTTTGCAGTGAGGACTTTTTTGCAATTTTTTTAGAAACTCTAAGCATGAACTACCCTCATTATCATTCATTCTAATAGTTCTCGGTCGTTCTTGTTATTTTGAAGATATACTTCTTTAGGCGCGTTATGAAAAAATTATGCGAGTGAAATTTTAATACAAAAGTAACAGGTTGAAGTGGTTCTTAAAATTTTCTGACGTTTGAGTCATTCGCTATTAATTTTTTTGTTTTCATTGTCCATTATTAGGACAGGCAAAGGGTTCAAGCCCATACAGCCTTATGTATAAATTAATAATTAATTGTCAAAGCCCTCTTTGCAAGATATTTACAATATCGTTCTTTTTTAAAAAACGTAGAATAGAATAGAATTTATTCCTCGTGGAATAAATCATTTTAATGATTTTTGCTTCGTTAAGCCAAAAAAGTATAACTTCTTGCGTATACACACAGTTTTTTTTTTCAACAAATTTTATATTGTTGTCAGAGTGCCGTATTTCGCCTGATGCGCCACCCATATATCGCGGGGTTCGAGCAGTGCGTCTCGTTTGAAGCCTTCGCGAGCCCGACGCTGGAGGTCGCGTACAACGTGTTCTGTGTCTGCGCGATGTACTTTCTGCCACTGCTGGTGATCAGCGTGTGTTACGTCTCCATCTTCTGGGAGATACGACGCAGCAGTCATGAACTTACAGGCAAGTATCTACTCACTAGGTAAATCCATATGAAAGAGCATGTATCAAAATATCTGTTATGAGAATATGAAGCTATTGTAATCATTATAGTGACAACTTTACCAGCTTCTTTGCACAGGATGCCTCTAGATTATGAGTACCTCAACGGCGCCTATTTTATGCCGTGAATCAGTAATGTGTAAACATTACTGTGATTCGGTCGGCTAGTGAAATTACTGAGCAAATAAGACTTAACATCGTACGTCTCAAGGTAATCAAGCCCAATTGTAGTGCCGCTCTGAATTTTTGGGTTTTTCAAGAATCCTCAGGATTCTGGCACTGAATTGTAATGGGCAGGGCGTATAAATTACCATAAGCTAAACATCTAATATTATGAGCTATGTTTAGCAGTGCAATTATGTTGCCAATAAAGTTTATTATTATTATTATTATCCGCTATAGCCATGGCTAAGCCTGCGCAGATTTTTTAATTGGATGGTTGTATTGGATGTTAATACATTCCAATAGTTAGGGAAATCATCTAAAAATAAAAAGTTGTTTAGATTTGAAAGAGCGACATCTCAAGTCAATTTCCTAATAATATGCAATTATTGGGGTTGAGTAATGTATTAACTATAAGTGAAGTATATCCTGTAGATAGATCCATAGCTGGAGAACTGAACATACATACTATGATGTATAAATCATGCATCGACCGAACAGTGGGCTTAGTATATGCTTGCTAGTAGCGTATGTTTATTTCAATTCAAAAACAAGTAGCTGTTTTACGCGATTGACTTCTTATGAATGGTTAAAATCATTGTAAGAAGAAGTATTTTAATATATTCTTAGAGAAATGCGACCACAGCCAGTCAGCGGGCGGAGGGGTGAGGCTTCGTCGCTCGGACCGACGCGTATTGGAACGAGCTCGTCAGCGCACGCTGCGGATGACTGTCACCATTGTTTTTGTGTTCGCT
This sequence comes from Leptidea sinapis, assembly GCF_905404315.1. NCBI lineage: Eukaryota > Metazoa > Arthropoda > Insecta > Lepidoptera > Pieridae > Leptidea > Leptidea sinapis. Next base: position 15,385,685 of record NC_066271.1, on the reverse strand, counting down.
TTCTGCTGGTTGCCGTACGCCATCATGACTCTTTGGTGAGCGATATTTAATGTGTTTTTTTTTACTTTGTGATCTTGATTTTGTTATATCAGAGGAGGAAACGGGCAATATGCTCCCGTGTCGGGAAATTATGAAACCATCGAACATCGACAATACTAAGAAGTGACGTAAGTCATCAAAAAAAATATTAAGTAAAAAATATACATGGTTCACTTAATATTTTTTTCATTGTATCATTTCCGGACGACCAATAATTTTATAGCCACGCACAAATGTAAACACTTACACTTATTAAATACTAACTACTCTCCTAGCGCCCACTTCAGGATAAAACAAGGCAAGTGGCTCAAACCGAGGGTGGCCCCACTTTTGACTCGGACTTCAGTAATATTACACAGATATTTTCTGGTTCATCTTACATTTACCCAGGGTATAAATTGGGGCACTCCTTTATCACAGGCTGGTGTATGCGTTTACGTCAAGGGAGATGTTAGTTTGACACCTGAGTATCCTGGGAAAACGAAACCAATCCGTTATAGGCTACAATTAATATTTCATAACTAGTTCACCCGACAGACGTTCTGTATATAAAAAATAAAATAATGATTTTTATTAATTTGTCAATAATATATCATAACATCAAGAATTATTTCGTAAAATATGCTCCCTATTGTTGTAATGAAATTTTTTCACAGCAGAACTGTAGAACCGTGCGTCAATAACTTATCTCATAGAAAATACGAGTACGTCCATACAAAACAAATATCGGACGACGGGGGACACATCAAAGAAAGAAAAAAATTGTTGTTTTTATTTAATTCCGAATAATTTCATATTTATTCACCTTTTAAACCTTCCCTGGACTTCCACAAATAATTCAAGACCAAAATTAGACAAATTGGTCCAGCCGTTCTAACGAGACTAACGAACAGCAATTCATTTTTATATATTTAGATAATAGTAATAGTTTTTCAATTTTGTTTCCAAATTTAATTTGTGTAATAAATCTGAAGAAGTGAGGGTTATCATTGTAAAAATAACAAATTGTTTATATTTGAAAGAGCGACATCTCAAGTCAATTTCCTAATATGAAAATATTGGGGTTGAGCAGGTAATCTAAAAAACTATAAAGTAGATGCTGTTGATGAAGCCACAACCTGAGAGTTAAACAAGACATACCAACATTTATGAACGATACGTAACTCAAGCGATTGGCTAAGTGGAAGAGCGCTCGGATGGAAACCGAAAGGTCGCGGCTTTGAGTCCCGCATCGTTCACAAATTCGGCGCCTATTTCTGCCGTGAAGCAGTAATGTAAGCATTGCTGTGTTTCGGTCTGAAGGGCGTCGTAGCTAGTGAAATTACTGGGCAAATTAGACTTAACGTCTTATGTCTCAAGGTGACGAGCGCAGTTTAAAAATCCTGAGTAGTACTGTATTGTGAATAAATTGTAATGGGCAGGGCGTATCAATTACTATCAGCTGAACATCCTACTCGTCTCATCCCTTATTGTCATAAAAATATCACAAAATATAACAGATGCAACAGGTTCTCATACATTTCCAATCTCATACATTGTTGATGGACGCTCTTATGCACTGTTTATCTCGAGTGAATTGTAGACTCAACTGATTACGGAAATGTTCGAGGTTGCACGTTCCTCTTGACCCGAAGCGAAGTTTAAATCTGTTTATCAACAGCCTGCATACATCGCTTATAATTAAGCGTAGCTCTACACCAGTATTATAATTTCTTTCATAAAGAACTTCAATTCCATACTAACTTTATACAAAACTTCATCAAGAATCTCTTGAATAATCAAGAGATTCTTAGATTATACGTAAAAAGATTCTGTGTTTAGAATATTAAGAAAGTATTTTAAGCTGCAATAGCATAAAAGCCTAAAGCTTTATTCATATACAAAAAGCAACGGCAAGACAAAGCCAGGTAAAGGTGTCCCTTCTTTTTCTCTTGCCTCGTCATACACACTTTTCTATTTTGATCTTTAGCTTGCTTACGCTGTTGAATGTTAACCTCTATAGGGTCACTTAATGGTCACTAATTTAGCTATTGACGCTTTTACGTACTTGTTTTTGGTAATATTTTATGACTATTTACAAATGATTTTATAAGTTTACGTAAATGACAATTTCTTCCATTTTCATTTTCTAGTCATAACTACCGCAATTGCTCTGACGCAGCACCAGGAACGTTGCCAGCCCTGTCATAGAAAAATCATTTTAATGAGGCCATTAAGACAGATAGATTTGGGGGAAAAGTTACTGCGCATTTTATATGAAACGTCAAGATATTCTCTTCGAAGTTTAATTACATTTAATTTCAGTACCTATCTTACTGCCATTTTGATCCATGACTTTTTACCATCTTGCAGTTGGTGACGTGATCCCGTAGAAATTTTAGGTTTTGTGATTAAAAATTCCCGACAAGTAGCCAGTCGTCTCTTGATGTTAACCTGACTTTGCCTAAATAATTGTGAAGAGACGAAAACAGGTGTAAATCCGAAGGATACAATATCACCTTCTAGTCAACCTATCTTGATTTTTGCTTAGTGGCTAAAGTTATGAGTGATTCGCCTGCTTTCTCTCAGCATTCTCTCTTTAAACTCATTAGTTGTTGACAGTAGAAATCCGAGTTGAAGGTTCTGAAGTTCTTCTCTTCAGAAATGGTTCGGCTTAATTACGTCTAAATAAATAAGTTGACGGTTGATTGGGTTCCTTTCAGTGACCTTGTCTGACACCCAAATATCACTAGATTTCTTCAGATGTGTCAATATTTTCTATATAAACATATTATCACATTAATAGAGGTTCCTAGACCTTTTAATCTCGAAATGAGATCGACACGTTCTGGCTGTGGACGTCTAGTTGATTATGTTATTGTGTTTTGGCCACTATTTGTTTTCCTAAGTACTTAGCATCCCAAGGATATATTTGTATATGTATCTGTTATTTTTTTTAATAGCAACCTTTGCTTACTTTTTATTTATTCAAACAAAACAATATCCCATAGTTATATTTACACTACGATGATTACATTAAATTGTAATTATTGCAATTAATTTCCATGTTAGATATCTAGGCTAGTTGCCAATATCCCTATTGAGGCGAGAAGATAGTACTTTGAACATTCTCCGCGCCTCTTGGCTCCACGGCCCAAGTGTCTCGACACCAAACGGCAGAAAGATGTAAGACTCACTCACCTTTATGAACAGGTACATGTTCGACCGAAGCTCGGCATCTCGAGTACCATCTCAGCTGCAGGAGCTGCTGTTCGCGATGGCAGTCTCCAACTCCTGCATGAACCCGCTGGTCTACGGAACCTACACTCTACGCCTGAACCGTTCACTGCAGAGGATATTGGCCAATTTGTGCTGTTTATCAGACACCGAGACACTAACATATGGTACATAACATCGAAATTATTTACTGTTATTATTTTAACCGTGACTCAAATAATCTTACTATAATTAACTACTAGCTTTAGAGAGAGTACAGATATTGAGTCACTTGTCTCGCAAATATCTCCATTTTCTTTTTGCCTGTAAAATATATAACTACATATATGTGTGTGTATTACAATTTTACGTTCATTGAGGTCTGTTAATTATTGCGCTCTCATGGTGGGAATCACATGTTTTTAAGGAAATTTTTCTGCGTTACATTATTTAAGAAAAATAATGTTAATAATACCTTATGTCAACCCATACTCGTGAAATAGCCAAATCAAAATATAATTATTGTACTCTATTGGAAAGAGATCCTCAATACGAGGAATTTATATAATGTATTATTTCTGTGCTTTTTTAGGGATACAATAATATAAGATTACCAAGGGAAAGCACTTACTAAGTAATACTTGTATCTACAGACCAAGGAATGATGTATTAACAAACTGTGAACTACACTGCCAGATGGGGGTTTTTGTTTCCAAACCTATTTGGGTTATTTCCCTCGCTTTTTTTGCTAGAAGCTTTCTCCGTTACCTTGATCCATCCTCTCTGTAATGAAATGAAATGAAATGATTTATTTGTATGAATCGTGGTAACATAGTTGTTAACAATTAATTGGTGTACAGCACAATTCGCCAATATATCGGCATACAAATATTTGATTGTCAATATTGGAATATCATATTTAATTTATACTTATACGTTCTTAATACACATTACATAGCTTTAATTCAAAGATATAATATAAAATAAACATTAGTTTGTAGGTACCTCTCAAAAATTACATTTGAATACTATTATTTTTGGCTAAAGAATTCTTTTAAACTATAAAAGCATTTATCTATTAGCCATAATTTTAATTTTTTATGCATTAATGTTTTAGGCATCTCTCTAATATTCTTTGGAAGGTGGTTAAAACTGTTCTGTGTTCAGATCACTATCGGAGTCCAAACTCTAAAACTGAACACTAGGACATGTGCAACACAGTGATGCGCTCAATTGTGCCAACTCTTTTGACTGCGCCGTATGAGTTGGCACACATTCTTGATATGTGTTGGCACACGACACACTCACACAGTACTGAGTGTGCGTCGCGTAGCTTCGCTGATTCACTCACAGAAAAGGTTAAAAAGGATGTTAAAACAGGTTGGAAAGGAAATATTTCTTGATTCTTCAATTCAACTACAAGCCAGGGACTAATAAGGACGCTCATCACGCACACAGATCACACAAATTTCAATCGCAAATTTGCTATTGATTGTCACTAGAGCGCTTGACATACAGTCGAATCACCGCAATGCTAGCAATGAACGAAGTGTGGGTTTTGCAGAGAACATTATCTATTGCGGATAACGACCGCACATTGTTTTGATTATGCGCATTAATAGCAAGTATTGTATATATTTTATTTAAGCTTATTATTACTACTATTGCATAGTATCGTTTTTTGTAGAAGTTAATTGTAGCCTGCCGGTATCTATTGGCGTAATGAACTATTAACTGGACATTCCACGTAACAAAAACACAGTAAAGATAGTATAGTGTAATGATTAATTTGTTTTTAAAGGAGCTTCTGCGTCGAGTTCGTCAAAAAATAAAAATCTTCAAGCAGACACTTCACCCGCAGCACAGAATAAGGTACTGAAAGTATATTTGATTAACTTCGAATCATAATAAACTTGTTTTAAACCTCTTCATTACTCATAATGACTTAATTGCTTTCTCGCCACTCAGTTTTCCTATCCAACTGTTTTTATCATTATTAAAAACCAGATAACTTTAAAAATTACATATTTATAATATTTAATTATGTTGGTACAATTTGTTTTCAGCTTATGCAATTTCTTTTAAGCTCAATGTCTATAGTCCGAGTAGGAATTGGGTCTTTTATCCGTGTTATACAGTCTACTTTTCATTTCGAATATCAAGAAAATAAAACTAGTTGTTTGTCTTAACTATTTATTGATAATATATAATAATATAAGTACTACCTATTTTAAATTATTTGTCAAATTAGGACTATTTATGTCGGCTTTTTAAATTTTAAATATGGAACTCACCGCGTAAACGTTGCGCTCCGCTTATTCCGCTCAAAGAAGTTTGCGCTCAGTTCACACTGGCTATTTTGATAGTCACATGGCCGCAGCATTTTTTTAATTAGTTTTTTTTACATAAAACTCTTCACAGCTGACAGCAGTTCTATTTTTAAAGTTCATTCCGGCCCTTAGGTGGGAAGTAATTTGTATGAGTTATTCCCTCTCTATGGAGGGAAGCAGCATTTTCCACCCAATAAAAAACAAAATAAACAACATTACTTTCCGAGTATGAGAAATGAAAAATAAATTACGGGCGATCTGAGGTCGAGAAGTGGAAAAGGGGGGTGTTTAAGGGTAAAAACGTTTTATCTTGATTTCCGGCAAAACTATAAGTGCTATAGAAAAAAGCAAATCCACTTCCCGACCTCAGAGCGCCCATAATTTATTTTTCCTTTCAGTTTTGTTATATTCTCTCTTTTTCTAATAGGTTTCTTCCTACTATTATATATTTGGATTAAAAAATTATCCACCCTGGTCTGTATCCAAAACTTTGATATTAAACACTCCCATATACAAAACATAAAATATAAAGTTCTCAATTTCTAACTTGTGTAAAGACATTGTACGTGTATATAAGTTAACTCTTTTGCTATACTTCAAAATACTTAATCCTTTTTATTTTTAATTCTCGTCTAAGTGCTTTGAAACTTTTCCATTGCTTTGGACAACTTTAGATTTTCTTAAGATCTTTTGTTTCTAATTAGAATCTCAAAATTAAATTCCTGATTTCTTTTCGCAAAGTTTAATGTTATTTTTAATTTTTACACTGAATATTATATAAATTATGACAAATTTCTTTAAAATATTACCATTATTATAACAAATTAAGACCGATAAATATTTTCAAAATATAACTCATGTATTATAAAACTGTCTTTTTTAGGAATTAATCTGCCAGAATTATTTCGATACATGGATCATCGTAAGACGTCCAATGTTGGACAAAGGCCTCCTCCAAAGATCAATCCTGCGCTGCCCTCATCCATCCAATTCCGACGATCTTGACCAGATCGTCGGTCCATCTTATGTGGGGCCTGCGTCTTCCGGTACATGTTCGGCATTCGAGAACTTTACGGCCTCTTAACTGTCAATAAAGGCATTTATTTTCTCAATTTTTTTTCCTTTGGAATTCTTTTTGATGTCATTTCTAATATACTAGAAGCGGCGCAAGAAACTCTCCCAGCATTCTTTTTCTGCGCACAATATTGTACAGTCATTTCTATCGCTATAAAATAATCACAATCTAGTCTCACGCTGTCCGATTATTTAGATATTCAGCTGTGGAGTAATAGGATTTACGACAGAGCCACTTTTTATAAAACACTTAAATTTATTTATAGATTATGCCTGAACAGTGGCTGTGAACAGTTTTACCCTTAAAGCTATTATGTATCTTATGAAGCCTACTAGAACCAGTTACAAGCAATCCCTTATTTCTAGTGTTATAATAATGAAAATCACTATTGAGAGCAAAAAGGTGACGATTTTTGGGAACGTATATTAAATTTCATAAATGAACAGCTCTCTTTTGCAGAGCAAACACTATATCAATGTCAGCAGCATAACCCCATAGTAAAATACCGTACGTCATGATGCTGTAAAAATAACTGAAGTACACTAATCTATCGGTCGCAACATTCGGGTACTCTCTAATCTTTCTAACGGCATATGCCGCAGAGCTGAGTCTATGTGCTAGATGGGCAATATGTGGACCCAACTGAAGCTTTTTATCTAACGTGATACCCAAGAAGACCGTAGTGTCCACAAGTTCCAACCCCTGGTCATTTATAAGTACGTTGGTTTGTACCTCCAATGTGTTTGGTGTAATGAAGCGTAAACACTTTGTTTTTTTACTGTTTAGGTGCAGATTATTCATCTCAAACCAACGCACTATCTTTGAGAGTGCATTGTATACCTCTTCATCAATATCTGCACGTCGCTTCACGTTAAAAATAAGTGAAGTATCACCAGCAAACAATACAATCTCATGGCTATCATCTACCACAAACAGTAGATCGTTAATATATATAAGAAACAACAAAGGACCAAGAATAGAACCCTGTGGATCACCTATTCCCACAGGTTAACCCGAAGACCGTTTGCCATTTACATCGACTATCTGAACTCTTTCGCTTACATATGATTTTGACAGATTTAGGGCTCTATTTTTCTCTCCATAATGCTTTAGTTTTAGGAGGAGTTTCATGGTGGACGCAGTCAAATGCTTTGGACAAATCACAAAAAATGCCCAATGCATCTTGTGACTCTCCCAGGCGTCAAATATGTGCTTAATGAGTCTAGTACTCTCATTAATTGTCGATAAGCCCCTCGTGAAACCGAATCGATTTTTGTTCATTAATTTACAAAAAGTTTTTCAAAAATTTTACTAAAAACAGGCAGCACTGAAATAGGTCTAAAATTAGCAAGGTCAAAACAACTGTCCGATGTAAACAAAGGTATAACTTTGCTGTATTTCATGAGGTCAGGGAACACACACTCATCTATGCATTCATTAAATATTATTGCTAATTCAGGTGCTATAATGTCAAGTATGTATTTTACAAAATTAGTCGAATGGCCCTATGGGGCTTTTGTATTTTTTAGGTTAATTAATTTGAAGATTTTTACTATATCGCTACCTGTAACATACTTAAATTTCAAATCAGTAAAAGATACTTGTACGTGTAATTTAAGCATATCATGTGCTGCTTTCGTTCGTGATAATCGGGATTTCGTAGAAGTATTTATCAAATTCATTTGCAGTTTCTATTTCCGAATTTATAACGCAATAATTAATATTTAAACAGATAGAGTTGTTACGGCAATTCGATCTACCAGTTTCATTGTTAATTACACTCCAAAACCAACAGTACAGGGTTATTGAAATGAAATGAAATTTTATTTGCAAGAAACATTGTACTTAAGATGTTAACATTATATTATTTATAATCCAACATGTTTCGTCAAATGGCATGCAAAATATGTTATAAAATTCATTTTGTATCGCAAAATTCATTAAAACTATAGAAGCACTTATTTGTTAAACACTGATGCAGTCTACTTTTAAAAACTCTGAAAGGTAAATCTTTCAAATCATTAGGCAATTTATTATATATTGTTCATAGACATGTAACAATTTCTACTAAAAGATGCAGTTCTACAGAAGGGAAATATGAGTCTTTTGGGATCTTGTGCTTAAAACCTTCTGGCTATTTTTTGTATAGAAATCACAAATATGTTTTTGAACAAATAGGCATGGCAGCGATAGAATTTCCAATTTTTTAAATAGAGGTCGACAAGGATCTAGGGGGCCGGCTCCACAAACCGCCCTGATACACTTCTACTGTCCAATAAATAAATGCCCTATGCTCACCGAGTTGCCCCATATGACCAATCCATATCTTAAATCTGAAACCACGAATGCATGATATGCCAATAGCGCTGTTTTTCACCTAATGTTTTTGATACGCGTCTGAGGACACATACATGTTGGTTAATTTTTTTGGTAATTTTCTCAACATGCGACTTAAAGGACAAGTTGCTGTTTGAAGTATCTAATACCATGAAAATTAGCAAGTTGTGCTTCTTTTATTTTCTCATTATGATAATTAACATTAATATCTTTTCCTTTCTCATTCTTATTATCATACTGCATATACATATTATTAATTAAAATTTCGCATGTCCAGAATGGCGCATGCGGTGAACGTCAGAAACACGTCGTGCGCTTCGCAGAGCCTTCTCTCAGTACTCCAGCCGAGCGACCCTCGAGCGTCTTACCGCGTGTGAGAGGGCCCGCCTGACAGCCCCCGCCTCGACTGTACTGCGCCCGGCACGAGCGGTGCCGCGTGCTGCACGAGTACCAGTACACCAGAACTACCGCTGTCTGAACTCAGGAGATCCACAGCTCAGCATCAGCAAAGCCAACACTGTCATAGCTACAACAAATGTCATATTAATATGTTTTTGTTGCAAATAAGATAATTTATTGTTAATCTGTGTTAATGTTTGTCCACAATAAACTCATTCTTCGCTGTGAGAGAGCGAAATATTAAAATATGGTTATTATTGCACATAATATTCCTTTTAGACTTATACAGCATAGCTGTATAATTTTCACTTCTAATATAATCCCAAGATATAATATGTATTTTAATGTATATATAAGAGATGAAGATTAAATATTATATTATTCAAGGCCTAATAATTAGTGATATACCGCCAGCAACTATGTAATATGAGGCGACAATTCAAAGTTACTTTGAGTACTGTTATCACCTCTGGGCCTCCTCACTATCAGTTGCAGACCGCGTACAACGAAGAGCGGCTCATTTAGCGCCGATTAAGTCACACCTGATCAGCTTCATCTTTGGTATTCTGTAGAAAAGCGGGTCTCTCTGAAGCATTCGAAGCAGATATTCAGATTATTCATAGCAGCCGAATTTCACATCAGAACATCACGTCAAAATGTAAATTTTCAACAGCAACGGGTTGATATCTATTTTCCCCGAACGACTTAGGGACCTCAAGATAAGATCAAACTCCTACCTCAAAGACCGGGAACGCACCTCTTGTAATTTCGGATGACTATGACCGACGTATTTTTACCTTCCGTCGAGTGAACTTGTCCGTCTAATAAGGAATAACTTGAATCCGTTTAGGGCCGCTAAGGGTTTCTTTTTATTAAAAGGCCAAGTGTGAGAGCATATTAGTACGATTTCTCCCCGAATTTATAGATAACTAAATTATTAAGACTTTTGTGAGACATTGTAAACTTATTTAGTAATACGAGGTCTACTCGCAAAATCGACAACGATACATTCGGAACGATACGATAAAACTCCGAATATATCGCAACTATCCTACTCTAACAAATGTTCGAATTCCTTATCGTTTATCGTTACCATAGACTAATATTTTGATTTTTTTACGATGTTAGTGTGAATGAAATATGTTCAAATCTAAATATTATCTGTGCTATGTCGCTGTTAAGTGTCAAAAGTCAAAACATAGTTTAGGCGCCTTAGACCATGCCAGACTCTGCACCACCAATTTGGTATCATTAACACATAATGTAAATGTTAAAAAATATGTAATAAATATAATATGACCATTTAAAATTGAATAAATAATACAAAACTTGCGGATAATAAAATGAAAAAAAAAAGTAACTCAACTTAAGTATGTATATTGTATGGCAAATATATATACAACTTGGAACGATAAAAGCATCGACAGCCTAGAAGGTGTCGTTGAGATTATCGTAAAAGTGACGTTTGATTATTTCTGAAATTCGAATATTCGTCTCTCTGACATTTTCAACTAAGCGTAGGGTTAGGACTGATAATATCGAATAATGTTTCGTTCGTTCAATCATCGTTTCGACATTGATTACGATGTAACTAAGAGTTGGATTCGACACGACGATTTATCGAATGTCGATTTTAGATTTTAAGAGTAGGCCCCCTGAATAATTTCGGACATCGTTATTAAACGCATCTGGCGAACACTAATAGTGGCATAGTGTCAGTGATACTGTGCTCCTCGCACTACTCGCTGTCCAGCCGCGCACTACGAGCACAAGTCCGCAGTAAGAGATAGGACGTTATCGCGAACCCCTACACTCACCCCGATTAAGGACCCAATGGTCCGAATCTAGTCGGTACCCACACTGATAAATCGTGGGTAGATCCGTCTTACTACATAAGTTAATAGATATTTTTTCGAAAGAGCCCTGTATTGCCAGTGTATCATCAGGCATGGCATCCATGTTTGTGGCATCCAACATATCATTTATATGCAGAAGAAAGAATTTTGAAGATAGCACACACCTTTGGGGAACTCCAGCGTTCACGAGCTTCGGGTTGGAGCAATATCCGTCAACAACGACCTGTATGTTGTGCCCAGGAAGCTGGTGGTCACCATTCACTAACTCTCGGCAAGTCTAAATGATGAAAGCTTCAGCAGAAGTGCCTTAAACTGCCTGGTCTTCTCCTTTATTTTCAATACCTACCGCCAACCGATATGACTGTTATTATATTCAAATCAAAATCAGTTTATTCACGTAGGTCACGAAAATGACACTTATGAATGTCAAAAAAAAAAAAAAATTTTTTATTAAATCTATCGCTACTTCGTAAAGGGTTGATCTAATGAGAAGAAGTAGCAAGAAACTCATTGCCTCTTTTTTATATCAAGATTTACATTTAACTTCATCGATTTACAAATCATTTCAAATTACAAATATAATATTTAAAATGTATAATGATGCAACAGACACACTCAAACGTCAAATAGTCAATGTCTTACACGAGTAAGTAAATGTAAATTAATACAAAAGTTATTGAGTACAGTACATCTTCCACATACACCAAAAATAAATAAATAAAGGTATTCTGTGAGCATTTTATAAGCGATTATAAATAAATAAATATGTATATATCCATACATATATATACACACAATAACTTTTAAGAGTCTGAAACCGAGTCCGCGGCAACAGGATCATCCTGCCACCACAAGCAGCGCCCGTTCACGAGCATGACGCATGAGCCAGCCATCGCCTCCCTCAACCATATTTTAGGGAATGAGACGACCCGTCCTCTGTCGCCGCCATTATTTATCAACATTGATATATCAGAATATATTTTTCATAAATATTTTCATAAAATAAGTGTCTCATTTGACTAAAATTCGGTAATTTCCGGCCAAAATGGCCGACGTTTAAGTGTCAACGTTTGATGCGGACGGAGGGGCAATTTTTTGGGCAGTTCTTATCGAGCGCTCTAACTGATTACTTCTCTTGGATATACTAGTGTATTTAAATAGTACTTTCTCTACAAAGTAATTTATATAACATACATATAGTTATATACTTATATAACATACTTAAGGATTGGGTTTTAATTATGAGTACTGTATTGCCTGAAATTATTTGCATCAATTTTTAGTAATATTTATTCAAAATATATTAAAACTATTACCGTTTTGTCTAATCAAATATATAATCAAAATCGATGATAGGGTCGATCAGACATCCCATTCATGAGCATGACGCATGGATCAGCCAACACTTGTCGCGCTATTTATTGAAAAGGAAGCCCGCCCCAAGACGACTCCACAAGCAATTATAAATGACACAATCTAATTACATATGTTTCAAGATATTGTGCTGTTATTCTCTGCTATTAAAGCGCACAGTTTGAGTTCGGTTGTCTGATTGTCAATGGTTACGTGAGACTCCAATAACAAACTGTTGGTGACCCTCGACTCAAACTATTACCCGTACCAAAGGGAAACCAGACTCCAATTGAACGAGTATGTCTGACATCTCAATAGCAATAACAGCCTGTGATATTGGAAATATATTTTCATTCTTTATTTGTTTTCCCTTCTGCTTGGAAATAGTTCATCAGCAATATAAAGTTTGCTTATATGTCATCTATGCTTATTTATTGATATTTTAAAGAGGAAAGATTTGATTGTTTGTTTGTTTGCATTGAATAGGCTGCGCAACTACTGAACCGATTTGAATAATTCTTTCACTGTTGGGAAGCTACATTTTCCCCGAGTGTTATAGGCTATATTACATTTTCAAAAAATTAGGGATCCCTACTAAAAGCCCAATAATGTAACCCAAGGTGTATTTTATTTAAATATGAAATATAAAATACAAATAAATTAAAGTGAGATAAAAAAACTTCAGGTGCATTTTTTCTTAAAAATTAACAGGAATTGACAATCGCCAATTTTGGATTGCGATCGGATAAACGCTTTTTTTATGTAAAAGGAGGACAAACGAGCATACGGGTCGATCACCTCGTGTTTAGTCAAAGTCAAAAGTCAAAGTCAAAAATATTTTATTGACATAAAATCAAAAGATTGCTCGTCAACGTCAATCACAAATACACAATAGTTTAAACATATACATATTTTTAAAATAATGCTATCCACTAAAACAATACAACGATGAACCATTAAATCCATAAAAAAAAAACAACTACAATACTATTCATTTCCAAATTGTACTATCGTTTATGTAATCTTCAATACTGTAATAAGCCTTCGACATAAGTTTGCGCTTAATAAAAGATTTAAATTTATTCATTTATAATTCAGATACATTTTTTGGCAATTAATTGTAAAATTTAATACTTTAATTTTAATTGTTTATCTTACAGAGCCTAGTAGGGGGCACTATAAGCTTGTAATTATTTCTAGTGTTTAAATTATGGTTGTCGCTTATTTTACTGTATAAATTATAATGTTCATGTACGTGCAGGAGATTGCTATAAATATATTGGCCGTACATGGTCATAATATGAATATCTTTGAATTTTTCCCTTAGAGATTCTCGTGGGCTCATTTGGTATATGGCACGTACAGCTCTCTTTTGAAGTATGGATATTATTTACTTTTTCAATTCTTCAATTCTTGCTATATCTATTCCAGTAAGTTCTCGTATCCTTTTTACAGCAAAAGCTGCTGAACTTAATTTACTACTTAAATTGTGTAAATGAGGCCCCCACTGAAGTTTGGAATCTAATGTTATACCTAAAAATACTGCGTTATCATCAATTTTCAATTCTGTGTCATTAATATTTACTTTTGTATGTACTTGCCTTACATTTGGCAACGTAAATTTCAAACATTTTGTTTTAATTGTATTCAATTATAAATTATTCATATTGATCCATTTTGATAAACCTAACAAAGCATTATTTATTTCATCACACTGATCTTGCTGACGTTTGATTCTAAATAACAAAGATGTATCATCGGCAAAATGATCACCGCCGCCCACATTCTCTTGCAACACCAGGGATATCACAGGAGTGTTACCTGCCTTTAAGGAAAGTGTACCCGCTTTTTTAAAAGTACCCATGTCGTATCGTCCCAGAAACACCGCACAAGGATAGCTCATTCCATAGCTTAGTAGTACGAGGAAGAAAGCTTCTTAAAAACCACACTATGGAGGACCGCCACACATCCAGATGGTGGGGATGATATCCTAATTTGGCATGTGTAATTCGGCGGTAGGAATCAGGTGAAATAGCTCTTCGGAACACTCCTCGTGATAAATGCGTTAGAAGACACACACTACGCAATCCAGCCGTTCACAGAGCCCCAACAATTCGAGCTGCTCTACGTTGCACGCGGTCAAATGGATCGAGCTGACACTGGGGTGCGCCAGACCAGAGATGACAGCAATACTCCATGTATGGCCGGACCTGCGCTTTGTAGAGTAGAATGTGGGCCGAATCTAATAATTCCGATTCTTTTTTATTCGTCTTGTAAGGCGTGGCTTGAAGGGAAGTGTTGTCGAAGAGCCGTGATACGACAAATAAGTTTTTTTTTGGTAAACGCGCAAGATTTAGTCTTCTGGGGCCTAAATTGGACTAGGTTAAATATACCCGAAGTCAGCAGAAGATCTAATAAGGACGGAATGCGGCAAGCCATCCGGCGTTGTGCTCGTTGAAATCACCCAAGACTACGTTTTCAGCGGAGGGGATCTATGCAAACACGTCGACAATTGACGCCTGAACGTAGCCCATAAGATGATCCGATTCTGCGTTACCACTATGGGACCTGTAGAAACACGCATAGATGCGGACGCGGTCCTCAAAATCTACACGGAGCCAGAGAGTAGACAGGTCAGACTCAAAATACTACAAAATTTCCGAGACGGCGACAACAGTTATCCACGGCGGAAACGCGAGCGGTTTTTGCCGAGCGAATGTCTACAGCGACGGCGCGCCGTGTGGTTCGGACGGCGAAGGGAACAACATATGTCTGAGCGACGTAATGCGATGCCATGATGTATCGGTGCGGGCAGCGGTGGCGTGAGGGTGACGCAGTGACGAACTGAGTGGTGACTAGCGAAACAAAATATTCTAGACGTTTTCTAAAACTAATGAACACAGACACGTTTATCACTGAAATATTAAATTATAAAAAAATAAATACCTAATTTTAACTAAGTGTGACCAGTTACTTAAGTTTACGAATGCTGATTATTCTAAATTAATAAATATATTTTACTATATAATAATTATTATAGTTAAGTCAGTAATTATAGCTATAAGATAGTAATGTTTTTTAGGTTTATTGTTCCCAATAGATAATTGCTTAGTAAAACACTACAGTGATGATTATATTTTAAATTAACTTTATGAACTCCTTCCACCAAATTCATAACATCTTGCTTATCATTTGAACTATTTTCGAGGCAATGCAGAGCCACTTTGAATAACGCCATTCTCCATACGTCCTCCTCGATAGCAGCTCAAACGCGACTAGCACAGTACGTGGCGTGGCCGCCGCCCTACGCTAATCTGCCGCTGTAGCGACAAAGACGTAGCCAGGCCGTCAGGGACCTTCAATCATACCACCTTAAAGACCGGCAACTCATCTCTTGACCCATGGTTTTCCTTTTGGACACCCAGCACGTGGGTCACTTGCCCGCTTGGCCCCTCTTTATAAAAAAAAAACAAAAAAAACGGAAAAGTATGAATTTTGTCTAAATGAAAACCAACAATATACTAATCCGGTTTAACAATAGCGTTGAGAGATAATTTTCAATGGAATATTAACAACACAATAGTCCAAAACAATACAAGCCATAATTAGAGTAATATGATGGATGACGATAATATTTTCATGGTCATATGTACATAACAATATATTATTATGAAGAACGTATTGTTTGCCCGACAAACTCATTTTGAAAACTAATATCCAATTATTAATATGTTATTGCTAGTGCAGTAATCTCTATTCTTTTAATAGAATATATTTATTGCTAAGCTTACTTCAAATAGAAATAAAATGTTATAAATAAAAATTAAATAATAATAAATTAAATAAATAAACAAGAGCTGTTTAACCTGATTCCTGCCGCCGAATTCCACCTTCGCACGACACGCCACAAGTTAGGATCCCACCATCTGGATGTGTGGCGGTCCTTCACAGTGCGGTTTTCAAGGAGCTTTCTCCCTCGTACTACAAAGCTGTGGAATGAGCTTCCTTGTGTTGTGTTTCCGGGACGACACGACATGGGTATCTTCAAAAAAAGCGCGTACACCTTCCTTAAAGGCCGGCAACGCTCTTGTGATTCCTCTGGTATTGCAAGAGAATGTGGGCGGCGGTGATCACTTAACACCAGGTGACCCGTACGCTCGTTTGTCCTCTTATTCCATAAAAAAAACTCCGGGAGTGTCGGCAGAAGTGAAAGCTTGAACAAAGAAGTACAAGTATAATAACGCCTTAGAGAAAGTCTTCGCTGATGACAAAGGTTGAAAACCAAATAATTAAACTGTAAAAATATTTCACGGCTGCGATTCGATCCCTCGACCTCGCGGTGTTTCTGCTTCGCGATCACAATGATTCAACCAGTGGTCCAATGACTGTATGATCATTAAGTTGATATAAATGAACTATAAATAGTTAGAAGTATAAATCTTTCATCCATGATTTCAAAGACAGTCTTACGAATTTTCGATCAGGCCACGTGTCCTGAGGCGAGTTTAACATTTTACACCCATCCCAAGAATTTGAAAGAAATTTTTCATTTCAAAATTAATTTAAACCCAGAATGTCAAAAATCTTGTTTTATTTTATTTCTGTAGTAGTATGATTCTCCTTGCTAACGTCTTAAAATAGGGACTTTTTTATGAAAATAAGGGACGAGACGAGCAGGACGTTCAGAGAATGGTAATTAATACGCCCTGCCCATAACAATTCAGTGGCGCTCAGGATTATTGAAAAACCCCAAAAATTCTGAGCGGCACTACAACTGCGCTTGTCACCTTGAGACATAAGAAGTTAAGTTATTTGGCCGGTAATTTCACTAGCTACGGCACGGGCGCCCTTCAGACCGAAACACAGTAATGCTTACATATTACTCCTTCACGGCAGAAATAGGCGCCGTTGTGGTAGCCATAATCTATCCGGCATCCTGTGCAAAGAAGCCTCCCACTGGTATAAAATTAAGGAGCTTTCTTCCTCGTACTGCTAAGATTCCAACCCAAATTATTTATATTTCCAATATTTGTTTTGTATGGACATATTTTCTATGAGAGAATTTATTGACGCACGGTTTGACAGTTCTGCTGTGAAACAATTTCATTATTAGATCTGGAAGCATATTTTACGAAATGATAATTCTTGATGTATGAAATATATTTGTCAAATGTAAATGTATATGAAAATGTATAAAAAAATGTACGAAATATTATTGACAAATTCATAAAAAATCTGTAATTTATTTATTATTTACAGAACAACGTCTGTCGGGTCAGCTAGTAATGAATAACGGTAAACAATAGCAGACACATAAGTACCAGAAAAAGATACACATTTTTGAAATTTGAACACGACGACTGTTCGAAAATCAAAAGAGTATCACTCATATTTTGGCAGTGAAGAACCTTAAATATAAATTGTAATCAAATGAAGGAAACTCATAGTAATCTCATAGTAGTTTTGCGAATGACAGATATGATCACATAATTATACACTAGAGATTAGAGAGTTGTCAATCTACTATCTATATTTGATAAAGGACGTTGAGTGACAATGACATTAACCTTTGGGAATAGGTGTTCCGCAGGGTTCTATTCTCGGCCCTTTCTTGTATCTTATATATATTAACGATCTACCGTTTGTGGTAGATGATAGCCATGAGATCGTATTGTTTGCTGATGATACTTCACTTATTTTTAAAGTGAAACGTAGTGCAGATATTGATGACGAGGTAAACAATGCACTCTCAAAGATAGTGCGTTGGTTTGAGACGAATAATCTACACTTAAATAGTAATAAGTAATACTGTGCCAGTTTTATTAAAAAGAGCGCAAAAAAGAAAGCAGGCAGAGCTTCTTGCGCCGCTTCTTCTCTCTCAGAGTAGTATCTATTATAGTTAGTAGTAGTATCTATTATATTAGAAATGATATCAAACAGAATTTAAAAAGGAATCAATTTTGAGAAAATAAATGCCTTTTATGCCTTTTATTTAATTATTGTGCTATTATCTTATTTGAGTTTTATAAGAAAAATACATATTCGATTTTTTTTTCTTATCATAAAAACCTAAGTTTTAATCATTTTGAACACAATCTAACCTTAGGCTATTAAGCAATTTAAATTTAGTAAAACTTAGAAAGTGCATTAGCACTATTGTTGTTGTCTCTAATAAGGGGAAGACACAGGGGTTCTTGTGTTCTTTACACCTAGCACATGTTAGTTTCACAATTCAGTGCACCATATTTTACTAGCCTTTCACTACACTAACTCAAAAGGTTTAGTTCTTTTGAGTCTTCTCACTATGTTCGTGTTGTCAAAGAGCTGGATAGCCTCGACGTTCCCATGAAGTCTTAGCTCATGTTCAGCTTCGGCAAATTTTTGACTAATTTTTATGACTTCAAGATCATTCATATTGATGCATAGCAACGCTTCGACGTATATGACGAGAGTTGTCAAACTTCAAGACATTGTTTATTTCAACAGCTCCGTCAGCAATACTCGTAGTTCAGCGGAAAAGTGTTTACTTCAGACACTGTAGATCCGGGTTCGATACGCCTTACCCGTCCCCATCACACGAGTCTCTTGCCCGATTGCCCCCTCTTATATATAAAAAACACCTTCACTTCAAAACCAACAATGCACACTTGAGTGTTATTAAAAAGTGTTTCTTGGTTTGAAATAATACGATTAACAATACAGTTTCTCTAACCTCCATTCCGATGCTAGATACTCAGGCTCTTTTATCAATAGAAATAAAATCAGATTTTTTTTTTTATATGAATAGATTTAAACTTTTGTTTGTTAAGGCATATTCGAAGGACAAATTAATTTAGACTTAATTTATACATACTTAAATGGGAAAAGTGATAGTTAATTGACAGGAATAATTACGAGGTAATTTACATCTTATTAGGTAAGGTATTAAATTCGTTTCAAATGAACAAACACAGTCAGTAAGTCGAAACCTGTGTTATGGGAGTTTCATGAAATTCTACGATAAATGATATTATTTCTCAGTAAGTACTTTAAATTTTTTTTTTCCTTGATGGTCATTGAATGCGATAGTTATAAGTACTTTGTATAAGTTATGTTTTAGCCTTAATATGAATAATAATTTATAAGTAATATTAGCAAATGAAAGAACAAATTGTAAAATCTGTAATTCCTTTTATACATTGTATTTTTTGCTATTTGCTCAGATACGCCCCTATATATAGCTAAAATCTAGATTGTTCTGATCGGTTGTACTATTTTACAAATCCTATCATTATTTCAGGATAAAAATGCTGTGGGTGATCGCAGTTACCATACTAGCTGTTATATTATTATCTGCACTTTCAAAGAAGAATGAATCACTTAAAAATTTGCCCGGACCTCTCCGACTTCCATTCATTGGCACAATTTTAACGCAACCGTGTTCATCTGTATGTACAAGTACGTATGTGAGACTTTTATTGAAATGGTTATATCTTCTCGCACTGAAATGGGAGATAAAACAATTTCTTCATATAATTATTTATAAATATGTTCCATAACTATTCTTGCTACTCTCTCTATCTTTCATCGAGCCTGTGAAAGAAGACAGAAAGACGTTAATAACGCAACTATTCTTAATTTTAGAGTGAAATATACCAACGTACTTGTCTGTTAAAAAGGGAAAGCGTTTTACCTATATCTAAATTATATCAATACGAAAACGAAAAACAAAACAAATAAGGCAAGTCTATATTATGTATAAGCGATTGACAGCAGATAAAATCAAATGATTTTGCTGTAGTTTAGTGGGTAAAAAGAACACTTTTCTGTCCAACTGAACTCAACCAAATATCTACTGACACAGCCAACTGCAGATCTCCCATCGGTTTGGAGGTCAAGGGTGATCATAATTGCAATTATACGTTGCCGATACTAGAGATGATGAAAAAATATAAAACAATCCAATTCAATTTATTTATTAAGAGATTATTAAATTACAAAATAATAATAATAATAATACAAGTCTTACTTAAAAGCTAGTTATCACTGTGCCTGAACTAGGTAAACCTGTGGTTCAGGCGTTAAGAGCTTATATTAAAACTAAATAATCACAACAAAGAGAAATTTAATAATTTTAAAAGGTATAAATCAATCTACAGGATAAGTAATGATGTCTTCAAAGTAATGACTATTAACTAGTACAAATAAAATATAGATAATGTTTATTTTAACACTATTAGTAATTTTTTTGTATCTTTGTATACGACATATTTTGAAGTGCTTCATGAAAAAGCCTTCTTACAATTAATACAATTTAGAGGATAGATGTTTGCTATTACACAGTCAGTAAACAAGAATTATGCATATTTTGGTTCAAAAAAAATTCTAAAGGAATAAATTTTGAGAAAATAAATGCCTTTTATGCCTTTTAATTATGGAACATTGATGATTTGGCAAAAGTTGAAAAGTCACACTTTTTTTTATTAGCCTATCGGATACCACAGTTGGGCAAAGGCCTCCCCTAATTTACTCGACGTATAACAGTTCTGTGCCATCTCCGACCAGGCCATATCGTCACGCCATCTCACCAGTTGGAGGCTCCTTTGCACAGGATGCCGGCTAGATTATGGGTACCACAACGGCGCCTATTTCTGCCGTGAAGCAGTAATCTATAAGCATTATTATGTTTCAGTCTGCAGGGCACCGTAGCTAGTTAAATTACAGGGCAAATGACACTTAACATCTTATGTCTCAAGGTGACGAGCGCAATTATAGTGTCGGTTAGAATTTTGTGCCTTTCAAGAATCCTGAGCGACACTGCATTGTAATAGGCAGGGCGTATTAATAACCATCAGCTGCTCACATTGCTGCTCGTCTCGTCCCGAATTTTCATTAAAAAAAAATCTTTTTCGAGAACTGCCTCGACGTATTTGCCCGTCCTGAGGCACCCAGTCTGTTATAAGTTATTATTAAAATTACACAAATTTACATCAAATTCTTCTTTACAAATGACACTGTTATAATTATTTGTTTTTATTGAGGTCTTTGACCGAATTTGTTTTATCTCTATGTTCACTGTGTATTTTGCATATAATATCTATTATGCACCGATAAGGTTAATATTTCGGTTACATTAGCATATTAATTCACATAATAACAACTATGTGGCAAAATAAATGGGTAGATAGTCCAACATGCATAACAACATTAAGAGGATTCTGTACAAACAATAATTATTAGGAAGTACCTTTTCCGAGTGTAAAACAAAGTAGCTATCAACTATATGTGTCTAACTCCTCCTAAGTAACACATTTCACCATCAAAAAAACAATTTTTCATTAAAATCATACGTACCGGAGGACGCAGTGTTAGTAGGCCCTCCACAAGATGGACCGACGATCGTCGTGGAAATCTTTGGGTGAGGCATTTGTCCAGCAGTGGACGACTTCCGGCTGATGATGATGAAAGTCATTTATTATTTTAAATTTTGTCGGCTCCATTCCGAGACTTTGCAGATCATAGTTCTCGATTTCAGACACAAATTTGTTCCGGTTCTCATCGACGCTAGCCCGGGACATGAGGTGTCGTCTGCATAGCAATGAATGCTGCTGATTTACAGCATATCATTGATATGCAGAAGAAACAGTATAGGGGATAGCACGCAGCCTTGCGGGACACCAGCGTTTATGGCTTTTAAGTGGGAGCATGCACCGTTGATAACAACCTTGATGCCTGATCGGTCATCACTTTGAGACATAAGATGTTGTTAAGTCTCA
Source organism: Leptidea sinapis (assembly GCF_905404315.1). Lineage (NCBI taxonomy): Eukaryota > Metazoa > Arthropoda > Insecta > Lepidoptera > Pieridae > Leptidea > Leptidea sinapis. The sequence continues at coordinate 15,363,346 of NC_066271.1, read as the reverse complement.
TTAGCCCAGCACTTTCACTAGCTACAGCAGCTTTCAAACAGAAACACAATAATGTTTTCACCTCTCCAACACGAAAAGGGCGCTATAGCTACGTGAAAACTTTTAACGCAAAAGGCATTTTTGCTGCGAGCGTGAACCCCACGTGACCAAAAATCCGGGAATTACTACGCGTTAAAAAAATAAACAATGTGATCCGGTGCGTTCCGAAACAAAAAACAATTTATATGTTAGTTATCGAACGTTAGATTTATAAATTTCCAACTTTTGATTTTTTATGAGGGTTTGATATTTATAATAAACATTGTAAATATTATCTTAATTGTTTCTCTTACCTATTACACTTTTCTCACACGTATGTTTCACACGAGAGAATTTTTTTTTTGTCTCGTGCCTTTAAATCACTCACTACCTCAGTAGTCAATATTTGAGTCAGCACTCCCAGCAAAAAATAACTTTGCTCACTTGTTGAACAAATAACTATTTAACACTAATGTTTCACGGCAGAGAAAGGCACCAATTAGATATCCACTGAGACGGCATCGTGTGCAAATAATACCTACCACTGGTTTTTTAATGAAACTTCAAAAGACACAACTTTCATTTGGTTAATAATATCACGAATTGAAGAAAATACCACAATAAAACTGTCAATCAAGGAAAAGTCATTGTGATTGGCACAGGATATAGACCTCCATGGATGGATGGTCGGAAAATATTATCCTACTGGGTGATTTTAATATTAATCTACTAAATATATAATACAGCAACAACCAACAGGTGTCAAGAGATGCGTTGCTGGCTTTTAAGGTGGGAGTATGCTCTTTTGTTGAAGGTCCCTAAGTCGTATCGGTTCGGGAAAACAGCAGCAGCTGGCATTCTAAATTTTGACGTAATGTAGAGTGGTGGAATTCGGCCGCTGGAATCAACTCGAACAGCTCATCTGAGCACTCCCCGTGATAAATGCGGTAGAAGACGCAGGGAGAACCCACATCTCTACGCAACGACAAATAATTAAGCCGATCGGAGATGACTTGATCGTCGATGATTCAAGCCGCTCTTCATTGGATGATTATATATAAATATAAATGATAAAGTTTTGTAGAGCTTTGCTATTTTATCCGATATCGGTCTGAATAAAGATGAAAAGAGCCGAGAATGCTCCCTATTTCTGCACAAATAACATATTGTGAGTTTGTGTGTCTTTCAATGACTTTATGTTTGATATTTATTAATTAAACTAATATTTCAGGTGATAATTTTGAAAAATTTCTGGGTTTATATAAATTATATGGAAGTCGATTCTTGTTCAAATCGTTTAACAGATATATATTACATATTTATAATCCAAAGGATGTTGAGGTAAGTTTAAGCTATCATCAATTATTGTAGCAGCTTCCCAAAACTAATACTAATTTAATCTTCAAAAAAAAATATTATTTGTGACACAAAGCATCTTAGATATAGCAAGCAGCTTAGATACAAATCTAACATTCGTTGCGCTTTAAAATTAGCATAATTTGTTAAAATAAAAAAAAAACGGAAAATGAAGGTTTATTCATTTTATCTTTGTCTTTTTATGGGATAAACATTTTAATTATTTTTGGTATATAATAATAATTAAATATTAAATGAGCCAGGCGAATGCTTCGCAAGATACAAACAGTTATCTTGAAAGAATTAAACTAAAACGATAAATAATAATACATAGGCTGCACTAAAAGTATCGGAAATAAAATATTTCCACTGTTCCTGTCATATTTAAATCTTTTTAATTGAAAACTCCTTGGTTTTAAAAATCGAATACCATTTATTTATTTAAAAAAAGATTCTCGGTCTTGTCACAAGGTCTTGTCAAACTTGTGTAGTCGTTGAGAAAATGGAATTGACTCGAGAAAATTCTAGAGCGATGATTTATTATGACTTTCGAAGTGGTTTAACACAATAACAGTGTGTTGACCGGATGATTTCTGCATTTGGTGATGAAGCCCCATTCATTACCACAATTTATCGCTGGTTTGCTGAATTTCAACGTGGACGTGTTAAGCTCAGTGATGATCCCCGTCAAGGTCGTCCAAAAACTGCAGTCACCAAAGAAAATGTTGATGCTGTGCGTATGTTGATTGAGGAAGATCGACATGTGACATACCGCGAAATTCAGGCAACTTTAGAAATTGGCATGAGTCAAATACAAATAATCTTGCATGAACAATTAGGTGTAAAAAAGTTGTTTTCCCGATGGATACCGCATTTGCTCTGTGAAGGGCAAAAAGCGGCTCGTGTTACTTGGTGCGTCATAACTCTCGAAAGATTCCACGCAGGATCCTCAAATGCTGTTTACAACATCGTATCAGGTGACGAATCCTGGATAAACACGTATGAACCCGAAACAAAAACCCAGTCACGAGTTTGGGTGTTCGAAAATGAGTTAAAGCCAACAAAAATTGTTCGTTCACGGAATGATGTAAAAAAAATGGTGACCATGTTTGTCTCGACTTTGCAACTATTCCTCTTGAGGGACAAAGAACGGTTAACGCAGAATGGTATGCTAGCATTTTTTTGCCACAGATCGTTTCTGAACTCCGTAAAGAGAACTGCAACCGCCGCATCATCCTCCATCACGATAATGAGAGTTCTCACACCGCGCACAAAACAAAATAGTTTTTAAAGCAAGAAAACCCTAAAATAAAAAATAAATTGCGTGGTCAGAGATTTTCATCATCTGAAGAAGCTGTGGACGCCTAGAAAACGGCCATTTTGGAGACCCCAACTTCCGAATGGAATGGTTGCTTCAATGATTGGTTCCAACGTATGGAAAAATGTGTCAAATTTCGCGGAGAATACTTAGAAAAGCAATAAATACATTTTCAAATAGTAATGTTGTGTCACTTCGTTGATTCCCGAAATTTTCAGTGCCGCCCTCGTAACTAATCCTTTAACCTTAATTTCTTATACTGTCAACAGATTGCACTAAATTTTTTTATCATCTGTTTGTAACACTATTTGTACATCCTTACTCTATGGTAAAGCTACACACGTGAGACACACTAAAAATCTTGCGTCCTTACAAAAACAACATGTAATAACCAAAACATTGTGTTTATTGCTTTTCAAAATACTCTCCTTTACATTTTAAACATTCATGCGATCGAACTATTTTTTAAAACAGGAAGACCACAGATCTAAAGACATATTTTCTACGTGCTGATTGAACGCTATCACTGCCTCTTCGGAATTGGTAAAAGTGAAACATCTCATCAAGTCTTTGATTTTGGGGAAAATACAGAAATCACAGGGTGCTAGGTCGAGGCTATGCGTAGGATGGGTGAAGTGGTACTTTTTCAGAAGCTGAAAATGACAATTTTCTTGGCTGTGTGTGTCTTTTGCGAACTTAGCACCCCGGGTAAACAAATGGTAGAATACCACTCGGCATTAACACTCTTTTGATCTTCAATTGGAATAGTGCAGATGGGACCCGTAGCTGAGAAAAAAATGCGATCTTTTTTTTACCACCGTATCTCGCCTGCCTCACTTTTATTGGCCTCTTCTCATTTTCAAACACTCATTCACAAGATTGCTGTTTTTTTCGGGTTCAAAACAGTAAATCCACGTTTCGTCTCCTGTGACAATGTCATAAACAGTATTACAATGTCCGTGGTCGTACCTCATTGGCATCTGTGACAACCATTCCACGCGAGCCCGCTTCTGCTCCGCTATCAGTTCATGAGGGATCAAACAACAACAAAGCTTCCGAACTTTCAATTCTTTAAAAATTCTGTAAAATTTTCTGAATTCGGCTCATACCAATGCCCAATAGTCCTCAAATTGTCTCATAGGAAATCCGCGGGTTTTCTTCAATTAGCCGCTTAACAGTAGCCACGTTATTTTCGTTGACGGCAGTTGAAGGCCGCCCTTCACGAAATTCGGTCATGTAAGGAAACCCAAACTCTCTCAAATTCAGCAAACCATCGGCTCACTGTGTTCAAGCAAGGTGCTTCTCTCCCAAAATCATTTTGAAGACAAGCGGTACAGTCTTGCGGAGAGAGAGAACTTTTAAAATCATAAAAAATCATTGCTCTTAAATCTTTTCGACTTAATTCCATTTTCGTTGCGTAAGTAGAACTTTGATGTGTGATAAAAACAATTTACAAATGATTTCCGGCCAATTTTTTTTTTATTACCAAGAAGGTTGCAACGTTCCAAAAAATGTAACATTCGAAATTCAAATAGTTCCGATTAGCTAGAAGTGCAAAACTTTTAGTGTGCCCCGTGTATTATTTAAAACATTTGTCTGTTTTTGGCGACAAGCATTGAAATAGTATTCAAATCATTCAATTTCATGAAGAATTGTGGAAGTGATAGCGTTCTGAGAAAAGATATGTTTGAGACATAATTCATAGGAAAAAAATAATAACTACGCGCCATGATATTAGCAAGTGAAGTTCTTTTATGCTAGTGTGTGTGCGCTTACGGGAGATACTAGTTATACAATTTTTTCTCCCTTAAATAATCATATATTACAATACGCCACAAATACTTATATAGTATCGTTCTTACAATTTTTCACAACGCACGACGGCATTTTTAAAATATTTTATTGAGACTCAAACTGATCTGTCAAAGACAATGACAATTGTCATAATGGCCGCCTATCGGCCTGTAGTAGTATACACATACGTGTGTGCGTGGGTCTTTTATTTACACGTTAATCGGCTTGTTTTGGTGCTATACTGTTATGTAAGGTGACACGGAGTCCTTATTTTTTACTAGTCCGTGAATATAATAAGTCTTTTGGAACAATAGAGTATTGATTGAAACTAAATTTCAAAGATGAAGTCGTTTGCATTCTCTTCTTTTTCCAATAAAAAACGAGGCTTAGATTATTTTTCAAACCCATTTAGAATATAAAAAAATTAATGTACCGAATTATTAATATAATCCCGAAACCTTTTCGTATATTAGATGAATAGCCATTCAAGCCCTTTTCAAACCATACCTTCGAAATACCCTTCGAAATGATTTTCTTAACAAATGAATAGTAGTTCGATTTCCTTTTAAATTTTGTACATAAAAGATAATAATGATGGTTGATATTTTTTATTCCAGATAGTTTTAACTCATTCACGGAACATATCAAAGCATAAAGGATATAAGTTCATGGTGCCCTGGCTTGGAACCGGCTTGCTTATTAGCACTGGTAAGAAATATATTATGTTTTTTAATTCAGACCTCTATAATTTGTATTTGTATATTTTCTGAAACAGTTGCATTAGAAGTGTCAAAAATCACGGATGTTGCAAGGTGACGCAATGAACGCTCGTGGCGTCACGATCGTTTTTTAGTTATAAAACGACAGTAATGTTACTACGACGTCTAGGTTATTTATTTAAAAACAAACAAGACCATAAAAAATAATAACCGACTGGCATCCAAGAGATGGTAGTAGAAGAAAAGGGCGACAAACGAAACGCTGGGAAGATGATGTAAAAAGAGTAGTTGGGCCTAAATGGATCCAAATAGCGAAAGACAGAGACGCGTGGAAATATTTGGAGGAGGCTTTTGTCGAAAGACAAGCTGTTTAACATAACATATAATTTAGATTTAGGTTTATATTTAGTTAAGTATCATTTATAATATTTTTGAACAGCAATAAAGGCTTATTTTATTTTATTAAATACCATAATTTTTCGAGTTGCTAGCGATATAGGCGGAACATGTGTTGTATACATATAGGTACTAATCCTGTTTGGTTTATATTTACTTCAAGGAATGTCATACAATCAACACGCGGGAAATGCGGAATATACAGAATACCTTGCAGCACCTTGTCAAATTAAATTAACGAGTATTTTTTTCCAAAGTTGACATTAATATATTTACTCTAACGATTTAAATATGGAAATATTATTTATGTAATACTTATAGTATGTAATACGTATTACCTAATATTTTTATGACCCCTATACCTTACCATACCTAACGTAGATTTAGTTGTCTGTGGCACCAAAAAAACTGTGCTTTTTTGGCTATATTATAGTACGATAAACAAAGCTATTATAGGCCATTGATTATAGACTTTTTCAAAGAGTCAATACTAATATTAGTGACCGTGGCTATATAGACGACAGATAAAAGCAGGGGAGTAGAAAAAAAAATTTTAATATAAGAATCTAGTACTTATTGGAAAATATGTGCCTCATACCTAAGCAGATATATATTTAAATATATTTTTTCTGATTTAAAGCACACGCGGTTAACTTCGAGGGTAGCAGCTAGTTAATTATAAACTCACTTATACTTTCGGAGCATGAGTAAGATATGTCAATATCTATTTGGAATATTTCTGGGATCCTTATTGGAGGAGCTTATTTTGTTTCGATCAAGTATCGGCTTACTAAGTCTATTTAGCTGAGTATAAGGTATAACGTTTATGTATTCGCAAGCAGTCGGAAACAATTTCAGTTATGGACCACCAATCACTATACAGTAATGTATTATCGTTTCAACTCAACAAATTATTACGTAATGTATGTTATTGATCATAAAGTTACTCACTAATAGGAACCATTTGCTGGTGACTTTCAGAATATATCGATTGGAGTGCCTGTACATGTATATGAATATATATCCAAACACCAAAATATTTTTTTTTACAATTTTTGTCTGTGTGTCTGTCTGTTTGTTCCAGCTAATCTTTGAAATGGCTTAACCGATTTTGGCGGGACTTTTATTGGCAGGTAGCTGATGTAATAAAGAGTAACTTAGGCTATGTTTATTTTTAAAAAAAAATATTTTTTTTTAGAAAAATAAAGTAATGTTGCAATATCCAAGAAACGGTCTAACTCTAAAAATAATTTATGCGGCAGAACAACGTTTGCCGGGTCAGCTAGTGTATTAATATAAATGTTTAATAATTAAACTCCGGCAACATCTGTATCTTAGACCATAAAGAAATCTCCTAATATTGCAATATTTTACCAGGCAGCAAGTGGCAAAAACGACGGAAGGTCTTAACTCCAACATTCCACTTTGAGATTTTGAAGAACTTTGCAAAGGTTATGGAGAACCAAAGCCGGAAGACCATAGAGATTCTAAATTCAAAAATTGGTATAGATGGAAGGTTACTTAACGTCATACCGTTTTTAACTGAATATTCACTGAATGTTATATGCGGTAAGACAATGATAAATTGAAGCTCATTTATTTTATTGTAATAAATTAATATTTAGTTTCTTTTGTAATTACTCCTGTTATATATATTTTCAAATGCATATTCAAATGTTTTCATTCAAAATAGGATATGAAATCACTTATTGAACGTCAAAAACTACCACCCATTCAAAAATTTATAACTCAGACCCGAAAACAACGGACGCAAGAAACACAGCGGCCTTTCTTTTTTTTTATAAAATTTCGTTACATTATTTATATAGCCTGACTGCGGTCGCTCCATTCCTGTAGTATCATTAAGAAAGTAATTTATGTTATTGCAGCCTTTTCCACAGAAACGTGTTTTAAGATTTCTTTTGAATTTCGCAAAAAATGTATTTGGAAAATTTTCTGAGATCACTTTCTGCAATAGACAACATCGCCCCACATAGTAACTAACTCGATTTAGCCGAGTGGTAGGCATCACAAGCTTATGTTTTATGTTTGTTTCTGGACTCTACATTATGATTATCACAGTTTCTAGAAAATTCGCCTCTGTGTCTATGTACATACATAACATTTTCAAGAATATATTGAGAGGGTGCAGTTTAAATGTTTATTTTTTTTTTATCTTAATGATTGTTTAGGACCTAGGTTATAAATGACGCGAATAGCCCTCTTCTGCAGCACAAAGATATACCATAGGATATCTATGTCTTTTAATTGTCTTATCATTTTAACAGCGTATGCTGCAGAACTAAATATATTAGACAATCCTTCAATATCACCATTCTAATTTGGAATCCAGAGTAATGCCAAGGAATACAGCGGATTCCACCGGTTCTATCACCTTCCTGTTTAACAAAACACTTGCATCTACAAATTTGACATTTGGTACGGTAAATTTTATATATTTATCGTTTTCTTGTTAATTAACAACAGTACAAGATGTCAGATAGTGAGTACATCGTTTAGTTCGTCATACAGAACTTGATTTCTTTTCACTTTGAATATGTGTCATCCGTAAACAATACTAGCTTGTGTTTTTTTCTAAAAGATTAGGTCAATGACGTTCTATTCATATAGACAATGCACCTCATACAAAATCAAAGCCGAAAAATGGTACATGCCACAAATGACATCATAATAAGCTTCGACTGCTATGTCTATACATTTCTGCGTTTACTCCAGTTGTTAAACATATAATTGGTCAATAGGCAGCAATAAACACTATTTCAGTTTCAGCTGCGTATTTTGAATTTAGAACCAATTCGGGGACAATGACAACATCAGTGGAGTAGCAGTTAGGTATTTTATTAAACCCAGACGAAAAAGAGGGTTGCTATAAATTTTACGTTCGTCAGTCTGTCCCTATTTTCCGATCAAGATCTGTTTAGTCGGAGATTTTTTACGTTTTTAATCAAAAAATCACACTCATATTATAAAGGGGAAAGTTTGTATGTTTACTTATTGGCTTGTGTTTATATTAGATAGTTCTTTACGTTTTAAAGGGATTTGGATTTAATAACTTAGGGTAACCTTTAATGAGAGAAACTAATACTTATTTTATTCAAAATTATTAATTTATTCAAAGTTATGACTCTCCTTAAAAATCGTTAGCGTCTTACCAGTCACTCTGCTGCATATACGTATATACGGATTGGAAATATAATGAGGAGTAAAATCAAATATTGCCTAAAAGTTGCACATTACGTTACTTGTCAATTACCACATATCATGGGTATATACTTCGAATTCCAAGATGAACACCACGCAAAATTATCATTATCAAAGCACCAATTGGAGGTCCTCAATCATTCGCATGAGAAGTTCATGGTTGATCCCATTCTAGCACTACGTCCCTGATCTCGTAGCGCGTGAAAGGGAACTTGCAACAACACGGATTTCCAATTAGATGGTAGAACCCATCCTTTGTGTCTAGAGTAAACAAGAGTTGGAAAGTTTAATATTAGTCCGGTGATCCATTTCAATGGCTTCAGTCTTGGCAATCAGATTTTTATATGGATCCAAATTTAATAGATTCAAATTAGATTGTCGACAAACTTTAAGTTCAGTTGACACGTTAATATCAACATTGTTTTAGAAGCTAGTGTTATAATGCAATCCATATTCAATCAATCATCAAACTCTAAGTACCATTACGGAATTCATTGTAGGTATCTGTGATAGAATTCGGAGAGTTTTTATCAATGATAAAAATATAATCTGGTTCACTTATAGGGGTGCGCAAAGCTCAATATAATGTGTACCAGATTATAGTATAATATATACAAATGATTTAAGTTTTCTTTACTGTTAATTCCGCAAATATTTGTTTTTAAAACATTTCGACACGACAGACTCAAAGTCTTCAGTCTCGTGCCAGATTTTGGCGAGACAACACGTCCTGAGTATGCCTCGTGTAGAGGCGAAACACGTGTCGAATTGTTTTAAAAACAAATATTGGCGGAATTAACACTAAAGAAAACTTAAATCATTTGTATAATTATGTATTTCCGCAAAGTAACGCCTAATTCAATAAATTTTATATATTATAATAGTTGTCTACATTAATGTCCTACTTTATCTTGTCTCTAAAAACTCACTAGTTTAGTGGCAATAATTTATTAGTAAATGTAAAAAAAAGAAATGTGTAAGATGATAATGTAGAGGTCGCTAGATATATCTACTGTCTTTCTGGGTATAACATTAGATTATAAACTCTCATAAGGAGCTTATATTAACATGTTAGTACTGCACCATTTGCTGTAATAAAACGTTTCGTTTACTGTAGTTACCTTCCGAGTATCATGTCATATGTGGCTGTTATTATGCAAATATGCAGGCAATGTATGCATATATATAATCATATTGCCAACCACACAAAGAGCCCTTCGTAGAAGCTCGATATCTGTGTCATCCTTAAGGCAGGAAGCGACATCTCAAGTCAACTTCCTAGCATGCAAATATTAGGGTTGAGCAGGTTATCAACTGTAAAGTATATCCTGAGAGTTGAACAAAGAATATCAAGATTTATGAACTTTACGTCACTCGAACGGCTGACTCAGTGGAAGAGCGCTCGTACGGAACACAAGAGGTCACGGGTTCGAGTCGCGTATCGTTTATTAATTTTGTTTATAAATTTTATTTGTATAGTTAACCCCAGTGGTTATTTTTTAAGTTTATCACTTTAAAAAAATAACAAATTGTTGAGAAATATTTTAAAATTCCAACGCTTTAAATTCCCAGAAACTGCAATGGGAACTCGACTTGATGCAGAAGAAATGGATTGTAGCAAACTGAAATACAAAGAGTCAATCTTCGTTCTCGGAGTCTCAGTCATACAAAGATTAAAAAAAATCTGGCAACACAGTGATTTTATTTTTAACCTGACACCAGCCGGAAAAGCGTTTAGAAACTATTTAGATGAACACCATCGTTTCACTGATAATATTATATCTGAGAGAAAAAAACAGAGAGATGAGAGCGTACAAGAGATTAAATGTGTCGAAAATCAGAATTATTTGGGTGATGCTAAGAGGAAATTAGCACTTCTTGATCTGTTATTAGATGCTGAGAGCAAAGGAGAAATTGATATTGAAGGTATAAGGGAGGAAGTCAATACATTTACGCTAGAGGTAAATATGGTTCTTAAGGAATGAGTAGTTCCTAATTTATTAAATGTGGTTTCCACGATAATAAATCAACTGATTTTAATTAAACAAAAAAACCAATTTACAAAGTCGACATAGGTCATATTCATACGACCTTCGTGTATGATATTTTAAGAGCCCAATTCAACTTAAGTAATCTCAGTCCAACGCGTTTGTATATAGCTTTATACTATATAAGCCCAAATTGTTTAAAGTACCCATAAAAAAGAAGTACTTTTGTTTTAACGGTTTGTAGATTCTCTAAATTTTTCGAGGTGCTAACCGTGCATTGACTATATCATTCTTAAAACAAGTAAAGAGATTAAATACTCAGTAGGAAAAGCTAATCAGAGCAGATAGGAATTACAGGAAGTATGATAGATATAAACCAGTTTGTAATACGAGTAGTACTGTAATTTTACAATGCGTAGGAATACTATCGTAGGTGTGAAACGATATAGGGTAGGTTCTGATATGCACCGCGAGAACTGCACAGTGCTATCACTGAAGAAAAATTAGCTCCGTTTTGGACTGCCAGTATACTGCCGCAGTACCCTAGAGAAATACATGACGTCATAAATCGCCGCCATATACTGTAAGCACTGGCGTTTTCGAGGTAAGGTACTCGCAGTACTTTGATCACGTGATCAGTCAAAACCACTCGAGTGCCTAACGTTTTTTAAACAATACCTACAGTTTAATCTCAAATATTTTTAGTTTGGCAGTACTCCAGCAACAGTTTTTTTTTTTTAATGAGCTAGAAAACTTTAATACACTCATTTGAATGCTACGTCAAATAATGCGGCTGACAGTATTCGGGATTGCGTTCCGTTTTAAATAGTAACCAGTATAACTGGCTATAAAGGAACGGCTTCACAGTATAAATTGACGTCACGCTGTACAGTGGTCGCAGTGCATATCGGAAGATACCCATAATATCTACTCAAATTGTGTGGCAATTTGCTAACAGCCAAGCCTAACACAGAATCATTTCGTAAATTTTAGGTTGACCTAAATAGCTTAGTGAATTTGTTTTAGTAACCTAATATAGTGCACTCTGAACTATCGACAACCCAGATTCAGTTTCATTTATTTAGTTATAAAATAACTGCACCAGCAGTTGTGTGGTTTGATGATACCACGATGCAAATGATTTTTTTTCACAAAATAACATATTAATGTTAGCATATATAAGAAATTTATATATTATGCTTTATATATTCGTAAAATAAAAATATAATGTGATAAACCTTTGTCAGGGGTGGTGGGGTACCAGAGCATAAATCTGGCACCTTAAAGCGCAGAGGGAATATCAGACTAGTTTAGATTCTCATAAAAATACTACTACTTTCATTTGATCCCAAGGCAAAGCCGGCGGTATATTAATGCATTAAAATACCAGCAATGTATTATAGTTGAAAAAATTATCTTGACATTAAACATCTCACGTGAGTGTACATGAATATCTCTTCTACGTAATTAAAATATTTTTTTATTTATAAATTTCATGTCATGGAATAGAGTGTTTAATATGAACGGCCACGCCTTTATTATTTTTTAACGGCGTTGAGCACTTTTCTTGGGATGGGAATAAAATTTTGAACTCGCATCAGGACACGTGACCTAATCGTAAATTCGTAAGACAATCGTTGAAATTATGGATGAAAGTTGATTTTTCTGAGAGATAACCTTTTTAATGTAAAATATTTGTAATAGTTCTGAAGTGTTAAATTTATTTACTATTGTCATTTTTATGTACGATAGTTGTATAAATGAATATTTTAATTTAACTAGTACTTTTTAACCGACTTCTAAAAAGGAGTAAAAAAAAGCAATCGTTACTAGAATTAGATTTATTAATTAGATTGTATAAAAATGCGCAAATGTTTTCGTACTTTTTAGTGCATATTATATCGATTGTTTTGGAATAGTGTTTTAGAAGTCGGTTGTTTTTTTTTGTTAAAAAAAAAACTGATAAATAAAACAATTCGTGCAAAATTGTTCTCCAACCATTCCAAAATATTTAAAAAAATTGCACATCGATGTTGTTGTTAATAGTAAATGTTCAAGTTTTCACTTCTGCCGGCACTCCCGGAGTGCAACCCGTTATCGATGTAATGAAAGTTTTCCTAATTAAGTTTTTATTTGTTTTTTTTAAGGGTTATGACACTACTAGTGCGGCGTTGATGTTTGGTCTAAATCTCATAGCTGACCATGAGGAAGTTCAAGTTAGTGATTGGTTTACTTTATAATATTATAATTAACTACCAAACCAATATGATCTAGGTCCAGCTAAGAGTATACTCCTATATGAAGGGCCCAAATTGCATCTCTTATCTTCAGGTACTTCCTGTTGCGGTTCTTCATGACCGGCTGGTTTTCTTTCTTTTTTTATTACAATAAGGGACGAGACGAGCAGGACGTTCAGCTGATGGTAATTGATACGCCCAGCCCATTACAATGTAGTGCCGCTCAAGATTCTAGAAAAAACCCCAAAATTCTGAGAGACACTACAATTGCCCTCGTCACCTGGAAACATAAGATGTTAAGTCTCATGTCACCAGTAATTTCACTAGCTACGGCGCCCTTCAGATATAATATGTAATGCTTACACATTACTGCTTCACGGCAGAAATAGGCACAGTTCTAGTACCCATAATGTAGCCGGCATCCTGTCCAAAAGAGCCTCCCACTGGTAAGCTAGTTTTTCATTCTATTCTAAGAAAAATATTAACCTCGAAAAATATGTGAAATGGCGGGACATGTGGTTCATGGATAATTTTCGCGGATATTCTATAACCTTTATAATTTCAGTTGATTATATCTTTGGTTTATCTACTAACTATCGTTTTTAATTGAAGGATCGTTTATACGAAGAATGCAAGGGTATATTTGGAGATTCAATGCGTACAGCAGATCCGAGCGAGCTAGCTCAGATGAAGTACCTGGAGGCTGTGGTAAAGGAGATACTGAGGTTATATCCCAGCGTGCCGTTCATTGGGAGAACTATTGATGAAGATTTTATGTTAGGTAATTAATTACATCGCCCAATAGACACGCGTTGCTTAAAAAACACTGCCTCGTTAGTGTTCGGCAACTGCTCGTTTTTTTTTTTATTTGGGTTGACAACAGCTTAATACAAAATAATCATTTATAAATTAATACAAAAACATAACCAATTATAGTCTACCACGGTTTACCTAATGGTAGGAATAGCAGTGTTTACTATAATAAAGAAAAAAAATATTGTTGAAATCATAATATAGCACGGCCGCCATCTTGAATTTCAAAAATGATCCCAAATTCATTCTCTGCGCCCTCGAAAACTTCGGATTCGACGTCCATATTATTGAAATCATAAATTTGCACGGCGCTCATCTTGGATTTCAAAAATAATCCCAAAATCGTTCTCTGCACCCTCAAGAACCTCGGATGCTATATCCATATTGTTGAAATCATAATTTTGCGCGCGGCCATCTTGGATTTAAAAAAAACAAAATGGTGCGTAACCGATAGTCGTGATGATTTGCTATAAAATTACGCTCATAATCTCGGCGATAAAGAAGTTTCACTTCATAAACATACCGGCGTATTGAGAACCTCCTCTTTTTTTGAAGTCGGTTAAAAAGAGTGACCGTTAATGTTCTCACGAGCTCAACTTTTTCCGAACATATGGTAAATTCAGTAATTTAAAAGAAATATTTATAGTGACTATTCAAAGCGCTTAGTTTAAGCCTAATTGAATTAAGATTATTTGACTTTGACTTTGAATACTTATATCATAATCATGGTGCCGTACATTATAGCCTCCTATCAATATCTACCAATAAACACAAAAAACCATCCCAGCGGAAGAACTCGGGGTATATAGTACATTCATAGCTGGCAACATATTTTTTTAATGGCGTAATGTTTTGTTTACAAAATATTTTGCTGTTTTGACGAATGTATTACCGGGGGAAACGTATGTGGTCATAAACGGCGACAAGAAACTGCTCCATTTCGCTTGGGCCTACTCACGTTCTAAGCGTTATTATTCTAACCCCTTTATAATAGTCTGCTAACTTAAAGCATTGCTAATTCTCACTCTGTCATCTTCTATTGACCTAAGTCAGAATGAGAAAAAACACTCCTTAGCGGCTGTTTTAAGTTAGCGGACCATTATGAATAAGGGGGTAAGTGGACAAGTAAACAAGTATACATTACATAAGAGAAAAACGTAATAAATACACAGATTTAATAGTACAATACATACATTTAATAGTTTAATAAATCATAATCTATTACTACATGCTACAAATGAAATTTCTCTACAATACTTTATCTATATCTTTGAAGATATATATTTGTGCAACAAGTGAGAACACTGTTTTGGCTATAATTAGTACGACGAGTAGGAACTTGAAAACCGTTAACAAAATCAATATTCGTTTAATTTAAAAACTTTAAAAGTTCTTGTTTATTGTAGCTATTGCCAAAAACTATAATGTCTAGACTGCCTACCATCAACTTTTAATTAGCCATTCGATTCCGATACAGTTCAGTTTAGGTGCCTAAAGTGAATCGCTAAGATTCGTACCATGAAGTGCCTTTAGCTGAATAGCGTTTGAATCGCTTATGAAAGAATGACCGAAAGAAATTTTTCTGTGGTCCGCGTTGTGAGAAAGAGATGACACTGTACAATCGTTCCAGTCTATCTCTCTCACTCGAACCTTGTGCGTTGCGTTTCGAAACCTAAATTGATATGATTTTAGCGGTTTCTTTTGCGTAGAAATGACTACAAGTATAAGCGTAATTTTAAAAATTGCGCTTTATAGCGTCAAATTATAAACGATTAAGGCCTTTTTAGTACTTATTAAATAATATTATAGTATATACAGTATGGTCTGCATACCTATGAAATAAATAAAAATATAAGTAATACTAGTCCACAGAACTATCGCAAAATTAATTATATAATTAAAAACTTTAAATTGAAAAAGTGAAATGTTCAAACAAAATAAATATTCAAATAAATGTAGTAAAATTTAACAGTCTATATAGACAACTTACCTTGACCCCGGAACGATGTGCGAAGGTGGCAAGTTGTCGGCTTTACCTTTGATTCGTTTGATAATTTGCGACGTAATTTAAATTCACTATGTTCATTTATACGAACACTTTTATATTTCGGGATACCTATCTGAACTAAGCTTTAAATTGAATATTGTGCATTAGAATAATAATGGAAACGTAAATTTTCTAAATGTCCACCACATTATTGATGAATACACAAGTTACATCACCGTACAATGTTGTCCCGAAAAATAAATGTCAAATTCACAGTAATAATAATAATAACAACTAACTTAAAAACACAATTTACACATACACAAAGTCAAGCACAAGTCTTATTTAGCAACCATCACCAAATACCTAAACATGGCTACTTTTTTTGTGTTTTTCGAATATCTTAATAATTTTAACAAATTATTTATTAAATAAACTTTTTTTATTAGTTTTCAAAGAACTTTCTCCCACGTACAACCTAGCAGGCTGTGGAATGAACGTCCTTGTGCGGTGTATCGTGGACAAATGTCAAAAACAGTATGTACAAATTTCTAAATGTCTAAGCAATGCTCATTTCTCCATAAAAAATCCTGAGTATCAAACGGGCAAATTGGTACGATTTTTAACAATTAGATTGCTTTGTATTACGTAAGATGTAAGGCATACCTACCCTACAATTCTATTTTATCGATACTTTCCTACACATACACCAACAAAATAAACTAGCCTACAAACTATAACAATTATTAATAAATTAATGAATAGGTAAATTTTGTAAAAAAGAAATTATTTTCGTAAGTTCAACTTACAAAATCACTGTTTTCTGAGTGATTTCTTTAGCAGCAAATAGGTAAGTTGGTACGATTTTTTATAGGTTGCTTTCGAATTACGTAACATGTCAAACAAGAAATAAATCGTTATTGTTAAGTTATTCCCTATTCACAATAATTATCTCTCACCTCCTTTATAATTTATAAAAACAAAATCACGAAGCTGTTTAGTATTAAATACCTAGGGTGTAGTGTATTTTTACAACAATCATTACAGAACAATTTTAAAATAAACTTAAATAACTTATTGTCTATCGATTACAACTCCCTTAAAAAAAAGCTAATAATCGATACAAGATATCTTTACACTACCCTGCCCGTACGAATTTCGAGCTTGCTTTGAATCGCACCGCCCGCGACCGTCAAACCGTCAAAGAAAACCGCCACTGGCGGCAAGGCCGTCTTATGACACACTTAAGTCTACATTTTGACAAAACCAATGCACGGATTTCGTTAATTTTTGGTATATCATCAGCAAATATAAAAACAGCAAGTATTTTGTATATATATATATATATACATATATATATATGTATAGTTCTTTCAATTACAAATTAAAGGTTTGCTTAGGTGTTTTTTTTTAAATAAACTGATTAAAACGAGTTTTGAACGCACCTCCATTCATGTTTGATTTGACAGGAGCATAGAGTAATTTTTTTTAATTCTTCTTGCGAACAGGCTATAGCCAGCGTGCGGCCCTACAGCCTCATCTTTAGTATTTTCATTTTCGGTATTTATTTTCAGTATTTTGTTTTACAAAAATAAATGTCCGATAAAGTATTCTCATCTCACCTTTCATTAATTTCATTTTCCTTTTCTGTATGTTTTCCCTATTTTTCACAAGTTATTAAGAAAACGATACACTTTCCGCTAATAAATAGTAACTTTAATTGAATCACTTTGACACATAAGGTATCACATAGCTTATGTTGAAATATTAATTTATGTTGCGAATGAATGAACGAACTAAAACAGTTTGCGATTCACTTTTGATTTGACGTCAACCTAAATTAGATAGCTCTAATCACGTCGTGGTACGAAATAGCAAAGCAGTTCATTTTAGGTTGTTAATTGAATCGCAATAAGAGTTCATGGTAAGTGGTCTTCTGGAAAGTTTTTTCTCTATGGTGCTGTAATATTAAAATGTATTTGGTCCTCCGAGCTATCATTAAATCGTCAACTTACTTTTCTTCTTCACAGTATCAGATATTCACTAACTTAATCAATTTTAAGATGACCTTCGAGTACCGAAGGGCACAGAGGTTGTGGTCCACATCTTCGACATGCATCACCGAGAGGATCTGTTCCCTGAGCCGTACAAGTTTCAGCCTGAGCGCTTCCTCAGCGGGGAGAAGACGAACTTTTCTTACGTACCATTCAGTGCTGGACCGCGAAACTGTATAGGCAAGACTGTTTTACTACTTATCTAGCATAATATAATGTTTATCTGCCCATCGACGGCCGCACCATACTCTATTATGTGGTAATTAGCTTGAAAACAAGACTTGTTCATACTAAATAAATACAATCATAAATATTATACAATCTACACCAAGGTTATCATGTTTTTTGACATTGGTACTTTGGATAGGTTAGGTATTTTGGAAAACGTCGGTACCGCAAAGGCTTCTGGAGTCCTCCTAGCCTCACATTTATAGATAGGCACTCACGAGCCATCAATACATGTTGAATGCCGAAGTCCACAATCGAATCTCAATCGCGGAGGGCATTTAATAATTATGTGTAGGATAAAAAATAACCTTTTTCGTCATGGTCGCTATCATATAAAGACACCCGGAGTTGGACTCCCTCAAAGTTTGCTACAACCACCCATCTTGCGCCTTCCGCATATAGTGGACTTATAGTAAATATATTTATCTACACCTATGCTTTAAATCCTCTATTAAGATTCTGAAACAGTTAGCTTATTGCCAACATTAAAACACTCAATTTTTTTTTCATTCCCTTCATGCGCAAAGAGTTTTAACAGACAACCACATTCTTATTGCTCGATGCGTGGCATCTGTATGAATTTCAAAAAAAGAACATTTTTTTTACGCGCGTTCCACACCACCAGAGCGTCGCGCGCCGTAAATAGGTAGGTTTTTCGAATCCTCGCCATTTTTCTTCGATATTTTTATTGTTTTGTTTACAAAAAATGAGCGATTAATTTCCAAAAGAACATAATATTCAAGTGAATTTTAATTATTGCACTATACAAAATGTAAATTACTACTAAAATAAATAATTATTTCATTAATACTTAGTTTATTTGTATATAATCAGTAATAGATGATATTAGGTTACTACTAACTTACTAACTTAAAAACAGTTTCGAAATATTCCGTTTCTGACGTATAAATTGACCTCAGTGAACAAAGGATTGGACTTTGGACTCATTAGTAGGTAATCATTTCATTAAAAAGAAATCTTAATAAGTTGATACAAATAGACAATTTTAAACCCAACTAGTAAATACTGAGTGGTCTAGTGGCTTAGCCACAGGTTATTGGACGATCCGTTGACACCGATTTGTGAGGACGCGGGATCGAATCTCTGCTTAATATTTTTTTTTTTTTTACTCTCTTTTATTTTTTCTCTTTAATATAATATATTATATAGTTTTTCTAATTTTATTGTTATTTTAACGAAAGTCAAGGAACGTGGAATAGACATTGCTCGTTTGGTTTTGCACTCGTCTCAGTTCTGAAATACTTCTATGCGATGGCGTCACAGAAGACTTGTGCTGGGTGTCAAAATACTCTGCCTAAGAGGGAATATATAATTTGTGTCACATGTAAGCTGGGATATGATCTGCTTTGCGCAAACTTGACATCTAAGCACTTCCATCAAATGGATGCAGAAAGTAGGACTAAATGGATTTGCCAACAATGTCGCAGTAAACTACCAAAAACAGGCAATTTGAATACTCCTGTACGTACAAGTAATCATCCTATTGCTTCTAAGAAAGATTACATCCCGAATCCAGGTGAGGAGAGTAATGTCACCATGAGAATAAAAAATAAAAATACCAAGCCTGATAATAGCGATTCCTGCGTAACTGAGGAGATGTTGCGCATAATTATAAAACAGGAAATAACTGACAGCATTAAATCTCTAGTATCCGAACACCTAGCGAACCTAAACTTTCAAGTGTCTGGGTTCCAAGAATCCCTGTCATTTATCAGCAACCAGTACGATACACTTATGCAGACTGTTAAAGAGAAATCAGAAACAATCAATAAACTGGTGTCAAAGAATGAAAATTTAACATCACAGGTAAAAAACCTGACTGACAGGCTAGGACAGATAGAGCAAAACATGCGCGTTTGTAATGTTGAGATTACGGGCATTCCCGAACACAAGTCGGAGAACCTCCTAAACACTGTGGGACAACTTGGTAGAATTGTTGAGAACCATATTGCTGAATCTGACATACTACATGTTACAAGAGTTGCCAAATTAAACAAGGAGAGCAATCGTCCCCGTGCTGTCATCGTAAAGCTTCGTAGTCAGCGACACCGCGATGAATTGTTGGCTGCGGTGACACGATTCAACAAGAAGAACAAAGATTGTAAGCTCAACACCGAGCATCTTGGACTCGGAGGACGTCGAGAGCCCGTATTCGTATCTGAACACCTAACGCCTACAAATAAACATCTACATGCCGCAGCCCGAAAGAAAGCCAAGGAGGCTGGGTTCATGTTTGTGTGGATACGGGATGGAAGAATACTTGCAAGGAAAAACGAGCAAAGTCATGCTATTCATATTAAAGACAACGAAAGCTTGAAACTATTGATTTAGTTTAGCTAAATTGTTTATAGTAGTTAATAGAAAATCTTACCAAAATGGCTCTAAATATTTATTATCAGAATGTGCGGGGTTTAAGAACCAAAACAGAGGATGTTTTTACAAATATTCTGATTAACAACTACAACGTAATTGTATTTACTGAAACGTGGCTCAATAGTCATGTTACGAGTTCGGAATTTATTGATAAGCGTTATACCGTTTATAGGAGAGATCGATTGTGCTCAGAAAGTACTAAAAAAGACGGAGGGGGAGTGTTGATCGCTGTTTCTAATCATATTCCTTCTTCTAGTCATTCAAACTGGGGGAGCGATGCAGAGGACCTATGGGTCTCAATTGATATAAAAACAAATAACGTTGTCACCAAAATACTAATTTGTGTAGTATACCTTCCCCCACCAGTGAAGCTGGAAAGCCTTACTCGATTTTTAGAGCACACTAACGATATTTTAGACAAAACAGACCAAGTTATAATATTGGGTGACTTCAACTTGGGCTTTGTTGGTTGGTCTCGCAATTCAGATGGTGGTTCATGCAGTGCATCTAATTATAGTTCACCACAGGGTATAGCACTCACTGACTTCATGGCACTAAATAATATTATGCAAGTGAACCCCGTCTCAAACGAAGATGGCAGAGTTCTGGATCTTGTTCTTACCAACTGTGTTACCTTAAAAGTTTCTAACTCCTTAAATATTATAAGTAAAATTGACCGAAAGCATCCTCCCTTATTTATTACTGTACCGAAACTAATACCACACTTTCTTAAACCAGCACAAAATCCACGACACAACTTTTTTAAGGCAAACTATGATCTAATCTTAGCTCACCTGAAGGAAATTAATTGGTCACAACAGTTCGATAAGTGCCAAAACGTTAACGAGACGACAACTGTATTTTACCGTATTTTAAATAATACCGTGGAAACATACGTCCCTGTTTCGAAGCCAAAAAAAAGCAGGTTCCCTCCATGGTTTAGTAAGTCTCTGATAAGAATAATCTTGGAAAAAGAAAGTAAGAGAAAAAAGTATATGAAATACAAAAACCCACGCGATAGGTTGGAGTATGAATTACTCCGTGAGCGTAGTAAAAAAATAATAGACGCATGCCTACAAAATTATAAAAAACGAATCGAGGGTAATATTATCAGGAATCCTAAATATTTCTGGAACTATATTAAGGATAGACGAGGTGGTCAAACTACTATACCTGCCGAAATGACCCTTGATGAGGTAACTGCTAACACTGGTACAAAAATTGCAGAATTATTTGCTAAAAATTTTTCATCAGTGTTTAGTAACGTAGTATTACCTGACAGTCTAGAGTCCGCAGCGCATGGTCTGCCATTTTTGAATGTAATAAAATTCAGTGAACGTGAAATTAAACGTGCCATTAAAAATCTAGACGGTTTCAAAGGTGCCGGCCCAGATGAGATCCCTCCCGTATTTGTAAAGCGCTGCGGCCCTACTCTTGCTCTGCCACTGTCCCTCCTTTTCAACAAGTCTTTACATGACGGGGTATTTCCTGAATTGTGGAAAAAAGCTAAGATCGTTCCAGTGTACAAAAAAGGTGACAATAAAGACGTCAAAAACTACCGTCCTATATCCATACTTTCCTGTATACCTAAACTGTTTGAATCCCTTGTTTGCCCAATTGTCACGCGCCACTTGGAAAGCCTGATATCAGATTGTCAACATGGGTTTCGAAAAGGACGTTCTGTCACAACGAACTTGGTGTCGTTTATGTCCCATCTCAGTAATGAAATAGATAGTCGTCAGCAAGTAGACTGTGTGTACATGGATTTTTCGAACGCTTTCGATAAGTGTGTCACTCGCTTCTTGTAGATAAATTGAGAAGGTCTGGTGTGGGCTTCTAGAATGGTTTAAGTCATACCTAGCAAAAAGACTTCAGTTTGTGGTGCTAAACGGTCATATATCACATGAGTATGTTGCGTGTTCAGAAGTACCACAAGGATCCCACCTGGGCCCTGTTCTCTTCTCGGTGTTTATAAATGATATTACCTCTTCTATACATCGCTGTAAATACTCACTTTTTGCCGATGACTAAAAAATATTTAAAACTGTTAGTTCGAATAATGATGTGGAGCTCATCCAAGCTGATCTTGATGCAATAAATATGTGGTGTAAATTAAATGGTATGGTTATTAACACAAAGAAATCTTATCACATAAAGTACACAAAGAAAAAAATACAATTTCCATCATCGTATAATTTACAGTCCGAAAAGTTACAAGAGGTAACTGAGATTCGAGATTTGGGCGTGACAATGGACTCACAATTGAAATTCAAAGTACACATGGATATGACAGTAAAACAAGCAGCCAGGATGTTAGGTTTCCTTAAAAGAAACACAAAAGGATTTGTTTCTCCTCAAACCAAAATAATTCTTTATAACTCACTGGTTCGCAGCAAATTAGAATTTGCATCAGTTGTGTGGAGTCCCCAATACGCAGCACCTTCTCAACGTTTAGAGAGACTACAAAGATCCTTTACTAGATACTTGGCATATCATAGTTCCGGCATCTTTCATAAGGCCACCTACGACCAGCGGCTGAAACACTTTAAAATGTTGTCACTCTACAATCGCCGCATAATACTGGATCTAACATTTCTCAAAAAGCTGTTATCAGGACAGACAGCGTGCAGTGAATTGTTGGATAAAATAAATTTCAAAATCCCGCACAGATATCCACGAAATCCGATTACTAACATACTTGTGGAACCAGTAAGTAGGACAAATGCCCTTAAACATTCTCCATTATCAAGAATGTGTTCTGAGTACAATCGATTTTCCGCGTCCATAAAAGATTTTGATATTTTTCATGACACAGTGACAATTCTGAAAAAAAAACTAACCGCACATTTCTGTCTGTAAATAATAATAATATATTAGTTGATATTCATACAAACTATTTCTTCGTTATATTGTATCTATTATTGTTAGTAATCTGCTTAAAATCCATGTTAAATTTGTAGGTCGAACTGTATTTTGTATTTAAATTAATATCTTACAATGGGAGTGGTGTATGCACCAGTAACTGGCATTCATACCAGATTACAAACCTATAAGACCATAATTATTTTTAATGTTTTGTATGTAATGCTGTTGGTGTGTCAATAAATAAATAAATAAATAAAATAAAATAAATAAATACTAGGACTGGCTGTTTTAATGTTAGCAGTAAGCTAACTGTTTCAGAATCTTTTAGAGGATTCATATTTTGGGTGTAGATAAAGTCTTGTATGCAACTGTTGATAATTAGGTACTAAAACACTCATGAGATACTATTATCACACTCGGCTTCGCCTCGTGAGATAAATCCACATTCGTGTTTTAATAACCCTTATTACACAACAATTGCATAAATAACTATTGCCAATTCGTCCGGCTAGTTTATGAGAGGCATACCAACACTGCGCCTTCCGTTAAGTGGCCGCCACTCAAGGATCGAGCCCAATCTGCCATCATTTTTCACATTATTTTTTAATTTCAGGGCAACGTTTCGCCATGCAAACAGTTAAGTATTTAATAAGCGACGTCATCCGTCATTTCAAGCTGTATCCCAAGACGAGAGGACATCGGCCCAAAATCAAAGCTGACATTATGTTACGTGCAGATGAACCTATTTATGTAAAATTTAGTAAACGCTAAAAGTTCCTATGAATGTGTGTAAGGATGCCTACTAAGATCCTGAAAATGACTGAATGTGATGGATGCTTTCAAAATAGCTCTGTTCTTTTAGTATTGATATTATTTTTCGAAAAATTTAACAGAGATAAATTGACAATACAAAATTATATTTAAGCATTCGCTGAACTTATTAATATGAGCTAAATATTAATTTATTAAACAATGTCCAACTGCCATAAATTTGGTTTACCATGTGCATATGCATTAATAAAATTAAACGTCATAATGCATTAATTTTAATGAATTTATTAATTGTATTCTGTTTTTATTATGTTCGTATTTAACCGTTTTATGATACCTGTAAAGGAACTTTCCGTGTTACTTTTACATATATTTTTTAGTTATTTTTTTACTTACTACCACGGACGAGTAAAAAAATAAGGACCGTGTCACTTTACATAACAGTGAGGCACCAAAACAAGCCGCTAAACGTGTAAATACATAGCCCCACGCATACACTCACACTAATACAAGCCGATCGGCCGCCATTATGAGATTTGCCATCGTCTGTGACAGATCAGTTTGCGTCGCAATAAAATATTATAAAAATATCGTTGTGCGTTGTGAAAAAGTGTAAAAACAATAATATAAAAGTATTTGTGGATATATGATTATCTAAGGGAAAAAAAAATGTGTAACTGGTATACCCCGTAACCACTACACCACACACACTAGCATAAAGGTGCTTCACTTGCTAATATCACGGCGCGGAGTCCTTCTTTTTTTACTAGTCCGTGCTTACTGCAATAAAACCATCTTAACTCATTGATATTATAATTATATGACGTCACCATATAAATTTTAAAAATAATGTAAACGGAATGTTATTTTATCTGACTCTGTACGTACACTACACTACTGACAGTGATGGACTTATGTAGGAACAGTCTTCAATATGACAGCAATACGAATATTTTTAGAACATCATAGTGAAAAAAGGTCGCCATACAATACAATAAATACAATCGCGTGACTCTTTCTTCTTCTGATGTCTGTCTGGTCAGCTAGTAATATTATATAGATAAAACACTACAGATGAATAACGAGGATTATATCTGTCTGTATGATTTTCTATTTCTTATTATGAATGGTTTCTAATTAAGATTTCAGTTCACAAATAAAAAGGAATAATTGAGACTATAATGTTATGCTTGTTTCCTTAGAATTAGTTAAAAAAGATATTTATATTAAAATATTTCCAATGGAAGTCCATTTAGAGTGAAGTGAAGTTAATGTTTCGCATTCAGTATGAAAGTTTCACTCCAACACAGTTGAGATGAGATGAGATATCATCCTCATCATCAGCCGGAAGACGTCCACTGCTGGACAAAGGCCTCTCCCAAAGATTTCCGCGACGATCGGTCCAGCGCTGCCCTCATCAAACGTATTCCAGCGATCTTGACCAGATCGTCGGTCCATCTTGTGGGGGGCCTAACAACACTGCGTCTTCCGGTACGTGGTCGCCATTCGAGGACTTTACTGCCATTTGTCCGTCGAACTATCTGCCCTGCCCACTGCCACTTCAGTGTCTCAATCATTTGGGCTATGTCGGTATTTTTGGTTCTCCTACGGATCTCCTCATTTCTGATTCGATCTCGCAGGTATACTCCGAACATAGCCCTCTCCATTGTCCTCTGAGCGACCATGAGCTTTCTCATAAGGCCCATAGTTAGATCACGTCTGCGTACCGTAAGTCATCACTGGCACTAAGATGAGATATAGATATATACTAGCTGACCCAGCAAACGTTGTATTGTCATATAAAGTAATAAAAAAGTTTTTGGGGTGTAAAAAGTAGATGCAACCGATTCTCAGACCTACCAAATTTATCGTACTACAATTATTGTAAGTATTGATCCATTGCCATCTTGCTACCCTATAGCGGATTTGTGGATGGAACAGAATAATATAAAACTCGCGATACAAAAGTAGGGGTTGACCGTAGAGAAATGAAAATTTAGGGTTGTATGTATTTTTAATGTTGTATCATAAAAAAATAAAAAACAAAAAATTACGTCCAAAAAAAAATAAAAAACAAGTTTTGGGGTGTAAACCACCCTTAACATTTAGGGGGATGAAAAATAGATACTAGCCGATTCTTAGACCTACTGAATATGCATATAAAATTTGGTAAAAATCAGTTAAGCCATTTCGGAGGAGTAAGGTAACTAACATTGTGACACGAGAATTTTATATATAAGACTAGTTTACCCGACAGACGTTGTTCTGTATATAATAAATAAAATAAAGTTTTTATTAATTTGTTAATAATATATCATAACATCAAGAATTATTTCGTAAAATATGCTCCCTGTTGTTGTAATGAAACTGTTTCACAGCAGAACTGTAAAACCGTGCGTCAATAAATTCTCTCATAGAAAATATGTCCATACAAAACAAAATATCGGTCGACGGGACAACTCAAAGGAAAAACAAAATTGTTGTTTTTATTAAATTCCGAACACTTTCATATTTATTCACCTTTTAAACCTTCCCTGGACTTCCACAAATAATTGAAAACCAAAATTAGCCAAATCGGTCCAGCCGTTCTCGAGTTTTAGCGAGACTAACGAACAGCAATTCATTTTTATATATATAGATAGGTATACATATAACTACAGCTAAATAACGCCCATTTTGATATTGATATTCATACAAACTATTTCTTCTTTTTATTATATCTATTATTTTTAATAATTTGCTTCAAATCCTTTTTAAATATGTAGGTCGAACTTTATTTCGTATTTAAATTAATGGCTTGCAATGAGAGTGGTGTATGCACCAGTAACTGGCATTCATACCAGATTATGTACCTATTAGACCATAATTATTTTAATGTTTTGTACGTAATGCTGTTGGTGTGTCAGTTAATAAATAAATAAATGTAGTTAAGGGCTTTTAAAATCTCTTTTTTTGGCCACTTTTATATAGAAAATGTAAGTAAACTAAGAGTAGAAGAGAGAGTAGTGGAATTAGTATTTTCATTTAGAAACAACTCCCAAACATTTGTTAGAAACATATTCTTTTGATCACAAAAGGCTCCATGAAGTGAAATTCGAGACGAAAAAGAGATTTTTCCAATAACAGCTCCAATAACCTTTCTCAAAGAGAAATTTGTGAAAAACGGGCGTGAATCGAATCTCGTGGATAATAAAACCCATACGAGAATATTAAGTCGAGTTATCATTATCGTGCCAAGTTGAATGGTTTTATGTTTGGACTTGTTTTTCTCAGTTTTCGTTAGAATTATATTAAATTGTGAATTGCACGTTTCAGCTTCAGTTCGCGAATTAAACTTATGTTTAATTAATGTAGTATGATACTGTGTTACTCTTTGTAATGTCTGAAGGTTAAGCGATTGCACATTAAAAAACTGGTGAAAACATTGTTTTATTATGGTACATGGCGCAGCTGGTCGAAAATGCATAAGTATTGTGGTTTTTAGTACAATATGTATAAATAGTGAAGTTTTTTTTATGAAAATAAGGGACGAGACGAGCAGGACGTTCAGCTGATGGTAATTGATACGCGCATGACCATTACAATGCAGCGCCGCTCAAGATTATTGAAAAACCCTAAAATTCTGAGCGGCACTACAACTGTGCTCGTAACTTTGAGACATAAGATGTCAAATCTCATATGATGCCCAGTTACTTCACTAGCTACGACGCCCTTCAGACAGAAACACAGTAGTACATACAAATTACTGCATCACGGCAGAAATAGGCACCGTTGTGGTACCCATAATCTAGGCGGCCTCCGGTGCAAGGGAGCCTCCCACTGGTTATTATTAACTTTATATTGTTATAAATCTATTGTATTGCCCAGGTGCTTGCAGATTGCAATGTGCTTTCTTGTTGTATATTGACACGGGAGTGGGTCAGGGATTGGAAATAATACTCCGCTTATAGGAACGAGTCTTTATTTGCGTTCCCTTTTTCTGAACTTGCACTTCGCCGGTCTGCCGCTGTTCCTCTTGTGGGCGTCACACCGCACCGAACACTAAGTCTCTTCTATCTTCTTCCTCTTGGAACACTTCCACTTTTCACTACTTCTTCTTCTTCTTCTTTACACTTTCGAGTCAGAACTAGAACTGCCGTAGGCCACGCTAAGTACGGCTTATATACCCCCGGATCCGTTCTATTTTCAAAATGATTCTCCCATTCCATCTTTAAATTTAAATTATACTAGAAAATTCTTTTAACTATTTTTATCCTGCTTACACATTTTCCATCCCTTTTTTTCTGTTCTATTTGATCCTGAACTAACTAGAAATTTCCTTTAACTTCACAAAACCCAAAAAAATCCATACACTGGTAGGTGTATCGAACCCGGGTCTATATAACTCTTAACAATGTCTTGAAGTTTGACAACTCTCGTCATATACTTCGAAGGGTTGCTACGCAACACTGCCCCCTCCCAAGACATGATCGTCCCGATCATCGTTGCTTCCGTAGTACTTAGCCACTCGATCGACATGTACGATTTTCGGGGGACTTCGAGGGGTACGCTGTATCCTGAGAGTCACATCATTTATCCTTGTGATTACTTTGTATGGTCCCTCCCAACTTGGTTGGAGCTTCGGAGACTTCCCCTTTCGCCTTACAGGATTGTGTAACCAAATCAGGGTTCCCTCTTCAAAACCAGGAATATTAGCTCTTCGATCGTAGCGGGTCTTCATCCGTTCACTTGCCTTAAGCCCAGTTGTTCTAATTTCCTCGTAGATGTCAACCATCTTTTTCCGTAACTCTGGATGAGTTACGGAAATTACATTTCTGTTATACTTTTCGGAGTATCCGGTGGACAGCCTGAGAGTAAATCAGCTGGCAATTTCAATTCCCTTCCAAAATTGGCGTACGCAGGAGTCACCGTTGTCGTCTCGTGTATTGCGCTTCTATACGACATAAGAAACAGTGGAATGTACTCATCCCAGTTATCCTGATGACTGTCCACTACTTTTGCCAGATGTTTGGTTAAACCTCTCCACCATCCCGTCCGACTGTGGATGATATGGCGTAGTTCTGGTCTTATGGATTCCCAAGATCTTGCAAACTTCTTGAAATACTTGTGATTCGAAGTTCCGCCCTTGGTCACTGTGCAACTCCAAAGGCACACCGAATCTGCAGAAAATTTCATTCACCAGCTTCGTCGCAACGGTAATTGACACACAAAAAGATCCATCCTTCTTTTTCACCAGAACCACTGGAGAACACCATGGACTCGATGACGGTTCTATCACACCATTTTCTTTCATATCCCGAATCATGTCTTCCACTTCTTGTTCACGTGCAAACGGAATACGTCTTGGTCTTTGCCTTATCGGAACAGTGTCTCCTGTGTCGATCTTGTGTTTCACCAAACCAGTTCTTCCGATGTCCCCGTCGTTTTTCGAGAACATCCCAGCGTAGCGTAGCAGGAAATTTCTCGCTTTTATTAACTGTAGCTTGGTAAGATTGTCCTTACAGCCATCCAGAAGTTTCTGTATGTTCACATCCTGGCTTGCAGCTACGGTCTTCCTCCCTTCTTCACACTTTCTTAACCAAGCTATCTCCTCACAACCTCCTATCACTGTTCCTTTCCTAATGATTTGCTTGTCCTCATGAGGATTAAACACGGGAACCATCGCAATTTGGGAGTTTCCCACAACAGTCCTGGCTGGGATCCATTTCGTGTCCGATGTCTCTCTTTCTATTAAAGCGCATTTACAAGGTCTTCCTCTGTCATCCCTTGGCAGGACTACCGGGACTAGGGTCTGCGATCTCGGATTTAAAGTAGTGTCTCGTAAGCACAACACTTTCCCAAAAGTTCCGCCTTTTATTGGAATTTCTTCACCTCCATGCTTCAATACACCATGTTTCATGTCAATCGTACACTGATGATTTCGAAGAAAATCCAACCCAATGATGCAGTCATCTGTGATATCTGCGATTACCACTTTTTGCCAGTACAACGTATTACCGATTTTCACGGCCACGATCTTCTCTCCCTGGACTGGTATGCGCTGGCCGGTAGCTGTTGTGAGTGTTAAGTTTGAATTTTCT
Organism: Leptidea sinapis; assembly: GCF_905404315.1. NCBI lineage: Eukaryota > Metazoa > Arthropoda > Insecta > Lepidoptera > Pieridae > Leptidea > Leptidea sinapis. The sequence goes on along the minus strand of NC_066271.1, from coordinate 15,333,106 downwards.
CGCATATGTCGTCTTCCGATGCTCTCTAGTCTTCTTTGGCTTACGACTGTACGTGAGGCTCCCGTATCCAAAGTGAAACGGCAAGATTTTCCATTTATTGTTCCCTCTATAACTTAAGTGTTTCCGTCACATGTCTGCTTAACGAACATCCTTGGGGCTTTGCTTCTACCAGCCAGCGCCCACCCCACTGCCCTGGCCTTTTCTAGTTTTCCTGCTGCTCCAGCGGTGATGTTGAGACCGCCGCATCCTTCCTACCTTGCGTTATGCTCTCACGCCTGGGGCAAGTGCTCCTAATGTGTCCTCGCTCCCCACACCCATAGAATACTGGGCTATATGCTTGCCTTCGGCTGGAATCTGCTGGTACAATTTTGCGGAGTCTCAACCCCCGAGAATCGTGGCGAACTGCTTCCACTTCCAACGCATGTGCCACCGCTTCCTTCAAGCTAGTATATATAGCAACATTTCTTCTATTGCAGTTGGCGACGACTGATATGCTTTACGCACTAGCTTCTCAGCTTCGAGGGACCACTGCTGCAGAGTTTCGTTGGCCCTTTGACTGCGGTCCTTAAGCTGCGCCCGATACACATGCTCAAGGTGTTTATCGCCATAACGTGCCTCCAACGCGTTAAGGAGGTCCGTATAGGTTACTTCCTCCTTCCCAGCGCCGAGTGCTTCCAATACGGAAAGTGCTTCATCACGGAGCGCTAGTGTGAGGGCAGAGTGTGCTTCTAGGTCACTCCAACCACTTGCTCTTCTGACCGTCTCTAATCGTAGCTTGAAGGCGGCCCAGGAAGACTTGCCGTCGTAGGGGGGTACTTTCAAACTTCTGGTCGATGTGATTCCGCAGGTGACTCCTGGGTTGGCTGAAGGATCCCCACACACGGCCTTCCTATTGAGCTGATGAATAGTTGCTTCCATCTCCCCCATCTTCCTTTCCACAGTGTCAATCCGGGCGATCTCCTTTTCTACAGTGTCAATCCTGGCGATCTCCTTTTCTACAGCGTCAATCCGGGCGGAGTTTTTCTGCACCACTGATAAAATTTCCTTGGAGAGGCCTTCATGCAGACCTCGCAGCTGCTCCTCCTGTCGACGTGCTTGCTCTTCCTACAAGGCTCGCAGCTGCTCCTCCTGTCGACGCACTTGCTCCTCCTGTCGGAGCGCTTGTTCCTCTTGCAAGCCCCGCAGCTGCTCCTCCTGTCGGCGCGCTTGCTCCTCCTGTCGGCGCGCTTGCTCCTCCTGTCGGCGCGCTTGCTCTTCCTGTCGGCGCACTTGCTCCTCCTGTCGGTGCGCTTGTTCCTCTTGCAAGCCCCGCAGCTGCTCCTCCTGTCAGTGCGCTTGCTCTTCCTGTCGGCGCGCTTGCTCCTCCTGTCGGCGCGCTTGTTCCTCTTTCAAGCTCCGCAGCTGCTCCTCCTGTCGGCGCGCTTGTTCCTCTTGCAAGCTCCGCAGCTGCTCCTCCTGTCGGCGCGCTTGCTCTTGCATCATGGCGGCCATCTGCTGCATGAGCGCGCTGATGTCTACGGCAGGAGCCTGCGGTGCTGACACGGTCGCACTGAGTCCAGAGCCGGATGCTTGTTGTGACTCGTCCTCTGCCGCTGCAGCTGCTCCCGCTCGCGTGGTCACTCCCTTCTCGTTCCTGGGCACTAATGGCATCTTTCCAATCCCACTTCTGACACCAATTGACATGGGAGTGGGTCAGGGATTGGAAATAATACTCCGCTTATAGGAACGAGTCTTTATTTGCGTTCACTTTTTCTGAACTTGCACTTCGCCGGTCCGCCGCTGTTCCTCTTGTGGGCGGCGGTACCTTCAACGCGTCACACCGCACCGAACACTAATTTTCTTCTATCTTCTTCCTCTTGGAACACTTCCACTTTTCACTACTTCTTCTTCTTCTTCTTTACACTTTCGAGTCAGAACTAGAACTGCCGTAGGCCACGCTAAGTACGGCTTATATACCCCCGGATCCGTTCTATTTTCAAAATGATTCTCCCATTCCATCTTTAAATTTAAATTGTACTAGAAAATTCTTTTAACTATTTTTTATCCTGCTTACACATTTTCCATCCCTTTTTTTCTGTTCTATTTGATCCTGAACTAACTAGAAATTTCCTTTAACTTCACAAAACCCAAAAAAATCCATACACAAAATACAAAAAACTAAACTTACGACTTTATGCTTGTTATGCACAGGTCGTATGTTGAACTTGCGGCTTTAGGCTACGGTATTTGCCCCATGAAGAGTATAGAATAGAGTCGTAAGTAAAAGATACGGCGTTCTGCGAAGTAAATTTTAAAGTGTCCCTATTGCTGGAAGTCGGATCATACATGAAATGAAAATTAGCTTGAAACAAAACTACTTCATCTTTTATAAATTAAACTAGGAACAATGTTAACAATATATGTATGCTAAGGACTAGTCAAAAAGGATTCTAAAGGAATCAATTTTGAGAAAATAAATGCCTGTTATGCCTTTTAGTAATATGTTTTGAGATCGCCAAATAAAAATTGACAGATAACAACTGAATTAATTGTTCGATGAACTATTGTAGTTTATCTTGATCGTCACCTAAATGAGGCAAATTAAGAATATAATAATAATATTTATTTGGAATAATATGACACTCTTTATTTTATATTTTATAGTATTTTTATTGGCAAAGGGTTTTCATAACACTGATTCAAATTAACCTGATCATGGTTTTTGTTTCGATGTGAATACACTATGCCAATAACAATCAACATAATTTGTTCATAATAAAAATCATTACGGTAGTATAAAATATTTGAGTAAGAGGTCGAAAATGATATCTGTCTTATCTTGTTCCATGATCTCTTCTCTCTTTTTTGTGTTCTTTAGCCAATTCTTGCCAATTAACAAATCTTTGAAATTAAAAATAACCTATGTATCTCTTTTAGAAAGCACAAATAAAGCATAAAAAAAATAAAGAAAGGAGGAGTCATTTTCGAATCATCCTCATTCTGCATATGTCCCATTCTCAAGAAACTGGTGCGTCATTTCAATTTCTTCCAAGAAAGCCATAAATGCGAATGTCCTACACAGCTATCGGACCAGAAACTAAATTTTCAAGCAATCCCCATGTTTAAAATTCCGGGCACATGTAGCCATAACCATCATACTGTGCAAGATCAAAAAGTCAGTGAAGTTTAGCAAAGACAATTTTCTTTTGTAGTAAAACAGGCCTACGTTGTCATGCGGGTAATTTAATATTTTTGGAAAATCATAATTTTCTGTACTGGTGTTGGTAACTTTATTTCCTTCAAAACGTGGCATTAAGCACAAATATTCTTTTTAGGCTTATGAAATGCAACATTTACTTACGAGCTTACAATATTTGTATATTGTCTGATTTTAGTAGCTAGCTTAGTTATTCCTTCTCTGTTACGCCATTTTTGGTACATGTAAAACATTTTCCGAAACATAAGAGAGCCATCAATATATATCCTGTTTGTTTTACTGCACACATAATATGATTTAACAGGTTGTAAGCATTTACATGCTTACCAACTCCTTGAATAACATTATTGTCAATCTTAGTACCCCTGCAATCTCCTCTGCGGTCTAGCGATATGGCTCCATCTCCAGAACTCCATTTCTGAATAGCTGTTTGTACTGTACTTTCTCCTGCGGATAGTGTGTTAAGAAATATCGTTTTGCATACAACAATTTTAACAAATATTAGCGGTAGTTTTGGAGTATCAACCTGAGGCAAGAAATAGATGAAAGTCTTAATTCCTATAGAATTAACATGTGAATGTGAGTGAAATTGTGAGTTGTTAACTTCAGTGTGGTTTGCAATGTAACTCCAATGTCGCGTATGATCACTCAGGAGCCAAAAAATTTCAAATAAACTCATACGCTGTTCTTCACTGAATTTACTCAAACATTTCAGACGGCACGTTGAAGGGCATGACGGTTGTCGACTTTTACCATCTCTAGGAACTCAAGTATTGCTTACGTGCAGTATTCTTCACATGCTCACATGCTTCACATCCATTGATGGATCTTTTTCCACTTTTATGTCCACTTTGATCCATTAATCAAGAATGTTGTACATAGTGGATTTTTAAGCACAAATAAGTGTCAAAAAATCCATCATTAGGATTATAATACACCAAGTGATTAAAAAAATATTTTTTACTATAGCGTTTATACCTAATTAATATATATACACGGTTCAACTATTTACATTAGAATATCAATTCATCGTAAACAGGATACAATTACTTATGAATACTCTCTAAAAAAAACTTAAATTTTATAATAGTGAATAATAACTTCCAAAGACATATTATAGCTAGCTAAAATTATTGTAATGATTCTGATATTATTGTTTATCTGTTAAGAAAAACCAATTCATCTGTTTCTTGTAAAATTTCTTAGCTAAAGGAATAAAGTTAGGATTTTAGGATGCAATATCAAAGCTTAATGACCACTACGTCTACGATTGACTAGACTGCGACCAACTGCATCATATCAACAATTTCTATACTAATCAGGGAATAATACGGAGGCTCATTTCTATTCAGTCCAATTGTCCAAGTTTTCATGCAACGAGCAATTTAAAATGACCATGTCTCTGAGCTGCAGACAATTTTGGACGATTCGATTATCCAAACGGATGTGGTATAACACACTTTTAGCCTTCTTCATATGGCTCATGCACTAACTGCTATGTCACACACCTCGTGGAGCAGTACTCGTATTAGACAGATGAAAGCGATTTCGCAAGGAAGTTGTCACAGGAATTAGGAAACTTGTCGTCAGGACAAGTTGTTCTACCCTACGGTGTCTGACGGTACCATTTCTACTTTTGAAAGAATCTGTCTCCACAAACCTTTTGTAAACTCGTGAAATCATGGACAGATTTACAATTAAATATACAGCAATTCTTTTTTGGAGGTCTTGCTGCATCAAAATAATTTTTTTTGCGTTTCAGACTCTATATACGTTTATACTCCACGTACAATGGAAATATAAAAAAATACATTATATTACAAAAAGTTATGTAAGACGGGTCGTTTTTTAAGAATATTTAATTTTGTTTTGTGTCTGTTGTATATTTTTTTGTGTTTATTTGCATATTTTATACTTAAATGTCTCCGCCAGTTTATTTCGTCAATTTTCTAACAAGTGTCCAATACATGTGTTTATGTTTATAATTTCGGTTTAATAGTGTCGAATAAGGGCATAAAATTGATTTGTTCTAGTTTTTAACGCTATAAAACTACATGGTATTTGTAGGCCGTATTCTTGTTATATGTAAAACCACCGCTTAAAACCGTTTATGAGAACGGCATCTGGTGTACCGCCCTATTAAAAGAATGTTTTGGGTTTATATTTTCCCAACTTTAGTATTTCGCAACTGGCTCTTTTTTCAGTTTTTCAAAAATTTTTAAAAGTAGGGGGAAGAAAATAATTAATTAAAACTCAATTTACAAAGAGAAACGGAACGCCATTATTTAAATTATGTTACAACCTTTTTCGGGGATGTCCATCGATTGTTTTAAATCTTGCAAGCCAAAAAAAGAACAACTGTCATGTCAAAGTGAAAATCAGGGTATTTGAATTTCACATTTGCAAAAACGTGAAACTCTATTTACTAGCTGTTTTATGTCGTGTACTGTGTGTTTTTTAAAACATTGGCTTATTTATTACTACATCTTTGCCCAACGACGTTGAGTTGAGTTTCTTCTAGCTCCTTCGTTCAAAAAACTGTACAGTTTGCGAAAGGACGCTGTGTTGTGTTAAAACGTCTTATTTTGTGCTGTGATTGTGGAGTCGAATCTATTCTATCTGGAACTATTGCAGCAAATATGCCGATCGTGCGTGTGGCAAAGAGCAAGTGGCAGCAAAAAATTCAATTGTTGCAGATGGTACTCTTGGGGACCCTGATCTTCCGTCAGAGCAAAACCAGCCATTACAATCGCAGACACAACATACTTATACACTCAGAAGAGTTCCAATTATTTGCTTCAAACTATGGCCGACTTGATTCTTTTTGCTTGTGGCACCTATCAAATAAAGCAGGCGCGTTCATATGTCGGTGAACATTTCAGGTTTCACAGTATTTACACATTAGAAGTGAGCCGTGACCAAACACCTGGATTGCAGGGAATAAATTCAATGCTGTTTCGGGCAAATATAAAGTCTCGCCACTCTTCCGGAAAAACATACTTTGTTTTTATTGTAACTGAAGTAGGTAATCGGGGTTGGACTTAGTATCCCTTAGCACGAATTTGGATGTAAAAAATATTGTAGTTGATAGAGCTTTAGTCCACGATTACAATGTTACCACTCTTATTACAAGGTAATGCACCGTTTTCAAGAAAATCACAAAAAAAAATCTTACCTAAAACAGGTAAATCACGTAAATAAATATCCCATAGCACGAATTTGGTTGTAAACAATATTGTAGTTGATAGAGCTTTAGTCCACGATTATAATGATACCACTCTTATTACAAGGTAATGCACCGTTTCAAAAAAATAACGAAAAAAATTCTAACCTAAAACAGATAAATCACGTAGATAAACACTAGATGAGCGCTGCCATCGCGGCGGGAGGCTAAAAACTGTCATAAAATGATTTTGGTTTCTTAGTAAAATATAAGTACAGGCAAAGGGTTCAAGCTCCTACAGCCATAAATTAGTAAAAGTAATAAATCCCCAAAGCTCTATCAACTGCAATTCATTGAAATTTGTTAGGTTAGGTTATGTTAGAACAGTTAAGACAACGCACGAGCCGAGCGAAGCATGCCGCGGCAGCGGCGCGGCGATAGATGTTTGGGGATTGATGAACATGAACAATAAACTTTTATAAATGTTTTCCTTTTATCTAAAAATAATTATTGATGAAGCCGTCTACTCTGTCATAGACTATTTTTTACATTTCATTTCACTGTTTTTCATACAATTTATGGCTGTATGGGCTTAAACCCTTTGCCTGTCCAAATATTTTAGGAAGAAACCAAAATCATTTTATGACAGTTTCTAGCCTCCCGCCGCGATGTCAGTAGTGTTTATTTACGTGATTTATCTGTTTTAGGTTAGAATTTTTTTGTTATTTTCTCGAAAACGGTGCATTACCTTGTAATAAGAGTGGTATCATTGTAATCGTGGACTAAAACTCTATCAACTACAATATTTTTTACATCCAAATTCGTGCTAAGGGATACTAAGTTTTAACCGGTAATCGTGGCATAGAAGCAATAATAAGTTATTATTGCAACTGCATTGTAGGGCTGAGAACTGTGGGGTGTTGCTCTCATGTGATGAATATCATCTGGTACCTGGGCTATGCTCGCCATGGGAGTGACGCGACCAGCTAACTTCTTGGATGACGTTATTTTAAGAGTGTAGTTGATTGAAAAGGCGCCACTATCCATACGTTTCTATGCTACATGTACATAAGATATGTCTCAATAAAGACCATTTATTGAAAAGTTGTTTTTGTTATTCAAAATATGCAAGTAGTATATTATGTAGTAGTAGTAGACTGCCTGGTGGGAGTTATAAAGTATCCTAGAACATGAGAAAATTGTGGTTTTACACGAAGGAGACCACTGTTGCTAGTTGAGCAGTAGGTAGCATTTAACAGACTTCAAAAAAGGTTTTTTTTTATGGAATAGGAGGACAAACGAGTGTACGCGTCACCTGGTGTTAAGTGATCACCGCCGCTCACATTCTCTTGCAACACCAGAGGAATCACAAGAGCGTTGCCGCCCTTTAAGGAAGGTGTACGCGCGTTTTTTGAAGGTACCCATGTCGTATCGTCCCGGAAACACCGCACAAGGAAGCATCTCAATTCGACGCGTATATATATATTTTGGTTCAATTATGTTTCTTGCTTTTTTATCTGACCGTTTATTTATACATATACATATGTATGTACGTGTGTATATTAGAATGATTTTGTTTCAATTATTTGTGTAGGTATTGATTTCTAAAAGTCAAGCAAACGGGGTCGTAACATATCCCCTAAACTTCTTAAAAAAACAAACTTAACTTATGACTCCCAACTTTATAAAAAAAAGAAAATTAATACCACATATTCATATACAATTATCTATTAAATTTAAATATTTCATGTTTAAACACGACTTTTTTTTTTGGTGTACGAGATTTCCACTGAAACCTGCCATTCACCATTTCTGTTGCTATTATCACCAATAAGAACGCTAGAATCGGACAAATGCAATTTCCTAGATTTTCACAGAAATAACTGATATTCTGATAGATTGTAGTAATATACTTTATTGGAGTTTTGTATATCACCACCCTTACATATGCAATGGATTTTTTGACACTCATTTGTGTTTAAAAATCCACTATGTACAACAGTCTTGATTAATGGATCAAAGTGGAGATAAACTTGGAAAAAGATCAATCAATGGATCTTTTCAATGGATCTTAGTGGACAAAGGGCAACTTGAGACATTCATCCATCGGGTGTTGTGTAGGTTGTTGGTGAAAGAGCGTATCCATGAGTGCATTTGGCTGAAGGGAAGTGGCAGGAGTGGCAATGTACCAGTCACTTGGGTTGCCGATGCCCTAGCAAGTTCACCCGCTGCAACATTACCCAACGTACCGCTATGTCCTTTAATCCATTGCAGAGTTACCCGGTTATAAGAGGCAACTTGTTCCAGGATTTGGTGACACTCGTATATTAGCGCTGAGTTATAGGTGATAGATACCCTTCAGCACTGTTAGTACCGCCATACCGTCAGAGAGAATTCTTCTTCTGTGGCCATGTACTTTTCTTCTTAATACTGCGTTGGCAACTTCCTTGATGGCTACATACTCACATGGAGCTGTGTGTGCCCAATGGTATGGAAATGTTTATGTTCAGTTTCTGTGAGAAGATGCCAGCAGCAGTTCCAGCAGCCATTTTAGAGCCGTCTGTGGAAATTCTTAATTCATTTACACCTGACTGGTCAGCATCCTCCTCACATAGCTGTATGTGATAGTTCTTATGAAAAACATGTGCTTTAGGTATGTTATCGCATGGTACCCCACAGAATGGATAGTCTTTTGTTACCCTATTCCAGAGATTACCTGTAACGCAGTCTTCATTCTTCCATACACCCAACAGCTTTAGATGTTGAGTCGCCATTGTCGCTTCTTGTTGAAAGTGTATGTTGAGTGGTGTTAGCCCTAGAATGATTTCAAGAACAGACGTAGATGTAGTGCGCATGCATCCTATTATGCCTGTGCAAGCCAGCCGCTGGAAACGCTGCAGCTCGGTTTGTACTGTCACAAGCTCTGTCCTGGGCCATCAAGCTATTGCTCCGTAGGCGATCATTGGTCTTATGACTGCTGTATAGAGTCATCAGCTTATCTTTGGAGCAAGAGCCCAGGTTTTACCTACGAGTCTCCTGCACTGCCAAAAGATGATGCACGCTTTTTCCAGCTTGTGATCAAGGTTTTTATTCCAAAGCATCTCACTGTCCAGTATAACCCCCAGGTATTTAACTTCTTTGGTAAGGCTTACTTCGGTGTTGAACAGCTTTGGTAATGTGAGATTACCAAAGTATTACCTCCGTCTTTGACGGATTAGATGTAAGTCGATGATGCGCCAACCATTCTTCAAGAATCTTAAAAACGGATCTCACGAGGCTACATAAAACGCTCTCAAATGGTTCCGTTACTAGAATGGCGAGGTCGTCCGCACAACCCACCGTGTACAGTTTCTTTTTGTTAAGCATTGTGATGAGCACATCCACCACAAGGTTCCAAAGTAGTGGTGAAAGTACCCCTCCTTGTGGGCAGCCCGTTGCCACCACACATCTTGTGCTGATTTTCACAGTGAATCGTATCGCCCAATGCCTCAACATGCTGTCTATCCACCCGGCAATTGTAGGATCTACATTCTACATCATGATCGCCTAGCGCTCGGCCTGTGCTAGTGAAAGAGGTTTTGTCAAAGGCACCTTCAATATCAATAAATGGACCTAAGGTTGACTGTTTACGTGATAATCCTTTCCCTACAAGAGATGTTAAACAATATGGTGCGGATTCGGTTGATCTGCCCTGACTGTAGGCGTGTTGGTTGGCATGTAGCGGTTTTTGTAGGAGAGGATTTTCCCTAATATCCCGCAGTCTCTCTAGAGTCTTCAACAAAAACGATGTGAGACTGATTGGCTTGTACGATTTAGGGTTCGTATAGTCACTCTTGCCGGGCTTAGGGATAAATACTACTTTTACTTCCTTCCATTGGAGTGGTACGTATTTGTAGGCATTGGCACAGGGATGAAACCTTGTACTTTAAACAGAGACTTCTATGTATATATCTTTTGATTTTTCGATCCTTTATGTCTATCTCTATCTTACGTCACTAAGATCTCAAGACAATGACAGCTGTGAACGTCGATAAAAATAGAATTTACAACTAACCTATTTTGGGCAATTTGACACACTAACACAAAGTGTCATACAAATCGCGAGTGTAAGAATTAGCTTGTCACGCACACAAAACTAATAATCCTGGCCTGTTTTTATCAGTTGTCTAACAGCAAGACACTCTATCTAGACATATAAATCATCTATGTAATTATAAATGTATGTTTTCATTATTAGTACCCGGAGTTACTTTTAGCTAAACTGCATCGATACGGTTTTTCAAGGAACACGCGTAACTGGTTTAGAACATTTCTTACAGATAGACAGCAAATTGGGGTAATTGAAGGAAAAAATGGTGATAAGAGTTTCTCAACCTTAAAACCGCAGGAAAGAGGCGTGCCGCAGGGCTCTCTATTAAGCCCTATTTTATTCTCCATATTTACAGCTGACTTACACAATAATATTAAACATTGCAAATACCATCTTTATGCAGACGATACACAATTGTAATACTCTTTTGATAAAAAAGATACAATATAGTCTATAAATAAAATTAACGACGATCTTAGAAATATCTACACATGGTCGGAGAATAACAGCCTGGCCCTAAACCCTACAAAATCGCAAATGATAGTCCTAGGAACGAAAACCCAAATTAATGCAGTGTTGGAAAGTAGTCTGGACATAAAAATTGACAACGTGGTCTTAGAACGGGTAACGTCCGCATGTAACCTTGGAGTTCTACTGGATGGTGAACAAAAGTTTGTGGAACACGTGAATACTAAAATTAGAACAGCTTTTTTTAAATTAAAGACCTTGTATCAAATTTAGAAACTATCTTAAAGACGATTTGCGTTTACTTCTGTGCGAGACTGTGGTACTATCGCAGTTCAATTACTGTAGCTCCGTCTATGGGCCGAGGTTGACCGCTAGCGATAGAGAGGGCAATACAGAGAGTACAAAACTCATGTGTACGCTTTTATTTCAACATACCCAGGAAAGCACATATAACTCCCTACTTGAATAGCAAGGGCAACCTGAACATGAGTGCAAGAAGACAACTTTACTATGCTTGTTTAACTCAAAAGGTTATTTGGAACAAGATGCCTGAATATTTATTTGAAAAGCTCCGTTCGGTTAAAGATTTCAACGAACAACACAACTTGCGTGCTAACAGACACCTCGGCCTTATAATCCCTAAGCACAAAACAGCTCGGTTTAGAGGGTCTTTCAGATTCTCTGCAGCAAAAATATGGAATGACTTACCTCCTCCTCTAAAGAAACAAATGAGTATCGAGTCCTTTAAAAAAAAATACCGTTTTGCTCTACTAAAAAAGCAACTTGCTCGGGAAAAATTGAACCATTTCCACTGGAAATATCTTTCTCTAAAAGATTTTTTCTGTTTACGGACATAAACACATGCTCACACTCATGCCCGGTATGTGCACGTAAACACACGTAATCAGAATTTTTTTTTTCTAATATTACATTTTATAAAAAAATATAGCTTAAGTAGGTAATCAGGGAGCCACAATACATCCACTCCCGCTCCGCTCAACACCTTAGGGAGGAGGGTATGGCTGAAAAGCAGCGCTGCATGGAAACATAAATCCATGATTCCATGTCAGGTGAAGCTGAGCCTTTTCCTTTTGCCTTTTGTTTCATCGCGTATCCTAATTGTTTATTTTATATTTGTAATGATTTGTATGGCAATAAAGAATTTATTATTATTATAATACGAAGCCGGAAGCATAAAATATTGAAGTCAAAAATGTCTGAATCATAAGTTTTCACTTTGACGAGTAGTCCACGTCCAGGCGAAAACTTTTATGAACTACTTAAAAAAGCTTGTAAAAACAATTTTTGGTTTGCTTAGAAATATTCAGAGGAAGTTAGTTATCAAAAAATATTTCTAGTGAAGTGGTCGGGGCTATGGCCAATAATGTCATATCACCAAGTGTTGGGTTAAATGACACGATGGCCATATTGACACGAGAGTGGGTCAGGAATTGGAAATAATACTCCGCTTATTGGAACGAGTCTTTATTTGCGTTCACTTTTTCTGAACTTGCACTTCGTCGGTCTGCCGCTGTTCCTCTTGTGGGCGGCGATATCTTCAACGCGTCACACCGCACCGAACACTAAGTCTCTCAAGAAGTGAATCGTGGCGAACCGCTTCCACTTCCAACGCATGTGCCACCGCTTCCATCAAGCTACTAGTATGATGTCACAATCGTACGGCTACTCTAACTTCGGCGTCCCGTATTCCATCGATGAACACTTGGAGCAAAATTTCTCTGGCGAGGACTGATAAGCTTTACGCACTAGCTTCTCAGCTTCCACGAACCACTGCTGCAGAGTTTCGTTGGCCCTTTGATTGCGGTCCTTAAGTAGCGCCCGAGGTGTTGATCGCCATAACGTGCCTCCAACGCGTCAAGAAGGTCCGTGTAGGTCACTTCCTCTTTCCTAGCGCCGAGTACTTCCAAAACGGGAAGTGCTTCGTCACGGAGTGTGAGGGCAGAGTGTGCTTCTTGGCCACTCCAACCACTTGATCTTCTGACTGTCTCTAATTGTAGCTTGAAAGCGGCCCAGGAGGACTTGTCGTCGTAGGGGGGTACTTTCAAACTTCTGGTCGATGTGATTCCGCAGGTGACTTCCGAGTTGGCTGAAAGACCCTCACACATGACCTTCCTATTGAGCTGATTGCAAGCCCCGCAACTGCTCCTCCTGTTGGCGCGCTTGCTCTTACATCATGGCGGCCATCATCAGCATGAGCGCGCTGACGTCTACGGCAGGAGCCTGCGGTGCTGACACCGTCGCACTGAGTCCAGAGCCGGACGCTTCTTGTGACTGGTCCTCTGCCGCTGCAGCTGCTCCCACTCGCTTGGTCACACCCTTCTCGTTCCTGGGCACCAATGGCATCTTTCCGATCCTACTTCTGTCACCAATTAACACGAGAGTGGGTCAGGGATTGGAAATAATACTCCGCTTATAGGAACACTTACTTTTTCTGAACTTGCACTTCGCCGGTCTGCCGCTGTTCCTCTTGTAGCGGCGGTACCTTCAACGCGTCACACCGCACCGAACACTAAGTCTCTTCTAGCTTCTTCTTCTTCTTCACCTGGATCTCTTCGCACTTTTCACTACTTCTTCTTTTCTTCTCCTTCTTAACACTTTCGAGTCAGAACTAGAACTGCCGTAGGCCACGCTTAGTACGGCTTATATACGCCCGGATCTGTTCTCTTTTCAAAATGATTCCCCCATTCCATCTTTAAATTAAAGTTACACATTTTCCATCCTCTTTAGTCTGTTCGATTTGGTCTTGAACTTACTAGATATTTCCATTAACTTTACAAAACCCAAAAAATTCCATACACTGGTAGGTGTATCGAACCCGGGTCTACAGCGTCTAAAGTAAACACTTTTCCCCTGAGCTACGAGTATTGCTGACAGAGCTGTTGAAATTAACAATGTCTTAAAGTTTGACAACTCTCGTCATTTACGTTGCTGCACGATATGAAATTTGACAACTTCCGTCATATACGTCGAAGCGTTGCTACGCTTGTTTTAATATGTAATATAAACTACAAAATAAAAATTTATAAGCAAATATCTACTCGCAAGAGTATGGATGTAAGGAAATAAAACTCTAAATAAAATAAATAAATACACATTCTGCTGAGTGAATGTAGATAAAGCATTCCTTATTATAGGTAGATACATATTTATTATCAAATACTATACATACATTATTATTATTATATAGGTCTAGGATCCCAATGAGCAGTATTTCTTTATCGCAGAGCTAACTTAATGCGGATAGGATCATCGGTTCTGAGGACCAGGTCTACTTTCATGGTTGGCTTGAAGTTCTTGACAGTGGGGAATAACTTGAAGTGTCGGACCATCTCACTCAGCATGTACTTCATCTCTTGCATCGCGAAGCGCTGCCCTGATCAGTAAATCAATAAGCAATTGTAAATTTAATTAATTATGATGTTTATTTAGACCATCTGAAACCTATTAGCATTATTTAATTTAATATAAGATTTTAAAGTCGTAATTCATATAAATTTTGCGAAGTATTAAGATTTACGTAGTTATAATGGCTGTTTTGATAATTTTATATTTAATATTTTTTATATTTACTGTGTTATTAATTAACGCGAAGTAAAGTTAATCCAAATTTAAAATATTTGTCATAATCTTACCTTTGTCACTACAGAATTACATGACAGGGAGAAGTTATTTTAATCTTGTATTAACTTTTTAACGTGTTTACTAATAAGTTAATGATTATCATAATAGCAGACAAGCCATAACTTGAAATTATTCAAATATTCCTATATCCTCGTAACTCTTAACTTACACATTCAGTTCTGAACAGCTTTTAATATAATTGTGTTTTAAATAGTACCTAAATATTGAATTCTCTGTGATGCTTTCATGTTTTCAGAAATCCGCTTGAGGACTGTAAAAACTTCCCACTAGTAACCAACAATGGTGTATTAAAAAGAATATTTATTTGAAAAATTGTACTGGAGCGGGAGTTCTAATTAAAATGTACACGTTTTGCCTCTCAAAACTTATTAAATATACCATACTACAACACAACAAGATTTAGATCCAGTTTCTAATTCATGGCTTCCCGTATTTGGAATGATTTGCCACCACATCTTAGAATGATAAAAAATATAAATCAGTTTAAGGGTAAATATAAAGTGGCATTGTTAAAAAAACAACAGGAAGCTGAAAATTTCAATTATTGTGTATGGAAAGAACTTCCCTTAAATAAATATTTTTCATGATTTAACCATAAAATTTGCAACTCGTTTCATATTACATTTAAACTGACACATTGACACACACTCATATATTTATACAACACACACACTCACAAATACACTCATAATTTATACAGTGGTTGATACATTTAGAAAAAGTTTAGATCTGCATTGTAATCGTTATTAGTTTGCCTTCTTTACTATGCATCTTACTACATCTTACTACATTACTCTTTACTTACACCTTAGGGAGATGGGAATGGCTGAAAACCAGCGTCGCATGAAAATATTATTTCAAGCAGCATAAGCTGAGCCTACTCCCTTTTGTCTTAATGTATGTTTGTAATAAGCTGATATTGTGCACTTAAATTAAGTTCAAGGCAATAAATTTTATTATTAAAAACAAAAAAACAGATGCATCAGGACTCTCATAAGGGAAAGTAAAAAATACCTCAAACCTTAAAAATATCAAAACAGTCAAGTACAGTCAAAGTCAATTAAACTTTAATCAATTAGATTTAAATTAAGTGACTTTGAATTTTCACTATAAATATTTCGTTTAAATTACTGAATTTACCATATGTTCAGAAATAGTAGAGTTGTTTGAAGAACATACAAGAAACTCAAAAGTTGTTCAATGTTAAAAGCGTTTTAAATATCGAATATTTCTTTAAACGTAATAAAGAATGAACTGCATAAATTTAAATTATCGTATATTGGATGCATCAACCTTTAGGGCTTGAAATCGTTATATGTGTAAGGATGATTCGTGAACATGATGGTCGTGATTACTGTCACGATAAGTAATTGCATCCAACAAATACAAAGAGTGAGAGGAAAATACATTGATTGTGGTGAGCCCTGTATTTAAATCAAATCTATCCTATTTTTGGCCTGTATAATGAGAATCAAAGGATCTATCAATTGCGCCACAATTGTCTGTAAGTGCTCCTCATAAAGTTAAATAAATCAAAGTTAAGAGATTACAGTTAAATTAATTGTCCTCCATAAGAATCCAAACAGAAGTAGGTACTTTCTTATTTATATTTCTTCGTTCTCGTCCCATTTCCAGTCTGTCACAAAAATTTTACCAGATCTGAGCACGCAGGATGATTGATAACGGGTTTTTCGGGGAAAATGCTGACAACATAATATAGGAGTGAATATACACGTAACATTCGTGAGAAATAAATATCTGTGACTAGAATTCGCACGTTGGTAAATATGTTAACAAGTTCTTTATTACAACCATATTACAACTGACAGATCTGTTATATTAATTTGAATTAAACATATTTCCTTTTTTCTATGATAACAAGGGACGAGACGAGAGGGACGTTCAGCTCATCATTCATGCATCATCATCACAATGCAGTGCCGCTTAGAATTCTGGAAAAACTCAAAAATTCTGAGCGGCACTACAATTGCGCTCGTCACCTTGAGAAAAGATGTTAAGTCTCATTTGCCCAGTAATTTCACTAACTACGGCGCCCTTTAGACCGAAACACAGTAATGCTTATTCATTACTGCAGAAATAGGCGCCGCTGTGGTACCCATAATCTAGCCGGCATCCTGTGCAAAGGAGCCTCACACTGGTTCTAATCGACCATTATTCATTAAAAAATTAAAAAACGTTATAATAAATTTATTTTATTTATTAATAGCAAACAAAAATAACTTCGTATTTTCTTTGATTAACGCGAGTGTTACACATGAAAATAAAACACTTATAAAGAATTAAAACGCGTGTACATAATAGTAACTATGTTTTTACATTAGATTTTTGTGTAAAAGTTACATTTTTACTAAGTACTAGCTGACCCGACAGACGTTGTTCTGTATATAATAAATAAAATAATGATTTTTTATGAATGTGTCAATAATATATCATAACATCAAGAATTACTTCGTAAAATATGCACCCTGCTGTCGTAATGAAATTGTTTCACAGCAGAACTGTCAAACCGTGCGTCAAAAAATTCTCTCATAGAAATAATAATAATAATAATGACGTTCTAATACGTCATTGGCAGTCCCCCTGAAAACGAGATCTGAAAAGATCGTGAAACGTCGGGGTAGCTAAAATAATAATAAAAATGAAAATTTAAGGCAAAAATCTTATGTAAAAACACAGTTACAATTATACGAGTTTTAATCATTCAAAAGTGTTTTATTTAAAAATGGCTTCTTTAATAATTTAAATATGTTTTTAGTTGGAACTCTTATTTGATAATGTAAAAGTTTAAAACCATAGATACAGAGTTCGATTCAGGCAGGCAACGCGAGCACACGTGCCGCGTTATCTGTCCTCCTTCGAATATTTTTATTACCTGCGTTATCGCACTATCTGCTCAGGCCACCTGGGCTAGCTATTGTTATCGCGCGCTATTGTTCGGGACTCTTTGAGTCTCGCACCTGTTACGTTCCTTCGCGGAACGTAGCTTAGTTATTATCTGTGTTATTTACCCGGTTTTACGATCGTGTTAGTTAGCACCTGTGCTGTGTTTCGCGATTCTGCACGCTAATCGTGTGTGTTGTGAGTGTTGCAAATCGTGCCGTGTGTGTCTTCTCCGTGGGGGCCTGAACAGCGTGCATCGGGGTTCCGGCCCAGCCAGTCTACATCCAGCAAAGCTAAGTCTTAGGCTTAATTATTATTATTATTAATTTCTTTTCATTTTGCATACTTTATTATTATTAATAGTATTTTATTAATGTGCAAGTGTACAACTAAACAATAGTTGTCCACTTTATTATTATATTCCCCCTCTGCCTGACGGGTGGCAGCGGGGGTTGCCACCCGCTTAACCTAATTAATAACAACCATGGCTTCACCAATTGTTGCCGACAAGGGCCTTCTACGCGCCCTGCTAGATGAGTTATTTACGGAGAAGATCGCTCCGCTAATTAAGGAATCTATAGATGAGACAGTGGATGCCGCTATTAAAGCGAAATCCAAAAAATATAAATCGTCATCTGACGTTTCGAGTTCCGACGGGGAATCTGAAATGGAGATAGGTAATGCGTCCGACGCAAGTTCCGTGGCCTCGGTCAAACCGAGAAAAGTGATCACCCGATCAGCCCGACTAGCTCCGCTCCCGCGTCCGCGCCCGCGCCCGCTAAAGCCCGCGTACCGCCTCCGACCAAGCGCCCGCCTCCTATTTTTATAGGGGACCGAGGCCGATGGTTAGTCATCAAAAATAGGATCCCGAAGACGCTCTCCTTCCAGGCGAGGGCGTACCAATCTCTCATCAAATTACCAGAGAGGTAGCGGACCACCGCGCCCTGACATCTCTTCTTAGAGAGCTGAGTGTGGGTTTCCACACGTACGCCCTGCCTGAGGAGAAGCGTCTGAGGGTCGTTATTAGGAACGTCCCCAAAGAGTTAGACGAGGCCGACATTCTGTCGGACCTCAAAGAGCAGGGTTACCCTGCACACGAGGTGCACCGTATACGCGGAACCACCAACAAACAACCATTTAACATGGTTCTCGTAGTCCTCGACCTCACGCAAGAGGGAAAGGAAATTTTCAATACTAAATCGGTTTGTTCCCTTCAGGGCATCCGTACCGAAGATCCTCGCAACCGCGGGGGGCCCGGTCAGTGTCACAGATGCCAATTATACGGGCACTCGGCACGCAATTGCGAACACACCCCGAGGTGTGTGAAGTGCCTCGGGAAACACGGCACGCCAGAGTGCCCTCGACCAGCGCAATGCGCGGAGCCCCCGGCCTGCGTCTTGTGCGGGGAGAAGGGGCACCCCGCGAGCTATCGCGGGTGTCCCAAGGCACCCAAACACAAGCGTCACCCAGGGCGCCGCCAGCCGCAAGGCAGAGCAGAGAAGGTGGAGTTCATTCAAACCTGCGCCGCCTCCGAAGGTAAACGCCTGGGCGAGGTCTCCTCCGGCTGCCAACGCTGCCACAGAGGCCACTCTCGCGGCCCCTGCGCCCCTCCGGCCTCCGCTAGCGTCCCGCCCGGCGGCGTCGGTCCCGCGACCGAGGCCACCGGCGCCCGCGTCCGCGGCAACAGGTAACAAAGGCGGCAGCATTCATGTTCGAACTGTCAGAGATGTTCGACATTGATGAAATCACAGCCCTGGCCAGCAGGCTCGATGCTGTCCGGGAAGACCCGCCGTCGCTCCTGCAAGTTATGGCAGACAACGGCAAAATATTCCGTGCCCTCACCGATATAGGGCTAAAGTATAAAAATAACATTCGCGATGCCTAATTACGTAAGCGGACGGGTTAAACCACATACGCTCCGTATAGCGTATTTTAACGCCCAAGGCCTTAAGCCTCAACTAGACTTGGTGAAGGAGTTCGCTCACGAACATCAATTAGACCTATTCTTAGTGCAAGAGACATTTCTAAAACCACGTATACGCGATCCGCGTATCGCTAATTATAACTTAGTCAGGAATGATCGCACCACCCGTATGGGCGGCACCCTCATTTATTTTAAAAGGTCTCTACACTGTATACCTATAGATCCTCCGGTCCTCACTAACATCGAGGCCTCTGCCATCCGGGTCAGTATGGCGAATCACCAGCCGATCACTGTTATTTCAGCTTATCTTCCGCCCAACAAAAAAGTATTATACACAGATATAGAAGCATTACTCGGCCACGGGGCTGCAGTCATAGTGGGTGGCGATCTTAATGCCAAACACTCCAGCTGGAACAGTAGAGCCACAAATAGAAACGGAATCTTATTAGATTCGCTGACAGACACGCTGAACTTTTCAGTAATAGCACCCGACGAACCAACACATTATCCGGATAACGTCGCGCACCGACCCGACATTCTAGACGTTGCGTTACTTAAGAACGTAACGCTCAATGTAAACTCAATCGAGGTTTTTCACGAATTAGAGTCAGACCACCGGCCCGTCGTCCTAATTCTAGGCCCACCGGTTAACTTTCAACCACCGACGAAAACAGTGATCGACTGGCAACGGCTGGAAAAGGATCTCGAGACTATCAAGTCCGACGACCTTGACCTTATACCGGACGTCATCGACTCGGTCGACACGGCTCACAGTTTCCGACGATGCAACCGCATCGCCTAAACCTGCCTCCGGAGGTCAGGAACTTACTCACACAGAAGCACAGAGCCACTAGACTTTACAACAGGTGTCCGTCGGTCGAGAATAGGCGCCACCTCCGCTACCTACAGCGGGTGGTACGGGAACGTATCGCGGAACTCCGCGGCGAACGTTGGGACCGCTTGCTCGGCAACCTTAAGCCATCACATGTGGCCCTCTGGAAGCTGCCTCGCGCGTTCAAACAGGAGCCGCCCACTGTCTTGCCTCCTTTGGACAGACCGGGACTGCAGCCGGCGCTCGATGACGATGAGAAGGCTGAATGCCTCGCCGATAGTCTCGAGAGTCAATGCTCTCCAAATGCAGCAGCCGACCCGACACACGTTGACGAAGTTGATCGTGAAGTTGAACGTCGCTCCGCTCTGAGCCCTTCAGGCGATGTAATAAAACCCACCTCTTACGAAGAGGTGAAGCTAATCATTAAGGAGCTTCACTCCAAGAAGGCCCCGGGGCTCGACACTATAAACAATAGGGTTCTTAAAATCCTACCCTCGACTCTTATTACTTTATTGGTTACCATTTTTAATATTCTATTGTCTAATAGCGCGTTCCCCGAACAATGGAAAGATTCCATTGTTATCGGTATCCCAAAACCCAATAAACCTAAAGCTAATCCGAGTAGCTATAGGCCTATTAGCTTAATTAACTCGATCGGGAAACTTTACGAAAGATTAATTCTCGCGCGTCTTAATCATTACATCGCGGAGCTCAACCTGATATCCGACATACAGTTCGGATTCAGAACCGCTCACTCGTGTCCCCAGCAGGCTCACCGACTCACCGAGTACATTCTCGTACGGCGTCAACTTCACGCTACCACGGCAGCCGTGTTTTTCGATGTCGCGAAGGCATTCGACAAGGTATGGCACAACGGCTTAGTATTCAAGCTGTATCAACTGGGAGTGCCAGACAGGCTCGTGCGCATCATACGAGCCTACCTTACTGATCGCTCCTTCCGATATCGAGTAGAGGGCACCCTATCCTCACCCAGACCCATCAGGTCTGGCGTGCCACAGGGTTCAGTCCTCTCTCCCACTCTTTTCTCGCTCTTCACGAGCGACATTCCCAAGTTTCCGAGTGTCCAGCTCGCTCAGTACGCTGACGATACGGCACTCTACTTTGGCTGCGCTCTATTGAACCGCTCAACCTTGAGCAGGAACATTAAGGTACTTCAAGCCGCCGTCGATGAACTAGGCAACTGGTTCAGAAAATGGCGGATTGAAGTGAACCCCACCAAGAGTACAGCGGTACTCTTCGGTAACGCGAATAGCATCCGCGCTAAAAAACGACCGACCGACGTCATTAAATTGTATGAAACACCCATACCGTGGGTGAAGGATTACAAATACTTAGGAGTCACGTTCAACAGCAATATGAACTTCAAGAAACATATTGATACGGTATGCAATAGAGCCCGATTTGTCCTCAGTCGCCTTTATCCACTTGTGTGTGGGCGAAGCAAACTTCTGCTCAAACACAAAGTGACGCTGTACAAAACCATCGTACGGCCCATACTGTCATACGCAAGCGTCGTTTTCGCGCACACCCGACCGAGCTACTTACGTCGTTTGCAAGTAGTTCAAAATAAATTCACGCGCATGGCAACCGGAGCCCCATGGTTCATCCGAAACGTTGACCTTCACCGCGACCTAGAGCTTCCGACGATAGCTCAACACTTTAAAGAGATCTCGCGACGCTTCTTTGACAAGGCGCCTAACCATCCCAACATCTTGGTTAGGAAGGCATGCGGGTACACCCCCCTTCACCATAGTCTCAACCCAATAAGACGTCCCAGACACGTAACGGTAGATCCGGATGACGACATCACCATCGCGAACGCGACACCCACACAAACACCGACACAGACACGCACACACCGCCTTCGCAGGCGTAGGCGCGGTCAACCACCGCAAACCACTGGCACTCGTCACTCTGACGATGGCCAGCGGCCCGCACCCTAGATACACCACACATTGTTTTGATACCCGACGAGACGTTAGTCCTCGTCCTGTAATCGTTTCACTACACTCACTAACACACGGACTGACTGACGGACTGACATACACCACTTACACAACCACAAACACACTCCACAAACAGACACAAACACAAACATACATGCACACTAACATTTACACTACTTACACACATACAAACATACATACATACAATCAGAAACACATACATACACACTTACTTACATTACACTAAACATCACCACACTCGCCGGCGAGTGTGTTCTTCTCATCTTTTCATCTTCATTTTCATTTTCATTCTCTCTCCTTCCCACAAGCACACAGCCGGTCTGAGGTTCGAGTCTCCTTAGGAGACGCCCCGCGACTGTTGTTGCGTAGTCTTTGCGGCCTCCACGGCCCACGTCCTACTTCGCTGTGAAAGCCAGGGCTGCTAACAGCACAGAGGAGGTTTTAGTCGGTATGGGGCGTCCGCTTACGCGGACACTCGAGTCCGACATATTACGCCCCGTATGTTATTATGGGGGGGGGGGGTAAATATAATAATAGTCATCATCATCAGCTGGAAGACGTCCACTGCTGGACAGAGGCCTCCCCCAAAGATTTCCATGGCGATCGGTCCTGCGCTGGTCTCATCCGACGTATTCCGGCGATCTTGACCAGATTGTCGGTCCATCTTGTGGTACGTGGTCGCCATTCGAGGACTTTACTACCCCAACGGCCATCTGTCCGTGGAACTATGTACCCTGCCCACTGCCAGTTCAGTTTCGCAATCATTTGGACTATGTCAGTAACTTTGGTTCTCTTACGGATCTCCTCATTTCTGATTCGATCTCGCAGGGAAACTCCGAGCTTAGCCCTCTCCATTGTCCTCTGAGCCACCATGAGCTTTCTCATAAGGCCCATAGTTAGCGACCACGTCTGCGTACCGTAAGTCATCACTGGCAATACACATTGGTTGAAAACCTTCGTCTTCACATTTTGATTGATATATTGTAATGGCAGTGTATATTTATTACAACCAGATACTAAATAACCTCAAATTGGAGTTTGGAAATTCAAAGCCGTTAGAAGCTCGATTTTCTAATAACGTTAAGAGCATGCAGACGTACGTATTTGATTCTGTGTTCTTCTAACAGAAGTAAGGGACGCTAAAATATAGCAATAAACAGAAAACTCAACCTAAGGGAAGGCTAATTTATACAGCGCCTCTTTCTGTCGTGAAACAGGTCGTGTGTTAGCACTATTTTGTGATTTCGGTCTGAAGGGCGCCGTAGCCAGTGAAATTACTGGGCAAATGTGACTTAATATCTCTTGTTTCAATGTGATGCATCGTAATGACTGACATGATTTTATGTTTAACAAGAGTCCTGCGCGGCACTGTATTTAAATGGCCAGGGCGTATAACTCGCCATCTAATAACACTAACACTAACCATCACGACTAGCTTGTCTGGTCACTTTTTCTCATAAAAAATAACTTGCCTATACAGTTTCTAGGTCCAGCACTGAACGGTATGAATGTGAAGTTCATCTTCTCCCCGCTCAGGAACCGCTCAGGCCTGAACTGCTCGGGCTCAGGGAACAGATCCTCGCGACGATGGAGGTCGTAGATGTGGAGCATCACTTCAACACCCTTTGTCACTTTGATGTCACCTGAAAAATTTAAAAATTTTTTCGAAAACATATAACAATTAAATCAAATCAAGAGAGAAATCATTAAATTTTCCACATTTTTTTTATATGAGAGGGGGCAAACGGGCAAGAGGCTCACGGGATGGGGAGAGGTGAGGTAACCGCCCATGGACATCCGCAACAACAGGTGTGTCAAGAAATGTGTTGCCGGCCTTTAAGGTGGGAGTATGCTTTTTTCTTGAAGGTCCCTAAGTCGTATCTGTTCGGGAAGACCGCTGCCGGTAGTTGATTCCACAAAGTGGCTGTGCGAGGCAAGAAATTTCGGACAAAACGCGCGGTTGTGGAATGCCAGACGTCTACGTGATGCGGATGGTACTTTGCACGTAATGTCCGGTGGTGGAATTCGGCCGCTGGAATCAACCCGAACAACTCCTCTGAGCACTCCCCGTGATAAATGCGGTAGAAGATACAGAGAGAACCCACATCTCTACGCAATACTAGAGAATCAAGCCGATCGGAGATGACTTGATCGTCGATGATTCGAGCCGCTCTTCGTTGTATGCGGTCAAATGGAAGAAGCTGGTACTGGGGAGCACCCGCCCAGAGGTGAGAACAGTACTCCATGTGAGGCCGAATTTGCGCCTTATAAAGTTGCAGGCGGTGGCTTTTAGTGACGTACTGTCTCGCCTTACTGAGTACACCAAGCTTTTTTGAGGCCAGTTTGGCCTTCTCTTCCAAGTTATCACGGAACTGAACGTCGCTCGATATGTCGACACCAAGTATGCCAATACAGGCTGTGGCAGTAAGAGGAGTGTTCTCGAATCGAGGGGATGCGACAAAGGGAGGCTTTTTAGTGGTGAACGCACAAACTTGTATCTTCTTGGGGTTGAATTGGACTAAATTTTGTCGGCCCCATTCCGAGACTTTGCAAAGCATAGTCTCGAGTTCAGACACAAGTTTGTTCCGGTTCTCGTCGACGCTATCCCGGGACATGGCACGGCCGGTGTACGAATCATACCCTGTGCTGTCGTCTGCATAGCAATGAATATTGCTGATTTGCAGCATATCATTGATATGCAGAAGAAACAGCGTAGGGGACAGCACGCAGCCTAGCGCGACACCAGCGTTTATGGGTTTTAAGTCGGAGCATGCACCGTTGATAACAACCTTGATGCTCCGATCAGCCAAAAAGCTAGTGACCCATTTGCACAACTTCTCAGGAAGCCCATAGGATGGCAGTTTCGCTATAAGCGCTTTATGCCACACCCGATCGAAGGCCTTCGCTATGTCCAAACTCACAGCCAACGCCTCTCCCTTCGACTCAACTGCTTGCGCCCATTTATGGGTGAGGTATGCAAGAAGATCACCAGCTGGGCGACCCTGACGGAAACCGTACTGGCAGTCGCTCATCAGCCGGTGCTCCTCTAGGTATCCCAAGAGCTGGCGGTTGATGATCGACTCCATTACTTTGGAGAAAATGGAGGTAATGGCAATGGGGCGGTAGTTGGACGGATCTGAGCGTACACCTTTCTTAGGGATCGGGTGCACTAAAGCCGCCTTCCATACTACGCCTGATGAGTAGGAGAGCCGGAAAAGACGGGTTAGGACCGGCGCCAGTTCCGGAGCACATGTCCCGCTCGATTTGTGAATGTCCAAGGTGAGAAACGCCTTAAGCACGGCGCCATACCGGATTTTTACCTCCGGCATGTATGACTCGCACCGCGGAATATGCGGTGGTGGTGCACCTTGGTCATCCAGAGTCGAGTTGGACGCGAAGAGGGAGCCCAGGAGATCAGCTTTCTCTTTCGCGTCGTGGGCTAGCGAGTCATCATCCCTGTGCAGTGGCGGAATGGCTAGCTGGCAGAAGTTTCCTTGGACAGCCTTGGCGAGCGACCAGAACGCACGAGTTCCCGAGGGAAGGCGTGCAAGTCTCTCGCCAATTCTGCCAATGTGCTTTGACTTCGCGTCAGCAATAACTCTTTTGAAGGACCTGGATGCCTCCATTGATTGAAGTGTTTTTCAAGTTCGCTGGAACTCACATCCTTAGATACCACCGCATTGACCCAAGCCTGATAGTACTCCTGCTTTCGGCGAGAGGCTATTTTGCAGGAGCGGTCAAATCATGGTTGGGACCTGCCACCGATGGGCACAGAGGAGGATGGAATGAAGAGTTCCATACCTTACAGTACCACATCAGCAACAGCGTCAGCAGCGGCATCTGGATCTCCCAGCGAAAAACAGATCTGCCTCCACGGGTAGGATGCAAAAAAGCACCGCATCTCGTCCCACTCTGCTGACCTATAGTGCCACACGCGGCCACAGCCTAAGAATCGGGGCCGTGTTAGGTGCGTGATCGGCACGGTGCTCCGGATCAGGCAATGGCCCGACGATCCCAGAGGAGGGTCAACGGAAACTAGGTAGCCGTCCGGATGTGAGGTCAACAGAAGGTCCAACAGTGAAGGTGTATGATCTTGCACCTCTGGGATTCGCGTTGGCGCAATAACCAGTTGCGTCAGACCATATGCTAAGGCGAAGTCGTGAACAGATCTCTTGCTTGCAGATTGCCATTCGGCGTGGTGGGCGTTAAAATTGCCAAGAAACACTATGTCTGCAGTGGGGATCTGCTCCAACACGGAATCTGTAGCCATTTGGATATGTTCGAGGAGCCGGTCAGTCTCTGCGTTACCGCTATGGGACCTATACAGGCATGCGTAGATTCGCGGATGGTCATCGCAGTCTACACGCAGACAGATGATGGATAGGTCCTTTCCTTCAGGAAAACTCAGGCGTCGAGAACAGACATCCTCCCTGATGTAATCGCACACGCCAGCCCGTGGTATAAAGGATTGTTCCAAATTATACGCCGGGTATGAAAGGTATGATGAATCAGCCAGTGAGGATATCTGAGTCTCGGTTAAAAAGAGCTGGGCCGGCTTCGCCGTCTCCAGATGAAAGTGGACGGCATTTAAATTTGAGCGAAGCCCCCTGATGTTGCAAAAGTCCACGGTGTGGAGGAGGGTGGTTTGAGCCTCCTGCTCTGTTTGCCCCGAGTCAGCGCAGATTTGCCCCCTCCAGAATACGCAGGGCAGCCTGGGCAACCACTAATAGGTACCGGCCCTAATTGTGGACACCCAGGGACGGATTCTCCAGGGCTGCATAGCCTGGTACCGTCCTGGAGTAGTCTATTTTTAGTCCGTGCTGCCATTTGTATTTGGGAGGGGGGGGTGTAGGCCTCCGGATACCTCACTCACCGGACGAAACACAGCGGCATAGCCGCTATTTCACGCCGGTTTCGAGTGGGGGAGTGGTATTTCTCCGGGCGTGCCGGCCCAATTCGGTTGTGTCCGTCAGGACCCAACATGGCACTACCACTCCTAAGACTTGATAGTTATAGGAACTACATTTAATAACCCATTAACTAATTTTATGGAAATTTTAAGGAACGGATCAGATTTGAGTTTAGTTCGAATATGAATTTCCCGTCTACTCCCTTTTTTTTAATATATTCCTAATTGATATACAATTTAGGAGAGCGAAGAAAACGGTCATATTATCCTGCATGCCAAGTTTCATAACGATTATTTTGTCTTTCAGGCATTTAAAAATCTGAATATTGACGTAATATCGTTTTTTGGCTCGCATTTTTCAATTTGGACGGATAATTGTTGTTTTAATATTGATAAAAAACCAGCCTTTAATTGTATTTATAAATCAGAAGTGACACCTTCCTTAATAAATTTTTGAAGTTGCAATTTTTTGTAAAAAGCTAAAAAGCCTGATAACTCTAAAATTATCGCAAACAATCACCCCTATCACTTTCTAACGGGAATGGTCGAATTACCAATAACCCTGTATATAGTAGGGAAAAAAGAAATATGTACTTACATACCTATTCCCAGACATCAAGTCGTTGTAGAAATTCCTGTGCTTATTTTTACTCGATAGTTCGATGATATATGGAAAACTATCTTACCCAACATAAAATCTTCTTCAATTGTCCTCCCAATTAAGGGCACGCTCGGGTACAGCCTCAGTATCTCTTTTATAGTGGCCTCCAAATACTTCATCTCAGCCAGATCGCTCAAAGTTGCAGTTCGCATTGAATCACCAAATATACTTTTGCACTCATCGTGTATAAGATCCTACAAATTATTTTATATACATACACACAACATCTTATATTATGAGATAAAACCAAACAGGTAGAGTAAGAACAAATGTTTTTAGTATTCTTTAGTGTTAATTCCGCCAATATACTCTCGTGCCAGATTTTGGCGAGTCAACATGTCCTGAGGATGCCTCGTGTAGAGGCGAAACACGTGTCGGATTGTTTAAAAGACAAATATTGGCGGAATTAACACTAAAGAAAACTCCAAACATTTGGATAATTATGGATTTCCGCAAAGTAACGCCTACTTCAATAAGTTTTCTAGAGTAAGTACAGTCTGGTGCAACTATCAATAATTAGACTTGAAAATGTTTGAAACGCATACTAAAAACAATGGAGGCAAACGCTGTCACGCCTTAACATATATTCGACTCTTTTGTTTGTTTTGGTTTGAGTGTCATGTGACATGTCATTCAAAGGCTGTATGACTTAGTTCCCTTGCCTGCTCTCTCGAGCGAACAATAAAAACAACAAATGCCATTAATTCAAAATAAAAGTGACTGTCACGGTTGAGTAAAAATATAAGGACTCCGCGCCGTGATATTAAAAAGTGAAGCACCTTTAAGCTAGTGTGTGTGCAGTTACGGGGGATACCAGCTAACACAAATTATGTCCCGTTATTAGTCATAGTACCTATTATATATAGCTATATATATACATAATATATAATAAATATTATAAATATTGTAAATCCGTTTTTAGATGTAAAACCTACAAAATAGTATTATTATAACCTATTTTAAGTTCTGTGGATTTTGTGATGTTTTAAATAAATAAATAAATATATATATATATATATATATATATATAGCCACATTACTTTTAACTCCAATTTTTTAATTTCTGTTAGTCAGATTGTTTTCATTATAATGTTATTCGATTGCTTAAACATTAGAATAAAAATTTTTGGTGCAACGGACTCTTAAAACTTAAAATCAGCAAAACGTACAGGTCTCCGCGTAACACGACCTGAGCGTGTCGTCATAGTACGTAAGTCGGTGTCATGTTCATCGTCATGTGTAACTGTCGCACTTGAATTCGATAAGAAATATGCTGGTTTCAATCGGTCAATAGATATTTGAACACTTCTGTTAGGAAACTTAACTTTATACACCTTAGATTTACGACTCAACACACGGTACGGACCATCATACGTTGGCTTTAATGGTTTATGTACCTCGTTACGAACGAAAACATATTCACAGTCTTTCAGATCAGAATGAACAAAAAATGACGAATTACTATGAGACTTGGAATTAGGTCTTAAGCCGTTCAAAATGCCACGCAACTTTTGAACGTAGCATCACCTGTGGTGATTTTCTCCTTATTAAAAATATCGGACGGCAGGCGAAGTGTTTGACCGAACGTCATCTCGGCTGCACTAAGCTTACAGTCGGTTCGAATAGCTGCTGTAAGACCTAACAATACGGTTGATAATTCGTCAACCCAGGACGATGATTTTTGAATTAAACGCGCTGTTAGTGAAACTTTTAAACATCTATGCCACCTTTCTATGGCGCCATTGCTTTGTGGGTGATATGGGGTTGTTCGGATTTTATTGATACCCAGCAACACCATAAGCTTAACAAATAAGTCGTTCTCAAACTGGCGTCCCTGTACTCTGGTTATCCTTAGAGGACAACCGAAACGTGATATCCAACCATCGTACATGGCTACAGTTTCCGCAGTAATATCCTTAAGAGGCTTCCGGCCAGTGTGTGCGTCTGCCTATCATAGTTAGGCAATACCTGAATCCTTCTGACGTCATTGGAAGAGGTCCAACGAGATCTATGTGCACGTGTTCAAATCTACCACAAGATGGAAAAGCTTGCACGGCTGAATTAGTGTGTCTAACTACTTTTGTGCGTTGACTTACTAAACAGTTCTTAGACCAAATCCCAATGTCACTATTCATACATGGGCAAAAAAATTTACTAGACACCATTTTTCTAGATGAGCGTATGCCTGGATGTCCTAAATTATGTATTGTGTCAAAAGCTAACCTACGAAAATGCTGGGGTAAGTACTGCCTAATGTTGTTCGTCGATATTTCACAGAAAATAGGTTTGCTACACATGGGCATAACTATTTTCTTGAATTGAGTTCGCTTATTAACGTCATGGATGTGTGACAGCTCCTCATCCGCACCTTGAGCGTCTGACAACTCCTCATAATTAATAGAGGTAGGACAGTGTATCGTCTCTATTCGTGATAAGGAATCTGCTACCACGTTTTCGGAACCTGTAATATGTCTAACGTCGGTAGTATACTCGCTAATGAATGCTGTCTTATGCGTGTTTCTTTTTCAATTCAATACATTTTACTAATACTTATGAATTGTTCCTGTTAAATAATGTTAAGCACGCGTAGTGCGACATACTCGTAGACTAGTTCGTTAATGCTATAGTTACCTGCACTTCCTCGTGGTCGGCTAACAGCATCAAGCCAAACGTTAACGCCATTGCTGTGGTGTCGTGACCCTGAAATTATTCAAGTTGAAATTCATGGAAAAAATAATTAATAAATTAAACTACGCCTAATTAATCATCATATGGACCAGACCTTGTCGAGTTGACCATCTTATGGGACAAAATGTGTCAGACAATGCAATGGCCAGGAGTTAATTACAACAATTATAATAATTGTACTACAACTGTGTGTCAAACTTAAGCGGTTGAGGTTTGCAGCGAGGTAGCTCGCCATCTACACAAGGTCCTAGCACTTGTGCAAGTAACAGTTTCCCAGGTTGATGCGATACGGTTGCAATTAAAAGTCTGGTGTGTTAATTATCGTAGGTTTTTAAGTTTTCAATCATTAACGGAAATATATTAATAAAATGTCGCAAAAAGCTCTTGGTACAATATTATATGCGCTGTTTATGGATGCAAGAATTTTAAAGTTCAAAAAGATTCTAAGTGTTCTTCAGCATGCCTAGAGATTTTGAGCGGTAAGTGTTATTCTTCTTTTATCTAATTTAAGTTTTTCAAAGCATATTTGCTTTTTCGTTTATTAATGTAACTAAAATTGTTATGTAATTAATTTTCAGATTGAAAAAATGGATCATACTGTAAGCGTTCAGATTCTGAATGAAAGTAAAGGATACGGACTATTATAGTAAGAATTATGGAATTTGTTCCTATTATTTTGACATAAATTTCTTCAGAAATAAGGATTCATACAGTCAAGATTGAATTTTCTTAGTCTATAAAAAGGACTGCACACCTTGTCACTAATAAAGAACTACTATATTATTATTATGTTTTATGTGAGTATTTCAGTCTACTACCAAATTCTATACCAACTTTGAATTTGTTTACAAAATGTGTAAAAGTGTGTGAATATTATTAAAGTGAAACTTTTATTACATCGTCTCAAACTTTTTCGTTTGTGTGTTGTATGTCGCGTGACGGTCGGGCGGCGCCTATAGTTCGCAGCAGCTGACCTGACTATTACTCATTTGTGCCAGTGCTCCACGCTATTTTGTTTGTTTTTGTCAGTGTTTAATGTAAATGTTGTTATTTATTAATATGTGTATATATAATCTAAATAATTGTTAAGTATTATGTGTGTCGTACACTCCCTGATTAAAAATATTGATTGAAAAGTATTGGGAATCAGTCATCCCATGTAAACTGTATATCTATATATACATGAAAGAGAATTGAAAGTATTCAAAAGTATTCCAATTTCATCATTTTTAATCCTTTTCAATCAATATTTTTAACCAGGGCGAAGACACAGAGTTCAATAAAAATATTAGTTGGAGACTTAGTCTACTTTTATTATTTCCCAGTATCATTCCATATTCAAAGTAAAAAGTAGCCAAGTTTCATATGACAAAGTAAACAATGCTCTATCTGACATCGTCAGCGCCAGTAACTTGCTGTTAAATAGTCATAAAATTAAATATATTAAATTTACCGCGTCAAATGTCAAAAATGTAGATGCGAATATTTTTATGTGCTCCAGAAGAGGGCTATTCGCGCTATTTATAACCTAGGTCGTAAAGAATCATTTAGAGAAAAATTTAAAGAAATAAACATATTGACTGTTGCTTCTCAATAATATATTCTTGATAATGTTCTATATGTTCATAAGCACATTGAGGAATTTGCTAGAAATTGTGACAATTATAATGTTAACATGAGGAACAAACCTAAACTTGATATGCCGACTACTCGGCTAAGTTTGTTTTTATTAAAAAAAAAGGCGAGTCAGTTAATTCTTTTGTGGGGCGATGTATATGCTTTTACAACAAGATCCCAGAAAATGTGGGTAAGGTTACTATAACATAAGTGACTTTCTTAATGATTCCATAGATTGTGAATAACGCGACCGCCCTTAGGCTATTAAATAATAAGTTTAATTGTACAATATTACTTTGTATACATATTTTTTTGATGGAAAAAAAGCCCGCTGGGTTTGTTGCACCCATTCTTCTCAGGTGATGTCACATCCTATTTTGAATAAAAATATTTGAATTTGAACTTGGCCAGATTGGCGGTCCATCTTGTGGGGGGTGTCCTACCAACACTACGTCTTCCGGTATGTGGTCGCCATTCCAGGACCTTACTGCCCCAACAACAATCTGTCCATCGAGCTATGTGCCCTGCCCACTGCCACTTCAGTTTCGCAATCATTTGGGCTATGTCGGTGACTTTAGTTCCCCTACAGGATCAACTTATTTCTCCGATCTCGCAGGGAAACTCCGAGTAAAGTCCTCTCCATTGCCCGCTGAGCGACAATAAGCTTCCTCATAAGGCCCACAGTTAGCGACCATCATCACTGGCAACACACACGTGCTCCTTTATTATTCTGTCTCACAAAAATAGTAACACTTACCTCAAACATAAACGTATTCACTTCTTCCTTTATCCCGCTTAAATCGATTTCACCTTTACTTTCAGCATCAAGTAATAGGTCAAGCAACATCATTCTTCTTCTACCACCATTAACCTCTACTTCTGTGTCTCTCCTTTTCTTCCTTCTCTCTTCTATAACTCTGTCCGTAAATGAATTATTATCTTGAAGACATTTCTTAAATCTTTTCCCAATCGGTAGATTATTAAATATTAATGCGGGATGCAACCAAAATCTTGTTAAACGTATCATAATTAGAGTTCCGATGTCTAGAATGGATTGCTTGTATTCCAATCTATTTGCGTCAATTTTATCACTATTTAAGTTTGTTCCCATTGCAGTTTCTGTAAGTAAATATACTTTAAGACATAGTACACAAAGCGACAAGCTTATAAAGTAGACCTTTCCATGTGATTAGCCGGGAGTAAGTTATTCTTTCCGGCACTATAGCTTTTTGTTTACAAAACTTCAAACTGTAATTTTAACTTGTCGAAGTATTAAACTGTTTTTCGTTGTTTACTTTTCGGTGTTTTCCTTTTTTTTTTTCTTTTTTGCTTTTTTCCACTCGTCCTTAACTCGAGATGAAATGAATTACGTTCCGCGGTTGTATCGGTGGTTGTAGGTGAGATTAGTGCGAACTCATTAAACTTCATCGTTAAAGAAAAAACGTAGTCTATCATAACTTTCTTGTTGACTTACGGCCGTTCCCAATATACTATCTACAGATAGAGATAAATTACTACCTTCTACTGTCAGTAATTTGCTGTCAATAATCTGAAGCTGTCCAAATATACCCGATAAGTCATTCTTATCGCCTTATATTGGGACGCGTGAATTACAATTTCCATACAAACTTCCATCGCCGGTAAGCTACGGATAAGGTGAGTTACCGTCGATAAATTTATTGGGACATAAAAGTCAACGATAGTTACGATTTTTATCTCAAGTAGGCCACAACCGGAGATAGACTGAATATTGGGGACGGCCGTTAAATGAAAAGGAACGTCTTAAAAAATCTTTACATGTAAGTTTCATCGGGTTAAATTTATCAAGCGGTAAATTGAATATTGTCTGTTTCACAGACAGTTTTCAATTTGCCGGCAAATTATAAAACTAATGACAAATGAATGAAGTAAATTCTCTATAATTCGCTTAGAGTTCCATTTTCAAAGCTTAAGCATATTTTTGTAATTTATATTGTTTCCAAGTGGCTAGTTCAAAAAGCATTCAGTGTCACCCACGTAGCAGACCAGTGCTGAAGCCTTTAAAAATAATAAAAAGTGAAAAAAAAGTAGGATGAAATCCATTAGAAAAGCAAGAAAAGTGTTAATTTTAATAAATAGCAAAATCAATCAAGTTGTAATGTAAAAAAAATCAGATTCGATTTTCTTTCGCATTTATGCATTTTCTGAGAACGTCTACCATAGTAATGTATATTTTTAACACCATCAAAAAGTATAGACTTCAACGAACAAAAAGCCCACCGAATTTTTTGAAAAAAGCTGATATTTTGACGTGAGTATTTTCGATTGAAAATTAGGGTTGTTTTATATTAAGTCAAAATAATGTGAAAAAAATAAATATTTCAAATCAATAAATTACAGTGTATTTGGGACATAAAAAGGTAACTACACATTTCGTGGATATTTTTTTGGAAAACATAAAAATAAAGTACTTGGGAATTTTTCACATAAATTTGTAGATCTTTTTATTACCTATAACTTTGCTATTCAACTTTTTCTCATAGTACTTCTACTTTCGCCGGAAATCGATATAAACCGTTTTTACCCTTAATCTCCCCCCGACTTCCACTTCTCGACCTCAGATCGCCCGAAAATTTTTTTCATTTCATTTTTGTTATATTCGCTTCCTTTTCCAATGGGTTTCATCCAACTATTATTATTTTTGGTTTAAAGCATTATCGACCCTGGTCTATAGCTATTTGAATTGTATATTATTTTCGTAAAAGTAACTTCACTGACCGCAAATAGTACTAAGTGTAAAATCACTGATGAAGGGCATCACATTTAGCACATCGTGTCCATTCTGCAGCTGCTGTATCAGCTCGTTCACCATCACCCGGCTAGATTCCTCGAAAACCCTCGCGAAGCTCTTAAGAACATCAAAGTGGAATGCTGGTGTCAATATTTTACGACGCTTATGCCATTTTGATCCTGTCCAAATCAAGAAAATGATTAAAACATTCAACCGTCGCTGATAAAGTCTACACTCAAGTTTAGTATGTAAGCTATAGAATAGATATTCTTAGTCTCTTAAAGGGAGTCTTTATATTTTTATTCAAACAAAACAAATCTTATAACTATACAATATAATGATTACATAAAATTAAAACTATCACTACTGGGAAGCGTTCCAAGAATACTGGTAGCATTCCCACGTTGGGTAGGTAGGCTGATCCGTTGACCGAAATAGCTGCCAGCGCTTGGATTGCCTATTGAGGCGAGAAGATAGTACTTTGTACATTCTCCGAGCCTCTGGGCCCCACGGGCCAAGTGTCTGGACACCAAACGGCACAAAGATAAGAATCATTGAGACCGCCTTTTTTTGCGACGTGCGGTCTTCGGCAGTCGAAGCAACAGCCCCGGCACCAATTGACGTAACTTGGATATTGGAAGGAGCCAGAGTGTCCACGCAAGTCGCGTCCCAATTAATGCCAGCATGACGAGTGATACGGCCTGTCGACTTTAGGCTAAATTCATTATATTTGTTATTTACTAGATTTATTCCAAATTGTACCTGAACTAATCAAAAGGCCAGTGCCGAGCCAAGGCGTCATAAACTCGTATGGCTTGTTCTTTGCAATATTTTTGGTGTGTGTCAGAATAATCTGAAAGCAAATGAATTTTATCATGTCATTTTTATTTATACAACAGGAGACAAGCAGTCCTGATGGAATGTGAAGATTCGCCGCCTATGAGCAACTGCAACACCTCTGTATGAGACATCGAAGATTTCTGAAGCCCGCATTTCAAATTGTATTTTAATACATAATCCGTGATCAATATCAAGTGTTTTGCCACTTTCTTCATATCGCCCCCGCCGCACCATCTCTTCTGTCTTATGTCGGCTATATATTACAAAGATTTTCTACTTATAAATTGTTTACTTACTTTGCCGAAGTCAGATTTGTGAAGAGCAACCTGGATTTACCTTTACGAAAACAGTTCTTCAATAATTCGAGTACTGTATTATATGCCACTCACCTCGATATCCTTCGGGTCATATAGTTGTAAAACATATTTATTGAATATTTTTACTACGACTCTGTGTCCATATAGGTATTGCAACTGTACTAGCTTTTTAAACATTTGCTCTGAAAAAATACATTTATATTAGTTTGGTTAGTTATTGTGTACATAGGCAACCAATTAATTTACATTTATTTATTTATATTTTAGTTCAGAAGTTATTAGATAGTTTTGTTCACCCACACAATCAGATTCAGAATCACCGTTGGCGGTTTGGTGCGGTGTGTGGGCGGTGGGAGAGAGAAGGAGCGAGTATATATTGAAATGATTCCCGCGGCTATTTTCTATTAAATTCATTTGCAAAAAACGGGCGGTTTTAATATCTGTCACTTTAGAAAATACAATACCGATAGAGGTTTTAATCATTTGAGAATATTATTGGCTCATTTATGAACTGTTGTATCGAGAATCGTTGGTAGTTCATTTTGTCAAATTGCCCTATTTCCTTGATACCATTATTTAGCCGTCTCTAAAATGGTTTATAGAACTATTACAGTGAGCAAAATAATAGGGCTACCTGGTGAAGGGTGCAGTCAATGTTATGTGTCCAACAGGCTAAATATGAGTCGCTGCATATAATATCATTTTTCCTTCTAAAACTTCTATTATTAGCTGCGGGCAGATGAGCCACATTGCCCCACTGTAGGTACGTCCATGTATAGATGTCACAGACTTATATATGGATAACGAATTCCTCCCAATACCTATACAAATAAGCAATTGAATTTTCTTACCTTGTGTAAGCCAAATGAAGCTAAGGGCATCTCCAAAAATTGGCAGTTTTGGAGGACCAGGAAGCTTGGATAGTGAGGACTGCTCATGGTGCAGGAAGTTTTTAATCAGTAGAATTACCAGGACCACGACTCCTATTTGCCACAACATCGCTTTTTTTACCGGAAAACAATTAATAACAAATATATTTTTATTTCTTAATTATACTTAAGTCAAAGTCAAATAAACTTTACTCAATTAGGTTTAAGCTAGGCGCTTTTGAATCGTCACATTAAAAATTTCTTTTTAATTACTAAATCTAACTACGTTCGGAAAAATTTGAGCTTAACGGCCACTCTTTCCAATCAAACCGAGTATTTTACAATAGTAATTACAATATACATTACAAATTAGTTTGTAAGGTGCTGCATCCAAAAATGAATAGTGTTGAAAGTTAAAAGTGCAAATATTTCATAAAAAGATAATAAAGAATAAACTGTATACATATAAATTATCCTACATCGGATGCATCAACCTTTAGAGCTTGAATTATTCATTGTTTGTGTAAGGATGCTTCGTGAACTTGATAACTGTCATAAATAGTAATCGCATCGAACATATATACTAATTTATTAACTACCTAACAGGTCGACCTGGCACCACTAGCAGCACCCGTTTACAAGTTGACACATGGACTGCTCATCGTTCCCTTCGCAGATATTTGAGGGAAGAAGACGACACGACGCCGCCCCCCCAGCAATTATTAAACACCTTAATTAGTAGGTTATTTTAAAAACCTACTGGAATTATCTCTTCGTGGCAGCGACTTAAAATTAACTGATTATTCGCACATGATTGTTTCTTTCGGTGGTTAAAAACTGAGAATAAGTTGGATGAATAATTGTTTCAAAGCAGATCGGTAGTTTAAAGTTTTATTTTTAATAATTAATGATTGAATAGATTTACAGCAGTAAAAACGCCACAAGGTGATCCTAACACTAGCACACAATGAGTTGTGTGATCGCGAGGCAAGAAGTATCTATACATAAAATATAATATAAAATTATAAATGGCTGGCGTTCGAAAGTTTTGCCTCTGTTACATTATATACATTACCTTTTAAAGAAATGTTAGCTTAAACGTAAGCCGATGTTTACAATATAAATTCACTTCAAATTCACTCAGTGTTAATAGTTTGCACACATTTTTTTGAATAAATAACTTATTAAAATACAAACAACATTGTTATTTGTCTAAAAATTGCGCGTCATTACACATCCGCATAAAACTTCAGATAAGTTCTAAATGATAATGATTCATGATTAACATAATATATTATATTGTTGTTCAACACAATATGTCGCTGTTTGATGGAGGAAATAGCTAATTCGCGTTTTGTCCAGATCGTTCATAATGCAACAAACGCCGGTCTGTGCTTGCTTTCTCGATTTGTCCAAGGCATTTGATATGGTTAATTATGATATCATGTGGCAAAAACCAAGGAACACGGGTATGCCGGACGGGCTCATAAAAACCTTCACATTTTGGTATCGGAACCAGATCAATGTCGTGCGATGGTCGAAAGGCTTATCTAGATCGTATAGGTTGGTGTGTGAGGTGAGGCAGGGCGGTCTAGCCTCGTCTAAACTCTTCACCCTTTACATCAATGGACTGATAGGCGATCGCACGTGTCGGTTATCATATTGACGGAATCTGTTTAAATAGTATCAGTTACGCAGATTACATGGTGCTGTTGAGTACGTCTGTCTGAGGAAACTGCTAGGAATATGTGAAAACTATGCACGCAGTCATGGTCTGATCTATCACGTAAAAAAAAGCGAGTGCATGGTCTTTCAGGTGAAGGAAACCACTTCCATCCATCATTATGACAATCAAATTGTATGGGACGACACTGACGAGTGTGGATTAATTTAAAAACCTAGGGCACGTACCTTTAACCTGAAGGATGATGCAGATATCGAAAGGGGCGCAGGGGTTGCCTGTTACGGCAAATATGATCATCCGCAGATTTGCTCTCTATATCGTGCTAGTAAAAATTACACTCTTCAAAGCTTACTGCATCTCATTTTACACGAGCAGTATGTGGGTCGACTATGAGAAAAAGCAGTACAATGCCCTGCATGGTCAGTTAAACAATGTATTCAGAATGTTATTGGGGCTGCCACGACACTGCAGCGCGTCGGGGATTTTTGCTGAGGCTCGCGTAGATTCTTTTTTCGCGACTATGCGTTAGCGGTGCACATCCCTGTTGCGTAGCGACCGGGCTAACTCCAATGGTATTCTGAGAGCATTTTCGCACAGGTTCGATTGGCAGTAACTGAACCACTGCTGCATACAGATGATACATGTGTTGACAGGTCGGTCCTGTCCTAGGTCTTAAGTTACTTCAGTTGGTCGAAATAAAGAATTTATTATTATTATTATAATTTATAGTCAGATGCAACTTCTCGAGAACAGAATGCGTCGCTTTCCATGTTTGTTTATTTCAGTGTTGCGATTTGTTGTAGTATAAAGCAAAATTGATTATTGTTTAATACTAGTGAAAGTAGATTCCTCAAGTTCAAGTATATCATCAAACTTTGATTTTTTTTATTTATTTATTTTTTACAGCTTTGACATTACAATGACTATATAAATTTTGTTTTGTTGTCTACAAGAAGTTTTAAAAATCTTATCTGAAACAATTCTAATTTGTTTATGTTTGTTTTAAAAGTTAACCCATAGCAATCAAGAGCATAACTCATTACCCAATAAATAATGGCTAATGAATATTGAAGCCAAACTGCGTGTATATCCTTTATAGTTATTTTTTGATGATCTTTGACGTCTTTGGTTGTTTTTACAAAAATTGTGTTCTTACATGGTAGGTTGGCTACGGTTTTAAGTCCTTCTTTATTGGAGTTACTCTCACTGCCCTACATAACTATGACATCAGTAAGAAA
This sequence comes from Leptidea sinapis, assembly GCF_905404315.1. NCBI lineage: Eukaryota > Metazoa > Arthropoda > Insecta > Lepidoptera > Pieridae > Leptidea > Leptidea sinapis. The sequence goes on along the minus strand of NC_066271.1, from coordinate 15,293,288 downwards.
GCCTTTCTCATACCAATTCAATAAAAATGGTCCAAAATACCAAGTGGAAATCTATAGACCAATTTCTAAATTATGTGTGTTACCCAAACTTCAAGGAAAATTGATGACTTTCTTGATGGAAGATCAACCACATCACACAACTGAAACACTGTGAGAGTGTATGACAGAACCTTCCCAAGTAGATGCCATATATTATACTAACTTTAAGAAAGCATTTGATAGAAATGGCCATTACACTCTTCTTAACAGATTACTGCAAATATAGATTCAAGGAAACTAATAGTGGCTTTATATCAGCACACAGTAACTATATGTCTATTCTTAAGGAGTTCCACAAGGATCCATTCTGGGGCCCTCTTGTTTAATATTTTCGTAAATGACATATCCTCTAATATTATGCACATAAAATTATGAAAATTCTTTGCCCGGTCAATTGTATTAGAGATGCTGAACTCTTATAAATTGATTCAGATAAATTTGTATGTTATTGCGCAGTACACAAATTATAACTTAATATTTCAATATGCCTTACTTGCACATATATTAGAAAACAGACCACTGTCAGCTCTTAAAGGCGAGGCCTAATACTCGAAAAACAATCAGCAAAATGTAATTTCAGACAGAACAGCTTCCTTATTTAAGTTATGTATATTACACAAGAATAATGAATACGACCTTCACGTATTAAGACACCATTTGAATTTATACGGCAAATAAACAAAAACTGTTCATTTATATGAATTAAATGTGAGTTATATAAAGTAAATAAATTTAAATGTAAAATATATAAATGTAATTTATATAAATTAAATGTGAGTAATATAAAGTATTGAAATCTTGTAAATAGCTTTCTGTTTTAATAACAGTTGAATCCTTAAATATTAGCTGTAAGTTTTAAGTAAATAAACAGTTTTTCTTATTATTTTTTTGTTCTTTGATCTTTCATGACTTCCGTTTTTTGGATTTTATATGGTTATTGATGGCTCGAAGTCAATATAGCGGCGACAATATAGGTACTTAATACAGTAGAAAGTTATAATGATGTTTTCCCAAATTTATTTTTAATTTATCACCTAATTTAAAGATTTCAAATTCGTTTTCTGTTCGTAAATAAGTACTCATGTGAAGTTGTAGGTACGTGGATGTGGACTGCCACAACCAGAGGCGTATGTTGAAGATTCGAATTTATGTTTTAGCTAATCTTTTACAGGCCTTAATTCAATGACATTCATTCTATTGCATCGTAAAGTATGGGAGCTTATCCGGAAGAAGATGAGGAACGCTTGCATCATGGTACAATGTAATTTGAAAGACGTTACTTAAATCATATATGGGAGTTTATAAGAGAATCTTCTAGTGCATGCCACATGCCAGAAAAAGCAAAAGTTAAATTAAAAACATTTTAACCATTTTTTTAAACTTCTTTTGTAAGAAAAAATCTTAAATGAATGTAATAATAATAATGAAAGAAAACCTCTAAGTATGTCAATTTTCATTGATTTTAATTTTCCCATTTTTTACTCATAAAAGCAAATTCAGAAATCGATTTATTCATATTTCTAGATATAAAAGCAATAATTATAAATTATTTATAACTCGTGCGCAAAAATGCTGTAGACAGTAATTGTAATCTCTTAGCCACTTTCAATATTTTGTTGATTCATTCCTATCTGTCAATGAAATAAGCTAATTTTGCCTTATCTTGTTATTGATAGGAGTCTTATATAAACAATTAATGATATAATCTAGATCAACACTTTTAAAATAAGTTATGAAATATATTTATTGATAACAACAAAGAATAAACAAATTGCTTAAATAAACTGTTAACTAGTAACCTAATGTATATTTAAATAAAAATAAAATGCGTCTTCGTTAAATACCCTAAAACACAGAAACTGCTTGATAATTAAGGTACATGTAGAATATTTAACATATTTGCAACGATTCATATTTTTGCGAATAATAAATAAAATCATTTGCAAAAAAATCGGGGTCCAAAAACTTTTCAGTAAAACTTTGGAAATTTTAAATAAAAGAGGTTTGATATGCATTCAATTAATAAGAAACAATAATTTTATTCGTATTAAAAAGTACTGGCAAATAAAGTAAAATGTTCACAATTACAAATTTGCAAATTTATTTAAAAATATTCTAAGAGCGTTTGCTCGCAATTTATATTTAGATATTGTGCTACACGGACTAGTAAAAAACGAAGGACTCCGCACCGAGATATTAGCAAGTGAAGCACCTTTATGCTAGTGTGTGTGCGGTTACGGAGTATACCAGTTACACAATTTTTTCTCTCTTAGATAATCATATATCCACAAAAACTTATATTATTGTTTTTACACTTTTTTACAACGCACGACGATTTTTTTTTAATATTTTATTGCGAAGCAAACTGATCTGTCACAGAAGATGGCAAATCTCATAATGGCGGCCGATCGGCTTGTATTAGTGTGAGTGTATGCGTGGGGCTATGTATTTACACGTTTAGCGGCTTGTTTTGGTGCCTCACTGTTATGTAAAGTGACACGGAGTCCTTATTTTTTTCTCGTCCGTGTTGTGCTATAAGTAAATAAAAAAGTGTACTCGTATTTTGTAAGTGTAATCAATTGCTGATTTTGTAAAATTGTTTGAATTGGTTTTTGTGACAAATTTTATACCGTAATATGGCAAACAAGACAATTATCGAAGGTAATATAGTGACTCTTCTTCTTCACATTAATTTCGGGCTCTCGACAATGACTCTTTGAGCAGATATATGCAGCCGAAACAGTGGCTTATTGTTTCAAAGAACAGATTGCCACGACGCGGAAAAACCAAAAAAGAAAGTCAGCGGAAGAGGATAAAAGTCAATATACTCAGTCGAAGACCAGTTAGGGGTCCTAATTTACCCCGTAGGTGCGACGATAGATTTAGAATGGAGCAAGGTTTATTTTCTAATGAAGCCACAATCTTTTTATTTGGTAAGGACCGACGTCGTAAAGTGCTAAGAAGACAAGAAGAGCGTTATGCAGACGTATGTTTCGGAGAAATTACTCCTTGCGAAAAAAAAACACGGTTTACTAATTAATAGTAAACCGTGTTTTTTTTCTTGCATTAAATCCCTTTTAACTGTTAATACTAAAAGGAGCTTATAATATTGAAACTTATAATTCAGTCAGTTGTTTTCATACCTTTGGAGAAATCAAGGTTTTTTTTTTATTTCTTTTTCTTATAAGGAGACCAACGACGTACAATAATCATCAATAAAAGACTAATAGTAACAAAAAGCTAATTAAAGATCCTCACGGATCACAAATTGGTAACTGAAAAAGTTACAAACACTAAATTACCGTCAACGATAGTAAAATGTTTATTTCTTAAAAAATTACTTTTAATCATTATTTAGGACCTGGGCTATAAATAGTATTAATAGACTCGCTCAACAATATGATTATCAGTTTCTAGAAAATTCGCCGCGGTGGCTATGTACATACATAACATCAACAATATATCGAGTGTACTGTTAAAATGTTTTTTTTTTATTTCTCTTAATGGTTATTTAGGAACTAGGCAATGAATAGTGTAAATAGCCCATAGCTGCATTGCCCCATAACACGGTTTGTTACAGAACAAAATACTATAATAATAACTGCATTCAACTATTTGCACCAAAAATCTTAAACTGCGTATGCTGCACAACTCACCCGCCTAGTATCGGAATACTGGGTCTCGAAATCTCGAGCGATTGCCAATTCCGTGGCTATCTGGAGGACAAAGCCAAATTGGCTTCAAAGAAGCTGGGGGTCATTAATAGAGCACGGCAATACTTCAAGCCGGCCCACATTCTAGCGCCTTACAAAGCGTAGGTCGGGCCACACATGGAGTATTGCTGTCATCTCTGGTCTGGCGCACCCCAGTATCTGCTCGATCCATTTGACCGCGTGCAACGCAGAGCAGCTCGAATTGTCGGGGACCCAGTGCTCTGTGAACGGCTGGATCACTTGGCGTTGCGTAGAGACGTCGCTTTATTGTGTGTCTTCTACCGCATTTATCACGGAAAGTGTTCCGAAGAGCTGTTTAACCTGATTCCTTCCGCCGCATTCCACCTTCGCACGACACGCCACAAATTAGGATATCATCCCCACCATCTGGATGTGTGGCGGTCCTCCACAATGCGGTTTTCAAGGAGCTTTCTTCCTCGTTCTACTAAGCTGTGAAATGAGCTTCCTTGTGCGGTGTTTCCGGGACGATACAACATGGCTACCATCAAAAAAAGCGCGTACACCTTCCTTAAAGGCCGGCAACGCTCTTGTGATTCCTCTGGTGTTGCAAGAGAATGTGGCCGGTGGTGATCACTTAACACCAGGTGACCCGTACGCTCGTTTGTCCTACTATTCCATAAAAAAAAACTCAGTCCATTAGCTAATCCTTTATGGCCCCTTTGTAATTTGGAATTAAGAACAATGACATTCTTGTCATGTATATCAGATTCTCTCTGTTTAACATAACACTCGTATCTAAATTTTTGACGTTTAGAACGGTAAATTATATATTTTAATATGTAGTTGTCTTGCATTATTACGGTATTTTTAACCGACTTCAAAAAGGAGGAGGTTCTCAATTCGTCGGTATGTTTTTTTTATGTTTCTTACCTCAAAACTTTCGAATGGGTGAATCGATTGTGATAAATATTTATTTATTTGAAAGCTGGTGCTTCCCGTGTGGTCCCATTGTAATTTGGTCCAGATTTCTTAAATTTGATATACGTATGTGGATGATAAATTTACGAATTCTTTATTGATTTTTTATTGGGAAGGATATACTTCATATATAGTTTGGTGAGAATTTGGTTAGGATTACGGAATCGATGACAAAGTAACGGAACTCTTCAATTCTCAGAAGCAAATTAACGATACTCGGCCGAATCTTTTTATGCTATCCGGATATTTAAGTCAAGTAATTTTGTAATTTAGTGTACTTTAAATTCACAAATTATAAGTTAGTGTACTTTAAATTCACTAAAAATCAAAAATAAAAAAAATATTATAATATGCGCTATAAAGTATATGCATATTTTTATACAATCTAATTAATTAATCTAATTCTAGTTACGATTACTGTAATCTTTGGAGTCGGTGTCATCCAGGATAGGTTTGTAACTAGATACATAGTTATAAGTGAGATGTGCTTCAGATCTGTATACGTGTTCGATCAGGATTTGTGAAATAACTGGGCAAATGAGACTTAACATCATATTTCTCAAGGCGACGAGCGCAATTGTGGTGACGCTCAGAATTTTTGGGTTTTTCAAGAGTCCTGAGTGGCACTGCATTGTAATGGGTAGGACTTTAGATTGCCCATATATTAATATTTTATTAGACATTCTCGCTTGACGATGCCGTAAAGCACATCGCCGGCCATATAGCCGCAAACGTCTCGGTCAGTGGCATCACCCGTGACGCAAAGGAGAATGGGACTTTTGGGCCTGATGGTTAACAAGTTGAAATATGCTTTAAAAAAAAGGGTATATTTTTCTGATGTAAAATACAAAAAACTAAAAAAATATAATTTATAACCTGTACCATTATATTTTTTTCGACGACGACGAGACCAGACGAGACGATCAAGACGTTCAGCTGATGGTAATTGGTACGCCCTACCCATTACAATGCAGTGCCACTCAGGACTCATTTATTGATAATAAAATAATAGCTCGGTTCTGTTTTTTCCTGAGAAAGTAATATTATATTTTATTCATAATAATATAGTCATTCGAACATAAACTATGCACCTAACTAATAGTATTGAAATAAAACAACTGGAACTTCATGTTATTTTAATCGATTAAATATTCATTCGATTACATTTTAATCGATATTCTTTATTTTAATATTTTTTCGGGTTTTAGATTGCAAAATGAGCTAGTTTTTTGTATTTTACATCAGAAAAATATACCCTTTTTTTTAAAGCATATTTCAACTTGTTAACCATCAGGCCCAAAAGTCCCATTCTCCTTTGCGTCACGGGTGATGCCACTGACCGAGACGTTTGCGGCTATATGGCCGGCGATGTGCTTTACGGCATCGTCAAGCGAGAATGTCTAATAAAATATTAATATATGGGCAATCTAAAGTCCTACCCATTACAATGCAGTGCCACTCAGGACTCTTGAAAAACCCAAAAATTCTGAGCGTCACCACAATTGCGCTCGTCGCCTTGAGAAATATGATGTTAAGTCTCATTTGCCCAGTTATTTCACAAATCCTGATCGAACACGTATACAGATCTGAAGCACATCTCACTTATAACTATGTATCTAGTTACAAACCTATCCTGGATGACACCGACTCCAAAGATTACAGTAATCGTAACTAGAATTAGATTAATTAATTAGATTGTATAAAAATATGCATATACTTTATAGCGCATATTATAATATTTTTTTTATTTTTGATTTTTAGTGAATTTAAAGTACACTAACTTATAATTTGTGAATTTAAAGTACACTAAATTACAAAATTACTTGACTTAAATATCCGGATAGCATAAAAAGATTCGGCCGAGTATCGTTAATTTGCTTCTGAGAATTGAAGAGTTCCGTTACTTTGTCATCGATTCCGTAATCCTAACCAAATTCTCACCAAACTATATATGAAGTATATCCTTCCCAATAAAAAATCAATAAAGAATTCGTAAATTTATCATCCACATACGTATATCAAATTTAAGAAATCTGGACCAAATTACAATGGGACCACACGGGAAGCACCAGCTTTCAAATAAATAAATATTTATCACAATCGATTCACCCATTCGAAAGTTTTGAGGTAAGAAACATAAAAAAAACATACCGACGAATTGAGAACCTCCTCCTTTTTGAAGTCGGTTAAAAATACCGTTATAATGCAAGACAACTACATATTAAAATATATAATTTACCGTTCTAAACGTATAAAATTTAGATACGAGTGTTATGTTAAACAGAGAGAATCTGATATACATGACAAGAATGTCATTGTTCTTAATTCCAAATTACAAAGGGGCCATAAAGGATTAGCTAATGGACTGAGTTTTTTTTTATGGAATAGTAGGACAAACGAGCGTACGGGTCACCTGGTGTTAAGTGATCACCACCGGCCACATTCTCTTGCAACACCAGAGGAATCACAAGAGCGTTGCCGGCCTTTAAGGAAGGTGGACGCGCTTTTTTTGAAGGTAGCCATGTTGTATCGTCCCGGAAACACCGCACAAGGAAGCTCATTTCACAGCTTAGTAGAACGAGGAAGAAAGCTCCTTGAAAACCGCATTGTGGAGGACCGCCACACATCCAGATGGTGGGGATGATATCCTAATTTGTGGCGTGTCGTGCGAAGGTGGAATGCGGCGGAAGGAATCAGGTTAAACAGCTCTTCGGAACACTTTCCGTGATAAATGCGGTAGAAGACACACAATAAAGCGACGTCTCTACGCAACGCCAAGTGATCCAGCCGTTCACAGAGCACTGGGTCCCCGACAATTCGAGCTGCTCTGCGTTGCACGCGGTCAAATGGATCGAGCAGATACTGGGGTGCGCCAGACCAGAGATGACAGCAATACTCCATGTGTGGCCCGACCTACGCTTTGTAAGGCGCTAGAATGTGGGCCGGCTTGAAGTATTGCCGTGCTCTATTAATGACCCCCAGCTTCTTCGAACCCAATTTGGCTTTGTCCTCCAGATAGCCACGGAATTGGCAATCGCTCGAGATTTCGAGACCCAGTATTCCGATACTAGGCGGGTGAGTGGTGCAGCATACGCGGTTTAAGATTTTTAATAATTATGCAATATTATTGACAAATTCATAAAAAAAAAAACAGTATTTTATTTATTTTGCACAGAACAACGTCCGTCGGGTCAGCTAGTAATGATAATATATAATCAACCAAAATGAAAACTCCTAAAACGTAAGTATCCATCCCTACTCTGGGGTAGGTATGACGTTAGCAAATGACCCTGAACAAACAATATCCAGTATCGACCAATCATACACAGCCAGACAATGATAACAGTCAAAAGAGAGAGTATACCTATAATATCTTTTATTTTTATTTATTGTTCAAAATATACAAGAAACTAACTACCAAACAATTAAAGCCATTCTCATGAAACTTAAGTGTTTATGTGAGGAATAGCGAGTTCACTTATTCTAAATTTTGAATATTTTAATATTAAATAATTATCATTCTTAATATAATTATTTATATCCAATTAGAGTCGAAAAGCAAATTTCATTTATTAACATGACTGAATTAATTAACAAAGGAGACAAAGCAAAATTAAAACAATAGAAATAATGAAAAAATTAGACAATGAGACACCCAGGCTATGATCATTAGTAATAGACATTTCCTAGAGTATGTGGCCATGATCAGCGGTACTCATTCCCAAGAAATGTCTCTTAGATCGCCATACAAACAATGATTTTATATTACTGGTATCTCTAATAGAATGTGGCAAGTCATTTACGATTTTGGGCAATATATAGTTCCATTTTCTTTTACCATATATGTTATTGGTTTTTGGCAATTCAAACCTATTATAGTTAGCCAATTTACGCAAATTGGCGTTACGCACCCTACCCTAATCCCTTCAAGCTAAGATACTTTAGCCTGCACTGGCAGTATTTTACAATATTTAAATAATTCGTTATAATTCTTATTGTATTTTAATTTAATTTTTTTGGGTACAATTGTTTGAAGTATTTTTCGTTGTAGAATATATTATATGCGATTCATATAAGTTTTAAAATTTCTACCATAACTGCCTAAGCCGTAGTCAATTATCGAATCTGAAAGTGCCAAGTAAAGCATTCTTAGCGTCCTGTGAGAAAGTTTGTATTTAAGAATATACGTTTTACTTACAATAGCTCTTTATTTGTTACAAGCGATAATCGATCGATCTAATCTGACGCTATAGATAGGCAACACAAACAATTTCACATTAGGTCGACCCCTCTTCAACGTCGACCGATCATCTTACCGCGTAGAAAATAGGTCAACAAGCTCTAAGCAAGTAATTAAAGACAGGGATAAACACATCCCTGTAAATAATACAGAATAGGAAATAATTAAATTCTTAAGGGAGCATATAGCGGAACGAGTATATCACTGGTTCTTTCATAATGAAGATTTATAACCTCCCTTCAACCGTCCGTCCGCGCGAGAACAAGTATTTTTCTTTGCTCTATTGTTAAAGTTCTAAATAAATCTCTAAAACTTATAACGTTGTCTGGCTACCTTCAAAGTGCGCGAATTTATTCATAGTTTCACCCAGTGATCAGCAAGTAAACACAGTTTTCTTGAATACTCAGAGCAATCAAAATATAATTTATCAACTATCAAGCGCACCAAGGTATCGTGTCATCGAAAAGCTGAGCACTATGGCGGCGAACCAAGGTCAGCGACCAGCCTTCAAAATACTTCGTAACTCCGAGAACACGTTCGCCTAACTAAACGATCACTCGAGCTCAAGGAAATCGCCGATCACATGACGTGATATCAACACCGATCTCTGATCCTGCACACCGAAATTAAGACTTTAGATTGCCCATATATTAATATTTTATTAGACATTCTCGCTTGACGATGCCGTAAAGCACATCGCCGGCCATATAGCCGCAAACGTCTCGGTCAGTGGCATCACCCGTGACGCAAAGGAGAATGGGACTTTTGGGCCTGATGTTTAACAAGTTGAAATATGCTTTAAAAAAAGGGTATATTTTTCTGATGTAAAATACAAAAAACTAGCTCATTTTGCAATCTAAAAACCGAAAAAAAATTAAAATAAAGAATATCGATTAAAATGTAATCGAATGAATAATTAATCGATTAAAATAACATGAAGTTCCAGTTGTTTTATTTCAATACTATTAGTTAGGTGCATAGTTTATGTTCGAATGACTATATTATTATGAATAAAATATAATATTACTTTCTCAGGAAAAAACAGAACCGAGCTATTATTTTAATATCAATAAATCGATCAATAAATCGATTTATATAAAAAATCGATACTAGTGAAATCCTTGTTCCTCAATGCTAACTTCATTTTGACAATGACAGTCTGACAGATCATTTCGTTTCTTCGTCATTTTCACTTCGTTTCTTGTTGTATTCCTTGAATTACCGACTTGTTAACTACATACCCAATTGAATTCAAAAGAAAGTTGTCTCTAGCAGTCTGTTCTACAGTTCTTAATAATATATTATAATTATTATCTGAGCAAATAAAACTATCTTTTAATTTAGGTATACATACTATATTATATCTAATTACCAATTGTCATAAATTATAATGCAAAAAAAATGTCGTTATAGTAGTAGATAGGTATACGTATACCTATTAAAAATAAAAAATACTTACCTATCTACGTAGATAGGTATTTTATATCTAAAAAAATAAGATTGGTACCCACCTAATATAAGTATGTGATAAATCCTTAGCAGCTAGGCATTTAATAAACCTACTATAGAGGAGCTGTCAACATATAGTTTAAGGCATGACCTCATTTTTATATCTTCGATTACTCAGCTCCTAGTGTGACAAATCTTGCTAAATTTTCAATTATGGATTATTTAAATAATATCTTTTAAATGGTGCAACTTTCATCTTGTTATCACCTGGGCCCAGGAATGTATGGAAGCGTTTCAATCTCCTTTGCCTGTCAGTTTTGAGCAGGCGTTATTCACTCCACTTAGTTCTTCTGAACCTTCTTTGAATATAATACCGGACTCACCTATTGATGACATCTGATCCAATATTACATTCCGTTATGGTAAACGTAGGCGACTGGTGGACAGTGAACAGAGCAAGTTATGCACCTTCGAAATATTCCAAGATTTTAACACCCAGGATGATAAACATGAAGAGCTGTTTTTCCTTGTAAATAGTATTCGTGAGAATCGTGCTAAAAATCTCGCACATGAAGCTCATTCCAAAGTTTTTAGAAAACCGCATAATAGAGGAACACCAGACAACCAGATGGTGGGGATGATATAATTTGTAACGTGTAGTGCGAAGGTGGAACAGCACATCGGAATACTCCCAGAGATAAATGCGGTGACAAGCTCAATTATTGATACCTGTGGCTCACCCTGGTATGCCTCTAAGTCTGTGGTCGGAGGCTCCTTTGCACAAGATGCCGGCTAGATTATGGGTACCGCAACGGCGCCTATGTGTGCCGTGAAGCAGTAATGTGTAAGCATTATTCTGTTTCGGTCTGAAGGGCACCGTAGCTAGTGAAATTACTGGGCAAATGAGACATCTTGTCTCAAGGCAACGAGCGCAGCTGTAGTGCCACTCAGAATTTTTGGGTTTTTCAAGAATCCTGAGCGGCACTGCATTGTAATAGGCAGGGCGTATCAATTACCATCAGCTGAACATCCTGCTCGTCTCGTCCCTTATTATCATTAAAAAAAGTCTAATTCGTAATATTGACTTTTTCGCCTCTCATCCGTTGTGATGCTTCGGGCAAACGTTTTGTAACTGGGGTGGTGGCACCGCGCTAATCTTGTTCTTAAAGATGCTATTGTTGCTATTATTGAACAGGCAGAAGCTATTGTTGCCCTGAATTTAATGAAAGCTGTAGCAATTAGTTTCAAAAATTCAATAAATTCCTCCAAGGGGACCCAAGCCTCTGTGAACGGCTGGATCACTTGGCGTTGCGTAGACACGTCGCTTCATTGTATGTCTTCTACCGCATTTATCATCAGGGGGGTGTTCCAAAGAACTGTTTCACCTGATTCCTGCCGCCGTATTCCACCTTCGCACGTCACACCACAAATTAGGATATCATCCCCACCATGTGGACGAGTGGCGTTACTCTACAGTGCCGTTTTCAAGGATCTTTCTTCCTCGTACTACAAAGCTGTGGAATGAACTTTCTTGTGCGGTGTTTCCGGGACGATACGACATGGGTACCTTCGAAAATAGCGCGTACACCTTCCTTCAAGGCTGGCAACGCTCCTGTGATTCCTCTGATGTTGCAAGAGAATGTGGGCGGCGGTGATCACTTAACATCTGGTGACCGTACGGGTCACCAGATGTTAAGTAAGCTCGTTTGTCCTGTTTTCCATAAAAAAAACTGTTAATATATCCAAGAAAGTGTTAATCCTACCCAAATTATCTTTTAAGTCACTTAATTTTAATTGACTTCTCATTTGACGATAGAACCGTAAAGAATGTTCCATCTTGTGAGAATAGCTGATGTCCTTTTGTCATTTGGTTGAGTTATCGTGACAGGTTTCGTCACTATCGCTGCCATTGCTTGTGGCGGCGGCGTGGGTTGCTTCATGTTTTTAAAAATTAAAGTTAAAATTTGTTCTACTATCGGAAATAAAATTCTCGAATAGCTAATGCCTTTATTCATTTATTCACGGTGTGTGTGTATTGATCCATCTACTCTACTCAATAACTCTTGTATTTTTTTGACTTACTCGTGTAAGGCATTCACTATTTTTGTTGCATAACTTTACATGCTATATATAATATTGTAATTGAAATGATTTGTAAAACAATGAAGCTGTGAATATTGATTTAAGAGAGTGATGATGAGTTTCTTGCCAGTTTTTCTCATGAATGCTCAACCTTTTCCGAAGTGTTGGTATATGAAAAAAGAAAAAAAAACTTTTGTCATTCACAAGTGTAATTTGACCTACATAATATACAAAAATAAAGTGATTTTGATTTAATTTTATTTCCGTATTTTAATAACAAGTTATTTAAATACAGAAATCTAAAATAAATACAAGTTAATAGGTAATTCTTTTTTTTTTCAACCAGCTGCAGCGGTAATTTTTAACTGAGAATCATAGATAAGAGCAATAATATACTGACATAAGAAACATATAAACGTCACACTAGTCGTAAGTTAGTAATTAAGGATGTGCAACAATTTTAATAACTTAAAAATACAATAGAATAAGTTATAATATAATAAATGAAATACACTTTAATAATAATCACAATTATTTTATTTCAATTCACATATTCACAGTTATTATATAAATTAAAAATTATTTCTCTAGCACCAAGATCTATTAATTTACTTATATATTATAATATCTCACAAAAGCATTACAATATGCTACATTTTTTCAGTAATATAAACAGCCACGAACTCTGGCTACTACCTTAACGTAGGTACGGTACATCCCAATACCATTTAATTCATCTTTGAAAAAAATCTATGCTTAGAGTATATATTTTTTAAAGACTCAATAAGGTATAGGACTAAAAAATCATTGTTTACCGCAGCTAGAAAATTGTCTCCAAATTTTTTTGTAATTTTTACATTTCCCGCGTTTGCTGTATGTATCAACCTTTGCCATTCCTTGAAGTAAAAAATAAGCCAATGACCCGAGATAAGAAGTATCCATATTTCCATTTTACCCATTTCCCGTCCTCGAAAACTTGTGGTATTTTGTTTGTTTCATTTCAAATTACGTCGTAGAAACGAAATTATTGGACGCGTCACGTTGTATCTCGAGGTATCAACTTAAGATAGACCCCACCCTTTGTTTGTGACACAACTACCGCTCGAGGTTCGAACTCTAACTTGTCTGGCATTCCCTCTGCCAGCTCCAGGCGGCACTTCCTAAGAACTGTCATCAAACCAGCTGTCATCTGCATAATTCCGAACCTCATACCTGCAAATTAACAATCATTACCATCTTACAAATTAAAAAATAACATTAATTTGAACTATGAACCGGTCTTTTTAATGTGACAATAAATAATGGTTAAAAAAAACTAAAAAGCACGCTTTATCTAAAATTCAACTAAAAATAGAAAATAAATTTAAATTGAAAATAGTGTAAAAAAAATATATTTTATTGTAAAAAAAGCGTGGGGTGCTATTTATTTTTCGTTTTTTAGTCAAATTAGTGTAATGACATTACACGGTCCTCGATAAATCTACAAAGTTTGAAAGAAATCTAGCCGTTTAAATTGGGTCAAAATCGCACCCAAAAAAGTAAGTTACAAACATACAGGTGAAGCTAATATAAAGCGTATAAAAACTCATCGGTTAAATGGTGTCACCATCAAACTCGACTGACTTGTATGTGCAAATCAAGTGATAATAATTATGTAAACACAACGTTTCATCGTATTTAACCAAAATAAGCTAACTGGGCATTTCTTTAAGAATGTGCATATTACGCGGCGGATGGTAAAGAATCTTCTACAGTGCAAATATTTGAATTTTGATAAAACTACATATGAATATAAGTACTACAGATCTAAACTAGACTATTAGAAACCATATTTTGTTTATTTAATTTAGAGAAATTTGGTTCCAAGCATCCAGATTCTAATTACCATTCGTGTCCCATTTTACATTTTGATTAAGTTTTTGTTCAATATAGCTAAATCCCTTTTGAAGAATGTAATTATAGATCAATATTCTTAAATAGCAATAGTTTACACACACACATACTTCAACAAACATCAATACTAAAAGAGCATAAGGTCTTGTCTGAAACTAAACACTTTTCTGTTAGAGAAAGAAACGAGGAAACAAGGAGCGAGGAGCGCCTTGTGCCATACACGATCAAAGGCCTTCGCTATATCCAGACCAACTGCCAGGCCTTCCCCCTTGCTTTCAATAGCCGCCGCCCATCTATGTGTTAGGTATACCAGAAGATCGCCAGTCGACCGACCATGGCGAAACCCGTACTGCCGGTCGTTGATCAACTGGTGACCCTCAAGGTATACCAAGAGCTGGCGGTTAATTATGCTCTCCATGATTTTGGAGAGTAGGGAAGTAATAGCAATAGGCCTGCAGTTTGCCGGATCCGAACTGTCTCCTTTTTTTGGGATCAGATGGACAAGGGCTGACTTCCATGAATCAAGGACTACGCCTTTTGAATAAGAGTGCCGGAATAAACGCGTTAGCACCGGCGTCAACTCAGGGGCACACATTCTATGCTTAGAATTGGAGAAATGCCATCCGGCCCGCTCGACTTCCTGACGTCCAACGAAAACAGAGCTCGCCTAACAGTTTTCTGTCGGAACTGTACTTCAGGCATGGAGCTCTGACACCGCGGGATGGTCGGCGGTGTTTTTCCGTTGTCGTCAAGAGTCGAGTTGGAGGCAAAAAGAGTGCACAGGAGATCGGCTTTCTCTTTTGCCGTATGGGCCAGGGTGTCATTCCTCATGTGCAACGGCGGCATGGCCGGCTGGTTGAAGTTACCAAGAGCAGCTTTCGACAACGACCAGAACTTGCGTGTTCCGGTCGGGTAACTGGAAAGCTGCTCGCCAATTTTGACGACGTGCTTCGATTTCGCACGGGCGATTTGCCGCTTAAAAAATCCTTTTATATTTCCTCTTCAGAACTTTGCAGTTCGGATCCTTTGAGCCCAGCGCCGCAACCCAAGTTCGATACGCCTGTTTTTTGCAGTCAGATGCTGCTTTAACTGACGCATCGAACCAGGGCTGTGATCTGCCACCGATCGGTACTACAGAGCTTGTTATAAAAATATCCATGCCCTGCAGTATCACATCGGCTACTGCAACGGCGCAGGCACTAGGATCATCCAAAGGGAAACAAACCCTGCCCCAAGGGTAGGATGCAAAAAAGGAACGCATCCTATCCCAATCTGCTGACTTGTAGTGCCGAACGCGGCGGGTCGCTGGTGGTCTGCGACGTTGGCGTCGGAAAGGTACTACACTCCTGACCAGGCAATGGTCGGACGTTCCGAGAGGGGCGTCGACAGAGACCTGATGACAATCGGGATGTGTAGTCAGCAGAAGATCTAATAAGGACGGCATGTGGCTATCCACATCCGGGAGCCGCGTCGGCGACTCAACCAATTGGGACAGACCATACGCCAATGCAAAATTATGCACAGATCGCCCTGCGTAGTCTGTGGTACGTGATCCAAGCCATTCGGCATTGTGCCCGTTGAAATCACCCAAGACTACGATTTCAGCGGAGGGGATCTGAGCGAGCACGTCATCAAATGCCGCTTGAACGCAGCCCATGAGGTGATCCGTTTCTGCGTTACCACTATGGAACCTGTAGACACACGCATAGATGCGGACGCGGTCCTCTAAATCTACGCGGAGCCAGAGAGTAGACAGGCTCCTACCCTCAAAATTGCCGAGACGGTGACAGCAGATATCCTCCCTAACGTACACACATACCCCGGCATGAGGCATGAAATTATGCTCAATTTTGTACCCGGGGTACGTTAAATATGACGTATCGCTAGGTCGAGATATCTGCGTCTCCGTAAGGAAACACAAGGCCGGCTGCGCCGTCTCAAGGTGGTGGTGGACGGCGTTTAAGTTGGAGTGAATTCCCCGGATGTTACAAAAGTCCACATTAAGCGTGGAGCGGGGTGCCGTGGTGTTGCTGCCCTGTTTGTCCTGTGACATACGTGGTACTGTGCCCTCCCCAGAATACGAGGGGCAGCCCGAGCGCGAATGCTCGGGGAGGGATTCTCCGGCTCTACAAGAGCCGGTACCCTCCTGGGGTAATTTCTTTTTTAGGACCGCCCTCATATTTTGTTGGGGAGGGGGGGGGGGGGAAAGGACGGCGGGGAATGGCCTCCGGTCCTCGACATTAACCTATGCGAAACATAGAGGCACTAGGCCGCTACTTCACGCCGGTATTCTGTGCGAGTGTGGTATGTAACCCGGACGAGTCTGGCCCGATTGTGCTGACGTCATAAGACAGCAGCGTGACTCTCCCACTTTCAAAAAGCCCGTAGTCGCCTCTTACGACACCCTTGGACCTGGGACTACCCTATTCTTTTTACGCCCCGGGGCAGCACAGGGCAATATGGATATCGAATCCGAGGTTCTCGAGGGCGCAGAGAACTAATTTGGGATTACTTTCAAACAAGATGGCCGGCGCACAAAAATATGGTTTCAACAATATGGATATCGTATCCAAGGTTCTCGAGAGTGCAGAGAACGGATTTGGGATCATTTTTAAATCCAAATTGGCTGCCGCGCAAAATTATGATTTCAACAATATGGATATCGTATTCGAGGTTCTCGAGGGTGCAGAGAACGAATGTGGGATCATTTTTGAAGTGAAACTTCTTTGCCCGCATGAAGGTAAAATGTTTACGGATGAAACGGAATAAAGTGTCACGAAAATGAAGGACGTTTTTTCCAAGAAGAGGGGAGGGAGATTGAGTCTGATTGAGATAGAGTGAGAAAATTCGAATGTAGCATGAAGCAGACGGTACCGCTATGAAGTAAAACAACTTCACTACTAGCGTTGTATCATGCAGGTTTAGCGCGCGGCCGCGAGTATGTAGAACATCTTCCCTACTAGCTTTGTATCGTGCAGATTAAATGAGAAATAATAATTAGTAAAACATCTAATAATTTCTAATATTGACAAAAATCAATTGGTTTAGAGAACAGAAGAGGATAATTATTAATATAAACGAGATTTAAAAATTGGTTTTCACAAATAAGTTTCACTTCTGACATGTGTACTTTGTACGCACGCCATTTTTTGTGTTGTCTGGTGCTTTGGACGTAGCTTCCCCCCTAAGGATACCTCCCCTAAAAGTGGAGTTGAAAAAAATACTGGAGACATACCTTGTGGGGTATCATTGGATAGGTCTTTGAAAGCTAGATTCAGGTTTTATACATGACATTTCCTTTGGTCTTTTGAAAATAATGCAGGATTAAGGAAGATATACGTTAAATTTATGTAATATATAGGTATCATTAGATAGGTCGTTCAAAATCAAATTTTGAGATTTTTTAATTAGATTGGTAACGGAATGTGATTTGTTAATATTGTGGGTGAAAAGTCGAAACGTAAATATTTCTATATTTAGGGAATGAAGAATTAATTTAGCATGTTGCATTAATTTGGGATATTGTTAGAGAGGCCTTTTATAATATAATTTAAGTTTATGAATGAATTCTAATTTTGGCGATGTAATGACACCCATGAAGAAAATTTTGTAGATTTCATAGACGCCATCATGGATTTCGATTTTGACCCGATATTCGTAATTGTTGACCCCAAAAACCATGAAAATGACACCCATGATGAGAAGTTGGTGAATTTCATAGGCGCCATCTTGAAATTCGATTTTGACCCGAAATTCTTTATTGTTGACCTCGAAAACCATGAAAATGACACCCATGAAGAGAAGTTGGTAAAATTCATAGGCGCCATCTTGGATTTCGATTTTGATCCGATATTCGTTATTGTTGACCCCTAAAACCATGAAAATGACACCCATGAAGAGAAGTTGGTAAATTTCATAGTCGCCATTTTGAATTTCGATTTTGACCCGATATTCGTTATTGTTGACCCCGAAAACCATGAAAATGACACCCATGAAGAGAAGTTGGTAAAATTCATAGGCGCCATCTTGGATTTCGATTTTGACCCGATATTCGTTATTGTTGACCCCGAAAACCATGAAAATGACACCCATGAAGAGAAGTTGGTGAATTTCATAGCCGCCATCTTGGATTTAGATTTAATATAGACCTTATATTTTTAGAGATGAACTTATAAATCACTGATTCTTCAAAAAAATACAGAAACATAATTTTTTGAATATCTGACTGCGTACAAAATATATAAAGTATCAAAGACAGTATTGTAGAGCTTATAAAAAATATTGTTCGTACAGCGATCTTTCCGAGTACGAGCTGCAACTTACAACCGACACAGTGTCTACTCACGACGGCGGCCGAGCGCGGACTGAGGTTGTTTCGATAGATCTCTGTGTGCAATGCGTACGGAGGGACAAAATAAAATAACCCTTAATACCACACTTTAAAGCTCATGCTTATCAAAAAAATATATGAATTTTAGACTATTAATTTTTATTTTTTTCTGAGATTATTTATAACATATTCATTAATTTATTTCCCGTGTTTTTGAAAATATTATATCTGCTTTCCTAACGTAATTTTTAAGAGACAAAATTATGTAAGTAGTAGCAGAAAACTGATCCTGCATGAAGCCCCAATTCGTCAATTTTGTGTGAAGAAGTAACGGATAATCGTTTTTACGACATAAAATATCAAAATTTCAAAGCAAATATTTCCCGCTAATTGGAGATAAAGAAGTAATCTATTTGTGGCATTTTTTAGTTTATTCAGATTTAGTTTCTTTCATCACAAACTCTACCGAAAAATATCTTATTTTTGTCGGATTCATAAACGCGTCCTTAATTAGAATTTATATGTCATAAAAGAAATCGAAAATACAAAGAAAATCAAAATTAAAAATCTTGAAGCTTAAAAATACGAATAAATATAATATCAATAACAGTGCCCGTGATAATAACCGGTATCAGTATTTGTTACCGAATATTATCAGTGGTTGCAAAGGCGGAAGCAAATAATAATAGTAAATGTTTGATACATGGTTATGAGTGAATAATGAATACAAGACAGCTGTTAATATACATATTTTTATAGTCATAATCACCGTTGTCCGTTTTCCCCTAACAATAACTGCTATTTTTATGTTGACGTAAGAGTAAGTTCATGAAGTATTATGCAATTCCTAAGTATTTTTGTAGGTTTCCTTATTTAAAGTTACTACGAGAAGTCTTATATATTGTGAGTCTTACCAATACAATATCTGGGTCCTTCCCCATAAGGCATATAGGTACATGGTTTAATTTTCTCCCTTTCTTCACCTAAAAATCTTTCAGGCCGATAACTTTCCGGATCAGTGAAATATTCCGGTTTGCGGTGGATGTTGAAAACTGGTATGTGGACACGAACACCTTTTTCCAAGACTAAACCAGATGGAAATTTATAATCATCTACTACCTCTCTTGTAAGTACACCAAGGACTGGATATAGTCGCATGGTCTCATTGAAACATGCGGAAAGGTAAGGTGTTTCTTGAACACATTCATAAGTAAGTTTTTCATTCTTCTTAAAGTAATTATCAACTTCTGTGATTACTTTCTCTTGTGCTTTTGTGTTCTTAGCTAGTTCAAAAAGCGTGTGAGCTAAGGTGGACGATGAAGTTTCATATCCACCACCAAAGAATATTGAACTTTGGCCATACAGCAGTTCATCATCAACTTTCTGTTTAATTTTTCTAGTTTCACCATTTTTGTCTGCAATGCTCTCACCATACAAATACTGATTTTGTTTGAGAGACAACATAAGATCAACGAAATCGTTTCGACCGGAATCTTTATACTGTCGCTGTTTAAATATCGTTTTTAGTAAACTGCTGAATAATTCTGTTATTTGTTTTGGAAATACTTTCAGGCCTAAACCGTAGAAAATTGCTGGCCAAATTGATCGTACAATAAGTTTGAAAGACATAAAAGAAGAGTTTTGAAATATTGCTTCACCAATATGACGGAATATATTGTTTTCATTTCCCACCTCTGCTTTTACTCCAAACACACACGAACCTATACAGTCCATAGTAAATCCAGCCATTAATCTTGTTACTTCAGTCTGGGTTGATTGTAATTCCTTATCTAAGGTATTGTTAAGAACTTCAGTGCATTCTTCGATTAAGTAAAACATACTCTTCATCTTTGCAATTGAAAAGAGTGGCGCGAAATTTTGCCTCACAATCTTCCATTTATCTCCATGTGCAAAAAATAATCCCTTTGTTACCACTTCATGATCCATATATCTTGCGATCTCCCTACTGTTGAAATATGAAAAATCTTTTATTAACACCAGTTTTATGTATTCAGGATCTTGAACTATTAGTGTTGGCTCAGTTCCAAATACGGCTCCAAAATAAGGCTCGTTAGGAAACTTCTTACACATGTCACTCACTGTTTCGTAGAGCGTCTTTTTTATAAATATATAATCTTTGTAATTTCCTAGCAGAGGTATTGGGGTTGGATGGGGAACTTTTCTTGTCCTCCAATAAGAAAATTGTTTCCGATAAACATAATAAATAAATGCAGCACAAGCAAGGATTGAAAGCGCAACAAACATGTTCACAAGTTATCACTTAAATGAAGTTATGTAGGATAAGACCAGGTTTTTATAAACACAATAAATTTTAATATATATTATAATGCAACCACAAATATATATGTCTGACCTTGTAAACCAGACGGTTTTAATCTTTATTTGGCTTCATATTGATAAAATATTGTATATATGCAAACAATGGGTAGGTACAATTCGCCAAACTACAAAAAATATTGGATATTCACATCTAATCTTATTATAACAATTTTTCATATTATTTTATTTATTTTTATTTTATTTTATTCGGAAAACTTAAATTTACAGCAATTATTGTAATATACAGTTAAGGAAAATACAGTAACTTAGAAGTAAAATACAAGAAGAATTCTATAATACTAGCTAAATCTATTCGAGGAAATACTTAATTAAAAATAAATAGGGTTTCTTACTCTAAAGTACTAAAGAACATAAATTAAGGACATGAACATAAAATAATATTAATACTCAGAACATTGGGTTAGAATTATAGTTAATTCAAACTTACATTAAATTTATTACATTATAATTTACAAAACCAATATTTTAAAAGTAATGACTTAGACTCAAATAAGAGACTGACTCCGACTTAAAATTACATCGATATCCAGGGGCGTGCATCCCATATAGGCAATTGGGACATGCCTACCTTAATAAGATACTAAACTAATTATATATATCACTATTATGAAAGTTCACTTAGTTTCGCATCTATAATCAAACTTCTATTGAACACCCACCCAGTAAGCTTTTACATTACGGTAAATACATAGTAAAAACCATTGCCTCGCGAGGTAACGTTAACCTCTGCGTTATGCGTGTAATATCTAAATTTCTAACTATATTAGGTACCTACTTGTACCTAGCATGAGACAAACTAAAGTATTAGGTTGACCATATGGTCACAAAACACAAACAACTTCAATATTTTGACCTCAAAACCTAACGCTGCCCGACTAAAGCGCATTTACGACTAATAAGATCTAGTGCCTACCTTGCTAGAAAACGAATGCACGCCACTGTGCATATCGTATAAGGAATGAGTTATTTCTTTAGTTAGATGAGTTATGATTATTTTTTTTTTTATGGAATAGGAGGGCAAACGAGCGTACGGGTCACCTGTTGTTAAGTGATCACCGCCGCCCACTATCTCTTGCAAAACCAGAGGAATCACAGGAGCGTTGCCGGCCTTTAAGGAAGGTGTACGCGTTTTTTTTTGAAGGTACCCATGTCGTATCGTCCCTGAAACACCGCACAAGGAAGCTCATTTCACAGCTTTGTAGTACGTGGAAGAAAGCTACTTGAAAACCGCACTGTGGAGGACCGCCACACATCCAGATGGTGAGGATGATATCCTAACTTGTGGCGTGTCGTGCGAAGGTGGAATTCGGCGGCAGGAATCAGGTTAAACAGCTCTTCGGAACACTCCCCGTGATAAATGCGGTAGAAGACACACAATGAAGCGACGTCTCTACGCAATGCCAAGTGATCCAGCCGTTCACAGAGCACTGGGTCCCCGACAATTCGAGCTGCTCTGCGTTGCACGTGGTCAAATGGATCGAGCTGATACTGGGGTGCGCCAGACCAGAGATGACAGCAATACTCCATGTGTGGCTGGACCTGCGCTTTGTAGAGCGCTAGTATGTGGGCCGGCTTGAAGTATTGCCGTGCTCTATTAATGACGCCCAGTTTCTTTGAAGCCAATTTGGCTTTACCTTCCAGATGACCACGAAATTGGCAATCGCTCGAGATTTCGAGACCCAGTATTCCGATACTAGGCGAGGCTTTGAGGGAAGTGTTGTCGAAGAGCGGTGATACAACAAATGGGGTTTTTTGTAGGGTTATTGGTTGCCTACTTATCCTGAGAGGAACTCTGAGGTTTGCGATTTAAAGGAGATAAGGGTGATCAATTGTATCTAGATAGAGCAATTTTAACTAGAGTAGTTTTATCAGCAATCTTCCTTCTTTCCTGGAGAGGTTGTTTGTGATGTTTTTTGCACCTTAATGAGTAGTCGTTTTCAAAGGACTTACACTTACCTATATTGTAGAAATCTTAAAAATTTGCGCTGAATAGTTTCTATTCTATAATATATACAGGGTGTCCCAGAAAGAATGGATAATCCTAGAACCCCGCACGGGACAGCTCTCCAGCGCTCAGAAAAAAATATCTAAAAAAAATAGTGCCAAGTGATACCCAAAATATGATTTTTTCTAGAAAAATATACGTTTTTTTTTACTTTACTTTACATTCATGTGCACAACGCCCACAAAGTAATGAAATTTGTGGCGTTTTTGGTGTCATCTTATTCCTGATAGACTACTACTAGAAATACTTTAAATAATATAAGTATCTATGATACTTTTTTCAAAAACGAAATAAGAACTTGAGTTTTTGACATGAAATTTGATACCAAAATAATTTTAGCATAGTTTGAGAGTGTTTCATGTAAAAAAAAGTACGAAAACGTAAGTGGCCAGCTATTTTAAAAAAGTGCGCAGTTCATACAGTTTGCAAAATGGTATAATGCATCATTTTATTTAATACCACTATAAAGTTATTGCTATTGAGATGCAAAAAATTGTAAAATGATATTTTATCTTATCTAAAACGGTAACATTGACAATAGCGTTCCACAAAAGGGTCCCTTTTTATTGTACTAGGGATGGTTACTATTTACTACCTGAGCGTGGCCCAAGCCCATACGTTGTTTACACGAGACAAGAATAGATTGATTTTGTAGAGTATGAGCGTGTGAGAGAAAAGACTTTTTTTCGCTCGGTATACCGGTTTGGTCATTATCGGATCGGTTTCAGATACATAGCAAAGACATTTACTTAGTTTAATTATTTAGTGCGTCTCTCGACTTGTTCGGTATCGCATGTGTGCATTCCTTTCGCATTTCTCCGTGAGTTTGAATCAGTGTTATAACGACGATTTCTGGCTATTTATTGGACTACTCGTTTTGCTTACTGATTTGGACTTTGTTTGGTGAATTTACGACGACTTGGCTTGTATTTGGACTGATTAGTGAATCAAATTACCGCGGATTCAAATTACGGCACAAGAATACGCCAACGAATGTAAATAGCGTAGTACACAACAACGTATGCACATAATTTAATAAAATTTGGCATGTTGATACCTTAAATTGCCTGTCAACACTTTAAATACTTTTCATCCCAGAAAATTAAAGAGTTCCCGTGGGATAGTTAAAAAACCAAAGCAACTTATATTGCCTATAAAAAATTACTTATTCACATAATTTAATAAATTTTGGCATTTTTAATAATTATATTGCAGGTCAACATCTTGGATAACTTTCATCCTGGAAAATTAACGAGTTCCCGTGGGAAAAATAAAATACTATAGTTTTTTTATAGCTTAGTACACAAAAACTTATGCACCTAATTTAGTAAAATTTGTCAAGTTGATACCTTATATTGCCGGTAAAACAATGTATAAGTATTATAAAATGTAAAAATCCCATACATCGATACATACTAAACATAATCTCAGTCCTACCTTCCGGCTTTCCAAATACGTATCTACTCATATTATAAATACGAAAGTTGGTATGAATGTATGGATGTCTGGATGTATGGACCTGTGAAAATCTCAGCAATACCTTCTGGCTTTCCAAAAAAGTATCTGCTAATATTATAAATACGAAAGTTTGTAAGAATGTATGGACGTCTGAAATTAATAAATTATTTAAACTTTACAATAATATATACATATCAGAATCATACTTACATAACAGATATTTTAAGTAGATAATCTCTGTCTATACTACATTATCCAAGATGTTGACCTGCAATATAATTATTAAAAATGCCAAATTTTATTAAATTATGTGCATAAGTCATTTTTTATAAGCAATATAAGTAACTTTGGTTTTATAACTATCCCACGGGAACTCTTTAATTTTCTGGGATGAAAAGTATTTAAAGTGTTGACAGGCAATTTAAGGTATCAACATGCCATATTTAAGTATGTAGAGGTTTTTAACTGTCGCACGGGAACTTTTTAATTCTCCGGGATGAAAAGTATCTAAGATGTTGACCGGGGATGTAAGGTATCAATTTGCAAAATTACGATTAAATCGGTTCAAAAGTTTCAGAGATTAATTAGCCCGTACAAACAGACAAACAGAGAAACAAAAAATTCCAAAAAATCGGGGCTTGTTCTATTTCTCTTCTTACATCTGAGTGGGTTTTGATCATTTTTTTTTTATTTGTACAGACATTTGATCTCTACAGATTTATTATAAGTATAGATTATTCAACAAAAATTGAATAAGAAAAAACCTAAGATAATTTATACGTCTAGATAGTCTCTTGCTGTTAGACAACCGATAAAAACAGGCCAGGAATATAACTTTAGCGTGCTTAGCAAGTTAAGTGCATAGTCTTACACTCGCGATTTTATGTCACTTTGTGTTAGTGTGCGTGAATTGCACAAAATTATGTTAGTTCTAAAGTCTATTTTTTTCGACGTTTTCACAGCTGTCATAGTCTATCTAGACGTATAGATTATCTAAGGAAAAAACTATTTAAGATGTAATCAAAAATAATATAGATAATATTTGAACTAAATATAAGTTTTATGCATAGACCCTATTGGTGGAGTCACGTGCCTTCCTTATTGAATCTTCTGAGTTCTGATGACGACACATCCATGAAAAATAAATAAAAATACCAGTGCCCTGTTTATCAAAACCCACAAGTCTACACGTTCACAAGTGACTTTTGACAAATTACAAGTAAAAAATCTACAGGGCTTGTAAAATTGAACACTTGTACGTTCTACTTGTAAGTTCTAAAAACAATGTAATATAACCACTGACCTCTACTATATACCACTGGAGGTCTACTCGCAAAATCGACAACGATACATTCGGAACGATACGATAATACTCCGAATATATCGCAACTATCCTACTCTAACAAATGTTCGAATTCCTTAGCGTTTATCGTTACCATAGACTAATATTTCGATTGTTTTACGACGTTAGTGTGAATGAAAATGTTCAAACCTAAACATTATCTGTGCCATGTCGCTGTTAAGTGTCAAAAGTCAAAACATAGTTTAGACGCTAAGGACGATGCCAGACTCTGCACCACCAATTTGGTATAATTAACACATAATGTAAATGTTAAAAAAATATGTAATGAATATAATATGACAATTTAAAATTGAATAAATAATACAAAACTTGCGGATAATAAAATGTAAAAAAAAGTAACTCAGCCTAGAGAAATTGAGATTATCGTAAAAGTGACGTTTGATTATTTGTGAAATTCGAATATTCGTCTCTGACATTTTCAACTAAGAGTAGGGTTAGGACCGGTAATATCGAATAATGTTTCGTTCGTTCAATCATCGTTTCGACATTGATTACGATGTAACTAAGAGTAGGATTCGACACGACTAATGCCACGATTTATCGAATATCGATTTTAAGAGTATCCCCCCTGGACTGGCTGGCTGTCAAAGTGCTTTTGTGCCTATTTGATATTCGCCATTTTGGCGCTGTTGGCCATGTAGCGAGAGTCTGCTGTCTAAAACTATTGATGATAACCTCAGCAAACATCGATAGATGGTGGGACAACACTTACAAAAAAAATGTGTACTTTATCACGTTGATTATTGAAGTTTAAATAACACGGAAAACGAACGAAATGAATTCAAAATGCAAACATACTTCAGAGCACTGTACGTTCCTTTGCAGGCATTTGTATTATACGTCAAAATTAGTTCTCTGGACGCTCGAGAGTGGCCCTTCAAATAGGCACAAAAAAATTGCTGTCAAACATACGGAACAGCCTTTCCAGTGGTATTTATACAGGTCAGTGAATGTAACGCAATCTTTTCCCGGCATTTATTTTTGTTTTTAAATTTGTGCTTTATTTACATGAATTAGGTATGTCAGAAACAGCATGGCATTGAAGTTCCCAACCAATGTAGAGCAATTAGTAATATTAATTTAGGTGACAGGGTGCGGTTTCTGTTTGTATTTCTTTCTAAATGACTACCCAGATTGTTAGTTCATTGTTCTAATTTTAGTGCTTGATGTTAATTTAGTGCCTTTCGTTAAATTTATAGGTCGTCATATAACCCTAGTCATTTTGAACCTTGGCACTATGTATTCCAGGCCACTAGGCTGGTTTCAAAAATTCCCGCAATTTTAAATACTATTGTCTAGAGTATTCTGTTTGTCACTACTGACTATGCAATTTGAAAGTAGTCGCCTACTTATAAGGCCGGTGTTTGGTATCATCGACGTTAAAAAGTTTTTTGGAGAAAAATGCAAGTATTTTTAATATGCTTTGAAGTCTGATAGTTTTATATGCCATTGGTTCTTTCTTTTAACTAGTATTAAAACAATATTAAAGTAACGAGATAAGTAACACCATATTATTTAGACTTAGATGTTGTACTTTGCCCAGGAGATTATTTTTTTATTTTTTTCACATTCATGTTATATAATATTCCTAATAAAATATAAAAGATTTTGTCTCACAAGAAAAAAGAATTTATGAATATCATTTTGATTTTGTTCAGAATTTGAGACTTATTTTTGTTAAATATGTTATTAAAATGAATAAAACGATTTTACTTAAGAATAGTTATATTTTCCATAAATTACCCTCAATTCCTCAATGTGTTGTACCTTGGCCATAAATCCCTTTTTTCGTTTTAATTATTAAAATACACGTAAGTATGAAATATACATTTTTGATATATTGGTTGTGAATACTCAAATAATTGACCTTACAAAATATGCAAAAATTGTTTGAGTACAGTTCGTCTAATAGAAGTAAAAAATAATTATCTAAAAACTGTCCTACGGGTTCCCTTACTTGGTTCCATTATTCTAATACACGTGCACGACTGAAGAACCACGAGTAAGTCGGAATGTAGAGTCGCCGGACTCTAAGTATTTTCTTTCATTTTCTACAAATTGTAACATGCAAGGGCTTTTAGATGAACAAAATCACGAATACAAGTGTAAAAATATGCTTGTGAAAAGAATAATGAGCCTTGTAACTCATCATTTAGACATGTAGTTTTGATAAATACATGTTTGTAATAATTATTTTAATTACAAAAACGTTGCTTAGGCAACGTTTTTGATGAACATGGCGCAGGTCTCCGTCCACGCCCCTCCGAGCACGTCCGAACATTTCAGTTCAGGAGTGAAGCGCCCTTCAAAGTTCAAAAGCCCACGTCGCAGTACAGCAGTTCGTACTAAAATGGAAAAATCTGTGGAAATACTATTGAAATTGCTGATTTCTTATTCATATTTTGACCCTGAATTCAAATCAAAATACCTAAAGAGTGCTCATCAATGAATTCGTACGTAGCTTGTCACGCACGCTAAGCTAATATTACTGGCTTGTTTTTATCGGTTGTTTAAAAATCATCATCATCATCGAAAGGGATGATGTAATGTGGTACTGAATTTCATAATAACACTCTTTTGTTTCTTTTTTCGATCCCTTGATCCCTTCATGCGCAAAGAGTTTCAATGGACAGCCACATTCTTATTGCTCGATGCGTGTAGCTCGGTGGTATCTGTATGAATTTCAAAAAAAGAACATATTCGTTTACGCGCGTTCCACACTATAAGAAAAAGAGTAGGTTATTCGAATCCTGCCATTTTTCTTCGATATTTTTATAGTTTTGTTAACAAAAGATGAGCGATTCAAGTTTTGACACCACACCGCCAGGTATTTTAAACGCTGCAAATTCTTTCACTAATAATTAGTTTATTTGTATACTAGCGGACCCGACAGACGTTGTTCTGTTAAAAAAAACTCTCGCCGATGGAATTTCCTAAAATCCGAAATGGATTTTCTAGATTCAGACCACAAACTATCAAGAATTGGCCTTGAGATTCGTTAATGGTCATGGCGAATGCAAGACGGATCGGATGTTAAAGATTTGCGGGTTAACTCGACATGCAAAATGTTTATGAAGTAGTTGCTGCAGATCATGAAGAATTGCTATTACCATCGCTGCATTGATCTCTTCGTGTCGTTGTTCCTCCATGTTGCCCATGAAATATAATTGTTAAAATTTATGGTGTGCATCTTCGAGAGATTGCAATGATCCAATTCGATGGTGAATCTGTCCTTGTATCTACTCTTGTGTCAGTTGTATTTTATTACTCATGTAGCGTGAAACTAACAAAAAACTTCATTGAATTCTTTGTATTCTCGAGATGTCATGAAAATGTCAATACATACAATAAATGTTTTTATAATAATATTTTTTTTGTGATTTTTTCGATATTTTATTTCTTATTATCCTATTCCGGACTAAGAGAAACCCAAAAAATCAAACAACAGAAAAAATGGTCTAGCCGTTCTTGAGTTATAAATGGTGTAACTAACACGACTTTGTTTTATATATATATATATATGTATATGCTAGCTGACCCGACAGACGTTGTTCTGTTCATAATAAGAAAAAAACTCTTGCGGATGGAAATTTAGAAAATTTCAAGTCTTTAGCTCTAGTGGTTCCAGAGATATCGTGATGAGTGACTATATACGTGGAAATCTCTTATATGTATATAGATTGAACATGGGAAATGGATTGTCTTGATTCAGACCACAAACTTTCAAGGATTGACCTTAAGATTTGAATGGTCAGGGCGAATGCGAGACGGATGGGAAATTAAAGATTTGCGGGCTAACTCGACATGCAAAATGTTCGTTAGGTAGTTGCTGCAAATTTGAAGAATTGCTGTTATCATTGCTCTATTGATCTCTTGACATCGATCAAGTTATTTGTCCATATTGCCCATGAAGTATAATTTTAAAAATTTAAGCTGTGCATCTTCGAGAGGTTGCAGTGATCCAATACGATGGTGCAAAAACAATACAAAATACAAAATAAATAAAATTAAATTAAAATAAAATAAAATAATAAGTATTGTGTGTAAGTATGTAAATAAATAAATACCTTGAATTTCGGATTAAATCCTCGTTCTTAGATGTCTGCCCCAAATGGGGTCATTTGGAAACAAACATTGTCTTTTTGAGTGTTTTCTAGAAAATGGCAGCACAATTCTTGCGTTTCTCCGCAGAATACTCACAAACAACGTCCATCGGCCCAATGCGAAAGCTAGTATGCAAGCAGTACTACAGTACAGTATAAGTACTGCAATCGTATCGAAACACTGCTCGATTCAAATCAGTACTTCATAAATTTCTTCTTGTGCGTCGAAAATTATCTATAAGTTGTTGATCTCTGAGGTTTTACTGGATGATTTCGTACTGCCAGCCGATCCGTTTTACGGGCTGCTACGCTTTGCTCTTGTGATTCATAGCACGACGTCGATCCATACTGACGCGGCTCTTTTCTTCAGCCCTTTCATTCGCAATGTTTCGAATCCTAGTTGCATTACGTCTTTGTCAGGAATGATTTGATCGTCTTAGTCGTGACATTGTTAATGATAATATCGGCACAATAAGCTCATATTCACTCGCACACTCGAAACAAACACTCCATCCAGTCAACTTGAATAACATCACGTGCACTGTCAGTTGTATTTTATTACTCATGTAGCGTGAAACTAACATAAAACTTCATTGAATTCTTTCTATTCTCAAGATTTCATCAAAATGTCAATCAAAATTTTTTCTATTAATATTTTTTCGTGATTTTTTCGATATTTTATTACTTATTATCATACTATTCCGGACTAAGAGAAATCCAAAGAAACAAACAACAGAAAAATTGGTCTAGCCGTTCTTGAGTTATAAATGGTGTAACTAACACGACTTTGTTTTATACAAGTATATATAGATAGATAATCAGTAATGGATGATATTGTTTACTTGTTTACGCTTACTGTTTCAGAATCTTTTATAGAGGATTCATATTCTGGGTGTAGATAAAGTCTTCTATACAACTGTTGATAATTAGGTATTAAAGGTAGGTATGTCAGCGCCGCACTATAACAGACTGTGTAACTTTAAAGAAAATGTGTACTGGTGAGCTGACATCTTCTGAGCTCCTCAGTCTCGTAGGCTTTCACGTCCCAGCCAGGTCTCTCCGCTCATGCATTACTTTTGAGCTATCGTCCCCAAGAACAAACATTGGGTTTCGCGCGCCATTACACAGAATGTGTAAATCTTACAACAATAGTTTTCTTGACATCGGCATATTTTCGTGCTCCCCTGCTGTGTTCAGACACAGTTTAGAATTAAAATTCAAATCGTTGTTATCGTTGCCCAAGTTTAGTTTTAATTAATTTCATTTGTCTACATCTTTTGTATCAATGCGCATAATCAAATTAGTAACTTCTGTGAATGTTTGCGTTTTGTGACTGTTGTGACCTTTGATTTTTCTTTTTGTTATTATAGTATTTGTGAAACATGTGTTAGGACGCATCTATATTTATATTTTGTATTTCTTTCCTATATTGTTCATTTTTTGTTATGTGTTTGTTTGTTATGTTTCAATAAAAACACACATGTGACACTTTAAAACATATAACACACATATTTTGATAAACCCACATTCGTGTTGTAATACCCCTTATTACACAACAGTTATATCGAAAGAAAGCTTTCGACAAAAAAAAATCAATGATTATTACTTGTTTTATTAAGCTATTGCATAGCTTCTATCTCGGGCCTTGAGCGTGGAGACCGAATCCAGAAATTCCGTAGCGAAAATAACCTAACACCCCACTTACTAGAAGTATATAGATATTTCGCCACGGTCATTACAGTTTTCAGGTTCGAGCCTGGGGTACGTTTTGATTTTTTTTAATTTCTTTATTTTTTTATCGCGTTTTTTCAATTTTTATTATTATTTACATTTCTCCGATTCCAAAATTGGACGAGGTAGAGCATTTTAATCATCGCACTTTACTGGAGTACATTGAAGAAGAGTCGAAAATACTTGGTACAAATGGTAATAAATTTCCACTTATTTTGGCTGGCGATTTCAACATCAACTTCGCTGATAAAAAATCAGAGCGGTTGACAACTTTTCTTTCGAAAATATTGAATTTGAAAATGAATAATGATCCACAACAATCCACAACAAAATATGGGACCACCATTGACACGGTATTTTCCAGATATTTAGAAGATATAAAGTCTGGAACTTATGTTTCTTATTTCAGTTACCATAAACCTATTAGTTTCATTGATAAATATTCCTGAATAACCTACATGTATTGTAAGATAATAAAAATATGTTGAACAATATTAACTTCTCATTTATTTAATAAAAGGAAAAAAATTGTTTTCTTATCGGTCACCACGCTCAAATAGTGTAACTTGAATTAATATCAAAGAAAAAAAAACAAAGGAAAAAAAATACTGCATAAATAAAATAAATAAATAATTAAAATTATAATTACATAAGTTGATAAAAAATGCTATGCAATAGCTTTACCGCGGCAGTCCCCGAGTGGCACACGTCTATTTTATTAGTTTTATAATATATGATATTGTTATACATGACTTAGTAGTAATATTTTGATATATTCATGCAGAAACATACCCACGAAATCGATGACCAACAGAAACTGCACGCGTTAGGAGCCGTTTTTCAAAAAAAAAACATTTTTTGAATAGATGTTAACGTGTCTACTGTCTACGACTTTTATGCATATACTGTACGGTAGGAAATGTAATCTGAATTTTTTACGAATAATATTAGATCGGATCACTAATGAAAATACAAAAGCAACTATTTACCTCGCTTATAAAAAGCTGAAACTACTACAAAACTATTGTAACATCTTAAACCACTAGTCAAGTAAATGAATAATTATCAATTTGAATAATTGATATGATTCTCATTGTCTTTATGTTAAACAGTTCTAGAGATTTCGTAAAGACAATATTTATTATACACACTGAGGATGGCAAAAACTATGGAAATTCCGCATGGGATCTCATTATCATCGTCATTTGGGTTCAGTATCTCTTAAATAAAGAAGTTAGTCTTATCACAACTTCGTCAGTCTGTTTGTCTGACAACCTACCTACTAACGGCTAATAGATAAATGCTTTTATAGTTTAAAAGCATTCTTTAGCCAAAAATAATAGTATTTAAATGTAATTTTTTGAGAGGTACCTACAAACTAATGTTTATTTAATATTATATTATAATTAAAACTATGTAATGTTTATTAGTGACATAAAATTTAAAAATTCCAATATTGTCAATCAAATATTTGTATGCCGATATATTGGCGATTTGTGCTGTACACCAATTATGTTACCACGATTCATACAAATAAATCATTTCATTTCATTTCATTTCATTTACTTTTTCTCAATGGAGTGAATCAATTTGAAATTTACATCATTACATACATAGTATCACTAGATTGTCTTCATGAATGGCCGCTTTAAATTTTCGACCTTAAATATAAGATTCGAATCCAAATTTAATTCATCTCAATCTGAAATCTGCATGTCAATAAGCCAATCGTAAATTTCATATCATATAGAAAAGGACTATCCTTCACATTCATACAAATACTAATACGTTATTCCATAGATGGATGGGTTGATAATAGAATTAAACAAAAAAATCCAAACTAAGTCATTTTCAAGGGGAGGCTCCTTTGCACAGCCGGCTAGTTTATAGTTGTTCTAGGTACCACAACGGCGCCTATTTCTGCCGTGAAGCGGTAATGTGTAAACATTAATGTGTTTCGGTCTGAACTCTTATGGGCGCCGTAGCTAGTGCAATTACTGGGCAAATGAGACTTAACATCTTGTCTCAAAGTGACAAGCACCATTGTAATTTTTTTGGGATTTTCAATAATCCTAAGTGGCACTGCATTGTAATGGGCAGGACGTATCAATAACCATCAGCTGAACGTCCAGCCAGTCTCGTCCCATATTTTCATTAAAAAAAAATTTCAAGACGTATTTCAAGAATAGAAAATGTTTAACTTGATTCCAAAACTCTTTCCTGAGAAAAAGGACCTTGTTCTTAAATGTCACTGTTTAATTTTTAATAATAAATAAATAATAATAATAATAAATTCTTTATTGACATACAAAACAATACAGATATAAAATGAAGAATTAGGATATGCGATGAAACAAAAGGCAAAAGGAAAAGGCTCAGCTTCACTTGCCATGGAATCATGGATTTATGTTTCTATGCAGCGCTGTTCTTCAGCCATCCCCTCCTCCCTAAGGTATTTTTAGACATAGGTAAGGAGGTGAGGGCAGGCGCTCTAGCACAAGCACGGGGCACAATAGATCCTAGTATTCAAGTGCATCTTAATACGCAAATCATAATAATAATAAATTCTGGAAAACAGCCGTGCCAAGCTCTACTGGGACCGATCTATCATCACGGACAGAAATATCATTGCTAATAAGCCTGATATTGTGTTGGTAGATCGGTTAGAACGTCGGGCATTTATTGTTGATATCACCGTTGCGTGTGATAATAACCTTGTGAAAGCTGAAATAGGCAAAATGTCGAAGTACCTAGACTTAGCACACGAGGTTACTGACATGTGGGATGTTGATTCAACAATGATTGTCCTAATAGTCGTTTCCGTTAACGGTCTTATAGCAAAGAGCCTCGACCAGAGGCTCTCACTTAATAACTGGATAAAGGGTCAGTTACAGAAAGCAGCTGTTTTGGGAACGGCACGCATCGTGCGGAAGTTCCTCAGTCTGTCGCCCTAACCACCGGAGGAATTGTCGTGAACCAACGCCGGTGGGACTCTATTTTTTATATTTATATTTGTATTATTGTTTTTTTTTAAATATGTTATACATATAAATGTAGAAAATAAGATGAAATTGTAATAAAGAGAATAATAATAATAAATGTCACTGTTTTGTGTTGTTAATATTAAATAAATGACTTTTTCATAAAAAAAAGGTGTAACACACAAAAGTTAACTAGTGTCTTGTAGATTTTAATGTTAGCTATGTTGCCAACAATAAGATCTATAATTTAGATTAAGTTTTTTTATTTATTTCACACACACATAGCAACTATCATTACAGGTATTACCTAATGCGACAGTTACAAACAAACAAGAATAACAAACACAGCAAACAACAATCAAATCAAACTAAAACTAATCATACAATCAAACTACATTACATTACAAATAATATATCACACCAGAAATAGAAAAAACTTAAACATACTACTATTTACCATAACATACTACATATAACAATACCCTTGTGAGATCACTCCACGTACACTCAAAAATGTCCACTTTGTTGTGGAGTTCATTTATATGGCGAAGGGCTCTAGTTAAAGGAGACTTTGCCAACACATTTGTTCTCGCCATCGGAATGGATAGTAGTGGCGGATGGAGGCGCCTCCACACGTACCGGTCAGGCACACGAAGACTCAAGCAGCACAGAACTTCCGGGTTGTGCTCCTTCCCGTGCAACAACTTCACCACATACGCTGCTAGAAAAAAATCCCTACGGACGCTCAACTCAGTATACCCAACCATACCCAGCACAAACAGTGTCGGGTACATAAGTGGGTAAAATGGGTATACTCCATATAACTTGAAGTATAGGTGCCTAACGAATTTGTTTTGGACACGCTCTAACATCAACCTGTACTTGTCCTCATAAGGGCCCCATATCGCCGAGTTGTACTCCAGACGACTCCTTACCAGTGCATTATAAAGTAACTTGACGGTTGTGATATTAGTGAACTCTTTAGAGTGTCTCAAAACAAACCCTAAATTTCTATAGGCCTTTTTGCAGGTTTTAATTATATGCTCTCTAAACATCAAGTCCGATGTAAACAAGACACCCAGATCCTGTATCTGCTTCACGCGCTGCACTGTATCCTATCTTGTAGTTATACAATATAGGTTTACTGAAGTTCAATTTATTCTCCCTGCTCCAGTCTATCAATTTTGAGATGTCGTCTTGTAGGTGGTCGCAATCCGATTTTTCTCTTATTTGGATCATTAACTTTACGTCATCTGCAAAAAGGAGACATTTGCTGTGCCTTAGGACCTCCGGCAGATCGTTTATCGTTATGATAAATTCAAGAGGTCCAAGGTTACTGCCTTGACTTACTCCAGATCTCGTAAAGTATGGCTCCGATTCGTATCCATTAAAGTCTACATACTGCTTTCTATCTCTTATGTAAGAAGCCCAGAACTGTAATGTTTTTGGCGAGCAACCTACATCCGCTAATTTCCTCAGCAATACGTCATTGTCAACAGTGTCAAATGCTTTTCGGAAATCTAGGTAAACCACATCTACCTGTATTCCAGAGTCCATTGCTGGGACCAAATATGTCATCAGATTTAGAAGATTAGTGGCAGTGCTTCGGGCTGAACGAAATCCTTGTTGGGAGTCGCAAAATTGCGCTGACACTTGGGCGTACAGCTTGCGATGTATAGCTGACTCGAACACTTTTGCCGGCGTTGGTAGGACTGCCACCGGTCTATACCCACTGACATCTGGTCCCGCTTTACCCTTCGGGACTGGAATAACTCTCGTGGTTTTCCATAATTCAGGGAATGTACTATATTTCACGCATGTGTTAAAAATGTATTGAAGAGGCTCAGCTAGTACCCTACTACAATCCTTAAACAAGAATGCTGGTATGCCATCCGGGCCTGCGGAACGCTTTGGTTTGAGGCGCACCAGAGCTTCACTCACTTCCGCCACAGTAAGCTCTTCTAAGTGGACGCGCGCGCTGCTAGCCCCGTAGCATGCCGCCGATCCTGCGTTAAAAGTGGCTTTTCGCAACTGTAAACACTTTCGAAGAACTGAGCAAATTGCAAAGTACTTTCTTCATTCGTGAGAAGTTTGCCATCTTTCAAAATTAATTGCTTACTCGATGACCCCCTTCTTGCTTTTATAAATCCCCAAAAGGATTTTGGATCAGCAGAAAACTGACACTGAATTTTTTCCTTGTGTTGTTCATATGCCACTTCAACTTCTTGTTTTACGGACTTTCTGTATAAAGAGAATTTATTGTAATCACTGAGTAATTTCGTCTTCTTATACCGCTTGTGTAGCATCGCCTTAGTTTTAATATTTTTTATTAAGTCACTCGTGTACCATTCCGGATATCGATAATTTTCACTACTTTTCCTTTTTTTTATTTCTTTTAGGTACACATTCATCCAAAATATTATTTATTATATTATAGAAATAATTTAGCATTTCATCTAAATTACTAATTTAATATAATTTAGACCAATCAAACATAGTTAATTTGGAATACAGCAATTGATAATCGGCCTTATAAAAGTTCCATTTGCATCGCAAATCGCGTGTACCTGAGTGTAAATGTTGAGCACTGGGGCGCGGGGCGGCGGTCGTGATTGCGGCAGGGTCAAGCGGCGCGCGAGCCGCAGTCGCCAGCACACCTCGAGCGGCGGGTGATGCTCATCGACCGGTACCAGCGCTTCGTCCGCCGCGGACACTAACACCTCGCCTCCCGCACCCGAATCGAACCCCGAACTCAATACCAGATCCAATCGACGACCTAAGCTATTAGGAACATAATTACATTGAGTGAACTCACAATAGGCTATCAAATATTCATAGTAATTACTGACACTAATAGGGCAAGAATACATATTGAAATCTCCTATTACAATTATTTTTTTAAACTTAATACATAAATCTTCTAGTATTTTAAATAAAATTAAATAATCATTTTCCGAGCTATTCGGTGGAATATACAGCACACAACATAAAAACCAAAAATTGTTATTTAAAAAGACGGTGGCACAAATAATTTCAAATGCACAATTGTCAATAGATACGGAGGTTATGCATACCCGACGCAACTCAAACCTCTGTGTGGCCACTAGAAGCGCGCCGCCCTGCTTACGACCGTACGTTCTGTCGCAGCGTAATATTTGATACCCCACTGGGACAAGTTCAGCATCTTGAATGGATTCATTGCAACCCGATTCAGTGATAGCGTATAAATCATAGTCCATAAGATGTAAACCATTCCGGAATTCTGTTAATTTTGTTCGAAGGCCTCTTACATTCTGGTAGAAAATTTGTATTTTTCTAGTTACCAGCATTTTTTTGCTTGTGCTTCGAAACCAGATCCATTCGCTAAGTTCTATATTGATTGGCCAAACGTCAGGGTTATTTAATTTATTAAAATTTTCTTCTGAGACACCTATATTAAATGATGCATAATCTCGCTTAGATTTGGGTTTGATTTTTCAACCTTAATAGAATTATCCGAACCACAAATGTTTTCAATGTAAGTTCTTATGTCCTCCGGTGTAGTTTGGGGGTGTAGACGCCAAACATGCAAAAATGTCTTCCGCTCCATACCTTTAATCGCTAATGAATCCGTGTTGTTGCCTAACCGGACTTGAGCCCGCCTCTGTAATGATACGGAGTTCCTGCCTTCCTTACTACTTTCATCTACATTTTGCACATCTACTACACTCTCAGCAGTGTTCTGTGAGGCTGCCGATGACGCAACTGTAATGGCCTCATTTTGTTTTGTACACAACACTTTATTCGGATTTTTTTGTGAATCATCTGTTTTGGCTCCATAGTTTTGTACTTTTTGATATTCCGTTCACTGTTAAGGATGTTTTTATCGCTTCTTATCAAACACGAAGATGTACCCGTTTCTTTATCAGATAAAATCTCGGCATAGGTTTTGCTCACGCAATGACAAACTTTCTTCTCAAGCGAACTTATTATCTTTACTATATTGTTCAGATAACTTTTGGTCTCATAAAATTGAGTTTGTAAATGAATTATAAGATTCGCCTGGCTATCTAAACGAGAAACTACATCCTCCCGCAATTTAATTAATTCGCCTCGTATGATGTCGTCCGCGTCATACTGATCAAAGGGGGACGGTGCAAATTTTACTCGATTCCCGCGCTGCGCATTAACATAATTCGGTGTAGAAAACGATATTTGACTTCCATCTGATATAATTCGTCTATTTGGAGAGTCTACACATTCAGAGCACATCCAGTTATTTTTGTACTCCACTGTAAATGCGCAGAATAGATCTATATCAATTTTAAGACACTTTAAATCATATTTTTTCATGCATGTTTGTTTTGAACATTGCATGAATGAGTCATTCAGTATAGGCGAGCGGCAAGCGCTGCAATTATTGTTGGTCATCATATTTTCTAGTACCCACCTATTTCAACAGGTTATTATATAGGGATAGAACTATCGTTTAAAAAGATATTATTATTATTTATTATAAGGGAATGGTCTAGACTCTAGTTCAGTTAGTTTTAACGATCACATAACACAAATAAGTAGCTAAGTTTTAAAAGCTAATAGCTTTTTTATTACGGCAACTATTAGATGCTTGTGTGCGTGGCATCTTGACACTCATTGGCAAATTTAAAATTTTGTAACATAAGCTTCGTGTTATTTTACATTGAAATTAATGAAATACAAAATAAATACTGATAGTATGTGATCGCAGTGTCTTGTAGTATTAATTTTACAAGGTTTAATACGCAACCCGGCATTTTATTTTCAATTATTAGCAAAGTTTAACAGAACATGTGGCACGTCAACGTCATACATTGTTTGAGAATGCCTCGAGCACGACCATTTGGGCGTAGTAAAAGTTGCCGCACTTTACGACTACGCCTGCGGTGTCGAGTTAGAGAGCAGCGGAGACCAACGATGCGACGTCGCCATCCTAGCAATCTAATTTTAATATTTTTTATCAGTAGCGTATCTAAGCCACTTTGAATTTGTAGTTTATAGTCCTCCGCGTTGGCAAGGTAGAAGTTTGAAGATAACTTGTGTATTTGTTTCCTCACAATGTTTTCCTAGATGTGATATAACAGCTCTAGCTTTATCGCCGTTCAAAAACTTACTTCTTTTAAGGGTTCCGTAGCCAAATGGCAATAAACTGAACCCTTATAAATTCGTCATGTCTATCTGACTGTCCGTGTATGTCCCAGCCACTTCTTTCCAAAACTATAAGAACTAACTTGTAAGCAGATGTATTCTATAAACCATATTAAGATTTTGACACAAAAATTGAAAAAAAAAGACAATAATTTTCAAACAAAAAAAACCCTCCCCATACTTAGAACTGAAACTCAATTTTTTTTTTCATCAACCCAATACGTGTAGGGTATCTATGTCTTCAAAAATTATATTTAGGATTCTGATATAATTTTTTCCAAAGTCGCAAAATATGTCCCTCTCCCCCCTGTAACATCTAAAATAAGAGAATGATAAAACAAAAAAAAATATATTATGAGTACATTATATATTTTATAAAAAAAATGGCTCTGTCGTAAATCCTATTACTCCACTGCTGAATATCTAAATGATCGGACAGCCTGTGACTAGACTATGATTATTTTATAGTGATAGAAATGACTGTACAATATTGTATATTTTTTTTGAAAAGAGTTTCTTGTGCCGCTTCTTCTCTCTCTCAGAGCGCCATTTGTTTCCGAAGCTTTAGTAGTATCTAGTAGTTATTAGAAATGACATCAAAAAGAATGCTAAAGGAGTCAATTTTGAGAAAATAAATGCCTTTTATGCCTTTTATTACCATGCAAACATCCACCGAAAATTGGTTGGCACGAGATCTAGTAAGAAGTTTTTTTTAATAAGTCTTAATCGCTACAACGAACTACAAGAACTTTTATATTATGTTGCTTGCTGCTACGGAACCCTTCGTGGGCGAGCCCGACTCGCACTTGGCCGCTTTTTGTTAAATTGTAATCAATAAATCTTCTCAAATATTTGAAATAAAATGAGCACAAGAAATATAGTTAGCTATACTTTATTTTTGCAATCATTAAAACAAACAGATATGTTTAAAATAATACAAAACCTCAAGCCGAAAATGTGAAATTGATACAAATTGAATCAAGGATCGGGAGGCGCGTACGCAAGCCCCACGTTCCTCAGTTCGCAGTCTTCTCTCAGAAAATCTCGCAGCAGTATTTCCTTGAGTGCAATACGACGTACCTACAAAGAACTATGTTATAATACTATGAATAATACCATGATAAGCACACCAGAAGAACAAGGTGTAGTATATGTTTTTAAGCTTTTATCATCGCGGAACTTCAACATTGTAATTATTATGACGGGTACTCACGATATATATTTAATATATTTGATGCCGATATTTCGATCCAATTAATTATAATTACAACAAGGTGTAGGTATTGTAACAAGGAGTTCTTATCCGCATATAAGAACTCCCTACTATAAGGTTGGCCTTAAAGATTAGAAATGATTCAAAATATTGACGCGGATGAGAAGACAATCGATTAGAAAATATTAGAGAATGCAGTAAAGTAAGAACGGCCGGCCTTCGGCCCAATATAAACTTTTGTATAAGACTAGCTGACCCGCCAGACTTCGTACTGCTTCAATCGATAAATATAAGACCGCAACTTTTGTATAAAATAAACTTAAAATAAACAAAAGGAATCCTTTTGTAATTAAAACAAATAAAAAAATGCTCGGTATGAATGAAATTTTATTATTATTTTCAATTAATTACACATGATGTTGCTTACTTACAAAGAAAATTTTTCTTGAAATACTGGCTATTTATAAGGTTTCAATTTTATATTGACAGACACACACAGTTATGATGCAGGCGGTTAATCAATTTAAAGCCGTTTGATAAACTATATTTTTTGTTTTGTTTTGTGGTGCGGTTATATTTGACAAAACTTAAGATTTATCAATCCATACATAGTTAGTTCTCAAATGTCAAATAATATTGTTTGCGTTCAGAAATTTTATTTGTGACGAAACTTAAGATTAGTCAATGTACTTTAAAATAATCTGATCGATAGTTAACAACTATAGTAACCTTAAATTAGGTTTATTTTTTCCCTCCTGAGAAAGTAAGAAAGATATAAATATTCTAATAAGTTATTCAATTGAAACTATTATTTTAATTTGATTTCTGAACGACGGGGCACTCATCAAAGTAAAATAAAAATCGTTGTTTTTATTTAATTCCCAGCATTTTCATATTTATTCAAACCTTTTAAACCTTCCGAGGACTTCTACAATTAATTTAAGACCAAAATTAGCCAAATCGGTCTAGCCGTTCTCGAGTTTCTTTTTTTATTTTCTTTTATGGAATAGGAGGACAAACGAGCATCACGAGGATCGAGGAACGAGGATCACCTGATGTGAAGTGATCACCGCCGCCCACATTCTCTTGCAACACCAGAGGAATCACAAGAGCGTTGCCGGCCTTTAAGGAAGGTGTACGCGCTGTTTTTGAAGGTACCCATGTCGTATCGTCCCGGAAACACCGCACAAGGAAGCTCATTCCACAGCGTTGTAGTACGAGGAAGAAAGCTCCTTGAAAACCGCACTGTGGAGGACCGCCACACATCCAGATGGTGGGGATGATATCCTAACTTGTGGCGTGTCGTGCGAAAGTGGAATTCGGCGGCAGGAATCAGGTTAAACAGCTCTTCGAAACACTCCCCGTGAAAAATGCGGTAGAAGACACACAATGAAGCGCCGTCTCTACGCAACGCCAAGTGATCCAGCAGTTCGCAGAGCACTGGGTCCCCGACAATTCAAGGTGATACTGGGGTGCGCCAGACCAGAGACGACAGCAATACTCCATGTGTGGCCGGACCTGCGCTTTGTAGAGCGCTAGTATGTGGGCCGGCTTGAAGTATTGCCGTGCTCTATTAATGACACCCAGTTTCTTTGAAGCCAATTTGGCTTTACCTTCCAGATGACCACGAAATTGGCAATCGCTCGAGATTTCGAGACCCAGTATTCCGATACTAAGTGAGGCTTTAAGGGAAGTGTTGTCGAAGAGCGGTGATACGACAAATGGGGTTTTTTTAGTGGTAAACGCGCAAACTTGAGTCTTCTGGTGGTTAAATTGGACAAGGGTCAATTTACCCCATTCCGCGACCTTCTCAAAAAGTACTCGATAGAAGACACAAGTTTCTCCCGGCACTGGTCGACGATATCCCGAGAGAGACCTGCATGGCCCGTGTATACGGTATCACCAGTGCTGTCGTCTGCATAGCAATGTATGTTGGAGGTGTCCAACATATCATTGATATGCAGAAGAAACAGCGTAGGAGATAGAACACAGCCTTGGGGCGCTCCAGCATTCACGGGCTTCGGGTTCGAGCAATATCCGTCGACAACGACCTGTATGCTGCGCCCAGTGAGGAAGCTGGAGGTCCACTTGCACAACCTCTCGGGAAGCCCAAATGATGGAAGTTTTGAGAGGAGCACCTTATGCCATACACGATCAAAGGCCTTCGCTACATCCAGGCTAACTGCCAGGCCTTCCCCCTTGCTTTCAATAGCCGCCTCCCATCTATGTGTTAGGTATACGAGAAGATCACCTGCTGACCGACCATGGCGGAAGCCGTACTGTCAGTCGTTGATCAACTGATGACCCTCTAGGTATACCAAGAGCTGGCGGTTGATTATGCTCTCCATGATTTTGGAGAGCAAGTAGGTAATAGCAATAGGCCTGTAGTTTTCCGGATCCGAATCCGGGCTGACTTCCATGAGTCAGGGCATACACCTTTTGAATAAGAGTGCCGGAAAAAAAAACGCGTTAGCACCGGCGTCAACTCAGGGGCACACGTTCTAAGCACGATTGGAGAAATGCCGTCCGGCCCACTCGACTTCCTGACGTCCAACGAAAACAGAGCTCGCCCAACAGTTTTCTGTCTGAACTGTACTTCAGGCATAAAGCTCTGACACCGCGGGATAGTCAGCGGTGTTTTTCCGTTGTCGTCAAGAGTCGAGTTGGAGGCAATAAGAGTGCACAGGAGATCGGCGTTCTCTTTTGCCGTATGGGTCAGGCTGTCATTCCTCATGTGCAACGACGGCATGGACGGTTGGTTGAAGTTACCAAGAGCAGCTTTCGACAACGACCAGAACTTGCGTGTTCCGGTCCGGTAACTGGAAAGCTGCTCGCCGATTTTGATGACGTGCTTCGATTTCGCACGGGCGATTTGCCGCTTAAAAAATCTGGAGGCACGGTTATATTTCCTCTTAAGAACTTCGCAGTTCGGGTTCTTTGTGCACAGCGCCGCAACCCAAGTTCGATACGCCTGTTTTTTGCCGTCGGATGCTGCTTTAACTG
Source organism: Leptidea sinapis (assembly GCF_905404315.1). Taxonomy (NCBI): domain Eukaryota; kingdom Metazoa; phylum Arthropoda; class Insecta; order Lepidoptera; family Pieridae; genus Leptidea; species Leptidea sinapis. Next base: position 15,249,222 of record NC_066271.1, on the reverse strand, counting down.
ACGCATCGAACCAGGGCTGTGATCTGCCACCGATCGGTTCTACAGGGCTTGGTATAAAAATATCCATGCCCTGTAGTATCACATCGGCTACTGCAACGGCGCAGGCACTAGGATCATCCGAAAGGAAACAATCCTTGCCCCAAGGGTAGGATGCAAAAAAGGAACGCAACCTATCCCAATCTGCTGGCTTGTAGTGCCAAACGCGGCGGGTCGCTGGTGGTTGCAACGTTGGCGTCGGATAGGCACTACACTCCTGACAAGAGGTGGGCGTTATAACACACAACACATTATATATCTTAATATATATAAATTACGTGACACGTTGTTTGTCCTCGATGGACTCCTAACTACTTATGAACGGATTTTAATGGGGATTACTTCATGGAGTGCAGTTTGATCCAACTTGAGAGATAGAATAGTTTTTATTTCGATTTGGGACCCATAACTATTTTTATTTTCAATATTTTTTTTGTATCGACATATTTTGTATGAGAGAATTTAGTGACGCACGGTTTGACCGTTCCGCTGTGAAACAATTTCATTATAACAACAGGGCGCATTTTTTACGAAATAATTCTAGATGTTTTGAAATATTTAATTATATAAATTATTTCCGTACTATTAAAATTCGTTTGAAATTTGATTACACCGCCATCTATGTACACGAGCGGAAAGTGGTGCGTTTCTTTTATTAAAAAAATTTGTAAATTTAATATTTCTTAACAGATGGCTCTTTTTGTAGTTCGCTTTAGTAAGTGCTAAGTATTCAAAGTAATGTAAACACTTCGCATATCACAATAAAAGCAATGTTTACTTGCGACGAACAAATATAAAATTATAACACTGTTGTTTTAGATTGAAAAGTATTGTAAACACTCTTGCTATAAACATTAGAGCTATTTCACCTTGCGATGAGACGAAGAATAAAACAACACTTTCATTCATTAAATTTCCAATGAGAATCATTATTTGCGAGTTTTTAAATTGACAAACTGCTAGTTGTGTTTTGATTATTATTATTATCATTTTGAAGTAAAATGTTTATAATTACTATAGTATGAATAGTAAATTAAATGGATATGTGTAATATATAATACGTCTTGAGTTATTTTAATTTTTTTATGTAAATAGACAAGTGTTAGTGTAAAAATAAAAGTTTTGTGAATAGTGTAAAGATACGTTTAGTTAATAGTTTATTTAACTCATTAATCGATAATATTGTTCTGTGTAGGTACACGGGTAAAAAAAAAGCTTTCTAAGAAGCACAACAAAAAACTACCTCTACCTAGTACTTAGTATTAATGTAATTATTCCTCTTCAAATATGTTATATTATAATACTAAATAACTTCAAACCGCAAGAACAACTATCAGCGTAAATAATTTTGATTAAGATTTATAACATCTAATATATATTATAACAGTTTACAACAACAGTTAGAAAAATATAACACAACAGTATAATTCATTGAAAAATTACTGACCAGGCAATGGTCGGACGTTCCGAGAGGGGCGTCGACATATACCTGGTAACCATCGGGATGTGTAGTCAGCAAATGGTCTAATAAGGACGGCATGTGGCTATCCACATCCGGGAGTCGCGTTGGCGACTCAACCAATTGGGGCACACCATACGCCAATGCAAAATTATGCACAGATCGCCCTGCGTAGTCTGTGGTACGTAATCCAAGCCATTCGGCATTGTGCCCGTTGAAATCACCCAAGACTACGATTTCAGCGGAGGGGATCTGTGCAAGCACGTCGTCAATTGAACGCAGCCCATGAGATGATCGGTTTCTGCATTACCACAATGGGACCTGTAGACACACGCATAGATGCGGACGCGGTCCTCTAAATCTACGCGGAACCAGAGAGTAGACAGGTCCCTACCCTCAAAATTGCCGAGACGGCGACAGCAGATATCCTCCCTAACGTACACACATACCCCGGCATGAGGCAAAAAATTGTGCTCAATTTGTACCCGGGGTACGATAAATATGACGTATCGCTAGGTCGAGATATCTGCATCTCTGTAAGGAAACACAAGGCCGGCTGCGCCGTCTCAAGGTGGTGGTGGACGGCGTTTAAATTGGAGTGAATTCGCCTGATATTGCAAAAGTTCACGTTGAGCGTGGAGCGGGGTGCCGTGTTGTTATTGCCTCGTTTGTCCTCGGTCATGCGCGGTTCTGTGCCCATTCGAATACAAAGGGCAAGGGGGTTAAATACGAAGGGCAGCCCGAGCACTCTCGCTCGGGCTGCCCTTCGTATTCTGGGATGCTGATCGAGCCGGTACCCTCCTGGGATAATTTATTTTATCAGACCGCTCCCATATTATGTTGGGAGGAGGGAGGGAGGGATGGCCTCCGGTCCTCGACACTAACCTATGCGAAACATAGCACCTAGGCTCACGCCGGTATTCTGTGCGAGTGTGTAAATTAACCCGGACGAGTGTGGCCCGATTGTGCTGCCGTCATAAGACGGCAGCGAGACCCTCCCACTTCTAAAAAGTCCTTAGTCGCCTCTTACGACACCCATAGGCCTGGGACTCCCCTATTCTTTTTACGCCCCGGGGAAAGTACAGGAGTTTTAGCGAGACTAACGAACAGCAATTCATTTTTATATATATAGATGTATTAATTTGTAAAATGAATATAATGCATAAAGAGAGTATTAGATTGTATGATTCAACAACGATCCCGCGCGTGAGGGAGGACTCACGCGTTATAGTATCGAAACTCAAGGTCAAAAACGGTACTGAACGATAGACAGTATAGGTATATTCGCTAAAGTGAAATTTTCAGTCTTACGAAGAGCTGTTTAACCTGGTTTCTGCGGAAGAATCCCACCTTCGCATGACATGCCACAAAGCCGGATATCATCCGCACCATCTGGATGTCTAGCACTCCTCTACATTGCGGTTTTCAACTTTCTTCTATGTACAACCAAACTATGAAATGACCTCCCTTGCACGTATTTCCAGGACGATAATTATGACATGGGTATCTTGAAAAAAGTGTACGCACTTTTATTAAAAGGCCGGCAACGTACGCCCGTCTGCGTCGTACGAACGTCTACCTCTTCCAAAAACAAAGATTCACAAATGTTCGATATGAAACTTCTTGAATTAAAAAAATATGAATTAAGACGCTATAGGTTTGTGAAATACCAATATCAAGCTCTCCAAGTTTAAAGTTTTCTATAAGATTTCTTAAAGTACCTAATCGAAAAAACTATACGGTACTCTTAAACATTTTAATTATATTACTATGGTGCCATAAGACTCGGCTGTCTGACCGTCCTTCCATACTACCCACTGACAGCTGCCATTTTAACAGACTGTATGTGTATTATAACAAATAAATTATATCCAAAGAGTAAAAATTTAAATTTTGTTTAATATGAAACGTGCAGTCATTTGACATAAGTTTAAAATAGTACTAATTACAGTATAATAAAGTGCTCAGCGCGCGAAAGGTAACTTTATTATTTTACTTCAATGATTCGAATGGCCGCCTATATATCATATTCCTCGGAGGTCATCAGCCTCACTTGTACTGTTTAATAATAAGCCAAATTAATTTATTCCGACCCAGTGCGTGTCAGCTTAAAGCTCTGTTCAAACTGAGGCGAATAACCTGCGAACGCGTTTTAGAGCAATTCGCTCGCTCGCTTAGCCTCTGAAACTGACGCGACACCCCGCGTGTCATTTTTGGTTCTTCAGTAGAGAAACATCATGCATTGTGAGATCATACAATCCCGCCGAGCGTCCCGCTCTTATTTCGCTTCAACTTGAGCGACTACTCGCGTCAATTTGAACACGTCCATACAAGTTAGCTGACACAATCGGCGCGAGCGACTTCCATCCCGCGTCCCGCGTGATAGTAGCCTCAGTTTGAACAGAGCTTAAAGTTCCCAGTGCGTATCAGTTTAAAGTTCCAAAGCTCGACGACACAATATACTGATTCAACTTTCTACATGTTTGACACAACTTCGTTTATGTTATTTTAAATCGGAGGGTATGTAATTTTCCTTTTTACTTTTCCACAGCTAGTCGACTACATAGGGCACACTAAAAGTTTTGCACTTCTAGCTAATCGGAACTATTTGAATTTCGAATGTTATATTTTTTGAAACGTTGCAACCTTTTTAGTAATTAAAAAATACAATTGGCGGGAATTCATTTGTCATTTGTTTTTTAACATCACGTCAAAGTTCTACGTACGCAACGAAAATGGAAATAAGTCGAAAAGATTTAAGAGCAATGATTTTTTTATGATTTTAAAAGTTCTCTCTCTCCGCAAGACTGTACCGCTTGTCTTCAAAATGATTTTGGGAGAGAAGCACCTTGCTTGAACACAGTGAGCCGATGGTTTGCTGAATTTGAGAGAGTTTGGGTTTCCTTACATGACCGAATTTCGTGAAGGGCGGCCTTCAACTGCCGTCAACGAAAATAACGTGGCTACTGTTAAGCGGCTAATTGAAGAAAACCCGCGGATTATCTATGAGACAATTGGAGGACTATTGGGGATTGGTTTGAGCCAAATCCAGAAAATATTACACGAAGAATTGAAAGTTCGGAAACTTTGTTGTCGTTGGATCCCTCATGAACTGACAGCCGAGCAGAAGCGGGCTCGCGTGGAGTGGTGATGCTTATGAAGTACGATCACGGACATTCTAATGTTGTTTATGACATTGTCATAGGAGACGAAACGTGGATTTATTGTTTTGAACCCGAAAAACAACAGCTAACTTGTGAATGGGTGTTTGAAAATGAGAACAGGCCAACAAAAGAAAGGCAGGCGAGAAACGTTGGTAAAAAAATGATCGCATCTACACAATTCCATTTGAAGATCAAAAGAGTTTTAGTGCCGAGTAGTATTCTACCATTTGTTTACCCAGGGTTTTTTAAAAAATGTTCGCAAAAGACGACGAAAAAGCCGTGTTCTCCTACATCATAACAACGCTTCTTCACACACGACCAACAAAACTAAGTCATTTTTAGCTTCCGAAAGAGTACAACTCGTCACCCATCCCGCACATATCATAGATTTCTGTATTTTCCTTAAAATCAAAGATTTGATGAGAGATTTCACTTTTACTAATTCCGAAAAGGCATTGAAAGCGTTCAATCAGCACGTAGAAAACATGCCTTCAGATCTGTGGTCCCCCTGTTTTGAAAAATGCTTCGTACGCATGAAAAGATGATTAAAATGTAATGGAGAGTATTTTGAAAAGCAATAAACATAATATTTTGGTAACAACATAACATGTCGTTATTTTTGGTTACGCAAAACTTTTAGTGTCACCTTCGTATACCTAGTTATCAACTTATACATCCTGTCTAGATGTGATTATTTCCAAACATCCGCAACATTTTAATATATTAAAGAACACCCAAAATCATAACAAAAGATATCTTGAGTCTACGTTTAAATAAGCTAAGCTGCTGTTAACCAAAAAGTGAGGGGTATATCATATACGGAACTTATGGTTCGAAACTGTAAAACTGAACTGCCCCCTGCAGAAAGTTCACCATTAACTTCTACGTTTACTATTGTAACTAAATATGTCAAAGTATGTCATACGGCTAATGTTTGCCACTTCGCCTGACGTAGTTCTTCGCGAATAAACATCATTTCTGGTCTTAGATCACTGTGCGCCTGAGGGTCCATTTCAATTTTAAGTTTTGGATCAATTCCGGCCAATTGTTGATCACTGTAAGAAATTTTTGATTTATATTTAATTGCAGAAAGTTATATCAGTAAAATCCTCGAATGGCGACTACGTACCGGAAGACGCAGAGTTGGTAGGTACCCCACAAGATGGATCGACGATCTGGTCAAGATCACCGGAACACATTGGATGAGGGCAGCGCTGGACCGATCGTCGTGGAGATCTTTGGGGGAGGCCTTTGTCCAACCGTGGACGTCTTCCGGCTGATGATAATGATGAAGATTTTAGTAAAACTTCCATAAAAGTCACCTTGACACCAATAAGCTAAAAAAACACTAAATCAGGTTCCGAATCACACATGGAAGACTCCGTTCTGGTGTGAATCATAAAGAAAAAGACTAAAATTAACGTTGCACTATAGAAAAATAATATAACAGTAGAAGGCATATGATGCTAGAGTGCACTTTTGCTATCAATATATCTTAGGCATATCATATCAACATATCTTAGGCAATAAAGAAATTTATTATTATTAAAATCAGCGGTACCCGAGCCATAATATAACATATAATATAATAAAATTTTTTTCAAAACGATACAGTGTTTAAATAATATTCAATACTCATTAAATACTTCATAATTTAACTATGACTAAATGTGTGAATTTTCATCTGTGGAATGGTTTCAAATATAAATAATCAGATAGTTGCACACATTGTTAAATGCGGATCCGAATGATTAAATAGATTAGGATACTGGAGATGTTTGGGCCGGTGATATTTACAAATACCGGTCTGTTGCTGAGTCGGGAACAAACAAACCATGCATTTAAATATGATCTTAGCGTACCAAATCATCTGGGTTGAACATGCCCTTGAGTCTTTGCTGGCATCATATGGGTGGTCTCTAGATGGAATCTCGAGCACAGATGGAACAGGAGCAGTGTGCCCATCAATGACATTTCGGATCAGTTCGGCCACATTTTGGTTGATTAGGACAATATCAATGTCATCACGCTTGAGAAATCTCTTGAAACAGTCCTCAATTTCACTTACTGGGTTAACATACAATTACACCATAAAATTAGGGTGCCTGTTTTTGTTTATTTCTCCAATACCACCAAGTAGAGAGCCAAAACATGTATCCTCATCACCGATAACAGAGATCAGTTTGCCTTAACTGCAGATTGTAGGGCCATTTCTGTTAATTATAAGCGAGAAGTTTTTGAATAATATAGAATTTATTTAGGGAAGTGAGAACTGTCACAAGAAATTCATCACCTAATAATAAATAACTTTTGAGTGTTTGAATGTTTTTTTTACATTTGTGAATGCTGACTCACTGGCCCTTCTTAAAAGTATTTGTTTAATGATCTTATATGGAACACCTGCAAACAGTATATACAGTAGTACCACAGTAGTAGGTACAGAAGTTTCACTTAGTCAACACCTTTTGAAGAAATAACTACAATATAGTTGCAAGACTCACGTTTCACCGATAATTTACTTTATACACCCTACGATCTACTCGTACCTGCTTACTCATAGGGTAGGTACCCAGGACTGTGACGCGCAAAATTGACAGAGGTCGCCATTTTCTCGTTACTGAGCTGTTAACTTGTCCACTACTTGGTTTAGCTACCTTACTCGTGTCCCCCGGGTGGTGCTAAAGGTGGTAATGTTACTCGCCTCCGTAGAAGATACCATCTCTTCCTAGACCTACTCTACACGTGTCCCCTGGGTGGTGCTAAATGATTACCAATGGCGAGTGTCAGGCGGCAGTAAAAAACCAGACCAATTTAATAAGTTTTAACAAGTCTTGTCTTTGTAGGTTGGAAATGACCTGCACCACCCGCTAATCGTAGTCATGTTTCGCGAGATCAGTAGTCTTGGCCTAATCACCCGGGCTAAGAGGATGATAACCTCAATAAAAAATCCCCAAATCCAAAGGCGGAACCACGAGCCGAGAGGATTTATGACTGATGTGAAGATCAGCCTCTAACGCAATCTTCGTTGGACCTGGCTCACTTTAAAGTATTGTGCCTAAGGTGTTACCCTGTATGTAACCTGCTCATCGACCTCACCCGTGGGATGAATAATAAATCGAGACTCAATTAACTATTTCAACTACACTTGATAAAACAGAAACAAATTATTCATCCTGTTATATTTAACAAACCCAGATCGCACTCCATCTCAGAAATCAATCAAACCATTAATAATAATACGACTAATAACACAGCTGGAACAACAGAATTATTGTTAAGTCAAAGTGATGTAGATAGACCCTGTTCTCGCGTCCCTACTAATAATAAAAAAGGGCAACGTGATAGTCCTGTCAATGACAGAGCTCTAAAGCAGTTAAAACTGAATAGATACTGGCTTAGCCATTCTGTGATCCAAACCAAACTAAAACCACCACCGTTGACAACGTTGTAAATATAACACCGCTAACCTAATTACTGAATGCAAAAGTAAAAGAACTGTACCTACACATTGAAAGATTTGCAGAACAAAAAAGTAAAAATACAACCCCAATCAAGCAAAGCATTTTATATCTTATCAATGGAATTGAACGATAAAAATACAGAGTACTAGACTTATAAACCGAAACAAGACCAGCATTTCAAAGTAATACAACAGCATATGTTTTTGAGTGCATACTCCTCAAGACATCAGAGAAGCACTCGCCGCCCTTGACCCCGCTCGTGGTGGCCACGGTAGCAGCCACATAAGCGACGGGGCAGGGGGTACTAAGAATCATAAGAAGTACATAAGAAGTAGGGTAGCGTTAGCTACGCTACCCTACTCAGATATACTGAAAGGTATTTGCTGAATGTTCATCACGCTCCAGCTTCAACACACTCAGACGAAGACGTGGAGGCCAGGACTTCTCAACATCCATTCACATTCCTAAGACCGACTTCAACGTTTTCATGAACTCATTCTTTATGAAGCCTGAACAATGCAAGTGGACTTGAATCAGCCCCGGTGGTGCCACCAAAAATGAGATTGTCTTTATTATGTCATCCAAAAGACATATATTCAATGATGTCTCTATGATCAACTCAGTGAAAACTGGGAGTGATCACCGCATTATAAGAGGCACATTGAATATCTCCACTGTTGAAGTCTACGACCTGCAGATCTAAAACCCGGAAAACTTTCAACTCGAATTGCAAAACCGCTTCGGTGACTGCGTTGACCTGGACTAGTATAATTACAAGTTCGTGGCAGCTATTCAAACGGCAGGGTCTAACATCTTTACTTAGTTTTTTAAGACCAAACATTCAAAAAGAATCGGAAAAATCTCAGACTCTACCCTCAAATTAATGGCTGTAAGACGCCAAATGGCCCTTCAGTCCCCGGACGATGCATCTCAATATAGCTAGCTAAATATACAGATCTCCAAGTCATTGATTCGCGATATTATACGCCGCCATAACACTTATTGTGTGAATGCGGCCATCTATGGCCTAGCATAACAGTAGGCCTGTATAAAAGGCTCCAAAGCATTCGCTCGAGATTTGTCTATTGGGCAGAGCCAACTAATGAAACTGAAGACCGGTGGCGGCAGGGTCATTTCGTCTAAACACGAACTTTTGAGGAAGATCGAGAAGTTCTACGGACAATTACACACGACTGAACCAGCACCTGTTACGTTACCAACAAGGCTGAAGACCCAAAAGCCAAATTAACACTATACAGAAGATATCCCAGACGTCAGCCTGTACGAGATTACTATGGCCCTGAAACAGCTTAAAAACAAGAAGGCGCCGTGTGATGATGGAATAACAGCCGAGCTCCTTACTACTGTACTTAAGATCCTCCAGCTAAGCTAGCAAGCTATTCAATTCGGATATCCTTTGTTTTTGGCTTTGGTCACATCTCCAGAAATGAAGGATCGTTTGAGTGGTTGATAGTGAATAGACTCAACAAGGCGATGAACAGATCTTATCAAAGCAGTGACCCAGACACCTGTGGTGGAGTGCTCCCGCAATAGTTCAAACCGCCAAAAGTACTCCACTTTTGTCGGAGCGCCGCGAGGGAGGCAGTGCGACTCAAAAATAAAGAGACAAACGGCCACTAATGTTGCATCATCTTAGCGACCACTCGGACAGACTGATTGAGAAGAAGAACTTTGTGACAGTTGTTAGTGGATAGACCAATTGCAATATTTGCAAAATTTTCGTTAACACCTTTTTTTCTGATTCATAGCATCAAAGCAACATACATTGCTCTTTTGAAATCTATCCAATGATATTTAAAAGTATAGATAGGTTACGTAGACAACATTCGGTGTTTGAAAATGATACACTAACGCACACATGAATAATTTAACATTGCAATAGCACACTACATTACGATTACACGTCAAAGAACGATAGTAAATGCAATTATCGCAAGCGAAAAAGAGATTACTCTAATTTGCTAATTTGCTAATTGCTTCGCATTTGTATCGAAAAAATACAGTTAATTCATCAGATATGATTTTTTACCATACCGTTCATGTTGTAATAGCTATAGAGTAGTAAAACTGCATTGAAATAAGGTAGATAATGTATCATTGATTTTATAAAAAAATAATTAAATATTGATTATAATATATAGCCACATTGATGATATCAATTACTTATACATAAAATAATAAAAAACATACAGACACCAAAACAAATCCGAAAGGTATCTACAGTAAGGGTCCCATTTTTACAATTTTACTAACGACGGCTCCCAAAAAATTTTAAGATTATAATTATTATTTTTTGTATCTTATATTATTTATAAATGTCTTTTTATTGAGGGTTTATTACAATTACCTTCCTTCCTTAAAGGCCGGCAACGCTCTGGTGTTGCAAGAGATTGTGGGCGGCGGTGATCACTTAACACCAGGTGACCCGTACGCTCGTTTGTCCTCCTGTTCCATAAAAAAAAATAAGGTAATGGCAGAAGAAGAAAATGATCCATTGATTCTTCTGCAGTTAGCAATGGATATACTGAAAGGGACAGTGTTACTGAAAAAACTCCTACGTATACAAATAGCACTCATTGTCTATATCCGCTACCTAACCTAAAACTTGTTTTAGTAGTTTGATAGTTCAGCTACCTATATACGCACTTGTTTATTAAAAATTATTTCGTATTACATTCACTGCAACAACGACTTTTTTACATCATTTCCTAAAATATTCTACCTCGATCATCCCGCAACAGACAGCATCAATATTTTGTAATTTCTGTACGTGTAATATATGGCGACATATTTATTTTGTTACATAAATAATGAAATCAAATAAAATGTTATAATTCATGATTTCTTAACTGTAGTATATAATTCTATGATTTTTTTACTTTCGTATTTAGTGCATCTTCCCATAACACAAGACGGCATTGTAATGTTGTACCTATATCAAATTGTAAGCAATTCTGTCAACAACAAACGCGTGTGTACCGTTTTCGTGTCGAGAGAGCGACTTCGACCAAATGAACCAATTGAATCAATTTAGGCGATTGATTTTCAGTGCGCTAGTGACATATCTACCTCTTTTAATACTATAATATCATTGGATCCATCTACAAACTGTGAAAATCGCGGGTGGTTTCGCGATTTAAAATCGTGGTGTGTGCGTCTCGAGCAGCTTTGCGGTTAACCGCTCTCGGGAAAATACCGTAGTGCGGCCTAAGCTTAACGGATATTATAAAATAACTAACAATCTGGCTCCAACGTTAGCCTCCAGCACTCCTGCTTCTTCCATACTCTCTGGTTCCACATCTTCGTGATCTTTGTCTTTATCTGCAGACATTGTTAAAATATTTCATAGGGAAAACAGTGTAAAATTAAATATACAATCAAAATTCAAATTATGTATTTGGCTTTGACAATGTACGTCAAAACATTAATGATCATTTTTCATTGCAATTTATGTATTTATACAATCAGCACATTTACACCGATGAGAAAAATCTTATGCGAACTGTTTATCCTTAAGCTAAGTTTTGGCGTTTTCTATTCTCTGTACGCTATATGACTTTGACAGTTGAGGTTGACGTTGACCTTCATATTTATCCATTTTCTCAGTTACTTCTTACTCCTTAGTTGTCAGATTTTTTATCTGTTCAAAAGGGTGATTGAACTGCCTCATTGTTATTTATTGCATTTGACTCTAATAATACTTACATTAATTAGCCGTTTTACGGGTACAGTGAGTGCAATATAATACATAACAAATCTTGACAATCATGCCGATGTGAGTAATATCAGAGGTGTGGCGCGTCGTTTTTGGGCGTTGTATCTTCTGAAACAGTGACATTTGGTGTTTCGAAAAATATTTCTACTATCAAGACACAAGATGACCGAATACAAGCTAGTAGTGGTAGGCGCTGGAGGCGTGGGAAAGTCTGCATTGACCATACAGTTGATACAGAACCATTTCGTCGACGAGTACGATCCTACAATCGAAGATTCATACAGAAAGCAGGTAGTGATTGATGGTGAGACGTGCCTCTTAGATATCTTGGACACTGCTGGTCAAGAGGAGTACTCTGCTATGAGAGACCAGTATATGCGGACAGGAGAAGGATTCTTGCTTGTTTTCGCTGTGAACAGTGCAAAGAGTTTCGAAGATATTGGTTCATATAGGGAACAAATAAAACGAGTAAAGGATGCTGAGGAAGTACCTATGGTGTTAGTTGGGAACAAGTGTGACTTGCAGGCCTGGGCTGTGGATATGACACAAGCACGAGAGGTATGTTGGCTAGCTTTGTTTACAAATCAAACCAGAGTAGTCATATATTTTCCTTTTAAATATTGCTTGTTTACACAACAAGTATGTGGACAAAGTGTAGGTGACTGAAAAGCAAAAGACATAAACAATAATAGTACATTGTAAAATAATACACTTGTATTTTGATGTTGAGTTGTGGCAAAAGTATTTTATAATACTTAAATAAATTATAAGAATTTTGTTTAAAAAAAAATAGCATAATATTATATTTTTACAGATGTCATATTAAGTTTTAGGGAGAGTAGTTATAATTTTCCTGTACTTACTGGGGCAACAAACAAAACAATAGAAGTATAAATTCATTAAAGAATTTTCTATTATTCTCTTAATGTGCTCATTTGCAAGCAAATTGTCCATTTTATCTTTTCTTATTAATATAATTATCTTATCTTCTAAATTCTCTCAATTTAGAGGATTCAAGCAGGTCTCTTTCTTTCCTGTTTTTTTTGTTTGGAGTACTTTGATTATCTTCTAATGTACAATATGAGCAGTAATAAAAAATAACCCAAGTTACAAATCACAGGCACTATATGGACTTAATTGCTCTACCACATGATACCCAGCACATACCCTGTGAATGCTAACTACTACACCTACATAACTTCTATCTGTTGTGCAGTTTCATTATGATAGGATTTTTGAGATGGCTACAGTACTTTTGGCACATCAGTTGGACTGCTGGTTTATTTAGATCGCAAGACATATTTATTCCCGGTTGCAATAATCTCTTCTTGAACTGTGGTTATTTGTAAGTGTTTGCGTATTTCAGTATCAGTGATGGATGAATGACCATTATGAGAAAATAAATGCCTTTATGCCTTTATTACTTATCACTCTCAGTATGATGGTATGGAAATGCTGGAACTTTGAGATATTTGGGCCAATAGCTCTAATATGCCATATGTGACTTAACAAACTAGGTGCTTGAACTATGCAGCACATTACTGAACCCACTCCTTATGTTGGATCCAAAAAACAGAGTAGAATTCCTAAGCTGAGCAAGGGTACAAGGACAAAAATGAATTAAAAAAAAATATGTTTATATTTTATCATATTTTATTATATAATTGGTAATATGAAATCAAATATTTTTGTCTGACTATAAAAGTGTAGTATTTTATTTATTTATCAGCATTCAAATTCAAAAACACTTTATTCATGTAGGTCACGGAAATGACACTTATGAATGTCAAAAAAAAATAAAAATATTGTATCTTACTGAATTTACCACTACTTCGTAAAAGGAAGATGAGCTAATGAGAAGAAGTAGCAAGAAACTCATTGCCACTCTTTAAAGTCATGATTTACATTTTAATTGTTTTACAAATTATTTGAGTTACAATATATGCAAAGTGACGCAACAAAAATACTCAAATGTCAAAAACTGAAAGGCTTACATGAGTAAGTCAAAAAAAGTAAATGAATACTTATAAACACAAGAGTCATTTGTCAATTTCCAACACAATTCTAAATAAGAAAGCTTTTGACACCGTCTCCCCATTCTTATACATAAACTAGAAGCTATTGGTATTAGAGGAACACAGCTACGCCTATTCAGTCAGTATCTTTCTGAACGTAAGCAAAAAGTAAAACTAGGTGACTGCACCAGCGAATACGAGTCAGTATCTTACGGCGTACCACAGGGCAGCGTTCTTGGCCCAACCCTATTTTTAATATATATAAATGACTTATGTGATATAAAGCTCAAGAATGCAAACATCTTCTCGTATGCCGATGTCACTGCGATAGTATTCACTGGTGACTCGTGGGACAGTGTAAGGAAATATACTGAAGTGAGTTTGCGTGAAATTATACTTGGTTAAATATGAACCTACTTACTCTAAATGCAGATAAGACCAACTACATGTGCTACAGTTTATATAATGATGCCCAAGCTGCTAGAGAATTCAAAATACAAATTCACGACTGCATTTATATCGTACATTGTAACTGCCCAAACATTCAGAAAGTTTTTCAAACTAAATATCTCGGTATCATATTGGATCAGAGACTTTCTTGGCATCCACAAATAGACTACATAATGCAGAGGTTGAGAAAACTAACCTGGATTTTTAAATCATTAAGATACTTAGTACCGAGGCTGCCGGCTGGCCCCAAATGGGAAGAAAAAGATCTCCTGAAAGAGATCTATGCATCGTTGGTACAAACTGTACTAACGTATTGTATAACGATCTGGGGTGGGGCCACTAAAACAAAATTCCTTGAACTTGAACGAACACAACGTAATCTTATTAAAACAATGTACTTTAAAAAACGCAGATTTCCCACGGATAGCTTATATAAAGAAACTAAAATGTTGGTATTTTAATTAGAAAACTATATATTACAAACACTATTACAAGAAAGCATAAATCCCTCGCTTATGACCCTAAAATCCTGCAAAAAAGAAGAAAAGACATTGTGGCAGTAGTTCCTAAGTCAAACTCAACTTTTGCTGATAGACAGTTCAATAAGCGCTCTGCCAAATTATATAATTTAATAAATAAATAATTACAGATATATTCAAAAAACGTATATGAATGTAAAAATCTTACATCTAACTGGTTAGAACCCAAATCCTATGACTGGGTAGAACAGTTGCTGAGTAGCTAGTTGTGTATGCTACAATTATATTTATATAAATACACACACACACGCGCACACACACACACACACACACTTGCACACTAAACACTCATTTCCCTTCTTTCCCCTTTCTCTGATCATGTCTATTTTATATATAGTAGTAACGTAACGTATAATGGTAGAACTTTCATAAATAGTTTTAAAGTACATATTATTTCATTTGTGTAATTTGCATTGTAAAAAAAAAAGGTCAAAATTATATTTTTATTACTTAACTTTTACATGTATGAATAACTCTTAAGTATAATGTAATTTTGTTTGTTATATATAAAGGTTAAAGAGCGGTGACTCCCAACACAGGCGATAAGCTTAACGGGAAACACCTGCCCCTAGTTTTTAAGTACTTTTTGTTAAAGAAATAAACAATTTATTATTATTATTTATTATTATTATTATTAATAAATCTAAATCTAAGTGTTATTGCACATGCAGGCAACAACCACACAACAATTTTTTAATTTGAATTGTGTAACATAAGAACTAATACTAAGATATCCAATTATATAATTAGTTTCTTTAAAGTAAATTAAAAATTAATTAAAACAAACAAAACTTTAAACTTACTGGAGAAGTAAACTATTACATAAACTGAATAATTTTATTCTGCCTAGCAAAATATCAATTTCAGAAGTTTATACTGAAAAGATAGTAGAACTATAGTATAGTAGCTAGTGAGAACTATAGTATAGTAGCTAGTGAGAACTATAGTATAGTAGCTAGCGAGAACTATAGTATAGTAGCTATCGAGAACTATAGTATAGTAGCTAACGAGAACTATAGTATAGTAGCTAGCGAGAACTATAGTATAGTAGCTAACGAGAACTATAGTATAGTAGCTAGCGAGAACTATAGTATAGTAGCTAACGAGAACTATAGTATAGTAGCTTGCGAGAACTATAGTATAGTAGCTAACGAGAACTATAGTATAGTAGCTAGTGAGAACTATAGTATAGTAGCTAGCGAGAACTATAGTATAGTAGCTAACGAGAACTATAGTATAGTAGCTAGCGAGAACTATAGTATAGTAGCTATCGAGAACTATAGTATAGTAGCTAGTGAGAACTATAGTATAGTAGCTAGCGAGAACTATAGTATAGTAGCTAGCGAGAACTATAGTATAGTAGCTAACGAGAACTATAGTATAGTAGCTAGCGAGAACTATAGTATAGTAGCTAGCGAGAACTATAGTATAGTAGCTAACGAGAACTATAGTATAGTAGCTAGTGAGAACTATAGTATAGTAGCTAGCGAGAACTATAGTATAGTAGCTAACGAGAACTATAGTATAGTAGCTAGTGAGAACTATAGTATAGTAGCTAGCGAGAACTATAGTATAGTAGCTAACGAGAACTATAGTATAGTAGCTAGTGAGAACTATAGTATAGTAGCTAGCGAGAACTATAGTATAGTAGCTAGTGAGAACTATAGTATAGTAGCTAGCGAGAACTATAGTATAGTAGCTAGTGAGAACTATAGTATAGTAGCTAACGAGAACTATAAGTATTAGACTTAAGACTTGGGTATGTTGCACATAATTATATTGCTTCATGGAATAGCTCCATTTATCCAGCCAATTGGTACTTCCAGAATGTTTTATGTGTGTTTGGTAAATATTTCCTATAATTTGTCTTTGTTTGTGATTCAATATGTGTTTTTCAATTATGGCATTAATGAAAAATCAATTTATATACAGGTTGTCCCAAAGTTATGGGACATTAAGGGAAAGTACCTTAAATATCGTAGATATTTTACTGAAAGAAGACTTTATGTTATTTTTAAAAGTTAGTAATTCTGCATTCAAAGATTTTCTAAAAATTACTTACCTCGTTTGGGAATTGAACCAAACTATTAACTTTAATTTAAAAAAACATCCCTACTTTTATGATAATGTAGATATGAGAAAGTAGTCAATTAAGTGGGTATTTTTTTTGTAAATTAATTAATTAAATGCTCAAAATGTGATCCCTCCTGTCTTACGCATATATACAGGGTGTATATGTTTAATTTATCATTGGTCAATATAATACCATTTAAGGAATCCTTGACTGTCTGTGTGACTTCTAATTATATACAGATAATTTTAAGGTAATTGCTATTCTATAATGTCTTAGTGCTTGTTGGAAATTGTTTATAATTAACATAAATAGGTGATAAATGTTTATAAATGAACTTATATAAGAAAAATTCTTAGTTGTAAAGATTCTTAAATGAGATTTAAAATTATTTGTTAGAAATCACATACCAAAAATATTGTACCTACCATATTTTATATACATTCTTAGGTTTAAACTCTTTTAACCTAAAGTATGTTCCAGATAAGCCACCATTTGACACCTACACTATTCATAAATCTTGTTGTTTTTTTTTTTTCAACTCACCACCCACAACTTCACATAAGGATCTCCTTAACAGATTAAAGCCTGCACAGGCCTAAAAAATGCATATCAAGGATTTAGTATGGCTCTTTCAAATGTATACAATTTATTACATCTCACATAAGGGCTGATAAACAAGATTTTACTAATAAATAATCATACTCATTGAAACAGAAATAAAAACATTGATATTGATAAAAAAAAATTTTGGGGAAAAGGAGGAAAAAGGAGGGACATGTCACCTGGTGTTAACACTTGCCAACATTCTCTTGCAACACCAGAGGAATCACAGGAGCTTTGCCGGCCTTTGAAGAAAGTATACACCCTTTTTTTGAAAGTACCCATGTCATATCATCCCGGAAACAACACACAAGGAAAGCTCATTCCACAGCTTTTGTAGTATGTGGAAGAAGGTTCCTTGAAAACCACACTGTAGGGGACCGCCTCACATCCAGATGGTAGTGGTAAATTGATTAAATTTAATGTCAAATTTGTATCTTTTCTCAAGTGGTATTTTTGGGTCATTCCATTGTTTCGGGTGTTAGATGTGAACTCATTAAAATATGTTTTATTAGAAGTAGTATCAGCAACTAGATTTTATAACTATTTTTAGCAGAGAAAAGGCAACACGTGGCGGCTTACACTTATACTTATAAGTAAATCATTTAAATTCAAAGACCGTAAAGATATTGTGGGCCTCTCTGTTGAACGTACCATTGAAATAGCCTGTGCAGAGCTTGAGTGTGCCATTGTTGTAAGTATATACAGACCCCCCGATGCATTATATGAGTTACTTGAGAGTGTATTGGAGGAGGTTCTATCAAAATTATCAGAATCTAAGAAATATATTATGATTTGTGGTGACTTTAATATTAACTTATTAGAAAAATCCACCACAAGTATTAGATTCAAATCTTTGTTTAAATCATATAATTTATCAAATATTTTCTTAGAACCTACTAGAGTAACCAGCACCTCTAAAAGCTGTATTGATAATATTTTTACTAATTATAAACCTATTTCTCAATCAATAATTAGTAAACTGAGCTCAGACCACTTTGGTCAATTAGCCTCTTTTAATATTGAAGGGAACAAATGTACTTCAACTAAAAAGTTTATGTTTGTTCCGGTAAACAATAGGCGGATGGAGAAATATAGAGGCAATGTTTCAGAAAAACTGTCAAACTTGTATTTGAATTATAACAGTACTCCAAATGAGATGTATGGTAAGTTATTTAAAATAATTAAAACAGAGTTTGCTTCTATATTTACTTCAAAGACAGTCAACTCGGGTGGTCTCTTGTCATTTAACAACTGGGCAACAGCTGGTATTCATAGGAGCAGACAACAGTTATATGAACTATATAGTGAGAAAGCTTTCCTTGTATATGTGAAAAATTATTCAAAATTATTTAAGAAAGTATGTACTATTGCTAAGTCAATGCATATTAGAGAAATAATTAAAAATGCTTCAAATAAAATAAAAATGACTTGGAAAGTTATTAACTGGGAATCTGGAAGAGCGAAAGACTGCAAGTTTGAATATAATCTAATAATAAACAATAGAAAAATCCACTCTGAGCAGGAAGTAGCTTCTTGAGAATTTTTTTTCTGACATTCCAGTTTCCATCTCAAGCACCCTTGTCTCCTCCACCAGTGTTGCTGAGTCACTTCTTTTGGAAAATGTTAAGGAATGTAAACAAAATTTCAAATTCAGTGTTGTTAGCCCAGCAGAAATAATTAAAACTTTCAGATCCTTAGAAATGAAAAAAACTGCTGATATATGGGGCATATCTGTAAAAATAATAAGTTCTGTTATTGATGTCATAGCACCATATCTAGCACTAGTTTTTAATAGCTGTATTGAACATGGCGTGTTTCCTGACCTTCTGAAGTATAGTAAAATTACACCAATATTTAAATCGGGACTCACTTCTGACCCGAATAACTATCGCCCTGTTTCGGTGTTGCCGACCCTTAGTAAAATTTTTGAAAAAATTATTTTAAGACAAATGCTTACTCACTTTAACACTTATAAGTTACTTCATATAAAACAATTTGGCTTTACTAGGGGACGCTCGACTACGGATGCAGGTGTTGAACTCATCAGGAATATTTTTGAGGCCTGGGAGGAATCACAGAATGCACTTGGTATCTTCTGTGATTTATCTAAGGCTTTTGATTGTGTTCAACATTCAACGCTGGTCAGGAAGCTATGCCACTATGGTATAAGAGGATCTGCACTCGATCTTCTGATCTCATATTTAAATAATAGGATTCAGAGGGTCGAGGTGAATGGCAGGGTACAGGGTACCACAAGGGTCTATTCTTGGACCCTTCCTCTTCCTAATTTATATAAATGATCTACCTAACCTTGTAGAAAAAAAACACAAGGTGATATTGTTTGCGGATGACACTTCACTTATATTCAAAGTGAAACGAAGCCAAGTTTTGTATGACGAAGTAAACAATGCTCTATCTGACATCTACTGTACTGGTTTAGCGCCAATAACTTATTGTTAAATAATCATAAAACCAAATATATTAAATTCACCGCGCCAAATGTCAAAAATGTAGATGCGAATATTTTATTAAATGGAGAGGTGGTAAAACCAGTGGAATCTGCTATATTTCTTGGCATTACTCTTGATTCCAAATTGCAGTGGGGCCCCCATATTGAAGGATTAGCGAATAGGCTTAGTTCTGCAGCATATGCGGTTAAGAAAATCAGACGGTTAACTGACATAGATACGGCGAGATAAGTATACTTTAGTTATTTTCATAGTATTATGTCCTATGGTATATTGTTATGGGGCAGTGCGGCCGATATTAATACTATCTTTGTGCTGCAGAAGAGGGCTATTCGCGCGATTTATAACCTAGGTCCTAAAGAATCATTAAGAGAAAAATTTAAAGAAATAAACATTTTGACTGTTGCTTCTCAATACATTTTTGATAATGTTTTGTATGTTCATAAGCACATTGAGGAATTTTCTAGAAACTGTGACATTCATAATGTTAACACGAGGAACAAACATAAACTTGTTATGCCTACTACTCGGTTGGGTCGAGTTAGTAAGTCTTTTGTTGCGCGATGTATATGCTTCTACAATATGATCCCAGAAAATGTACAAAACAAATGTGTTACGAAATTTAAAAGAATTGTTAAAAAACGTTTGTGTGGGAAAGGTTATTATAGCATAAACGATTTTCTTAATGACACCACGGACTGGGATTAAAGCGAACACCCTCAGGCTCTTTAATTATTAATGTTTATTGTACGATATTACATTGTAATCCATATTTTATATATAAAAAAAAGCCCGCTGAGTTTCTTGCGCCCATTCTTCTCAGGTCTGAGGCAGTCTCTTTTGAATGGGTGGTAGATTTTGACGTTCAATAAGTGATTATAAATCCTATTTTTAATAAAAATATTTGAATTTGAATTGAATCACAAACTTGTAGGGTATAATTTTCTTTTCCTAAAATTGCATTTTTAAAATATTTAAGCATTAAAGAGAAAATTACAAATAAGTATTTGTTTCGGGTGTTATACGAAATTGTCATTCATGTCAATAATTCAGCGAATTTTCCCAGTAATCTCCAGTTTAATTTATAACAAATCAAACTATATACATTAAACCATCAAAACACGGAATAAAAAGTTAGTTATCAATTTTACATTAATTTTAATTGATAAAACTACCTGTTTCGGGTGTTACGAGTACGAAATGAATATACATATAAGGAAATTATGGGATTTATTAATGAAATATTATTCTTTCTTTTAAAATCATAAAAAAAATTAATTAACAATAATGGTAGAATTATTATAAAACACTAATAAAGATTAACATTTAATAATGAAAACATCAATTTTTCATAGACATCAATTTCTGCTGGGAATTTGTAGTTCATATCAAGATCACCTTTAGTTTAAAAATAGGAGTAGGCAACACGCGTATTATATTCTCGTATCGCAAATCATAGATATCTTCATCACGTCTGAATGTGATTGCTTTATTTCCAACTACTTTCAAAAACGTGAAAATTTCTTGCTAAAATCTGACAAGAACAAATGTGCCAGGTTTAATTTTTTGCACTGATCCCGGTTCATCCTCTTCTGAATTAGTGTAAACATCACTGTACTAAGCTGTTTTTTACTGTTTGAACAGCCCGCAGCTTACCTGAGGAACTAGGTACAGCTCCCAAGTCAGGATTGAAGTCACTTCTAACTTCTGACAGTTTTTTCAAATGTATGTAAGCGGGCATACACGGGGAGTGAATGCAAAATACCAGCCGTATTACGTTGACGTCTGGCAATACATAACCGCGCGTTTTTCAAGAAACTTCTTGCCTCCCACAAACACTTTGTGGAATCAATTACCGGCTGCTGTTTTCCGGAACCGAAACCACTTAGGTACCTCAGAGAAAAGAGCATACTCTCACCTAGAGGGCCAGCAACGTATCATATGGGATAATAACAAAAAACATCAATAATTTTTTTCTTTGCCCTATGCGCTCTAACTTTGTGCACCCTTAAACGTTGTTCCAATTTAAGACCTTATGGATATTATTCCTTCTTCTTTTTCCTTCTAAAAACGCCCCTTTCCCTCTCTTTGCGCAAATGTTCAGCATACTTCTCAGGATCTTTCTTCCTGTTTTCTCTCAGCTTATGGATAGAAATATATTTATTTATCAAATGGAGTGACAATAACATAACATATTGCAACAACACAGTATATCTCACAAAGCTGCACGAGTTCCTAAAGGGGCTTTAACATAGGGACTGTACATATATGAATTCGGAAATCTGCTATAAGTAAAAACTCTTTATTACTTTAAAAACTATATATAAGTTGTATTTTTTCACATCTCATGAGAATTAACATACAAAGGTTCTGCTGTAATATGTTACATACATATTTTTATAGTTAGTTGTTTTAACTTTATAATTCATAACATCACAGTTAATTAGTACTTCAATCATTTAACTTTTATTAGCATATAAGGCATTTATTTTCCCGAAATTGATCACTTTAGAATTCTTTTTGATATTATTTCTATAACCCAAATGGCGCTCTGAGAGAGAAGAAACTCTCCCAGCATTCTTTTTTTGCGCTCTTTTTAATGATTAAAAAATATACAATATTAGGCTGCCATTGTTATTGCTATAAAATAATCATAATCCAATCGCAGGCTGTCCAATCACTTAGATATTCAGCTGTGGAGTAGTAGGATTTAAGACAGAGCCATTTGTTAAAAAAAATTGCTTTACGTCTTTCTATTAGGAATCAGGAAGTATTTTATCTCAAGCTTATGATTTTTTTTTCTAAAATATTAGACGAATTACAAGGATGCAGCCAACCAAAGCCTTAAGAAGTGTCTGCATGCTGTCTGAGATAATATGTTTGAGTAATAATACATGATCCAATTATCACAGTTCATCTCTTATGTTGATAAGTCACTCACAGTATGAATCATGATTGTCCACAATGTCACTGGATTGTGGGTTATGATTCACCTCCGTAGTTAATAATCAACAAACTTCTGACATCATTTGAAAGCCTAATAATTGTCAGTACTGTTATGTTTTTTGACTACCGAAGATTTAGAAATGTATGAAATGGATGGACGTTTCGTTGGGGTGTATTTTGTTTTAGCAATTAAAATGTATAATTATTTAGCAAAATGATTAAAAACGTCAATTTATTTACACAATTTTGTTAATTTAAAAGTGCACTTACCTGCTGCTGTTATTTGGACAAGTTTTCACTGAACACTTTGTTTTTGCGGGGCTTTGTATTCAAAGCGCGGTCGAAACACTACTGAACGAAAACTTTGCCTAATGAACGGGTAGGCAGAATTTGCTTCAGAACACTTTTCGAGCGTTATTGTGAGCCTAGCTGTTTTTTGTACCTCAATGTTAGCAATACATAAATATATGACGAATTTGGCATATTTACAATCACAGTTTGAACAATTTCCCTATTGTTTGAGGACTAAATAGACCTGATTAGTGAGGAAGATTAATACAATGGACATATCATTAACTATCAAGTCAGTGGTATGTTAGATATTGATATGATATCCATAGATTTTAAATTAGATCCAATGAAATATGTCACAATCTTTTTTTGACTTAGACCTTGTCCACATCCAAAGGACAACAGACGAAAGGATTCCTTTTATTTCACTTGGCTTGCTACACATATTCTTTATATTTTGTTTAATAGCTTTTCTTTTGCTCAATTCGTAATACTTATAGACCCGGCCTTATAGGTACCTAATGACCTAATAATAAATTTTCATATATGTATACATGAGTCTCGCAAACGTAATTGTTTAAATTATAAAATTAATTTTCAGGTGGCAAGAAGTTATGGAGTACCATTTGTAGAAACATCAGCCAAGACCCGCATGGGAGTCGACGACGCGTTCTACACTCTGGTCCGAGAAATACGCAAGGATAAGGAAAGTAGGGGAAAGAAGTACAGGAGGGGTCACAAACTGGGATCCAGGCGGACTTTTAAATGTACATTATTGTAAATGAATGGGTTTGTATTAGTTGGAAATTAAATCCGGAGTTGTAGGAGTGATATATGGTGGAGTTATGTGATATCAGTGCCATGAAAAAAATATACCTGCTTTATTTCTCTGCAGTTTTGATGGTTATCTTACATTGTTGCAATGTTGTTGCGGCTGTCTATTGTTAATAAAAGAGGAGAATGGAAGAGGACGACACCATCATATGGGTCATCTCAGTTGAGTATTCATGAACCCAACCTTCTCTTGAGGAAGTCGGTTTATATGAAGTCGTGCGCGCGTTTCTTGAAGGAACTCATGTCGTATCGTCCTGGACACACCATGCAAGGAAGTTCATTCCACAGGTTGGGTGTATGTGTCATAAAGTTCCTTGAAAACTGCACAATGAAGAAACGCGATACATCCAGATGGTGGGGATGACATCCAAGATTGATGCGAGTCGTGCAAAGGTGGAATTTCAAACAAGCACCACAATGTTTGATCAAATAGAATATTCACTCACACATATCTGGTGTGATAACAACATCATTACAGCAACGTAGTTAAATAACTAAATTTTAAATCAAACTTTCTAGCACAAATCTTTTTCTCACATAAATATTTATTACTAAAAACTCCACTGTATATTATTTCCAACTTTCTAAACATTTCACACTACTCCAGGATATATATACATTAAAATTCTTGTTGGCATAAGATCAATTAAAATATTATTCAAATTCGATAACTTAAATCATAATTCATAGGTAGCTGAAAAATAACAATTACATTGATTAGAATAGCATACATTGTCTTAATGCTAAGTGATAATTTATAAATGTTAATAAGAGTATTTTCACATCTAAAATATGTATCAATTATATTACTTGTTTCACTATCATTAAATGAAATTATCTTTTTGTAATGTTATTATAATAAATACTAGGTAGTAAGTAACTAAATGTTCTTAAAACTACTATATATATACTCTTGGAGATGGTATCATTTGCCATAACATTCAATCTTCTTTGAGTAGCGCAAACCACATTATGCCAAGTATTTAACATAGCATAAAAACATCACAACTATTCATTTACAAAAATCCTCAATATCAACATAATTTGACGTAACAATCTTGGTCATGTTTCATTTTTATGGAGGTAGTTCAAACAAATAAATAGTAGGTATGTTAGTCTTAGGGACTACGCGCACTTATTCAGCTCTATTCGCGTTTTGCTGAACGATTTTGGTTACACTTATACAGCTCTGCTTCTATCAGCCGCGTACGGCGCGGCGTCGTAAGAATGAGAATAATAACTTTAAATCACGTCTGCACTCTTTAATCTTTAAATTACGTAAAATCAATGCAGGAACAATACAAGTCGCAACTTGTCGACAAGGAGTCGCGAACCAGGGAGTAAAGAGCTGTTCCGCCGCATTCGACGGCGAACAGCGCTGTACGCCACGGAACAGCGCTGAACGCTCTTTATAGCATTCGCATAATAAAAACACATTTATCCTCATTTTATGCTGGTTTGCCGCGAAAGCAGAATGGACGCGGAAAGCTGAATCGACGCGTACACGTCTCCATACAAAATTGTTGTTTTCTATGGACAAAAGCTGAATTAGTGCGCGTAGTCCCTTAACATACTTCCCTCCAGTCTGAATGACAAGTATCACCAGTTTTGTTCTTGTTGACATTCTAATGACATGTACCTAATGCGAATGCTTCCATTATTTTCCATATTATGTCTATTTGTGGAAAGTAACTACTATTGTTTGATGCTCAAGACATTGCGATGTCCAAATATTGGGATTCCTGATAATAATGTTAATTAATGACAATTTACGCCAAAAACGGTAAAAATTATTTACCATAACATTATTAATTGCCTCCGAATTTATTTTTTTGTATACATATTTCAATCCACTAAATAGCGCACGATAAATTAATTTAATAAAGCTTTTATACTGATATTTTTGTACTCTGTGAATGTGTATATAACTTTCTTGTATTACTAAGCTTCTGCAAATTCATCTACATATATATATAATTAGATAGTTTAAAGATGTATGACAGTGTACGCAAAACACCTTATCATGAGGGTAGAGTGAAATTTGCGAATAGGCTCTTTTCTTTTTAAAGTTTCGTGACAGCAGATTCCAGTAACATTTAATCAGAACTTAAGCCTATGTCAGCATAAGAGATAAGTTTATAATTTATTAAACTCACTATTTTCATTTATACATTCGAATTTATATATTTTTCTATAAATAAGTTAGCATCAGTAGCCGAGAAAAGGTAACGTAAATTTAATGTTTGACAATAATACCTATACTTATTGTTGAAAGTAAAATCGTACGCATTTTAAAATCTGCGTTTCGCCTGTCTCATTCGTATACAGGGTGTCCCGTAATCAGTGGACCAACGGGATACCCGTGATAGGGGTGGTCATCATCTATCGAAAACACCAAATTTTACTGTTCTAGGGCCAGTAGTTCAAAAGATATGATTTTTTAAGCATTATTTTGAAAATTCTACCCTTATCAACACAAAAGTTGAAAAAAAATATTTTTTATTTTTATTTTGCCCTGTTTCTTAACTTAAGGTGGCTGAGGAAACATGTGTCTTCACAATTAAATCCATTTTTGTGAATAAATATTGCCAAATTAAAAATTAAAAACCAAAACATGCGCAAATATCAAATAACTAAATTTGCAACGTGATGTTTGAAGCAAGCTAGTGCAAAAAAAAT
This sequence comes from Leptidea sinapis, assembly GCF_905404315.1. Lineage (NCBI taxonomy): Eukaryota > Metazoa > Arthropoda > Insecta > Lepidoptera > Pieridae > Leptidea > Leptidea sinapis. Next base: position 15,222,467 of record NC_066271.1, on the reverse strand, counting down.
GTATGACAGCCTTGCGGACCATTATTTAAAAAACATCTGCAGTTCATACTGATTCCAAAAAGGTATAATTAATCATTATTGTGAAACAATAAAAGACAATAATTATTTTAAATCAACATTAGATAGCAATTTCTTGGCGGAATTTACAATAAAACAAAAGTAAATAGTTAGAATTTTTTTATTTATTTCTTATAATAAATGTTCGAAATGTCTTCCTCTTACTCTAAGGTATAGCCGGCATCTTCTTATAAAATTTCTTTTTAAACTTTTTAACGCCCTTTCATTATTTTTGACTTTTTCACTCACCACATTCAGTTTTTGTCTTAGCTGTCTTTCGTTATCGTTAACGGTTTCATATACGGATTCTTTAAAATATCCCCATAAAAAATAATCCAATGGATTAAGATCAGGTGATCGAGCTGGCCATGGGATTGTACCTCCTCGTCCAATCCACCTACTTGGGTAAGACTCGTTTAAATATTCCCTCACTTGTCTGCAATAATGAGCGGGTGCGCCATCATGCTGTAACCACATCCTCTCACATACCTCCTGTGGTACATTTGCTAATAAATTACTTAAGTCATTTCTTAAAAATTGCAAGTACCGAGCACCATTAAGCCTCGGTGGGAGCTCAAATGGACCAATAAGTTTACCATCTAAGATTCCAGCCCACAAATTGACTCCAAACTGGTGCTGGAATCTATCTTCTCGTACAATACGTGGATTCACAACAGCCCATTCATGTAAATTATGAATGTTAAACACTCCAACTCTTTTAAAACACGATTCATCGCTCCATAATATTGAATTGAAAAATAGTGGATCTTGTCGGCATCGGCGAAGCATCTCTGCACAAAAATCTATCCTCCGTTGATAATCAGCAGGTAATAGTGCCTGCACTCGTTGAATATGATAAGGGTATAAACTGTTTCTTTTTAAAATGCGATGTACTGTTGTTTTTGCTATACCAGTACGTCTTGAAATACGACGAACACTCGTAGAAGGTTCTTCTGTCACTTCGGCCAGTATTTGAAGTTCATCGACTCTTCTAGGTCTTCCCACGTTGTTTGCAGCTCCGGGAATTCTGCCTTCTAAATACGCGTTATTTACACGGAGAAAAATTCGATGATCCGGATAGCGGTCGCGATTAGGATAGCGCTCACGATACGTACGGGCTGCTTGCCGAGCGTTTGCATTACACAGACCGTAAATAAAATACATCTCAGCATATTCACGAGGAGTATAGGTATTAGGCATTTTATAAAATCCGGGCAAACAGTATCCAAATCACAAAGACAAACAAGGTCCAATTCAAGCGTCAGTCACCAAAAAAAAGAGTCGTAATGGTAGCGAAGTAAAAAACACGTGTGCAGCTACGAGCTATGAGCAAGTCTCTGATGAAACTAAGAATAATTTGAAAAATTAGGGTGTGGGGATCATAGGCGTCGGCCAATAGGACCCCGTAAACGAAAAAGGTACCTGAGCGAGAAAGAGATAGCATATTGTGTTATCTCTCTCTCGATAACAAAATAATTCTCAGAATAGATAGCGCTTAAATGTTTCTCGCAATTGGAGTCTAAAATTGGTTATTAAGTTATTTTTTTTGTAAAATGTAATATTGTTATACCTTTTTGGAATCAGTATGAACTGCAGATGTTTTTTAAATAATGGTCCGCAAGGCTGTCATACATTTTTTTTGCACTAGCTTGCTTCAAACATCACGTTGCAAATTTAGTTATTTGATATTTGCGCATGTTTTGGTTTTTAATTTTTAATTTGGCAATATTTATTCACAAAAATGGATTTAATTGTGAAGACACATGTTTCCTCAGCCACCTTAAGTTAAGAAACAGGGCAAAATAAAAATAAAAAATATTTTTTTTCAACTTTTGTGTTGATAAGGGTAGAATTTTCAAAATAATGCTTAAAAAATCATATCTTTTGAACTACTGGCCCTAGAACAGTAAAATTTGGTGTTTTCGAGAGATGATGACCACCCCTATCACGGGTATCCCGTTGGTCCACTGATTACGGGACACCCTGTATATTTGACTTACCAACTTATTGGTTACAACCCTTAATTGCATGATTTAATATTCTCTTGTAAAAATATGTGTAGCTGGAATTATAGCCCAAGGATATGATAATAATAATAAAAAAATGTATTACATAACGTAAGTACTTATATATTTTAAAAAAAGCCATCAGATGGATAATCTCATCATTATGCAATCAGTATGAATGAGTGCAGTACAAAATACACTAATCAAAAAATAATTAGTTTTTGTGATATTTTTCAAAGCAGTTGTTGTTTTTATTCAGACATAGTTTGACTTCAGATTTGCTGCACCTTATTTTAGAATACCCTATACATTGTGTGTACATACAACGCAATGAACCTCCAACTTGTGGCATGTGATCAATACCGTCTCTCCTTATGTCCTTTAGTGGAAGACCTTTTTGCCTGAATTTCATCGTCTAAAGAACATATTGTCTGTATTAGCTCCTATTGAGTACATAGAATACTTGAGCTAATTCATTACGAAAGTTGCCTATAGAGAGTCTTTTTTTTGCCTTATTTTTATTTGGTGCATTTTTTGGAGTGAAAACTTCTTTAGCGGGTTGAGTACTTTTCTTGGGATGGGTATAAAATGTTAAACTCGTACTCGCGTCAGGACACGTGGACTGGTCGAAAATTTGTAAGAAAGACGTTGAAATTGTGACCTCATTAGACAGACCTCTTACCAAAACAGCCAACAATCCTCCAGCTGTGCCTGATAGTGTTCTGTCTTTCTTGTAATGTCTTCTAAAACAACAAAAGAAAAACATACAAAATGTTAAATTTCATGAACCAAATTTTTTCTATTTTTCAGGTATGATGATACTGCATAATGATGTAAATTTACATCATACCAAATCGTTATAATTTCCGATATTTAAATACTAGCAGTTTCGAAAAAAAAATTACCTTATCTCGACTTATTGGGAATATTTTCAACGACTTCTATAAATCAAAGCAAGCAAAATAACGTATTTCTTTTCCACCGGAACAAGAAATGTAACAATCAACAGATAACCAAACATTTATTATAACATATGTTTTATCTGTTTACGTTCCGTCTCATCCCTATACATTTCAAAAAATTGCCAGACGCAAAAATATCAACACTGCTACTGATTTGTATGAATTTTTTAAATGTGTACAATTTGATGGAAATTTCCATCATGATGCAATAAAGGGTTGACAGATGACAGCTTAATATAAATAGGTAGAAATTAAATGGAATATGAATAAAAATTTACGGAATTAATGTTAAAATCAAGTCTAAATGTAAATGTGAAAGTCGACTAGCCAATCGGTAATTTTCTTTTATTTAACATTTTTCACTAAACAGTGTTGCGTTTGTGTCAATCCTTTCGCTTCACTCATACCCTATGGTATTACGGTTATTACATTTATATTAGTTATATTATAAACATATCTATATCATTAAGTTGAGAGCTTTCTTTGTATTAAGTATTTACGCTCTTGTTACAAACACAAATCAAAAATTTAATAATAATTCTTTGTTAACTGTGTTGGCCCCTGTACTATTCGGACGGGAATAGTTAGCAGAATTAGATGATAGATTTATGAACCTTGAAAATATAATAAAACAATTACTATTTTGTTTTTATCTCTAGAAAATTTTTATTAAGAACTTTTTATAAATCTTACCCTTCCACATGAAAGGAGACGGATACCCTTTCACACATTATTGGGCCAAGATGTAAAAGGATGAAATTGGTGTCAATAAATAGCTTATAAAGTATCACTGAGAATTTGAGGATTTTTGGCAATCTGAAAGCTGAGTTATAGGAGGTTTTGTAAAATTGAGGTTATGCAATATATGGGCAACAATCTATATTAAAACAGCTGATTTTTGAAATGCGATAGTTTTTTTGTTGTACGATAATAATCGTACAAGTTTAGCAATATCAGAAGTCAAATAGAAAGAAGGAAAATATGAATAAAACAACGGGAAAAACGCAAATGACAAATCATGTAGGTACGCACAAACGATACTACGAAACGAGTGATTGACAATTGAAATTCTAGACAATTCTGTGGCTGTCACTGTCAGCACAGATTTAAAAAAAACAGAAGGAGATTAAGAATCGATTTTTTCTTCGATCGATTTCATTTTAATATTAAATTGATATTGATTTTTTTTTTTAACCAAAGACATTATGTTAATTATAATGTATTTTTTTAGGTACTTTTATTGAATCAATCATCTGGTGGAAGTGGTTTTGGGTTGAATTTTATTAACTCATTCTTATTTATCGATTATAGTAATCGATATCCCATTTTAATCGTGAATTTTAAGATAGTGAAAACTGAATTTGAAGATTTCTCGTTTTCTAGATTGCGAAATAGGGTAATTTTCTATATTTTGTAATAGAAAAATATGACAATTTTTTAAACCATATCTCAACTTATTACATTTTGGCCCAGAAATCCCCGTCTCCTTTGAGTAATAGCAAAAGGTGTGTTAATCCATAATAATAGTTTTCTTACTGAACTAAGAATATAATTACGAATATAAACGATGGTTGTGTTATTTCGATACTGCATCAAGTACAATTATATTATACCATTACTTAAGGATTTGTTGATACATCACTCATTGGTACCTATTCTGTATTAATTATTATTAGTTCACTCTAATCCATGCACATAAGGAAACATTTATATAAGACATTTACAGTTATTGTTTGTACTGTTAATAATTTATCTGATAATTAGTTGATTGAAAAATCGTGACTTGCACACGGACGAGTAAAAAAAGAAGGACTCCGCGCCGTGATATTAGCCAGTGAAGCACCGTTATGCTAGTGTGTGTGCGGTTACGGGGGATACTAGTTACACAATTTTTTCTCCCTTAAATAATTACGTATGGCCACAAATACTTATATAGTATCGTTTTTACAATTTTTTCACAACTTTTTAAAATATTTTATTGAGACACAAACTGATCTGTCACAGACGATGACAATTCTCATAATGGCCACCTATCGGCCTGTAGTAGTGTAAGTGTGTGCGTGGGGCTATGTATTTACACGTTAATCAGCTTGTTTTGGTGCTACACTGTTGTGTAAGGTGACACCGAGTCCTTATATTTTTACTAGTCCGTTGGCTTGCAATGACATTTTAGTTGTATAAAATTGTGTGCTGCCATGCTGGGAATAATGTTTTCATATCAAAGAAATGTTAAATGTATTTTATTTTAATGAATAGGACACGTTTTGAAATGAAAACTTCTTTAGCGGCGTTGAGCACTTTTCTTGGGATGGGTATAAAATGTTAAACTCGCGTCAGGACATGGGACCTGATCGAAAATTCGTAAGACAGTCGTTGAAATTTTGGATGAATTTATTTTTCTGGGAGATAAACTTTTTAATGTAAAATAATTGTATTAATTCTGAAGAAGTTGATTTTTTTATGTAATATAGATTGTCATTTTTGTGTACGATAGCGCACACTTCTACCGGCACTCCCGAAATGCAACCCGTTATTTTTTTTATATATATTACAAGACGGTGGAGCACTGAAACATTGATAAAATCCCGATGCGTTGAGATAGGGTCACGCCGCCATTTTAGTGACGTCAGGTCCGGGCAAACAACCCATCACTAACTAATCAAAAGTACCGTTTACAATCCTCACGACAGCTTTCTGACGTCAAGCAGTCGTTAATATGACAACGTTCTGTCCCTGTTTCAACGCGCGGGCCATTAATGTTGCCAATTTAACATGAAGTTTTCTTTTAGACTATTTTTCTTATCATACTGTTTAATTAGTAATGTAAGTAATTATTATCGTATGTATTTTTGTTACTGAATAAGAAAATGTAATTACAATGGAATAAAATGAATCGTATACTGTTTTAATTCAAGTATTACAATTAAGCAGACATTACTTAAGTGTATGTCATTTATATGTATCTTAGCTTCGCAAATAATTCTTCATGTCAATCATGTGAGACATAATATTTAGAATGTTGGTAGGGTAATTAGTAACCAGAGGGTAGTAACCAGACCTGATATGTTATACCCATTTTAAGAAGAATTAGCAATTTCAAACAAACTGAAACCTCAACCCGGTGTAATAAATTATATTGATATTAACTTTATATAGACATAAGTTAATTCTTGCTTACTAGCCTTAATTAGGCATCTGTCTTCGACTGACTACTAAAACCTTGAGAATTATAAATCATAATAATTGTTCTTAATATTACACACATATTGCAGTGTTTTCATATTGTCATATCATGCTAAGGCACAAATGGTTTGAAATAATAGTATAATTGTAATTATATATAAAATCAGAACTCATGCTTGTTGAAATAAATTAATAAATAAAATGGTAAGCTAGAGATATTATTTTCATTTAGATTATGAATAATCCTTTTTTCTATTGTAAGGCCATAATAATTATATTAGTTAGCACGTTGGGAAAAAAGTTTTTTCGCATTTCATATGATAACTCGAGACAATTTTCCGAATTTTACTGACGTTATCATATCATTACTTGTGTATATATGTGCCATTTTGTTCAATGTAGTTTTGTAGTTGTTGGCATGAACCCGTTGCGTGGAAATTTAAGGATACAATATGAAAGACAACATCCTTATGATATATTGCGGCCGCTTTCTGTCAATTTCTTGCCTTAATCACGTCAGTTGATGGCAGTAGAGAGCCGAATCGATGGTTCTGAACGGCGGTAAAGCTTATAATGAACAAAGCTCTTCCAATCCCACCTGTATGGTGGGACCACCTTAACTTACTGCACAGCCTATTGCGAGTTAAAGCCTGTTTTACCATAATCTGTGAAGCCTGACCGACCTTTTTCGAACGTTCTTCGCTAGCTGAAATATCGAGCTTTTCTGTGTTGGTACTAGCTTTTTTCAAAATGGATTAAAACTGTTTTATCGTAATTATTGATATTATACGCCCATTTGACCTGAACAATACGACCAGGGGCCTATTGCATAAGAAAATACAATCTAATATGATTAGTGATGTTGGTTGAAACTACTCGTTCTTTTATGTTAAAGTATAAAGTAGCTGTAATAAACTACAATTGGCAAAATACCAGTTATAATAAGCCTTTTCGCAATCCGGCTTGTTCGGGAGGCTGGAAGTCGAGGAACCTTGCGCACGAGACGTTACGTGATAACTCTAGAAAACAGCTTATATACATGTCTCAGAAGTGATAAATAGGCACAAAAGACATTTATTTTCTCAAAATTGATTCCTTTAGAATTCTTTTTCATGTTATTTCTAATATCCTTTCTATCCTTAAGTTCTGTCGCACGACTTATCTGTCTAAATTTGCATGTTGTAGCTGCCTATAAATGGAATTATATATAAATTTAGTACCTAAGACTTAAATAATGTAAATTTTTTATATGTGTAATTCTGTTGGTGATTAGAATAAAAAAATACTAGATACTACTACCGCTTAGGAAACAAATGGCGTTATGAGAGCGAAGAAGCGGCGCAAGAAACTCTACCAGCATTACTTTTTTGCGGCTTTTTAGTTAAAATATCCAATATTGTACTGTCATTGCTATAAGATTATCATAATCTAGTACCAGGCTGCCCGATCACTTAGGTATTCAGCTGTGGAGTAATAGGATTTACGACAGAGCCATTTTTTTTTATAAAACATTTAAATTTATATATAGATAATGCCTGAACAGTGGCTGGGACGTTATAATAAAAGTGATTTTACATTTACCCTTAAAACTATATATATCATATGAAGCCTACTAGAACTAGTTACAAGCAAACCCCTTATTTCTAGTGTTATAATAATGAAAATCACGATTAAGAGCAAAAAGGTGACGATTTTTTGAACTTATATTAAATTTTCATAAATGTACTGACAATGAACAGTCATATTATTTATTTCTTTCAATTTTTATTTGAGAGACTGTCTGTAACCAAGTTCATATATAGCACGAACTGCACTCTTTTTTTATGGAAAAGGAGGACAGACGAGCGTACGGGTCACCTGGTGTTAAGTGATCAACGCCGCCCACATTCTTTTGCAACACCAGAGGAATCACAGGAGCGTTGCCGGCCTTGAAGGAAGGTGTACACGCTTTTTTTGAAGGTACCCATGTCGTATCGTCCCGGAAACACCGCACAGGGAAGTTCATTCCACAGCTTTGTAGTACAAGGAAGAAAGCTCCTTGAAAACCGCACTGTGGAGGACCGCCAAATATCCAGATGGTGGGGATGATATCCTAATTTGTGGCGTGCCGTGCGAAGATGGAAGTCGGCGGCAGGAATCAGATGAAACAGCTCTTCGGAACACTCCCCATGATAAATGCGGTAGAGGACTCACAATGAAACGATGTCTCTACGCAACGCCAATTGATCCAGCCGTTCACAGAACACCGGGTCCCCGACAATTCGAGCTGCTCTGCGTTGCACGCGGTCAAATGGATCGAGCTGATACTGGGGTGCGCCAGACCAGAGATGACAGCAATACTCCATATGTGGCCGGACCTGCACTTTGTACAACGCTAGAATGTGGGCCGGCTTGAAGTATTGCCGTGCTCTATTTATGACGCCCAGTTTCTTCGATGCCAATTTGGCTTTGCTCTCCAGATGGCCGCGAAATTGGCAATCGCTCGAGATATCGAGACCCAGAATTCCGATACTAGCCGACGCTGTAAGGGAAGTGTTGTCGAAGAGCGGTGATACAACAAATGGGGTTTTTTTTAGTGGTAAACGCGCAAATAGAGTCTTCTGGGGGTTAAATTGGACAAGGTTCAATTTACCCCATTCCGCCACCTTCTCAAGAGAGGACTCGATAGAAGACACAAGTTTCTCCCGGCACTGGTCGACGATTTCCCGAGAGAGACCCCATGTATATAGCATCGCCCGTGCTCTCGTCTGCATAACAAACACTATATCAATGTCAGCAGCATGACCCCACAATAAAATACCGTACATCATGATGCTGTGAACATCATCATGATAACTGAAGTACACTAATCTAGCGGTCGCAACATTCGTGTACTCTCTAATATTTCTAACGGCATATGCCGCAGAGCTGAGTATCTGCTAGTTGGGCAATAAGCCTTTTATCTAACGTGATACCCAAGAAGACCGTAGTGTCCATAAGTTCCAATCTCTGGTCATTTATAAGTACATTAGTTTGTAACCGTAACCACTTTGTGTTTAACTGTTTCAGTGCAGAGTATTCGTCTTAAACCAACGCACTATCTTTGAGAGTGCATTGTTTACCTCGTCATCAATATCTGCACGTCGCTTCACTTTAAAAATAAGTAAAGTATCATCAGCAAACGATAAAATTACGTGGCTATCATCTACCACAAACGGTAGATCGTTAATATATACATAAGAAACAAGAAAGGACCGAGAATAGAACCTTGCGGAACACCTATTCCTACAGGTTTACCCGAAGACTTAATCCGGGTAAATGCAGTTTTATAAAATTCACTAGAAAAAAATGTCCATTAATGAGTTCATACAACATCTTGGGAAACAAATTGAAAGAAACAGATTCCATTCGAGACCTAGGCGTAATATTTGATAACAAATTAAAATTTGAGAAACACATAAATTTTGTAGTGACAGCTTCATTCAAATTGCTTGGCTTTATTTTCAGACAGTCCAAAGATTTCAAAAAGCTTACAACAGTCCTTCAACTGTACAACAGCTTGGTTCATAGCAAACTAGAATATCGTTGTCAAGTGTGGTTCCCCCGGTACAAAAATCACATTTACAGAATCGAACGTGTTCAAAAGAGGCTCATTAAACACCTAACCTTCCGATTTAAGATCTTAGGTTATAGAGAGTGCTACAAAAACAAACTCACTTTAGGATGAAACCACTGGCAGTTCGTAGATCTCTTCAAGATATAAAACTTCTCTATAAGTTTTCAATGGAATAAAAGATGAGAATGAACTGTTGAGTAGATTCAATATAAACGTACCTCAGAGACCTCCTCGCAACCCATGTCCTTTCTTTAAAACTATTAACGCTCGAACGAAACTTGGACAGGACTCTCCTACAGCCCATATATCACGCGTATACAACGAATGTGTAAAAAACATAGCAACACTGGACATTGGTTGTGATAGGCTCCCACTTTTTCTGAAAAAATGTAGCGACGCTCTGGCCAATTAATTAGTGTTTAAATTTCTATTATATTCAACATTTGTTATTGTCCAGAAAACCATATTCTTCCAACTAATACTTTTTATACAACTTATTTTTAAGATACTTAAGTAGTTTTTAGTCACCTTATATGTAAATTAGAGTCACTGTTATTTTTATGGAATGATGTGTTCTCCTATAATTAAGGCTCCTCTCCTATAATAAGGCATGTGTTAGATGTAAGTTAATATGTACAACTGTTGGAGATCCATACAAATAAATAAGACCGTTTGCCATGCGAAAATAATTCCCAATGCATCCTGTGACTCTTCCCATGCGCCAAAAATGTGCTCAATGAGTCTAGTACCCGCATTAATTGTTGATAGGCCCCTAGTGAAACCAAATTGTTTTTTAATTTTGTTCAATAATTTACAAAAATGCATTTGTAGCTGCTGAAGCAAAAGTTTTTCAAAAATTTTACTAAAAACAAGCAGCACTGAAATAGGCCTGAAATTAGCAGGGTCCAAAGAGCATTTTATCGCCCTTTTTGAAGAACAGCACTACTATACTTCTGTGACATGCTTGCGGCAAACCTCGAGGATAACGGAATTGAATAGCTTCTGGAAAGTTACAAGGATGAAGGATCTTAAGCACAGGTGTACCACCAGCTCTCAGAAGCTCGGCTGTAATTCCGTTATCACCATACTAATTTGGTACAGGCTGATGTCTTCGGTATAGTCTCGGGTCAATTTGGGTCTTCAGCCTTGTTGGTAACAGATGCCCGTGCAGTCGTGTATAACTGTTCGTAGAACTTTTTGACCTTCCCAAAAGTACAGGCTTAGACGAAACGACCCTGCCGTCACCGCTATTTAGTTTTTTCTTTGGGAAAGGAGGACAAACAATCTTACGGGTCACCTGGTGTTAAGTGATCACCGCCGCCCACATTCTCTTGCAAATGCATGCAATGAAGCATTAAAATGATATCGGGCGATATGTTGGACGGACACACATGTTATCAACCGTAAAGAAGAAGGAATTGATTGAAAGTTTAGATCCCCTTCGCGACCTATTGCTTTTCGAAAGATGCAAAACATTTAAAGAGAGAATTTAATTATTCTTGGTTGGAAACATAGGTACTCTCAATGGTTGGTATATTCCAGGCACCAAAAAGGAGCATTTTGTAAATATTGTACGTTACTCCCACCAAATCCAAATTCATTTAGAGGCATATTGGGATCATTTACTATAAGGCCATTTTGTAAGTTCAAAGATATTCACGAGCAGTGCAAAGAGCACGTTGAAACCCACTTCCATAAGGAAGCATTGAAAGCTAAATCTTTTCTCGAAGGTGTGCCTGTCGATTTGCAACTGAACAAATATTCCCAAGGAATTATTGAAGAAAATCGCAAAATTATAAAAAAACAAACAAAGGTCAACGTTATGGTGAATGTACTTGATTGAGATTTGATTTTAAAGAAACACATTGAGCAAGGGAAAAATTATGCAAGCTACCGTCCAGTGGATATTCAAAATTTAATTTTTGGTATTTATGGAAGCGTTATTAAGGCTGTGCTAGCAGACGAAACAGCTGATATTTCTGGCATTGAACAACTATCGATTGGGATGCGATATTTTAAAGAAAAAACACAAGCAGTCCAAGATATGTTTGTCGGGTTCATTGAGCTAAAAGATTTGGATGCGAAATCGATTGCACATAGTATAGATGAGTTTTTGAGAAAAGAAGATCTGAATATAAATAAATGCTTTGGTTTTGATGGTTGTTCAACGATGTCAGGAAGAGAGACAGGGGTACAAGCGATCTTACGCAAAAAGTACACCAAAGCCCTGTACTTTAATTGCTCGTCCCACAAACAAAAAAAACAATCTCAATTCACTTCCTGAAATTAGAAATGCCATGGGAACCACCAAATTTACTTTAAACTTTTTTTGGGAATCAGTTTTGAGGAGGAAGTTGCCTAATATTTCCAGACTTTGCGAGACAAGATGGAGTGAAAAAAAGAAAACCATCAGAGTTTTTAAAGAAAATCTTCCAGTAATTCTGGAAGCCTTTTAAACATTATCTCAGGAACGAAATAGTGAAATTCGGAAAAGTGCCTTCCAACTGCATGCGGCTACTTCCAGAATTTCTTACATTCTCGGGATTATGTTGGTAGCCAAATACTCGGCTTTGATGGAACCCGTTGTCAACGTACTCCAATCTACAGATTGCAGCTTTGGTCGTGGCCAAAACCTCGGAACGCGTTAAAAGGATTTTACTTTTAATTAAAAACCACCGTGAAAATCCGGAAAAAGTGACGGACAAAATTATAAAGGAAGCTACTGCTGTTGCGGACAAAGTACACATTACATTACATCAATGCCGCGTATTACGGGGAAACAACGTCATAGAAGCAATCATCCAGCAGAAAGCCCTTCAGAATACTGGAAGAGGTCTTTAGTAATACCATACTTGGATTCAATTATCACCTCCCTTGAAGTACGTTTTGCCGAAGAAAACACGCCATCGTTCGCATTTTCTAAGTAACTCCCGGCGCAGATGGAAAAGATGACAACTGAAAATCTGAAACAAACTTGTGAATTAAAACAAACTATTGCCCACTTTTATGATTTACCGAACATAAACAATGAAATCGAACTTTGGCAGCAATTGTGGCACGATAGGCTTAATCTTACAAATCTTACAGTTGTTCATGCCCTAAAAGAATATATTCCTTCCTTCTCGAAACGGAAAAAGCATTGAAAAATTTGATCGCTTTACCATGCACGACCTGTACAGTAGAGCGATCCTTTAGCAGCCTCCGAAGACTAAAAACATGGATAAGAAGCATCATAGCAGAAGATGGAATTAATGGTCTGATGATGAGTGTACACAGAGCTCTAATAAATAAAAACCTATATACTTAATTTAAATGATAAAGTGGTTGAAAGTTTTGAAAAAAATCCCCGCAGGTTATTTTTTAATTAAGTATTATTGTTGTTAAAATAAATAATTAGAACTGTGTTTAAAAATTTGATTTAGTTATTGTGCTCTCGAGGGTCTGTGAAGTTTAATACATTGTTATTAGAACCGTTCTTATTACAATCGCCATCGAGGCAAAGACTTCCAAAGTGTATCGGTTCTGCTTCCGAGTACCAGACGTTCATATCTTTTATCCTCCATAATATTGCCCGACATGATGCTTGAACTGAACTGGATATTTTTAAGATGGTGAATAAATTTACACGAAACTGTTCATCTCTGGAAAGGTAAAGGAGTAGGATTAAAAGACAACTGTTGAAGAGTCGTAACAACCCAGTGAACGTCGTGGACGTAAAGTAGTTATGCCTGCCAACAACATAAAGTGGATCTAGTTGTTAAATCTCTCTGCCGGCAAAGTTTTCCTTCAGTTGTGTTTTGACCGCGCTTTGAATACAACGCCACGCAATGACAAAGTGTTCAGTAAGAACTGTCCAAATAAGAACGTATACAAACAGACATTTTTAATCATTTTGTTAAATCATTACATTTCAATTGCTAAAACAAACTGTTTTTACCTCGTGTTCGCGTCCGAGCATCTAATGAGCGTATACCTATTGTATAAGCTCATTACAATAAGGCGCTTATTACAATGAATGTTTTAATGTTATCTATTTAAGGTATACGTACCTATGTACAACGCCGCTCGGATTTTTTTAACGACTTTTTACTAGGCGATTGGGAGTCTAGTTGTTTATTGTACGTCAATGAAAAATTATCATATTCATTGTCTAAATTTCGAACTGCACAAATAATATTTATAATTTTAGACCGTAGTAAGTAGTCGGTATCCAAATCTTAGACGGAGAATACTCAAATTGATTTGTCTACGTTATCAGCAGCAGCCAGCAAGTGATATCTAACACTTGTGAATACATAAACCAAGTATAGTAACTAGACATCGGTTTGGCGTGGCCAACATGAAACAGATAATAATCCTATATATATAGGTACATAAACACAAGTGTTCTTTCACTATCGCTTTAACATCGTAAAACACAACATCGCACCATATTTCCTTTGATTCTACTTAAAATTGTCACTGATGTTGAATAAATAGTGGATATTTCACAACAATAATAGCTTATTTTTATAAACGCAAATAAAAGTAAACAAAATATCTGTGCAGCGCTGTCAAGTTTGTATAGCACACCGGGTGTGCTGAACTTGAAAAAAACCGGCACGCATGGCGAAACAAAAAATCTTATCACTCTATCTCATTTCTTTACATGACTCGCATAAGTTTTACTTTTTCGCGTGTGAATGAGACGGAAGCTATCAATTAGTCTAGTTACTATACTTGGTCTATGTATGAATACCATGGAGATTGGAGTCAAAGAGGATTTAAAAACCTAGTAGGTACCTAAATTGGAGTGTCATTAATGCATGGACGTATGGTGATTGGTTGACACTTGACTTGCATTTGACAGGTCAACACAAGTCACAACAGTGAAGTGTGAACTGAACAGTGAACAGTCAACGCGTAACTGAATTCAAAATAGTAAATTCGGAATACCCATAACTTCATGACTATTGTCTTGATAAGTTGATGTAAATAAATAGTAATTATTACCGTCAATCTTCATACATAGTTCATAAATTATATTAATTACAGATCATTAATTATAAAATCTTTAATCATGGAAGTTAGGGATGTATGTGCAGAAATCGAAAATGATGCATTTTACAGTAAATACCTACAAGAATCTGTTAAACCTCTGGATGAAAATATATCGGTGACAGACCAAGTAGCCAAACTAAATCAAGGTATCGAAAAGTTGACAAAAAGCCTGGAGACACAGGTACTCGCTAAACACAATGACCTTTTAACGCAGGCTAGTCACATTTCTGATCTAGAAGCAATGCTTACCTGTGTTAAAACTCAAGAAACGGCTCTTCTTCACGGCGCCGAAGGAATAGCGGAAAGCGTATGCGCGTCATATGACTCGCTTGAAACTCAAACACTTACTCTTGAAAGAGTACAGATAACCTGCAACTTACTTCGTCACGCGTCAAAGATACTATCTTTGTGGAATAGCCTCGTCACAGTCCAGGACAACCCTGCTAAAGAAGCGATGTTACTATATGAGCTTAACGAATTGTTTAGCGACTATGACTTCGAAGGAATCAATTTGTTAGATGATGTGTTGAAGCAAGTACGTCATCAGCGAAAAGAGCTGCTTGATAATTCAACTCAATTATTACAAACAAGTTTACTTAGTGGAGACAAACCAAAACTTTTGCAATGTTTTAAAGTCTTTCACACTTTACAAAGCACTGGTGAACAGATAAAAGATACAGTTAAAAGTATTCTTTGTGATGTCAAGAAAGAGATTCATACAGCACTTGATATACAAATGGTAACTATTGAAGTTAAGAAGACAAGTTCAGGCCGTATTGCACCTGGAAAAGCTAACATAATGAACACCTTAGACTACAAAATTAAACTTTGGGAAAACATAGAGAATCTCTTTAAAGGAGAAATATACAACAGTTGCATGAAGGTTGTGATGCTGCAAAATGTTGTGACTGAATTGCATGCCATAGGAAACTACAGCAATATTGCAAAAAATTTTTGGGATGACCTTTGTTCTATATTCAGCAAGGAATTGGATAAAAGTCCTTCTAATGCCAGCCAGTCTATAGAAATAGACTATCCAAAATTATTAAAATGCTTTAATGAGCTACTTTCAAAACTGAAGTGTAAGAATCTAGAAATAAATAAATCATACTTTAAGAAATGGGAGAATTCATTCCTTTCAAAGTCACTTGGGAAGCTCTTGGAACCTGTGCGTAGTATGTGGCACCTCAACCAGGTGCCCAGTATGGATCAAATAGACAATGCTGTCAGAGTTGTTACAGAAGCACTCAGTGTATCACTTGGTGACAAGCAACTTAGTATTAGTCTTGCTCACAGTGTAGCTAAGAGTATTAAACAAATGCATATGGAAACAGAACAACGCCTGACAATGGATAGTGATGTTTCACAAATAATTGAACCACCAACTAGTGTTCAACAAAAGAATGCTGACCTATGCAATGCATTATACTACTTCACTTCACAAATTAAAAGAGTTCTTGTCAACATGAGCTCTATGTTGCCAAATGAGAGTGTTGAGATAGTTCAAAATAGCCTAAAAGATATATCAAGTTTGCCAATACTTCAGTTATTTGCTAAGTCAATTAAGAACTCTGTCTGTATTATTCTAATGACTATGCATGATGAGCCTGAATTTGTGAAAAATTATGAACCAAATAAAAATGTATCTTGTTCACCTTACATGAAAGAACTACAACAATTTGTATCAAGATGTAAAGACATATATCTGTCTATGTTTCATGATAAATCAGCTCTTAATAAATGTTGTATTAATATTTCTGAAGCATGCATTGAGTGTTTTATCCAACATGGCTGCAATCTTCGTCCACTCACACCATATGGCCGTGTGAAACTACAAACAGACTGTAGGCAATTAGAGGTTGCACTTTCTCCTATAGTTACTGATATGATGGACCTAGGTGATTATTATCGGCAACTGAAAGCACTACAGCTATTATTAGAAAAAACACCTCAAGAAATAGCTAAGAGCCAATATGAAGGAGCATCTTTATCATATTCTCTTGTGATGATGTTTCTGTTTTCATATGCTGGTCCACAACTTATGGCACCCCACACATGTGCGGGTTGGAACATTGCAAAGCTAATGCAGTGGTTGGAATCACACAAAGATGAGAAAGATCGACTGGAGTTTGTGGCCGGAGCACTTCAGCGATATCAGAATCACATAAGACAGAATCAAATTGCTGCTTATGATGAAGTTTACCCAATATTGTTGCAATTGCTTGAAGATGGTAGAAAACTTCTATAATACAATAGATTATAGAATGTTAGCTTATAAATTAACCAAGTATATTAATATTATGAGTCTTATATTAAGATATCTTGATGAGTATTGGCTCAACTGAACCTTACATACTCCCACAGGAGACAGAAAATATATTCTCATCCTAATATTAAATACTGCAGAGCTCTAATCTGTAACATCTTCAGATTGTGAACACTGACCAGTGTCCAGTGAATTTCATAAGCCTTTAGCCATTTATTGTACCTCCTGCAATAAATAATTGTGAGGGTTATCTTTGGAAATAGTCATCATAAGCTTTTCTAAACATTCTGGATCGGTACTTTGATGACCAATAATTTAGTTTTCCACCAACTTAAGTTTAACTCCTAGAACTGTACCTACCAGCATCAATTTAAATTGTTGCGACGGAATAATCCTGCTACTATACATGAACAATGTGTACACTGGTGTTTAATACTGATGAAATCTGTTCACAGGCTCATTCCTACATGTAGACCACTTTAAGAATAATTAAAATTATTAAATAAAAAGAAAGTTATAGAATAAATTTATTTATTTAATATATTATTTATGTACATAGAAATTATTGTTATATCTTAAATAAAATATTGAAGTCAGCTTGCCTTGTTCATAACAAATTCTTCTATTACAAACTTCACTGCCCATCACTCAGACATAACTATAAAATGGAGTATAGTTAAAAATTGTCATAACTTTTTATTATAGCTTGTTTTTACCAGTTACCACACTTACAGTTACAACACTTTTTTGGAAAAAATGCACATTACTCCACTTATTCTATAAACAGAATTGGAAATGGTTTTCATATTGGAATAAGGAGACATACAATATGGTTATTTATACCACCGAATAAACCCATTTTACAACAACAACGCATCTTTGAAGGTTCATCCCATAGTTAGTTTTACGGGGAAGAGAAGACCTAATCAATTCCAGTGTGGCAACATACTTTGCACACATTTTAAAGCGGGACATAAATATAATATATTACCTATTGTGTAACTAATAAAAGTGACGAAACTTTGAACACCACAGATTTTACAGGATCATTACCGACATACCTACTTAAGTGTTTTTTTTTTACATTTATTGTCATATTGACGTGTGAATACCGTGCAACGAAGTTAATTCCACAGATTGGTTGTATGTGGAAGACAGTAACGGCCGTTTTAGTTTTCGCATTGAAGTAAAAGAAAATGCTATCAGACAATTAGTGGGAGGCTTCTTTGCACAGGATGCCGGCTAGATTATGTACACAAAGGCAAATTTTTCTGCCTTGAAGCAGTAATGTGTAAACAATATTGTGTTTCTCTCTCAAGGGCGCCGTAGCTAGTGAAATTACGACGCAAACGAGACTTAACATCTTATGTCTCAAGGAAACAAACGCAATTGTAGTGTCACTCAGAAATTTGTATTTTTTCAAGAATCATGAACGCCGGCGTATAAATAACCATCAGCTGAACATCTTGTTCGTCTTCTCCCTTATTGTCATAAAAAAAGGCAATAATTAATAAAAAAAATGCTTTATTAATAATTAACATACATAGCCTGTACAATTCTATTTATAATCAAGACAACACTTATTCAACATCTAAAAATTCAAATATACTTCTACCATTGAGTAATTTTTATGTATACTTATACAATATTGTACCAACATATATATTATGAAACTCGATTCTTCTCCCACTACTCAAGGGGGATCGGCTCTGGTCAGGATCGTCAAATGAATACATTGTTATTTTTTTCTTATAATTTAAAGGTGTCTATATTATCGAAAATATATAATGTATTTGGTTATTATTACAAATCTTTTTTTATGCAACTATTCGTGAAGTGTTTACGCCAAACCAAAGTATTATTTGATTTTTAATATATCTTTTTCTACCGAGGTAACTACAACTAATAACTTTTCCAAACTGAACAATTTGGAGTTTTACTCCAAATCACATAAAACTAACCCCCGTCTACTAATTACATCTAAAAGATAATTTTCACAATCAAAACTGTTCAAATACACAACAAAGCGTGAGCCTCAACCAACTTTATACAAAATATTTTTAATTCAACGTCACCAATCAATGATATTATTACATAAAATATGTTATATTTTTACAAAAGAACTCAAATATTAACTAACATCAGGCGAACACGGTGTGATGAAAACAATAAGACCGCTAGTGTTTGTCACTGTCAAATTTTATGTAAACGTTACTTGTATGCAAAACGCGTCTCAATTAGGATACTTGCGAGCTAATAACATATATATGGATCTTAAATAATATCATTGAACGTCACCAAATGCATTCTACTAATTAATCAGTCATAGTAACTACTGGTACTGGCGGCGGAGGAGCCACCAGTGAGGCAATACACCGCATCAAACCTGTTTCTGTTCGTCGTGGAACGCGATCCTGAACACGTCGTCGTACTCGTTCACGAAGTGGACGTCGATGTCTTGTCTGATGAAATCCGGCAGGTCGTCGAAGTCGCGCCGGTTCTCCTCCGGCAGTATCACACACGTTACACCGACCCGCTTGGCCTGAAAAATATCTTACACATTAGGGCAACTTTTATTGAAGTGAAAACTTCTTATCGGTTCGCGTCATCGACATGCGAAAAGACCTGGCGCACGTCATAAATAAATAATTTAAAAATAGAATATAAATTTATATATATAAGTAGTTAGAACACTTTTTGGATGGGTGAAATTTCGTGAGTTCGTGTCACCGATATGCTTATAGCTGTATATCTGTAGCTATACAGCTGACGTATTGTGCAACATTAGTGCTGTGTACATCTTATAAGTGAAGCTGAATGGATTTTGTGAAAAGTTCAATGTGTATACACTGTGCATTATTGAATAAAAGTTTAAAAAAATAAATTGAAATCAATAATTTGATTGTTAGATAACATGATGAAATTTTAAATTTAACTTTTTTTTATGGAATAGGAGGAGAAACGAGCGTACGGGTCACCTGGTGTTAAGTGGTCACCGCCGCCACACCCTGCAACACCAATCACAAGAGCGTTGCCGGCCTTTAAGGAAGGTGTACGCTTTTTTTGAAGGTACCCATGTCGGATCGTCCCAGAAACACCGCACAAGGAAGCTCATTCCACTGCTTTCTATTACGTGAAAGAAAGCTCCATGAAAACTGCACTGTGGAGGACCGCCACACATCCAGATGGTGGGGATGATATCCTAACTTGTGGCGTGTTGTGCGAAGGTGGAATTCGGCGGCAGGTATCAGGTTAAACAGCTCTTCGGAACACTCCCCGTGATAAATGCGGTAGAAGACACACAATGAAGCGACGTCTCTACGCAACGCCAAGTGATCCAACCTTTCACACAGCACTGGGTCCTCGACAATTCGAGCTGCTCTGCGTTGCACGCGGTCAAATGGATCGTGCTGATACTGGGGTGTGCCAGACCAGAGATGATAGCAATACTCTATGTGTGGCCGGACCTTTGTAGAGCGCTAGAATGTGGGCCGGCTTGAAGTATTGCCATGCTCTGTTAATGACGCCCAGCTTATTCGAAGCCAATTTGGCTTTGCCCTCCAGATAGTCACGAAATTGGCAATCGCTCGAGATTTCGAGACCCAATATTCCGATACTAGGCGAGGCTTTAAGGGAAGTGTTGTCGAAGAGCGGTGATACGACAAATGGGGTTTTTTTAGTGGTAAACGCGCAAACTTGAGTCTTCTGTGGGTTAAATTGGACAAGGTACAATTTACCCCATTCCGCGACCTTCTCGAAAAGTATACTAAAAGTTCTATGTTTTCACTTCCGACAGTCTCTACAAGTACCAATTTTTTTATTTAAATAAATTGTAGTGTCCTTACTACATTCGATTTAAATACTTTTCAAAGTTCTTGCTAAGAAATTTAATTCACTACACACTATCTTTGTAGCGTAGTATTAGGTATTACTGTAATATGTAACAGTAGATTTTGTGACATAGTATGAGGTAGTATTTATTTTAGCATAGTGTGAAAACTTATTGTGGCCGCTACTACATCATCATGAACTAAAATTATTTAACTAGATATTAAGGTACCTACGAGGGCTGCACTAAAAGTATCGGGAATAGAATATTTCCACTGCTCCTGTCATATTAAAATCTTTTTAGTTGAAAACTCCTTGGTTTTAAAAGTCGAATACCATTTATTTATTTAAAAAAAGGGTTCTCGGTCTTGTCACAAGGTCTTTTCAAACTTGTTTAGTCGCTGAGAAAATGGTATGGACTCGAGAAAATTCTAGAGCTATGATTTATTATGACTTTCGAAGTGGTTTAACACAAAAACAGTGTGTTGACCGGATGATTTCTGCATTTGGTGATGAAGCCCTATCCAAAACCACAATTTATCGCTGGTTTGCTGAATTTCTTCGTGGTCGTGTCAAGCTCAGTGATGATCCCCGTCAAGGTCGTCCAAAAACTGCAGTCACCAAAGAAAACGTTGATGCTATGCGTAAGCTGATTGAGAAAGATCGACATGTGACATACCGCGAAATTCAGGCAACTTTAGACATTGGCATGAGTCAAATACAAATAATCTTGCATGAACAATTATTTGTAAAAAAGTTGTTTCCCGATGGATACCGCATTTGCTCTGTGAAGAGCAAAAAGCAGCTCGCGTTACTTGGTGCGTCAGAATTCTCGAAAGATTCCACGCAGGATCCTCAAATGCTGTATACAACATCGTATCAGGTGACGAATTCTGGATATACGCGTACGAACCCGAAACAAAAAACCAGTCACGATTTTAAAATGAGTTAAAGCCAACAAAAATTGTTCGTTCACGAAGTGTTGCAAAAGAAATGGTGGCCACGTTTGTTTTCGGAATCCGAATATGTTGCAACTATTCCTCTTGAGGGACAAAGTACGGTTAATGCAGAATGGTATGCTAGCATTTGTTTGCCACAGGTCGTTTCTGAACTCCGTAAAGAGAACTGCAACCGCCGCATCATCCTCCATCACGACAATGCGAGTTGTCACACCGCGCACAGAACAAAAGATTTTTTAGAGCAAGAAAACATAGAAATATTATACCATCCGGCTTACAGCCCCGACTTAAGCCCTAATGATTTCTATGCTTTCCCTAAAATAAAGAATAAATTGCGTGGTCAGAGATTGTCATCACCTGATGAAGCTGTGGACGCCATTTTGGAGACCCCAACTTCCGAATGGAATGGTTTCTTCAATGATTGGTTCCATCGTATGGAAAAATGTGACAAATTTCGCGGAGAATACTTCGAAAAGCAATAAATACATTTTTAAATAATAATGTTGTGTCACTTCCTTGATTCGCGAAATTTTCAGTGCCGCCCTCGTATGTGCAATCAATCACCTTAAAGTTGGCGCGTGCAAAAAAAATTGAGCGTCATTTCTCACAATTTTCATAGGTAGTATATATCGCATTTATTGTTGTGAGGTAAATAGTCACACGCGCCTTTTGCACGTTCCCAAACCTAATACAAATTATGCCCAAAATTCCATAATTCCGCGTCTGTCACGAACTTATAATAAACAGTACGCTGAGTTTGACGTATTTCACTTATCAAAAATTAAGTTAAAAACAGAAATAATAAAACATCATCGTAAAAAATAATAATAATAGGTAACGCAACACACACACACAAACACACACCACACACACAAACACACGCGCGCGCTTTTGTAATCTTTTATTTGTTAGTATTTATTTAATATATGATTTCTTTTTATAATTTAAAATTTATGTAATCTTTTGCGGCTTTATGTAAAACCTAGGTTAAGGTTGTAATAGTTATTTATGCAACTGTTGTGTAATAAGGGGTATTAAAACACGAATGTGGGTGGTGATAATAGTATCACATGAGTGTTTTAATACCTAATTTTCAACAGTTGCATACAAGACTTTATCTACACCGAAAATATGAATCCTCTAAAAGATACACCCTACACCCATAGATAAAAATAATAATTGTTGTGTACGCTGTTGATTACATTAATAAATAAATAAATAATGGTAAACTGACAAGTTTTAGTACAGAAGATGAACACTTGATAGTTTAAGTCCCCAAAAACTGTGAAATTGCTATCAAAACAATCCAATCAATAGTATTTTGAATGTTTCACATTCACCAATTGTTTTAATATAAGTATTAAATGGTTTAATAACGATTTATGCAAAACATGCTTGTTTTTTCATCGCAAGTGCGTATGACACTCGTGAGCAACTTTCTCTCTAGACTCGTGTATATTGAGCAACAGAGCTCATTCGTTTCATAATATACTAACTGGCCTAGCTTGCTGTCGGTCATATAACACTAGAAATAAGGGATTGCTTGTAACTGATTCTAGTAGGATTCATAAGATACATAATAGCTTTAAGGGTAAATGTATACAACTTTTATAATAAAGTCCCAGCCACTGTTCAGGTATTATCTATAAATAAATTTAAATGTTTTATTAAAAAAATGGCTCTGTCGTAAATCCTACTACTTCACAGCTTAATATCTAAGTGATCCGACAGCCTGGGCCTAGATAATGATTTTTTATAGCAATAGCAATGACAGTACAACATTGTATATCGAAGCGATAGTAGTAT
This sequence comes from Leptidea sinapis, assembly GCF_905404315.1. Lineage (NCBI taxonomy): Eukaryota > Metazoa > Arthropoda > Insecta > Lepidoptera > Pieridae > Leptidea > Leptidea sinapis. The sequence goes on along the minus strand of NC_066271.1, from coordinate 15,198,765 downwards.
CTGGTATATTAGAAATGACATCAAAAAGAATTCTAAAGGAATAAATTAAAGAAGGCGAAGATTAAAATGAGAGGCCATAAACCATCAGGATAAATTTCGTGGTAGTTTCGTGTCGATACGATCAGTGGTTTAGGCGTGATTGAGCCTCAAACAAAGACCATTTTCATTATATAAATATACTAGCTGACTCGACAGACGTTGTTCTGTACATAATAATTAAAATACTGTTTTTTTATGAATACGTCAATAATATTTCACAACATCAAGAATTATTTCGTAAAATATGTTCCGTGTTGTTATAATGAAATTGTTTCACAGCGCAACTGTCAAACCGTGCGTCAATCAATTCTCTCATTGAAAATATGTCTATACAAAACAAACATTGGAAATAAAAATAATTATGGGTCCCAAATCGAAATAAAAACTATACCATCTCTCAAGTTGGACCAAACTGCACTCCATGGAGTAATCCCCACTTAAATCCATTCATTAGTTTAGTAGTCCATCGCGGACAAACAACGTGTCACGTAATTTATATATATTAAGATATATATATATATATGCTATCGTACCGCGATGATCTTCTCCTTGATACCGCCGACTGGCAGCACGCGGCCCGTGAGCGAGATCTCGCCCGTCATCGCGAGCTGAGTCCGGACTGCGCGCCGCAGAGCCAGCGACAGGAGTGCCGTGGTGATGGTGACCCCGGCCGAGGGACCGTCCTTGGGAGTGGCACCCTCGGGCACGTGCAGGTGCAGGTGGCTACCGACAATCGATAGTTTTTTTTTATGGAAAAGGAGGACAAACGAGCGGACGGGTCACCTGGTGTTAAGTGATCACCAGAGGAATTTGCCGGCCTTTAAGGAAGGTGAACGCCTACGTGTACACCGCACATACCGTGCGTCAATAAATTCTCTCATAGAAATTATGTATGGACACATCAAAGGAAAAACAAATTTGTTTTTTTTTATTAAATTCCTAGCATTATCCTATTTATTCCCCTTTTAAACTTTCTCTGGACTTCCACAAATAATTCAAGACCAAAATTAGCCAAATCGGTCCAGCCGTTCTCGAGTTTTAGCGAGACTAACGAACAGCAATTCATTTATATATATATATTTATTATATTTATATATATATAAATGAATTGCTATTATATATATATATAGATTGTAGGTACTTATTACAGCTTATATAAAAAAACTAAAAAAGCTCAGTTAGTATCTGACGCACGTTTATAATTTTCTTCAAGCTCATTTTGTTTAATCGAACAAAACGAGACGAGAAAGAGTTACCTACACTTGGGCGAAGATCCAGTTTGACTTTGATGAACGGCGGTTTTTTTTTTATTACAACCATTTGGGTACGACTTTTCATTTTCAGCCTATTCATTTCTGTATAAAAATAATTATACCATAACTTTTTACTACGCTACGGCTTCAATATTGTTAGGTTGAGTACTAGTAATTGAGCAAGAAGACTGATATCATAATAAACATATTTAAAAGAATAATGTAGAAAATAAAGGAATAGTAGAATTAGACTGGAAATGTCCTATCGCAAGTCGTCGATGAGTCGCTGAGTTTCAGTCCTATTGAGTTGTCGTCCTATCGAATCAGTACGTGAATACGAATTTTGGACCAAGTTTCAATAGGACGACTTCTGAACTACAACGATTTTTGGATCGTTAGAATATACGAGAAGCGGCCTACTGCACGTCTCGTCCCTTATTTTCATAAAAAAAATCAACCCTTATTGGTTTAAAGAATCTGCGTACTCACCTGGTATTCAGGAAGTCGTTATCCGGATAATGCGCGGCGAGGTAGTTCCTGGCGACCGTGAGTGAGATCTTGGCGGACTCCTTCATCACGTCACCCAGGTGGCCGGTCAGCTCCATGGATCCAGAGCTTGGCTTATCATCTCGATGCGTGTTGCGCACCGCCGTCTCGATGTATAAGGTGCTGCCACCTATGTTGTGCGACATAGTTTCATAATTTATTTTAATAGACAAGAGAAAGAAAAAAAAATCATTTATTCTGCTACATAAAGTACACAAATAAACCACGGACTAGTAAAAAAATAAGGAGTGTAGCACCAAAACAAGCCGATTAACGTGTAAACACATAGCCCCACGCACACACACTACTACATACCGATAGGCGGCCATTATGAGAATTGTTATCATCTGTGACAGATCAGTTTGCGTCTCAATAAAATATTTTTAAAATGCCGTCGTGCGTTGTGAAAAAGTGTAAAAACGATACAAAATAAGTATTTGTGGCCATATATGATTATCCTACTAATATTATAAATGTGAAAGTTTGTATGTCTGGATGTATGTTTGAACTTCTTTAACGCAAAATCTACTGAATAGATTTTGATGAAACTTTACAATAAAATAGCTTACACACCAGAATAACAAATAGGCTATAATTTATAAAACTATCGTGTGAATTATACAAAATATAAAAGAAGAATTATCAACTAGCAAGCAAAAGATCAATACAATTTATATGGCAAAACAACGTTTGCCGGGTCAGCTAGTAGTATATATAGTATCCCCCGTAACCGCACACACACTAGCATAACGGTGCTTCACTTGCTTATATCACGGCGCGGAGTCCTTCTTTTTTTACTCGTCCGTGAAGTAGACTTATTTCTTCATTTATATGAACATGCAGAATTGGGGGAGTATATATAATATATACGAGATGATGACATGTGGGTACTATATATGGAGTATACATATGAACCAGAAATATGAACATATTATATATCAATACTCTGCTGAACACATTATTATAACTCTTACTGTTTCAAGTGTTCGGAATGTTCACAACATGACGACAACATGGGGAGTATATATACTATATACGAGGTGACGACATGTGGGTACTATATGGAGTTCACCTCAGCATTATAATGGTCATACCCACAGGTGCTTATATCAGCGCTGGTCTTCCGGAGAACCCCAGTCTTCCAAAAACATTGGTTTTTTTGACGTCTATGCATACAGTTCACAAACCATCAATCAGAAGTACCGTTACAACCGACGACTGAGTCGTCACGTGGACGTTATTATATTGTTCGACAGAACAAGATGCTGTTCTAACGCACAGGGGTTATACGCCTCAAAATAATTACGCAACAAGAAAATAATGGAGAATATCCGCCAAATCACTCGAAAATTAATGATCTGATAGCTTATAATATGATACTTATCTGAAATATATTTTATTTTATATGCGTCAACAATCTTTTCACATTTTTATTTACTAACTACAATGTACCACTAAAACGAACGAGAAATACGCCCTTTTTTCCATTATCATTTTATGTTAAAAATTCTCCCATTAATAGAATTTGTCAGAATTCCAATAAAGTTTTTTCGAATGTCGACAATTCATAATAGCAGTAAAAATACCTTCAAAAAGGAAATTATTAAAATATTAATGAATTCAGTAGATACGAAAAATGTTACTGGAGCAATATAAAACGAACAAACACATAAACACACGCACACATACAGAAACACACACTACATGCACACATACACATCCTAACATAATATAAACACAATAACCGAAACGGCTTGACCGATTCTCATGAAATTTTGAGTGCATATTGGGTAAGTCTGAGAATCGGTCAACATCTATTTTTCATCCCCCTAAATGTTAAGGGTAACACAAGATTTTTTTTTTATTTTAATGACATTTTTTTTAAATTTGTTTGATTATGAGTCAGCATTAAAAAATACATACAACTTCAAATTTTCAACAACCCATATACGATCAACAGTTACCTACTTTTGTATCGCGATATTAATATCGGCAATACAACGTTTGCTGGGTCAGCTAGTGTTAATATTTATATATATTACATTCGCAATCATACGCATAATATTGTTCTTATAATGTTTTTAAACTATACATATTATGTTAACGTAAATTAAGTTGATATTCATAAGTTGATTTTTTGTTTATATGTTAAAGTAATTTAAGTTGAAAAATTATTAGTTGATATAGAGAGACCTGTAATTGGCTGTTATATGTACACCACTTTATAAGACTCATTTGTAATATTGATGCTGTTGGTCTTTTCAATAAATAAATTAGTGCTGTCATTAACTTTCACCAACCTCTCTGCCATGACCAAGCCATCTTAACATTTTCTCCGTCAACGATCGCTTATATAAAACAGAACTTAGTATATTCTTTTGAATACATATTTCACTGTACTGACCCATAGCGGTCCAAGCCAGCCCCATGACGACTCCGTGCGGCGTGACGTCATACATCCGGTCGTGCTTGAACGTGGGCTTGCCGACCAGCTCTGACAGGTTGTCCTCTGTCACCATCACCTTCTCCGACTCCTGTTTCACTATCTTGAACGCTACCTTTCGCGCGATCTGTATAATAATATATTTTGTATTGAACTGAACATTATTGCATCAAACACGAGAAATTCCATCTTAGCTCTCACCTAGTCCCTGTTTTGTTACTCTCTCAACATGAAAAGGCATAAAAGGCATTTATTTTCTCAAAATTGATTCCTTTAGAATTCTTTAGAAGACAGAAGAATCGGCGCAAGAAACTCTCCCATATACTGGGACATAATACGAGGATGACTTTTTATGGGATTACATGGACAAATCACCGTTCGGTTCAAATAATAGTGAGTTAATTCTATACGTTCCCAAAACACATTCCCAAAAAGTCGGCTCTACACGATTTACGCGTTCACTTTCAGCGAAAAATATGTAGCACTTTACAATCACAGTATAGTAATCAGTCCCCCTGAAAACGAGATCGTGAAAGGTCTTGAAACGTCGGCTTAACTAAAATAAAAATGTTACTTTTACGCAAACATCTAATTTAAAACCGTTACAATTACACGCGTTTTAATCCTATAAAAGTGTTTTATTCAAATGTGTAACACTCGCGTTAATCAAAGAAAATACTAATCACAGTATAATTCGCGCGTTTGATAGCAATGGATGTCAGTCAATGTAGCTGCTGCGGTGGGTATGTATTGTATGGCATTGTACACTAACGAGAAATTGAAAGATAAAAAGTAAACAAATATTGTGTAGGTTCCTTTTTTTTTATATGAGAGGGGGCAAACCGGCAAGAGGCTCACGGGATGGGGAGAGGTGAGGCAACCGCCCATGGACATCCGCAACAACAGGTGTGTCAAGAAATGCGTTAGCGGCCTTTAAGGTGGGAGTATGCTTTTTTCTTGAAGGTCCCTAAGTCGTATCTGTTCGGGAAGACCGCTGCCGGTAGTTGATTCCACAAAGTAGCTGTGCGAGGCAAGAAATTTCGAACAAAACGCGCGGTTGTGGAATGCCAGACGTCTACGTGATGTGGATGGTACTTTGCACGTAATGTCCGATGGTGGAATTCGGCCGCTGGAATCAACCCGAACAGCTCCTCTGAGCACTCCCCGTGATAAATGCGGTAGAAGATGCAGAGAGAACCCACAGAGAGAGAGCAATGCGTCGATGATTCGAGCCCTCCTCCTAGCGTCGTATTCCTCATTGATGAGGCTCGTGATTTCTCTGAGGATTCAACTTTCAGACAAAAGTTCGCCATCTCTGTCTGTAGTATCCCATCTTATAGGGCTGTCCAAAGAACTCTTAAGATTCTACGGAGGCAGATGGATGAGAGTCTGGTTTTTAAACCTAGAGTTTGAAGGATGGATTGGTTGGTTGGAGCGGAATGTTGTCCAAGGGATTTGAAGCATCTTCCTCCAGCACCACATCTCAAACCTGAGAATTGAACAAAGCATACAGGATGTTATAGCGATACGATACTCGAACGGTTAGCTCTGTTGGTTAGAGCACCGGCACGGAACGCCGGAGGTCGTTGATTCGAGTCCCGCATCGTTCATAAATTTTTTTTTGGTTTTTCAAATTTTATTTGTGTATTAATCCTAGAAGTGAGGGTTCTCACTTTAAAAACACAACAAATTGTTTAGGTGTATTAAATTAAATTTTTAGTTATTTGATACTTTTCACCGTTTGTTTTGAAGTTGGTTTTTTTAAACGTAGCTTATTTTTTATTTTTTTACTTTTTAGTGTCAGTTAATAATTATAATATATATTACCTGAATGAAAACTCCTAAAAAAGCCGTAAACAAAAAACAATTATATCATCCAGATAGACAAAAATGTTCATAAAATGAAACTACTGGGCCAAACTATGTAAAATTTTTAAGGGACCAAATGGCATCTATTCCGCATCGAGTTTACGTAAGTTACGTTTAGGGCGCTTTTAGTGTCACGCGGATTTGCTCACGCACGCGGGATTGGCCCGCATGCGTAGCATCCGCAAAGAACAATTTCATATAGGTATCTATTGTAAAGCGTGATATACGCACGCGGGACGCGGGGCGCTGTGCGGGGCGCCACCCCGGTGCGGGGTATCCGCATGCGTAAGCACTGCCTACAACTTCAGTGCCCATTTTAGAGTCGAACGGGGCGCACGCGCCGTATTGTACTGCCGAAATGAAAATCGATACAGAGCGAGTAATCATTGAAGTTCATCTGCGGCCCGTTTTGTGGGATAAACGCAATGAATTATACAAAAACAGGGAGGCGAGAGAGGCTGCATGGAGAGATATTTTGAAGGAATTGGCACCTAACTACGAAAATTTGAGCGAAGAGGAAAGAAAAGAGGCGGGTATGTGTTTGGTTTATTATTTTATTTATACAAGCATCATTACTTTATTAATATAAGCATAATTATTTAATTCACAAATAACATCAAAAACCTTCTAAAACCTTTTGAGTTTAGTTAATTAATTATATATCGGTGTTGCCAGGAGACTTTTCCTTCATTGATAAAGTAATCTGCAAATATATCTCTGATATTACTTGCCGACGTATTACTACTTTCAGTCTGCTGCCTGGGTAGTGGTCCCGTAAAACCATTTGTGACAAATGTATGGCTGACCATGTATCCATCCCGTTTCCTTATGAAATTGTGAAGTACACATGCCGTCTTGACTATTAATTGTGCTAGATCTAACTTGACAGTCATGGATCTGTGAAATATTCTAAATTTATTTGACATAATTCCAAAAGTGCATTCTATGTACCTTCTAGCTCTGGACAGACGGTAATTAAATATTTTCTTTCTGTAAGGTAAATTATCACGAGCATAAGGCCGCATCACATGTGATGATAAACCAAATGCCTCGTCTCCCACTATCACGAACGGCAACTTTGCTCTTACACTAGATGGATAAGCTACTTCGGGGCAAATAATAGGCAACTCTTGCGGGTCAGGGATACCCAACGTGTTACTTTCCAGTTTCGTATACAAATGACTCCTTCTAAAGATGGTTGAATCGGCGTTACTTCCACTGGTACCGACATTAATATATGTAAAATTATAATCAGCATCACACATTGCGAGGAGCACTACAGAATAATATTTCTTATAATTAAAATATAGTGATCCACTATGCGGCGGTCGAATCACTCTTATATGTTTTCCATCAATAGCACCCAAGCAATTAGGAAAATTTGTATATGTGAGAAATCCCTCTGCGATTTCTTTCCATTTGATCCCATTAAGCTGTGGAATACATTCAGACTTTAGTTCAATCCATATTATGTAACAAACTTGTGTTACTATTTCGCTAATTGTTGCAATTCCAATCACGTAGGAATAGTGTAGATCAGTGAATGTATTACCAGTTGCCAAATATCTGAAAACAAAAACAATATATTAATAATATTATGATTATATAATATATTAATAATGCTGACATCAGACATAAGACGGCATGCACCGCTCGAATTTTACTTCAGAAGAAAAATAAATACCCTTAAGGTGAAAGGGCACGGAAGTAGCTAGCGCTAGAAGTTTTTAATTCGTTTTAACTACAGTACTGTAGCTACGTTAGATTTCTATCATTTGCCGAAAATTTTATCATAGGGGGGTATTTATGCAGTTATGATTTCATATGAAATGTTCGAAGTATAGTTATGTATCTCATATCTGCTAAAAGTGGCCACTTTTAGCAGATTTGAGATACATAACTGTGCTGTTAATATTTTATAAGAAATCTCCTCTGTATAAATTAACCCCTATGGTAAAATTTCCGACAAATGAAAGGAATCTAATGAAGCTAATTTTTGTTAAAACAAATTAAAAACTTACAGCGCTAGTGACTTCCGGAAGTTTTCACCTTAATATTGATGATGGCAAATTTTATTGGTACTGGTTTTGGGTAACTTGATCTGAAACTGTGTGTACTTTTGCCAACTACTTATTATATTTTGTCATTTCAGACAAGAAAATACAACAACGCTGGCGAACAGCAAGGGACACTTACCAGAAAGACAAGATATCTGAAAAAAATCAGCCATCCGGCTCTGGGAGTAAGAAGAAGAAGAAATATTCTTACTATGACATTTTGACTTTCTTAGACAGTACAACGGAAACTGCCGGAGAAGAGTCACTCTGTGAAGAAATGTCTGAACAAAGTAATTTAGAAACACCTAATGAGTCCACGCAACTAGGTACTTCACGTCAAGAAAGTTCTCAACTAACATCACAACGTAATTTAGAAACACGTAATGAGTCCACGCAACCAGGTACTTCACGTCAAGAAAGTTCTCACCCAACATTAAAACAAAAACAAGTAAAATCTAAAAAGCAAGCACCATCCGAATTTGAGGCACAGTTATTAGAATGCTTAAAGTCTAAGCAACTGGAGCTGGAAAGTGAGGATTTGGCTTTCTTTCAGTCTCTGCAGCCTTCATTAAAAAGATTCACTAGATATTAAAAACTAATGTTCAGAACAAAAGTGTTAAATATAGTTATGGAAATGGAAAGTCAAACACAACCTGCATACTACAGCCCCATACCTACAACAAGTTCTAGTGCTTTTACTGAGCTTGACAGTTTGTCACCGATAAATCAAGATTACCAAACCAATAGTATAATCCAGGATACTTCCAGTCTTAACGACAATGCTATTAGTTCTGCTGCAGTGAATGATAATGAAACTCTTATTTCGACTGAAAGTCGCCTGTTTAATATCACGTCTTATGACATAATTTATAACCCAGCAACAACATCATCTACTGGCGAAAGTAATGTCAACGCTCAGGATACAAATTTACAAAGAAATGAATGATGTAAAATTTGATTTTTAATTTATGAATAAAACTCTTTTTATTAAAATGAGTACGATTAACTTTTTTTCTCCAGTTTCTCTCTAATTGTTTGTTTATTCATATGAGTGCGGTTGTACACACGGCACAGATCAAGTTACTCAAATCCAGTATAAGCGGGACTCCGACGGGTTACCTAAGTATGATAATGCGCAAGGTGCGAGTTCCATTTATACTGGTTTTGGGTAACTTGATCTGTGGCCATGTGTACTTTATCAGATAAAAAAAGGATTGTGTATGTAGTTGAAATCCCAAACCAATTAAGAACTTTTTTTGACTTCAAATTACTGTCATGTGCAAACCTATAACTTTATATAATTTTATAAGTCGCGTGTGATGAAAGGTAGGAATGATTCCACTTTAAAGGCGACATTTTATGAGTGAAATAATCTGATTTTATGAAATTTCAACAATTAATAACCAATGACGCATTACTTTACGATATTTCAAACAAACAATCATTATTATACCGTTTATTTAGACTGGATAATTACTAGAACATGTGTTGTATGATGTCTCAATAATTGACCACGATGGTCAACTACTGAAAATATCATTGATTTGATTTTTCTGTTTAACATTTTTGCAGTTGACCAGAGTACATGACCATATTTTTTTTGCACATGTAAATTTACACATGACAGTAATTTGAAATCAAAAAAGTCCTTTACTGGTTTGGGATTGGTACGTTTATCCTACCTGTTCAAATCCCTTTCCACTAAATCATAGCAAGAAATTAAATATTTAAAATTTAAAACTTACCTTAATGTAATAGCGAGCCTCTCAATCGGTTGTATTGTAATCCTTCGTAAACTGCTTTTTTGTAGCTTATTCTCAATTTTACACAACAGTTCATCAAAAGAACGAATGGACATTCGAAAGTAATTTTTAAATTTACGTTCACTATTTTGTAGTTTTCCAAAATGTGTAACAAACGCCCCAGCAAGAAGCCTATTTTCAAGAAAGGGATCAACATGTACTCTTGTCTTCTTGTTTCGTCGTTTGTAAAGTATGTAAGCGACACATATTCTTCTGACATTGATCATTTTTGAACACGTCTATACCGTTACGCAGCCCGTAGAAAACTGAAACTAATGCTGCGTATGATCCGCAGCGTGAAATTTTACGCATGCGGGCCAATCCCGCGTGCGTGAGCAAATCCGCGTGACACTAAAAGCGCCCTTACGTAATCAAGAATTACGTAAATCGGATCATAAATCTGAGAGTAATCGGTGTACATACATCAAAAAATACCGATCGAATTGAGAACCTCCTCCTTTTAGAAGTCGGTTAAAAATGAACATTCTCCTTTCACATTTTCCGGCACTCCCAACCAAGACGGTCAATGTTTGTCTTTTGTATTACAGGAGGCAAAGGAGCAACTACTGGCCCAACTGACGGAAAGTGATCATCGCCGCACCAGTGGGAGGCTCCTTTGCACAGGATGCCGACTAGATTATGGTAACCACAACGGCGCCTATTTCTACCATGAAGCAGCAGTGTGTAAGCATTACTGTTTCGGTCTGAAGGGCGCCGTAGCTAATGAAATTACTGGGCAAATGAGACTTAACGTCATATGTCTCAAGGTGACGAGCGCAATTGTAGTGCCGCTCAGAATTTTGCGGGTTTTTCAAGAAACCTGAGCGGCAGTGCATTTTAATGGCTAGGGCGTATCAAATACCATCTCAGCTGAACGCCCTGCTCGTCTGGTCCCTTATTTTCATAAAAAAAATATCTCCTGCAATTTTAGAACAGAGAGTTATCGGCCTTTTAAGTTAGTCAGGATACCTTCTCGATGTGCTTCTGCAGGTTCCTGACGCCGCTCTCCCGGCAGTAGGAGCGGATGAGCGAGTGCAGTGCGGTCGGGCTCAGCTCAAGCTGGTCGCCGTTGAGACCGCAGTTGTTGAGCGCCGTGGGGACCAGGTATTGCTGAGCTATCGACAACTTCTCCTCTGCTACATAACCTGTTTAGTTAGCCAAAATAAAAAGCATTTAATCCACAGAAATTAGAAATAATACGTAAGGTACGAACAGACGTGCTCATTACTAGCACGAAAGCATGCTTTTATTGAGCATGTGCTCATTAGTAGCACGTGTGTACTGTAATGAGCATACTTATTTAGGCGCGGGTAGAAGGAGGCGTGCTCCGAGCGCGTCTGAACAGATTTGCTAGTATGCTATTATCGATTTGATCTCGATCCGCGGCAGGCGACTGTTTTTGCGTCATATTAAAATAAAAACGAAAATTGAACCCTCAATATGTCGCGTTGGGGGTTAAATTTGTTTGATTATAAGTCAGCATTAAAAAATACATACAATTTCAAATTTTACAACACTTACTTTTGTATTGCGATTTTAATAGTATTCTAATCCATCCACAGACACGCAATAGAGTTGCAATATGTCAATCGAATATAATGATTATTGTAGTACCATAAATTTTATGTACGATATATTTGGTAGGTCTGAGAATCGGTCGTCATCTATTTTTATACCCTAAAAATATTAATTGTTGATTTTTTTTATTACTTTATATGGCAATACAACGTTTGCTGGGCCAGCTAGTATATTTATTAGTGTAATATTTGTGGGTGTGTCTCTTTTGCAGTTTATTCTTTCTTAGAGCGCCATATTTATTTCCGAGGCGGTGATAGTGATTTTCAATTCCAGATTGTTGTAACATGTAGGCTGTACTGACCGGACATCTCGATGAGTTCCATCCGGTCTCGCAGCGGCTCCGGGATGGTGTCGAGAACGTTGGCAGTGCAGATGAACAGCACACGCGACAGGTCGATGGGCACATCCAGGTAGTGGTCCAGGAAGTTGGCGTTCTGCTCCGGGTCCAGAAGCTCCAGCAGCGCCGACGCCGGGTCGCCGTGCACGCCCCTGTTACAATACTTACATACTTAATGGCATAAAAAGGTAAGTAAGTTCATCTACACCCATGCTTTAAATCCTCTATTAAAGATTCTAAAACAGTTAGTGTATTGCCAACATTAAAACACCCAATGTCCTAACGACTGTACTGTCATCCAAACGAGTGTTGTAATGAAATTAAGGACAACATTACAACACTCGTTTGAATGATGTAATGGGTACTAGGACTGGCTATTTTAATGTAAGCAGTAAGCTAACTGTTTCAGAATCTTTTATAGAGGATTCAGTCAGTGTACATAAAGTTTTGTATGCAACTGTTAATAATTAGGTATTAAAACACTCATGTGATATTCACTCAAATGATAAACATACGTTCGTGTTTTGATACCCCACATTGATCTAGCAAAAGTAACGCATTTCCGGTAGTTGAAGAGAACTATCCAACGGTTTTGTGTAATCAATTGATATATAACATTGATATTCATAAGCTTTGCATCTGTGAGTTCATATACTTCATCTACTTACTCGCTTTTCAATGCTTTGCGGATGACAGGTGAACAAATTAATGTACTCAAAAGTTACAGGGTTTTCCGTGTTAATTAGCCTCTGTTAAGTGGTTGAAGCTCTATAGTATTATGGTCAACATTTTAGGTTAATCATGTCAATTAAAACAATTTTTGGAGTTGAAACTTGGTCAAAACTAGAATTAGTAACAACAAAATATAATTTAAATCACCCAAGGTCTTTTCAAAACTCAAGAGTAATCCATTTGACCCCATACAAAGCAGAGCGGCTCGAATCATTGACGACCAAGTCCAACCGCTCTGTTTTATTCTTTAGTGTTGCGAAGAGATGTGGGAGTCTCTCTGAATTTCATCTGTGTATTTCACAAGCTCGTCAAAACATCACACAGCTACTTTGTAATTATCTGCAAGTTGCTGCACTCCAGAACTGATATGACTTTGGGACCTTTAAGTGAAGAGCATACTCCCATCTCATTAGCCGGCCTTTCCTGGTAACGCATCTTAATATTAGGTATTGCTGATGTCCACCGGCGTCATTCTGCGTAGTGTGGCCAGTGGAAGACTTACCTGCCGATCTTGTCCACCTCGTCGATGAGCACCAGCGGGTTCTCCGTGTTAGTCTTCTTGAGGCACTGCACCAGCTTACCTGGCATGGCCCCAACGTACGTGCGCCGGTGACCCTTGATCTCCGCCACGTCCGTCATACCGCCCACCGAGAACCGAAAGTATTTACGGTTCAGGGCGCGCGCTATCGAACGAGCTGCAAATTATTTTTAGTATAAGTAAAACCATTTAAATAACTTACTTATTAATATTATTTATTTACGATTTTGTATACTAAGTTACGAAGATACTCCCACTTCAAAGGGAAGAGCCAATGAGCAGAAGCTCATCGCTTGGCTCTCTAGTATTCCGGTTTTCCATGGGCGATAGATTTCACTTCCCATCACCAAGCATCACTTTTCCTACTCAAGTAATAAATTTATTCATAAAAAAACTATGTTAAAAAAACCGATTTCAAAAACTGAAAAGTAACAAATAACTAAAAATTTAATTAAAGTATTAAAAATTTAATTAATACAACTGAAAATACCTTTAATATTAATAAAATACTATTATTTGTATGTGCTACATATTGGTAATTTTGAAGTCGGTGCCAAGCCAAATGTAATAGTAAGTACCTATACTCCCCACGCGTGACTTTGAACGGGATAGCTTCGTCTAGAACAAATCAACCCAAGCGGACAGATACGCGTGGCCAGACAACTTTAATAATTACAGTTAGTAACCTGTTTATAATATAAAGTTTTATTTTGTTTAGAGCTTGGCACCGAATTAAAACCTATCAATAGGTAGCACATATAAATAATAGCATTTTATTAATATAAAAGGTAAAGTTGTGTCAAATTAAATTTTTAATTATTTGATACTTTTCAGTTATTGAAGTCAGACTTTTTAAACATTTAATAATTATAATAAGTTGATTATACAACCTGAATGAAAACTTCTAAAAAAGCCGTACACAAAAAACAATTATATCATGGAGGTAAACAAACATTTTCATAAAAAATGTTCATAAAATGAAAACTACTGAGCCAAACTATGTAAAATTTATGGGACCAAATGGCATCTATTCTGCATCGATCTAAAGTAAAAAAAATTGTAAATCGAAACATAAATCTCACAGTAATCGGTGTACATACGTAAAAAAAATACCGATTGAATTGATCATCTCCTTTTTGAAGTCGGCTAAAAATAGGATATGATATCACTTATTGAGTAAAAAACGTACGTACGTAATACGTACTAAAACCGAATCAGAAAGAATGTATGAGGATTGGAGTGTGATAGAAAAGGCGGCGGGAACTAAGAGTAGTGGACTGCCGCCTTAGCACGTCATTTTATTTTATTTTATTTGGGGAGCTTACAGCAACATTTACAAATCGGTCAAGTAAACATAATTCAAAATGCCAATTACAAGCTTCCACATATAGAAAGAAATTTGCTTAGTCTAACTATAGATTTAGAATAGAAACACTTATACATATACAGATATAAAGATACACTTATGATACATTTTTTGATTTCGTAAAATCATTTGCGAACGCACTTTTTATGCTTTTTATACTACGACTAAAAAGATCAAAACGGCTATCACAATTATACATATTGAACAGTTTGGTGACGCGCAGTATGTAACTGTTTATTCTATATTGAGAATGACTGGTAGGTACTTAAAGTAAATCATGCTTTCTTAATGTTCCATTTGGAGTCCGTAACGCAATCATGCTGAGGAGTTCAGAACAATCCACCACACTTTGGGCTATTTTTACAAGAAACCTAATATCAGTCGAGTCTCTTCTAAGCTTCATCATAAGCCTATCTATACAACATTAAGATACATTACCAATACTAGTTTTCCCGACGCCCGGCGGCCCATGGAAGCACAGTATTTTGCCCTGGGTACTCTTCTTCAACTGGGAGACGGCGATGAACTCCAGAATCCGTTTCTTGATATCCTCCATGCCGTAGTGGTCCTCGTCAAGTATCACCTGTGCGTCTTCCAGTTTTAGGTTCTCTTCCGACGTGTTACCCCAAGGTAGCGATGTTAGCCAGTCGAGGTAGCAACGAGTGACGCTGGATTTCAAAATATAATTTACGTTAGTCACCAAGAGACAACTTTATATAAGGGTATATTTTTAGTCATTTTACACAACCTGAATAAGGCATAAAAGGCATTTACATTCTCAAAATTGATTCCTGTAGAATTATTTATGATGTCATTTCTAAAATACTAGATACTACTACCGCTTCGGAAACAAATGGCGCTCTGAGAGAGAGGAAGCGACGCAAGAAACTCTCCCAACCATCTTTTTTGCGCTCTTTTTAATAAAAAATATACAATATTGTAGTTTCATTGCTATTGCTATAAAATACGCGCGCTAAACCTGCACGATACGAGGCGAGTAGGGAAGCCCGAGAGTAAGAAATATTCTTCCTCAATCGGTGTCAATCGCTCTCTCCCTTGAACAAAATCCACTTCCTCTTCTTAAACAAAATTACGTCTCAAATTTCCGTGACGCCTCCGTTTCTGTTTCATTCAATTCAATAAGTAGCTCGCATTTTACACTCTGTTACAAGAAAGCGTGAGCGCCTGTCATCACTTACCACCCCTGCGGTGTTTCCTCCTCTTATCCCTTATTGATGATAATAACGCAGCTTACTTGAACTCTGAGCTGTGGCTCTCCAAGAAGTTGAGTTTATTGAGTTCTTCATCAATCACAGTTTGCACCGCCTCGGGCACTTTCTTCCCCGCGAGCCTCTCTCTGAACTTATCTCCAATCGCATCCTTGTCATCTTTTTCCAGGCCCAATTCTTTTTTTATAACCTGCAACCCATTGTCATACATATTTATCTCGCTTAAAAATAAAAGATGAAGAGAGAATTTTTGACTCACACAATAATTGACATCGTTTCAAAAGTCACTGGACGACGATCATTAAATAATATATCATCATAAACGATCTTTGGAAAGTACCCTAAGCATAATAAATAATATTGCAATGTAAAATGCAGTGCAGTTTTTGAGACGTCGAATGCAGTTTTTTATTGAAAAAAATGTTATTTTGAACGTTTAATAAGTTACAGAATTAATAGATAGGTAACATTTTTCGTGTATTTCTGACCTTTTTGCTGCTTTGAAACGAGTGAATACTTTTTTATTCAAAGTAAAACCACTTTGTACATTTAGCCAAGCTATTCCCTAAGTTAAAACAGTGTTATAATATACAATACAGAGAAAAAAAAGTCTTAACCTTTTTTTTATGAAAATTAGAGTCGAGTCGAGCAGGACATTCAGTTGATGGTAAATAATGCCCATCACAATGCAGTGCCGCTCAGGATTCTTAAAAACACAAAAATTCTGAGCGGCAACACAATTACGCTTGTCACCATGAAATATAAGATGTGAAGTCTCATTTGTAATTTCACTAGCTACGGCACCCTTCAGACCGAAACACAATAATGTTTACAAATTACTGCTTCACGGCAGAAATAGGCGCCGTTGTGGTACCCATAATCTAGCCGGCATCCTGTGAGGCTCCCACTGATAAACCATAACTAATCAATTTCATAATAACTATAATAACCAACGAAACTTATTCGTTATAATATTATAGCACCTAAATATATCAGTTAAAAAAATTGCTCAAAACGTGGTGGTTTTGTAAACATCCCAAGTTGATAAAAACAATCAGATATGTCAAAGGTCTTTTACGCCAATGAGTACCCATCGAATTCTTAACTCTCGTGAACCTTGTATGAGCTCCTTGAAATTGTTATAAATAAAACACAACTCAAAAAAAATAAATAAACAAAAATATTTAAAACAAACTAATTAAAATTTCTAACATATTTTTAAATCTGTGCTAATTAGCTGACAAGGATTTCATTACATTTATTTAGGCTATTAATATTAGATGGGTGAAGGTATTGATGTATTTGGGTAATATTGTTATTTTCTCAAATTTGATTCCTTTAGAATTCTTTTTGATGTCATTTCTAATATACCGCTTCGGAAACAAATGGCGCTCTGCGAAGAAGAAGCGGCGCAAGAAACGCTCCCAGCATCCTTTTTTTGCGCTCTTTTTAATAAAATATACATAATTGTACTGTCATTGCTATTGCTATAAAATAATCATAATCTAGTTATTCATAATTCCTGTGTAACTTAATCAACTTACCTTGAGCTGCTCATGCAGTATGTACTTCCTATGCTGCTGCTTCACTTTCTCCTCCACCTCCTTGCCGATCTTCTGCTGCAGCTTTGACAGCTCGTATTCTTTCTTCAGCAGTGATAGGGACATCAATAGGCGCTTGGGTATCTGATCAAAATAATTAAATATATTAGGTTTATAAAATATACATAGGAAAAAGCAGACTGGGGCGAGTTGGATTGGTGAAAAAACAAAAACAAATGCTCCAAATAAAACATATCTTAATACAGGGGTGCTCAAACGGTCGATCGCGAGTGCTTTTTGAGTCGATCTCTGGTTGCGCCAGGGAATTTAAAGTGGACTGTATTAATAAAAAGGGGTACTCAGGTGAACAGAACAGGAATCATTGAAGTAAAGGGAATAGCCGGTACTCACCTCTTCTGCAAGATCCTGGGTTCTTCTATATTCGCCTGAGTGTGCTGGCGAACCACAATATATATATCGCGGGACACTTAACAAAGAAATCACTACGATCTCACGGCGGCAAATCAACAGGAATACGAGGATTTCCTGTTTAAATGTTGCGGGAGCTCAACCTTCGCGTGCGGTTACTTGACGGAATGTGTGTTACGCCATATGACCATAGATGCCGCGGCTCGTGGTTTATTCTTAACTTGTACCGGCTAAGTTGCTAGGATAAAGGTGTAAGGGGTTAAGGAAAAGGTTGTGTGTTATTTGGACAACTGGCGTTACAAATGTCGAGAAAAAATCCGGTATAATAAACTAAAATCGGTAATTACGTACTATCTTATGAAAAGTATGCTCAGGACATGCAGTGTCACGCTTCAACATCCAAAGTCACTATTTAGTTAAGCTTAGAACTTTAGAACGCGTTTGTTTTGTAACAACCAATAAACTCGCAATTTTGAATAATAATTATGAGTTTTTTCATTGACATTTTGACCTACACTTACCTTGACTAAAAAGATGCATATTTTGCGCAAAACTATCTATGTCATCGTGACACCCTACCTAGACGACAATCCATCATCACACATACTTGAAGCCTCTCAGAGCCGATCAATCGTAGTCTAACGATTTTAAGGTAGATCGCCAGCAGTTCAAGCTTGAGCACCCTGTCTTAATATATATATTTCTTTTGTGCGTCTGTTGTAACTGAACTCCTCCTAAACGGCTGGACCGATTTTGATTATTTGTGTTAGAGTGAATTTGAGATTGGTTTAGATTCTCAATTCCGTTCATATAATATAATTCTTCTGCTTATGAGTATGTTAGTGAACTCCTCCTAACGGCTGGACCGTTTTTTTAATTTTAGGCCTGTGTACAGGACAACGTCTGTTGGGTCCACTAGTATTATATAATATTGGACTAAGTACTAATCCCCGAGGGAGGCCGTTTGAAACAAGTCGAATAATTGACTTCCCGTCATCTAGTATTAATTATTTATTAATTTATATTAATATAGTGTACAAAATTACATTAAATTCGGTTCATTAGTTTATGAGTTCATCGCGGACAAACAACGTGTCACGAAATTTTTATATCTAAAGATAAGGTACTTGAGTTAGATCGTTCACTTTTCATGTTTTGATTGGTTTACAAAAATTACATGTTAATATAATAATTACGTCACGTAAGAAGGCATATCATAGTAGCAGAACAGAAAGCAGAAAAAGGTATTTCAGGACTATAGTCGGAGCGGTTGAAATTGGCCCATAATTTAATACTCTAACTCGGCGGAAGGCGCACCCCATAATGCAATAGACCTGTCGCTACAGGGTAAAAAAAAACACCACAATGGATGGTAAAAATTGAGGTTTCTTATGGATATTTAAACGAAACAAATATTTATATTACATAATTTAACAAATAATTATATTAGTTAATTTGGCATTTTCAATTTCACTAAAAAAAATTATATTATTATATTAATTCATTTGGCATTTAAAAAAATAGCCGTACTCACCTTATACGTCTGTTGTGGCTGAACGCCGCGCGCATTCTGGCTGAATATTCAAAATGGCGGACGATCGGAGTCGGACGTTTCTTTAAAGGTACCTAAAGCGGCGCGGCACATAGTTTAAGCAGAAAAAAAATATGTACGAATTTAAGAACAATGCGGTAAATTTTACCCGCCTCCTGCCGTGTTAATATCAGACTGGGTTAAGATGGCTAATAAATTGGTTCCGTATACATACATCCATCTCTTCTAGCACAGCCTGCAGGTCACTGGGCTCTGCGGCGGTGAGCGCAGCGCCCAGGTCACTCAGATACACCGGATTGTCAACCACGCGCTGACCCTGGGCTAGCATGTGGTGAAGAGACTCCCTGAAAGTTAATAACATTAATAATAAATTTCAATTTAAATATTGACACACACTTACACAAATTAACTTGCCCCAAACTAGGCATAGCCTGTACTATGGGTACAAGCAACGATATATTTAATACAATATTAAGTATATACATACTTACATAAATACATATAAACAAACATCCATATTCATCATATAAATGATTGCACCTACCGGGATCCGAACCCGGGACCTATGGCCTACGGCCGTTCCCAATATTCAGTCTATCTCTTACTTGAGATAAAAATAAAAATTAGGACAGAAAAACTCATCGACAGTAACTCACCTTATCCGTGCACGCTGTCTGTCAATGGGACGACGAAATAAAGTTTGTATGGAAATTGCAATTCTCGCATCCCAACATGAGGCGATAAGAATAATTTATAGATTATATTGGGACAGCTTCAGATTATTCACAGCTAATTACTGACAGTAGAAGGTAGTAATTATCTCTATGTGTAGATAGTATATTGGGAACGACCGTTAGCAGTCAGGGTCACTATTAATTTGACTATATGGGTCGTCAGTTAAGCTCTACATTCAACTCTTTACAAGTAGATTAATAAAATGTTCAAAAACCTTCGTCCACAAATTAATATATATATTAAATGAGCAATCCGCCGGCACAAATATAGTGGTCTTTTAATTAGTTATACAATACCAAATCAACAATTTTTTTCTGGTTCAACATGATTATAGCCAGTGTGGTCTGATTACTAAAACTATAAACTGAGAATATTTTCCTTCCTTGGCTACTAACTTTTTTATGAGATGATGTGCCCAGACGAGCAAGATGTTTACCTGATGATGAGGTATTCTGAGCGGCATCGCAGTACCTACGCTCGTCACTTTGACGAATAAGATGTTAACATTATTTGTTATTTTATAGTGATATCGCTCACTTCTGGGATTAATAAAAAAAATGAAATTTGTTTATCAAAATTTAAAGACGATGTGGCTTAGTTGGTAGAGCTAGGACGTTACTCAAGAGGCGCGGGTTCGAGTCGCCGCATCGTTAATAAATTTAATTTGTATATGATGTTAACTTTCATTAGCACAGTCATTCCATTTAGCTACGGTACCCTTCACTGCTTCACAGCAGAAAAACACCCAACTGGGTACTACAATGGCCACCACCTAGCCGGCATTCTGTTCAAAGAACTCTCACATACTATTAAAATCTGTTCTTGAAAGGCGCAATAAGTTGCAAAATAAAATAATAATACTTAAAGAAAATTAAAAAAAGCACGCTTTTATGAAAACCAATCTAATATGATATTAATTGTCAATAAATTTAAATTAGGAATAGTGTGATTAACAAAAATGTATTTTATTTTTTATATAACAAATTCATAACAATTGCTCGAAGTAAATTCATCGAACAGGATTATATTACAAATATTGCTTAGTAGATTATATTAATTACTTATATCCATGTGTTGCCTTTAGTAAGCAGTACGCGAGTAACCATTGATCGGTCCGGTCCTAGTTACCATTAACCATTTGTCTATAACCATTACAGGACTGGTCCGAGTAACCATTTTAACCAATTAATAGTAGAGACCCACCAGTAGAACCATTAATATTAGTTATTTAGCAAGTGTCATAGATTCAACAATTTATAGAGAAAAGGGGATTAATAACTTTGTTTAAATCATATTCATGCATGCAATTTGCGATGTTAAATAATGAATTATTAATAATATTAATTTAATAATTGGCTAAAGTTTTTAAATTTCACCACCACAGTCAGTCACCATCTAGATGTGGCATGCCTCCATAGTGCAGTTCCATGATCTATCTATCCTCTATCATAAACTATGGAATACACCTCCTCATTCATTCAAACATTCAGTTTGGTTCAGTCAGACAGTTCATACAACCAAACAAATGATTGGCAGTGTGTGATTCTTCGCAAGACAGAGTAAACTGTGGTGATCACTTACTGGTATGCTGATTTGTCCTCTTGCATAAATTGGTATTATTTTTTATTTGAAGTTCACAGATCATTAATGTACATACTCACCTATACAAAGGATTCAGATTAATAATATCCCGAATAGTCTTAATAACTTCCTGAGTCAAGGCTTTCACTTCTTCATTTTGTTTAAACTTCTCATGTACCATGTTCTCAACTTTCACCATGAGCACCTGGTCCGGCGTCGCTTTCTTTGTTTCCTTGACGTCGTCATCCTTCACTTCGGCCTCCGACTTCTTCCTCGAGTTCCTGTACTTGCGTCTCCTTCGTTCAGCATCTGTCTCTTCTCGGGTTACGTTAAGTTCCGTGTTAAATATCGGAAATTTGAGCTTCATTTCTGAAATGACGCGCGCATTTCAGAAATGAAACTGATGTAAAAATAATAAAAAAAGGTTGCTTTTTACCCATTTAATATGAATTCAAGACCATTGAATTTTTTTTTCATGAAACAATATCATTTATAAATAACAACAACAATATCATAAGTAATACTAGATATAAAAAAAAACCCATGCTAATGCAATACTAATATGAAAATGGGATTTTTTTATTATGGAATAGGAGGACAAACGAGCGTACGGGTCACCTGGTGTTAAGTGATCACCGCCGCCCACACTCTTACACACAGCTCTTCGGAACACTCCCCGTAATAAATGCGGTAGAAGACACACAATGAAGCGACGTCTCTACGCAACGCCAGCTGCTCTGCGTTGCACGCCGTGAAATGAATCGAGCTGATACTGGGGTGCGCCAGACCAGAGATGACAGCAATACTCCACGTGTGGCCGGACCTGCGCTTTGTACAGCGCTAGAATGTGGGCCGGCTTGAAGTAGTGCCGTGCTCTATCAATGACGCCCATCTTCTTCGAAGCCAATTTGGCTTTGCCCTCCAGATGGCCACGGAATTGGCAATCGCTCGAGATTTCGAGACCCAGTATTCCAATACTAGGCGAGGCTTTAAGGGAAGTGTTGTCGCAGAGCGGTGATAAGGCAAATGGGATTTTTTTTAGTGGTAAACGCGCAAACTTGAGTCTTCTGGGGGTTAAATTGGACAAGGTTCAACTTACCCCGTTCCGCGACCTTCTCGAGAGAGGACTCGATAGAAGACACAAGTTTCTCCCGGCACTGGTAGACGATTTCCCGAGAGAGACCTGCATGGCCTGTGTATCCGGCATCACCAGTGCTGTAGTCTGCATAGCAATGTATGTGTGAGGTGTCGAACATATCATTGATATGCAGAAGAAACAGAGTGGGAGATAGCACACAGCCTTGGGGCACTCCAGCGTTCGCGGGCTTGAGATTCCAGCAATAACCGTCGACAACGACCTGTATGCTGCGCCCAGTGAGGAAGCTGGAGGTCCACTTGCTTAAGCTCTTGGGAAGCCCAAATGATGGCAGTTTTGCGAGGAGCGCCTTGTGCCATACACGATCAAAGGCCTTCGCTATATCCAGACCAACTGCCAGGCCTTCCCCCTTGCTTTCAATAGCCGCCGCCCATCTATGGGTTGGGTTTACCAGAAGATCGCCAGTCGACCGACCATGGCGAAAGCCGTACTGCCGGTCGTTGATCAACTGGTGACCCTCAAGGTAAACCAAGAGCTGGCGGTCAATTATGCCTTACATGATTTTGGAGAGCAGGGAGGTAATAGCAATAGGCCTGTAGTTTGCCGGATCCAAACTGTCTCCTTTTTTTGGATCGGATGGACAAGGGCTGCTTTCCATGAGTTAGGGACTACGCCTTTTGAATAAGAGTACCGGAATAAACGCGTTAGCAGCGGCGTCAACTCAGGGGCACACGTTCTAAGCACGATTGGAGAAATGCCATCCGGGCCGCTCGACTTCCTGAAGTCCAACGAAAACAGAGCTCGCCGAACAGTTTTCTGTCTGAACTGTACTTCAGGCATGGAGCTCTGACACCGCGGGATGGTCGGCGGTGTTTTGCCGTTGTCGTCAAGAGTCGAGTTGGAGGCAATAAGAGTGCACAGGAGATCGGCTTTCTCTTTTGCCGTATGGGTCAGGGTGTCATTCCTCATGTGCAACGGCGGCATGGACGGCTGGTTGAAGTTACCAAGAGCAGCTTTCGACAACGACCAGAACTTGCGTGTTCCGGTCGGGTAACTGGAAAGCTGCTCGCCAATTTGACGACGTGCTTCAATTTCGCACGGGCGATTTGCCGCTTAAAAAATCTGGAGGCTCGGTTTTAATCCCTCTTCAGAACTTTGCAGTTCGGATCCTTTGAGCCCAGCGCCGAAACCCAAGTTCAATGCGCCTGTTTTTTGCAGTCAGATGCTGCTATAACTGATGACGTGATTTGCCACCGATCGGTACCTACAGAGCTTGGTATAAAAATATCCATGCCCTGCAGCATCACATCGGCTACTGCAACGGCGCAGGCACTAGGATTTTCCGAAAGGAAACAAACCCTGCCCCAAAGGTAGGATGCAAAAAAGGAACACATCCTATCCCAGTCTGCTGACTTGTAGTGCCAAACGCGGCAGGTCGCTGGTGGTCTGCGACGTTTGCGTCGATTAGGCACTACACTCCTGACCAGGCAATGGTCGAACGTTCCGAGAGAGGCGTCGACAGAGACCTGGTAACTATTGGGATGTGTAGTCAGCAGAATATCTAATAAGGATGGCATATGGCTATCCACATCCGGGAGCCGCGTTGGCGACTCAAGTAATTGGGACAGACCATACGCCAATGCAAAATTATGCACGGATCGCCCTGCGTAGTCTGTAGTACGTGATCCAAGCCATTCGGAATTGTGCCCATTGAAATCACCCAAGACTACGATTTCAGCGGAGGGGATCTGTGCAAGCACATCATCAAATGCCGCTTGAATGCAGCCCATGAGGTGATCTGTTTCTGCGTTACCACTATGGGACCTGTAGACACACACATTATAGTTATTTATAATTTGTGTAGTTCGTTCATTGGAAAAATTAAACATTGGAACACTATACTTTTGTGTGTTTTTAATAATATTTTAAATTGTTTTAGTTCTAAGTTCTAAACTGGAAATAAATGTAAATCTGAAAGATTCACAATATAGCCCAGTCAGATATGATAGTATATACAATAGGGCAATAATGACAATGATCATAATATATATACACAACAGATCAGGCAATCCATTGATACTAACCAGCAGGTCCAGTTTCAATCTCATCCTCAATGAACTGTCCCGTGATCTTAATTCTTCGATGAGCCATTACAACTAGCCGTAGCTTATATTCCATGTCCTGCATTTCATGTATCTGTGCAAACACTCCAACATCATGCAAGTCGTCCAAGCTAGATACAATATCTGATTTGTCATCCTCTTTTTTGCGGAGAAATATGCCTATGTAGGGCTGGTTTAGTTTTACTTTACGTCTGATTAAATCAATTAGCGCTGGATTTGATATCTGGAAAGAAATTTAAAGTAATAAAGGTATATTATGTAGTATGACAGATACTAAGGTGGGAAGATGATAGAAAGAAGGTTGCTGGACCAGTTTGGAGTAGAGAAGTGCAGGAGACAGAGCACTGGAAGGTCCTAGAGCAAAAAAAAATAAACATGTTACTACATCACTAATATCTAAGAATAAAGGTTATCTTTATCTTTATGTAGTATGTTGTAATGATGAAAGACAGGAGATTACTTGAAAACATGATATTTATTTTTAATTTAAATAATCAATCTTAATAAATCAATCAATATTTACATTAAAAGTAAATTAATGTATTTTACTATTTAACCAACATTACTCACAAAAATATAAATCATATGAAAAGTACTAGATTTAAATTACTGGTAACAATATAGATTTTACATTTATATTTTTCATAGAGTATTAAACAATAATATCATGAATGTTTCATGCGGCTGCACATTTCAGGCATAATCTGAATCAAAGCAGCATTAAAGCACTAAATTAAAGGAATGTAATTAAATTAAATTAAATCTAATATATAAAATTCTCATGTCGCGGTGTTTGTAGTTTAACTCCTTCGAAACGGCTTGACCGATTCTCATAAAATTTTGAGTGCATATTGGGTAGGTCTCAGAATCGGACAACATCTATTTTTCATCCCCCTTAATGATAAGGGTGGTCCACTCCAAAATTTTTGATTAATTTTTTTGACATTTTTTTTAAATTTGTTTGATTATGAGTCAGCATTTAAAAATACATACAACTTCAAATTTTCAACAGTTACTCATGTATCGCGATTTTAATATCGGCAATACAATGTTTGCTGGGTCAGCTAGTTGTACTATATTAATTAAATTGAATTAAATTTTATTATATTAAGTAAATTTAATTAAATTATGCAATGTGAAATATCATGTATTAACATAGTTATTATTTTTGCATGCCTACCCGGCAGATTGTTAACACCTATGAGTATAATGTAACACCAATGTACCCACTCAATCTATGCAAATAAATAACTTGAACTTGAATAGTTTCTAAGAAATACTAACACTTATGGGCCATCTGTCTGATATAAACAGATTTTATTTTATTATTATTTTTTTTTTATTAAAACACTATGAATACACTTTATCAATGTTTCAAAATAAATTTGGTCTAAGAGTACCAGTAAGAAGGTAAGCCTATTACTCCACTTTGTCAAACGATCCTAGGTACCAATTCCCCAGTCCCTCAATTATGTAAAATTTTTAATTCTTATAGCGTAGCTGATATTGACATAATTGCTAATTCCTTAGCCAAATTCCGCAAGACCATTTGCAGCATTATTGGTAATCTTTAATAATGTTATAATTGGAAAATTGATGTAACGGTGTATAACTCATTTATTAATTTAAAAAAAAAAAAAAAATTTGTAACTTATTCTATATAATACCTAAAATTAATTACTTCTGTGCATGCTGTGTTTATTTGTAAGTTTTATTGGTAAGTTCACTACATTTAGTTCCTAGTTTTTAGTTCTACTTTTTACATTTGTGTGTATTATTGTAAGTGATTGTAAATAAACCTAATAAATAAATAAATAAATGGTTCCTTTACCTCAATCAACTTAATAAATCTTGGGAAGACTGGATTTCTGTTTATAGCAATAACAGGAACTTGTGGCCAGACTTCAGGAACCGCTACTGTCGCTGGCAAATGACTTGAGAACAGTGGAGTCTCATCTTTTACATCTCCTATAACTTCCTCTTCAGTGTCTTCCTTATTACCAGTTGAATATTGCCTAATGCTTATTGACTGCAAATCATAAAATAATTTGATTGTTGTAACAATTATAAGAAAACATATACCTAATAGATTTGTTGAAATATAAAATTAATAATCATAAGAAAGTAATATAAACATGAGTTTATCATTCAATTAATATTTTGTAACTGTAACTTCTTTATATTTAGTTATGAAAATATAATACATGATTCATGAGCATACAGTTATTCTGCCATTGGGGAAGTGATCAAATGTTGGTGTTGTAGGTCATTGAGTGTTATTATTTAATAAATTCAAATTATAATATAACCAATGAATCCAGACAGCATATGTCTATGCGTTACACGCCTTCATGCCACTGTGTAACTAATTAAGCTAAAATTATATATTATTTATATTATATATTTTAGTTATACCTGTTGGAATTGACCAGGGCTTAAACTGCTTAATCTGGAGTTCCTGGGTCCCTTTACACTAACATTCCATAACAGCCGAGTATTTACCGGCTTAATGTGTAATTGTGATACAACTTTTGTAACATTACGTGTTATTCGCGAAGAATATTTTATGTTAGGGCCTCTGGTTGCAGTACTACGAATTAAATTACTGGCCATATGCATTATTAAGTCTAATACAGAGACTTAGATAGCAGTTTCATAAATTTTAACCTTTATTCTGTTAGCAAATTTAACTTTTTTTAGGTTAACCTTTAGCTTTGAGATTTAGAAGTATTATTTTATTTCATGTATATTTGTTCCAGATTTTTCAAAACTTCAGTCTAAACTCCAAAGAGGATGTAAGTCTAAATCAAGTTGAGGGGTGGGACAGACGCTTAAGTGACGTTTTCAGAAGACTGTAGCGCCATCTGTTAGTTGGCCCGAAAATAAAAGCTTTGTCAGTTGTCACTCGCTTTGAAACCTATCAACTTTTGTTTATTTGTGTCACTGCCTATTGGTCATAAAATGGCGGCTACTTCTAGCGTTTGCGCATGTATGTAGCTCTCGTGTTCCATTTGGCATATTTACACTACAAAATCTATCCATAAAGGATAGATTTTGGATAGTTAGTTACACAAAGGATAGTTAGTTATTTAATTGAGTCACAACATTAAAAATGAATTTTATAATTTCGAGGAATGTAGTTATTTTCGGGGCCAATCTCCAGATGGCGCTAGTTTTAAAAGAGACAGCTCATAATGCGTACAGAGGGCTCTCTTTGACTGTGTTTGAATGAGATAGACAGATGAGACCATTTCCGTATACGCTGTCGACCTGTAACAGCCTGATGGTTGTTGTTAGCGAAACAAATCTCGCTTTTGTGTAAAGACTACTTAGTGGTAGATTAAGTAAAAGTAGTTGGAAATGGCTACGTATTATGTACCTAAAAGTCCCAAAGTCTAAGACACTAAAAGATAGGATAAATACTCAAGTTTTATCACATTATTAATCTGTATGCACAAAGATACGAATAACAATATTGTAAATAAATACGAAAATTTGTACGAGCTATTTTTAAACTAGTTTTTATTGCTAAGGATGGCACTATCGATAAAATTTTATCGATATTTCCAAATATTATATATTACATTAAGGAAAAATCATCCTATTCAACTTCACCCTTTATATTTTTTGGAATAATGTATTTTGGTTGTTCTTTTTTATTACTCACAATTTTTCCGTACTGATCGTATACATAATTATTTGTAACTAGGACTGTTGCTTACAGGTTCCAAACTATATTTTCTACATTATTTACGCCTTCGAAGCTTATATAGGTATTATTATAAGTGTAGAAACAACAATGCGTTGTGATAAACAGTCTAAAATTATTTTAGCGCCTCGCTAGTGAACAAAGTCGGTTCAGTTACTATATATTATTATCTTCGCGCATAGAAAAAAATCTAGAGTGTGATGCCCTTATGCCGATCTATTGAAAAATAGTTTATATGCATACTAGCACTGTATATTATGCAACAAACTAGTTACTTAGGCCACTACAAAATATACATGTGGATTTTTTTTTATAAAAGCAGGGGCAAACAGCCATGTGGCTTACCTAATGGAATGTAATAACACTAGCCGCCCATGGACATTA
Organism: Leptidea sinapis; assembly: GCF_905404315.1. Lineage (NCBI taxonomy): Eukaryota > Metazoa > Arthropoda > Insecta > Lepidoptera > Pieridae > Leptidea > Leptidea sinapis. Next base: position 15,169,826 of record NC_066271.1, on the reverse strand, counting down.
GCAATAACAGAGAATAAGAAATGCGTTTTCGGCCTATGAGATGGGAGTATGCTCGAGACCTACCGTGTTGATTAAAACCAATCGGCTAAAAGCAGCCCGCAGATGAGTCCACAAGGCGACTGAGTGTGGTTAGAAGTTTCTAAACGCGCGGTATTGGAATGCCAGACATCAACGTGATGCGGGTAAAATTTCGCATTTTGACGTGAACACTCCTCATGATATGCTATAGAAGATGCAGAGAGACTCCACATTCTACGCAAAGCCAAAAAATCAAGCCGATCGAAGATGACTTGATAGTTGATTGTCGATTATTCAATAATTTCCAATTTATAAGCGATTTGATTCACAGCCTTGCCAGACTGATGATCAAAATGAAATAAAATGCCTTCAAGTTATTGTTTTTCATTTCAAGACAGATAAGCTGAGACATTCTTGCTCCTTTTAGGGCAAAGCGTTTCGCGTTGCTTAGAAAAGTCAAGCCAGTGCTATAAGGCTCAACTTATTGCTACTTCTCTAGCTTTGAGTTTGGTAAAAGTGTTCGGTGTCAGTTGTGGCAACTAGTCTTTGGCTTGTACAGTGGTACTTAATACTAATACATATTCTTTGTCGGAGTTAAACAGCTGATTTTAGCTCATAGAATTTAAAATTACCTACTTGTAGAACATAAATTCCGAATCAGTTTCAATTTATAATTATTTATATCGATTTAGCACATTTTTTTGTGAAAAGTGACACATAATCTACATAAATAGTAGTATGATTGTTAAGTGAATAATATGATATTTAATTTAAATGAAACTGCTGCAAGTCTTGACAGATATATTTAAGGTTATGTTGTTCAAGTTTTAAATAATTCAGTGTATTATTAAGATCTATCAGAACATTTTTTTTTAAATATTTTAGAGATCATTCATTATGGAGCCAGGAGAAAAATGTAAAAGCATAATTGAAGGACTAGCCGAAATAAGAGTAAAATCAAACAAAGTGTTCTATAATCCTGTACAAGAATTTAATAGAGATTTAAGTATAGCTGTTCTCAGCACTTATGTTAAAGAATATAAGGAGCAGAAAATTGGAAAGACAAAACACTTGAAAGATTGTGAACTTCATGATGTTAGTATATTAGCTTATATACACTATACCTTTATCAACAACATTGAAGTGAAGTCTTTTATAATTTATTCACTATACTTAATATGTTAAAATTAGGAAATAACCCTTTGTTTCTTACCATTGGGAAGCTCCTTTGCATAATATAATACTGGGATGATGGTACCATAGAGGTGATTTTATCTGCCTTGAAGCAGTGGTTTGCAAGCATTGTGTGTTTCAGTTTCAAGGATGCCATAACTAGTGAAATTACTGGGCTAATGAGATTTAATATCTTATATATTGTCTCAAACTAGCTACTCATAATTTTGGATTTTTCAAGAATCCTGATTGCACTGCATTGTAATGAACAGGTTGTATCACAAACCATCAGATGAATGTCTGAAAATGTCATTTTCTGAAAAAATTATCCAATAGATATTTTTAAACCCATTGTATTATAAAGCCATCCATAAAACAGCATCTTCCTAGGCTTAACTTAAAATTTAAGTATTGTTTATATGAAATTATTTGAATCTTTCACATAATAAATTTATCTAATATTAGTTCTTTATAACTCCTGCTAGTTGATTATATTATAGCCCATCTCATCAATATATCCCACTGTTGTAGTATCAATTATCACTTTGTAGTTTATAATAACTAGCTGACCCGGCAAATGTTGTATTGCCATATAAATTGTATTGATGTTTTCCTTGCTAGTTGATAAGAGATGGCGCTAGTTGTATTCATTAGCAACAATCACACTTCTTTTATATTTAGTATAATTCACACTATAGTTTTATAAATTATGGCCTATTTGTTATTCTGGTATGTAAGCTATATTATTGTAAAGTTTCATCAAAATCTATTCAGTAGATTTTGCGTTAAAGAAGTTCAAACATACATCCAGACATACAAACTTTCACATTTATAATATTAGTAGGATTAAGTAATCTGGTTCCTTAACACATTTTTGGACAATACAGCTTGTCTTAGTGGGGTCCAATGTAATTATTTGCAACTGTATATTAAAATTGTTAATTGAACTGTATCTAAATAATGATAAATCTTACTTCTAATAAGGAAATGACTACATTCGCACACTGGGCGACGTGTCGTTGAACCAATGCCTTCTCTCAGGAATAGGCGTCACCCTGTGAGTGACTACTAAATTCGACCTTACTCGTGGGAATAAAAACTAATATGAACGAAAACAAAACTACCTCACCCAAAACCAATCAAAAAACCCTCACTCAACAAGTATTCCATTCCGGACTATTTAATAGAACACACTCAGCTTCTCTTAGCGATATGTCTAAATCTGTCAACCAATCAGAACTACAATCAAGAGACACACTGGATATGACTGATAACCCATGCACCCAGCAAGCACCTCCACCCTGGCAGCGGGTGCCAGGTACTAACAAGCGTAAAAGAACAAGCGATTCACCACCAAACAGCACTCCCGTGCCAGTATCAAATAGGTTTTCTCCTCTAGCCTTAAATGAGAAGAACTCCACACCGAACCTAAAAACGAATAAGCTTTCGCCTATCGTTCTATATGGAATAGAAGACGTAAATGAATTGTCTAAACTTATAGAATCAGTATGTGATGCCAAACTATTTAAAATAAGGATAGCAAACAAAAATTTTATGCGAGATTTGTAGATTGCCCGGAAACCTATAAGGATGTGATATCGGCAATAAGGGCCAAAGGTTTGATAGGTCACACGTTTACGCCAAAAGAAAAGAAGACATATCGCATAGTAATAAAGAAACTTCATTATACCACACCTCATAGTGAAATAATCGATGCGATAGAAGCTACTGGTAATAAAGTCCGTGGAGAAATAATTAACGCCCGATATGGTCCAGACAAAACTCCATCTTTTACATTTTTCGTCAATTTGGAACCAAATAATAACAACAAAGCAGTGAAAAATATAGAGTATATCCACCACCAGCGAGTAATAATAGAAGTCCCTCGAAAAGCGAAAACAATTGTTCAATGCCAGCGCTGCCAGCAATATGGTCACTCCAAAAATAACTGCATGCGGCCCTATAGATGCGTTAAATGTGGGGAAGGACACAAGACCGCTGATTGTCCAAAGAAAGATCGCAAATCTCCAGCAAAGTGTGCTTTGTGCACATGCGACCATCCTGCAAACTATAAAGGCTGTCAGGTTTATTTGGAAATCACGTCCAGAAAGGCAAACCAAAACAGAAGACACCCTGCTCGACCTTCTATAAACGACATGAAATTAACTAAACCAACTGAACCACAAGATCACCCCAACAAACCCTCGCTAGCACCTAATCCCACCCAACTCCTTGACAAGCGAAGCTACTTTGATATTACAGCAAATAGAGGCAGCCCTAACACTGACTGTGAAACTGAACCCAACCCTCAACAAAGTCGGATTGAACAAATCTTAATAAAACAATCCGAAAAGATAGACCAACTCATTCAACACATAGGTACTCTCTTAAACCTATTGACGTCCGTTGTCTCTAAACTACATTCCTAATCCCCTTACGTATAGCAACGTGGAACATCAATGGGCTGTCATCGAACATACTTGAACTTGAAGAAGTAATTAAAAATAATAATCTTGACATAGTTCTTATCTCCGAGTCATATTCCTCAAAAAATTGTCTCTACCGAATGAAGGATTTCAACATCTACTTTACGCCTCATCCTGACATAGGCAAAGCTCATGCGGGCACCGCAATAGTGATAAGATCAAACCTTAAACATACCGTGCTGGACTCATACTCTACCCAACATATTCAGGCTACTACCATAAGACTTGATGACCGAGCAGGTCCGATTACATTGTCCGCCGTTTACTTTATTTTATTTTTTATTTTATTTATTTTTTACTGCTTACCTAAGCATAAAATAACCTATCAAATGTTTCAAGACTACTTTTCTCACCTTGGAACCAAATTCATATCAGGAGGGGACTGGAACGCTAAGCATACATATTGGGGTTCTCGCATGACTCTTCCTAGAGGCCGAGCGCTTAAAAGCTGCTTTGATAGTCTCCACCTCACTCCAATATCCTCGGGAGAACCGACGAGCTGGCCAACAGATATTAACAAGACTCCAGATTTGTTGGACTTCTTTGTAACCAAGGGGATCAGCCATCTTTACTCCACTGTAGAATCGAGCCTTGACGGTTCATCTGATCATACGCCGGTAATCCTCACCTTAAGTACTTCAGTCATTCATGCCGAGCCATCTGACTCCTTATCTAGTGGAAAAACTGACTGGCATGGCTTTCGTAATTTCTTGGACGAATATATCCAGTTAAATGTTCCTATGAAAACTCCGGAGGATATTGACAATGCTTGCTTGTACCTCACAAACCTGATCCAAGTATCGGCGTGGAAAAACTCACCAGTCTCCACTCGCCTTCCAAAGATGCCACTACAATCAGCAGATATTAAAGAAAGCCTTAGAGAGAAACGAAGACTACGAAGAATCTGGCATCAATCTCGCCATCCTGCAGATAAAACCGCCTTTAACCGAGCAGCACAACATCTAAAGAAGCTATTGCAAGATCAGGCAAATTCTTCATTCCGAAATACTCTCGAAAGATTGTCACCTCAGGGAAAGGGCGAAACGTCGCTTTGGAAAGCTGCTAAATCCTTTGCAAAGCCGTAAGAACATCACGCTCCCCTCAAACAATCAAACTCATGGGCTCGAACGGACGCTGAGAAAGCAGAAGTATTTGCCAATTATCTTGAAAATGTATTCAAGGTGAATGATGGTGGCGATGAATCTGAGATTGATAAAGTACTTGGACAAGATCTCCAGCTATGGCTGCCTCTCCGACCCACATCTCCAAAGGAAATCGCGTATGAGATTAGACGACTGAATTCCAACAAGGCACCTGGATTTGATTTAATTACTCCCACAGTTCTTAAAAATCTTCCCAGAAAATGCATAACATTTCTTGCCTCACTCTTTAATGCGTGAATGAGTGAGACCTACATATTTTCCCATAATCTGGAAAGTATCGGAAATTATTATGATTCACAAAGCTGGAAAACCTCCTCATGAAGCTTCATCATTCCGACCAATAAGTTTAACTCCAGTGATATCAAAATTATGGGAAAAAATAGTTTTAGTCCGCTTGAATGAACTCATGGTAAACTGCAACATCATTCCAAAGCACCAGTTCGGGTTTCGGAAACAGCACTCGACAATTGAGCAGATGCATCGGGTTCATCACGAGATGCTGCGACGCTGCTTTGAAATGAAACTTATCTGCTCTGCGGCATTTTTAGACGTTCACCAAGCATTTGACAGAGTCTGGCACAAAGGGCTATTGTGCAAAGTTAAAGACAAACTCCCACACTCTCTCTACCTCATCATCAAGTCCTACCTGGAAGACAGGCTTTTCCAAGTGAAACAGAGAGATGCCAGATCTAAGCTACGAAAAATTGAAGCCGGCGTTCCACAGGGTTCAGTACTTGGTCCCGTAATGTATAGCATATTTACTTCAGACTTACCGGTATCTGAAGACGTCACCGTAGCAACATATGCCGATGATGTAGCCTACCTTGCAAGCGATGAAGACCCAGCACAGGCTAGTAATAAGCTCCAACAACTTTTAGACGAGACCCATGCATGGATGAATAAATGGCGCATTCGGGCAAGGGCTCAAAAATCGAACCACATCACCTTCTCGTTAAGAAGGGGAAATTGCCCTCCTGTCAAACTTGGCTCTGATGTTCTACCAGATTCTGAGAAAGTGAAATACCTAGGCTTTAACTTAGACAGAAGATTCACCTGGATTTCTCACATAAAGAAGAAACGGGATGAAATTAATCATAGGTTCCGAAACCTTCACTGGCTCATGGGTAGAAACTCTGTCCTGTCTACTGACAATAAGCTTCTAATCTACAATGCTGTATTGAAGCCCATCTGGACCTACGGAATCCCACTGTGGGGCTCTGCCAGCAAAAGCAACATCATGCTCATCCAACGTGTGCAAAACAACATCCTGCGTAACATCACAAGTGCCCCATGGTTTTCCAGAAATGACGAGATCCATAAATATCTTGGCGTTCCCAGTGTTCAGTCGGAAATTGATAAATTCAAAAGGAAATACGCTGATCGCCTCTCGGTTCACCCAAATACTCTGGCTAATGATCTCCTAATCCGTCCCAGAGCGATGAAAAGGCTGAAAAGGAAGGCAGATGAGACACTGGTCTCTTCGTCTAAACGTCATACTCACCCAACTCATCCGCTTATAGTCTTGTGACTGATCGCAGATCCGACTTAGATAAAAAAAAAATACCATGGGAACTGTCAAGTATTTGTAAACAAGTTATAGTTTTAAATAAAATACTTGTAAAGCGCGTGTAATTGTAACGGTTTTACATTAGATGTTTGCGTAAAAGTTACATTTTTATTTTAGTTAACCCGACGTTTAAAGACCTTTCCAGATCTCGTTTTCAGAGGGAGCTGACCGTTACAATTACATGCATTTTAATCCTTTAAAAGTGTTTTATTTAAATGTGTAACATTCACGTTAATCAAAGAAAATACTGAGTTATAGTCTGGTATTATTCAATAATATATTTTCTAATCATAAGCTAACTTATATCTATTGATTCTCTTCTAGTCTTATGTAGTTGGCCTGATATATAAAATATAATACATAAAGATTTTTAGGTACCATTTACTATATTGGAGGCATTGTCTGCGACAGGATTACGGAGTATAAGATATGCAAAAGAAATTCCCAACATTACAAAAGTAATTGCCAATGACTTATCAGCACAGGCAGTGGATACTATCAAAGAGAATATCACATATAATAGTGTTGGTAATCTGGTAGATGCAAGCCATGATGATGCTTGGTAAGTTTCAAAACATGATGGTTTCCAGGTTAACTTTGAGTGTGTATTAATTTAAAATCTACTTGTAATTAGTAAGAAGTAACTGAGTAATTTTTGGGATCAAGGCTTCTTTGTGTGGTATAAAATGTACTGTAGAATCCGTCTGTGATCAGTTTCCACTCTAGAGGCTTCTTTTTGCATACATCCAGTGTATCATCTTCACCCTTCTTGAAAGGGAAGAGTAGTAGTTGTTTTAGTCTTGTTGATGTTTTCAGTTCAGCAAATCCATTTCTGTAAACAGTTGAGAATTTTATTTCATTTTTAGCATTTCTGTTTCACCTGTGCTAGTAGGCAAATGCACTATCAGTAAGCAAAATTAGTTTAGAATAGATCTGTTTCACCCATCATATATATTATACTATACTACTATCTTAGTTTTGCTCTATTTCATCAATCAGTTTAAAAAATATTATTTATTTAGGTATGGGTATCCTACCTAGTGAGTTGATTCTGTTTTGAGGTGCCTCCGGTCATCGGTATCATAAAAGTGGCAGTCAAAATGCAAAAACCTCCAAGAGAAAGAGTGGGAAGATGATATAATGTTGAGACCATTACTACAGCTATTTCCTGTTGGAGTTTCAATGCAAATCATCGTCATCATCATTTGGAAGACATCCACTGCTGGACAAAGGCCTCCCCAAAGACCTTCATGACAATTGGCCCTGAGCTGCGGTGCTCCAATGTATACTGGTGATCTTGTGGGGTGTTTGGTGTCGCACCAAAGTAGCACCACCCCATCTCCTCCCGTGGGTGTTGTAAGAGGCGACTAAGGGATACAAGGAACGGAGGATAGGTAGCAGCATCTTTCGAAAAGAGCACCCCCATCTGCTAATTGCCAACCCACCCCCAAGCGTGGCGATTATGGCAAAACCTCCCAAAACTAATACAAATGCTGCAGATGAATTCTTGCTCACAGGTCATTCTTACGGTTTACACAATTCCCACCAAGTTCTTACATCCTTACATCCTTCCATACTTCGATTTTTAGATTTGCACTACATGTACTACATTGCACATAACTAAACTTTACACTCTTGTTGATCTTAAATGTAATGACAATTTACAAGAGTTGTTAATATATTTATCGACTAAGAGATAATATTATTATAAAAACTATATTTCCCACAGCATGTTGATGTATAAACACAAAAATCCCAGAATGAGATTTGCCGCAATTGACCTTGATCCATATGGATGTCCATCAATATTTCTTGATGCAGCTGTCCAAAGTGTTCAAGACTATGGAATATTGTGTGTAACAGCCACAGATATGGCTGTTTTGGCAGGGAACTCACCTGAAACTTGCTATGTGAAATATGGAGCTGTTAGCCTGAAGACAAAGTGTTGTCATGAAATGGTTTGTATATTTCTATATTTCAATTTGTAAGAACTCAAAATTGAATACGAAACTAACTTCTTTTCTCTAATAACAAATGTTTTTGATTTAAAAATTCATTGTGATTCTTGTAATAGATTGTAGTGGATATATAATAACTGCAAATATATTCAATTAATCGTAAAATGTATTTCAGGCGCTAAGAATTCTCCTACAAAGTATAGAACACCATGCAAACAGATACAGTCGGTACATTGAACCACTACTGAGCATTTCAGCTGACTTCTACATACGGGTTTTTGTAAGAGTAAACACTGGGGCCCAACAATGTAAGAAAACAACAAGGTGAGCTTAAACATTTAGTCAAATATAATTTTGATTTATGTATTCAGAGTAAATTAGTATTCTCTTAGTATCACCACTTAACCATATGCTCCATTTGTCATATCACCACACTTTGATTACACTTCCCTCACCTTGTAACCGAATAGTGGGTCATCTGGAAGACAAAGCCAAAATGGCTTCTAAGAACGGCATGGCGATACTTCAATTTGGCCCACATTCTAGCGCTCTACAAAGCGCAAATCCGACCACACGTGAAGTGAACGATTCGACTGTGTGCAACTCAGAGCTGCTCAAAATTAACGAGAATCCAGTGGTCTGTTCGAGTTAAGGGTTTTATTTAGTAGAGTATTCCGAAAAGCTGTTTGACATAATTCCTGCCGTCGAATTTCACCTTCACATGACACGTCATAAATTAGGATATAATCCTCATCATCTAGAAGTCTGGCGTTTCTCCACAGAACGGTTTTCAAGGAACTTTCTTTCACGTGCAACAAAGCTATAGAAATTTCTTATGCGTTATTTCCAGGGCGATACGACATGGGTACCTTCAAAAAAGCGCGTTCACCTCTTTAAGAGCTCTATGATTCCTCTGGTCTTGCAAGATAATGTAATGATCACTTAACATCAGGTGCTGTATGCTTTTATATTGAAGAGGAGAAAACGTTTGCCTGCGATTTAACTACTATTAACAATAGTAAATAAATAAATATAAATAAAAAGTTCATAATGCACGATAAGGTCCAATAGTATACTAAAATTCCTCTGGTTAACCAAGAAATCGCAGTAACACGATCAAAATATATATCTCGCTTAGAAGTCCACCCCAACAAGCTTGCACATGTGCTCCTTGTCTCTGTTCGCCCAAAACGAGCCAAATAATTAGCGCTTTTGAGCTGAACGAATATGTTTCAGCATCCTAGCAGCATAAATGAGTTCTTCTCGCTAGAAAAGGATCTCTACACGACTGCGTCCTTTCCATGCGCCTGCTTATAAGTCAAAGTCAAAAGTTAAAAATTTCGTGAGTCTTTATTAAATTATTTATTAATACAGTCTTACTCACGTTTTTGTCGATGTCGGTACCGACTAGTTTCGGACCATTATGAAGTCCTTCATCAGGGTGAGTATGGTGGGTTCGCGATAACGTCCCACCTCTTACTAGTCGGTACCGACACCGACAAAAACGTGAGTAAAGCCGTAGTAATAAATAAGCATCAACAATTATTAATATAATACAAAAAATCATTGTGAAAATTAAAAAACACCATAGATTTTCAAGTGGTGATTTCCCGGGATCGAGAAGTCTGATTTCTGTAGCTATTTTACTAGGTGATGTTGGTTATATAGGTCAGACTGGAGGGGCAGTGATTGAAGATTCACTTTGACAATACGCACTCTCTGAATTTGGTCTTTAGCTCTTTTGCTGCTTTTTTCAGTCTTCGTTTAACTTGTGAATTGGGATTAGTGCCAAATTCTCCCGAGTCTTCTCTAAATATAGGCTTTTCTGCTTAATATCGGGTGGATTATTTTGGGTCGTGTTCTTCCCTATTAAACCGGTGGATGTATCTAGGTTGCCAATCTTGAAACGCCAACTCGAAGTTCCTTCCCTGATCACTGTGCAGTTCTAAGGATACTCCAAAACGGCACACTACCTTTTGGACCAGATTCTTAGCTACAGTTACTACGCCTCTTGATTCGGCGTAGCAAACACTTGGGCCCATTTGTTGAATCTTGAACCATGACAATTAATCGGTTCCAGTCCTCTGTTAGGAGAAATGGCCTAGCTACATCTATTGCTATTCTTACCAAAGTAAGCCCCTATGTTGTACATTTGAAGTTTTTTTTAAATCTCGTTCGAGTTCTTTTACTAAAGCGCACTTTGAACATTTTCTGCACCATTCTTCATTGTCTTCATGGCAGCGTAAGGTAAAGACATTCTGGAACCTTTACAAAAGTCCTCAGTCCTTATAACCTTCACCGCCTCCCTGGGTTCATACTTTAAGCAGTTTTGTGGTTTTCAGCTTTTGGATATACGACTAGTCCCTCCACAATCCTGTGATGCTTGTACTGTGGGAGCTTGAAAACTTTCATCCACTGCCCGCCCCGTATCCCCAGTTCATTGAGCTGTAAAAGCTCAGACCCTCAGGAGCGTCAACCTGTGTAGCTGTCGCCATTAATTTCTGCTATCTCTGAGACAGTTGATCCTAAAATGGCCTCATCAGCAATATAACAATATCTGAGTTGTAATGTTGTTGGTAAAGAAAGTGTTAGTATGATCCATAGTAATATAGGTTGGCGTTGTTAATATTTTTTCTTACGATATGGACTATGGAACCATATCTGCTAAGTTTACGAAGCCTGGGTAACTTTTAAATATAACATGATGAGATTCTAACTTATACGCTCGTTTGCGGTAATCTGATTCATGGGTCAAAGACGCAAGGGTTAAAGAGCAATTTTGCAACATATCTATTTGTACAGTTATTTCGATCATCCTGGATAGACGGTAATAAATGAATGTTTGCAGCAAGTTATCTATGGTGTACCAGTGTGTGGGATGCGACACCATAACCTTGCAGCCGTTGGGTGCCACAAAGCCGAACCCCAGCGAACGGAACCCCGGTCAGCTCAAGTTCTGCTTGCCTGCAGCGCCCTCTGTCGGCGAGCTGTGCTTACACTGCAACCAAAGGCATCGGGTGAGGGTTATCAAAGATTAACTAAATTCGGCCTAGTTTTACTGTGCATCATTCTGATGAGTTGTTTTCATTTATTATTGATACTCGAGTCCAGGTGTCCATAGTGATCCGCCGGTAAAGCATGCTTGACCATGTCTTGCGACATGATTATTTTTTGTCAGTATGGGATTTGAAATACGGTTTCTTGGTATGGCTTCATCTTGAAAATATTGTGTAAAATTTTTACATAAATTTTGGAATATAAAAATTACTTGCAAAATTAATTGGTTGGAACGTCCGCGGATTATATTGGTTTAATGGAAAGAAAAAAACAGCTTCAAGTCTGGTCTCATAGCTCAGATGCTTTTCCTCGATTATCAACAAAATAAACAAAATTATGGCAACTTTTGAATGCGCCAACTTGTGGCAGCAGATTGCATAATTTGAATTGTATTAATAAATTTATCGTGACCGAAGAGAATATATTAACAGATATAATATTTAAGCATTACATAAATATCAACCGAAACTCGAAATTCAAAAATGTTTCTGAAAATAATTGACAGCTAGGCGGTCCAATATGGACGGCGCCGATACACAACATGCCATTCGTAACCAGAGTGTTGGAGTACGTGACAGAGAACCCGCATCTCTTTGGCACGGCTAAGCGGATAGCGGGCGTATTATCTATGGTGCGCGAGGAGCTTCCCGATGTACCACTATACCACATACTGGACAAACTCTTTGGCAGAGTACATATACAGACTATGCCTATTTTGATTATGAGGTTTGTAAAAACTATAGATGTGCCCAGTAGAGAGTATAAAGTAAGCCAATCACATTTGCCATTCGCTTTCCGTAAAGGAACATTAAGAATTATGTGTGAGTTAAAATTAAACTTATCATTGATACAATTATATTTGATTTTTCCATAGCTTTCTAATTTTACTTTAAATAAAACAAATATTAGGTTTTATTGATAGCTTAAATATATTACAGGTCGGCAATTTTGAACGCGGGGTATCGCGTGTCATTCTCGCACGCATCTAAACTGTCGATCAAGACAGATGCGCCCGCCAGATTGGTGTGGGACATTATACGCACCTGGGAGAAACAATTCCCGGCCAGTGCCAATAAGTAAGTATGCTACGTCGGTAACACTGAAAATGTTTAGAACTGGCCAGTGAGAAACATTGCTAATGAAAACTTTTTGAATTTCAATTTTAGAACTCTTTGGTAACCTAATATAGTATATTGCATTCATTTGTCATTTGTTTTTGTGAATTGGCGGCAAAAAATGAAGCTAACGCGAGAAAATTTTAGGTCAATGATTTATTATGACTTTCGTAGTGGGCTTACTCAACAACAAAGCTATGATAGGCTGCGATTAGCATTTCTTAATGAAGCCCCATCTCGTGCGACTATTTCCAATTGGTTTAACGAGTTGCGTAGTAGCGTTGACGTAGCTCTTTCAATTTTTTTTTACAGTATCGGAAAGTAGAGATCTTGACAAACAGAAAAGAGACAAATTCTTGACGGGTGAATTTTCTATTGAAAATAAGGGTTCTTCTTCGATATTTGAGTCAAAATAAGGTGAAAAAATAAATATTTAAATTCTAATAAATTACCGTGTATTTGGGACATTAAAAGGTAATTTTTTACCAAATTTCGTGAAAAAAAAAATTAGTTTTGAAAAAGATAAAAACAAAAAAACCTAAAACTTGGTTTTTTGAATTTTTCACATAAATTTGGACGTTATTTCAAAAAATTGTAAGAACAAAAGTTGCAGATCTTTTTATTACCTACAACTTTGCCATTAGACTTTTTTTCCATAGGACTTGCAGTTTTGCCGGAAATCCAGATAAACCGTTTCTAACCATTAATCACCCCCCCCCCCCCCTTTCCACTTCCCGACCTCAGATCGCCCGTAATTTATTTTTTAATAAAAATAGGATATGATATCACTTATTGAAAGTTAAAAACTACCACCCATTCGAAAAAGTATGTCTAGAAAGAAGTAGGATCTGAGAAGAACGGGCGCCAGAAACTCGGCGGGCTTCTTTTTTCTCATAAAAAATATGGTTTACGTAATATCATACACTAAATCTTATTATTATACCTTATAATATTGACACGGGAGTGGGTCAGGGATTGGAAATAATACTCCGCTTATATGAACGAGTCTTTATTTGCGTTCACTTTTTCTGAACTTGCACTTCGCCGGTCTGCCGCTGTTCCTCTTGTGGGCGGCGGTACCTCGCGTCACACCGCACCGAACACTAAGTCTCTTCTATCTTCTTCTTCTTGGAACACTTCCACTTTTCACTACTTCTTCTTCTTTACTCTTTCGAGTCAGAACTAGAACTGCCGTAGGCCACGCTTAGTACGGCTTATATACCCCCGGATCCGTTCTATTTTCAAAATGATTCTCCCATTCCATCTTTAAATTTAAATTGTACTAGAAAATTCTTTTAACTATTTTTATCCTGCTTACAATTCTTGCTTAAATTTCTGCTTAAATTTCCTTTAACTTTACAAAACCCAAAAAATCCATACACTGGTAGGTATATCGAACCCGGGTCTACAGCGTCTAAAGTAAACACTTTTCCGCTGAGCTACGAGTATTGCTGACGGAGCTGTTGAAATTAACAATGTCTTGAAGTTTGACAACTCTCGTCATATACTTCGAAGGGTTGCTACGCAACAATATGTAATATAGAAGATAAGAGCTAGGGGCCGTTTTCCTAAATAGTGGTGGGATCAAAATTCTGAAAACCTGAAAATCTTCGTAAGCGCCGCACACTACCACAATTAGTGCTAGAGTCGAAAAATTGAACTGACATCGTGAGCATATGCAATTCGAAAATTATAATTCACATTAGTTAGCAAGTAACAACTTGAAGATGTAGGTTTATTAGTAAAGAATTTGTTGACTAAGGCACGTCTTACAGAGTCTTACGCTTGAACAGAAGAGATCTAGATTATTCTCACTATTTGACAGATTGTTGAAGCTATTGCTTGCTCGCCAAGTAAAAGTATTTATTTTATAGTTTAGGTTAGGTTAGTTTGTTTGTTTAAGTCTTAGTATTATATCAATAATCTTCTTCTATATCTATATTGTGTATATAATGAAAATGGTCTTTGTTTGAGACTCTTTCACGCCTATACCACTGATGGTATCGACCAGGGGCGTGCATTCCATATATGCCAAAAGGCATAGCCTACCTACCAAGCAAGCAATTTAGATTCTAAATAATATACCTACACTAGATTCCAAGTTTATTCAGATAAATTTAGTTCTTTTATTCTATAATCAAACTTCTATTGATCACCCAACCAGTAAGTTTTTCGCTACACGTTCCGATAATAGAGTAGGCAGTTCCGATAATGCTTACTCAAGCCTAGTAGAATACGTTCAATTTCTATAGCAAAATTTATTTGTCAAGGTTATACGACCACAGCAATAAATACTTTATATCAGGGGGCGTGAATTATTAAGCTGATTACATTAGTTATTTGTTTTGTGTTGAATTGTTTATTGTTAATTATATTAAGTCTTTGTATTGGGAAAAAAAGAAGTTGCTGTGTGTTTTGTCTTTAAAATTGGTAACAAGAAAGAAATAAAATACAATGGAGAAATTCCATTGTCGCGATTGTGGCGAAAATATGATTTGTTTAGAGAAATTAGGTACCTACGTATCCTTTTGCACAATTTTCGTTCCTAGATAAAATAAAAATTGTTTCTCTTAATGGACCAATACCAAACATTAGTAACTCAACAAAAAGGTAAAACTATGAGATATTCCAATACCAAGTATTACGACAAATACACTTGGCTAGCTGGATGCCGCCATTCCAATTTATTGTTCTACTTGACCTGCTGTTTATTTTCTACAACGAAGACCGAGTGACTTGAATAATTTGACAAATCTTGCTAAATACACGATCATTCTGACAGAAAGGGAGAAAAATGTTGGTAAGAGAACTTATATTTATCTTTATTACAGGAACTGAATTTTTAAATATTGATCGCTACTACGACTAGTTAGGCTTACAGTGCCTACCGCGCTGGAAAACCAATGCACGCCCATGGTATCGACATGAATTATTATTATTTGGTTGAGTTCATGTGACAGGTTTCGTCGTGCTCGCTACAGGAGACGGGGATTTCTGGGCCAAAATGTAATAAGTTGAGATATGGTTTAAAAAAATTGTCATATTTTTCTATTTCAAAATATAGAAAATTACCCTGATTCACAGTCTAGAAAACGAGAAATCTTAAAGTTAAGATTTCATCATCTTAAAATTCACGATTAAAATGGGATATCGATTACTATAATTGATTAATGTGAATGAGTTAATACAATTCAATCCAAAACCACTTGCACCATCAATCATCTGATTGATTCAATAAAAGTACATAAAAAAGTACATTATAATTAAGATAACATAATGTCTTTAGTTAAAAAAAATATCAACTTAATATTACATACAAAGAAATCGATTGAAGAAAAAGTCGATTCTGAATCTCATTCTGTATTTTTTTTCTGTGCTGACACTGACAGTTACAGAATTGTCTAGAATGTCAATTGTCAATCACTCGATTGTTGTATCGTTAGTGCGTACCTGCGCGATTTCTTATTTGAGTGTTTCCCGTTGTTTTATTGATATTTTCCTTCTTTCTATTTAACTTCTGATATTGATAAACTTGTACGATCATTATCGTACAACAAAAAAACAATCGCATTTCGAAAATCAGCTGTTTTAATATAGATTGTTGCCCATATACTGCATAACCTCAGTTTTCAAAACCTAATATAAACCTAATATAATAAATAATTCTGCTTTCAGATTGCCAAAAATCCTCAAATTCTCAGTGATGCTTTATAAATTTCTAAGCTATTTATTAACACAAGTTTCATCCTTTTACATCTTGGCCCAATAATGTATGAAAGGGTATCCGTCTCCTTTCATTATTGGCGGTGGTGTCGTGGCCTCCCCACGATTTCTTCTCAAAAGTATAGTCGAAGGAGGCGATGGCTGGTCCACTCAATAACCTTTTTCTGTTTTTTTTTAGACTCATTTACTTAAATTTTGGAATCGTGATGTATGGGTATTTTTATTGCATCGCTTTAGAAAGATTAAAATTAAAATAATTTTTGACGAAGCTGTATATTTTGATTTAAAAAAGTGGCAATTAGTCTCATGGGACTTCTTCACATTAAAGATTAACCTTTTCCGAAGTGATTGTAAATGGTTAAATGTACAACTTATTACTTTAACGAGTGTCATTTCTTATCTAAATGATTATTAAAATGATATTGATTTGTTTTGAAACCGTGCTTACCCTTACGGGAGACTATGGTATGAAATATGTTGTTTCGTATGTAAGTTTTGTTTCAGAATTGAATCTGATCTCGTGGCGAGATACATACTGAGTCAAGAGATACAAAGCAAAGTGGATTTAAGTGAGCGAGAAGACGCGAACCCACAGAGTCGACGAAGCGGCGCGCTGCGGTTCCAGTTCAACCCGAGTAGGCACTGGGGTCCGGGCACAAGAGCCACCATCAAGTGAGGCCTAGTGTTTTTTAGTGGAAACTTTCGTTTACACGCAAGTTGATGCAGCCATTACCTACTTATGACCGATCGCGCTAATTCATACGACCGCGGCTAACCAACTACAAATGTGTGGTTTGTTAAATTAATATATTAGTTTTTATAATGTTATACGTACGGTACATGTGAATGCCTATTATTAGCTCGAATTACGTGTATTAATTGAAGTGAAACATCTTTAGAATCGTTGTGAACTCGATGAAACGAAAATGTGAGACGATATTTAGACTATCTGCTTTACTTAACATTTCAGAAGTTTCACTTCTACTGGTTGTGACGTGCACACACACACACACAAATTTTATTATTTATATGTAAGTTCACCTAGATGACGGCTTTTTTATAAATGTAAAAAAAAATATAATTGCATATTGAGCGATAGCAGAGCATCACTTAAATACCATCTGTCATAAAGTACCTATTAAAATTTGTTTTATTTTTTCAGTGATGGTGAAGAGAAAATGTCAAAAGCTAAACGTAATCAAAACAAGAATTCAAAGAAAAATACGGAGAAACGTGATCACTCGCCACAGAGCGGTGATGAGGCGCGCAAGAAACTACATAGCGATGATCATCCATAGATTAATGAATAAATTTGTAAAACGAATGGTGCCTTTTTTGAAATTAATTTTATTACATTTACCATGGGTTTTCCTGAGAACAAAATGTTTATATAATTTACTACGAAACGAGAGAAGAACAGGTAGATTCCTTACCAAATAAAAATAGAATTAATATAATTAAAAAAAAGTTAAAGGATCCAAGCTATAAGTGCTTGAAAAAAATAATTATACGGGTGTATTTAGTTATTCATTATATTTAAAGCATTTTTTTATGGAAAAGGAGGACAAACAAGCATATGGTAGAGAAATCACAGGACCGTCCATTAAGTAAGTAAGTAAGATCTTTATTTGTTGACTAGGGTAATACATTATAGGTGATTTAAATACATTTTAGCTCTCCAAGTCGTGCCCGTTATTGAGCATACAAATATTTGATATATAGATATTATAATCAAATCATAATAATTATCATAAAGTAAAACTGATTACATCATTAAATAAAGTTAAATTAAATTAATTGCATCATGAAGTTGAAAATACGAGCGACCATATCAATATTAAGAAAAATTATTAGAAATATCTTAGTTAAATTAAAAATTATTAAATAAAGTATTATTGTTAAATTTAATATTATTAAGGAATGTGAACCCCGTTTTTTTTTGAAGGTACCTATGTCATATCGTACCGCAAACACCGCACAAAGAAGTTCATTCCGCAGCTTTGTTGTACGTGGAAGAAAGTTCCTAGAAAATCGCACTGTGAAGGAACGCGACACATCCAGATTGTGCGGATGATATCCTAATTTGTGGCGTGTGGTGCGAAAGTGAAAATCCGCGGCAGGTTTCAGAAGAAACGGCTCTTCGGAACACACCCCGTGATGAATGCGGTAGAAGACACACAATGAAACGACGCGGACGTGTCTACGCAACGCATAATCATAATCTTCATTGAAATAATAATAATAGTATATTTACGGCACGGTTTATTAACCGTACGGCGGGCCAGCCGTATGCCGTACGTTGTTTCCAGTTAAACTCAAATTAACAGAATTGAAAATGATAAAATATTTCAATTTAAACTATTTCTTATTGACATTGGAGAGAAATTACCAAATAATATGGAAAATTTCGTAAAATTATATAATAATGAGTTTTTAGCACACTAGCTGATCACATACCGTCCGTATAATTTGTTGGTCAGACCTTGTTTGATGTCAAGAAAATTATTGATAATAACGCAGATAGACTTATACACCCGAGCAACACCTGGAAAAAGTTTCTCGGGGTGAAATAAACTCGCGTATGTTAAAAAATACTATAAATTATTTAAAAAATTTATATATTGCAAAGTCTATGCAATATATAAACTGACATAACCCTGATGTTAACATCAGGAACAATTATTATACTTATTATGCTTACTACTCGGCTAGGACGAGTTAGTAAGCCTTTTATGGGGCGATGTTATGCATTTACAACAAGATCGCAGAAAATGTTTAAAACAAAATATGTATTACGAAATTCAAAAGAATTCTAAAAAAACGGTAAAAGTTACTATAACATAAATGACTTTCATAATCATACCACAGATTGAGAATTTAGCGACCGCTCTCAGGTTATTTAATAATAAATTTTATTGCATCGAAATTTTATTAGAAAAAAACAAAAACACCACTGAATTTTATGAGCCCGTTCTTCCCAGGTCTGAGGCATTCATTTGCGAATGGATGGTTTTTAACATTCAATAAGTGATTTCATTCCCTTTTTGAATAAAAATATTTGAATTTGATGTCGCAAGCGTGTCAGTGTTTAACCCTCTCAAATATAACATTAAAAGGTGCTAGAGCGCTTGTTAAGTTGAATGTGAACGCTCGGCTGAATATTTGCAATAGTTTTGTAATAAACTAGTTCTGATCTTAATTATTATAGCGCTACACTGTGCTACTAGTGCTAATTCTAAGTAATATAGAGTACCTACTGGCTCTCAGTAATCACAGCAGTACGAATCTTCGTCGGAACTGACGCGACTTTCTTATTCTTTTCTTTGAAAAAATGTCGGGATTGACAGAATGAGCAGATGACCCACCTCATGTTAAGTAAAATAATTATCAACGTAAGTTAAGGCATCAACATGCACACAGTGGCAATATCATGATGTAAATTATATAATAATAATAATAATAATAATAATATATTTATTTGCAAAAAACATAGTATACAATGGTGTTTAAATTTAAATAAATAATAAGAGCTTACATGTTTTGCCAGCACTATTCCTAGCATGCAAATATTTAAACACAATGAATATAATCAGAATTTCATTTCCATAAAGTCCTTAATACTATAAAAATTATAATCATTTAGCCAACTATATAGCTTATTCTTGAATAATCTAGAATTTAAATTTTTTATGCTACTCGGTAACTTATTATAAATACGAACACAATTACATACACAACTTTTATTATATTTGGTAATTTTTGGAACATCATGAAGAACGAGTCTTTGTGGATCACGTCGTTTCCGCGGATTTAGATCATTAGCTGATTTAAACAATTCTTTATTTTTTTTTACAAACATACATATCTCGAAGATGTAAAGCGACGGCAAAGGTAACAATCCTAGTTTTTTAAATATGGGTTGACACGAGTGCTCAGGATGCATCCCGTACATTGCCCTAATACACTTTTTTTGAGCAATAAATGCTCTCTTGATATCTGTGCTGTGTCCCCATAATATAAGCCCGTAGCGCAGTACCGATTCTACATGTGCGTGATAAGTCATTATAGCAGTTTTTAAGCTTGTTACTCTTTTGACTTGCTTAAGCGCATATACGAACTTATTTATTCTCTTACATATATTATCTACTTGCTCTTTCCAATTGAAGTTCTCATCTATTATTACTCCTAGAAACTTTGTATGTGGTTCTTCTTTAATTGTCGTTATTTTTAGTTGTATATTGTATTTAGGATTATAACATTTATTGAAATTGATATATACGGATTTATTAAGATTTATTTTCAAATTATTTATATCAAGCCATTGTATTAATTTATTTATAGTGTTATTAATTTCAATCTCATGATTATTGATACAGTTATTATTTTTTTCAGACGCTACAACGATTGTGATATCATCAGCAAATAACACACATTGATGTTTGGTTATGTTAATAATATCATTTATATATAATAAGAATAGGATAGGGCCCAGCACACTTCCTTGTGGGACGCCACATTTATTGTGCTTGTATTCGGACAAGAAAGGGACCATATCTCCATTGTCATCTATCTTATTAATAACGACACATTGTTGCCTGTTGCTAAGATATGATGCTATCCACTGAAGTGTAGGACCCCTGATACCGATTAATTCAAGTTTATCTAGTAGCAGATTGTGGGAGACTATATCATGATAATGCCACTGGTTGCAGTTGATGCTCAACTTGAAGTAACAAATGACGAAACGGCTCATGAGCTGAGACGTTCAATTCACAAATTTGGTCATTTGTTACTTTCGTAAGTTTATCCAAGAAAACAAAACAACGCTTCTCTGTCTTCGTGTGATGGTCGGTGGCCCCTTGGCTCTTACGTGCGTTCAGTCGTAGCGCGTGACAGCCGTGATAAGATTGATTGCACAGTGCTTTAGTAGTTTTGTCATGTTTTAACATAACCCTACCAGGTGTACAAAAGTAAATAGTGACATGTCAAGACTATTGTAGGCCATAAGATTTAAAATGTAAGTTTTTTGATAACCTTGTAAGAGCCAAAAATATATATAGAATGTAGGTGAGATCTTTTTTTTGGACCTAGCCAGATTATAGCTTAAAAAGGAATTAGAATATTAGGAGCAATATGTAACTATTACTGTTGCAGTTAGGTACATACTTTATTTTTTGTATTCCCATCGAAGCGGTACCAAGACCACAAGATACGTGAAGATGGTTGGTTGAGCTGGAGCTATCAAATATTCAAAAAGGCTTGTTCTACTCGACAACCACGTTTCAGTTGGTCAAGGTCTATATAGTGGTAAAAAAATCTATACTTTCCGCCCGTTGCTCACACAGACTTCATCTCCTCTGATTTGGTCTGTATTTGACCATACCAAAACCAAAATCGAAAACACAACAAACAACTGGATGCAAAATAATCATGGTCAACCGATGACTCTCCTTTCCTGGTATTGTAACAGAATTATTTCCTGTTTCTGTCACTGATAGAAATGCTATTACTGGATTTCATTATACCAGTGTAGGTTAATTTAATAGGAATATAATAACCATTGTTGATTATGCACCATCATATTCTGTGCCGGATCGTTCTTTACTTGTTAAAAGCGAAATTTACCAAATAGCATGTTGATCACATTTGATGCAACGTCCTCCTACCAGGTTTGACTGGACACTTCAGGTGATGTCCTTCCATCATCGAGTAACCAGCGTATAGACAGAATGAGTTGGCAAATATAATATTAAGTCATAACAAATCTGTTTTATAATTACTGGATCCGTTCACTGTTGCCGCTGATTTTCTGTTATGATTTTTTTTTTATGATAATAAGGGACGAGACGAGCAGGACGTTCAGCTGATGGTAATTGATACGCCATGCCCATTACAATAAAGTGCCGCTCAGGATTCTCAAAAAACCCAAAAATTCTGAGCAGCACTACAATTGCACTCGTCACCTTAAGACATAAGATGTTAAGCCTCATTTGCACAGTAATTTCACTAGCTAAGGCGCCCTTCAGACCGAAACACAGTAATGCTTACACATTACTGCTTCACGGCAGAAATAGGCGCCGATGTGGTGCCCATGGTGTCAACTAACTAGAATAACAATTTATAACATAATCTGATCTAAGATATAACTGTGGGCTACAGATACCTAAAGATCTGAGACCTTTACCTCTAGGGAGTCCGAAGAATATTACAAGTACTTATTTAGTACCAAAAAGGTAATATGGTAGTATTAGTGGACACGCCCACATAAACCGCAATTGGAAAGGAATACACACAAAGAAATAAAGTTAAAAAAATCGTTTTACATCCCTATATACGGGAAAAGGCAAGATGATCGTGGTAGCCACTCATAGTCTCATTTGTTTACAAGCTATGCATAGAATGTATCGACTGATTAGAAAAAATGATTTAAAATAATAATTTTGGCACTGTTGCTGCTGCTGCTAAAGTTGTCATGTTCATTAATGGGTACCCCGTGTCCTAGTCGTCCCCCTTAACAAAGCGCGGACTACAACTAAATCTAGCCAACTACATCGTAACGAGGTGATTAAACATTCCTAAATCGAAAATAATTTAGAAAATAGTATAGTCGGGGCCTTACAATCTCACTAGATTCGATACGATAAATTGTTTTTTTTTTTACGTCTTTCCAAACTTCTATTACATCTTTCGATTTCTTATAGACTTCCTGCAGATTGAATAATTTTGAGCTTTTTACTCTTTGTACATTTTAACATGACTTTTGACAATACCTATTTGACATTTCCGTGTTTCCGTTTGACAGTTCCGCGTTCGACTTCGACCTCGGCTCAAAAGAAAATAATTTTCGATCGTGTTAAATTGGCGCAAGACTCCTTGGTGTGAAATTAATATTCTGTGTGTAAAACGGCAAGCAAAGGAAAACAATGATACCAAATTTATAACTGATAATATTTATTCAATAGACTTGTTTATTTATTTATCATTGTGATATTTGTTTTTGTGATAGCATAAATTACGATCTGTTTTGTTGAATTGTAAACAATAAGTGTTTAATCTTGTTTTATTAATTACACAATGCACCCTCACGTGATAACAAAGATTTATCGTATTTTAATTGTAGTGTTTATAAGTTCGTCTGTCCATGGACAAAATAGAAAGGTTAGTAATTTTATCATATAATATACTGAATATTTTGTCTCACAGCTATTTTTTGTCATAATTTTAATCACATTAAATTACAAGATTTTTTTTCTATATTTAATAATTGTAAAATTTAATTTTTCTCCCAGATAACTTCAAGTTTAAATCCTGGCTGTGGTGAGTGCTCTAACTCCAGCACCCTGGTCTATATCAGAGCACTTGGAGCACAGGACACAATTCACCAGATATGGGACTTTACTAAACATTTACCAACAGTCATCCTGGTAGTTGGGAGCATCAACTCCTCACTATCCATACAGTGGGACAGAACTGTACCTACCAATTTTGCATGGTCAGAGCTACCTCTCTACAGTTTTGCTACTGTTATTGATAGTGTAAGTACATTATTTATTCATACTTATTATATTGAAGATACTCATATGTGTACACTACTAAGAATACCTTCTCTCTCTCTTTGAGCTCTATCCAATGTCAAGCTCTGGATGATTGTCAAAACAGGATATGGTTGCATGATTGTATGGTCATCTTCAAATATGAGGCACATCTGAGAGTCACTGTTTCTTTCCACTTTTCCAATAAAAGGTGAATCTCCAGGTCGTCAGAGAATGTCATGATAGAATAATTGAAGGCATCTACAAATTATTGTGGAAGTCAGTCTATACCATAAAATTGTATTATGTGTAAAACCCATCATATAATATATAATTAGATATACGCCAAATTATATAAACACAATAATAGATTTTTGATGAGTTCATAATAGAACATAACCAGGAAGTGTATATTATTGGAACACAATGTCTGTCCATGTGTGTTTTGTTATCAAATGAGTCACAATGATCCTATTCACTAACAGCTGTTTTTATTTTAAATATGACACATAGTTTGGTGCATGCAATACATTAAATGTGTATCAACTCACTCTGCAACTTGTAAAAATAAGGCATAACGAGGCATTAATCGAACGGTTAGCTCAGTGGCTTAGAGCACCGGCACGGAACGCCGGAGGTCGTGGGTTTGAGTCCAGCATCATTCATAAAATTTGGTTTTTCAAATTTTATTTGTGTAATAAGGCATTGGTTCTGATAATTTGTTAGCAATGAAAATTTAAACATCTAGATAAAAACCTCTCACAACTCTCCTCTTTTCTCGCGATCTGCCTTCAGAGCATTGAGCGAGATATTATGTAGATTGGCTTATCAATAAATTTTTAGTTTTGACATCTATAGAAGGGCTTGAGGGACTCTATTTTTTGAATATTTTTTTACTTCATTGATTTAATATGATCTTAGGTCTGGGTTTGGAGTAAAGTGGGGCCCATGTTCCATTATTTCCGCATAGAGGTGATTGGAATTGGATAGGTTTCTTAAGAGATTTTGTGACCTTCAACTGTGATTAGTCAGTTGCAACTGTTGTGTCTAAGCCAGATAGGTATCTGTTTCTCTGTGCTTTGCTTTTTTTTTAAACTCCTAATATTAGTGCAGGTATCTTTTAGTTTCTTGATTAACATATTAAGGGTTTTTATCCTCAGGGTATCCAGATTGTTGCCACTGTTTTTTTTTGCTCTTTATGTACCATGTCAGTAACAACTTGAGGAAACATAGTATGTGGTCTTTATTATTTGATGTTAATAATAATAGTAAATTCTTTATTGCCATACAAATCATTACAAATATAAAATAAACAATTAGGATATGCGATGAAACAAAAGGCAAAAGGAAAAGGCTCACCTTCACCTGACATGGAATCATGGATTTATGTTTCCATGCAGCACTGTTTTTCAACCATCCCCTCCTCCCTAAGGTGTTGAGCGGGAGTGGATGTATTGTGGCTCCCCGATTACCTACTTAAGCTATCTTTTTTTTATAAAATGTAATATTAGAAAAAAAATATTATGATTACCCTTGCAAGTATATGTAAGTGTGTGTACGTGTGTGTGTGTGTATATGTGTGTGTGTGTATGTGTGTGTGTGTATGTATGTGTGTGTTTATGTCCGTACACAGAAAAAAACTTTTAGAGAAAGATATTTCCAGTGGAAGTGCTTCAATTTCTCCGCAGCAAGTTGTTTTTTTAGTAGAGCAAAACGGTGTTTTTTTTAAAGGACTCAATACTCATTTGTTTCTTTAGAGGAGGAGGTAAGTGATTCCATATTTTTGCTGCAGAGAATCTGATAGATCCCCTAAACTGAGCTGTTTTGTGCTTAGGGATTATAAGGCCGAGTTGTCTGTTAGCATGTTGTGATGTTACTTCCTATCCTTACTGCTTGGATGCATTTATTAAACATTTCTACTGCCTCCGTTATATGAACAGAACACTTAAGCAGAATTTGTGTGAATTTTGAATGGAATCACTATATTTATGGTATTTATTTGCTGTTTAGCACATATTGCAGTCAGATGTCTGGTCGAATGTGGACTGATAATGTAAAGATGACATTGGTAGCCCTTTTTTAATATTACTTTGCCAATATGTCGGTTCTCTGGAAGAACTCACTTGATGGTTCAATACTGTTGTCATCCGTTCACATGATACTTAAACTAGTATGACCCTAATTGATGGTGGCTAGGCTTCGTAATTATTACTCAAGTCAGTTTTTACTTTGACATGTAGCTCCATAATAGCATTTGTATTTATTAACTGCCGTTCCCAATATTCAGTCTATCTCTTACATCAGAAAAATTGTAACTATCGTTGATTTCTGTCCTAATAAACGTATCAATGGTAACTCACCTTATTCGTGCACGCTGTCTGTCAATGTGATGACGTATAGCTTACCAGCGATTTAAAGTATGTATGGAAATTGCAATTCACGTGTCCCAATATAAGGCGATAAGAATGACTTATCGGGTATATTGGGATAGCTTCAGTTTATTGACAGCTAATTACTGACAGGAGAAGGTAGTAATTTATCTCTATCTGTCGATAGTATATTGGGAACGGGCGTTAATGTACTTCGTCAGTGAATGCCCGATCGACTACTTACTAGCTTTTACCCGCGACGTCGTGCGCGTGCAATAGAGCCGCATTTTTTTTTAAATACATTCACTATGCAAATAATACACAACAAACTGCTGTGGTTAATACATTTTTATAAGCTACCCACTATAGAACTCATCCTCACACAGGTCTAAATTTTAATACCGATACAACAAATAAATTAAGTTTCATGTTGATATCTTCGAACTTTCAAACAAGTTTCCACCCCCCTCCCCCCCATTTTAACCCCGCGAAGCCTTTTATTCGCGAAAAAAAGCTCTTTTCTATATGTGTCATAAATTTCATCATCAACATCGGTTCAGTGGTTTAGGCGTGAAAGCGTAGTAGGGATGTTTCATTCATTTATCTCGTTGATGTATTTTACCATAATTCCGGAATCATATAAACGCAGACAGGACACACCCAGGGTGAATCGAACCTACTTTATATGATAAGCTTAGTGTGAGTGCGAATTTCGAATTAAAGGCGTATTTATAGCACGGACTAGTAAAAAAAGAAGGACTCCGCGCCGTGATATTGGCAAGTGAAGCACCTTTATGCTTGTGTGTGTGCGGTTACGGGGTAATAATAATCATATATCCACAAATACTTTTATATTATTGTTTTACCACTTTTCCACAACGCACGACGGCATTTTCAAAATATTTTATTGCGACGCAAACTGATCTGTCACAGACGATGGCAAATCTCATAATGGCGGCCGATCGGCTTGTATTAGTGTAAGTCTATGCGTGGGGCTATGTATTTACACGTATACCGGCTTGTTTTGGTGCCTCACTGTTATGTAAGGTGACACGGAGTCTACTTACTTTTTTACTCGTCTGTGATTTAAAGAATAAAAATTGCAGGGAATCAATTATGAATAGGTAAGTCCTAATTCCAGTTTTACGAACTATATTTATACATCAATATTGATAGTTATTTGATAACTGTTGTGAGTAATAAGCCATGTAAATCAAATTGTTTATACAGATGTGATAATGTCACATTTGACCCAGTTACGTAATCGTTATTCTGGTTAAGCTATTTAACAATAATTTTGCAAGACTTATTGCTTTTGATAAAAAAATAGTCATTTGCAAGTCGGACTCACATACGACAAGCACATAAACTACGCTACTTTTTCCGTATTAGTCACAAATCGCGCTCCCTGGGGAACACATACTTAGTTTAACTGAGCTGTTTATGCACTTTTGCCCATTGCGTGTTTCGGGAAAACATGTAAGGTGTAAGGTCTAAAGTCGCAGACAGCCTGGCAGATGTGAAACATTCGATTAATATTAAATTCAAATTCAAAATCACTTATTGAACTTCAAAAACTACCATCCATTCAAAGAAGACTATTCCAGACCTGAGAAGAACGGGCGCAAGAAACTCAGCGGCCTTTTTTTAATAAAAATATGGATTAGAATGCAATATCGTAACGTAATGCAACAAACATTTAGGTATAATTAAAGAGCCTGAGGGTGTTCGCTTCATTCCCATTCCAGTCTGTGGTATTATTAAGAAAATCGTAAATGCTATAGTAACCTTTCTCACACAAGCGGTTTTTCACAATTCTTTAAAATTTCGTAACACATTTGTTTTGTACATTTGCAGGATCATTGCAAGTATTATGTACAATAGTTGTTACTAAAATTACAGCTAAGACCCTTTTTCTTAATTTCTTATAGTAGTTAAGTCAAAATTTGATTTCAGTTCCAAAGAATTATTAAAAACTTGGTTGTCTGATCCTAATTTGCAAAATAAAAGAATTTTTTAGTACTTTTTTTTTATGGAATAAGAGGACAAACGAGCGTACGGGTCACCTGTTAAGTGATCACCGCCGCCCACAATCTCTTGCAACACCAGAGGAATCACAGGAGCGTTGCCGGCCTTTAACGAAGGTGTACGCGCTTTTTTTGAAGGTACCCATGTCGTATCGTCCCGGAAACACCGCACAAGGAAGCTCATTCCACAGCTTTGTAGTACGTGCAAGAAAGCTTCTTGAAAACCGCACTGTGGAGGACCGCCACACATCCAGATGGTGGGGATGATATCCTTACTTGTGGCGTGTCGTGCGAACGTGGAATTCGGCGTCAGGAATCAGGTTAAACAGCTCTTCGGAACACTCCCCGTGATAAATGCGGTAGAAGACACACAATGAAGCGACGTCTCTACGCAACGCCAAGTGATCCAGCCGTTCACAGAGCACTGGGTCCCCGACAATTCGAGCTGCTCTGCGTTGCACGCGGTCAAATGGATCGAGCTGATACTGGGGTGCGCCAGACCAGAGATGACAGTAATACTCCATGTGTGGCCGGACCTGCGCTTTGTAAAACGCTAGAATGTCGGCCGGCTTGAAGTATTGCCGTGCTCTATTAATGACGCCCAGTTTCTTTGAAGCCAATTTGGCTTTGCCCTCCAGATGGCCACGAAATTGGCAATCGCTCGAGATTTCGAGACCCAGTATTCCGATGCTAGGCGAGGCTTTAAGGGAAGTGTTGTCGAAGAGCGGTGATACGACAAATGGGGCTTTTTTAGTGGTGTTTACCGCAAACTTTTTTCTTCTGTTATATAAGTTATTAAATTTTTGTTATAATGCAATAAATAAATACAAACTGAGTACTGATAGTATTATTATTAATCGTTCTAAGTAAATGGATGACGCCTATTATCCGCATGACCTCTAATGGTATGATCATAAGCGCGACCACTGTAGGGTTAAGATATTCCACAAAACTTCACAATAATTATTCGCTGAAGAAATTTCTAGACTAAACAGTTATTTAATTTCTCGTGAAAACAGTACGTGAATCTATAGATTCGTGGCCAGGCAAATTTAAAGCTTGCATGAAAGCATTATTTTCTATTTATAGACGAGACTTCAACAAATATTTACAGATTGTGGCTCCATCTACAGGATCTACTTAACTACTACTTAATTGATAACCTGCTCAACCCCAAAATCCTAACAGTTGAACAAGACCAAGATTTACGAACCATACGTCACTCGAACGGTTGGCACGGTTCAGGCTCAGTTGGAAGTGCGCTCGGCTGGAACCCGAGAGCTCGCGGCTTCGGGTCCCGCATCGTTCATAAATTTTGGTTACAAAATTTAATTTAATTAATCACTTTAAAAGTAACAAATTGTTTAAATAACTACAATCATGTTTAGGTTACAATAGTGAAGTATTACGCCATAAAAAAATAAATACATTTTTACTTGAAACAGAATTTACAGGAAGGCGAGGTATGCCAAGGTCTTATAATTAAGAATGTCACTCTAACTGAAGATATTATTTCAGCTGTACGAGTATGACGACTTGGATGACAGCGGTTCGTTCGACCCACGGCGTCCATACAAGGAGTATCGCTTCACCAGGACCTCGTGGGCTCTGGAGGACATTGTCCTGACAGACAAGGAGGTTATGGTGCAGATGCATGGTCACATTAACAATGATGGCCTTAATGGTGTTGTGTTTATTAAGGTTATTATATTAAATATTGACACATTTTTACACAAATTATCTTGCCCAAAACTAGGCATAGCCTGTACTATGGGTACAAGATAACGATATATTTAATGCAGTATACTTACGTAAACATACATAAATACATATAAACATCCATGACTCGGAAACAAACATAAATATTCATCATATAAATGATTGCATCTACCGAGATTCAAACCCGGGACCTTTAGCTTAGTAGTCAGGGTCACTAACCACTCGGCTATATGAGTCGTCAATAATAATACTTATTGGAAGAGCTCTCACCAGTTCCCATTGGCATCAAATTCTGGTTATAAGTTACACATGGTCATTTTTTCTACCTCCAAGCAGCTGTAGTGTGTAAGCTTTTTGTGTTTCAGTTTCAAGCGCTCTGTATCTAGTGACGACTTACGACCGTTCCCAATATACTATCTACAGATAGAGATAAATTACTACCTTCTACTGTCAGTAATTAGCTGTCAATAATCTGAAGCTCTCCCAATATTCCCGATAAGTCATTCTTATCGCCTTATATTGGGGACGTGTGAATTGAAATTTCCATACCAACTTCTATCGCTGGTAAGCTATAGGCCGTCCCATTGGCAGACAGCGTGTACGAATAAGGTGTATTACCGTCGATAAGTTTATTGGGACAGAAAAGTCAACGATAGTTACGATTTTTATCTCAAGTTAGAGATAGACTGAATATTGAGAACGGCTGTTAGATAATTTATAGGTACGGCTATATCGAGCCTCCGCTGCTAGACAACCGATGAAAACAGGCCAGGTTTATTACTTTAGTGTGCGTGACAAGCTACGTCTTACACTCGCGATTTGTATGTCACATTGTGTTAGTGTGCGTGGAATGCTTTTGAGCAATTCACGCCCACTAACAAATATAGGCAAACTGTCAACCTCAACCTTTTTTGACGTTATCACAGCTGTCACAGTCTAGACGTATAAATAATGTAACTTCTTATAATAAAAAATATAGTGAACGATTGTTAACGTTCCATTTTATTTATATGTGATGCCAAAACTGTGGACCTCTTTTTAGCGTAGGTATAGCCCGCACTGATGTTTGGAAATTTGGCAAGATGAAAGATTACATAAAGAAGAATTGCAGAAGGCTAGAGCGAGTAATGTAATGCAGAAATGATATGATTTATTGTTTAATGTACAATAATAAATATGAATTACGAGCAATCCGCGGTGACCTCTAACAGTAATAATATATAATTGAACGAGTAACGCGATTAATTCCAACAAGTTGTTATTGATGTGCCGTTATGTTCAATTTTTGTTTACATTTCACATCATGGGATTTGAAAATAATAAAAAATTACCAACCACTTATTGAGTTATCTAAAATTGATGTAAGTATCTACATTTTTTATTCGTTTAATACTACTACTAATTACATCGATTTATTCACACTCAAAGCTTACATTAGTTACTTTTATTTGGAACAATTTAACAAAGATAATACAAACAAGTAAAAACGATTATAGCTGCAAAAGTATAAACTGCAGCTCAGCTAACAACGACCTTCTTCGAATACAATAAGGAATGATGTTCCATGCACAAAGATCTAAATAGTAAACAGAGTACGGTAATTGATAACAATACATAACATATTTTTTTTTATTTTAAAAAATCAATAGTTATATTGTCATAGTCATAATTAGTCAATAGTTATAAATATTTTATTGACAGATATGAGTAGAGTGATTATCATTTTGATAATATCTTAAAAAGCACCCCACGCTTTTTTTTAAATAAAAAAAATTGTTTTCTATTTTTTAGTTCGGTTTTATATAAAAAGCGTGTATTGTAGTTTTTTTAAACTATTACTTATTTTCTATTTTTTAGTTCGGTTTTCTATAAAAATCGTGTTTTTTAGTTTTTTTAAACTATTATTTTTTTATCAAATTAGTGTAATGTCATCGGTCCTCGATAAATATACAAAGTTTGAACGAAATCTAGCCGTTTAAAGCGGGTCAAAATCGCGCCCAAAGAAGTCGGTTACAAACATACAGGTGAAGCTAATAAAAAGCGTATAAAAATAGTACAGGATATATGATTTGAAATATATACATTATTATTATTATTATATTATGTGTTTAGTTTTGGGTGAAGTGTGTGGGTGAGTGTTACAGTTATGTATATAGTAATTGTGAAGTTTGTTACATTTGTGCTGTGTGGTTTTGTTAGGTGTGTGAGGGAGTGATGAGTATTTTACACATCCACAAGTTTCTCTGTATCTTCATAATCTAGTGTTTTTAACCAGGAGTCAAGTTTCGCTTTATATTTCCTCTTGGTCTCTTGGTATATCAATATAATACTACTCTTTTGAACTTTCTGAATTATTAAAAAAAAAAAACAATATTAAAATATTTTAAATATTACAACAAAATTTTATAAAACTATTCTTCCCTTCGGCTTCCCAAAACTCTGTCTAGGTTTTCTTGTTTCATTAACCGCAAACAATAATAATTTAAGTAAATTCTATTCACTCGTGAACCGTGTCAAGGTGAAGACTAATTTCTCCTTAGTTTTTATACCTGAGTGCGTCAGTTTGCAGATTCTCTTAAAATATATCAAGTGTAGTTTTAACCGAATTTAAGATTATTTTATACGGTCTGTAAATATGTAATTCCGTGGTCACCTGGAGGGCAAAGCCGAATTGGCTTCGAAGAAGCTGGGCGTCATTAATTGCGCACGGCAATACTTACTAGGCATACTAGCGCTGACAAAGCGCAGGTGTATATATAGAGTATTGCTGTCATCTTTGGTCTGGCGCACCCCAGTATCAGCTCGATCCATTTAACCGCGTGCAACGTAGAGCAGCACGAATTGTCGGGGACCAAGTGCTCTGTGAACGGCTGAATCACTTGGCGTTGCGTAGAGATGTCGCTTCATTGTGTGTCTTCTACCGTTTTTATCACGGGGGGTGTTCCGAAGAACTGTTTAACCTGATTCCTGCCGCCGAATTCCACCTTCGCACGACACGCCACAAGTTAGGATATCATCCCCACCACCTAGATGTGTGGCGGTCCTCCACAATGCGGTTTTCATGGAGCTTTCTTCCACATACTACAAAGCTGTGGAATGACCTTCCTTGTGCGGTGTTTCCGGAACGATACGACATGGGTACCTTCAAAATAAGCGCGTTTCTCCTTCCTTAAAGGCCGGCAACGCTCCTATGATTCCTCTTATCACCAGGTGACCCGTACGCTCGTTTGTCGTCCTATTCCATAAAAAAATAAAATATATATTTGCAGAGAAAAGGCTACACGTGGCGGTTCTCGTATACTTGTGAACGTGAAGATATTGTAGGCCTCTCTGTTGAACGTACCATTGAAATAGCCTGTGTAGAGCTTGATCACGCCATTGTTGTCAGTATATACAGACCCCCAGATGCAG
Source organism: Leptidea sinapis (assembly GCF_905404315.1). NCBI lineage: Eukaryota > Metazoa > Arthropoda > Insecta > Lepidoptera > Pieridae > Leptidea > Leptidea sinapis. The sequence continues at coordinate 15,136,508 of NC_066271.1, read as the reverse complement.
TATATGAATTATTTGAAAGTGTATTGGAGGAGGTTTTACTAAAATTATGTAAGTCGAAGAAGTATATCATGATATGTGGTGATTTTAATATTAATTTATTAGAAAAATCCACCACCAGTATTAGATTCAGATCTTTGTTCAAATCATATGATTTAAACAATATTTTCTTAGAGCCCACTAGAGTAACCGGCACCTCCAAAAGCTGTATTGATAACATATTCTCAAATTATAAACCCATTTCTCAGGCAATAATAAACAAACAGAGTTCATACCAATTTGGCCAGTTAGCCTCTTTTAATATTGAGGTCAATAAATGTACTAAAATTAAAAAGTTTACGTTTGTTCCTGTGAATAATAGGCGAATGGAGAAATATAGAGGTAATGTGTCAGTTAAACTCTCAAATTTGGATTCATTGAAATATAATATAAATCCAAATGAAATGTATGATATGCTATTTAAAATAATTAAAACAGAGTTTACTTCTATATTTACTTCAAAGACAGTCAAATCAGGTGGTCTCTTGTCATTTAATGATTGGGCAACAGCTGGCATTCATAGGAGCAGACAAAGGCTATATGAACTATATAGTGAGAGATCATTATATAATCATGATACATCTTTTCTCGAGTATGTTAAAAAATACTCTAAATTATTTAAAAGTGTTTGTTCTATTGCAAAGTATATGCATATCAGACAGATAATTAAAAATGCACTGAATAAAATAAAGATGACTTGGAATGTGATTAACTGGGAATTCCCATGACATAAAAATGTCACTCTATGGCTCGAGAAAAACCTTCTTACCTTGAATTTAAAAAAGTCAAAATTTATAACATTCTCTGCAAGTGTCAAATCACAACCAAATAATAACTTCTCAGTTAAAGTGCATTGTTGCTCATCTTTAGACCAATGCAGTTGTATAAAACTCGAAGGTGTTCATCAAATTAAATATCTGGGGGTTGTCATAGACAAATATCTAAGATGAGATGAACATATTAAAAATACTTTCAGGGAGAATCCGAAAACTTGGAAAGGTTTTCAAAACTATAAGACATCTAGGTGATCTAGAATTTTGTTTAAAAATTTACAATGCCTTAGTCGGTTCTGTTTTGAGGTATTGTGCAATATCCTGGGGAGGAGCACATAAAACCCATTTAATACGACTTGATGGAGCCCAACGCATGCTTCTAAAAATAATAGCATATAAACCTTTCATGTACCCTACTCATATGCTTTTCAAAGTAACTAGAGTCCTTACCGTTCGATAATTATTTCTATACTGCCTAATAATCAACCAGCACAAAAAGCCCGGTCGCCTTAAAGAAAATTTGGCTATACCTTCTCTTAGATACAAAAATATTTATTGTGTTCCGAAGTTCAATCTTGTCATGTGTCGAAATCATGCTAACTATCTAGGACCTTCAATATATAACCAAGTAAATAATAAAATAAAAATTGCGGACCTCTCTTCTTACAAAGTAAGATCTACAGTACGAGAGTGGCTTTTACAGTTAAGCTATGATGAAACCGAGAAAATTATAAACTCAAAATTAATATAACTTTATGTATTTAATTATGAATATTTGTTTATAATTTTGCTTTATCTATATAACTATTTGCTTTATCTATTATTATTAATTTTATACAGTTCTTATTATAAGATAGGTATGCTTTAAAGTTAGATAAATATTGTTAAAGTGTCAGTCTTAGTTCTATTTCGTTAATTATTAACATTATATAAAATTACATAGCAGACGGTAATCACTGGTTGGCTCTGCACAGGGTTTCCTAGTTAGCCATCCAGAGGAATTTAATCTAAAGGTGCCTCTTTGTTTCTGTTTTTGAGATTGAGATTGAGACTGAAAATTTATATTAGGCATGTAGAACAATGTATTTAATTATAATATATATAAATAATAAATAAATAAATAATTAAAAAAAAAGTTGCTTCTGCTTTTGAGAATTTTTTTTCTGACATTCCAGTTTCTATCACAAGCACTCTTGTCTCCTCCACCAGGGTTGCTGAGTCACTTCTTCTGGAAAATGTTAAAGAATGCCTAAACTTTCAATTTTAGTTTTGTTAGCCCTGGAGAAATAATTAAAACTTTTAAGTCTCTCGACATGAAAAAAACTGCTGATATATGGGGCATTTCTGTTAAAATAATAAGTTCAATAATTGACTTCATAGCACCATATCTTGCAGTAGTCTTTAAAAATTGTATTAGTCGTGGCGTGTTTCCTGACCTTCTGAAACATAGTAAAATTACACCAATATTTAAGTCGGGTTGCTCTTCTGACCCGAATAACTATCGTCCTGTGTCGGTTTTGCCGACCCTTAGTAAAATTTTTGCCAAATGCTTACTTACTTTAACTCTCATAAGTTACTTCATTTAAAAAAATTTGGCTTTACTAGGGGACGTTCAACAACGGATGCAGGTGTTGAACTAATCAAGAATATTTTTGATGCCTGGGAGGAATCGCAGAATGCACTTGGTATGTTCTGTGATTTATCTAAGGCTTTTGATTGTGTTCAACATTCAACGCTGGTCAGGAAGCTATACCACTATGGCATAAAAGGAACTGCGCTCGATCTTCTGACTTCATATCTAAACAATAGAATTCGGAGGGTCGATGTGAATGGCAAGAGATCTCCTGGGACTCTTCTCAGTATGGGGTACCACAAGGGTCTATTCTTGGACCGTTCCTCTTCCTTATATATAAATGATCTTCCTAATCTTATAGAGAAAAACATAAGGTTATAATAACTTTTCAAAGTGAAAAGAAACCAAGCTATGTATGACGAAATGAACTATAATTTATCTGAAATCGTGTTCTGGTTTAGCGCTAATAACCTATTGTTAAATAGCAAGAAAACTAAATAGATTAAATTTACCATACCAAATGTCAAAAATGTAAATGCAAATGTTTTGTTAAACGGAGAGGTGATAGAACCGGTGGAATCTGCTATATTTCTTGGCATAACTCTAGATTCCAAATTACAATGGGGCCCCCATATTGAAGGATTGGCGAACAGTCTTAGTTCTGCAGCATACGCGGTTAAAAAGATTAGACAATTAACTGACATAGATACGGCGCGACTAGTATACTTTAGTTATTTCCATAGTATTATGTCCTATGGTATATTGCTATGAGGCAAGGCTGCCGATATTAATACAATATTTGTGCTGCAGAAGAGGGCTATTCGTGCTATTTATAACCTAGGTCCTAAAGAATCATTGAGAGCAAAATTTAAAGAAATTAACATCTTGACTGTTGCTTCTCAATACATTCTTGATAATGTAATGTATGTTCATAAGCACATAAGTGAATTTGCCAGAAACTGTCATAACCATAATGTTAACACCAGGAACAGACATAAACTTATGATGCCTACTACTCGGCTTAGTCGAGTTAGTAAGTCTTTTGTGGGGCGATGTATATGCTTTTACAACAAGATCCCAAAAAATATTCAAAACAAAAGTATAACGTTATTCAAAAGAATTGTTAAAAAACGTTTGTGTGCTAAAGGTTACTATAACATAAATGACTTTCTTAATGATACCACAGATTGGGAATGGAGTGACCGCCCTCAGGCTATTAAATAATAAGTTTAAATGTACAATATTACTTTGTAAACATATTTATTCGATGAAAAAAAGCCCGCTGAGTTTGTTGCGCCCATTCTTCTCAGGTCTGAGGCATTCATTCTGGAATGGGTGGTAGTTTTTGACTTTCAATAAGTGATGTCACATCCTATTTTGAATAAAAATATTTGAATTTGAATATGTAATGGAATTTTACAAAGTATCAAGGACCGATGAAGTTACATTAGGAATTTACTTTATATCACTAAAACCAACTCTCCATCTTAGATCATTAATACGTCTAGATAGACTATGACAGCTGTGAAAACGTTAAAAAAAATGGAGTTTAGAATTAACCTCTATTTTTAGCACACTGACACAAAGTGTCATACAAATCGCTAGTGTAAGACGTAGCTTGTCAAACAAACGAATATTCCTGGCTCGTTTTTATCGGTTGTCCAACAGCAAGAGACTATGTAGACGTATAAATTATTTAGTTTTTTCTGTAAGATTTAATTGTGTTATTTAATTTTTTTATAATAGTGGTTCTTTAGTGGCATAATATTATGTGAGAGTACCTATCTCTATCTCTTTCTCTTTAAATCTGGGAAGAATTTTTATACCTATATCCTTGTTTCACATATACTGTTACGATTGTGAGTGTCCGATTATAAGAGAAAATGTGCATAAATGATTTTGAAATAGACCGAGAATAAGAGAATAAATCAGCAGGTACATAATATAACTACTACTATAAAATGTTTACAAATGAATTTAATCCGTCTTTTTTTCAACCAAAAGAGGATCAAAGTGGTCTATGTAAATTTTATTGTAATGATAATCAAAAAATAGTTATTGTAGAGAAATATTTAAAACATATAGAAATGAGACACAACAGTAAGGTCGACGCTAAACTTAATTGATATAATTTAATCTTTACTGAATTAACGCCGAAGGAATCTTAAGTAGCCTACAAAAAATGCTATTTTTGGACTGAGAGTGATGCAAATCGTAGTGCAGTTGAAACCGATCTTATTAATGGGCATATCTGAAAGCTGTAACTGACGAAGATGATGATGAAAAGAAGGTGATTTTATATTCTGACAATTATCAAATCAATATAAATTATTAATCTTAATCTAGTTACGATTATTGTTATTTTTGGAATCGGTGTCCTTCGGCCGCAACCCGCTTTTGCCTCCTCACGACTCAAGCATATCTCATCTATAACTGTGTATATGTATGTAGTAACAAACCTATCTTGGATGACACCGACTCCAAAAATTACACAGTACGCGGACGTGCTCGGAGTTTCCCGGTGAGATCGAATCAGAAATGAGGAGATCCGTAGGAGGATCAAACAAATATCACAAGTTTTAGAGTTGCCGTTGGCGGGAATCGGCAGAGTTGGGCGGGAAATGTGTTATATACATACTTTTCTCTGGTGATTGGTTTCATTTTTCCTTCAAGGAATGGTACACCTATACTGCCAACGCGGGACAGTTGAAAAACACAACATTTTCTTTTTATTATAATAAGTTTTTTCATAAGTTGACATTAAATTATTTAGTCTAATGACTATAGTATGTACTACGTATTACCTTATATTCATTTGAACCTACCATACCTGAGGTTAGGTACACCTAGATTTAGTTGTCTGTGGCAGCAAAACAACTGTGCTTCTTAGGCCATAGAGTATAGACTTTTTCGAAGACTCAATATAGTACGCATTTATATTACTGATCACGACTGTATAAATGACATAAAAGTTGGGGGTTGAAAAATATATCGGTACTTTGTATGTTCCGCTTTCAGTTTGACCTGTTTCCGTTCAAAGACTACGCGGCGGAGCTGCCTCATCTGATCCACACGGCCAACTCGACGCAGGTGGACGTGAGCCTCGAGCGCCTGGCCGTGTCGCGGGAATACAATGCCAGCCGGTTCGCCGTGCACCTCGTGCTGGCCAGCTCGGAGGACCCCGCCTCCACCCTTCACTACGTCATGCGGAAGAGTCTGGACGATGAACACACGCCCGGAGTGTTCGAGGTGACTCTCTACGATAGCGCCACCTAGTTAAATAAATGTGAAAAAAACATTCGAGAATCTTCCGTGGTCCAAGATACCTTCGCTATCCCTCCCTCATCCCTTACCCCCCGCGAACCCACCAATCGTAGCTACGGCCTAAGAAGACCGACGATCGAGTGGACCCGAAGACGCGAGGAACGCAGGAGTCAACGGTGTCAGTCAGTCTTGAATCACGAAGCAGGCAGCAAGAGTTAATAAGTGTCGAGTCTTTTCTCCTTACCGCGTCAATGCAGTAACTAACAACGCTCTTAAAGAACTGGCGCGATTGCTTGTAACTAATTCTAGTAGGCTTCATAAGATACATAATAGCTTTAAGGGTAAAGTCCCAGCCACTGTTCAGGCATTATCTATAAATAAATTTAAATGTTTTATTAAAGAATGGCTCTGTCGTAAATCCTACTACTCCGCAGCTGAATATGTGATCGGACAGCCTGGGACTAGATATGATTATTTTAAAGCAATAACAATGACAGTACAATATTGTATGTTAAATAAAAAGACCGCAAAAAAAAGGGAGAGTTTCTTGCGCTGCTTCTTCTTTCTCAGAGTGCCATTTGTTTCCGAAGTTGTGGTTGTGTTAGAAATGACAAACAAAAAGAATTCTAAAGGAATTTTGAGACAATAAATGTCTTTTATGCCTACTACACCGTTTCATAGCCTCACAGAGCTACGGACGTATCTCTAAAATCAACATAACAAACATCCGGCTTCGTGCCATTTTTGTTTATAAAGTAATTTCGTGTTTGCGTGTACAGATAATAGAAATTAAGACTCCGTCGTTGTTCGACGGTCAAGACGGAGGCTACTTGCAGTTCCGACCGATTGGCTACACGGCCAGAGAGAGGAATGTTGGCAGCTCCACTATGGCTCATGTCTCTAGTTTCAACAGGTAAATACAAATCACATATTAGTATCCATACTGATTCCAAACTTTGAGCGAAGATTCCTTACTGATTCCAAAATTTGGGCGAAGATTCCATACTGCTTCCAAACTTGAGCGAAGATTCCATACTGATTCCATAATTTGAGCGAGGATTCATTACTAATGAAAAAAATGTCATAAAATAGTCTACACACACATATGGAAACTCATCTTAAAAATACAGACATTTTTAATGAACCCCGTATGATGGAAATCATATAAAAGTAAGTATAACAGTTTAAGATATTTTATAATATATTTATTTCATTTATCATATCATTATTTATCAGGATACAAACGTTCACAATTCAAATACTTCACTATTTTATTTAATGAAGACCTATAGTTTCATAAACTAATTTTATAACTACTTAATAACTTACAATGCGAGTGCTTTGTTTTACATAATATAATTATGCATTTAAATACAAAATAAAGTCATAAGATATAGTACCTATACAATACAAAACTTAATATATTACAATATGAAAATAAAACAGAAACATTTACTTCATTTACTTATGTTTAGATATTTGTTCTTTAATCATAAGTTTTAATATTGCAATTGGCAAGTGAAAAATATCTAAGATTTTCATTAGAAAGTTTACAAGTTCGTCTGGTTTAACTATTACCAGTGTATCGTAATTTTTTTTTTGAGTGTGTCTTTCAGGTCTGCAAGGAACTCTTAAATTAATCTTATGTAGTAATTAAGGAAAACAGTTCTATTTAAAATTTTAATAATGTTCAATTTTATTAAAGACAGTATGGCTTTATGGTCTTTATGAATGTAATTATTCGTGTATTTACAGGACATCATTACCACAGCGAAGTACTGTGGCGACATTCTACAAGAAACAAATGCTTTTGGTGCAAGATATGGTGGTGTCGTTCGGGGACTCCAGTGATGGATTCTATCGTCAACACAACTACACCGCGTGGTAATTGTTTTATTTATTTATTTAAATGTGCTCCAACAACACTTACACAATACACTCTTAAACTTAAATATTGCACAAAAATAGTTCCAGTGTATGAGTTAATTACAGGTGCACATAACATAAATGAGAATCATTTCTATTGGGCACTTATATATAACACAGAGACTTATACAGTATATAAAAAAATATCATGTAAGTAATTAAAGAATCACTATACTATCGTTGCAATACCTTACGTTTAAATGCTATGAGGCTATCGCAAAATGGATCAGCCCCGGATGTCTCCAAAATATTATATAATGAATGACAGACACGATATAGTGGCACGTTGCTGCCAACGTTAGTTCTTACGGTGGGTAGATAGAAAAGTTTGTGTTTGCTTCTTGATATTGATGTTGATACTGAATCGATCGCTCTAGTTGGAAGGGTATTGGATTGGCGTAGAGTCGGTGTTATGTGCGAAGACCTTTAGTTGTTTATACGCTTCAGGTCTTTCACGATGGGCTACGGCACCCCGCCGGTGGAGAGTTTCTCTGTGTTTGTGGTGGCGGTGATTACGGCCGGGCTCACAGTGCCTGCGCTGCTTGCCTTGTCCGGCGTGGCCGTGGTTCTGCGGCGGAGGTGGGCTCGAGACACCCTGCCCACACGACTCACCAACGAGGACTGACTGTTGTACAGGTTCACAGTCCTTGACACCTCGGACCACGAACTGTAATAATACTACGGAGGTGGGGTAAGCAGATATATCTCTTATGGGGAACAATTGGACGTAATTCCAGAAAAAACATTCCAAACTACAACCATGTCGAAATTGAGATAAGAACACAAAACTGGCTGACAAAAAATGGCAGCCCTACTGTCACTCTTTAAAATGACTTAGTAGCCCCACATTTATAATTATATTTATTAAACTTTAAACACGAATTCCTTAAAATGTGATGTTTGTGGCTTGGAAAGTTTTTCAGGAATTATATGTCCAAAATAACAATTACATGCTATAATAATAAATTCCGCCTGGCATACTCTTCCAGTGACAGCTGGGTCACATGATTGGCCCAAGAATACGTCATCAGTTGCTATGACTGTTCTCAAACTATTTTCGAGTGAAACAACGCTATAGAGTTCCTATAGATGTGAGCGACACGACGATAGCGATAAAATGGCGAGCTGTCAGTTTGACATGTATTATATTGTGACATACTCTTGGGCCATTGTGACAAGAGAATACCAGGCGGAGTATTGTACCAATTCCCCCCAGATTATTGACTTTTGTTATTGATGCAAAGTGATTTGTATTACTAGTTAAGTAAATACATGATGATCCATGGATTGGTAAAATATTTGACAGTGTTTTGTGGGACGATATTGTTATATTAACGTTTAGATTATTTGTTGATTGACTCTACTCGATTATTCTTTGATATTTCTTTTTGTGTATATTTTCTGTTTGGAGAACTGTAAGTATGTTAGGTGTAATACTATATATTATACAGTTATTTATAATCAGTTATATTGTAAAGATATGTTATTTAGTCGTAAAACAGCCAAAAAAGATGTTTCACGCACCACATTGACTCATGAAGTTATTTAGAAAGAATGGTGTGATTAAAACTATGAGAAAAAAAGACAGCTAGCTTGTGACTGTCCTAAGTCTAATAAGCATTTTACTGAGTCATATCCACTGTGTTATAACATATCTGCTCCATTTCAATGATTAATATAATTGTTGATTATTGTTAAATTGTGCTTCAATATATTTCCAGCTTTAATATACTATTCATAAAGTCCTCTTTCGCTTAGGCATTTAGTTGTAAAATAATCTTAATTTTTCAAAAACTATTCCTAGTTGAGAGACAGTACGTACAGCTGCACTTAAAAGCAAAGAAAATTTAATATTCTCTTCTTTCAAAGGGTTCTTGACAATGTTTAATTTTTTAAATAATAAGAAAATACTAATGTAGATAAAAGTACAAATGCCACAACAATAAAAAATAATATAATACAAAAATATTATATTTTAAATATTGGACAATTTATAAAGTGATTTTGATTTTTTTTTCTTTGGCAACATTATTCTTGTGACGTTAATAGATTGTGACTCTAGTCTATATCTCTATTGCCTACTCTAGAGTGTTAAAAATATATATTTAAAATGTAAAACAAATATAATATAATAAGCATTCAAGTTAAGAAAAAAAATGTGAAACTCCTTAAATAAATTAAGATTATTTTTATCATTTGATTACTATGTTTCTAACTATATATTATATTATTAGTGTATTTTTCATGTTAAAATAATTTTCAATTCATATATCTATCTACCAAGCTGAAAAATGTACAGGAAAATATGCTTATTCTTTTTAAATAAATGTTGTATTATAACAAATTAAACATATTAACGACCAAAAAATTGTATATAAAATGACGCGATGAGTCAATTTCATAAAGATCTGGTTTCATAGCTTTGGATTTACATTATTCACTTGTGATGTGTGATTTAAGTTATTTAAAATTAATTATAATATTTATAATGTTCCTAAATTTGTATTTCTTGTTATAAAACTTAGCTTTAAATATTTATAAATGATATAAAACATATAAAACAACTTATATAAAAGCTGAATGTGGCTATTTCATTGGCTTACATTTCGAATATTTTCAGGTAGGTAGTCGTTCTACATTAATTGTTGCTCAAGACAGTACAGTGAAAAACTGTATGTGGACTATATTGGTATAAGAAGAAATAATTGTTTTAGTTTCTGTCATATTATGTCTTGGAGCTAAGCACTAAGCCAATAACATGTTAGCTTTTATCAGTGAACACGTGGAGAATTGATAATCAGACAAAAACTGATTTTATTCATTATAAGTAAAACAAAAGTATTTGCCGTGTTCAGTAATTTGTATTTTAGTCAAAATTCAATTAGATGGTGATTGTCTTCATACTTAAAATCAATTAGGTACGTAAAATTAAGAATTTCCTAAACGAAAATCCTGTAAAGAAGTATGATGAATATATTACATACTTTAGTAACATATTAACTCATTTGTACTCATCCATTCGACTCTGGAATGTAGATTCATAGTTATTTTGTGATATTAAACCTTGTTAAAATCGTGTACTTAGGTTAAATATGATTTCTATTGTAATTTGTATATTATTAGATGAATTTGTATATTTTTGTTGGTTTAAGTGAGTTAGTTAAATAAATATTTATCATACCCGAATATCTCAAATGTGTTTTTAATTTACCTGGATGACAAAGTACCTGATTGTGTGTTATTTGAACTCTTGTTTTATGTATCTATAACATTTTTTATGCTTCTCTGTGTTTCGTGCCTTTTTTCACTCCGATCAAAACATATACTTACGACTTTAATGAAAGCAACACGCACATACTCTTATTTTTCAAAAAAAAATTTGTTTAACAGCGAAAAGCATTAAGACAAATGGCACGGTTTTTATACACACGCATGATATATTTTGAAGATACTTAAAATGAAAAAAAAAGCATCACTGGCCAATACCTAAACATATGCTCGATGGCCTCAATTCAGCTTCCAAAGGAGTAGGTCTTAAAATGAACATGGACAAGACGAAGATCAAGTCAATGTCGCACCTACTCTGTATACCAGTGGAAGGCTCCTTTGCACAGGAAGCCGGCTAGATTATGGGTACCACAACGGCGTCGATTTCTGCCGTGAAGCAGTAATGTAAACATTACTATGTTTCGGACTGAAGGGCGTCATAGCTAGTGAAATTACTGCATAAATCAGAATCTGCATAAAATGAGACTTAGTCTTGTTTCAAGGTAACGAGCGCAATTGTAGTGCCACTCAGAATTTTTTGGGTTTTTCAAGAATCCTGAGCGGCACTACATTGTAATGGGTAAGGGTACTCTTGAAATTGTAGGAGAGTACGTCTACCTTGGACAAACATTCCAGTTAAGCAAGTCCAATTTCGTGAAAGAGGTCACTCGCCGAATGCAACTCTGATGAGCAGCGTTCGGGAACCTCCGTTAAAACTTCTCGTCCAAAATACCAGTGTCTGAAGACGAAAGTTTTCAATCAGCGTGTCAGTGATGACTTATGGTACGCAGACGTGGTCGCTAGCTTTGGTCCTGCAAAAAACTGCGAACCAAACTCACTGACATATCCCAAATAATTGCAAAACTGAAGTGGACAGGGCACATATTTCGACGGACAGATGGCGACCATTACGACGCGACAGAGCGTTGGTAGGCCCTCCACAAGATGGACCGACGATCTGGTTAAGATCGCCGCAATACGTTGGATGAGGGCAGCGCAGGACCAATCGTCGTGGAGATCTTTGGGGGTGGCCTTTGTGCAGTGGAGGTCTTTCGACGTTTTATTTTCTCAAAATTGATTCTTTTTGATATTATTTCTCACATACTAGATACTATAACGCTTCGGAAACAAATGGCACTTTGAGAGAGAAGAAGCGGCGCAAAGAACTCTCCCAGCATTCTTATTTTGCGCTCTTTTTAATAAAATATACAATATTATAATGTCATTGCAATTCCTATAAATTAATAATAATCTAGTCCCAAGCTGTCCCATAACTAAGATATTCAGCTGTGGAGTATTAGGATTGACGTCAGAGCCATTTTTTAATAAGACATCAAAATTTATTTATAGATAATGCGTGAACAGTGGCTGGGACCTTATTATAGAAGTGTATACATTTTCCCTTAAAGCTATTATGTAGATATCTTATGAAGCCTACTAGAATTAGTTAACAGCAATCCCGCATTTCTAATGTTATAATTATTAAAATCAGTATTACGAGCAAAAAGGTGGCGATTTTTGTGTACGTAGGTACACTAAATTTTCATAAATATACTGACAGTCATAATATTTATTTCTTAATTTTTTTTTAATGGAATAGGAGGACAAAGGAGCGTACGGGTCACCTGGTGTTAAGTGATCACCGCCGCCCACATTCTCTTGCAACACCAGGGGAATCACAAGAGCGTTGCCGGCCTTTAAGGAAGGTGTACGCGCTTTGGGTACCTTACCCATGTCGTATCGTCCCGGAAAAACCGCACAAGGAAGCTCATTCCACAGCTTTGTAGTATGTGGAAGAAAGCTTCTTGAAGAACGCACTGTGGAGGACCGCCGAGACTTCCTGACGTCCAACGAAAACAGAGCTCGCCCAACAGTTTTCTGTCATAACTGTACTTCAGGCATAGCTCTGACACCGCAGGATGGTCGGCGGTGTTTTTCCGTTGTCGTCAAGAGTCGAGTTGGAGGCGAAAAGAGCGCACAGGAGATCGGCTTTCTCTCTTGCCGTATGGGCCAGGGTGTCATTCCTCATGTGCACCGGCGGCATGGACGGCTGGTTGAAGTTACCAAGAGCAGCTTTCGACAACGACCAGAACTTGCGTATTCCGGTCGGGTAAACACAATCTCATGGTTATCATCACCACAAACGGTAAATCGGTAATATATATAAGATAAGACCAAGAATAAAACCCTGCGGAACACCTATTCCTACAGGTTAACCCGAAGACCGATTGCCGTTTACGTCGACTATCTCAACTCTTTGGCTTAAGGCGCTATTATAGTCCTAAAAAGTAACATTTTTGAAAATCTACTTAAAATACTTCTACAAATATTACGATTCCAATTTTTTGACATGTTTATCTTCATTTCTTTATCTAAATTATCGCAGTTTCGAAAACACGATGACGTAAAAAAATCTCGATAGATTTATTTTTTGAAAAATAGTATTTTATTTGAATTGTTTTATATTATCATAAAACTATAGCCATCTTGGATTTCAAAACTGATCCCAAATTCATTCTCTGCACCCTCTAGAACCTCGGATACGATACCCATAATGTTGTAATCATAATTATGAGCGGCGGCCATCTAGGATTTCAAAACTGATCCCAAATTCGTCCTCGATACCCTCGAGAACCTCGGATACGATATCCATATTGTTGTTATCATAATTTTGCGCGGCGGCCATCTTGGATTTCAAAAATGATCCCAAATTCATTCTCTGCACCCTCGAGAACCTCGGACACGATATCCATATTGTTGTTATCATAATTTTGCGCGGCGGCCAACTTGGATTTCAGAAATTATCCCAAAATCGTTCTCTGCACCCTCGAGAACCTCGGACACGATATCCATATTGCTGAAATCATAATTTTGTGCGGTGGCCATCTTGGATTTCAAAAATGATCACAAAATCGTTCTTTGCACCCTCGAGAACTTCGGATACGATATCCATATTGCTGAAATCATAATTTTGTGCGGCGGCCATCTTGGATTTCAAAAATGATCACAAAATCGTTCTCTGCAGACTCGAGAACCTCGGATACGATATCCATATTGCTGAAATCATAATTTTGTGCGGCGGCCATCTTGGATTTCAAAAATGATCACAAAATCGTTCTCTGCAGACTCGAGAACCTCGGACACGATATCCATATTGCTGAAATCATAATTTTGTGGTTGGCCATCTTGGATTTCAAAAATGATTACAAAATCGTTCTCTGCACCCTCGAGAACCTCGGATACAATACCCATAACGTTGTTATCATAATTTTAAGCGGCGGCCATCTTGGAATTTTAAAAAAAACCTGCACGATACAAGGGTAGTAGGGAAGATGTTCTACTTGCTAGCGGCCGCGCGCTAAACCTGCACGATACAAGGCTCGTAGGAAAGCCCGAGAGTAAGAAATACTCTTCCTCAATCGGTGTAAATCGCTCTTTCCCTTGAACAAAATCGTCTCAAATTTCCGTGACGTTTTTTTCCGTTTCATTAGTAAAAAAATTACCCTCATGCGCCTAAAGAAGTTTCACTTCAAAATGCATAAAAATATCACAGCATTTCGTACTCTTGTGCAACCGTTTTTATAAAATATTACGCGGTCCTTCTGGGGTGGGGTCGTTGACCCGCATCGCTCGGCTAGTGTCTCAGCCATGCCCGACCGAGTCGAGCATATATGTAACGCTATAGATAAATACGTTCGAGTGATTTTTGCCTATAGTGTTGGGAAAACCTCGCCTTAAATATGATTTTAACAGATTTAGGGCTGTATTTTTTACTTCTTAATGCTTTAATTTTAGGAGTAGTTTCATGGTGGACGCAGTCGAGTGCTTTGGACAAATCACAAAAAATACTGCATGCTTCCCGGGCGTCGAAGATGTGTTCAATGAGTCTAATACCCGCATTAATTTTTGATAAGCCCCTAGTGAAACCAAATTGATTATTGTTCAATAATTTACAAAAATGCATTTGTAGCTGCTGAAGCAAGTTTTTCAATTTTTTTCTAAAAACAGGCAGCACTGTAAAATGAACAGATTTGAAGATTTTAAGTATGACATACTTAAATTTCAAATCAATGGAAGATACTGCTACGTGTAATTAAAGCATATCCTGTGTTGCTTTTGGTGAAGAGTTAAGGTCTTTGGTTGTAATAATTGGGATTTCGGAGAATTTATCAAATTCGTGCAATTTCTATTTCCTAATTTATAATGCATTATTAATATTTAAACACATAGAAGTGTTACGGCAACTTGACCTACGATTTTCATTATTAATTATATTCCAAGCTCCCCGGTCACATCACCCGTCACTCGGAAACAATAATTATATTTTAGCAAATTAAAAGTGATGTGTGAAACAGTGTGTTAGTCATAATCGTACGTCCAAAAGGTCGGGGCCAAGGCCCTTGGCTACTCATATGGCCGAGGTATGCAGCTATTGGTATAAGTTTATAGGTTCCAAGTCAATTAATATTCGCTGATCCAGGGTGTATCCATGATCTCAGACGACAAATCACTATACACTATAAAACAACCATAAATGACCACTTAAACCAAAATATTTATATAGTTGTATAGTAATAATAGGTACCAATTACAATGTCAAGTTCAAAAGTATGTAGTTTCAATTACTAACTTTATTTTGGTGTTAAATAAAACAACCGAACATAGTTAAAACTTGTACTCATACTATAAACTTTCGCCATGTTTCGCAATCACTTCAAACCAATAGACCACTATATACTACTCAAGTGAGGCACTCCAGAATAGCACGTTTATCAAATTTAAAGTTAGCCCACGAGGGGGCTACAAATTTCAAGTATGGATTATCACTAGTGGTATTGTCTCTCTGTGTTGGAGAATAGTTGTTTTTGTGAGTATTCTGCGGAGTAAACAGTTGTCGCTTCGCCATTTTGCCATTCTTCCTATTCCCATTCGTTTTCGATGTACTGTGTGTCGGACCAGTTTTATACTTATGTTCTGTGTTTTGCTGGTACTCATGTATTTCATTTTGAAGGCCCTTCGAAATAGTTTTGTTTACATTCTTCACTGACTCAATTTCCCCCATAGACTTATGACGCGTTCGTCTCGTAAACACTTTAGGGTTCCGCTCAGCCACCCATCGTCTCATGCGTTTAACGAACGGAAGAACCATGAAAAAAGCGTTCGGACTGACACCCATTTTCACCTTGGGTGTCATATCTTTCCTATTAGCCGGTAAGTCCTCTATGGGGAACCATTCGCAAGCTTTGATCTCATTCCGAGTGCGAGGCTGAAACTTGGTATCTCTTGGCACATAGCCAATAATGTAGAGTCTGACAATCTGTTCATGTATCACAGCTTCAATGTAGTCGTGCTTGTTGATCAAACTGCTTATATCAAAGCCAGTTTCTTCAAGTACCTGAAACAAATAGCCCAAAACTAAACTTAGGTCATTTCACTTTGTGAACTCCTTAATTATGCCACATCTGATGAATTTTCTACCACATCTATCTTACACAAAGGCGACTCAACACATAATCTATGATCATCAGTAGACACATGGAGGCAGAGACAAAATACGCTGGATCATATTCTCTAATTTGGACCTTAAAACATCACATGCAGCCTTCATCAACTGAACAGAACACCTGCGAGGGAAAGATAATAGCAAAGATGTTGTGCCGGGGTTATTCGACAGTTAGGGAAGGTGACCTTTTTTGAAACCCCTACCCGACTATATATATAGTGTTTCGTTTCTTTCTCTTCTCTGCAAATCTATGTCCATTGATGTGGAGCAAAACAGAGTTTTTAGTGTTACTCTACTGAGAAACAACAATAAAGCATTTCGGTAGTTTTAATCGCGGGATATTTTCCGCAACTATCTTCAGTCTACTGCCCGTCTATTTACATGGGAACGTCCAGGTTCTTTTAACCCTGTGCGAGTTAGTCAATCTCAACCTCGGGATATATGATTGAAACGACATTTGGTATGTCGCAAACGAGAAACGAACCGGAACTTTCGGGAAGAAAGGCAACAGTGTTAACTAAATTATAGAAGTCATATTACCTCTCTCGCTGCACACTTCCAAGGCTCCTCATCTTCATTGACCTTTCCTTTTGGGAAACCCCAAGATGCTTTGGTCCAGTAGGACTGCACTAGAAGAACATGAGTTAGGTCGGTATCAAGTATAATAGCACCATATGTTGGTACACTCTGCTTGTACTCCCGCCAGTTGTCCAGAACAGAGTCCAAGCTCTTTACATGCTCTCGCAGCTGGGGAACATGCTGAAAAACAAATAAGCTATAAAAGCCTTATCTATATATTATAATAGGAGGAGAAATAAACATTTTGGATACTAAGATCTATTTGAACACAGTAAACACCAGAGGAATCACAGGATGTTGCTAACATTTTATGGGTACCTATAGTATTAATTTAAGTGAGGCTTAGTTATCAAAATTAAATGATATTTAATGGAATATCAGCCTACAAATGATTACACAGATTTTATGAAATCATTCGATTACGGCTTAAGAACAGATAAAAAATAGAATGGTTAGTAATAATAAAAAAAGTGCCGTCTAGGGACTTTTTAAGAATTTGGTAATTTGAAAGAGAACTACTTACATCTTCCATAAAAGCGAAAAAAATACTAGTACATAGAAAATACGGTAAGTAATCTGTTACCAAAGGCAAAATTTACGTAGGTTCTTTATGATTGTCATAATTAATTAAATATGTTTTGGGAAGTACGCTGTTTAGTTCGGAACAAAAAATCGAAAGACATTTATACGATGCCACGCGATACTCACTCTTATTATTGTCATGATTATGGTCATAAAACTATGAGGGCAATTAGACCCGCCCGGTGACCTCAGTACCTATCTGGAACTTAACAGGAGAGCACGTATTTCGCGCGCTTATATAATTTCTTTCGTTCTTTTACTAATATTATGACTTAGATTAGACCTAAAATTGAAAACCTTACATTCCACATACAAAAATTTACTTCTATTAGAATCTATTCTGTTCGGAACGTAAACTGTACCCGATTGTTTATATAAATCATAACTAGGAGTTTGATCTCTATAAGGTCGGGTTGGTCGAGCGGCAACGGGTTGCGTTGCGGGTTCGCTCCCCGCTAAGAACATTATTTTTTTATGTTATTGGTAATATTGTTTTTTCAGTACATATTTTCAGTCTAGTAGTTTTGTTAATAAACTTATGATTATAAACAAAACCCTAAATTTATTGAATTAGGCGTTACTTTGCGGAAATCCATAACTATACAAACGATTTAAGTTTTCTTTAGTGTTAATTCCGCCAATATTTGTTTTTAAAACAATTCGACACGTGTTATCCTCAGGGCTCTACACGAGGCATCCTCAGGAGGTGTTGTCTCGCCAAAATCTGGCACGAGACCAGTCTCAAATCATTTGTAAAACCCTAAACGTTAGGTGTAGTTTGCCACAATACATCAGTAAAAATATCATTTAAATTATATTATTTTCTTTGTTCTTCGTTTAAATCAGTTAACCCGTTTGTAAGATAAGAGTGAACAATGAAACAGATAAAAATTTTAAAAACTATTTTTAGTCTCGCTCAATATGTAGAATGTGTATCTATTCATATTTTTTACGACTTACTTTTCGTAAGTACTAATATGATTACTTATATGCCATTATGTCGAGATACTAAAACTTGGCATATAAAATATTCAAATAAAAATTGAAAACTTATAGAAAACTACTAGAGCTGCACAATAAAAAATGTTAGAAAATGTGTTTTGCTATCTATACTCAAAATACATTTCTGTTGATCATTGAGTATTCCTATAATAATGATTTGGTGACAAATACTGAGATAAAATGAACACTTTAAAAGATTCTGTGTTGAAACTTGGGCTAGCAGTGGAGTAGCTTCAAATTAAAAATTTTGTTCTTAGTTTAAGAACGTTATCTGGATGAGTAAGTAGTTTATAATTGTGCCTACACATTATTTATTAGGTATACAAGGAATACAAGTTCTAAAACTTTTTTTTTTTGAGGAAGACACTGAGCCTATGGAATTCCTGATGGTAACCAAGGCCTCCCACACTCTATTGCGACAACAAGGAATCACAAAAGTGAACGCGCTTTTTTCAAGGTATCCATGTTGTGTCCCGGAAACACCGCACAAGGAAGTGCATTCCATAGCTTTGCTGTACATGGAAGAAAGTTCCTTGAAAACCGCACTCGAATACTGTTGCCAAACTAATTGGTTGTAATCGGATTAACTATTCCCAAAATTGCAATCAAACGCTATGTGCAGATATCTTCTGATAATCCTAGAAATCTCTTATCCTTTACTTTTATACACAAATATTAACAAACAAATTTCGAAGAACACTTAAAAACTATAAAAAAACCATTTGTAGGAAACGAGCAGAGTCTTTTGAACTGACGAAGGCCATATTTTATTAAGAGAGCAAATTAATAAAGAGTAAAATAACAGTTACTTTTATTAACATGTGATATATTTGGCATATTTTTCACACCTTGTGTATAATTATTGCATTATATATGTCGTAGGTATATTGTCAATCGATTTGATTTCTTACAATTTAACGGCCTGGTTTAAGTGACATTGTAATGTCACGGGTACTCTATAGTGATATTATAATAAATCTAGGTATAAATGAAATATAAATAAATGAAATTAGCAGTGTGAGACGTCAAGTGTTCTGATTGGTCAATTGATTATCATACGCAATTTGCAAAACATTAATAGTAAACATTGGAGTGTGTCCGTAATTTTCCATTTCAAATTATTGTTAAAATAGTAACAAGGGCCGACTCGGTACTGGCACTCAACTCGCCGGCCGCTACCACGGCACGCTCAGCTTGTGTGTTGAAGTCAACAGTCTAAATTTGTTTTTGGAACCTACTAATGAAAAAATGCTGATTCGGTTAGGTAACTACAAGGGGTACCCATGTGAAAAAAGTTGGTTATTAAATATAATAAAATAGACAAACATAGATGGTATATGAAGAAACATTAGTATACACATATTTTATATATATATATAAAATATATATATACTTACATAAAATCTACATTCTAGGTTTCAATCACATATATATAATTAAAATGAGTGTGTCACAATTATGCCAAGGTCACTGAAATGGAAATGTGCAGGCCACATCTCATATTATACAGATCATCATGGCAATGGTATCATGGTAGAGTCAAAAGACAATGGGAAGATGATATTTATTTATGTAGAGGAATTGTATATTGTGGCTGTTGCTGGAAAAAGCTGGTTTGACTTAACAGGAGATAAAGAGAAATGGACTGAAATAGAGAAGGCTTTCACCCAGTTGGGTTCAAGGATTCCATAGGAAAAGAACTTGTTACCTTTAGTTATTATAATATTATTCTTATCTTAGAAAATTAAGCTATTATTATTAATATAATATCAATTTCAACCCATAATTGATGACAAACACATATATCTGATTATATTGTATTACTCTCCATAAAGTTCAAAGAATTATGACTAAGCTTGTTAATTTGAGTATATTCACCTGAAATATATGTGCTGCAAATTCCCGAATTCCGCAAGGGTTGAGTCTGTTGCTGTCATCAGTGCAATAATAATCCAAATAAAACCAATGTGCAAGCTCAATTTGAAAGCAAATGCGAACCAAGTTGCCTCTGTCCTCTGGAGGAAGATTTATAATGAAACGACTGAAAAAGATTTACACTAGTTTCAGCATACAGTAATTTTTAATCAATTAACAACTATTCAGTACATATATCTATAAGAAACAGGCATATGGTATTCCAATTGCAAATTTTAATTTCAATGTTTTTAAGGTTCAATATATCTTACAGTAGTTTCATGCACTTATTGTTTTGCATACTATACGTATAATATAAAAAAATTCCACCTCCAGCAAAAGAAATAATTAATGGGTTATTGATCATGCTTAGAAAAACCCTAACACACTCAGAATTCTTAAGTAAGTGATCCACAATCATAATTAACTTAACCATCACCTTTTTTTTAATAAAAATAGAGATATTTTTATTTATCATAGGGAGTGACTATAACATAATATTTTGCATCAACACTAGGTAAGCATCATGAAGCTACAAACAATTGTAAATTTTTAGGTAACAAAAAATCTAATCCGGAAACAAAATTACCGATGAATGGGGTGGAGGAAGAGGGAGTACAGACCTCATTGAAATTACTATTCACAAAAAGAAAGAAGTCATAATTGTTTGCTTTAAGTGGAGCTTAATGCATATTATCTTAGACATTTATATATCTATCTTTTCATGATAGAAAATAGTGCAAACATAATATAATATTAGTACCTGTAAGCTCATGAAGTGTAAGTGTGTATCATTGAACTTCATAAACTAAACAGAGTTTTCTAGAGTTTGAAAGATTACAGTAAGTACCTATATACCTATCTAACACCGTTATTATTCAAATGATTATAAATTAATATAAGATATTCGTACATACCTACACAGATCATCTAAAATATCAATCGGTATAGAATGCCTACTTGTTTTAAAGTTTACTGCAGGGGAAGCCATATTATTTGTTTTTGTTTTATCCATAGTTGGGTATTTAAAACGTGATGCTTTGTTTCAAAGATAATATTACTCTTGGATCTCAACTGATTTTAGTTTCGATATTTTGTTAAAAAATTAAAATACAACAATTAAAATTAACAAAATGAATTTATTATTTACTCTAATTTAATAATTAAATTACGATTACAAAATATAAACCACAGAGTGAATGTATTAGTTGTATTACGTAGTGTTTAAAATTTAAATTATCTTTGCCACAGAGTTTAGACCACAGAAGACTTTTACACTTACCAAAGAGAATTTAAACACTACGTTCAAGAGAGTAGAGACGGGAGTGCCATAGAAAATGATAAGAAATGTCGCTTGTATGAAACGCGTACTAAATCTTGATACTTGTGGTGCCTTTATAGTAAACCAATGCAAGGGTTGTAATCAGTCCATAATTTTTATCGATAATTAACTATACTATACAAATATGTATGTTCTTAAATCGACAGTTACATTAATACAAAAATGATCTAATTTTAAGGTTCCCTTTGTTGTTGCTGTTGTTGTCCCTTTGTTGAAGCTGTTCTTCGATGTGTAGCCGGGCAGAGGTTCGGTTTTCTTCTGTTCTGGCTTCCTTCCGTCGGTGTTCTTGTTCGGGGTCACCACTTTAGAGACTGAGCGTTTGGCGATTAAACTGTTTGACTGTGAGGGATATGTGGAAGATATGATTGATTTGAAAGTTAAATGATATATATACAAAATCCTTAAAACTAGTTACCCAATTACAATTGTTACTTAAAAAATATTTACAAGTTCAGAAAATACACACCAATACTAAAGCTTACATTTTAACCAATAGTAAAACGTTTCATTAAATAAGAATTGAGAATAATATTATGTGTTCTATCTCGCTCTAAAACTAATGCTATCGCAGTAAGCCGGCCAGAGAGCGCGGTTTGTGTAAACTCGCGTCGAACCTCGATCATACGATGTCAATGAGCATTCAGCTCTCTGTCGCTCATTGATTAAAATTGCATGAATAGCGATCGACCCCCGAGTCCCGACGCGTCATTCGAGGACACTCGGCCTTGCTGTGTGGTTGTGTAACGCGGAGCATATGACTGATCACGTGAGTATATCTGCGGTCGTCGAGAGAACGTGACGATGCTCGTACATCGATGAGGTGACTACTGGTGATCTCTATGATTCTATAACTTGATGTACAGCATTATGAAATGGTTCTTATCAGAGTTAATATTACGTTATATAAAATAAAATGTTCTTTTCAGAACGAATCTTTCGGCATACGCTTATTACAGTTATTATGCACGATTAATATTTCTACGATCTATAATGCTACGAAGGTATTACGTTACAAGTTAGATATTAGAAATTTGTATTAATTGATAATATTGGTTGTAGGTACAGCTACAATCTCAAATAAAAAAACAATTTACATAATTAATATTTTAATAGTTTTCTTTGACGTTGTGTAGTGGTTTCGCTTTTGAAAGTCTTTGGTTTTTGATTTTCATATGTTGCAATAAATGGTTTTGAAGTCGTAGGCGGGGGTCCTGAATCTGAAATTAGAACAGAATACATATTAATTGAAATTAGCTAACCCTAATTTTTAGGCTTTATTTTTTTTGCAAATCATGTACAATATAATATAATAAAAAGATTTTAAAGGTTAATAAACTTATAAACTATTTTATGATCAAAAAACTTACTAAACAAAAATATAGATACCATAAAAATGAAATAAATAAATTAATTTAATTTAATTGACAATCGGTAAAACAGTGTCAAGCACTACAGATAGATTATAATATTAAAAAATTTACTCTTGATGAATTAAACCAATACTCTGTCACTTTTAATCACTTTAAGCATTCTTTATTAGATTATTATTTGTTCTTTAGTACTTACCTTTCTTTATCCGAAGGGAATTTAGCCATGAAAATTCTCATACTCCCATCTGACCGACCAGATTTTAATCCACATACTTTACAAGTTTTTATTACATTGTATGGCTTAGAAGTGTCCTACGCATTTATTTAACAAATAATTAAGCAAATTCCCCTGAATAATACTCGAATAAAGTAAAAGAAAACAATTCGCAATAAAAATTGTTAACCGTCACTTTTATATTGAATGAATTACATGTCACATGACACTCCAACCAAAACAAACAAAAGAGTCGTTTATATGTGAGAGAGAGACAGCGTATGCTGCCATTATGTTTGTTACGCATTTCATTGATTTTTAAACTTTATTAGAGAGTAGCGCCAGACTGATTCTTGCTAGGCGTGTCCAAAGTCTAAGTTGCCAGGATAAGAGTTAAGGCCATTGCATATGCCAACAAGAGGTTTTTCTCCGTGTGAGTGAATATAAATGAACAAAAAAAAATATATGTTATTTATTGGATATTCAATTTTAGTTTGAACGTTTGAAATATTTCTTTCCTTATAATGTTATAAGTAAATGGAAAAAAAAAACTCGAAGTGAAGCCTTTTTTGATTGAATTTTTGTAACTACTTCTGACTAAATTTTTTCACAAAGTGTACGATTGGTGACTCAATATAATGACTTATCTGGTTAAAAATAGTTATTTCTTGTTTTTTATATAACTTCGCATGGGCAGGTCCATGCGCGGGCGACGGGCGACAGTGTAAGTCAGACTGTCGGACGGAGAAGTCACGCTGCCTTTTTTTACTTTCCAAAAAATTTTATTACTTTCCACGAATAACCCGCTTTTGACAATGATCACTCAGTTTCCTAAGAAAATTGGCGTACCTACTACTTCAAACTTTTCCTCCTTGCCATAGTCGACAGAAGCAGTAGCAAAAGAACCTTTGACTTGGATGTGCAATAGCAATTTTAATAATCCCGCAATTGAGTTTGTTTTTTCTAGCTTGCAGGCTTTCCCAAAAATTGAGCAGTGATTGAAGCTTGCGCCTCTCTAAAGCTAACAATTCATAATCACTCTGTAGAATGTTGAAGCTTTTCAGCTTTGGCCTCCAAGAAATTCATTACATTCTAATAATCATCACACAATCAAGACATAAAAACCGAAGATTTGCTCGAAATATGCTTGTACGAGCGGAAACAGCGTACAACAATGTTCTTAATTAAATGACAAAACAACGTTTGCCGGGTAAGCACTTGTATGTAAATACTAGCTGACCCGGCAAACGTTGTTTTGCCATATAAGGTATAATTCACGCGATAGTTTTATAAGTAATAAAATATTGCCTATATTATAGCCTGTACATCATTTTGTTCTATTGTCAATAGTTTTTGCAGCGCACGCAAAAATAGGTTTTCGATTTTACACCTTGTGTTACAAAATAGCAATTTTATTACGGATCCCTAATTTTGAAAAAAAAACATAGCCTATAGCCTTCCTCGATAAATGGACTACCCAACACTGAAAGAATCATTCAAATCGGACCAGTAGTACCAGAGATTAGCGCGTTCAAACAAACAAACAAACACTGCAGCTTTATAATATTAGTATAGATGAGATCAAGCACGCTTTAAAAGGAATGAAGAAAGGAAAGGCGCCAGGAGAGGACAAGGTTGCGTACGAGCATCTGCAACTCGGTGGAAAACCAGTGTTTAAACAGCTGCAGGTCTTATTCAACAAGGCTATATTCGAGGGAGTAACTCCAGAAGCATGGAAAAATGCGCTGGTAATTCTATTGCACAAGAAAGGAAAGGAAAAATCAACCATATTGTGTACAAACTTTTCACCGAGGTTATAACAATATGGCTTACCAACAGAGTTGAAGAGGCGCAACCAAATGAATAGGCAGGTTTCAGAAGTGGCTTCTCGACGGTGGACCACATCCACACAGTCCGACAACATATAGAAAAGTGTAACGAATACAACCGGCCCTTAGCATTAGCCTTTATAGAATTCGAGAAGGCATTCGATACAGTTGAACACTGGGCCGTGATTCACGCTCTTGAGAGAAGTCAGGTCGACTATAGGCACGTGCAAGCGATTATAGATGTGTACAAAACCGGTTCCCGTTAGGAGGGGGGTGAGACATGGGGACACAATATCGCCAAAACTTTTCACGGCCTGCTTGGAGGACATATTTAAGCTTCTCGAGTGGTCCAATAGAGGCATAAACATCAATGGAGAATACCTGTCGCACTTGCGCTTCGCAGATGATATTGTACTGTTAGCCAGCAACGCTGAGGACCTATTCTGCATCTCTTAACGTTGGTCTAAAAATGAACAGCCTTAAAACAAAGATTATATGCTGCAATGCCGAGGCTGAATATGTGACCGTGCACGTCAACGGATCAACAGTGTTGCCGAATACGTCTATTTAGATCAAGTTATAAGTCGCGAGAGGAGCGGACAGGAACGTGAGATAAAGCGACGTATTCAGTTGGGATGGGCTTTCGGCAAACTTTCCGACGCATTCAGAGACAAACGAGTGCCTTTAAACCTCAAGCGCCCTATTGATCTCGGCAGCTCGTCCACCGACTACAAGTCTCCCAAAGGGCTATGGAAAGAGCTATGTTGGGGATTTCTCTACGCGATCACGTCCGGAACACCGAAGTCCGCAACAGAACGGGACTAACTGACATAGCAAAAACCATAGCCTCTAGGAAGTGAAAGTAGGCGGGCCATATTTGTCGTAGGTCCGATGGAAGATGGGGTAAAAAGTTGTTGGAGCAGAGACCACGAAAGGGGTTCAGGGATGTTGGGAGACAGCCAGCAAGATGGACGGACGATTTGATGCGAGCGGCTGGGAAGGACTGGATGCGTAAAACTCTGGACCGCACAAAATAGTCTAAAATGGAAGAGACCTTTACTCAGCATGGGGTAGATCAAGGTTGAAGAAGATGAAGAATAATCATCAAGAAGAAACTTTTTAGATCGCAGTCCAACAATACATCCAGCAACGGACACAGAAATGAGTCCACTTTTGTATGAACATGTTGCCCAAGAACCATCTGGAAATTCTGCTATTACAGGCCAGTAATTTATATTCACTTCTCGGTGTGGCAAGCCTTTTTTCTTCTTCACTTGCGATGATCATCTCAGTGGCACTTTATCGATTTTTGATGTGAACCATTATTCAATATTTGTGTATGCGCTTACTATGTATAGTGGTTATAATTAGCATACCAGACATTTTATTTTACTGTGCATATCCATTTCCTGAACAGAGACCTTAACCAGATTCCTTCCAAAACCGGTTTTTTTAATGCTTAGTTTCAAATTTATGGTTTCATTATATACTGTATCAATGTTTTTATACATTTTACATTCGTGTTTGAATGTAAAATGTATAAAAAAATATTTGCTTACAAAACAATTTCGTTGCTTTGAGTTTCAATACTTAAAAATAACCATCTCCTTTATCTTTATTAAAAATATTATTTAAATCATAGAAGTATCAGACGATGAGGGTCTTTTAAATGAGGTTCAAATAATTCTCGATTCCTTTTGGAAGTTGCAGGCAATGACTTTATGTCATTTTATAGTTTAGTATTAATTATTTTTATTAGGTAGTAAAAATAATTAATCAAAATAGGATTCACAACCCAATTACAAAAAGTAAATTTACAAATCGGAGTAAGTTGAAAATCAAACAGAAGTTTGTGGCACAATAAAGTAATAGAATTCTTACCTAATAATTGTATTGTGCTTGCGGCGTACGTGCACCCCTTCATAACGCATTACTCAAACAAGCACCGACTACTCACACACACATAGAAAATTGTACTTCGGGCGCGGTGCGATTGCAATAGTTTCTTCAAATCAGCATCATCCCTCATAAACAGCGATATTATAGCGTGGCTGAGGAGTGTTCCCAAACTTAAAAAAAAATGCAGTTAAATTAAAATACTATAGAATGGGCTGTTGAATACTTGAATAGCATTAAATAACTCTCACTAGCTATTGTTTAATGCTACTCAACAATGATGCATGCTAATTATTTAGGATAGCTTACGTTTCTATTCTTACAGTCATAGTTAAGTTCTAATAGTCTATTTAAAGTAAGTCGTAGTTAATTATGTAAGTACACATAGTTAAATCTTTCCTTAAGTGCAATAACTAGCCAATAACTGTTAAAGTTTGGCGAGATATACAGTATGGTCTGCATACCTATGAAATAAATAAAAATACAAGTTATACTAGTCCACAGAACTATGGCAAAATTTATTATTTAATTAAAGTTTTTAAATTGAAAAAATGAAATTTTCAAACATAGTAAATATTTAAATAAATATACTAAGAGATAGCAGTACTGTTTAGACGACGTCTATTGACCTCTGGATCGTCGGCTTCACCTTTGATTTGTTTGAATAATTGCGACGACGAAATAAAAATTCTTATTAAAAAAATGTTCATTCTTACGAACACTTATTTCGGTATAAATGATCTGAACTTTAAATTCAATATTGTGCATCTTGTTTTATATTCAAAAAAAACTCACCCGTATTCGCAAACGTCATAGAAAAAATAAATGTCAAATTCACCGTAAAAGCAATAACAATTAACAAACTTAAAAACACAATTTACACCTGTACACACATACAGTAGTAGAAAGTGTCCATTTCAGCTTGATTCATTCGAAAGGCAAACACATAATCTATTCGCCCAAAAGACTTGCGGTACACTGGTCACTGATGAGTGATGAGTGATGACTGAAGTAGTGAACATTCAAATAACGAAAAAAATAAGTCTTTAATAGGGAATACCTCACAATTATAGTTTATCGATACTTTTTTAACATTATTTAGCAACCATTACCAAATAAATACCTACCCAACGATAGGATACAACTATTTTTGTGTTATTCGAATGTTATTATAATTTAAATTATAAATTTAATGAACTTCTAGCAAGGGTTTTTTTACGATTAAACTAACGAAACTAACAGCTATTTCCGTCAACGGATAAGCCTAGCTAGCTGTCCAACGCGGAAATGCTGCCAGTATTCTTGGTACGCTTCCACGTAGTGATAGTTTTAATTTTATGTAGTTGTAGCTGTACCTATAACCAATAATATCAATTAATACAAATTTCTAATATCTAACTTGTAACGTAATACCTTCGTAGCATTATAGATCGTAGAAATATTAATCGTGCATAATAACTGTAATAAGCGTATGCCGAAAGATTCGTTCTGAAAAGAACATTTTATTTTATATACCGTAATTCAATTTGCTGTTGAGCCAAAGACTATAATAATAGTACAAGTACAGAAGGCTCACCCCGCAAAATCAATTAAAGAAATAGGGACTCTTGTTGCCATACAAAGGGTTCCAATTCAGATCGCACAGCGCTAATAATCTACATTTATAATTAATTACCTAGAAGTTGCCTCTCTTTATATCGCGTGACTCTTACTTCGTCTGTCGACGTTATGGTTGTCTTAGAATTAAAGAATCAACTTAAGTAATAAAGCTAAACCTGATCTAGCAAAGCCTAGTGTCTACATTCAAATGATATTTGTACTGTTAGTAGGTACCTACCTAATAATAGACATTTGTAATGACAAATAATATAAAACTTTTCTATCAGCTATAGACATACCTAAGTAAATAACCACTTCGACATAAGTACCTATTGAACTGCGTAACATACTAAAAAAATTCGTACCTATTCAATACCTAAATAAAGCTCAGCTTTGCAATTATAATCGATATGAGACGCCATAACAGCACATCTATCAGCATATTTAACATTATACATGTTATTTTTCTCGTTATACCAGATCCATAGCAAAGAATTATGTAATGGTAGAAGTACCAATAGTAGTAATAAATAGTAGTCAATCATTAATTACTTTATTAAAATGCAAAAGAAGTTATAAACCAATATAATATATATATTAAAAATACAATTCCTACAATATCAATCATCATAAAAAAAGTGAAGTGATTTGTGAACTGTGAAGAAAAATGAAAAACATAACAATAATTAAATCATAAAAAAACTTTACTTGAAGACCATGGGTGCCAGGTCATAAAATTAAAAAAAAAAGTTGTCAACATTAGCTGGTACAGCGTGACAATACCTTGTCATAGATGACAGAACTTCAAAGTTAAAACTTTTTCAATTTCAAAATTGTAACTTGTAATACCGGCGTTAGTGACGACTGACGTTGATTTCATGTACATTTTAAAATCTGCTTTCCCGGTATTTATATCAATATTTTGATAAGTAAATTAAACTATCATGTAATGTTTGGACGCTCTTTTTAATCGTTTTATATTATATATCGTTTAATTTTATTAAATTGTGTAAATAATGTGGATCCCTATTTATGTATTTTTATACCTTTTGATACGAGGAGAGAACATTGATTGTTCTGTTACCCGCGACGGAACCGGTGCAGGAAATGTAAAACTCTTCGATAGTTCCGTCACGTACGACGTGGAGAGCACGGTGATGCTCAACGAAATCTCTCGGAGGGATAAGGAAGTGGCCTACAAGGTGAAGGCGATCCTCACTGTCACTCCTCATTTCAAGATATCAGACGATGAGATTTTACTGCAGTTCGAGGTATTTTGTTTTTTTTTTTTATATAGTAGATACTTAAATTCATTATGGGTATTTTAATTAATTTTCATCAAATTTAGTTACAACCACAATTTTTTGCTGGTTCATATATTTTAGCAATTTAGTACATAGCTATCAATCAACCATAATGCCAATGTTACAGGCAAGTTGTGTCTAAAGTTCCTGTTGTTATTTGACAGAATTTAAATGACTAATAGTTGGCAAACCACAGCCTGATGTAATGCCTCTTTGACTCCTTGGTTGAATTTCTTCTACAAAATTATTAGTGCAGCAACATAATATTATTTTTTACTTGCCTTGTTAGAGGCCACTGAGCATTTGTTAATCTGAAGCCTACAGAGGCACATCTTTAGAAGCTGCATTAGAAAAACTTCAGAATGCTTATAGAAATATTTTTTATGGGTTCAGCACAGAACTGCCCTGAGTGCACACACTAGTGCAGGCTTGCCAGGGTACAGGTGAACCCCATTGCTGAATAAATTAAATGAACAACTACAAAATAGCAATTTATAAAGGTTTTTAGGTCACACAAAACTAAATAATCAGATTCAAAATTGGGCTTTTATTTAAACTGTATAGTTACAATATAATGTTTGAAATGAATGGAGCCAAACACTGGGCTTCAGGTTTTTTGTGATCATTAGAAAAGTTACAATCAAAGTTAAAGCATGTTAGATAATATTATTTTGTATGTAATAAGAGCTATTGCTAACTAAAATTGATTACAAAATACAATATAGTTTTTATTTTTTACATTATAACTAGCTGACCCGGCAAACGTTCTTTTGCCATATAAAGTATAATTCACGCGATAGTTTTATAAGTAATAAAATATTGCCTATATTATAGCCTGTACATCATTTTGTTCTATTGTCAATAGTTTTTGCAGCGCATGCAAAAATAGGTTTTCGATTTTATTACGGATGCCTAATTTTGAAAAAAAAAACATAGCCTATAGCCTTCCTCGATAAAAGACTACCCAACACTGAGAGAATCATTCAAATCGGACCAGTAGTACCAGAGATTAGCGCTTTCAAACAAACAAACAAACAAACACTGTAGCTTTATAATATTATTAGTATATTAGTATAGATTATATTTGTGATTTATTTTCAGTTAAAATCTCCCCACTTACTATCCAGAGGGAAGCATGCGAATGAAGATTTTCTACCGCACCAATCCATTTGGGAATCATATCCTAACTCAGTATTCTATGCTCACTGGAATGCAGGCGTTATCGAGGAAACTTACTTGGATACAAATGAATTGAGTGACATCATCAATTACAAAAGAGCCCTTATCAGCTTGTTTCAGGTCTACCATTTTGTCTTTACTTATCACTACATCACATATCAATAAATTATGTAGTTGGTCATTAGTATTTTTACTGTTGAGGGCTTAGGATTAAGTAGGATCACTTTGAAAAACAAAATTGGGCCCTAGTTTACTGGATACAGAATTAATTAATAATTTGATAGTGGCAATATAATCATTCTTTTTTTTTGGCAAGTAAGGATAACTTTTATGTTTTATTACTTGTTGAATCCAATATGAAATGGATTTCATATGTTGGAATCTAATAAAATTATTTCTTATCAAGAAATCTGATTAAAACTGTTAACCGTGATTGCAGATATTTAAAAATAATGTTGCAAAAAAAGAATACTTTTAACTAAAGCTCTTTAGTACAGTAACAGACATGGAATAAGTACTTATAATATTGTGCAGTTGGTTGTCAATCGCTCATTATGATGCTCCTATGACTCCTCGACTTTACAGCCATTAGTATATATAGCTAAGTAGTGTGAAAATGGTTTTTTTTGTCTTATTCACTCCTCAAACCTGAGTAAGTAAGTTCCAGGAGAATATAGTGTGTGTAAGCAAATTTCATAATTTGTCATTGTGTTATTCATCCAACTTAGTTAAGAACTCTCAATTTTAATTGAAACTTATTAGGCAGAGACAGGCAGCTAACATATCTATTTCCTTTATAGGAGTGACTGAGTTAATTAAAACAAATAAAAACAACAAAGTTGTTTTTTAAAGAATATTTATTGACGTTGTGTGTGTGTGTGTTGGCAGTTTCGTGTATTGGATGGTGAAGTGACGGAGACTGACATATCAGGAAACTGCACCGTCAACTATGAGATACTCTCCAACAATGTTGTCAGAAAAATTAAGGTAACATAAAATAAATAAAAATAGCCTTTATTTCTTTCAAAGTCTGTTTCCAATTACCCTAAAAGATCCAACTTTGGTAGCTAGACATTCTAAATTCAACATAAACATTTATATGATATCTCTTGACTTCCAAGTGCCTATTGGCAAAGGCCTTCTTCAATTCTCCGACTGACATATCAGGAAACTGCACTATCTACTATGAGACACTCTCCAACAATGTTGTCCGAAAAATTAAGGTAACAGACTCCAATAAATTTTTATAAGTTTATGATGCCACAAAGTTAATTTACCAGATAACTATTCAAAACAGGCAAACCTATGCAAACAGTCGTTAATTTAAATAATTTATTTCGATAATGTTTCTGCAAACACATAAAAAATATCGTTGAATTTACAAGATATAAAATACCACCAATTCCTGAATTACGACACAATCTCAAGAAGGCATACAGTTTATTGTCCCTTGTGAGCCTGCATAGTAACTGCGGCTGTACTGTGGTTGTCGAACAGACGCGGTGCGGTGACGTGGCGATTGGATCGTCTCGGCGCGTCACGCGCTACACGCTCGATCCCGCGCTGAGCCGCTTTACTGAGCTGCACTGCGAAGAAGTGCATGAGATTGGAGCGGGTGGAGGTGCGGGGATGAACGTGGGATCACGTCCAGCCGCGGGGCTCAAGGCGCGAGTGTGGGTACGCGCTCGGATGTCCAATTGGCGAGCGCACTCGCCGCGCCCTGACACGCTGCAAGCGGCGCGCGACTCGCTGCCGCAATCTCTCTCACGCACCTCGCTGGCTGACCCAGCGCCGCCTGCGCCTCTTGACACCGACGACAACGACATACAGGTATCTCTTACCACCTGCTCCTGCAGCGCTTTGACACCATCTTGTGGGCAGGTGACGCCGCTCGACATAGCGTGGACCATCTGTCCATCCCACTTCTGATTTCCATACAATAAGTAGGTATAATATTATGATGCTTTTCACTTGTATACGAGACAGTTAAATAAATATACATGCTCATCCAGTTGAGCTAATAAGCACCGCTGGGTGCGTGTAGTGTAACATGTTCATCGTAAATTCTGTCTTGAACTATTTTGGGCTTTGACCTCGTAAAATTTAAATTCAAACTGCACGATGATCCGGCCGCGGTCGTGCAGGGCCGAGCGACTAACCGCCAGGCGGTAACATCCTGTTTTTTGCTTTCTCGAGTCTTGAATCATGTAGCAATCGCTATTTATGTACACAATAATAGGAATATCTACATAGAATGGCTTAGTGGCTGTAGCTATACAGGTACATATTGGAAATTTTTATTGTGACAGTAAGAGACGAGACGAGCAAGACGTTCAGCTGATGGTAATTGATACACCACCACCCACACTACCCACTACCCAGTACAATGCAGTGCCGCTCAGGATTCTTGAAAAACACTAAAAATCTGAGCGGCACTACAATTGCGCTCGTCACCTTGAGACAGAAGGTATTAAGTCTTATTTGCCCAGTAATTTCACAAGCTACGGCGCCCTTCTTACTTCTACTGCTTCATGGCAGAAATAGGCGCCGTTGTGGTATCTAGCAGGCATCCTATGCAAAAAGCCTCCCACTGGTAATGAGCCAGATCGTCTCGTGGACTCATTCCAATCGGTGGTTTTGGCTTTGCGTACCAAAATCACGTGCTCGAGATTTGAATATACAGAATTCCCAAATTAGGCTAGGCATTAAGGGTGTGTCGGCTTTTTTTAGTGATTCAAGCTACCTCTACTAAGTCATAGATTACCAAACTTATTTATTTACCGCCCCCTTTGAAATTCAATTATTTTTCAGCGCCCCCAATTTTTTATATACTCCTAGTACAAGTATTCCTAGTTATACCTTCATACAGGGCAAAAATATAAACTAATTAGAGCGTCTGTGCACTCATACGTTTTAAATTCATATCCGTGATTCTTCAAAGTGGCCGTCATACAAAAACGTACATTCAATTGGTATTTTTTTCATGGATCCGTAAAATCACGGATGAGTGCACGAACACCCTTATTCGAAATTTTTAATATAAGGTATCTAAATGACATTACAAATCAACCATCGCTCACGACCCGCCAATGCCATTTTTTTCTGGGAGACCTAAACCTTAAACCCCCCCCCCCCCCCTTTAAGGTTTAATGCCCCCCTTTAGGTCTCTAACGCCCACAAGGGGGCGTTATCACCCACTTTGAGAAAGGCTGTACTAAGTCAATTGAGTCTTCTGAGTGTTAAAGGGAATAGGGATCATTTATCCGCGACTTTCTCAAGAGACAACTAGATAGAATTCATCGCGCACAGATTTCTTGATAGTCTGGTTCGTCATCGTATTCGAGTCGAACACGCAGACGAGTTGCTTTTTTCGATTTGTCATAACTTGACTATCACAGATTTGATAATAAACTTATTTGAAATAAAATAAATTTTAACTCAGTGATAAAGAAAGGTCAAAGTGTTGAACGCTGTGATAAGCGGAGCGCGCACAGTAGCCGGTTTGACTAATATGTTTATACAGTCATTAGTGACACGCTCTCAATGTAACGATAACTCAACACTCTGCACGCCATATGTCCCGCTCATTATGATCAACCTACATGAACGACTTTGTATCAACAATCATTTAACTGCTCATATTCATTTTTTTGATAGATACAAAAATAATTTTCAAGGTAAATCGAAAAAGGTCTGTGATAGGTTTATTATTTGGTGTTAGTTGCCCTAAAATGCCTTCGGATAGGTATTCTTTTATTTTATTTAGAAACAAACAGTCATTTATAACTAAATATAGTTAATAAGCTAATAATAATAATAATATAGCTAATAAGCTGAGAAACATTTATTAAAATATAGACCTACAGTTTCATAGATTTTTTTAAAAACTACATCATTAATTATTTTATATAATACTAGCTGACCCAGTAAACGTTGTATTGCCGATATTAAAATCTCGATACAAAAGTAACTGTTGATCGTAGATTGGTGAAAATTTGAAGTTGTATGTATTTTTAATGCTGACTCATAATCAAACAATTTTAAAAAAAATCTGTCAAAAAAATTAAAAAAAAATTTCGTGTGGACCACCCTTAACATTTAGGGGGATGAAAAATAGAGAATCGGTTAAGCCGTTTCGGAGGAGTTCAATGTTTAACACCATGACACGAGAATTTTATATATTAGAGATAAATTCTTAATTATAGACATAAAAACTTATAGACATACATAAGTTTTGAAGAACTACATACTATCTTTATTATTAACCTACAGTTTCTTATTTTTTTTATCTACTTTATAGTTTTATTTAGAGCAAACATGCTTAATATTCCTTGGCATGTGAACAACAAACTGATGTACGCAGACATAAAACTGGAAACCATTAAGCAAGAAATAGAAAAGTACAGTAAGAGCTACCAGTTTAGACTTAACAGGCATAGAAACAAACTTGCTTTTCAACTTCAGGGTCCTGACAGCCTTAAATTCACCAGGCTGAAGCGCCACTGCATTCAGGGACTAGTAGCAAGATTTGTGGACAAGAATTGAGAGACTTCTCACCGGAAAAGCCTCTCCTAAACACAACGCCAACAAATGGATCATTGTTGAAAGACAGATTGCCAAGACGCAGAATACAAATAGAAAAAAAAAATTAGAGCAAACAATATTTTTGCATTAATGGTATTGTAATTATTCAAATACAGTTCTCAATCAGACTTGGTATAAGTATCAATATAGCTAGGTTCATAGATAATACACTATATACTTGAGATAGATGTGCCACTGATGTTTTTATTTTGTAAAATCAGTGTACTCAGGCTAAGAGATGGCGCTGCGTTATTTTTACGCTCGTAGCGTACCGTCGCTAGATGGCGCTAATTATGTTTTTAGTTTTTACTATTGCTGTAGTGTAGACCGTATTGATTTAATTGTGTGGTTGGAAATTCTTATTCGTTTATTAAGCTCAGGGGTTACCTTTGAATAAGATGGGGTAGTCTATAATTAAAACACGATACTCAAGTGCTGTTTTAATAATTAAGTGAGTTTTTTGCTATCACTAGCGCTATCTATCCATCTCGCATGTATGTAAAATGATCGCCATCGTGATGGAGTTCCAGCGTACCTAATAGAATAGATGGCTGCACTTTCAATACAAATTTTTTTCATTTTTCGTATGGAAGTTGCACCCCCTGGCTAGGTTTCTGTAGCCAATTAAAGTACCTACTTGAACTAACAGATGCCGCCAAACGACCATCCCAGCTTAACGATAGAGTTTTATCTCTATTTCCTATATAGAAAATGTACTCTTTGCTATGTATGTTGTGGCCAGGACGCATCGGCGGCAGTGCGAGAGGTGGCGCGAGCGCTGTGGGGGGCGGGGTCTCCGGGCGGCGGCGGCTCATTGGCCGCCGCTCGTGCGGCGCTGCACGCGCTTCCTGCGCTCTGCGCTGCGCCCGGACACACACTGGCGGGAGCGCTCGCCAACCTGACGCGCGACCACTTGTGAGTCAACACCACGAAATACTTTCTTCCTACTATCTACCTCCGCAAAGTCGAGCAAAAACAAGCAGGACGGCCGTCACTAGAGGTGTGTCATTGATGGTTTTTAAATTAAAATAATTTAACTGTTTTTTGTCAATGGTTGAATAAACTGTTAAATCGTCAACGGGCTTTGAAAAATCGGTTAATGCATTTATTAATATTTTAGGTTTTTATTAATAACATTGCTAAATTTAATTTATACGTAGTAGGTACCTATTTCGTCAATATAATATCAAGTCGACGTTTTCGTTCGCAAATTCGTCAACTGTTTTGAATTAAGCTGTTTTAGTGAGGCATTCAATTTCTTCATTTATTGCGAGTTACGGGCGAAGACGTTGGTTGAATTTATTAGCTTATGTTCAACAGGTTTTTTCGTTGAAGAAAAACAGTTAATTCGTTAACGAATATAGAACTGTTGATAAAAACAGTTTATTGATTTAACGACCACCTCTAGCCGTCACCATCCTTTTCTCGAAGCAGTACGGTGTGTTTAAAACTATGAGCCTGACAAACCAAGCAGGCATTGCATAAACACGATATATTTCAATTTTCAAATTTCATTCAATTTGAACCAGTAGCTTAAGAATTAAAACTAGTCACAGTTTTTTAATTTTGTCACACACTGACTGACTGACCTCAAATTCAAAGACCTGATTATCAAAATTCTAAGGCACTTCTAGGAGACATAGATGCTTCAAGTTTAGAATACGATTAGTGTTGAGTGTATAAATCAAGGGAAAACCAAATTATTTTGCAATTTCGGTCCAGTTTTCTAGGTACACCAACTACATAAATAACTTTTAATCTGGGAAGTTTTTTAATTTAGATACTTGGCGTTGCGTAGAGAAGTCGCTTCATTGTGTGTCTTCTACCGCATTTATCACGGGGAGTGTTCCAAAGAGCTGTTTAACCTGATTCCTGCCGCCGAATTCCACATTCGCACGACACGCCACAAGTTAGGATATCATCCCCACCATCTGGATGTGTGGCGGTCTTCCACAGTGCGGTTTTCAAGGAGCTTTCTTCCACGCACTACAAAGCTGTGGAATGAACTTCCTTGTGCGGTGTTTCCGGGACGATACGACATGGATACCTTCAAAAAAAGCGCGTACACCTTCCTTAAAGGCCGGCAACACTCCCGTGATTCCTCTGGTGTTGCAAGAGATTGTGGGCGGCGGTGATCACTTAACGTACATTAACGTAATAGCTTAAAACAGAAGAACCCTTAAGCTGGGGCTGAAGAAATAGACCGACTTGTTATTACATGGATCTCATAACTTTTAACGGTAGAAGAACTGAGTTGAGAGACTTGGTTTTTTACAAGTAAATTTCTTGGCTTAGCACTTGGTATTGGCGTCACACTAACCCCCTTATTCATAATAGTCTGCTAACTTAAAGCATTGCTAATTCTCACTCTGTCTTCTTCTATTGACCTAAGTCAGAATGAGAAAAAGCACTCCTAAGCGGCTAAGGGAATAAGAGGGTTATTCATTTTGGTTGATGCGTTCGATGATCTTGTTTGCGCTAAGTATCCATCGTTCCCCAGAGCTCCTCTGGAACCACAACTAAGATGTCTATTTTTTTAAATTTTAACATTGTCATAAAAATCAATTTGTCCATGTTTTCTTTACGGGTTACGCTGATGATTTCAAAATTTCTTATAATATTGTTGCTACAGAAGATTGCATATTTTTAAATATTGATTTGTCTGAGTAGGTGTAATATAAGATGTCATATGTTACAAAATGTAACGTTGTATTTTTGTCAAGCAAAAATAACACACAACTTGAGTAGAACCCAATTTGTGATTTCTTTGTCTGGCGGATAAAGGCGTATCGATGCGTCACTAACATGTATATTCTTTAAAATAATTTGCGTGTCCAGCCGATAAAGTACAACGACTTTTATAGGTTACTAGCTGGCCCTGCAAACGTTGTATTGCCATATAAAGTAATAAAAAAATTCAATAATTAATATTTTTAGGGTTTAAAAATAGATGACCACCAATTCTCAGACCTACCAAATAGGTATATCGTAGATAAAATTTATGGTACTACAATAATCATTTTATTCGATTGCCATATTGCAACTCTATTGCGTGTCTGTGGATGGATTAGAATAATATTAAAATTGCGATACAAAAGTAATTGTTGATCGTAGATGGGTGAAAATTTGAAATTGTATGTATTTTTAATGCTGACTCATAATCAAACAAATTAAAAAAAAATGTCAAACAAATTAAAAAAAAAATTCGTGGGACCCTTAACATTTAGGGGGATGAAAAATAGATGTTGTCCGATTCTCAGACCGAGATATGCACTCAAAATTTCATGAGAATCGGTCAAGCCGTTTCGGAGGAGTTCGGTCCCGCACACCGTGACACGAGAATTCTAATAAAGGATTAGAAGAACATTAAAGACGAATTATATAGGTAATAATATTAATCAAAATAATTAGCAGATTTTTTTAAAAAGTGAACTTATGTTTTACTCATAATTGTCGAAGAAATTCATAAACAAAGCGCATCGGCGTTTTTGTTCGTCTCGTTCAACTCTCAAGCTGCGACTCCATCCATACGTCACTCGAACGGTTGTCTCAATTTGTAAGAGCGCTCCGACGGAACCCGAGAGGCGAGGGTTCGAGTCCCGCATCGTTCATAAATATTGTTTACAAATTTTACACCACACACAATAGTACACCTTCCTCACTCAGCACTTTATACACGCGCGGTATTAACATCAGTACGATTTCGCGACTTACTGCGCGTGCTCATTAACATTAACAACATCTTTTTAATTTATATGTTTCTAGCTGACCCGGCAGACGTTTTTCTGTATATAGTAAATAAAATAATGTTTTTATATGAATTCGTTAATAATATATCATAACATCAAAAATTACTTCGTAAAATAATGTCGTAAATAATAACGCTGAATAATTAAAACTAGTCACAGTTTTTTAATTTTGTCACACACTGACTGACTGACCTCAAATTCAAAGACCTGATTATCAAAATTCTAAGGCACTTCTAGGAGACATAGATGCTTCAAGTTTAGAATACGATTAGTGTTGAGTGTATAAATCAAGGGAAAACCAAATTATTTTGCAATTTCGGTCCAGTTTTCTAGGTACACCAACTACATAAATAACTTTTAATCTGGGAAGTTTTTTAATTTAGATACTTGGCGTTGCGTAGAGAAGTCGCTTCATTGTGTGTCTTCTACCGCATTTATCACGGGGAGTGTTCCAAAGAGCTGTTTAACCTGATTCCTGCCGCCGAATTCCACATTCGCACGACACGCCACAAGTTAGGATATCATCCCCACCATCTGGATGTGTGGCGGTCTTCCACAGTGCGGTTTTCAAGGAGCTTTCTTCCACGCACTACAAAGCTGTGGAATGAACTTCCTTGTGCGGTGTTTCCGGGACGATACGACATGGATACCTTCAAAAAAAGCGCGTACACCTTCCTTAAAGGCCGGCAACACTCCCGTGATTCCTCTGGTGTTGCAAGAGATTGTGGGCGGCGGTGATCACTTAACGTACATTAACGTAATAGCTTAAAACAGAAGAACCCTTAAGCTGGGGCTGAAGAAATAGACCGACTTGTTATTACATGGATCTCATAACTTTTAACGGTAGAAGAACTGAGTTGAGAGACTTGGTTTTT
The DNA here is from genome assembly GCF_905404315.1 of Leptidea sinapis. NCBI lineage: Eukaryota > Metazoa > Arthropoda > Insecta > Lepidoptera > Pieridae > Leptidea > Leptidea sinapis. Next base: position 15,096,148 of record NC_066271.1, on the reverse strand, counting down.
TACAAGTAAATTTCTTGGCTTAGCACTTGGTATTGGCGTCACACTAACCCCCTTATTCATAATAGTCTGCTAACTTAAAGCATTGCTAATTCTCACTCTGTCTTCTTCTATTGACCTAAGTCAGAATGAGAAAAAGCACTCCTAAGCGGCTAAGGGAATAAGAGGGTTATTCATTTTGGTTGATGCGTTCGATGATCTTGTTTGCGCTAAGTATCCATCGTTCCCCAGAGCTCCTCTGGAACCACAACTAAGATGTCTATTTTTTTAAATTTTAACATTGTCATAAAAATCAATTTGTCCATGTTTTCTTTACGGGTTACGCTGATGATTTCAAAATTTCTTATAATATTGTTGCTACAGAAGATTGCATATTTTTAAATATTGATTTGTCTGAGTAGGTGTAATATAAGATGTCATATGTTACAAAATGTAACGTTGTATTTTTGTCAAGCAAAAATAACACACAACTTGAGTAGAACCCAATTTGTGATTTCTTTGTCTGGCGGATAAAGGCGTATCGATGCGTCACTAACATGTATATTCTTTAAAATAATTTGCGTGTCCAGCCGATAAAGTACAACGACTTTTATAGGTTACTAGCTGGCCCTGCAAACGTTGTATTGCCATATAAAGTAATAAAAAAATTCAATAATTAATATTTTTAGGGTTTAAAAATAGATGACCACCAATTCTCAGACCTACCAAATAGGTATATCGTAGATAAAATTTATGGTACTACAATAATCATTTTATTCGATTGCCATATTGCAACTCTATTGCGTGTCTGTGGATGGATTAGAATAATATTAAAATTGCGATACAAAAGTAATTGTTGATCGTAGATGGGTGAAAATTTGAAATTGTATGTATTTTTAATGCTGACTCATAATCAAACAAATTAAAAAAAAATGTCAAACAAATTAAAAAAAAAATTCGTGGGACCCTTAACATTTAGGGGGATGAAAAATAGATGTTGTCCGATTCTCAGACCGAGATATGCACTCAAAATTTCATGAGAATCGGTCAAGCCGTTTCGGAGGAGTTCGGTCCCGCACACCGTGACACGAGAATTCTAATAAAGGATTAGAAGAACATTAAAGACGAATTATATAGGTAATAATATTAATCAAAATAATTAGCAGATTTTTTTAAAAAGTGAACTTATGTTTTACTCATAATTGTCGAAGAAATTCATAAACAAAGCGCATCGGCGTTTTTGTTCGTCTCGTTCAACTCTCAAGCTGCGACTCCATCCATACGTCACTCGAACGGTTGTCTCAATTTGTAAGAGCGCTCCGACGGAACCCGAGAGGCGAGGGTTCGAGTCCCGCATCGTTCATAAATATTGTTTACAAATTTTACACCACACACAATAGTACACCTTCCTCACTCAGCACTTTATACACGCGCGGTATTAACATCAGTACGATTTCGCGACTTACTGCGCGTGCTCATTAACATTAACAACATCTTTTTAATTTATATGTTTCTAGCTGACCCGGCAGACGTTTTTCTGTATATAGTAAATAAAATAATGTTTTTATATGAATTCGTTAATAATATATCATAACATCAAAAATTACTTCGTAAAATAATGTCGTAAATAATAACGCTGTCGTAATGAAATTGTTTCACAGCAGAACTGTCAAACCGTGCGTCAATAAATTCTCTCATAGAAATTATGTATGGACACAACAAATTTGTTGTTTTTATTTAATTTAGCAGAATTTTCCTATTTATTCACCTTTTAAACCTTCTCTGGACTTCCACAAATAATTCAAGACCAAAATTAGCCAAATCGGTCCAGCCATTCTCGAGTTTTAGCGAGACTAACGAACAGCAATTCATTTTTATATATATAGATACGTAATTCGTGAACAACATCTTTTATTTGCACAAATAAAATTTGAAAACAAAATTTTATGAACGATGCGGAATTCGAACCTACGGCCTCCGGCGTTACGTGCCGGTGCTCTAAACCACTGAGCCAACCGTTCGATTACCGCCTCGTTATAAAATTCTGTTTGCTTTGTTCAACTCTCAGGTTGTGGCTTCCTCTTTTATTTGACTATTGTATTATTGCAACACCTCGTACAAACTTAATGTGTATACTTCTCCTTTTATTTTTTATGTAGGTATATATTATAGATTGTGCGGCAAAAAAGTATGTAATTAATAGTAGCCAAGGGCTTGGTAACTTGTAAGGCATCAATTGCAGCCCGAGATATTTATCTATAGTTCGAGGGTGCAATTGATGCTTACACCCGAGCTAACTACTCTGCTTTACATCTCGATTTTGAGGTAAGTAGAAAAAAACTGGCATTACAATAATAAAACATTTTATTAGTTAAAATTTATAGTGAAATGACAACAGTTTTCAAATTTTAGGGACAGGTGTTTTTTGAGTATGTTAATAGTTTGAGATTGTGATATTTATTGGTCAAGGACAAAATCTGACGGGATGAAGCTTTCTTCAGCAGAGGTTGATGGTTGCGGATCATCTCTTGAGTAAGATGTTTCATTTTTTTTAAAAGCTGAATAGTTTCCGTTATTTGGTTGGTAATTTTACTTTTATTTTGAATGGAAAAAAAAAGGTAACAGAAACATAAAAACAGATTCTGAAATTGCAGATACATTTGAAAAGTTTTTTACTGATATTCCGGTCTCTACGACAAAATATCTAAATTCCTCACCTATATCTGCAATGAAACTGCTACAGAAAAACGTATCTTTATGTAATACAAACTTTAAATTTAAGCGTGTTGATCGCATAGAGATTATTAAAACGTTTAGACTAATTAGCGTTAAGAAAACTAAAGATCTCTGGGGAATCTCTGTTAACGTAGTGAAATCTGTAATAGAAATTGAAGCCACAGACTTAGCTCTTATTTTCAATAAGTGTGTAGATTGCGGTATATTTCCAAACCTAATGAAACAGATCAAGATCAGTCCTCTATTTAAATCGGGAGATAAAGCTGACCCCACCAATTTTAGACCCATATTAGTATTACCAACCTTTAGCAAGATTTTCGAAAAAAATATGTTAACGCAATTAATTAACCATTTTTACAATAATAACCTCATGCATAATAAACAATATAGTTTTACTCAAGGTCTTTCAACCACAGATGCTAGTATCGAGTTAATAAGAAATATTTTGGATGCTTGGGACGATTCATGTGATGCGTTAGGAGTGTTTTGTGATCTATCCAAGGCATTCGACTGCGTCCATCATGAAACCTTACTTCAAAAATTTCATCACTATGGGGTTAGAGATGTTTCACTAGATTTAATAAAATCGTACTTGCGTAATAGGATTCAAAGAGTAGACATTAATGGAAAAAGATCAACTGGCATCCTCTGCAACATGAATATAGAAGGTGCTCGTATACTATCTTACGCTGATGATACTGCTATTGTCTTTAGCGGAAGTTCTTGGAATGAGGTTCGAGAAAAAGCTGAATCAGGAATAATACATGTAGCTAATTGGTTACAAATGAATTTATTAACACTGAATACAGTTAAGACTAATTATATCTGTTTCAGCATATCTAATCCCTCTCAGCCAAAGAACTTTGATATTAGAGTTCATAAGTGTGATAACATAATATATGGTAAAACTTGTGAATGCCCCACTATAAGGAAAGTTGCCAGCACCAAATATTTAGGAATCGTGATTGATCAGCGATTATCTTGGTACCCACATCTTGAGCAACTTACTAAGAGAATTCGGAAACTTACCTGGATTTTCAGAAGTTTAAGACACGTTGTTCCTGAAAATTCTTCAAATTCTGCAAACACGCCTAAGCATCTTCTGAATAAAATATATGTAGCGTTAGTCCAGTCTATCCTCATATATTGTATACCTATCTGGGGAGGCGCAGCAAAATCCAAATTTTTAGAACTTGAAAGGGCGCAACGTGCTTTAATTAAAATAATGTATTTTAAAAAACGGCGTCATCCCACGCATAGCATCTATTCTGACAGTAACTTATTAACAGTTAGAAAGTTGTATATAGTACATACGGTACTAAAAATACATTAAACTATTCCTTATAATAGTACTTTACTAAATAAGAGAATTAAACACACTGTTGCTCATGTACCTAACACCAAAACATCGTTTGCAAGTATACAGTATGAAAAACGTGCGGCCTTACTGTATAATAAAATAAATAAACTAAACAATATATATGAAAAATCATACTATGAATGCAAGAAAATAATAATTGAGTGGATAAGGTCATTTAATTATGAAGACACAGAAAACCTACTTATAGTTACGTACTAAATCTTTAAGTTTTCTTTCAAAGTAACACACACACCCACACACACACACACACACTCACCAATACATACAATCACATACATACATACACACACCCACACACACACAGCACATTAAGTTTAGATTACAAATAAATAAATTTTTAGTAGATTTTTTTCCCTTAGTTAATTAATTATGTATATGTTAAGGTCAACTTATCTATTATTACACCTCATTATTATGTTTTTGCTATGGAAGAGCGGGGCCTCCTACTACAGGCAACTCTTTGCTTAAAAGGAGACCCCAACACTGATTGTATTTTGTATTTTGTTGTAATAAATAAATATTTGTTTGTTTGTTGTTTTGTTTGAACTGGCTCTATCATATCGATGGGTACCGCAGGGCTCAATCTTGGGTCCTTTTTTGTTCCTGGTTTACGTCAATGATTTACCATACCTTATTCAAAATAAACATGATATTATACTTTTTGCGGACGATACATCTTTGTTATTTAAAATAAAACGCCAGCAAAAAAAAATCTGTCAGGTTGACGACAACATTGCTGAAGTAGTAAATTGGTTTAATGTTAATAACTTACTTTTAAACAAAATGTGTAAGGTTTACACTTCCAAATATAAAGCACCAACCAACACCTCTAAAAATTAATAATGACAAACTTGATGTAGTAGAAACGACAACATTCCTAGGCATTACATTAGACTTTAAGCTACAATGGGGTGCATATATAAAAAACTTCTGTAATCGACTTAGCTCTGCAGTATTTGCGATAAAAAAAATTAGGCATCTGACAGATGTTGAAACGGCTAGACTTGTATATTTCAGCTACTTTCATAGTGTCATGTCTTACGGAATTATATTGTGGGGTAGGGCTGCAGATATTGAAAACATATTTGTGCTGCAGAAAAGAGCAATTCGAGCAATCTATAAAATGCGTTCAAGGGATTCATTGAGAGATAAGTTTAGTGAAATAAATATTATGACAGTACACAGCCAGTTCATATACGAGAACCTCCTATACGCTTACGCTTATAAAAATATTAGCCAATTTAAAAAGAATAGTGATGTACACAGTGTCAATACTCGAAACAAACATAAACTCGCAATTCCATCTACTAGGCTCCGTAAAATTGCTAAATCTTTTAAAGTGGATTGTGTTATATTTTATAATAAACTCCCAAATGAAATTGCGCCAGTTATACCGAAGATTAGAACCACCTAAAACAAGCGAAATATAAAAATATAAATGACGAAGCATTACCATTATATGATTTGTTATTTTATGTACCTTAACAGCTAAATATATATCATTCATTTATGAATGTTTTCACGTCTTGCGCTGTGAAAATCTTTGACTTTTTGCTTTTGTGCCCACCTGATTGTCTTTTTAGAAAAGATGATAATTTTGAAAAGTTCTTGATATTGATGACGTGTTTAGTACTCATAGTTGCTTTTAACATTGAATAAAGGCACCACAAACTAGATGGCTGCAGCTTTATTGATAGCTCACTAAAGTATGTTAAGAATACAGTTTCAGATAAAGACTTTACTCGTTTTTCTTTTCGCCACTTCATGAACTTGTCGTAAGTTTTCAAATATCTCTATTCAGAACTTTCAGGCAAAATATTGTAAATTGCTGCTTCAGCTTCCATTTTCATTGAATCGGGAGTGCAGCAATATATCTTCATCACTTGCAGAACTCATTTTTTTTCCTAATAAGCACGTAATTATAAAAAAATCCCAAAAACAAACAATATTTAAAGTAAAAGTTTTCTATTCCCGCCTTTTTCATCTTTTTTTTTAATTAGGTATTTTTTTTTCAAGAAGTAAATTGAGTTTCGCCGTTCGATATTTTAAATTGATGACTATTATACTCATACAAGGACAAGGCTGAATAGCGAAGCGACCTCTTTTGTCATTGGGCTGAATGCATGATGTCTATTGCCAGTATAAGAGGTTAGATGCACGCGAACTTTTTGAGAGAGTAATGAGTTTTTTTTTAATTATTTACCGCCCTTACTTAGGGCTTTTCTAGCTACATTTTTACCCTAGAGCGCTAATTGGTCACCTACAAGCCCCATTCGGGGGTAATAAGGACCTACTTACCGAATATGAGTGATGTAGATAATGTTATCGCACCCTGAAGAGCCGTGCTATCTGCGCAGGTGGGACGCCATTGGTACGTTGGGTGCGTGCGGCACGCAGCGGGCACACGCCGCCGTGTCCGCTCTCCTGGAGCTGGGCCAGCCAGGCCCCGCCTCCGCGCCTCTCGCGGCGCACTACCTGGCCGCCCTGGCGCTTGCTCCGCAACCACATGTAAGTACCGCGCCTATTTCTACCGTGAAGCATTAATGTAGCGCCGTAGCTAGTGAAATTACTGGTCAAATGAGACTTAACATCTTATGTCTCAAGGTGACGAGCGCAATTGTAGTGCCGCTCAGAATTTTTGGGTCTTTCAAGAATCCTGAGTGGCACTGCATTGTAATGTCCAAGGCATATCAATTTCCATCGGTTTAACGTCCTGCTCGTCTCGTCTGTTTCATGAAAAAAGTACAATTTCAAATATTTTTAATTAAAATTTGATATAATATCACTTATTGAAAGTCATAACTACTACTCATTCGAAAAATATGTCTCAGACCTGAAAAGAACGGGCACAAGAAACTCAGTGGGCTTATTTCTTTTATAAAAATCTGGTTACAATGTAATATCGTATAATAAAATTTAATAGCCTGAGGGCGGTCGATCAATTCCCAATCTGTGATAAAATTAAGAAAATAACATAAATTTATGTGATAGTAACCTTTACCACACAGACGTTTTTTAACAATTATTTTGAATTTGGTAATACATTGTTTTGTAAGTAGTAAGCATTATAAGTTTTATGTGTAATCCTGGTGTTGACATTATGGTTAAAACAGTTTCTAGCAAGTTCACTTATGTACCAATGTACATACATAACATTATCAGGAATATGTTGAGAGACACGATGTTGAGACGGCGTAGGCGCGCTGGATGCGTCCGGCAAATAGTACAACTATTTGATTAAAAAGAGCGCAAAAAAAATGCTGGGAGAGTTTATTGCGCCGCTTCTTCTCTCTCATAATGCCATTTGTTTCCAAAGCGGTAGTAGTATATTAGAAATGTCAAAAAGTTCTTCTGCCTTCAAAGTCTTTCTAACCCCCAACCCGTGACAAGCCTTTGACATCCCAAAACATATACTATATAAAGCGGCGCTCTCGTAGGTATGTTTTCGTGCCCAAAAGTGCGAATTGAAACACGGCTGCTTTAACAGGGATAGAAAGGAATACTTGTGTACGATAGGAGGACGAGTTCTTTGCAGCTTAGATCGGCAACATGTTGTTCAGTTGTGTGGTGTTGTTCTGTGTGACAGGAGAGTGTGGCGGCCGACGTCTGGCGCCTCGCACGCGACGGTCTCGACCCTGAGCTGTCCGCGGCGGCGCTCTTGTGCGCCGCGCGTCTGGCCGCACGCACGACCTCATACGCACATTCCGCTTCGGCCCCCGCAAACCCCGCGCCGTACGCGCTCGAGCTGCGGGACCACACGCTACGCGCGCTGCACGCCTGCCAGGTAATTTAGTCAAAGAAAATAGTTACAATGTTATTAATAATAATGGATAGCCTTTATTAACAATCTTTAAATAAGTGTAGTTATATTTGTTATCTTAACTCTATTGTTTTAATTTGTTTATATAAAAGTATCTATGTAATAATTTATTGTATTAGACACCGGTTTCCAGAGTGCCTTGCTTACCAGCCTCCCTAAGTGTTCTCGACAAAGATATATCTCATGCTATGTTATTAGATCAAGAGACAAAAAGTTTACAAATGTAAATTTTTGTCTCTCCTTTGATCCTCCTCTATTTTATAAGTGGTAGTGCCATCTTGCGTCTTTAAGGAACAATCGAATTGGGCTGGTACTCCTGGAGAAATACCAGTGTCCCACTTAAAACCGACATGAAATAGCGCCCTTGCCGCAGTGTTTCGTTCGGTCTGTGGGCTATCCCGAAGGCTAAACCCTCTCTTCTTAATAATGACAAAGGGCAGCACGTAATAAAAAAAGACTACCCAATGATGGTACCAGACTTAGTAGTCCTGGAGAATCCGTCCCTAGATGTCCACTAGTATAACCTGGGACCCCGGAATGGTGAATGTCTGGGCTGTTCCGTGGCAAACAGAGCAAGAGGCTCAAACCACCATCCAGGCATAGTCCCAAAAATATGGAAGATGGCTTTAGTGCACTCGACGCCTATGAAAGGTTTACGCTAGGATACGTCCATTTACCGTCCCTTTCCATTTCCAAAGTTATGGAGTCGATTCTTGCGATTCATAAGATCAATAGAAAGCATAGGAGCACCAGTTGAGTAGCGATTGTCAGTAAGGTTTCTGTAATTCATAAAATATGCAACTATGGTGCAAGTGGTTGACTCTAGAAAGAAGCCTCATAGATATAATGGATAATAATTGTTTCCATCCAAAAATTATCAATTTCATCACCGTCCTCCACATACCGTCCCGGTGGTAACAAAGTCACATAAAACTCATCAACCCTCACAACATTAAACGAGCAGAGCGGACGGGCGTATTGCTATTAGCATATAAATAAATATAATCATAAACTATAGGTGTTAAATTTTAGCTTTAAGTTTTAGCAAAAACAAGATAAATTATTGATGAACAACTTATTGTTTCATTCTCCTTCATTGTGTTTTGCTAGTTTGGCAGAAAGTCATTTAAGGCACAGGTTGTGTATATTATTTTTTTGGTGTGTATTATTTTTTTCAATTTATTGCAATTCCATAAATACAATATTAATACATTTAGAGTAAATATTATAATTTTAGTGTACTAGGCAGTATTATTGATATCCAGTTTGGGTTTCGCAATTTGGTCTGAACAGCAGACCGTAGTAGGGAGACCCATATTTTTATTTATTTTTGTTTTAGTCAATTAGGAAATCATTTATGGCATAGTAGCACTTTTCTAATAAAAAGTTTTTTAGTATTTTAGTAAATTCAATCTATGCTTCGATTATTATATATTTTTATACCGGTGTCGCAGGATGACGGCTGTCGCGTGACACATCTCCGCGCGCTCGGGAACCTGGCCCGCGAGGACACGTGCGACACGCTGCTCGATAGCAGCGAGCGCGGGACTTCGCGTGTCGCCGTGGCCGCGCTCGAGGCACTAGAGAGCATGCCGCACGCCGCGCTACTGGCGCCCGCACGGTTCGCCCGCTTGGAGCGCCTGTCGCTGGGAGCGCGCGACCTTCCCGCCCGCGCCGCCGCTCTCGACCTGCTGCTGCGGCTCAGCGCCGACGCGCCGCATGGCCTGCCTCCGCTGTTCGAGGCCGTGGGAGCCCGCGGTGACCCTGAACTGCGCCGCGTGCTGTGGCAGCGACTGGAAGCTCTGGCTGTCGAGCACCCGGAGAGCGCGCGCCTGTTGACACGCCTGCGAGCGCTACGGGCCTCTGCGGACTGGTGGCGGATGGACGCCGGCACGTCGAGTGTCCTAACACGGCACGCTGGAAAAGCGGGCGCCTTGGAAGGCTGGCGCGCCCAGCTCGATTCGGTGCAGGTGGCGCGAGGAGGACTTCTCCGCCGCGGACTGGTGCGGCTGACGGCAGCGCGGCCAGGTCTACCGCCCGACGACACGCTCTCCGTGAGTTTTGACAGCTGTGCTTTGTTTTAGATGATAAAAACCATTTTTTAGACATACCAGGTCCCTCTCATGTAAGTATCTCGCAGCTAACATACTATGAATATCATAAATACAGTGATGCTGTGTTTCACATTAAGATGGTTGATTTTGATAAAATTTTCGAAATTATAAAGAGTCTTAAGTCAAATGCTGTGGGTTGTGATAACATTACTTTGGACATGCTTATTATAACATTTCCATATATACTAGAGGTAATAAAAAACATCATAAATATGTCTTTTAGCACATCCACATGCTCTGACATATGGAAAACAGCAATTGTGAAGCCTTTACCAAAAAATTCAAACCCTTGTGAGATTAAAGATCTCAGGCCTATAAGTGTATTGCCATGTTTATCAAAGGTGTTACAGAAAGCTGTTTGTACACAATTTACAAAATATCTTGAAGAGAATAATATTTGCCTGAACTACAGTCGGGATTCAGAAAGGGTCGAAGTACAGTGACAACTTTTCTTGATGTTACAGATAATATACTACATGCACAAGACAATGGGATGTGTACATTACTAGTATTGCTAGATTTTTCTAAAGCATTTGACTCAATTAATGTGACTTTGCTGTTATCCAAACTCAGATATTATGGTGTTGATAACAATGCTTTAAAATGGTTTAATAGTTACTTAAGCAATCGCTCTCAATATGTGAAATTACAGAAAAATTATGGGACTACATTATTATCAAATAAGGTAAATATAAAAAGGGTAGTACCCTAGGGTTCTATTTTGGGTCCCATTCTATTCATTTTATATGCTGCTGATATTAAAAGCCATATAATGTACTGCAATTTTCACATTTATGCAGATGATATACAGGTGTATATCTCTTGCTTGCTTGCTGACATTGATCAAACTATACAAAAGCTAAATGTAGACCTGGCTAGAATAGCCATGTGGTCCGAGAAAAATGACCTGTTACTCAACCCAGATAAAACCAAGTTCAATATGTGGTAGTAAGCATCAAGTTAGTAAAATCAGTACAGAAGAGAAAGTGAGGCTTAAAGATAAATCCATTGAGCAAATATATGAAGTACGGAATTTAGGGTTGATAATGGACAGTGAATAGCGATTTGAGAACCATGTTGCACATTCAGTTAAGAACTGCTTCTATAAGCTGAAAATATTGTATCGTTAAAGACCCTACATTAATGACATTTTAAGTGTTCAGTTAGCTGAATCACAAATTCTCTCAAAACTCAACTACATGGACACAGTAGTTGGTCCTCGCTTAAAAAAAAACCAGAATCTTATCCAGCGTGTTCAAAATGCATGTGCTCGTTTTTGCTTTAACATTTGGAATGTTTTCCATTAAGGGTCCATTCCATTAAGGGTCCATGTGACACCATACCTGAATAAACATTACATCCTAAAAATGAGACATAGACGTAAGCTTCACTTAGCCTGCCTGCTTTTTGACGTTATAAAATTCAAGGTTCCTACTTACTTATATAAAAAGCTATCCTGGTTTTCGACTCACCAAATATTGTTCTCTCCATTGTCTTTGTGAGGTGAACTTTGTTTCAATTCAAAACTTAAACTCTCAATTCTAATTAGATCTTTAAATATATAATTTGGCATGTGTCAGTTATATATACTTGGCTGTTAGCAGTTTTATGAACTATAATGTTGATTGTTATACATTTGCATTTTTAGTTTTTTTTGGGATAAATTATAACTGACAGTTGACGTAACAAGCAACGAACAGAAATTATCTATTTATTTACATGCGGCGGGTTATAACTCATTCATTGCCCATCGTTAATTATAATCAGATCAAAACACTTAACAAATTTAATTTAACATTATTTTGAATTGTATATAATAGAAATGTTTCAGTCTTTTTTTTTGCTTGTTTATCAATCTTAAGTTTATATTTATTTTTTATGTTATGTCTTTGTACAAAACTACTTACTTAATCGTTTAAAAATAAAAAAATAACTTTCTTTCTTTTATATTTATTTATTGAATTTTGAGATTATTCCATTAGTTACCAGTGGGAGGCTCCTTTGCACAGGATGCCTATGCTTATATCTGCCGTGAATGAAATGTGTGAGCATTTCTGTATTTCGGTCTGAAGGGCGCCGTAGCTAGTGAAATTACTTGACAAATGAGACTTATGTCTCAAGGTGACTAGCGCAGTTGTAGTACCCCTCAGAGTTTTTCAAGAATCCTGACTGCCACTGCATTGTAATGTGCAGGGCGTTGCAATTACCATCAGCTGAACGTCCTGCTCATCTAGTCCCTTATTTTCATAAGAAAAGTTAAATATTGTCAAAAGATCACATAAAAGGATTGAAGACTGTGGTTCGGAATGAACGTTTCGGAGTTAGGACACTAACTTAGATCTCTTAGAAATATCTTATTAATTTCAATAATTATGAGCAAAATTTATGTCGATTATAGGTGGAGCTACAGACGTCCGGTTTGGAGTCATTCTCAGGTGGCGAGGGCGAGGTCGAGAGTGGTGAGGCTGCGAGTGAGGTCCGAGGGGTGCTGGCACTCAACGTGGGTGGAGTACGGCTACCTGCCATCACGCTGTTTGACGGCCAGGTGAGTCTGGTAGCTACTCCCTGCTACTAGGACAAATCATCCAAACTAATCGAAGTATTCTTATCTTACTGCTGTCTATCTACTCTCTTGCTGTTAGGTAATCGACAAAAACAGGCCAGGTAAAAATACTTTTGTGTGCATGACAAGCTACATCTTACACTCGAGATTTGTATGAGACTTAGTGTATTTTAGAAATGTCCAAAAACTAATTATTTAGGTGGTCTATTGCTACAGAAAGTTTGTTGTCATGTCAATAGTCCTGTATTCATAAAAAATATCCTCCCACAACAAATTACAATCCTTAGTTGTTCTTCAGCAAAAAGTAAAGTCCACCTTATGAATATATGTGTGAATAGGTTAAATTATGAATAGTTCCCGCCCGCTCACTTTGTGAAGGAAGCCGGAGGGGGTGAAGGGAATGTAATTTCAGTATTATACTAATAATAAACCACCACAGATCCGATATTGGTAGAACGTCAATTTATTTGATTTTTTTTTTCGAGAGGAGGAAAATACATTTACGTATTTACGCCCCGAAACAGGGCCCATATGTCGGACTCGAGTGTACACCCCCTACCTAAAGTCCTCCTCTATGCTGTTGTTGGCCTTCAGGGCTTTTACAGCGACATACGACGTGGACCGTGGAGCCGCAAAGCCTACGCAGCAACAGTCGCGGGGCGTCTCCTAAGGAGACTCAAGCACACAGCTTGTGGGAAGGAGAGAGAATGAAAATGAAGATGAAAGATGAAAAATGAGAAGAACACACTCGCAGGCGAGTGGTGTAATGTATGTATGTGTTTATGTATGATAGTAGAGTAAATGTTTGTGTGCATGTATGTTTGTGGAGTGTGATTACTCTAAGGAAGTTATTGAAAAGAAAAAGCACTAAAATTAAAGCTGATGGAAGAAAGAAGCAAAGGAAATTTTGCATTTATCAAATTTGATAAACTCATTGTTTAAGATGGTGCTTCCTCAGAAACTACCCAACGACATAAAAGAAAGCCATCTTCACCTCTAAGCCAAATACGCAAACAGACTAAAAGCTCAAACAAGGTAAATAGAAAAAATGCGTTTGATGTGATGAGAGAAAGTAGCAGCTCTTTATCATCGTTAACGCCAATCATGATCGGAGATAAAAACACAGCATAGGAAATAATCATCAGCCACCGCAATAAACCGCAAAGAAAAACAAGCAAAAACACAATAATAAGGAAAATAACAAACCAATCTTCAATCCGACTGGTCATCGTGAGGATTTAGACCAAAACCCTACATCCAAAGAAAAAGAATTATTAAAAATTTGTACATACAACGTGAGATCATTGTCGTCGGTAGAAAGATTTTAGAATTAACTAACGCACTACAATCTATTAATAGTGACATAATAGGACTTGCTGAAGTAAGAAGACTAGACTGCAGTATAGAAGAATATTAAGAATATATATTTTGTTACATGGGAGAAACTAAAGGCAAGCATGGAGTAGGATTCTTGGTGAAGAAGAGATTTAAAGAAAATATATCAAATTTCACAGGAATATCAGAAATAGTAGCAGTGTTACAAATGCCTTTTAACGAAATAAAAATTTCAATCATACAGGTATAACGCACCTACAGAAAAAGCAAGTGATACAGAAATTGAAAAATTTTATGATGACCTTCAAAAAGCGCATGATTTAGCAGACAGTAGGGTTGTAGTTATAGGGAGACTTCAATGCAAAAATAGGTCAATCTAAAACAAGAGAGAGTATGGTCATGGGAATATATGGTATTGGACAAAGAAACGAAAGAGGAGAAAGATTAATAGAATATGCTCTTGAACACAAACTGTCAATAACTAATAAGTTTTTAATAAAAAACAAAAGATAAATGGACGTGGATGTCGCCAGATCAAAAAGTCAAAAATGAAATCGATTTTGCCCTGACGAATTCACCAAAATCTGTCACAAATTTTGAGGTCTTATGTAAACTAAATTTTCCGTCGGATCATAGACTGCTACGACTATCTTTTATCAGGAAGAGTAGGTCATATATGTTGTTCGATGGATTTACTTCGAACACAACAAAGCTTCCCATCCCTAAAACAGAAGAGGAAACAAAGAATTACTTAAAACACTGTAAAACTATGTAGCATGTTTTATAAATAAAAAATAAAAAAATATGACATGACAACAGTCCTGTATTCACATATATCCTCCCAGAACTAATTACAATCATAAGTCGTTCTTCAGCGTCAGCTTCAGTAAAGTATAGCTGTTCCCAAAGCAGTGTTGCATGTCGTTTTTCGAAAATTGTCAATAGTTCCGCCTGTTCACATTGTCCGTGATGTAGGCAGAGCTGCTGAGCCAGGTGTGGGCGGGCGCCGGCAGCACGCCCACGGCCGTGGTGCGCGCGCTGCGCCGGCCGGCGGCGGCCGAGGGCGGCCTGCGACTGGCCGACGGGGCGCCGCTGTGGGCCCGGCGCCGCGCTGCCGTCGCCCTGGCGCTGGACGCGCACGCCACGGTGTCGCTGTGGTCACGGAACGCGCGCGCCGCGCTCGAGCTGCGAGTGGCCGCGGCCGTGCACTCCGAGCTGGCGGTGCGGAGCGCGGCAGGTGAGCTCAGCGCGCGCCTGGCCCTCGAGCTGGAGCCTCGCCTGCGCATCGCTACCGACATCGACTTCTACGATCGCGTGGCCGTCTGCGTCCGCGCCCGCACCGACGCGCTCGACTCGCGGGCCAACGTGACGCTCACCTCTTCGCTGGGGAGGGATTCTCGCCGCGTGCGCCGGGTGCGCCACTACGCCTGGGTTGGCGCCGGCCGCACACTATCGCTTGGCGCGCTCAATGACCGCGCGTGTTGCACGCTCGTCTCTGCCGATGACTGACCCCGCCCTCGGCCCGACCCGCTACCAAAGCTCATCTACCAAATAATTCAAATTCTACCGCTCTGTGATTAAGTCGATTTGATTAGATTTAAGCTAAATACGCTAGGTAGGTATAGGGATGTTTGTAAAACTTTTATAAAAAGTATATCTTATTAAGAAAATATGTGAAATGGTGCATTTACAATATTTTATAGTTACTTTATTGAATAAAAGAGTTTTTTAATGGTTTTGTTTTCGAATTGACTGCTGCTAAAAAAACATGTATCTTATCGCCAAGTATGTTAAAACGACACAGCAAGTTGGCGACTGAATTGTAAAAATACAAATGCGCCTAACACTTAAATGATTTGATAAGCAGCATAAATGTATCATTACAATTTTAAATTTATTTGCTTAATAATTTGCATGCCTATGTTAAGGGGTTCCGTATGCCTGAGTGCGACTAAGAGAAAATTATGCGGAACCACTATAAGATCGTCAAAATAAATCTAATTTTGGAAAACGAGTAGGAAGGGAATGAATATTCTAAGTCGGACTTAAATTATTGCCAAATTTAAGAACAAGGCTTCTATATCTTTCTATATGATTAAACCGTTTTAAAACTTTTTAAAGTACAAAACGAAAGAGACAAAGGTTATGATAATTTTTATCTAGGGATAAAATCTAAGGAAAAAAGAGTAAGAAAGTTGTATGGAAAAATGGTTACTAATGTTTCATATTAATCAAGCATGACAGCACAGTCATGTCATCATCGTTAAGGGTCTGGTAATTGTGAATAAGGACAATCGGTACAATGCCTGCAATCTTCTGTACTGTACCAAATCTTATTCTATTAAATGATGAAATCACTGAATCAATGGACAGAGGGGCTCAGATGGATATTATATACACCGATTACAGCAAGGCTTTTGACATTTTATCGTAAAAACGTATCGTTTATTTTAAAATTATCTAACATATCAGAGGTGACATATTTCGGTGATTCTCATCTTTTATTGATAACCACTCTTGTGCAGTTGTTATTAACAATTATTCTCTAGGTGGTTAAATATTCTGAGTGGAATACCTCAAGGTTCATTACTTGGGCCCTTATTCTTTCTAATCTTTATTAATGATATTGAGACTAACTTTCATCATTTGAAATTACTTTGCTTTGCATAGGTACGACATACTTTGCAAAATTTAACACTATTAGTCTTCCATTATAATAAATATAAAACAAATTAAACAATAATAGTCTTTATTTGCACAACGAATAAATAACAATAATTTAACAATGTTTACAACAGATAATTATTATACATATTAATCAAATATAACGATAAGTAGTAAAATAAACTTTGCATTTTAATGCAATAAATTTATTTATTATATAAGTATTAAAATAAATATTGGTATGTCGATATGTCCATGTCATTATTCTAGATACTAACTTTAATCAAGCGAGGACGGAAATAATGTAATAAAAAGGTATATTTTTATTAATTTCTCTCTGTTTCAATATGTGAAAACCGTTAATTAGTTATTTGTTTTTTAATCTGTAATACATGTAATGTATCATTAGCTGTAGGTTTTCCTTTAGTAAATAAATTACTATGAGTGTTAAACTAATAGTTTCCACTGGGTTTTTTACACCTAAGAGTATGTAATAGATAGTCCGACCGAACCCGGATTTTGCTCCATTTCTACCACAGGTGCGTATTGAACATTTTTGTTAATATTTAGGCGAATACGGAAAAAGCTGTTCCGTCAAGTAGACAGGGACATGGTCAAAGGATAATATCGGTACCTCGGTTCCAAAATGTAACAAGTTTGAAATTCAGTAAGCTTAAGATAAGTATGAGAAATAGCTCCATAAACAATACCACACTATTACCACAGAGAAACAAGTCGATAAGTGTATGCAGTTTAGTTGTTACTTTTAATATTTCTTCATAAGTCTTGAATATTTTCACAGTCACAGCTGGAGATGTTTTCTTTTGAATCCTTTTCTGAATTGTTACTCGTTGGAACCGTGGTATCGATAGGTATGTACCTACATGTCTGTTAGCTATAACTTTAATAGGTAACATAATAATATCTGTCAGTACCGGTGTCAGGTAATTATGGTTTAAGTAGGTAACCTAAAGAGGTTATTTGATATATATGCAGCAATGTCAATGGAATTAATTACAACTTTAAACAGCCAAAGAAGAAGAAGACTGAGGCATATATTTTCTTATGGGCGGTAGTTTTTCACTTTCAATAAGTCATTTTGAATCAAAATATTTGAATTTGAATATCCAAAAGTGCTTGTAGGTGAAACTAAATGCTTACCCAACAACTGTTACAAAGGCTCATTTGATAGAAGACGTTTTTAAAATGACATATATCGCTGACGAAATGTATAGAGGAAAAAATTTTTGTTTCGATTTTTGGGTTACAAGGCACAGCCTACCACAGGTACCTGAGTTTTAAGACATTTTTTACTTTGCGTGTATGATAATTGAATAAAGTCAGGCCGACTATCTTGCGCAGATCTTTGTACTGTACATGTCTCACAGCACCAACGATAAAGTTCTACATGTGTATTACCTTTCATAAAGGCTAAATGTCGTTTATTATAGCCAAGAACTGCGTTGCTAGCATAATATTATTTTCTCGGAACATTTATATACAAACTATACTTTAAAAATAACATAATTATTTGGTATGCATAGGTACTTTAAATAATTTTGGTTGAGCATCCGGCTCCCACTCGACGATGGCTGCAACATCTTCCTAGATGTATTCAAATCTTGTTCACATTTAGTCATCCGAGTGTCGTTCGGTGATTCGTGACCGCAGGCAGCGGCCCCCGAAGGTCAGCGGACTGACTAGAGAGCGCCCGAGCGACCCACAATGGTACAGACAATCTCCCTCGCTGCAAGGAGCACGTTGACGTGACGCGACGTCACGAGTAGATTGTCATCAGAATCATCTGAAATATGAATGCAACATTCTAGCAAAGATGATGTAAGTACTACGTAATAAGAGGCGGAACTGCGTAAGTGAAAATAGAAAATTTAGTGTAGTATGAAACGTGTGTGCTGCAGTGATTTGATATAAGTTTCAAATAGAAGTAATTTCAGTATGGCGATTGACGATGAAGTATAATCCGGCTAAGTTTGAAGGTGTACAAACAGTTGCCTAAAACGTAGTGGATTTCGGCTACCCCCGTTTTTTACAACATTATAGCCGTCAATCTATCAATGACTGCACGTTTCATACAATCGCGTGAATCGCTTTTAGAGTTTCACTAGGCTGCATGCTAGTAGCCCACCCACACTACTACAGTTGGTACATTTAACGTAAGAACGACCTAGCGAGAAATAATAAAATTTCCATTTCTCTTTTCTGTTTAGTCACATAATTCCACCTGCATTTGCTCGAGGTGTAGATATGTATTTACCGGCGAGAATACGCACCTCTTCCAAGGAGAGTGGATTTGACTTCAGTTTGGCTTCCAGGGTCCGGTACCTTTCTGGAACAATAATATTTAATATATCAATTACATTTTACAGGTGAAAAAAAAATCCCACTCTAGGTACTCGTTAAGCTGAGAACAAAGTGAACAAAGGGTGGGCGTATTAACCATGAGGTGATTCCTGACTTTCTGAAGCATAGGTAGTGATTTTAAACCGTCCTCATTTGGTAAATTGGCTTAATTAAACTTTTAGGAAAGTTTCTGTAAAACAATTTTAAAACAAATTCTACCATATCTACGTTAAATGAATCTCATGAGCTGCGTCATAATATGTATAAGTTTGTTTTTACTAACGGACGTTTAACTAGAAGACTTGCAGAAATCACAGCATACTATTGGTATATTCTGTGATTTATCTTAGGCTTCTAATTGTGTTCAACATTCAACGCCAGTCAGGAAGCTATGCCATTATGGCATAATTGAGGCGAAATCTCATCATCATCATCATTTCAACCGGAAGACGTCCAGTGCTGGACAAGGGCTTAGTAAGGCTCAATCCACTGACATATTATTAAACAAAAGAATTCAGTAAATCGATGTGAATGCTAGGAGATTACTTGGGATTAATATCAATACGTAACCACAAAAAAAAAATGAAGTGTTCGCGGATGCTTCACTCAATATATAAAAATTGGGTACTAATAATAACCGTGTGCGAGGTGGAGACGAGCCAGCGCAAGCAGACACGAGGACGTGGAGATGGTAGTGCCGCGCGCGAACCGCAGCACGAGGCACTCGAGCACCTTGTTGGAGGCCGACACGCCGCAAGCCCACAGCAGTGCGCGCAGGCGGTACGCACTGAGAGGCGCGCGGAGGCCACAGCGCGTACGCGGGCGTGTTGCCGCATCCAAGGCTTGCCGCCAGCACGCCAGCAGCACCAGCAGCGGCGGCAGGCGTGCGGCCGGCACACGCCCCGCCACGCCCGGGTCCCGCAGCGCTACAAGCGCGCGTGCCAAACGCTCAGCCGCGTTGTGCCGCACGCCCGCCGCGCGTCGTACCGCCCGCACCACGTGCGTGCTCTCCGCTTCCACCTGCCACACGCCACACACGATTTATTCGCCAAAGTATGTTTAGACACCAATGCAATCTAGTTTTGTCTTGAAATTTTTGAATGTATAAATATCTTGTTTGAAGTATAGTTTTTTTTTATTTTTAAGCTATTGCATAGCTTCTATCGCGGGCCTTGAGCGTGGAGACCGAATCCAGAAATTCCGTAACGAAAATAACCTAACACCCCAATTACTAGATGTATATAGATATTTTGCCACGTTTTAGCTTGCCGTGGAACAGCAGTTCCAGGTTCGAGCCTGGGGTACGTCTTGTTTTTTTTTTTATTTCTTTATTTTTTTACCACGTTTTCTTAATTTTTATTATTATTAACATTTCTCCGAATCCAAAATTGGACATCGTAGAGCATTTTATTCATCGCATTTTACTGGAGTACACTGAAGAAGGGTCGAAAATACTTGGTACAAATGGTAATAATTTTCCACTTATTTTGGCTGGCGATTTCAACATCAACTTCGCTGATAAAAAATCAGAGCGGTTGACAACCTTTCTTTCGAAAATATTGAATTTGAAATAATATAAAATAATGATCCACAAGAATCAACAACAAAATATGGGACCACCATTGACGCGGTATTTTCCAGGTATTTAGAAGATATGAAGTCTGAAACTTATGTTTCTTATTTCAGTTACTATAAACCTATAGTTTCAATAATAAATATTCCTGAATTATCTACATGTATTGTAAGATAATAAAAATATTTTGAACAATATTAACTTCTCATTTATTTAATAAAAGAAAAAAAATTGTTTTCTTATCGGTCACCACGCTCAAAAAGTGTAACTTGAATTAATATTAAAGAAAAAAAAACAAAGGAAAAAAAAAATACTGCATAAATAAAATAAATAAATAATTAAAATTGCATAAGTTGATAAAAAATGCTATGCAATAGCTTTACCGCGGCAGTCCCCGAGTGCCACACGTCTTTTTTTTATGAAAATAAGGGACAAGACGAGCTGGATGTTCACTTGATGGTAATTAATACGGCCTGCCCATTACAATGCAGTGCCGCTCAGTATACTTGAAAAGCCCAAAAAGCGGCACTACAATTATTGCGCTCGTCACTTGCCCAGTAATTTCACGAGCTACGGCGCCCTTCAGACCGAAACACGATAATGTTTACACATTACTACTTCACGGTAGAAATAGGCGCCGTTGTGGAACCCATCTAATCTAGCCGGCATCCTGTGCAAAGAAGCCCACTGGTAAACATTGTACCTACATGTTATGAAATTAAATGAGGTATGGTTAACGAAGAAAGTACTTACCTGCTAACGAAGATATGACGTGTAAGAAGTGTAATTAGAAAGGCGTGCGCTACTTATGACATTCGTGAGTGGCGTTATTTAGTGGTCCCACTGAAAGATCGGCGCTGTAGCACATACAGTGACCAATTTGTGACAAACACTCCAATTTGGTATTTGTTTTGTATATATGTTTTTTCTAGTACATTGTCTAAATATTGTGTTTGTTACAAATAAGCGTATTTCTTTTCTTTCAGCATTTTATTACAAATATTGGTTAGTAGATAAATTTAATTACTTATAACCATGTGTTGCCTTCATCAACACAGTACGGGTTGAACCATTGATCAGGCCGGTCCCAGTTACAATTAAACCATTCTTCTATAACCATTGCAGGGCCGGTCCGAGTAACCATAGTAACCAATTAATAGTAGAGATCCGAATACTCACAAGTAGAACCATTATTTATAGTGATTTAAGCAGAATAAATATTATTACCATAAAAACCCCAGTGCACCCCTTTTCAGATTGCATTAGTAATGAACCCGTGGTATAGAAGGATTTTAGTTGTTTACTTCGCAATTATCATTGCTCACCAAAAAATAAATAAAGATTCAAAATATTTATTTCAATTATGCCAGGAGAGGCAGTTTTGAATGTCACACATTAATAAATTATTGAATAAAACTACATTGAATAAACTTGTTCGGACGGTTCCATAAAATCTATTTCACCTTATTTTGTAACATCTTACAGGAAGTAAAAAGATGATAAAAGTTATAAAGAGAACATTTTTGCAATATTATCGAATGGCTGGAATTCTAAGCCCCCCAAACATTCTAATCTAGAAGCATCTAATTTGCCTGTGAGGAAGGGGACATTTTAAATATGAATAATAATTATATATATATCAGTTTTTATGTTAACTTGTATTAAAATGTTAAACATAGTATTACTTATTTATAATCTATATATAACTCACCTCCTCTGTTTCCGGTTTCTTTAAGAACTTGTTGACTATTGACCGCGTGCCCGGCTGCAAAAATATAATAGGGTTTGAAGTATGAAATTGCCGTTTTGCACACAAAACAATAATTAGGTAAGTATATAAAAAGTACGTAAATTTACTGGAAGTATTTACCCTCGCTATCTAAATATTTGTACTAGGTATATATATCACGGGAGTTCTTTATTGCCATTGCAGTAACCCTGGGGACCTGGACACGAGTTTGACACACTCTTTGAAGGCATTTTGTAATCCTAAGATTTTTTTATCACGTTAAAAAATGTCCAAATCGCAGTAGAAATTAGCTGGTTGGCGCCTGGTCTGACGAGAACTGGGGATGTCAGAGGGCTTACATATGTAAGTCGTGTTAAGGGTAGGCTCCCATAATTACCTATATAAGATGTTCGAGAGATTTTACAACTAAACTAAATATCCTATCAAAGAGAAATTTTAATATAGTATGTATTTTCAACCCTTTTTCCTTCTGATGCCTTAACTGAAAACACGATTGGAAGATATTCGTTCGATACTTTTTTTAAAACGGTTTCTCGAGCCCTGAGAGGACTTGCGTTATCATGGATCAATAATGGTTGACGAGACGGGGTTGCCATACTCAAAATTTTGTTACTACAATATTCATCTGCTGTTATTGCTTGTCCGGATCTGAGGAAGTTGTTGTAATTGAGGCCTCAAACCGTATAGGCCGGCGACGTATACTTGACCCCCGGTTGCCTCACCATTCCGCATGATGTGAGTTGCCGTTTGCCCCCTCTTGTGTAAAAAACCGTTTTTTTCCAAGGGAGACTTCTATGCACTGAAAGCCGGGTCGGTGGGTAGGTACCTCAATTGTTATTTTCTGCTGTGATGATACTATATGCCAGCATTATTATTTTTCAGTATGCAGGGCGTCGTAGCTAGTGAAATTACTGGTCTAATGAGACTTCTTAAGACTCAAGTGACAAGCGCAATTATTGTGATGACACAAAATTTCGGATACAGTCAAGAATCCTGAGCAGTTATACATTGTAATGGGCAAGGCGTGTCACTTAACACCAGATGATTATTTGCTAATTTCATCACTTGGTGTGACAACTAAACAGAAACCGTCCCTTTCTATGGATAAACTTGGCTTTGCCATAATATATTAGCTTGCGTTTATCGTATAGAATCCACTTCTTATCACACGCAACAATTCGCTCCTTCATTTCTGTGCCCGTAAAACATTATTAGGTAGCATTCAACGCGTGCTTCTTCAGTTCAATCATGGTACACCCATTTTTTAAGCTTTTTTATTTTACCTATTTGATGCAACAGTTGCGGCCGCTATTTCTTTGGTAGTTTGATGCAAATAGGTTTCTATCATCGCATTCAATTTATAATTACCTGGTATTTCGCTGTATTCATTTTTTAAGTTGAAGTTTAAGCTTACGAAGCGATTAGACCAAAAAGTTCATAAGCCCAACGAAAATATCTGTTCATTAGGTCAAGCCTTCCCTGAACACGAGCCGTTCGATGGTTAGCTCTTCGTGTCGCATAAAAAATGGAAAAGAGTAGGAGATTGTGCATAGGACGACAGACGCAGCTTGATGTCGTCTTTGAGTATGGATAGGTTGGTAGGGAACTTTGTCCACGGTACAGAAAGTCCACCAGTTCCTGTTGGGTAAAAGTCTGTGCAGCGTAGAGGAGAACAGGAAACACCAACACTCATTCTTATGTATTCTTGTGTCTAGTTTGTATTCTAAGGGGTGATTTAGCGGGGTGGTACTCACCGGTGCGGGCCAGTCCTGACGCTCGAACTCGGCGGCGATGTCGCGCACAATGGCATTATCATCGTTCACCTCCCTGCGATAAAATACACGGATCTCTCACCGTATTCTGATTTGAAGCAGTATTGTGTGAACATTACTATGTTTCGTTCTGAAGGGCGCCGTAGCTAGTGAAATTACTGGGCAAATGAGATTTAATCTCTTATGTCTCAAGGTGACGAGTACAATTGTAGTGCCGCTCAGAATTTTTGTGTTTTTCAAGAATCCTGAGTGGCACTGCATTGTAATGGGTAGGGCTTATCAATTACCATCAGCTGAACGTCCTGCTAGTCTCTTCCCATATTTTCATAAGAAAAAATTGTTAGGAAGTAAATATGGTATAATATTTCAGTTAACAGTAAAAGCTTTGTATAGTATATGGTGTGTCACACGCGGGATAGATACCAGACGTCGATGAGCTCGTCGGTCAGGATACGCAGCAGGAAGGCGGCGGCGGTGTGAGGTCGCCGCGTGTGCGGCATCACGAGGTACTCGCCCGGCGGCAGCGTGAAGAACGTGGCCACCTCGCGCGCGCGGGACTCGTGGGTCACGACCAGCGCGCGCTGGAACAGACAACACGCGGCGTCACGCTTGCAGTAGGGGCCGCTGGAGATTTGGAAACGCATGCCTTCACGTGACACTAAAAATACTTTTGCTTGCTCTACCGTGTGTTTTTTTAAATAGAAAAGACTGTAAGGTAAATCTTTGTAAGGAATTTAAATAAAATACACAAACTTAGGATGCAGTCGACCTGAAGTTGAACGTTTCTAAAACCTGCATAGTTCCCAATCAACTTTAAGTCTATTACTAAAGGTGGGTAAATCACTTGAATGGAAGACAGACGTGAAGTATCTGATCCTCTGAGGATCCTACGCTTCTTAAAGGGATAAGGCCTAGAGAAAACAATTTAAATCCCGGCATACGTCTTCTAGTCAGTAGCCTCGATCTCACCACAGCTCTTTGTCTAAAGACAATAAGTCAAGGGTAGGCGCGCTAATGCAAGCAGGGGTACAATAGATCCCAGGATTTAAGTTCAGATTATCCCCTACTCATAATAATAATATAGAATGCTGTCACTTTCAAAACGAATCAAAATCACTTTATACATGTAGGTAGTTCAAGGAAAGGACACTTATGAATGTTAAATGTTTTCTTTTCTATATATATATATGTAAAGTAATGCAACAACAAACCTCAAATACCCAACGCCTTATACGAGTAAGTCAAAAAAAGTAAATGTAATTTAAATTATAATAATAAATAATGCAAAAAAAGAGTTATTGAGTATAGTAGATGCATCAATCCGCACCATAAATAAATAATTTTGTGAGCATTTAGGTATATTTCAATAACTTTGAACGAAAAACATAGATGGCGATGAACAGGCCAATACTTTGGGAAAGTAATAATAAATGGATAAAATCTATAAGCCTATAGATCGTCAGAGAGGGTATCGAAAAAAGTTCTCCTTTTTTCCAGAAAAAACCGGGTAGACAACAGTTATGGCTACTTATTAATTATATTAAATGAATGAATGAGAATTAGCGTTGGTGCCATTTATACGCAACCCTCTCTACCTTTATCAATAATGCCGTCAATCTTTATCCATATAAAGCTTCACAGATTGTTTACTACAAGTGAACCTATCTAACTATCTGTTTCTATCTATTAGGCACAGATAAGACATTTTGCGTAAAAGCCCATGCTGTTCTTTCATAAGGCGCTTATGATTTCTCAAAATAAGGCATACAATGGAATCAAATTATTTTTCATAGGTTGCCATCAATGAAATCGGGTGAAAGTTCTCATCTATCTCAAATATCTCGTGTGTCTCCATTATGTTGTTACATAAACTAAAGTAGTAATTAAAATTAAAAGTAAACATCTTGCAATTGGATTAGAGGGATTCATTTCACACTTCTTTTCTACATTATTAGACATGGAATTATACCGCCACTTAAGATTTCATAGGCTAGAAGTGCAATAGAATTGTAATCTAACCTAACCCTATGGCTATCTATTATCTACTTGTAACAATACATCCATAATTTATAATTGTTACAAACTGTGAACATGGAGAGGATGATAGGGTTAAAAAGTGTATTTTCGCAAAAGAATTTCCTTGAAATTTAGTTGCAATAAAGAAATTTGAATTCAAACTTAAATACAAAGTAGCCAGTGATGCAAACGGATAATTTCATACTTAAACCCTTAGCAACTGTAATAAGATTTAGAAAATAGTGTCAAATCTAATTGCACACCTAATAATACCAGTGGGAGGCTACTTTGCACCGGATTCCGGCTAGATTATGGGTACCACAACGGCGCCATTTTCTGGCGTGAAGCAGTTATGTGTAAACATAACTGTGTTTCAGTCTGAAGGGAAATTACTAGGCAAATGAGACTTAATATCTTATGACTCGAAGTGACGAGCGCAATTGTAGTGCTGCTCAGAATTTTTGGGCATTTCAAGAATCCTGAGCAGCACTGCATTGTAATGGGCGGGTGTATCAATTACCATCAGCCGGACGTCATTCTCGTCTCGTCCCGGTTTATTCATAAAAAAAACAATGGAATAATCAGAAGACAATCCTTGTTAGTGACCGCACCAGGTCAGAGAAGTGCTCGAGCAGCGTCGGTCTCCGAGCGAGCGCGGCGGGCGGCACCTCGTACACGGCGCACCCGATAGTGTGCATCATGGGGCGCGCGCTCGAGGGCGCCGGCACCGCGTACTGCTGCATCAGAGAGAGCACCACGTGGCAGGCGGGGGCCGCAGCTGGCACGCGCACGCGGAACTGTGGGTTAGCAGGCGCGGTACCAGCTGGTGGGGCGCCTCCCGCATTGTACCCCACCCGCCACCGCCGTCGGGCCACCACCGCACGCCAAGGACGGCGGCTGCGCAGCGCAGGCTCAGCTAGCCAATCGTCCGGCCCCATGTGCACGAGGTCCACGCGCCCGAAGGCCAAGCGCAGCTCCTCAAACGGCATCCTGCAGCAAAATTGTTTCATATTTGTAAGATGTATTAAACCCATTTGCATTGAGCTGGTCTCATTCGACCGGATAAACATCACACTCGCACTGAAAACCAGTGTGAGGAGCGGTCTGGTGCTGCCAAGGATAGTGTCGAGAACCGGCCCCTACTCTCATCCGTCTGAGAGGAGCAGATATCTCAATCGAGCGAACGAACGAACCTGGATAGGTAGGGTAGGGTAGGGTATGAATAAAAGTAATTCAGGAGGGTAGTGTTTCTTAGATCACCACGTCGCAGAACTTAAGCCTTTCACCGCGTTTGGCAAAACAAGTCAGCATATAGAGATAGATTACGTTCCTTTTTTGCATCCTACCCTTGGGTCAATGAAAATATCCAGATGACTGAAAAAAACACGTGTCGCACTTGCTCCAGCGATGGGCACAAATGATCCAGATACAAAAAAATATTATTAGCATAGCAACCAGCCCTCGGTCTAACTGGAGGTACTAGGATCCCGTCAGATATTTCCCTAAAGATGTGAAAGGAGCAGAAAAGTGAATACGCTCTGTGTAATTAAACCACATGCAATTTTTTCCAAACATTCTTCGTCATATTATAGTAGCTGCTTACAGTATGAGTAAATGTGTAATGTAAAACTTATGATTGTATATTGTAGGTATGTGTGTATGGTGTAGCTGCAGCTTACTAGCAACTCCAAACAAACCCCTCCAAGAGTTCTTCAAATTTTCAGGTTAGATCACTTCGAGATAATCCATGAATATTATTATTTATATTATTTTTTATTCTACAAGCCAAAAAGTCAAATTGATCAATTATAGCGAAATCCAAATAAAGTCTAAATTATGTTTATCCGACACGTATCTCTCTCTCTGCCCCTAGTTTTAGGCTGTTAGAAAGGCCTCTATCGGCTTTCCTTTGACAATAAGTAGTAAATTTATTGGTGTATTGCAAATGCACGTTCTGTTATTTAAATTATCGAGTCTGTTTATTAAGGTTCCTGATCGGCTGATAAGGAGTTTGGATACTTGTGGAGTCAGGGTGACATCACATCAGAACCCTATAGACATCCACTACACAATACCTCGTCGGCGAGTGTGTTCTTCTCATTCTTTCATCTTCTTCTTTTCTCCTTCCCACAAGCACACAGCCGGTCCGAGGTTCGAGTTTCTTTGGAGACGCCCCGCGACTGTTGTTGCGTAGTCTTTGCGGCCTCCACGGCCCACGTCCTACGTCGCTGCAAAAGCCTTCAAGGCTGACAGCAGAGGAAGTTTTTAGTCGGAAGGGGGTGGGGGTGTTACGCGACGCCCGAGCCCGACATATGGGCCCCGTTTCGGGGTTTTCCATACGTTCAGGTATTTTCCTCCTCTCCAAAAAAAAATATCAGATTATTTACCAGAAGTGTCCGGGCAACGTGGACCGACGGTCCAGCATCGCGCGGTCGCTATCTGCGATGGACATCCAGTCAGCTCCTCCCCGAGAGCCCCGCCCACTCCACTTGCCTCGTCCGCTCGGCGCGCGCACGCGGACCATGATCTCTTCCTCCCCCTCCTCTTCTCCCCGACCTACACCCTTATGCACGCGCGCAATCCCCGTCACACAGTATGCCTGCCCGCCGATAAGTCCGTTTCGAGTTTGAACACCAAATTTCTCCTTCTCCTAGGGATTAAAATATTTAAGGAATACACGTTCAAATACTCGTATTAAATTAAACTTTTCAAATACGTTTGGGTAAAACACAGCAAATTTGACGAGAGGAAGAAGGCTCATCAACCACTTGTAGATATCGCGTTAGCGAAAAAATTTAAGCAAAAAAAAATACCATGGGATATAAATTGTATTAATTAACTTTAATATTGTAATCATTTATGTTGCACCGAATACTGCTTGAAAAAATATTATGAATGTACTTTTAATTTTGATAATCGTCAGATTGATAGCTTGTTTACCAGAACCACTACAATTCATCGCAGATCATTATTTAAAAAAATCTGATTGCTCTCTGAGCACATTTAGTTCACAACATTTATGGTATATTCTGAGATAATTTATATACGTCTACATAGACGATGATAGCTGTGAAAACGTAAAAAAAATAGGGTTGATAGTTAACCTCTATTTTGAGCAATGCACGCACACTAACACAAAGTGATATACAAATCGCGAGTGAAAGACGTAGGTTGTCAGTGACAACTTGTCACGCCACTAAAGAAATAAACCTAGTCTGTTTTCATTGTTTGTCTTGCAGAAAGAGGCTCTATTTAGTCGTTATATTATTATCTAACTTAATAAAATTAAATAATATAATAATTATAACTTTAATAAAATTGATAAGCGAATAGGCTTAGATCTATTCTGCACAAGCGTAGCATCGGCCAGGCACATGTTGAGTAACGAATTCTTTTCTAAATTGTTAGAGCATAAGTATGTAAGTATATATAAGTAATTGTATCACTATCGTTGACAGTATTAACTTAAGTGTTCGTAACTATTTTAAACTAATATGCTGCTATCCGTGAGGCTTTCGTTTAATTGGCTTTATGTCAGTATTAGATTTTTTTTAACTATTGTACGCTGTTGCCTGTTGGTCTTCCTATATGCATTAAATAAATAAATCTAAGGTATTAATGTCATTGACAAGTGTTAACCGTGTTCGAAGTGTTAGTCTATTAGGTTTTTTGTTGCAACTCTTATTTCTCTTCAACTCTTAATTCAAATTCAAATTGTTGTATATTCAAAACAGGATTTAAAATGACTTTAAAATAGGGAACGTAAAAAACGACCACCCATTCGAAATAGAACGGGCGGAAACTCTACATTCCTTGTGAGTAATTAGGAGCACTCCGTAAATATGGCAAATTGATTTGAATATTATTTCTTTTATATTCATTGTAAATTGTAAGGGCATCTTTATGTATACTGTTTTTAAAAGCGAGATTATAATTATTGTTCATATGTGACCCATATCACCCAGTCACATAAGTGGTACGCGATATAGCCACACATATTCACTAGCAAGACTAATATATAAGTGCACCGGGACACGTGGGGGGAGGTTCTCCTTCCCACAAACACACAGCCGATCCGAGGTTCGAGTCTTAAAAGGCGCGTAGTTTTTGCAGCCCCGCGGCCCACGTTCTATGTCGCTGTCCGCTTTTAGGGCTATCAGCATTGAGGAGGTATTTAGTGGGTAGGGGGTGTTTACACCCGAACCCGACATATGGGCCCCGTTTCGGAATCCCAATACGTAAATGTATTTTCCCCCTGTCCAAAAAAAAACCTGGGTAGATAGTTACCGCAAGCGAGGCCACCACAATGGTGGAGCGCGGCAGGGCGGAGGCCAGCACCTGCAGCAGTAGCGCGGGCACCTGATGTGGGGGGGAGAAGCTCTGTAGGACCCCGCCGCTCAGCTCCGACAGCGCACGTGCCATGCCGATTGCCCGCGCCGCGCCGTACGAGCCGTGCAGCCTGGGCCACATGCAAGGGGAACAGATGATAATATACTAATGCCACAGATGACATGGAAATTGTTTACAACCGCTTCCTGTTTTATATAAGTGGAAGCAAATGGGCTTACAAGAGTTACGTGATAAGAAATAAATATTATGACTGTTCATTGTCAGTACATTTATGAAAATTTAATATACGTTCACAAAAATCGTCACCTTTTTGCTCTTAATAGTGATATTCATTATTATAATACTAGAAATAAAGGATTGTTTGTAACTAATTCTAATAGTTTTAAGGGTAAATTTATACACTTTCATAATAAAGTCCCAGCCACTGTTCAGGCATTATCTATAAATAAATTTAAATGTTGTATTAAAAAAATGGCTTTGTCGTAAATCCTTCTACTCCACAGCTGAATATCTACGTGATGATGATAATTGATACGCCCTGCCCATTACATGCAGTGCCGCAAAAATTCAGAGCCGCATTACAACTGCCCTCGTCACCTTGAGCCATAAGATGTTAAGTCTCATTTGCCCAGTAATTTCACTAGCTACGGCGCCCTTCAGACCGAAACACAGTAATGCTTACACATTACTGCTTCACGGCAGAAATAGGCGCCGTTGTGGTACCCACCAATTGTTTCCGAAGCGGTAGTAGTGTCTAGTATATTAGAAATGACATCAAAAAGAATTCTAAAGGAATAAATTTTGAGAAAATCCTTTTTAAGAAGTGGTGAAGGAACCACCGCAAAATTAGGGGTTAAGAGATGCGTTGCCAGCGTTTAAGTTAGGTATCTTAATAAATGTATTTCATTTCTTATTATACTGAATTCGTTTACAAAAGTATGCATAAACATAATATGAATATATAGCATCTTTAGCATGAGTTACTTTGCAAATGCCTTTTCCAATAGCGGCAGCGTGAAGTCGTCGTGCAGAGCGCAGGTGGTGGCCAAGAGGTTGCCGGCTCGGGTCGGGAGCCGGTCGTCCACATATACGTCTCGCCATGTCCCGAAAACCCAAAACTTAAATCTGAAACAACTGAACGTAAGAAACATACCTGACAAACACAACACAGAAAAGGCATCACAACGTTCAAAGCATGTATTGCATGATTAAATGTATGACTGGTATAAACCTGATCTTGTCCGTAAATGTATTGCATGGTTTAATGGCTGATCGGTTTAGATGTGAACTTTCCCGTGTCGAAAGGAACAGCGTTGGCGGTGTTAGTGCATGGTTGAATTTATAATTGGTATAGACCTGAACTTTCCGGTGGAGCCATCTCGGAAAGTGTGCAGCAACAGCGTTGGCGGTGTTAGTGCATGGTTGAATGTTTAATTGGTATGGACCTGAACTTTCCGGTGCAGCCATCTCGGAAAGAGTGTAGCAGCAGTGTTGGCGGTGATTGTGCATTGTAGAAAGTATGACCGGTATAGACCTGAACTTGCCCGTGTAGCTATGTCGGAAGGAGTGCGGCGGGACAACCCGTGCTAGCAGACGAGGGGTGAGAGCCAGCGCGGCGGCAGCCTGGCAGACGGCGCCGCAACCCCAGCCCCCCAGTCGCACCTGCCATCTGCCAACAAACACACATAATGCTATACTTTATACACACACAATATACTTAGAATAACTATACACGAATACACTTACGCGTACATAAATAATCACGTTGTGAATTATTTTGAAGCCAATAAGCATAGTTTCAAGTTTGATTTGTTGCCCTTTGAAAGTTCCGTCGTTGGTGATAATTTGTAAGTGAAAGGAGACATTTTTTTTGGGCCCACTGGATATTGTGATGTTTATTAATCGTATTATGTTAGTAAAATTGTAATTAATTTATTATTGTCAACAGGCCATATTTTGCAGTAAAATCTAACCGGGTTCATGAAATTATAATAAAAAGGCAAACGCTTGATACATTTCCTGTATACAGTTATGGTCACCATGGCAATAAAATGTGTACAATGAAACATTTGTGACATTCATGTGAGAAAATAAAAATATTACTGCAAAATGTAGTGATAACAGTGATTATCGGCTTTTGAAAAGTAACAAATATATATTGGATCCATGAATTTCAATAATTATTATTTTAGAGATTATATTAATTTAATATTACCGTGCAATGGAATAAAGTAACATAGGCAAAGTATATCTATGCATCTGTCATTTTGATTTTTATGTTGTCAAAACAGAATTCCGTATTTTTCGTTTCTTTCGAGTTGCGTGAAAGTTTTCTTTGCATTATTATAATTATTTAATTTATTTCATAGATTTTAATATCGCATTTACAGCATATTATACTCTAGAGAGTCGTTGTGTAAATTGTGCAGTACGTTCATCATAATGTGCGAAAACATTCATTAGTGTCTGAGATACCTGGAGACAATCAAGGCACACATTGATTTGTAATACTCGAGCTGATCTTGCCGGTTACTGTTGCAATGGTTTGGTGGGTAGACATTCTGTTGGTTGAACATGAAATGTCTGTTGGGTGGTATTTAGGGCAGGGCATCAAGATGAGCCACCTGCATCGTTTCTGAATGAGATTCTAAAAAAGATGATTTTAAAAATGATGATGACTAATAAATATTTATACTATATAAACAATGTGTTATTTCTGCCTATGATAAACAGTGTACAAAACCTTACCTCAATAGTATTTACTTATTTTATTAAGACACGACTTTGAAATTACAATGATGGTTTTTAAGTATTTTTGGCAAGGTCTCTGTTATGGTGGTTATGGTGATTGCCCTGACTGCTAAACTGAAGTATTCGCACTCTCCTGGAACACCTGAGGATTACAAAAGCGTCAGGTCGAAGCGTTGTCACGCCTTTTACGAAGGTGTATGTGCTATATTTGAAAGAAGCTCGTTCTTCGTTTTGTTCTACGTGGCAGAAAATTGAAAAGACTGAATAGCACCAAAATGCTTTTGGGAACAACAACATGATGCCGTGACCCCAATGAAGCAGCAGTGTTCGCACAGCACTTCGACAATTCGAACAGAAGATTGAGGGCAATAACAACTCGAACTTGAACGTTGCTGTCTCTGCTATCAATTCTAAAACGGATGCCTATGGGAGTCCCGGGCCCATGGGTATCGTAAGAGACGAATTCAAATTCAAATATTTTTATTCAAAATAGAATTTATAATCACTTATTGAACGTCAACATCCAAAATAAGGGCTTTATAGAGTGGGAGAGTCACGCTGCCATCTTATGACGTCAGCATACCGGCACACTCGCTCAGAATACCGGCGTGAAGTAGCGGCCTAGTGCCACTATGTTTCGCATAGGTTAGTGTCGAGGACCGGAGGCCATTCCCCCCCCCCCCCCATTTTACCCCAGGAGGGTACCGGCTCTATCAGAGTCAGAGAATCCCTGCCCGTCGTATTCTGGGGAGGAGTCCAATTTAACCCCTAGAAGACTCAAGTTTGCGCGTTTACCACAAAAAAACCCCATTTGTCGTATCACCGCCATCGACAACTCTTCCCTTACAGTCTCGCCTAGTATCGGAATACTGGGTCTCGAAATCTCGAGCGATTGCCAATTTCGTGGCCATCTGGAGGGCAAGAAGGCCATCGAAAAAACTGGGCGTCACTAATAGAGCACGACAATACTTCAAGCCGGCCCACATTCTAGCGCTCTACAAAGCTTAGGTCCGGCCACCCATGGAGTATTGCTGTCATCTCTGGTCTGGCGCACCCCACTATCAGCTCGATCCATTTGACCGCGTGCAACGTAGAGCAACTCGAATTGTCGGGGACAGTGCGGTTTTCAAGGAGCTTTTTTCCACTACAAAGATGTGGAGTGAACTTCCTTGTGCGGTGTTTCCGGGACGATACGACATGGGTACCTTCAAAAAAAGCGCGTACACCTTCCTTAAAGGCCGGCAACGCTCCTGTGATTCCTCTGGTGTTGCAATTGTGGGCGACGGTGATCACTTAACAACAATCTTTAAATATCGAGGTTATGGGAAATTATGAACGTGGAGTTTATGAAAAATAAAAAATGTGCCGGTAGTGTCAAGTTATAACAGTTGAGGTTGTGGCAAATTATAAAACTGGAGAGGTTGTGTTATATTATAAAGGTGGAGGTAGTGTGAAAAGAAATTAATAGGAAGGTTGAGGCAAATTATAAATTTTGAGTAGGTGTCAAATTATAAATGTGGAGGATTTTTCAAATTATTAATGTAAAAGTTGTGGCATATTCAAAACACAAATGGAACTTGTTGCATGATGAATTTTAAAGTGACTTGTCACCCAAAAGTCTACATATATATAAACGGCGGGCAATAAATCCACAAGATTGCAAGAGTACCTACTCTTCTAAATTGCCTCTTAAAGGTCTCCAGTCTACCGCAAAATCTGAATTCCTTCGCTGAATTCAAGTCTAAAAGTCAACATCTTGTGCTCGCGAGTTTATTTAAGTTCTGTAGAAAAACAAAGAAGATAGGGTAACAGAAAACCGTTCACCAAAACGCAACGCAACAAAATAAATACGCAAATATAACCATATTATAAAGTTGACAGATGGAAGTCGAAGACTTTGCTGCCCCACCATGGGGACTTCGTACCGGAAGTGTTGTTACAGGGTAGACCCCCACAAGATGCCTTGCATGAGAGCAGCGCAGGACCGATCGTCGGGGAGGCCTTTGCCAAGCAGTGGACGTCTTCTAGCTGATGATTGTGATAATCAAAGTTGGCAGTGCGGTAAGGTAAGATATTATACTTTGTATGTACCTGGCGGCGAAATGTTCAGGTGGCTCGGGTTCCTCGCGGTCAGGCTCCAGATCAGCTTCGAGCGCCGCATCCCCCAGGAACCTCGGTCGTGGACACAGATCCTGCAGCACAAGATTTATTTAAGAATTAAGTTAAGAAATAAATTATGAACACTACGCAGGCTGTTGAGATACGGCATGCAAACTAAAACAGCCAAAATATCTTGCCTATCACAGCCAATTGTGGAATAAAGCCATGTGTTCACTATGGAACAAAGTCGTGCAGTAGCAGTCGAAGCTTATAATGGTGTAATTTGCGGCATGTTCCAAATCCCGGCTTTGATTTTAGACGACGTGATTTTTGTATACTTATAGAACGTTATTGGTCTAGTATATAGATTGTGACAGCAACCGCACGCATACTAAAACAAAGTGACTGATGTATCGCGAGTGTAAGACGTGTCATGCACACTAAAGTAATAAACCTGGTATAGTTTCATGCGTCGCCTTACTGCAAGAGGCTTTATCTAGACGTAGAATTTTCTAAGCTATGAACGTAGTAGCAGCAACGAGGAGGCAGAGGCGCATAAGATGACACGAATAACGGAGTGACTATCAAGACACAGACACATAAAGGGCACGTTTATACACTGAGTATACATGGCGTCAACAACAACTTTATACTAGAGCGCCCGAATCGACGCACGCACACATACACACGATTTACACGGCCGCTAAGCATACTTGGGAAGACGAAACTATTAGGTGCCGCGACATACGCCACCGAGACTGGTCGCTGTCTGAGTTAAATTAGCTGCACCGCGAATTCCGCGTTGTCAATATTTAAGTTTTTTTTTGTTTTCAAAGTGACCGCTGAGTTACGCTTCTGTTCTATTACTTGTATTGTGACATGATGACGTATCCTAGTGGTGTGTGTTTGTCACGTACGTGAGGCCGCAACCAGAGGATGTGTGTGCTAGAGGCGCGTCCCCCCGCGACCTCGCCCGCAGGAAACTCGGCGTCCTCCCAAAGCTGCGGGCTTGCTCCCTCCTCCGAGCTGCCGCTCCAGTATCTAAAGAACACCGCACATCAATAGCCTTACTCACTACACTGTGTTGAATAGAATAAGTCAATGAATGAAAATCAATATCATGGAATGTCATTAGCATCAGCTGGGTGGACTGCTGGTGCTTAAAGATGCCCGAAGAGGCGTTCCCGTAAATGTAACAGTATTACCAGTGGGAGGCTCCTTTGCACACGATGCTGGCTAGATTTTGGGTACCACAATGGTGCCTATTTCTGCCGTGATGCAGAATTGTGTCAACATTATTGTGTTTTGGTCGGAAGGGCGCCGTAGCTTGTGAAATGCCTGGGCAAATGAGCCCAAGGATACGAGTAGGGCTTCCAATCCTGCGGCCTGTTTTCAATCTCGGCATTTGCGGGATCCCGCATATTGAAAATATGCACATTTTAAAACAATGAATTTATCAACTCCACAGTTATTTACGTACATATTACTATTAAAATGAGATCAATCAAGTTTTACTGTTTTTTTCACAAAAAAAAAACAGTAAGAAATTCTGAATAAAAACCAAAACAAAACAAATCGTTTTCAAAAAATACACAACGCAAAATTACAAAATCAACCAAAAAAAACATTTTAAACTATTAAATTATTACTTAATTATTAAGTTTTTCAGGTTTTAATATTAACTGAAAATGTTTGCGAAGGAAATACAAAATTTCCAAACCAGACCAGACCATGCCCTTTCTGCTTCCACACTTCGGGGCGGTATTCCTTTTAAGGGCTTTACGTGAATGACTGATGATAATTAAGTAACCTGCTTGTCGTGCCCCTTATTGTCATAAAAAAATGCAACAATTCGACATTTGAATTTTTTTTATAATATTTCCATGTTATGAAATGAGTTTTCAATACTCCATTGAAAATTATTGAAAATAATTTTGTAAAAGTACAAGTAAGTATTATCACCTGGAAAATAAATTATTTACGTGTCACGTTTTCGTTAATTGCTCGTTTCAGTGTAAGTTAACGATATAAAATTAACGACATTTACATTACAATAATAATACTAAAATAATCAGATTGCGTACTAAGGCAAAGAATACATAATTATAGTAAGGGTTGTGCGTTAATTACGTTTTTAGGAGTTTATATAAACAAGTTTGAGAAAATAAATAATTTCAATATTGTAAATTTATCTATTACTGGCTTACAAATATACTTGGTATAAATTTATACCTGAGAAACCAAGAATATGCAAAATGTTGACAATATCTCTGACAACACTGTCAGTACAATAATAATTCTGAAGTTGTCCGAATGTCCAGCAGCCTAGCAAATAAACGCGGGAAACGTTTTACATCCGTATCATTGACCCCTACTTTAAACCACTGGACTGGCGGCTGTCAAATGCTTTTGTGCCTGTTTGATATTCGGAATTTTGGCGCTGTTAGCCATGTAGCGAGAGTCTGCGGTACTAAAACTAGTGATGACAACCTTAGCAAACATCGAAAGATGGTGGGAAACTATTTGCAAAAAAAATGTGTACTTTATTACGTTGATTCTTGAAGTATAAATAACACGGTAAACGAACGAAATTAATTCAAAATGCAAAAATACTTCAGAGTATTGTAGGTACGTTCCTTCACAGCCATTTGTATAATGCGTCAAAATTAGTTCTCTGTACACTCGCGAGTGGCGCTTCAAATAGGCACAAAAAAATTCTGTCAAACATATGGAACAGCCTGTCCAGTAGTATTTATACAGGTCAGTGGTCCGAATGTACCAATCATAAGCAAAATGTCTACATGTAAGCAATGTAATTCTTAGTTTATTCTCAGGTATAATAAAAAAAATAAATAAAATAACTTTAAACCAAGTTAGTATACATGCAGAAAGCATGCACGGCCTGGAGTTACGGGCTAGACGTGTCCTCCATCGAAGAATTGGCTCCCACTGAACTCTCGACTAAACGAATAGGTTAGTTGTTAATATGAAACCCTGCTGAAATGCGCGTGGCATTCTCAGGAACTCCTGAGATTCATCAACGACCATCCAACAACTGCCGAGTCACTTAACCCCGGAAAGTGACTGAATTAACAAAAGGTTTTTGATGCTAATACCTATCAGCTTATTAATACCGGAAGACGAAGTGTTGGTAGGGCCCCACAAGATAAACCGACGATCTGGTCAAGATCGCCGGAAAACGTTGGATGAGGGCAGCGCAAGACTGGTCGTCGTGGAAATCTTTGGGGTAGGCCTTTGTCCGGTAGTGGACGTCTTTCGGCTGATGATAATACCTATGAGCAAAGAAAGGAAAATGTGTACTTATTACAGTAGTAAAAATCGGCTCGCGTGTCACGGCGAACTATTGACGACCGAGTACCGACTACAAGTCTACCTTGAAAAATCCGCGCTCCTGTATGTATGGTTT
Source organism: Leptidea sinapis (assembly GCF_905404315.1). Taxonomy (NCBI): domain Eukaryota; kingdom Metazoa; phylum Arthropoda; class Insecta; order Lepidoptera; family Pieridae; genus Leptidea; species Leptidea sinapis. The sequence goes on along the minus strand of NC_066271.1, from coordinate 15,057,459 downwards.
CGTACCTAAAGTGCAGAGTAACAGACGCTTGTTACCTAGATAACGTTGAGTGCGGCTCGTCACGGCGTGAGGCTCCGTTCACTCGGTTTACTCCATTCGCTCGGGTCACTCCGTTCGCTCGGCTTACTCCGTCTGCAACAATGAAGTAGTGTGGTCAGTCGGACAAGCCCGTATGTCACTTTCGTGTAACAGTCTAAACACATGATCGGATTTGGTACGGCCGAACCATCGGACACGGTCTGACAGCGGTCCATATTCGATGGTATGTCGCATTGTCCGAACCGTACCGTATTATGTTGAACAAACGAACGAATCGATCGATTGAGTCGTGAAGCCAGCAAGTTGCTATTAATTTTAAAAATAGTTACCATATTAGTCCTTTTGAATTTTCTTTTACTTTTCATTGAGTATGCCGTATTTAAATAATAATAGTAAATTGAAGAGGATTGGCTTCTAACGATTTAATTCTGCTTAAATTTCCTCAAGAAGTGATTAGATTACCCTTGTGACTAGAGTTTATAGATATGCCTGCATCGATGCTGTATGATGAGCTGCTAACAATATTTAAGGACACACCGTACTCGATCTTCTTTCTAAAAATTTCATCAGAATAGGTATTGGTTTTTAAACAAAAATCCCAATAAATAAAGAAAAAGTGGATATATTCTCGTAGATTTAATCTTATTATTACTTAGACTCGGAGCACCGCCGTTTTTTACTATGACTGTTGCGTCCCTCACCGGCCACCGCACTGCCTCACCGATGACTGTTTAGTTCAGTGTAAGCGCAAACACCGACAGGTCCTTATATCCGGCTTCCTGCTTCCTACTAATACATGGGGTACACTAAAAGTTTTGCACTTCTTCTTCTTCTTTTCTTCTTCTTTCTTCTTTTCTTTCTTCTTTGCTAATCGGAACTATTTGAATTTCGAATGTTATATTTTTTGAAACGTTGCAACCTTTTTAGTAATAAAAAAAAACAATTGGCGGGAAATCATTTTTGTCAATTGTTTTTTATCACACACCAAATTTCTACGAACGCAACGAAAATGGAATTAAGACGAAAAGATTTTAGAGCGATGATTTTTTATGATTTTAAAAGTTCTCTCTGTCCGCAAGACTGTGCCGCTTGTCTTCAAAATGCTTTTGGGAGAGGAGCACCTTGCTTGAGCACCGCGAGGCGATGGTTTGCTGAATTTGAGAGAGGTCGGGTTTCTTTACATGACGAATTTCGTGAAGGGCGGCCTTCAACTGCCGTCAACGATAATAATGTGGCTACTGTTAAGCGGCTTATTGAAGAAAACCCACAGTTTACCTATGAGACAATTCGAGGACTATTGGGGATTGGTATGAGCCAAATACAGAAAATTTTACACGAATAATTGAAAGTTCGGAAACTTTGTTGTAGTTGGATCCCTCATGAACTGACAGCGGAGCAGAAGCGGGCCCGCGAATGATGATCACAGATGCTAATGAAGTACGACCACTGACATTCTAATGCTATTTATGACATTGTCACAGGCGACGAAACGTGGATTTTTTGTTTTGAACCCGAAAAAAACACAGCAATCTTGTGAATGGGTGTTTGAAAATGAGAACAACCCAACAAAAGTGAGGCAGGCGAGAAACGTTGGTAAAAAAATTATCGTATTTTTTTCTCAGCTACGGGTCCCATCTGCACAATTCCACTTGAAGATCAAAAGAGTGTTAATGCCGAGTGGTACCTATTCTACCATTTGTTTACCCAGTGTGTTAAAAAAAGTTCGCGAAAGACGACCAAAAAGCAGCGTTCTCCTACTTCATGACAAGGGTTCTTCAGACACGGCCAACAAAACTAAGTCATTTTTAACTTTCGAAAAAGTACAACTCGTCACCCATCCTGCACACAGGCCTGACCTAGCACCCTGTGATTTCTGTATTTTCCCCAAAATCAAAGATTTGATGAGAGGTTTCACTTTTACCGATTCCGAAAAGGCAGTGATAGCGTTCAATCAGCACGTAGAAAACATGCCTTCAGATCTGTGGTCCTCCTGTTGGAACGAAGTTCCTTACGGCAGGCTTGGAGGCGATAGGGATTTTGCTGCGCGAACTGAAAAAAATGTGATAGTAAAACCGTAAGAAAAGCTCCGTGGAAAAAAGTGCGTGGAAAAGTGCGTGGAATAAAACTATTAAATGAGACGTGCGCAGGCGCGACAGTCGTTATTTCTATTTTTCTATTTCTATGTAATTTTATGTTGTCAAACAAAAATAAAGAGACATATTTTGTTATTTTAGTTGATAATTTGAATTACGATGTTTTTTTATTTTAAGTAATTTATTATTTCCTAAAATACTGAATTTCCTAAATACTTTCTTGTACTTAAATAAAAACTAATCAGCAAAATTTAAGAGAAAAATCAAGAAAACCTACATAAAATTGAGCACGATTTTTTTTGCTATTTGTGTCGATTCTACATTAGCCGAAGGAACTTCGTTCTTACCTGGTGTCCCACGACACCACATCTTTTTTATTAAAAATTGTTCGATCGCATGAAAAAATGTTTAAAATGTAAAGGACAGTATTTTGAAAAGCAATAAACATAACATTTTGGTTAAAAATTAAAACAACATTGTAGTTGTTTTTTTTTAGTTACGCAAAACTTTTAGTGTGACCTATATATAAATTTTTTCTTGTTTCCGCTTATAAATAAATGCTTCACTTGTATGTTTATCTTTTCTATAAAAAAATGGGACAACTTCTTAGCTTCTTCTTAACTTCCAGAGATTTTTCAGTCATATTTTTGGGTACAGATTAAGAATACACTCAATATATAATATTGCAATAAATTTTCCGTGTGTAGGATTGCGCGCCAGTAAACTTTTCGCTCTACTTAGCCGACAAGGCATTACCGAGTGCAGAGTAGTACAGTGATTCCGACGGTAATTAAACATACGTCCGGCCTATCTCCCTTGCTACTTTTATAGCCTAGATACTTGACAGCCATTGGATACGCGTTAGGGATGCTATCCCAAGATCGCCAAAATAGGGCATAATTTAAACCACTTCTAAACGGTTTACAAAAAATAATTATATATCTACACAATATGAGAAGAATTTCTATACATTTCTATCTTTAATAAACATTGCGAAAAAAAAGATCACCAAAGTACCCCTAACTTGACCCCCCTTCAAACTATGGTACCCCCTTAAAACTATGGCGATCTTGTATGGGAGAGGTAACCTAACTTCGCTCGATTCGTCAAAGCCGTTGGCTCGGTCCCCAGCCTTATGATAGTTACTTACAACAAGATGGTGGATAGTTTAGATTTCGCAATGATCTGCGAACTTAAGGTGAAATTTTAAGATCTTAAGCATACGATGCAATATTTTGCAAATAATCGAACTCTTGTGATTCTTCCGGTGTTACAGAGAGTATGGGCCCGGTATGATCATACACCATGGGGTGACCAGTATGAACGGGCGCTACTTGTGGAGTCACTAGCACTAGCACACATTCTGAGTGGCACTACAATTGCGCTAACGAGAGCAATTGAAGTGCCACTCAGAATGTGTTTTTGGATTTTTCAATTATCCTGATCGGCACTGCATTGTATTGGGTAGGGCGTATCAATTACCATCAGCTGAGCGTCGTGCTCGTGTCTTCCCTTATTTTCATACAAAATCAATAACTCATGTGTTTTTAGTTATTAATTTAATTTTTTTTACTTGTGTGGGGCATTTAGTATTTGAAGTTTCAGTATTTTTGTTGCAGCACTTTGCAAATATTGTAATTGAAATGATTTGTAATTTGAATTGAAAATAGGTATTTGTAATAATCTGTTTTGAAAAAAGCAACCTTAGAGTTGTTTGCTAGTTCTTCTCTAAGGAACCTGTATGACATGTTACAAGTGTTATGTAATTTATCTATGAAATATTTTTGATTGTTTGATTTTAACTTGTTTCTAATGCTGTTTCATATACAATGGACGGATACCTGGCTACATGACCACGCAATGACAATAACCATTGCAAACCAACCAAAGTGGAGTCGCATAAGTAAACCCTTGTTCGTAGCTAAAAAATGCTAAGATGCTGATATGATGCAGATGAGGATATGCTAAGATGGAAATAGTTATATAAGACCGACATGTCGACTTATTAATGGAAAACTTGCTGACTTAGATATTTTTAAAGAAACCTTGTCCAGTTTTAAAAATAATGTTCTAACTGTACTAGGAAAAAGTGAGATTTGAACGATTATAACAACTTAACAATAACATTTTTATTATTTAGTAAATAAGTTATTTAGTAAATCTTAGTTAATTATTAACTTTTTTTTACTAGTACCTACCTCTTTTTATTTATATTTTGTATAATTTATTCGTCTCTGCTGTACTTTACTCTTAATTGTCGTAAAATATTAATTTTAAGGAAACTGTAGGTCTAGTTTAGTATTAACTAACTGACCCGGCAAACGTTGTTTTGCCATATAAATTGTATTGATCTTGTGCTTGTTAGTTGATAAGAGATGGCGCTAGTTGTATTCATTAGTAACAATCACACTTCTTTTATATTTTGTTTAATTCACACTATAGTTTTATAAATTATAGCGTATATGTTATTCTGGTGTGTTAGCTATATGATGGTAAAGTTTCATCAAAATCTATTCAGTAGATTTTGCGTTAAAGAAGTTCAAACATACATCCAGACATAAAAACTTTCACATTTATAATATTAGTAGGATATCTCTTAGTAAACCTAAATATGTATGTGACATTGTTTCTAAATAAATAAATAAGTATCTAAATAAGTATCTAACAATTAATAAAAATAAGATGTAAGCACAGCAGCTTAAACAAAAATCTGACCGTTACCTCGATGAACTATTTATAATTCGATTTAAATTACGGTTCTTTGCGATTATGGATTATGTCGACTCATTGCAAGATTCGCGTTTTCTCGCTGGTGTTATGGATCGAAGTCGTCACGGCTCGCTGATCGACGAGGTCGTCGTTAGCGGTGACAAACCCGCTTCAGAACTTGTCATGGAACTCAGCAAGATTGGTATTGTTTGTAAAAATCCTCCGATTTATTTGTAGTTTCAAAAGATGTTTGAATTAAGAAAAGAACTTAATACTCAGCCGCCCTTTTCGGGCATAACAAATATGTACATAACATAATAAACATGGTCTCAATATTTACTAAGATCGTACGACTAATAATGGAGTTAGCTACAAATAGCTAATATGAACATTGCAAATTAGGTAAAATATGAAATTATAGTTCTTGTATTAAAATTTAGGTGTTAGAGACAGCATAGTATTATATAAGGAGTAGGTATTTAAGCTACAACTGAATAAGAACTGTTAAATATAAGTGTATAGACTATAGCTACTCTCGTGTTACCTTAGTAAAATATAAATGAGACTCCATCTTAATTGTGAATACTTGCAATTACCCGAATTTTACCACAACGGCGCCTATTTCTGCCGTGAAGCAGTAATGTGTAAACATTACTGTGTTTCGGTCTGAAGGGCGCCGTAGCTAGTGAAATTACTTGTCAAATGAGACTTAACATCTTATGTCTCAAGGTGACGAGCGCAATTGTAGTACCGCTCAGTTTTTGGGTTTTTCAAGAACCTTGAGTGGCACTGCATTGTAATGGGTAGGGCTTATCAATTACCATCAGCTGAGCGTCCTGCTCGTCTCGTCCCTTATTTTCATTAAAAAAAGTTTAGAAGGAGACACTGGTGGATGTTGGAAGGATAATAATGCTGCTGTGTCGCTGTCTTTGGAGACTGGATCTATAACTTTTCGGTCGTTAACAGTTAACACCCATCTATTGCCAAAATTTCTTGGCAGGATTCATTACGGGTCACGCCTCCAATGTTCGCCAATGGGTGCTAAGTCGCTCCGCTGAGTTTCACAAAAATGAGAGTATCTCTCATTCCAGCATTTGACGAGTCTAGAGGCGAACACGTGTCGATGTGGTTTTGTAAAACTTAGCGGAATTAACACTAACGATCAAAACTTATGAAATTTTCAAATTTGATTGGATTTCTACATAGGTACCTTTTCAGATATTTCCAGCACTAATGGATCAATGGTTGATGATATTTTGTAGTGAAATAGAGTCTTAGCAAAATTATTGCTGTTGTAGGTACTTGATGTCAAGTGATCACCTCCGCACACTACACAGTGTTGCCGGGCCTTTAGGTAGATGTACGCACTTTTTTTTAAATGTAACCATGTCATATCGAGCTGGAAACACCATTTAAGAAGGTTTATTCTAAAAGTAGTTTGGTGGACACGAAAAACACTACTTTGAAATATGAATTGTGGAGATAATATTTTATTATCTGGTGCCATGTTAGAATTGGGTGGCAGGGATATAGTCAGACGCCTCTACGAATTACTCTCACTCCAGTTAGATACGAAAAGAAGAACAATAAAGCGAAATTTCTACAAAATGGCAAACCGTTCATAGAACACGGATCCTATCGAGCAGCTCTTTGTTGGACATTGCCATTTGGTTCAAATAAATAAATCAGAAAGCGGATAGTTACAACATTTATTTTGCATGGTCTTATAGCTTGTTTCAATAGTTTTCTTAAATATTCTCTCATATCATCTTAATTATAAGCAATCTACTAATGCGCCAAAGTAAACTTTGCGCGCGCGCCAAAATGGCGCCGATCTATGACATACCGCAGCGCGGGGGCTCTTGCCAATTATGGAAGGTTAAGCCGCAAAATATACAAAGCGAATGTAAATAACGCCAGTTACCAAACAGAGTATACTAAGAAGGCATACAACACCAACAATAGGTAAGGCTATGGCCATGGGCTAATCAAATTATCCTTGAAGACTTCCAATAGATTCCGTACAACAATACAGACTCATATCGTTGTGTTTAAGACTACAAGTAATTGGTCTCTATAGAGAGAAAGAAAGATATTTTTGACAGCGAAGCATGCAAAATATTTCCACGTCAGCATCTGAATTGTAAGAAATAATAAATAGGAAAAAATTACGATCATGTGCTTTGTATTGAAGAACAAGAAGCAGTTAACAGAACACATTGATACTACTAAGCAAATGGGATGACGTGGCGAGTAGATTAGTTGAATTAATTATGGGGGTAGAATATATTAGATTCAGAATTATATTTCTCCAGCGAGAGCTGGAAAAATGAGCGAATGGTCATCCTAATGTTTTGTTAGATTAGATTAAATTAGAAAACTTTAATATTATTTTTACAATTTGGCCGGATTTTGTATATTTGGACAGCCCTAGCACAGGCTTCGGCCTAATTGGACTGCCAGTTGCAATCACCAGCGATAAGTTTTAGTCTATAAATTATGGTGTAAATGGAGTTCACTTTTTTTAAGTCTCTTAATAAATAAATAAAATGTGTTCATCGCTGCCCACATCCTCCTCCATCATTGCCAACCTTTTATCTCAATAAGTGTTTTTTCGAAGCCAGTGCTTTGCCTTTCAAACGACCATGGAGTTAGCTAATGCTTTTGATCTCAATAGTATGCAAACACTAGATGAGGCTTCATGGGGAGTTTTGTGGAAGAGCGGTGATACGGCAAATTGGGTTTTCTATTGGTTAACGTTCAAGCTTGAGTCTTCTAAGGCTTAAATTGAACAAGGTTCAATTTTGGCTAATTGGCTTTCGACGACCTTCTCAATAAAGGACTAGTAGAAGATACAAGTTTCTTCCGACATCTATCGACGATTTGCCGAAAGAGACCTGCATGGCCGGCGGATATTGCATCTCGCCATCCGCATCCAAAACAAATTAAAGATGTCTTTTGAAACATGTAGTAATTGACGTGTTTTCTCAAGACTTTTTATATGCACTCCTTTTTCATTTCAAGTTCATTTCTCTACAGTTTGGTGCATGTAAGATATAGTTCGATACTATGTAGTTTTTATCATACAGACTGCGCATTAAAAACTTAAATTGACAAACACCTATTCAATAAAACATAATATTATGTCAATGAGATACAGGTGATACTTAACAAATAGTGTTTTTACTGAATTGTAACTGTTTTATAGATTTCTACATTAGAACAATAATTTACAATAAAAATTATCTATGAATAGGTATTGAATTTATCGCGCTTTACTAGGTTCATGTTTTGTTAAGCACTACCATAATAAAACTCACTCGCCAGCGCACAGCTCTCATGAGGCTCCGCGGGCGCGGCGGAGGCTCGCGTGCGCATGAATTTCCTCATTGCTCAGCTGCCTCGCCGCCCGCCCTCCTCGTCCACCGCCCTGATAACAATCATTATTATTAAAATCATTAGATTAAATGACGTATATTTTTATTTTGACACTGCACTGTATGCGCATTCAGCCAAGTTAGTTATGTTCCCAAGGGTGAGGGAAGTCACTTAAACTTCAATTTAGATTTAATAAGAAAGTAAGTTAAGTTTTAAAGGCATATGTTTAACTGTTTGGTGATTTACAATAAAACGGCAATTAAATGCTCTTGTATAATCGGAGTTCTTTATTGTATTTAAATCACATCCTTTAAATTGTTTAAAATATTTGATATAGCGACATCTCAAGCTAATTAATTACGACAGACCGGGACGGATGCGTCGGAAACTCCTGCTGCCGATACACATTTTGTCTTCAGTTGCGTTTGATCGAGTGTTTAAAATGGTTACCCCTATCTCACCCTGCGGTATGTCATGAGCGCCGGGGACGTACTCGACACACCATTGCCTACCCCAGTATGCAATGGTGTGTGTGCCGCGGGAGTCCGTGGCGTGTCTTTCAATCATTTTAAAGCATTGCAATTTATGTCATATTTTTATACGTTTGAATGTCCATTGGTAAAATTATAAATCCCTTGCCATGTAGGCCTTCAGGAGCCGTTCTGGCGGCGCGTATTCGTATCGTCAAAAAAATCTGCATCGCCAAAAAAATCTTTCTACTTCCACTTTCAAGTAATTAGTGCAATTGTAACATGAGTGCTAAATAGAGTGCTACAATGGGTAATTACCAGCAATGTGATATATATTTATTTAGTTGCGGATAAAAGTTAAAAAGGTGCGCGCGTGGATAGGAGGGCGCTGTTTACCGCGCATGCGCAATGTCAGCCATCGAAACTGCGTAGAAATAAAAAATCGTTTTTCTTTATCTTGCACATTATATGATGAAATATAGTTATAATCTTACACTTGTAGCCAATGCCATGTAACTATTTAAAAAGTATTCATTATAGTATTGTTGACTCGTTTTTAAATGTTCATTAGGTACCACCAATCGACCTGCAGGAATTAATAGTTTTGTATCATGGTTTGAGTAATTAACGCCTAGTATTTGGTATTGAGTAAATAACGAAATGAGAATAGAACTTTACCAGTGTGAGGCTCCTTTGCACATGATGCTGGCTAGATTATGTTTTCTGCCGTGAAGCAGTAATGTGTAAGCATTACTGAAGGGTGCCGTAGCTATTTAAGTCTCATGAGACATAAGTATATTATACTTAGTATATTATACTTATGTCTCATGGTGACCAGCACAATTGTAATGCCTCTCAGAATTATTGGGCTTTTCAAGAATCCCGAGCGGCACTGCATTGTAATGGGCAGGGCGCATTAATTAACATCAGCTAAAAGTCCTACTCGTCTCGTCCCTTACTACAAAAAAAAAGAAAAAGAAAGGTATTTAACAATAATAACTGATTGAAGTGTCCGTGCCTGCACACGTTGTACTCAGTAGGCATACATTGTTCAACACCTTCATTTGTAATTATTTGCAAGTAATTGTTTATATAACGTAGCTACGTGTAGTAATTTTCAATTAATTGTCAGAACTGTTTACTCCGCACAGCTCAGCAATAAGTATTTTATGCGCATAAGCGATTTCCATCAACGCGGTAATAAATTACAATAGTTTAGAGTGTTTACGTCACTTGTGACTCTTGAGTCGGGCTCACTTCATTCAAAATAACAATTATTAATTATTTATTCATAAATTGCGTTACGTGCCACTTTTTTATAAATATATGGCGAGACGAGCAGGACGTTCAGCTGATAGTAATAAAACGCCCTGCCCATTACAATGCAGTGCCGTTCAGGATTCTTGAAAAGCCCAAAAACACTGAGCGGCACTACAATTGCGCTCGTCACTTTGAGGCATAAGATGTTAAATCTCATTTGTCCAGTAATGATGAACGCGAAGGCTTGAAGAGCTCATGAATTTATTAATATTTGTTTCAGCTTTTATACAATACTAGTGGACCCAACAGACGTTGTCCTGTACACACGTCTTAAATTTGAAAAATCAGTCCAGCCGTTAGGAGGAGTTCACTTACATACACATGAGCAGGAGAATTATATTATATGGACGGAATTGAGAATCTAAACCAATCTCAAATTCACTGAAACAAACAAAAAATCATCAAAATTGGTCCAGCCGTTTAGGAGGTAGTTTAATTGTGAATCCAAACCATTCTCGAATCCACCTGAAGACACACACCAATCTCAAATTCACCGGAACACACAAAAATATCACCAAAATCGGTCCAGCCGTTTATGAGGTAGTTCAATTGTGAATCTAAACCATCCTCGAATCCCCTTGAACTCACACAAAAAATTTCATCAAAAGCGGTCCAGCCGTCTAGGAGGAGTTCAGTGACATACACACGCACACAAGAAATATATATATAAAGATGTATTCTGATAACTTACTATGAATTTTAATTGACATTGGATATGGACCTGAACAGTTATGTTTATACTTTATACGTAATAATCCCTCCCTACTCTGTGATAATATTAATTTAAATTTAGTTTGAAATATATTATTATTAGCGAGGTACCTATGTTGCGGCAGGTCGCGTCTATAGGTACCTAGTCTTGCCATAAATACAAAATTTTCTCTTGCAAATAACATTTATTACTTACATTTTTTTTTATTACTTATATTTACAACATTTATTAATATAAAAAGCTTATTCCAAGTGTTCGCCATTGACTGCAATGCAGTACTTTAAACGTTGAGGCCAGTTATCAAAAGAAGCGCGGACTTTTTCCATGGGAAAATTCTTTACTACGAGCCGTACGGATTGTTTTAGGGACTCCAAATTATCATGAAGTTTAGAGCAAGCCGTACTCTCTAAAATTGATAATAAATCATAATCCAACGGATTAAGATCGGGACTATACAACGGCCAGTTTTCAGCCCTGATAAAGTCCGAAACGTTCGTTTCCTACCAAGACTGCGTAGACCGAGGAGACCATTCTTGGTTATTGAACATTCTTAAGGGGCTTCACTATCTTCCCAAGAATCGTATCTTGATCCACTTGTGCCGATGTATTGATACCTTTTTCACAAAAGTATGGCTCAGTCACTCCTTCCTTAGAGCATGCAGTATAAATACGGTCATTTTATTTGTTAAAATGTTCCTCAATTGTAAAAAAAATCTCATCCGTAAACAAATTTTGTCTGTGACCTCCCTTTGCGTACCGCTTCAGTAGTTGTTTCGATTTTACCACCCTATTACTTTTTAAATTATCAGTCAAGAAATGACTAGTACGTCTCCTATAGGCTGCATTACCCGAGTCATCTTTTAAAATACGCGACATGGTTCTTCATGGGAGATGAAGATAGCACCTATATTCATCTCTCAAGATAAAATCTTTTGCTTTCGGACAGGATTTCTTCGAATTCTTTCCCTTACTGCTTTGACCACCTTTTTCGTACGAAAACTGCGTGGACGGGCAGTACTTTTTCTGTTACAAACAGAGGAGGTCTTATTGTACCTATTAATAGCACGGTACACAAACAATTTACTTATACCAAGCGTATGGAGAGATTTAAAAATTGCATTTGGCACCATACTTACTTTGTGTTATGCAATGCTTCTCTTTATCACCCCACTCCGTTTTAGGTAATATCGTAAAATTATGTACAATGTATTGGCGCCAAAATGAGAAAACTCCATGAACAATCATATAAAAATGACAGATTCCAAATTCAAGTGCAATATTTTGTTTATTTTTAATTGTAACAGTATTTATGGCCAGACTAAGTATATTCTTTGACATTATGAAGAGTATGTTGAGAGTCAACAGCTAAGATGTTTATTTCTTTCAATTTTGCTCATAATTTCTTATTATTATGTGTACTATAGTCTCTATCCTTCGAGATCTTTTTACGGACACGGGTGGCCCACGAGTCGTGGCGCGGTGGCGACGCGGCTGTGTCCACAAGGTGACGTTGCGAGCTCGGTGCTATGTAGGTCAGGGGCCAGGACATGTGGAACACGCGTGACGATATTTGTAACTGTATCGTGACTTAACATTCTAACTGCTGGCGAGACGCACGACTCATTACCACTCTCGTCACCCGCGTGCTATTAACATTACCCACACGTACGCGGAGACGACAACCGTCAGTCGATACACAATTATTTATTTATTTGGAGTGGGTGGCTATTTGTCTAGTCCTGATGAGTCCTAGTAACACCACGTCCAGATTTGTACTATTGTGTTCGCCACTCATACTTACAGCTTGTCGTCAAGCCCTATCTTTACCTCTTAACGTATTATAAAGTATTATAAACAGCATCTGGGAGCAGAGTGTAGTCACCTAGGATGGTATTAAGCTAATGCCCTAGTGGGTCGTAATCGCAGAGGAGATGAAGAGGCGTTTCATCAGCCTCAAGGCAAAATCTGATAAAGGCTGCAATCTGCTGGGATTAATAATATAATGGAACAGTAGCGTAACTCAGCGGTCTCCTTGAAATTTATACCTACCTACGTCTGGGCGGAGCGCTAGGGATTGTACATACAAAAAGATTGACGACGCAACAGCGCAGCTAGTTTAGCTCGGACAACGACTAGACTCGGCAATGTAAGGCGTGCAACTCAATAGTTTTGTCTTCCCAAGATTGCTTAGCGGCCGAGTAAATTGTGTGTATGTGCGTTAAAGTACTGTTCTATTATAGTGATGTGGTCGATATCCCCTAATATTAAATATTAATAATTTTAATTTTGTTTTCGATCCAAAAACCGTAGAAACCGCCAGCCATTTTAGCTTTAAAAATGATGCCAATTCAGTCTCTGCGACCCCAAAATGATATCTATATTGTTACATTATCTTTCCGCTCTAGGGAACATAAAATGATTATTTTAATGTTACTCCACTGGCATTACAATCTTCCCTTAGCTTAGGCTAATAAGTAATTCTACTTCAACTTAAACTGCTACGGTCCAATTTGACACAATGTTGTCATTATACGAGAATAACTATTCCAGGTATAAAATTTGTACTCTTTTCCGTTATTTTTAGTATAACCGTTCTTTGAATGTAGACAGTAGTAAATGCAGATAAATTAGATAGGCATGTCATTGTTTCAGTACAGTATAGCATAACAGGACATCTTTAATTTGTCGTCACTTTGAACTTGTGTCAATCTGTAAAAGTTGGTAACTGGTGATTCTTTTCGTTCGCAATTTTTATATAAGATGAATTTTCTTCTCATATTCTGTAGACATATACATATTTTTTTTTAAATAAAAGGTTTATATAAACCGATAAGAAATGGCTCCGATTATGCGCTATATCTGTGATTTTTTGGGATAGCGGCCCTAACACTTTTCTTCATGTCTCTGTTAAGGGGAAGTCACTTTGTGAATGTAATTATAAAATTTGTAAAGATCTTAGACAGCGTTCTTCATCTTGTATTTGACAAATAATGCCAAAGTCGTTTCAAGCCACTCCGAGAACCTTGGATATGATCTTTCAGTCATAGGTGTCTTTCGCCGCTGTTCGTTATAATGTGGATCCGAAAGTTTGTATTGCTCCCTCGGATAGGAATTTCGGGTACAAAAAGTTCCAGAGAACTTTTAAAATTTTCATGATAAAAAGATATTATGTTCTTTTTTGTAACCCTAACAACGTGTGTACTTAAGCGAGTCCAAAAAACAAACAATTTCACATTTTTCTAATAGTAATATAGCCTTTAGTCGGCGCTTTGCTCGCGTGATGCCCTTAAATATAATATAATATGAATCAAAATAATATAAAATATTTTCGTTTGTTTCTGCGCAGGATCTCAAAAGAGTCTCAGAATCGCGATTAAAGTTTGATGGAGTTTTATAATGAAATTATTATATATTCAGTCTAATCATCGGATTCTCGAAGAATTATAAATTAAAATTAAAATAATTCTTTCATCGGAATTGATTCTAATGAGCTAGTTATAAGTTTTTATTAAGGGTAACACTGAAAGTTATAATCTCCACTATTTGACGACACTTTAACTTTACTTAAGGCAGAGGACGTGCCCAGCCGTCTGAGGATCCTACGCCTCTTAATAATAAGGGCTTGAGGATGTACTTTACTTAAACTTCAGTTTAGTAAGGGCAAACGTTCCCTAGTAGCCTCGTTTTTCACTTATCATTTTTAGGTATAAGGGGTTGAGGGCTGGTGCGCTAGCACAAGCAGGGGGCACAATAGACCCTAGGAGTTATGTTTTTTTCCACCACAAATATAAAAAAAGGAGGAACGAGACTGGGGCATGATGAGTGGCATCAACAAATGTAATATTTTGTCGTCATAGAAACAAATGGCGTTCGCGAATGCCACCAGACGATCAGTAGAATGTTTGGACTATGGAGGTTGAGATAATGAGTCTTTCACTATATAATCCCGATCTCTGGCACCTTGCAAATTTTATTTATTCTCAAAAATCAAAGATAAATATCGATGTATTTTTGTATTCACTTTACGCACCCTGAAGACAAATTGCACTTCAGGTACTACCGCAAGTAATTTGGATTTTTTTAATGAAAATAAGGAACGAGACGAGCAGGACGTTCAGCTGATGGTACTTGATACGCCCTATTACAATGCAGTTCCGCTCAGGATTATTGAAAAACCTAAAATATTCTGAAGGCACTACAATTGCGCTTGTCACCTTGAGACAAGGTGTAAAGTCTCATTTGCGCAGTAATTTCACTAGCTACGGCACCGTTCAGACCGAAACACAACATTACTGTTTCACTGCAGAAAAAAAAGCCGTTGTGGTACCTCAATCTAGCCGGCATCCTGTGCAAAGGAGACTGCCACTGGTATGAATATGGGCTGAACAGATTATATAAATTAACGTGGTATCGCTCATGTCGTCGCGAGATTAAAATTTTCTGTTTCGTCGTGTTCGAGACGAGCTATGAGCGGTGTAGATCCCAACCAGGACCGCTACCATTTGTCACAATACAAAGATATATCGACGGCAGTTCTATCTCGTCCAGGTGAGCAGTAAGTACTACTCCGCGGCATGTATGTATGTATGGGTGTATGTAGATCAGCAAGCGTGGCCAACACCAGTGGCCACCGGAGCGTTCACTCCTTCCTCGTAATGTTAACTTTCATATTTAATGTATGTTGTTTATAAAAAATTACACATATATTTTAACACGTGCATCCAATCTTTGGAATGAATATACAGATGTGATCGTTAATTGTGACCAAGCGATTATTCTGAACTATTACATGTATAAAAAAAACTTTAATATTTATTTGATATCGAAAGTACGTTACCCAATCAGTAATTATCCAAAATTTGACAATAAACACTTAGTAGTATAAAATTAGTAGTCATGTTAATGATTAGGTCACGCATCATATCAGTTTAATTTTTTTTATATCGCCTGGTAACACTTCACGATAACACCCTGTATATAATAGTTGGTACCTCATAGGTAACGCTGTTCCTGTGACGTTGCAAAGAGTTAAGCGGCCCTTTTATCTTATGAAAAAAAAAAACAAATAGTATTTGTATCGTCCACAGAGTCGTGTAAGGTCGTAAGCGCAAGCGACCTCTTCACCTACTTGTAAGTACTAAGTAGTGTGTGACGTTAATTTGTTTATGTTGAACACCTGTCGCTAAGTACCGTGGTGTAGTGGTGGCCTGGTAAGCAGCAGAGCGCCTCGTGTCCGCTGAGCACTGAGTGCACAACACACAAACACACGTCGCGTGTAACACTCCACAGTACGGAACACAGGGGTCTACTAACACACAAAATGCAGCACAACTGTTGCAGTTCCAGCACAGAGCACACGATACCGGTAGCCCCCGGCGCTACCGACCACAGACTATCACAATGCCTCCTCCTTCCGCCTCCCCCCTTCTAACTACAAGACGTTCTGTCGCTAGCGCACGATGAGCCGTCATAACGGTATTGATGTACAGACAATATTAGCACTCGGCCACTTAGCACAATGCATTATCACAATACTTTGAACGTTATATAATAATATTTCAATAACTATTCAAAACTATATTTCAATACGCTGAATAATGATCATAACAAGGAATTGCAATAGCAGAATAAATGCTTTACGATAACTTCGATGACAATAATTAAGTTGTCTTTTATAAATGTTTTTAATTCATACATTTTGACTGTAGTGCCGATATTATTAGGCATAAAAGGCATTTATTTTCTCAAAATTGACTCCTTTAGAATTCTTTTTGATGTCATTTCTTATACTACTACCGCTTCGGAAACAAATGGCACTCTGTGAGAGAAGAAGCGGCGCAAGAAACTCTCCCAGCATTCTTTTTTTGCGCTCTTTCCAATAAAAATATACAAGTACAGTCATTTCTATCGCTATAAAATAATCACAATCTAGTCCCAGGCTGTCCGATCATTTAGATATTCAGCAGTGGAGTAATATAGGATAGTAGGATTTACGACAGAGCCATTTTTTTTATAAAACATTTAAATTTATTTATAGATAATGCCTGAACAGTGGCTGGGACTTTATTATAGAAGTGTATACATTTACCCTTAAAGCTATTATGTATCTTATGAAGCCTACTAGAACCAGTTACAAGCAATCCCTTATTGTGATTAGTGTTATAATAATGAAAATCACTATTAAGAGCAAAAAGGTGACGATTTTTGTGAACATATATTAAATTTTCAGAAATGTACTGACAATGAACAGTCATAATATGTATTTCTTTAAATTTTTCTTTGAGAGACTATCTATAACCAAGCTGATATATAGCACGAACAGCTTTTTGCTTTCTTTTGCAGAGCAAACACTATATCAATGTCAGCAGCATGACCCCATAGTAATATACCGTACGTCATGATGCTGTGAAAATAACTGAAGTGATGATGATTATTGATGTTGTGGTTGCGTAAGCGTGGCAGTTCGTAAATACAACAATTTTATCAAAAACAATAAATATTTTGAATTAAATGACTAGACAAATGCATTCACGGAAAATGTCTTCGAGACAACATCGGCGAATCTGGGTCAGTTACATTATAACTGGCCCATAACTTCTGTTACAATTAAAAATGCATTAATGAAAAAAATTTAATAAACACTTCACGCGGAAAATAGATTGTTTTCGATGACGTTATTGATTTTAAAAAGTAATTTGTGTTTGACAAAATGAGTTTAATTGAAGACAATGAGTGTGAACTTTGATACCACCTTTTTTATTGTTCTAGAGAAAAGTTTTTTATGACAGTAAGGGACGAGACAAGCAGGACGTTCAGCTGATGGTAATTGATACGCCCTGCCTAAATTCTGAGCGGCACTGCAATTGCGCTCGCCACCTTGAGACATAAGATGTAAGTCTCATTTGCCCAGTAATTTCACTAGCTACGGAGCCCTTCAGAACGAAACAATAATGCTTACACATTACTGCTTTACGGCAGAAATAGGCGCCGTTGTGATACCCATAATATAGCCGGCATCCTCCCACTGGTGGCGTAGAGTACTATACAAGCCTTGACCACAAGAAGGCATTGGACTAACCTACGTATGTACACGTTCGTCCATCAATGCCTCTTTTGCTGGCCGCTGCAGTAATGTACCTACTAAGTTTAATGGTAATCTGTCTAATTTATAGCAGTAGCAATAAATAAAAATTATTAATTTTATAGATTTACGCATTGTTTTCATGGGAAATTTATTCACTGCGTGTTCTAGAGATTTCTTAAGCAACTCGATATCGGCGCGTCGTTTAAAGCAGATGATGCCTTCTCTAACTGACCACAGTTTGTAGTCTAAGGGATTCAGACCTGTGTTAGAAGAGTTCAGCTCTTATAAATTCTGCAAGTTTGACTTCTGATAAAGCGTGTTGGTGCACTTTCCCTGTAGTATTCACTCTTTTCACAAAAATG
Source organism: Leptidea sinapis (assembly GCF_905404315.1). NCBI lineage: Eukaryota > Metazoa > Arthropoda > Insecta > Lepidoptera > Pieridae > Leptidea > Leptidea sinapis. The sequence continues at coordinate 15,039,292 of NC_066271.1, read as the reverse complement.
AAGCTTTGTGACTCCCTAAAAAGACACACACACACAATGATGACAGACCACGCTCTTTCAATTGGTTAACTACGGCCCTCTTCTCTCAACTTCTAGTTATCTTATCAGTTATTGGCAGAAGCAATCGAAATCGATGATTCTGCCTTTTTTATGACAGTAGGGGACGAGACGAGCAGAACGTTCAAGTGATGGTAATATGCCCTGCCCATTACAATGCAGAGCCCCTCAGGATTCTTAAAAAACCCAAAAACTCTGAGCGGCATTACACTAGCGCTCGTCACCTTGAGAAATATAAGATGTTGCCCTTCAGACCAAAACACAATAATGCTTGCACATTACTACTTCAGGGAAGAAATAAGTGCCGTTGTGGTACCCATAATTTAGCCGGCATTCTGTGCAATGGAGCCTCCCACTGGTAATAGCGGTAAAATCTCACAATGAACAATTCCCTTCCAATCCTACCATACACACTGCATCACCTAATCGAGAGTTAACCCGGGTTTTGCCATAATCTATTAAGCCCGACCGACCATTTTCGGACGGTCTTTTCGTGCGTGATCCACTATTCATCAACAGTTATAAATATCTTCAGACAACGGTTCGGTCTCATTAAAGAATCACAAATGAGAAGTGACTACAAGGTCAGGAATCTTGCACTTTCAATTTTTCACCTGTTTCAATTTCTTTAAAATTGTAAGCATCAGGTATCAGGTCAAGAGAGCACTTATAAAACTACTTGTCGAGTTTTTTTAAAAGAAAGCACAAATTTTCTACAGGAACATTTCCGTTGGCCCGTTGTCGATGAAAATGACACATATACTCTTTATGTAATTAAAAAAAAATGTCTTGAGTGAATGTGTCACGAATTCCAGTTCCAAAATCTGAAATTCAGTATTAAAAACTGAAGTTTGAGATAAGTACGAGAAATTGTTCCATTGACGATAACAAACTATTACCACAGATAAATAAGTCGATAAGTGATTGCAGTTCAGTTTTTAATTCCAATATTTATTTATAAGTCTAGGTTATTTACGTTTCAAACAGTAGGTAAAAACTAGAGTTGTATTCTTTACAAAACGTAAAGTGCGTAAACGTAAAATTTTCACCAACCTTGTTTACCTTAGAATTCCATCGTTTAAGGACCAATTTAAATGTATGTTATTGTTGGCCCCAATGTAACAAAATCAAATTTAGTTTTGGATCTTAACTATAGGAATCTTCGAGATTGTCAAAAGTCAATAGGGTACTAAAAACAATGCATGGTTTTTAAATAAACTTAAATTTGATCTTTTACATCCTAAAAGTTTTTAAACACATCAAATTATAGATGAAAACATTCTTATTCAATTAAAAAATAAATATTCATTTCCGGCAATATATTTCGATGTTTCAAACGCGTCTTTTTGCGCAGGTCTATCTCAAGAATCTATATTGTACTAATAAATGCATGGCCGGTTATTTCCTTCAAATCCGATCAGAATCATTCGTGTACTATTCGATGCAGCGTGTTTCAGAGAAGATTTTGCTTATGATATGTTGGTTGCTTATGTGGAATTTTTTTTTATACTTAGAAATACCTATAAATTCGCAATACAACTAATTCATTCAATGAAATTTCATTACATATTATGATAATTCATACAATGAGCGGGCGCGCGGTATTGCCGGGTCAGGATTGCCTTGTGTAAACAAGTATAGTACGTCATTGTGTGTAAAAAAATTGTAACAATTCTGGTGAAGTGTAGTAACATTTATTACATTTTGTGATTTATAAAATAATTGGCAAAAACTTACTTAAAAGTCTGGTGCTAAAAATACTTCAAAAAGTGCACTAGATATGTATTTTTCTTGTCCCAACTATCCGAGCAAAGTGGTGTAAACAGTTACCATTTGACCGCGTGCAACGCAGAGCTGCTAGAATTGTCGGGGACGTAGTGCTCTGTGAACCGCTTGATAACTTGCGTAGGGACGTCGCTTAATTTTGTGTTTTCTACCGCAATTTATTACGTGGAGTTTTCCGAAGAGCTGTTTAATTGTGGCACATTCGTGTGGCGTTCCTCCACAGTCCGGTTTTCAAGGAACTTTCTTCCACGTGCAATGAAACTGTGAAAAGAGCTTCCTTGTGCGGTGTTCCCGGGACAATAAGACCAGGGTGCCTTCAAAAAAAGTGCGTACACTTTTTAAGGAGCCGGCAACACTCCTGCGATTCATCTGTATTGCAGAAGAATGTGTGTATCGGTGATCACTTAACATCAGATGCCCGTACGCTCGTTTGTCCTCTCTTACATACAAAAAAAAATGAGAAGAGAGAAAGTATCTCCAAAGTCCAACAACTTACTAATATTGTTGTGGTATATATTCAAGGTGCCAATTTTGATGTGAGTTTAATAAATAAGTAATTTCTTATTTAGTTTATGATTTTATTGTTTTTTACTTTAAAAATGCAAACTTAATAATGATTATCATATGATTCTCGTTGAGATCAATAACAGAAAAAAACAATGGATATAGTAATTAAAATTAAATTATTTTCTGCATTAATTATAGGTAATGTTTAGTTTCACAAATTAATGTGAGAAAAACTTAAAAATATATTTATTATCACATAATTACCTTGTTGCTTTTACTCTTTTTTTGAAGTTTATCTAATTGTCCTTTAAACAAATCCACTTTCAGTCATTGTAAATAATAATAATATAGATCATTAAATTATAAAAAACCAACATAAAATGTAATATATCGCTAACTACCGAAAAAATATCTAGGAAGCATACCAGTGATAATGTTCGTCGAGACTTTGACGTCACACTGTGCTTCAACCGTTGTTTTATTTTTGCGTTTCGTTGTTTTATATTTCACACGTATGATTACGCACTAATTCAGCAAAATATTTTAATAATAATAAACTTTATTTATAGGTACTTACATAGGCTGCACTAAAAGTATCGGCAATGAAATATTTCCACTGTTCCTGTCATATTAAAATCTTTTTAATTGAAAACTCCCTGGTTTTAAAAATGGAATACCATTTATTTATTTAAAAAAAGATTCTCGGTCTTGTCACAAGGTCTTGTCGAACTTGTTTAGTCGTTGAGAAAATGGAATTGACTCGAGAAAATTCTAGAGGGATGATTTATTATGACTTTCGAAGTAGTTTAACACAAAAACAGTGTGTTGACCGGATGATTTCTGCATTTGGTGATGAAGCCCCATCCAAAACCACAATTTATCGCTGGTTTGCTGAATTTCAACGTGGACGTGTCAAGCTCAGATATGATCCCCGTCACGGTCGTCCAAAAACTGCAGTCACCAAAGAAAACGTTGATGCTGTGCGTAAGCTGATTGAGGAAGATCTACATGTGAAACTCGAAAGATTCCACGCAGGATCCTCAAATGCTGTATACAACATCGTATCAGGTGACGAATCCTGGATATACGCGTACGAACCCGAAACAAAAAACCAGTCACGAGTTTGGGTATTCGAAAATGAGTTAAGGCCAACAAAAATTGTTCGTTCACGGAGTGTTGCAAAAAAAATGGTGGCCACGTTTGTCGCCAAAACCGGCCATGTTACGACTATTCCTCTTGAGGGACAAAGAACGGTTAATGCAGAATGGTATGCTAGCACTTGTTTGCCACAGGTTGTTTCTGAACTCCGTAAAGAGAACTGCAACCGCTGCATCATCCTCCATCACGACAATGTGAGTTCTCACACCGCGCACAGAACAAAAGAGTTTTTAGAGCAAGAAAACATAGAATTATTAGATCATGCGCCGTACAGCCCCGAACAAAGCCCAAATGATTTCTATACTTGCCCTAAAATAAAGAATAAATTGCGTGGTCAGAGATTTTCATCACCTGAAGAAGCTGTGGACGCCTACAAAACGGCCATTTTGGAGACCCCAACTTCCGAATGGAATAGTTGCTTCAATGATTGGTTCCATCGTATGGAAAAATGCGTCAAATTTCGCGGAGAATACTTCGAAAAGCAATAGATACATTTTTAAATAGTAATGTTATGTCACTTCCTTGATTCCCGAAATTTTCAGTGCCGCCCTCGTAATCATCTTCAAATGTCATCAAAGATATTATGTTGCTTCGACCCAATTTTGGTCGGAAGTGCAACAAGAATGGTGACGTAATGATGTACATAGTTTGGGCTCCATCATAGGTTGTTGGAAAAGTTAGCCAACTATACTTGCTCCACGTTCCACGCAAGTTTCCACGTTCAGTTAACCACTAATAAATAAATAAGCCCCATTTATTGTATCATGAACCTAGTGTTGTAATACTGGGTCTTAAAAACTCGAATAAATTCCGGGGTCATCTGGAAGGTAATGCTTAAATTTGCTTAGAAGAAACCGGCGGCTACCAATAGATAAATAGAGTAATACAATACTTCAAGCCGGCCTATAATCTAGTGCTGTAAAAAGCGCATGTCCACCTATATAGGTATGGAGTACTGCTCGTATCTCTGATCTGGTGCACCCCAGGATTAGCTCCAACCATTTTACCGCGTGCAACGCAGAGCTTATCAAATTGTCGCTAGATCACTTGGTGCTGCGTGGAGATATCCCTTCGATGTCTTTTATCAAGGAGTGTTCCGATGAACTGTTTGACATGATCCCTGCCACCGCATCCCACCACACACCACTTCTTTACTATCAGGTTGTGTCGCGTTCCTCCACAACGCGGATTTTAAGGAACTTTCATCAATGTGCAACTGTAGCTTTACGCGCCACATATGGTGGGCATATTGAGGTCCAGATAAATTCTAGGCTCTTAAGCGTCATTCCCAGCCAACTAATTAGCTCAGTTAAATCACGCATTAATAATTTATGATGGAAATATAAACACCGCCATCTATTCGCCATCTAAACGAATTAGATACTTTTATTTTGTGGAACTGTCTTAACATGTCGCGCGTTTCCTTTGTAGTTTACAATAAATTACTAGATGGCGGTTATTAGTGATTTATTTATTTAAAAATGATATAAATTAACAAAAATCATATTTTGCAATTGAAAAATTGAATAATTGTATCAAATTAGTGTAATGTCATCGGTCCTCGATAAATCTACAAAGTTTGAACGAAACCTAGCCGTTTAAAGTGGGACAAAATCGCGCCCAAAGAAGTCGGTTACAAACATACAAGTGAAGCTAATATAAAGCGTGTAAAAATCGTAACTATCGTTGACTTTTCTGTCCCAATAAACTTATCGACGGTAACTCGCCTTATCCGTGCACGCTGTCTGTCAATGGGATGACGTATAGCTCACCATAAGGCGATAAGAATGACTTATCGGGTATATTGGGACAGCTTCAGATTATTGACAGCTAATTACTGACAGTAGAAGGTAGTAATTTATCTCTATCTGTAGATATTATATTGGGATCGGCCGTAAGGGAACCCTACTTAGATTGTGTAAGTAAAACAAAACGGCCGAAACACCTTTCTTACGCGTTATTCGCGGTTTGATACGACACTGGTAACTTCATAAAAAATGCTTAGGTACCCGTTCCTAAAAAGCGGGCAAAAGTCTTGTGATTGATCTGGCGTTGCAATTGTATCGGCGGCGATCAATTAAAATCAGGTAAAAATAATATTTATTTACACCAAAAAATAAACAATTGATCATCTCTTGACTCATAATTACTTGGAAAAAATTCACCTTATATCTAATGATCAATTCGGTTTTAGGAAAACACGATCTACTGACGACACAGTCTTTAAGCTAACAAACACTATTGCAGGGAAGTTGGACGCAGAGCAGAAATGTCTAACTATTTTCTTAGATATTGCTAAAGCATTCGACACGGTATCAAATGAGCTTTTACTGTAAAAGCTCGAACAGTTAGGTGTACGAGGTCACCAGTTGGATTTATTTGAGGATTATTTAAAGGGGAGAACTCAGTGTGTGCGTATTGATGATATCACCAGTAGCCCTGGCGGTTTATGTATGGCGTCCCTCAAGGAAGTATAATTGGTCCAACGCTCTTTTTAGTTTATTGTTTTGTTATTTTTAGCAAAATATCAATCGTTGTTTTGCTAACAAAATGATACAATCGAAGCTCCCCAAGCCGTTTTCGGGCTCATTAGAACTATCATCACTCTTTCTAAAAATTTACTTTCCATAGGCTTCAATGGTAACATCCCGAAATCAACATCAATCTACTTCTAATTGAGTGGTATATACATTGTTTATATGGGTGTACTTGATTTTCCTGAATCAATTACGGTATTAGGAAAGGCGTAAATAAAAAAAATGACTCGACCAAACGGAACAAATTGGTTTGTATTTGGCTTATTTCACAACGATTCCAATGTACCTTCCCTTCAGATCTCTATACACAATTTTCGCAATATGGCCGCCACATCTTACGCACTAATTACTGTGCACAACAAAACTCAGTCTTATTAGTATGTTAAGCTATGCGTGCGCGACTATCTGATTGAAATATCCGTATCTAGGTATAGTTAGGTATCTCAATAAAATAAAACAATGCTACATCATAATAATATTATATTCAGATGCTAACTCTAATATATAATCAGCTATCCAACTAAGAGGGGCATATAATGAGTCTCAAATGTGAGTATTGATAGTTGTTCACAGTTTTCAGTTGTCTTTTACTCGTCACACACACAATATGAAGGCTACCCTCACTTTACCGAATTTAAATCACATAATACAATTTCAATAGTTATGTAATTATTGCACGGTATAACAATAAAATTGACCTATGTATCCAAACAAACAAACAAACTGTACAATATTATCTACCTATTTAATATACATATGCGGCTATTACATAACCTATCCAACAGTTTTAATAAATTAAATTGTGGCTTTTACTAATGTTATATTACTTTGTTCATACAAGGATATATCAAGAGCAGTAGAGGTGGTACTTCGGTGCACCCCCTCCATAGTAAGAATAAACATCCATGGAATGCAAGGGGGTAGAGATTCGCCACCCCTTGCCCCGCCCCAGAAAATTCAGGAATGCTCACAAAGCGTAAAGTAATCAAAATCATAAATCATAAAAAAACAAAATCGTCCTTGGATTTTTCTACGTCCTTGGTGAATCTATAATTTATCATTAAATTGGTTAATTATAGTTTAATATATTAAAATAGAGAATAGAAATTTACTATAAAACTAGTACTTATAAAAAATATGATTTCGTATCGAGGCGAGCATCTAGTGCCGGCCTTGTTGGCATCCGGGTCATGCTCAGCAAGCTCAGGGACGCTCGGGCTCGGCAGCTGCCGCATCCGGTTCCGTGTCTGACTCAGAGTCATGTTCGGCACGCAGCACGGCGCGCGGCTCGACGAGCGGCTCGGCGAGCGGGTGCGCGTGCTCGGGCTCGGCGCTGTCTTCATCTGCCTCGCAGCACCACTGCTCACCAATCTGGAAAACAAACGAAATTGTAGCACAGATGTTTACCGACGTACAACAAAGCGAGATTCCTTTTTATTATTAGCTCAGTGGCAGGATCGTTTGCACAGGGTGCCGGCTACATTATTGGTACCACAGCAGCGCCTACTTCTGCCGTGAAGCAGTAATGGGTAAGCCTTTGTGTGTTTCGGTCAGAAAGGCGCCGTAGCTAGTGAAATTATTGACCAAACGAGTCTTAACACGACTTAACAAGCGCAACTGTAGTGCCGCTCACGATTGTTTGGTATTTTCAAGAATCCTGAGCAGCACTGCATTGTAATGGGCAGGAATCGAACGTCCTGCTCTCGTCCCTTATCATAAAAAAAACAAATACAACAAAATATTTCAAAAAGCCTACTGAGTAAAGGTTAGATACAACTACTACTGATTATCAGTTTGCTTTACATAGTGATATGCGTCAGTTTGAATCGTACATAGAGAATAATAGTCCTCAAACTTTTTGTTTAGATTGCCTTGAATATACCTTACATTATAACTTCATACCGCCGGGAGTCGCATTCGTGAACTCCTCTTATTATTCCGATTCTTCGGTGGAGGACGCGTATAGCCCCTAACTCTAAGCTGTGCGGAAAGATTTTTTTAGATTCCAGAAGCATTCCGCTCATTTGACCAGTAATTTCACTACCTACGGCGCCGTTCAGATCGAAACACAGTAATGTTTACACATTACTGCTTCACGGCAGGAATAAGCACCGTTGTGGTACTCATAATCTAGCCGGCTTCCTGTGCAAAGAATTTCCTGTGCCTTCCATTGTTTAACCCCCTACTGAACGATGGATAAGGATATTGGGATAGACTGTAAAATAGTGCATTGTTCGTCAAACTAACTTGATAACTTAAATATATAATAATAAGATAGTCCCCAGAATGAATACCTCAAAGACGGTGCGGTGCTTACCCGGCAGCGTGAGTGCTGGTGATGGTGGCTCTCTGGTAGCAGATGGTGTGCGCGGACTAAAAGAACTCGCGGGCGGTCGATGGTGGAGCACGAGGCGGACAAGCGAGCGCCCGTCGCGCCGCGTACGCCAACGCAGACGCCGCGTACGACGCCCGCCACCGCACCTGCGGCATACACACCTCACTATATCGTCCGTAGAAGTACAACAGTCGTTGTACACTTCGGAGTTGTGTCCTTTCGTTGGAACGGAATTCTCTTTAAAATTTAACAAAGGAGTGTTAATAAAAATCTAAAGGCAGGTTAAATTTAGAATAATTCACAAACACAAACACACACACACACACACTCTCACCAAACGACACACGCACAAATATCATGTCTTATTATAAATATTGTAAATAGGTTATTAGATGTAAGTCCTACAAAATAGTATTATTATAACCTAATTTAAGTTCTGTGGATTTTGTAATGTTTTAAATAAATAAACAATATACCTACTGTTATTAAAGAATAAGTTTATATAAATAGGTATTTTGCTCTATTCAATTTCTTGTCAATGCGGGTTTTTGCCTTCTTTCATTACATAGTTTTGTACCTCTCTACCACCAGAATATTCAATAAATAATTACGAAACTTTCAAATCCTTATCATACATTACTGTTTTAGCTTACCTACAAATAATTAGTGTTTTTCATTTGCTGCCAATAAATATTAAAAGTATAGTACCTACTTCACAGCCACAATCTCAGGGTGCTGCACCATGTATTGGCACAAATAGAATAATTTGGCCCTTATTACTTCTAATGCTATAATAATTGTTTGTTCCTAATAAAGATATATATATTTTATATATTATATTATATTTATTATGTTAACTGTAATATCCGTAGCGCCTTAATAATATACTTACTGCTAATGAACATAACCTATTACAGATAAAGGTATCCTACCTTCAGAATGCAAGGAGAAGGCAGACCTAATTTTATTCTTGGATTAATTGATTAACTCATTGAACAGAAATAACAAAAAATAACAACAGTCAACCTCTCCTAAATCCAGTCACATCAAAGTAAGTAAATAATTAAATTTGGGGTGAAACTAATATCTCAAAATAAACCATTTTATAAACAAAATAAGTGTCAGAACTTGGTGAGGGAATAGTGTGCCGTACGGCACTCTCGATTTTGGTGTATCTGAAAAATCTAGTGCCTTGGGGTACAGTCGATTTCGGGAGGATTTAAAATCAAATTAATTAAGTCCATAACCAAATTTCACGGGGGTGTAGCCGTAGCCTAATTTTCAAAGCTCAAAAATAAAAGGCATTAACAGTTCTAGCTTGGACTTTTTCTTTGTTTTATTTTAAAATATTATGTTGGGATAAATATTTATAATTGCATAATAATTTATTACTCAGTACCGCGACATCATGCGTCAAATGGGAGCTACTGAAACTCAGTGCTGTGACCAATTGTCACAGGTAAACTGAGTAGCATCCCTTTTGATACACACTGCCACACAGCTGCTATATCATATCTTGTGAAAGTTATGTAAAATATGTTCTAGGTTCGTTTTAGTTATAATTTTTCTTTTTTATTCTTATTTTTGTAGCAATGTAATGTTTCAAGTGTGTGTCAAATAAAATATATTATTATTATCTGTACCATGTCGGTGACGCCGCGTGTCATGAAACTCCAGTGTCTGTGAGTTGCGGTGGCGACACGCCCCCGGGCCCGCGCTCCCCGCACCGCCCCGCCACCTGCGGTACAACGTGCCTCGCCCGGCACCCATACCCTCCACGCTCTCGTACACACCCTGCTCCACCTGAACACATATCACATCACTGTTAACGTTGAATTCAACCATTCATAATATATGTTACCGCAATTCAAGTCTACCTATTAATTCCCATAGCCATGACTAGATGGCTCTATTACTGGAATGTACAGTAGTTTTAAAACACGCTATTGGTATTTATTGCAAATGTGTTTGTACTTAATTAAATATCAAATAAATTGACGTTCTACCTAAAGCGAGCCTGTGGTGGTTTATTATTAGTGTAGTACTGAATTCCATTTCCCTTCACCCCCTCCGGCTTCCATCATCACATTATATTAAAAGTAATAAATGTATTTTTTATTTACTTTATTTATTGAGAAACATAAGTCTCACAAATGAACGACCAAATTTGTTAGCAGATACCAGAGGTATAGTTTCTTTAATTAAAAAATTTAATAGCGAACAGTCTAATTCTTTTTTATGAAAAAGAAAACGAGCATACGGGTCACCTGGTGTTAAGTGATCACCGCCGCCCACATTCTCTTGCAACACCAGAGGAATCACAGGAGCCGGCCTTTGAGTAAGGTGAATGTGCTTTTTTTAGTCTATTATAATTATATAAACACATAGAAAAACAAATGTACTTTAAGAGCTCCTAAACATTTTGTGAAAATTTTAATAAACAAAAATTGGCAAAACTTGGGGCATACGGTATTTGTGGGAGTCTTATTCAATGGATGGGCTCATTTTTATTGGAAGTACCAGTCAAATACTTTTATTGCGACATCTGGTGTTCCGCAGGGTTCCAATCTGGGCCCCACGTTGTTTGGTATTTTCATTAATGACATAGTCAAATGTTTTAAGTTTTGTCAATTCCATCTTTATGCAGATGACTTCAAGATGTATAGTGAAATAAATAATATTGAAGACTCGATTAATATGCAACAGGATTTAGATAGACTTTCGGTTTGGTGCAATGAAAATAATCTAAAATTAAATCATTTGAAATGTTACAGTATCACCTTCAGCAGAAAAATAATAAATATTAATTTTCATTACAGTATAAATGGCAACATATTAGAAACGGTCAATCAAATAAATGATCTCGGGATCATTCTAGATTGTAAGTTGAGTTTCATACCACATATTGATAATCTGGTGAGTAATGCTCTTAAACTTTTAGGTTTCATAATAAGAAGTACAAAAGAATTTAAAAGATCATCCACAAAATTAACGCTATTTAATTCAATGATTAGAAGTAAACTTGAATATTGCTCTGTTGTATGGAATCCTATCTATCAAGTGCATAAAGACAGAATAGAAAGAGTACAAAAGAAATTCTTACGACACTTAGCCTACAAGGACAATATATTAAAAGAAATTAATAATACCAACGATCTCTTAAAACTTTATAAAACCATATCACAATGCAATCGTAGAACTCAATAGATTTCTGTTTTTTGCATAAAATTGTAAATGGAGATAGCTCAATAGTGATAGCCCGAACTTATTAAACAGAATAACGTTAGCAGTTCCAAGACAAAATGCACGGTCACATATTAAAAATAAAATTACTTTTATGCCAATAATTACAAAGAGTAACCTAGGTAGGACCGCTCCTATTAACAGAAATGTAATGTCCTACAACAATATATTTAAAATAGCAGAATTGGACATATTTTGGAACTCTGTATCGATTTTCAAGCGCAAAATTAAAAATCATTTAATTAAATAATATCATTCGTTTTTTTCATATTTAATAATAGTTGCTGTATTTTAAATTTAGTTTATATAAAATTTACTTTTTTCTTTATTGTTTAGAGTTTTAATTTTTTTTATATTTCTGGGTAGGTAATTAATTAATTTATAAAGTAATTTAGATAGTAAGTAAACGAGGAAATTTTCATATGTTAATAAAGTTTTTAAGCACTTGTAATTTAATTAAGTTATTAATTGCATGTCGAGTTAGCCCGTAAATGGGGTATACGATGTTAAATAATATAAATAATTAATGTGTAAATATACCATAAGGTAATACATTGTATACAACGTGGGCTTCCTATTAAATAAATAAAATTATTTTAAACTTTGTTTTTTAAACTTTGAAAAACTGGAACAGGAAGTACATACTATATCTACATTACTATTGTAGTGAAAATTATTATTTTAAAATTTACTCACACGACGAACAAAACTATTTCCTACATTATCTAATAATCTAAGGCCTTCGTAAAATTCTTTTATATCCTTTCAACTCGATCAACATAATGTAAAACGGGTTCCAAATAAATCATACAAATGCAATTACTTACTGTTAATTTATTTTCCAATTTCGATTACTTGATAGTGATTTTTGAAGAATAATGATAAATCTCCACCCGCTTTCAGATAAAAGCAGTTACAAATAAAATTCGAAAACAAAATTTTATGAACGATAGGGGATTCGGACCCACGACCTCTCGCGTTCCGTGCAAGTGCTCTCCCAACTGAACGAACCGTTCGAGTAGCGTATACGAGATTTTATGACGATACATCTCACACACTAAAACATCACTTTAAAAATATAACAAATTGTTTACACTCAGTTAGTCAAAAAAAATAACAGGCAGATGTGATAAAAATATTGTTTAGGTAGTCACCTGATGAGCTCTGCAGGTGAGGGGGCGCCGCGAGGGGGGCTCCGCGTAGATGGGGTCGAGATCCCGCCCGGGGGCGGGGGCCGACGGTCAGAGGGGACTGTCGACGACCGCCACGCCCGCGTACGAGCGACCCACTGACATCGTGGTCGACAACATGCTCCACTGGTCCGTGGACGGGTCGAAAACCTGGAACATGGGACTGATGATAGGGCGGGAGGCGTAGGTCTACCATAGCTTTTTTGTACAGGCTGCCGGCTAGATTATACCACATTGGCGCCTATTTCTATCGTGAAGCAGTAATGTGAAAACATTATTGTGTTCCGGTATGAATAGCGCCGTAGCATTTAAGTTATTTGGCAAATGAGACATAACATCTTACATCTCAAGGTGACGAGTGCAATTGTAGTACCGCTCAGAATTTTTGGATTTTTGTAGAAATCTGAGCGACACTGAACATTAGCTCAAAGTCATGCCCATCTCGTGCCTTATTTACATAAAAAGAGATCGCCAGATGGCGGCGGCAGGTCTGACCTCAACGCTGGCCAGGTTGGCGGCGCCGTCGTCCCCGCCCACCACGTACAGACGGTCGCGGTGCGCGGCCACGGCTGCGTTCCGCCGCGCCGAGTGCATGTGCGGCGCCGCGCTCCAGCCCGCGGCCGGCCGGTAGCGCTCGGCACAGCGGCGTACAGCGGGCCCGTCGTGGCCGCCCAGGGCGTACAGCGCGCCGGCGGCCACGCCCACTCCGGCGCCCGACCGCCGCGCGCTCATCTCCGCGACGCTCTCCCAGCGGTCTGCGGCCGGGTCGTACCTGCCGAGTACCGGCCGCACAATGTACGGTCTACGTATTACTTAATGGACTGTGTATTCTGTAGTTCACACAAAGTAGCGCCCGAGTGCTCTCATTCATTAGATCGGCTTATTTTAACAGCAATATATATATAGCCTTAATTTAACAGCAATTTAATAAAGTCATAGTTCAAATTAGCACAGTTATTCTCTATCCAGTAGCGACCAACGCGGTTGTAAAAATGTCAAAATACGTTGAAAGTCGTGCAAACTAGCTCCGTTCATTTTATAATTTTTTAATTAAATACGTTAAATTTGTGTAATAATAATAATTTCAATTTGTTACTTTAGTTCTAAATTTTATGTGTGAACGTTATCTGTGTGTAAATGTGAACAGAAATCTGTGTAAGTACGAAACATAAGTAAAGAAACTAAGTGACTTCAAAATTATACTCACATTTTTATACTTTAATCCCGTCGTGTAAACTCTCAACTTACAAGTGAAAATATAATTATAAACATCATTATAAATAACATTACAACACACGAGACCGTTTAAATAAACATTTCGCCATAGAACTGAACAAAATTATTCCGAACCCGAACGCCGCTTCATTAAAATTTTTGCTTGTACCCTCATCTTTTGTCCACCTGTACTAACAAAGCGCCTACAGAAAAATTAAGGGCAATAACACATACTCATATATTTGCCAACGAATCAGTTCAAGGCTGTAAAAATGAACACTAAGAAAATATCTAAAGATAGCACGCCCACTAACACTAATCCATCTTCCAACATTACGCTTAGACGTACGCAGCCACCTTCCCAATCTCAGGTGCAGGAATCAATTACCCATTTTATATTTATATATTCATATTCATGATAATGTTAAACATTTAATAAAGGAAGAAATGGACATTCTGCTATCCAAAATGGAAAAAACATGAGCAAAATATTAGAAAATAAAACTAGACAAAGGTTCCAAGAAATGAACCAAATAAAAGACTCCATGAATTTTATAAGCAATCAATATGAGGACCTGAAAAACGAGTTACAAGGAAAATTAACGGAGGTCAAAGAACTCAAGGAAGGGAATAACAACCTGAAGTGCAAAGTTGAGGAACTTACTACTCGTATAAGCATCATGGAGCAGCACTCGAGAATGAGTAATCTAGAAATCCAGTGTCTGCCTGAACATAAATCTGAAAATTTATCCAATATCATCTTTCAAATTGGAAAAGTTACTGGCAGTACGATCGCAGACTCAGATATCCATAAGTGCACTAGGATTGCAAAACTAAATCCAGGAAATGCGCGCCCACGCTCTGTTATTGTGAAATTCTCAAGCCCACGCATTCGTGATACTTTTTAGCCGGAGTTATTAAATTTAATAAAAAAAATAAGGACGATAAACTCAACACAAGTCATGTCGGAATAAGAGGCGACAAGAAGCCAATCTACGTTGTAGATCACTTGACCCCGGAACTAAAGAAAATACACGCTTTTGCCAGGATAACAGCTAAGAGGTTCAAATATAAGTATGTATGGGTAAAGAACGGACGTGTGTTTCTGAGGAAATCGGACATGGCTGAACTTATTGTTGCGAGGAATATTGAACAGTTAGAACAATTAACATCTTAATAATATTTGTTTCGTCTAGTCTCTTATTTTAATTCGCTTAAAGTTCGCCAATCTAAATATATACTACCAGAACGTTAGAGGGATAAAGAGTAAAATACGGGATGTAAAACTAAATATCTTATCTAATGATTACGATGTCCTCATATTCACTGAGACATGGCTCAACGACGGTGTATTTGATGCAGAGTTCATTGATAGTCGCTACATAGTATATCGTAGAGATAGGAAAAAAACAAATATAAACAAAACAAAAAATGGAGGAGGAGTCCTAATTGCGGTTAAAAATCAATTAAAATCTAGTCGAATACCGCAATGGGAGAGCAACTGCGAAGATCTGTGGGTGACAGTCGATGTGCTGATAAAAAATAAACCAAGCCATTTGGCTATCTGCGCTGTTTATCTACCGCCACCGAACAAAAGAGATACACTTAATGATTTCTTGACAAACACTTCCAAAGCAATCTACAAAAACGAACAGGTTCTTGTTGTAGGAGACTTTAATATGGGTAGTTTAACATGGTCAAAACTGCCCGAGTTAAACTACTTACATCCATCATGTTGTTGCAGTCTGGATTCTATCATTGTAGACTTCATTGAAGAACACGAGCTCAAGCAATTTAATTCCATACTCAACACCAACGAAAGAGTGCTCGATCTGGTCCTGTCAAATACTACCCAAATCAATGTTAACAATGTTGCCAACCCCATCAGTATAGTTGACGATCATCATCCACCGTTATCAATAAGCCTTAAATCAGATGTGGTAGGCAACATTAAAGATAGGCATGTTGAAAGATATAACTTTTATAAGGCCAACTATGACGCTATTTTTAAAGATCTAGAAAATACACCATGGGTAGTTCTCTTTGCTTGCTGTGACAATGTAAATGATATGCTTGATATTTTTTATGATAGACTTAACTCAATAATTGAAAAACACGTTCCTAAGGCTAAAGTTAGAGATAAAAATTATCCTATATGGTACAGCAATAAACTTATTTCGATATTAAAACTCAAGAATAAGATAAGGATAAAAGCAAAAATTTACAACAATCCACTACACAAAATTAAATTCGAAACCTTAAGAACTATCAGTAATAGCCTAATTAAAGAATGCTATAATAATAATATTGAATCAATCGAAAATAATTTGGCAAATAATCCAAAATATTTTTGGACTCATCTAAAAAATTTAAGACAATCACCAAACACATATCCATCTAAAATGGTCTATAATGACAGGGTAGCTACTGATGGTCCAAGTGTATGCAATTTGTTTGCAACTTTTTTTGCATCAGTTTTCGATACTATAGATCCCCCAAACGTCAATATTTATGTTCAACCTAAATCTAATAACTTTCTGTGCCGTGTTTATGTCACGGTCGAGGAAGTCATCTTCAAATTAAAAAGACTTGACACCAAGAAGGGAGCTGGCCCTGATGCAATACCTCCGTTACTGATCAATAAATGCGCCGTCCCCCTTTCAGTACCAATCTGCATGATCTACAACAAATCATTGCATACTGGTATTTTCCCAGACTTATGGAAACAATCTAGAATTGTCCCAATCTATAAAAAGGGTGGTCGTGAGAATATTACCAATTACAAGCCGATCTCGATTCTGTCAACTTTGTCAAAACTATTCGAGTCTCTGTTGCACCCAATATTATCACGCCATGTTCTTCACGAGCTCTCGGAAGCCCAGCATGGATTCGTCGCTGCCAGATCAACCATGACAAACCTGTCGAATTTTATGAGTTCTGTTGAATCTCGTAGACAAGTCGATGCTATTTACACAGATTTCTCGAAGGCTTTCGACAAAGTTAATCATAGATTGCTAGTTGCAAAGCTTTCCTCCTTTGGCTTTGGTGGATCAATTTTATCATGGCTCTCATCATATCTTATGGAAAGACGTTCATGTGTTGCTTTAAAGGGCTATTGTTCTCAACCATTCAAAGTTACATCGGGTGTTCCCCAGGGATCAATTTTGGGATCACTCTTATTCAATATTTCTATAAACGACATCACCAAATGTGTGATAAATTCAAAATGCTTGATCTTTGCAGACGATCTAAAGCTTGCAAAAGAAATCCTTACTCATGATGACGCTCTATCCTTGCAGGAAGATATCGATAGAATTGCTGACTGGTGTAATTTAAATGGCATGGATCCTGCAAAATGTTCCATTATTAGCTTCACTCGTACACGCTCTCCAATCGATCACATATATACAATTAGCAACTGCCCACTGCAGAAACTTGAAACTGTACGTGATCTAGGAATTACACTAGAGGCAAAACTACGATTTAATGTTCATATCGAAAACACTTGCAGATCAGCGCGCAAGATGCTGGGATTCTTGTTGAGAAACGCGAAGCCTTTCAAAAAGCTTAAAACGAAAAAAAAAATTGTTTTCTTCACTAGTTAGAAGCAAACTTGAATATGCAACGGTAATTTGGAACCCTGGCTACCAAGTTTATAAGGATCGGATTGAAAGCATTCAAAGGAAATTCACAAAATTTTATTCCATTGGAAAAGACAAGCAACTACCATATATCATGTGGCTAAAAACTTTCAAATTAAACTCACTGATAGATAGACGAAAAATACATGATATGATATTTTTATTTAAGCTCCTCAACGGCATCACAAATAACACTGATCTTTTGAGTCAAATATGCATCAAGGTTCCCCCCCGTACTCCACGGCATCCTATTTCACTTTTTACGTACCCAACCCACAGGACCAATCTCGGTCATCATTCCCTAATACCCCGATTAAGTAGACTATATAATGAATTTATTAGTAGAGACAAGTCCATTGATCTGTTCAGCGATAATATAACAAAATTTAAAGATAAATTAATTAAGACACTCGATTCATAGATATTAAAATTGTGAATATTTTTTCATTATTATTGTATTCTTATTTTTTATATACCTTTTATTGTATAAACATAACATTTACATAACCTTATTTAGCCTTTACTTATTTTATAAATTTTAACTTTTTGTACGACTTGTATTTGTGTACATGCTGTAACTGCCTATAAATATAATTATGTGTATCCCTAGCACCTAAGACTTGTTTAATGTTAATGTATCACATGTAATTCTGTTGGTAGTTCATTACTAAATAACTAAATAAATAAATAAATAAATAAAATGACCTAATACAGTCCATTAAGTACTACGTAAACCGTCCAATAAATATTATAATGAAAACTTAAACATATTAATTACATGGGTACAAATACATAAATAATAAAAACTAGAATAAGTAATAAATGTTAAGAAATAACCGCCGCCCACATTCTCTTGCGACACAAGAGGGATTACATCAGGAGCATTGCCGGCCATTAAGAAAAGCTCTACATGACTATATCTAACTATATTGGCACCTAGTAGACACTCACAAGAAAGCTTATGTATCGTCAATGACGATACTCTGATAGTATTACGAATCATTGCTGCGATACAAAGCAGTTTAGTGTTAGGAAAGTAAATGCACATCGCGAGGCAAACCTCTCGACGGAGCTGAGGCACTGTCGCGAGGCGCCGTCGTAGCCGCCCACTGCGTACAGACGGTTCTCCAACACGGCCACGCCCACAGAAGAGCGGCGAGTGCTCATGGACGCGATGCTACGCCAGCCACCTGCGCGAGGATCCAGTGCCTCTGCCGAGCTCAGCCCCGTGGCACCATCGAACCTGCGCTCCAAACATACACTTCGTAACTGAATAACTTTATAGAAGTGAAACTTCTTTACCAACGTATGAGAGAAAATTTATAGCAATGTCGTCACGACTTTGGGTTACGCGCCTTATTGTTTTTTTTTTAATCAAAGTTCAGTATAGTGGACGTAAATAATAAAAGTGATAAAATAAAAATACTTATTCAAATTTAACTGAGTTTATAGCAAAAGTGAGAGATTTTATATTTCTATTGATTTACGTGACCGTGATTTTAATATTAATTTGAGGTTAACTTAATTTTTTGATTTTAAGTATCAGTATTAGTGTGAATAAATGTATATATATATCTATAAAAATTAGCTAATATTAATAAAGATAGACTGTGAATCTAGTATACATTATTAACAACTTGTTATATTTTAAAGTGATAATCCCTAGCCTCGAACCCGCTACCTCTCGCGTTCCATGCGAGTGCTCTTCCAACTGAGCCAACCGTTCGAGTGACGTATCGTTGATAAAATCTTGTATGCTTTGTTCAATTCTGAGGTTGTGGCTTCATCTACACTCTACAGGATCAACTGTACAGTTGATAAACTGCACAACCCCAATATTTGCATATTAGGAAATTGACTACTGTTGATGAATATGTTTAGATTTGTAGGAGCGATATCTCAAGTCTATTTCGCGTGCAGTAGCCGCGTGATCGAGTCCCGCGTCGTTCATAAAATTTTGATTCAAACTTTATTTGTGAAAAGATTATTAATTCTAAATGCAATAAAATATTCCCTTTCTATTTTAAGGAAGTGTGATTTTGTAGCGCCGCCCCAAGAAGTGATGCAATACGTTAATATCGGCTGACACAATGCTTGATATATGTTTTTCATCAAATCCTTTTTAGCTACATTTCTCAAATTTTTAAAAATGTCAATTAACTTTCGCACTCGTTTTGCTAGTAGTCCTATGTGGCATTGAAAATTTAATTTGTTATCTACCATAATACCAAGATACTTGACGGTATCTGATTTCTGTATTTTGGCACAGTGACAACATAAGTCTTCAGAATTACCACATGAGTG
Organism: Leptidea sinapis; assembly: GCF_905404315.1. NCBI lineage: Eukaryota > Metazoa > Arthropoda > Insecta > Lepidoptera > Pieridae > Leptidea > Leptidea sinapis. The sequence goes on along the minus strand of NC_066271.1, from coordinate 15,019,320 downwards.
GAACATTATATTATAATTATGATTGGTTGTAAATTCGGTATTTCTTAGAGAAAAGGTAATATAACTGGTTTTAACTATATTTAATGTCAGGACATTGTCACTTAGCCATTCACTAACGGTATTAAAGCCCTTCTGTGCACTCAATTCTTCCCAAGTGTCCCCTCTAAACAATAAAGCTGTGTCATCAGCAAAGGTAACTTTAGTTTTGCTTTAATTTTAGCATTTGGGAGCTGTAGTTGACAAAGGTCGTTTATATATACTAAAAATAATGTAGGGCCAAGAATACTTCACTGAGGGACGCCAAAATACACTGCGGCTTCATTACTCATCAGATTACCTATTTGGACGCATTGTGTTCTATCACTGAGGTAGCTTTCAAACGGTTTTAGTTGTATACCCTTAATCCCGAGACGATCAAGCTTTTCTAAAAGGATAGGGACAGAGACTGTGTCGAAAGCTTTGGCCAAATCCAGAAAAATGGCGATGGTTTTTTTTCTGTTATCTATATTTTTAACTAAAAAGTTTGTAAGTTCATGTACAGCGTCAGCTGTTGGCCTTCCAGATCTAAAACCGAATTGTGCTGTTGATAGTAGACTGTTTTTTGTCCAAATAGCTGATGAGTCTTTTATTAATTATACGTTCTAGGGTTTTTGACAATGTGGGGAGTATCGAAATAGGTCTATAGTTATTGACACAATCTCTGTCCCTACTCCTATGAATCGGGTGAATCCTTGATTTCTTCACCAGTAGATATTGCTAAATTGCAAATAAATGCTATTGGCTCAGATAAGGTATCCACATTGGTTTTTAATATTTCTGGAGGAATGCCATCAAGGCCAGCGGTAGTATTAAGGTTTGAGGTTATTAATAATTGTTGTCACTTCATGTACATTGGTTGGGAATAAAACAAATGAGTGGGGATGATATTTTAAGGCAATTGGTGTAGTTTGAGTGTTAATATTTTTGGTTCTTTTCTCAGCCAATGTTTTACCAACGGACGCGAAGAATTGGTTTATATTATTATTTTTTTGTTGCGGATTATGTGTATATATAAGTTCTAAGATTTATAGATTGATGAGGTTTGTTAGAATACGTGATCTCTTTGATAGTCTCCCATATTTTTTTATTGTTTTTGGCACCTTGTAACTGCTTTTTTTCATAATCAATTTTTAATTTTTTAAGTAATCTTGAACAGTAGTTTCTATATCTTTTGTATGTTTGTAAGTTGTATTAAGAACTGTATTATTGGGTTGTTTTTTTTTTAGTTTTTTATACAGGTTGTCGCGATTTCTAATACATTTCAAAATACCTGGTGTTACCTATAGCTTAAGAATTTTTTTACGTCTTGAAATTATTACACTTCTTGAATTGGATGCAATTAATGTTTGAAGCGTATATATAAAAATCAGTAGCATCATTAACGTTTGGAGACAGGTAAAGGGGCTTAAAATTTGTTTTTTTTTAAATCGCAAGATAGGGATACATTGTCGATACATTTTTTTGTCCTGGGGTTGCTTATTTGTTGCCAAGAGGCTAAATATAGCACGACGCTGTCATGGTCAGTAAGGGAAGTTCGCAGGATTAGACAGTGAGCATGTTTTTTCGTCTTTAACAATACATGGTCGAGACACGTTTTGCTATGAGTAGGGAAAGTGTGAGCAGGCGGAATGTCATGGAAAGCAAGCATATCTAAAAAAGTAAAGCTACTAACGTCCTAACAATTTTCACCAATATCTTTATATCTCCTAATATTACAATATTTTGTATAGAAGAGTATTTTAGCAATACGTTATGCAGTGATTGACTAAAATTATCAATATTATTATATCCGGGAGGACGATATATAGTTAGAATTGGACGTAGTTAAGCAGAAAGGACTCAAGCCACACAAAGGCACTTTTGAGTTATAGCCATTTCAAGTGTCAGCTTTAATCTTATCCATATAAATATCCAATAAAAAAACAGTTTCACTACATGACAGATCCGACCTTCAGGAGTATGATGGTATACTTAACTCATTTTGTACATACATACTTAACTTATTTCCAAAGTGTGGGTTGAGTCATTTCTGCATAACTACGTCCAATTATAAAAACCGACATGTATGTGTGTGGCCGTACCCGCCGACCGCGTACAGCACGCCGTCCAGGGCGGCCACGCCCAGTGTGGAGCGGCGCGCGGCCAGCGGCGGGCCGGGCGCCCAGCGGTCGGCGCGGGGGTCGTACACGTCGACGCTGCGCACGCGCAGTGTTCCGTTGAAGCCGCCCACGACGTACAGACGGCCGCCGGCCGCCGCCAGGCCGGCCCGGCAGCGCCGCGACGGCAGCTCGGCGCGCGCCGCCCACGTGCCGCTCCCCAGCTCGAGCGCCTCCACCTCGCGAATGGCCTTGGGCGCCTGCCCGCCGACCACCAGCAGCACCTGCCGCGTCATCACCCACCTCATCATTTGAAGGGTCCAAAACAATAAATAATCCTTTGGTAATTACATCTAAAGAAAGTTCCACGACTAGATAAATTTAGTCCAGGTTTCCATCCATTTGTTCCGGCAACACAGAATCGGAACCACACACATTTATATCTTTTTTTTACGGAAAAGGAGGAAAACGACCGTCCACCCACCTGGTATTAAGTAATCGCCGCCGCCCAGTTTCTCTTGCAACACCAGAGGAATCACAGGAGCATTGCCGGCCTTTAAGGAAGGTGTACACGCTTTTTTTGGAGGTACATTTCAAGCCATGTCGGATCGTCCCGTAAACACCGCACAAGGAAGTTCATTCCACAGCTTCATAGAAGAAAGCTCCTCGAAAACCGCACTGTGGAGGACTGCCACACATCCAGATGGTGAGGATGATATCCTAACTTGTGCAAATTGTGGAGGAATTTCGCGGCAGGAATCAGTTGAAACAGCGCTTCGGAACGCTCCCCGTGATAAATGCAATAGAAGACACACAATGAAGGGATTTCTCTACGCAACGCCAAGTGATGCAGCCGTTCACAGGGCACTGGGTCCCCCACAATTTGAGCTGCTCTGCGTTGCACGGGGTCAAATGGATCGAGCTGATACTAGGGTGCGCCAGACCAGAGTTGACAACAATACTCCATATGTGGCCGGGCCTGCGCTTTGTACAGCGCTAGAATGTGGTCCGGCTTGAAGTATTGCCGTGCTCTATTTATGACGCCCAGTTTCTTCGAAGCCAATTTAGCTTTGCTCTTCAGATGTCCGCGGAATTGGTAATCCCTCGAGATTTCAAGACCCATAATTCCGTACTAGGCGAGACTGTAAGGAAAGTGTTGTCGAAGACCGGTGATGCGATAAATAGGGTTTTTTTTTTTGTGGTAAACGCGCAAACTTGAGTCTTCTGGGGGTTAAATTGGCCAAGGTTCAATTTACCCCATTCCGCGACTTTCTCAAGAGAAAACTCGATAGAAAACACAAATTTCTCCCGCAACTGGTCGACGATTTCCCTCGAGAGACCTGCATGGCCCGTGTATACGGCATCGCCCATGCATAGCAATGTATGTTGGACATCTCCAACATCTCCTCCATCATTGATATGCAGAAAAAACAGTGTGGGAGATAGCACACAGCCTTGGCGCTTTCCAGGATTCACGGGCTTGGGATTTGAGCAATAACCGTCGATAACAACCTGTATGCTGCGCCCAGTGAGGAAGTTGGAGGTCCACTTGCATAAGCTGTCGGGAAGCCCGAATGATAGAAGTTTTGAGAGAAGCGCCTTGTGCCATACACGTTTAAAGGCCTTTGCTATATCCAGGCTAACTGCCAGGCCTTCCCCCTTGCTTTCGATGGCCGCCGCCCATCTATGTGTTAGGTATACCAGAAGATCACCTGCCGACTGACCATGGCCAAAGCCGTACTGTCGGTCGTTGATCAACTGCGACCAGAGCTTGCGTGTTCCGGTCGGGTATCTGGAAAGCTGCTCTCCGGTTTTGACGATGTGCTTCGATTTATCAACGCATCGAACCAGGGCTGTGATCTACCACCGATCTGTACTACAGAGCTTGGTATAAAAATATCCATGCCCTTTAGTATCACATCGGCTACTGCAACGGCGCAGGCACTAGGATCATCCGAAGGGGAAACAAACTTTGCCAGGATAGGATGCAAACCGCATCCCAATCTGTTGACTTGTAGTGCCAAACGCGGTCTCTGGTGGTCTCCGACGCGGGCGTCGGATAGGCATTATACTCCTGACCAGGCAATGGTCGGACGATCGGAGAGGGGCGTCGACAGCTGATATCCTCCCTAACGTACACACATACCCCGGCATGAGGCAAAAAATTGTTGCTCAATTTTGTACCCGGGGGTACGTTAAATATGACGTATCGCTAGGTCGAGATATCTGCGTCTTCGTAAGGAAACACAAGGCCGGCTACGCCGTCTCAAGGTAGTGATGGACGGCGTTTAAATTGGAGTGAATTCCCTTGATATTGGAAAAGTCCACGTGGAGCGGGGTGCCGTGGTGTGATTGCCTCGTTTGTCCTCGGACATGTGCGGTTCTGTGCCCTCCCCAGAATACGACGCTCCTCTTGGATAAAATCTTTTTAAGCTCCGCTGTCATATTCGGGTGAAGGGGGGGTTAGGGCCTCTGGTCCTCGACACTAACCTATGCGAAACATAGCGGCACTAGGCCGCTACTTCACCCCGGTATTCTGTGCGAGTGTGGTAATAAACCCGGACGAGTCTGGCCAGATTGTGCTGACATCATAAGATGGCAGCGTGACTCTTCCACTTTCTCCTTCACACTTCCTTCAAAGCACACAGCCGGTCCGAGGTTCCAGTCTCCTTAGGAGACGCCCCGCGACTGTACCAGAACCTATAACCTCAACCTGAAGACAAGCCCTTTCTTTTGTAACTTGTCACTCCTAGACAAAATAGGTAACCAGAAGGCCTACCACCAACTTTTAATTAGCGATTCAATTCCGATGCAGTTCAGTTTAGGTATCTAAACTGAATCGCTAATTTTCGTACCATAACTAAATGGCGTTTGAATCGCTTATGGAAAAATTAACGAAATAAATGTATCTGTGGTCCGCGGTGTGAGAACGAGATGACGCTGTACAGTGTTGCATAAGTGTTTCTCTCTTACTTGACAGGAGAACAGAGTACATTTTTTTAATTCGTTCTTGCGAACATGCTATAACCAGGGGCCTTTCTGCTTTGGCTTTAGAATTTTCATTTTCGGTATTTATTTTCAGTATGTTGTTCTTCATTTTCCTTTTATGTATGATTTCAATATTTTTAAAAGTTATTAACAAAACGATTCACTTTCCGCTAAGAAAGCAGCAACTTTTTTTATATCGCTTATTTTGACACATAAGTTATCCATTTTGGGTTGAAATATTTCCTCATGGTACGAATGAATGAACGAACTGAAAGAGTTTGCAATTCAATTTCCGACTTGATTAGACGTCAACCTAAATTGGATTGATCTAATGACGTCGTGGTATGAAATAGCAATGCAGTTCATTTTAGGTCGCCAATTGAATCGCAATAAGAGTTCATGGTAGGCCCGGAGGCCGGTTACCCATCCTTCTTAGTAGACCACTCCTATCACTTACGGTCGTTCCCAATATACTCTCTACAGATAGAGATAAATTACTACCTTCTACTGTCAGTAGAAGGTAGTCTTATCTGTGTATGATAGTCTTATCTGGTATCTGTCAATAATCTGAAGCTGTCCCAATATATCCGATAAGTCATTCTTATCGCCAGTTCACTGTTGCAATTTCCATACAAACTTTTATGTCTAGTAAGCTATACGTCGTCCCATTGACAGACAGCGTGTAAGGATAAGATAAGTTTATTGAGACAGAAAATTCAACGATAGTTACGATTTTATATCTGAAGTAGGCCACAACCGGAGAAAGACTGAATATTAGGAATGGCCGTTTGCGAAAAACTTCAAGTTGAAACCGAAGGTTTACAGCACCTGGGGCGCAGCGGGCGGACGGCGGGGTCGCGCACGCGGGCACGCAGCTGCGGCAGCGGCGCGACGCTCTGGCCGCAGCAGGTGGAACGATAACGCCTCAATCACCAGGTCCTGGGCAAAATATATTTCTATTCTAAATAAAACTGGTTACAAAATCACCCAAAAACAATCATTTAATCAAGGTTTTCCTATTTGCTAAACATAGCAAATAGGAAAACCTTACAGAATAACAATTCTGTGCCAGCATTGATTGAAAAAATAAAAACAATTAAACAACGTCTCTTAACTATCTTATGCACCTCTTCATAATAGCAACTAGTATTAAAGAGATAAATATAATATTCTTTAAGTGTTTTATATAATTTCTCGCCGGCACACCAGAAAAAATTAACTAAGCCGACTTGGCGGAAAGGGAAAATTTTAGATTATGACCCAAAGGTTGCACACTACTGCTTGACTGCAGAAAATCTATGCTGCATTGTGGGCACAGAATCTTCCCACAGATAAAGAATACTTGTGACGTAATAAATACATTTTGTGATGTCGTTGCCACAATTAAAAAAAACAGAAACGCAAGGTCGAATTGTTGGTTTGTATTGACAAGTGTGTGAACATACATTTGTGTTTTAGTTCAATCTATCCCCATGGTCTAACACAAGTCTGATGTGAAACTAATGTTGCACTGTCCATTCAAAGCCGGGCGGGTCACTTGTATTGTATAAAGCCGAGATATAAATATAGTGTTAAATATAATAACAATATTACAAAATTGTGTTTAATTATTAGATATATTTCATATAATAATTTAAATGAAACGTTAGGGACGTGTATTTAAATACAAAATTGACTGAATTAAATCTATTTGATATAATATATAAATTCTTTTCAGAAAATGTTGAAGAATTTCATTTATGTTAGACCCAGGTGGTCATTATTATTTAGATTATAAATAATGCTACTCTCGTAAATGTACCCTGAGTGCAACAAAACAGATCCGTCTGTGAGGCTATTTCATTAATAGTACGTAGTGCACGCGTTATCGCTGCCTGGCTTAAGGCGAAGAGTAAGCAGAAAACACGCAAACATGTTGTTTTTAGACAAGTTTTTGTGGTGAAAGTATAGCATTTCGAGCTATTAACACTACTTAATCCTGTTACACATATCATTAAGTCTTATTTGTAGGTTGCTAATGCTTGCTGTTGGTTATAGTTAACACTGCCGAGCCTTTTTGAATTACCACATTTCTTTGAAGTTAAACAAGTTTTTTGGCATGGCGTGACGCATTTTTTTGGTACAGAAAAGTTATTCTTGTAGCTTGTACTTTTTTGTGTAGGTTTGTTTGTACTTTTTTGTGTGTTATATATAGATTAGTAGTGAATAACGAGGGTTGTAAGCATATAAACTGTTTTCCACGCAAGAATTTTGAAAATATTGGCTTTGTTACATAGATGGCGGACCGGCAGCCGTGAACTCATATCGCTCAAGGTCGCTGGCATTTAGTGTCGCCTTAACAAAATGGTGCGCGCGGTCGACACCTATCCGGAACATCAATATACAGTTTCAGTTTTCAGTTTATAGAATTCTTTATTCCCATTAAGACAAAAAAGTCACTTACATGAGAGATAATTTAAATAATAAATAAGGTTAGTATTAATTACTTATCCGGCATGAATATGTGGTTAGTAGAAAGAGTTATTGGTTAATAATAACATGTAGTACAATAATCTAGTGTGAGGACACAGTGATATATCACAATAGCAAATGACGTTAAACAAATACAGTAAATGAGAAACAAGATTATTATTAAAATAGTTAATACAAAATAACAACTCAAGACAGGTTCTTGGGTTGTGGTACAAGTTATATGCGATTTTATTTTTATTTTATACTAGCCGTTCCCGCCGGCCTCGCTGGGTGAATTTTATAAGGAAGGAACGTTGGAATACGAAAATGAAGTAGCCATATAGGATAAATTTCGCATCAAATATTAGTAGTTTTATGTCGATACGATCAGTGGTTTAGGCTTGAAAGAGGCTCAAACAAAGACCATTTTCATTATATATTGATACTGGCTGACCCGGCAGACTTCGTACTGCCTCAATCGATACAAAAAAGAACTCTTTTGTATAAAATAAACTTAGAACAAACAAAAGAAATTCTTTCTTTATTAAAACAAATGCTCGGTATGAATGAAATTTTATTTAATATTATCGATCGATACATATGATGTTGCTTACTTACAAAACAGAGTTTTCCTGGCTATTTAAATAAGGTTTCAATTTGATGTTGACAGACACACACAGTTATAATAGTCTGTTAATCAATTTAAAGCTTTCTGAAAAATCAAAATCGTTTTTTTTTAATTAATTTTCCTATTTGTTCACCTTTTAAACCTTCTCTGGACTTCCACAAATAATTCAAGTTCAAAATTTCCCAAATCGGTCCAGCCGTTCTCGAGTTTTAGCGAGACTAACGAACAGCAATTCATTTTTATATATATAGATTAACATTGCTTCGTATATGAGATAGCAATTTTCTTTTAAAAATATTAAGTGAAGTTGCTTCTTTGATATCCTTTGGAAGATTGTTATAGAGTTGTGGTCCCTTAAATATTAAATTATTTCTCCCATAATTAGTTCTTATTTTAGGTAGTACCACTTCAGGTCGGCGTATCGAGTTTCATACTTAGATGTTGTATTTTTCGTTGTGAATGTAATTTGAGAGAGAATAGATCCGTTACGTCACAGTTTACTCAATATATCCGCATCATGCACATAGTATCGGGAGGCTTTGGGCATGTTACACGAAACCAAAACTCCATGAAACGACTCGTCTACTAACGACCGCGACGAGTGGAAGCCAAGCGGTCACGAGGTCGATCACCTACGCGTTGACAGACCTAATAAAGGCTGCGACACAAACCACGATAGCCCAATGCTCCCGTAACGCTGAGGACCGTGGCAAGTGGAGGTACATTGCAAGGGCTGCATTATCCACCATGGATACGTCTTGTGTGTACCTCTCTGTCATGACGGAACGACTTTTTTTTTTCATAAAAATAAGGAACGAGACGAGCAGGACGTTCAGCTGATGGTAACTAATACGCCCTGCCCATTACAATGCAGTGCCTCTCAGGATTCTTGAAAAACCCAAAAATTCTGAGCGGCACCACAATTGCGCTCGACACCTTGAGACATAAGATGTTAAGTCCCATTTGCCCCAGTAATTTTAGGAGGAGGAATCGGGAGGCTGTCAAAGAACTTGAGAGGAAGACCTACCAAGCCGAGAGGTTGGTAGGAAATGATCAACTCAACTCGCACCCGCTAAGCGATTATGAATCGTACCTTGACCCTCAGTGAGGCGGAGGCTAGCGGCTCGGTCGCAGCGCGGGCCACCAGCACGTCTTGCGGCAACAACGGCAAGCGGACGTGCTCTAGAAGTCCACCCAGCTGCTCCCCGCGACTCTGAAAAAAAAAATATCGAATAAGTAAAACCAGCCAAATTATCACCCAACCACAGATCTTTTATCTACGAGCTGTAAAATAAAAATGTATAAAAAATGGTAGTTGATACACCCTGCCCACTACAACGCAGTGCCGCTCAGGATTATTGAAAGACCCAAAAATTCCGAGCGGAACTACAACTGCGCTCGTCACCTTGAGACAAAAGTTGAAAAAATTTCATTTGCCCAGTAATTTCACTAGCTACTGCGCCCTTAGGACTGAAACACATTACTGCTTTACGGCAGAAATAGGCGCCGTTGTTTTACGCATAATCTAGCCGGCATCCTGTGCAAAGGGCTCCCACTGGTGAATTATGTAATTAATTAATAAATTACTTTATGGTAATGTCTATCCGTAATCTGATCTGTAACTGAGTAATAATAATTAAATCCATTTGCCTTTTACAAGAAGCTGCTCTTAGCAACTTATCAAATCCTAAAATACACTCTTGGAAACGTTTTCGCTACTATAGTGTCTTGGAATCCTTCAAGAGTATTTTTAGATGGAGAACCTCATTTATTTTAATACAAGGGCTACTCTGACGTTTGTTGCCTAAGTCCACCAACCATTCACACGGTATTATATGATCATCATCAGCCACAAGACGTCCACTGCTGTACAAAGGCCTCCCCCTTGAAAGTGGGAGAGTCACGCTGCTGTCTTATGACGTCAGCACAATCGGGCCAGACTCGAGGACCGGAGGCCATTCACCCCCCCCCCCCCCCCAACAAAATATGAGAGCGGTCCTAAAAAATAAATTACCCCAGGAGGGTACCGGCTCTTGTAGAGCCGGAGAATCCCTCCCCGAGCATTCGCGCTCGGGTTGCCCCTCGTATTCTGGGGAGGGCACAGTACCGCGTATGTCACAGGACAAACAGGGCAGCAACACCACGGCACCCCGCTCCACGCTTAATGTGGACTTTTGTAACATCCGGGGAATTCACTCCAACTTAAACGCCGTCCACCACCACCTTGAGACGGCGCAGCCGGCCTTGTGTTTCCTTACGGAGACGCAGATATCTCGACCTAGCGATACGTCATATTTAACGTACCCCGGGTACAAAATTGAGCATAATTTCATGCCTCATGCCGGGGTATGTGTGTACGTTAGGGAGGATATCTGCTGTCGCCGTCTCGGCAATTTTGAGGGTAGGGGCCTGTCTACTCTCTGGCTCCGCGTAGATTTAGAGGACCGCGTCCGCATCTATGCGTGTGTCTACAGGTCCCATAGTGGTAACGCAGAAACGGATCACCTCATGGGCTGCGTTCAAGCGGCATTTGATGACGTGCTTGCTCAGATCCCCTCCGCTGAAATCGTAGTCTTGGGTGATTTCAACGGGCACAATGCCGAATGGCTTGGATCACGTACCACAGACTACGCAGGGCGATCTGTGCATAATTTTGCATTGGCGTATGGTCTGTCCCAATTGGTTAAGTCGCCGACGCGGCTCCCGGATGTGGATAGCCACATGCCGTCCTTATTAGATCTTCTGCTGACTACACATCCCGATGGTTACCAGGTCTCTGTCGACGCCCCTCTCGGAACGTCCGACCATTGCCTGGTCAGGAGTGTAGTGCCTATCCGACGCCAACGTCGCAGACCACCAGCGACCCGCCGCGTTTGGCACTACAAGTCAGCAGATTGGGATAGGATGCGTTCCTTTTTTGCATCCTACCCTTGGGGCAGGGTTTGTTTCCTTTCGGATGATCCTAGTGCCTGCGCCGTTGCAGTAGCCGATGTGATACTGCAGGGCATGGATATTTTTATACCAAGCTCTGTAGTACCGATCGGTGGCAGATCACAGCCCTGGTTCGATGCGTCAGTTAAAGCAGCATCTGACTGCAAAAAACAGGCGTATCGAACTTGGGTTGCGGCGCTGGGCTCAAAGGATCCGAACTGCAAAGTTCTGAAGAGGAAATATAACCGTGCCTCCAGATTTTTTAAGCGGCAAATCGCCCGTGCGAAATCGAAGCACGTCGTCAAAATTGGCGAGCAGCTTTCCAGTTACCCGACCGGAACACGCAAGTTCTGGTCGTTGTCGAAAGCTGCTCTTGGTAACTTCAACCAGCCGTCCATGCCGCCGTTGCACATGAGGAATGACACCCTGGCCCATACGGCAAAAGAGAAAGCCGATCTCCTGTGCACTCTTTTTTCCTCCAACTCGACTCTTGACGACAACGGAAAAACACCGCCGACCATCCCGCGGTGTCAGAGCTCCATGCCTGAAGTACAGTTCCGACAGAAAACTGTTAGGCGAGCTCTGTTTTCGTTGGACGTCAGGAAGTCGAGCGGGCCGGATGGCATTTCTCCAATCGTGCTTAGAACGTGTGCCCCTGAGTTGACGCCGGTGCTAACGCGTTTATTCCGGCACTCTTATTCAAAAGGCGTAGTCCCTGATTCATGGAAGTCAGCCCTTGTCCATCCGATCCCAAAAAAAGGAGACAGTTCGGATCCGGCAAACTACAGGCCTATTGCTATTACCTCCCTACTCTCCAAAATTATGGAGAGCATAATTAACCGCCAGCTCTTGGTATATCTTGAGGGTCACCAGTTGATCAACGACCGGCAGTACGGCTTTCGCCATGGTCGGTCGACTGGTGATCTTCTGGTATACCTAACACACAGATGGGCGGCGGCTATTGAAAGCAAGGGGGAAGGCCTGGCAGTTGGTCTGGATATAGCGAAGGCCTTTGATCGTGTATGGCACAAGGCGCTCCTCGCAAAACTTCCATCATTTGGGCTTCCCGAGAGCTTATGCAAGTGGACCTCCAGCTTCCTCACTGGGCGCAGCATACAGGTCGTTATCGACGGTTATTGCTCGAATCCCAAGCCCGTGAACGCTGGAGTGCCCCAAGGCTGTGTGCTATCTCCCACGCTGTTTCTTCTGCATATCAATGATATGTTGGACACCGCCAACATGCATTGCTATGCAGACGACAGCACTGGTGATGCCGTATACACGGGCCATGCAGGTCTCTCTCGGGAAAACGTCGACCAGTGCCGGGTGAAACTTGTGTCTGTGTATCGAGTCCTCTCTCGAGAAGGTCGCGGAATGGGGTAAGTTGAACCTTGTCCAATTTAACCCCCAGAAGACTCAAGTTTGCGCGTTTACCACTAAAAAACCCCATTTGCCGTATCACCGCTCTTCGAGAACACTTCCCTTAAAGCCTCGCCTAGTATCGGAATACTGGGTCTCGAAATCTCGAGCAATTGCCAATTCCGTGGCCATCTGGAGGGCAAAGCCAAACTGGCTTCAAAGAAACTGGGCGTCATAAATAGAGCACGGCAATACTTCAAGCCGGCCCACATTCTAGCGCTCTACAAAGCGCAGGTCCGGCCTCACATGGAGTATTGCTGTCATCTCTGGTCTGGCGCACCCCAGTATCAGCTCGATCCATTTGACCGCGTGCAACGCAGAGCAGCTCGAATTGTCGGGGACCCAGTACTCTGTGAACGGCTGGATCACTTGGCGTTGCGTAGAGACGTCGCTTCATTGTGTGTCTTCTACCGCATTTATCACGGGGAGTGTTCCGAAGAGCTGTTCAACCTGATTCCTGCCGCCGAATTTCACCTTCGCACGACACGCCACAAGTTACGATATCATCCCCACCATCTGGATGTGTGGCGGTCCTCCACAGTGCGGTTTTCAAGGAGCTTTCTTCCTCGTACCTCGAAGCTGTGGAATGAGCTTCCTTGTGCGGTGTTTCCGGGACGATACGACATGGGTACCTTCAAGAAAAGCGCGTACACCTTCCTTAAAGGCCGGCAACGCTCTTGTGATTCCTCTGGTGTTGCAGGAGAGGGTGGGCGGCGGTGATCACTTAACACCAGGTGACCCGTACGCTCGTTTGTCCTCCTATTCCATAAAAAAAAAAAAAAAAAAAAAAATGGCCATCTGTCCGTCGAACTATGTATTATATACATAGTATAATCGTTAAGTTGTGACCATACGATTATTCATTAACCATGACAGATATCAAATAAAAACATATGAAACTGAAATCGAAAGTACCTAATCAGGACAAAATGGAAAAATGACATCAATATCTTCTTAAAAATCAAACGAAAAGTATCCAAAATTTTGATATTAAACACTCCCGCACTTTGCGTCTCATACCTGGGGCTCGTGCTGCACCCAGCGCACCACGGCATCCAAGATCATTTCCTCGTTGGGGACCTGCCGATCACAAAAGTTAATAACTTATCAGTCACAAAGTATCAAAAAATCAGCAGTTGCAGAAATTGTGTACAAATATTAAAAATAATGATGAAAAACAAAACAAAACAACAATTAAACAATACCTTGGAATCTGTTAACCATCTAAAGCAACTCTTCAAATAGCTACTAGTATTAAAGAGGTGTAAATATAATATTATTAAAGTATATTATTAAAATTCTCGCCGGTAAGCCCCAAAAACTAATTTTGCCGACTTGATGAGAAGACAAATAACGTAAAGGCTGCAAGCAGTTCTGTGCTGCTTGACTGTTGAAAATCTAAACGGCATGTGCTTCTTCGGCAATCTTCCCACATGGTAAACAATCCTTCTAATGTAATATTTTACCAGTATTTATATGTTATTATTGACCCAAGATCTTTGAAGGGTTTATTAATGAATTAATCACTATGGATGTAATAGTTATTTATGCAACTGTTGTGCAATAAAGGGTATTAAAACACGAATGTGGGATAATAGTATCACTAATTGTTTTAATAACAGTTGCATACAACTGTTGATAATTAGGTATTGAGACAAACTTTATATACACCCATAATATGAATGCTCTATAAAAGATTCTGGAACAGTTAACTGACTGCTAACATTAAAAAAGCCAGTCCTAGTAACCATAATATCATCCAAAGACGTGTTATTATAAAAACGGATGGTGTAGTGTTGTACTGAATTTCATTACAACACTCGTTTCGATGATGTAATGGTTATTAGGACTTTGGGTGTTTTAATGTTAGCAATAAGCTGCTAACTGTTTTAGAATCTTGGGTGTAGATAAAAATATTTTTTCTCTCCGAGGTCACGTACAGATCCTTATCTATTAAGAAGCTAATCAGGAAGTGCATGAACAAAAGAAATTATATTTCATGTTCGATTAAAGGATGAGACCGAGCACTAATAGGGATTAAGATCTAGATTATTAGCAATACAATACCCCTCTAAACAAGACGGGTCTATATGCAGAGCAAAAGCGTCACATAGATTTGTGATGCAGTTGTTAAGAGTAAAAGTAGTCCCAATAGAGACCCTTGAGGGATGCCGGAAAGGAAACCTGTCCAGCCTGAAATGTTAGTGCTGACAACAACTGCCTGATATCTATTCCCTACACGGGACCATTATTTACATGGGATTTAAGTATATTCTTTTAAAGTAACTGAAATGAATTCTATTTGATTTGATGAGAACAAAATCGTATTTAAAAATACTATAAGTTTTTTTTATTTTACTTTCTTGTTACTAGTACAACAGGCTAAACACCTATAAGAAGTCTAACCGGTACATAATGTTGCAGATAGTGTGTTGGTTAATTTTGTAAAGTTTAGATTAGCTTGTTTGTGTGTCTACAATAGACGGCCCCTATTGCCTGTTGCTTAGTGACCCTGCCTACTGAGCTAGAGGTCCCGGGTTCGAATACCGGTAAGTGCAAACACTTATATGAATGAATATGTATGTTTGTTACCGAGTCATGGATGTTTATAAGTATTTATGTATGTTTAAGTAAGTTTATTGTATGAAATATGTCATCGTTGTCTTGTGCCCATAGTACAGGCTATGCCTAGTTTTGGGCTAGACAATTTGTGTAAGAGTGTGTCAGTATTATTATATTATGTTATTAAATAAGCGACTAGAAGAAGCACGTAATGGACAGTGCTCACCGTGACGTGGTCGCTGGCCAGCAGACGCGCCAGGGTTTCCGCGTCGAGCGTAAGGAACTCCTCCGTCTCCAGCACCTGCCGACACCACATCCACAACATAAAGTCCAAATATCTTAATATATATAAACGAAGTGTCACGTTGTTTGTCCGCGATGGACTCCTAAACTAATGAACGGGTTTAAATGGGGATTATTTCATGGAGTCCAGTTTAGTCCAACTTGAGAGATAGAATAGTTTTTTTATTTCGATTTGGGACACACAATTATTTTTATTTCCAGTATTTGTTTTGTAAGGGCTTATAGGTTTTATTGACGCAAGGTTTGACAGTTCTGCTGTGAAACAATCTAATTATAACAACAGGGTGAATTTTTTAAGATTTAATTCTTGATGTTATAAAATATTATTGATAAGTTCATTAAAAACAGTATTTTATTTATTATGTACAGAACAACGTCTGTCGGGTACGCTAGTATATAAATATATATATACTAGCTCACCGGACAGACGTTGTCCTGTACACACGTTTTAAATTTGAAAAATCGGTGCAGACGTTAGGACGAGTTTACTAACATACGCAGGAGAATTATATGTGGACTGTATTGAGAATCTAAACCAATCTCAAATTCACTGAAACACTCTAAAAAAATCATCAAATCGGTCCAGCCATTTAGGAGGTAGTTCAATTGTGAATCTAAAACATCCTCGAATCCACTTGATCACACACAGAAAATTTCATTAAAATCAGTCCAGCCGTGTAGAGGAGTACACTGTCAACACACGTACAGAAGAATTATATATATAAAGATATATCTCGTGGCGTGCGTTACTCGCCCTGCGCCCTTTATTAGGATGACGTCACCAAAGGGAAAAACGAAACCTATTACTAGGACACCGCAGTCCGTCTGTCACGAGGCTGTATCTTGAGGCCATGATAGTTAGATATCTTGTACACGCACGGTTTACCGCCGTGAAAATGTACGGTTAATTCGCCGCGTGTAAGCACGGTCGTCAGTGTTGTATGGATTACTATGAAAGCTAGTAGACGCGCACGGTGGCGCCACGGCACGGCGCCGCGGCCGTGTGCGCCGTGCCTGCCCCTCGGCGCGCCGCGTCTACGCACGGCGCGATTTTCATCAGTGTTGTATGGCAGTCTATGGGAGCGTGTCGACGGCGCCGGACGTTTGCACGGATTCGTGACGGTTTACATACGCTGATTCCCGATTTTGTAATAAAATGAGCATAAATCAAGAATTATTAATTACATTGATTCAAGAAAGGCCTATTATATGGGATAAGACCGTCGATGATTATAAAAATAAGAGGCTTAAATATGATTCCTGGAAAGATGTATTTATTCATTTGAAGCCCACATTTGAAGATTTAAGTGGTGATGAAAAAAAACAAGTTTGGTAAGTTACAGATATTTATTGAATTAACTTTTTACTTATGCATAGTTGTTTTGATAAGAGAGGCGACCTTCGTTAGACAACTCAACTTCCGCGAACTGCATTCGTCATAGGTTTTTCGATTCTGAATCAAGGGTGGACTCATTTTCACTCGCATTATAAAACTGAAAGTTTTCCTGCTTATGTATAAAATTTTGCAAAACACAACAGGTTTTCACAATATCAACTGCCAAATCGATAGACACATTCATTGGCCGGTGAAAAATGCGCCATTTATTGGATAAAATTCCAAACGCACATTCAACAAATCTTCGTGCTTTTGTGAGTCTATAGTTAAAAGTTCGTTTTAATTGATCGAGATGATGACCTCCAAATGGACGAAGTAAGTGGCAACGCAAAGCAAAGGCTTCGTCTCCAACGAACACAAATGGCAAATCATAATCAGTTCCAGGCAAACGTGTTGTATTGGGTAGGTTTAATCTGTTGTTTGTTAAATTTTTCCAAAATGGTGTTTCTTTAAAAACACTGGAATCACACTCCTTTCCGTAGGCGCCAACGTCAACAAATATAAAGTTGTAATCGCTATCTACTACAGCCATCAAAACTATAGAAAAAAAAAGTTTGTAATTTAAAAACATTGAGCCACTGTCGATTGGCTTAATGAGTCTGATGTGCTTTCCATCGACCGCCCCTAAGCACAGCGGAAAGTTGGAAGATTCGTGAAATTTGCTAGCAATTTGTAGCCAGTCTTCTTTAGATGGCATTTTCATATATTCTTTATAGAGTTCTAACCAAATGTAGTGGCATACTTCACGTACGATGCAACTTATGGTTTTTATTCCAATTCTATAGCTGTAGTGTAGGTCAGTAAAGGTATCCCCTGTTGCTAGATACCTGAAATATAAAACAAAACCTCATTAGTACAGATATAAATTACTCTCATCTGAAAAACTATAGAATATTTATTGTGTAAATAAGTAAATATATATTTTAATGTATTTAATACTTGATACCCATATAATTATTTGTATTTTTTTTAAATGAGGGTTAAATATTAATTATATGCACTTTTATTACACATACACACAGACACATCCATACATACATACACAGTACACACTCATACTTACTTACACACAAACATATGTACATACATACAAAATACAAACATACCGGTCTAAGTAATAATTAACTCTTGGCTTCACCGTACTCGAGTATTAATATATTATTTATTTTCAGGGCAAATGGTGATGAAGAAGTGGACGAATATGAAAGATAGTTTGATAAAATATGACAAAAAATTTATGAATGTAAGTCTGGCTCTGGAGCAAAAAAAATAAGAAAATACAAGTTTTATGATGAAATGATGTTCCTAAAAAAATTGTTGAGCATCGCAAGACCGATTCTAACATGTCTGAACAAGTTTATGATTCTAGCCTCAATAATGATAGTGCAGATCCGAATGAATCAAGATTGGGAAATAGTGAAAGGAGTGAGACACAGAGGGCTAAAAAATTAAAAAAGATTAAAAATGAACCAAGTGAAGTTGACATTAGGTTCATGAAATTTATGGATTCTACAGAACGAGATGAGACAGAGAAAAGCCGTAGTATGAACTTTTTTCGAGGAATTACTGAAACAGTTGACAAGTTCAATGATGAAAATATGATAGAGTTTCAATTTCAAGTAATTTCAATAATTAAAATGATTTAACAAAGACAGTGTTCTCAGTATATACCCACATCAACAAACCAATGGGATCAAGGCCATCAAGGATATCTAAGTGGTGCAGCATCCTCAAATACGCAATCGTCACATGGATATTCTACAGCTGCTAGATCGTGCTTTGGAATAAGTCGTCCACAGACGTCTTCACATGATTTTGGACAGGGTTCTGGTATGGAGCCAATACACTACCGACCCGAATCGCAATTATCTGCACACAGTGTAAATGCGGAAAGTATCTCGGCAAATTCTCAAGGTTCTATTGAAGACGAATTCGATTTTAGAACCGCATTCCAGTAGCATATTCAGCGTAGTGTATTTTTTATTTATATGTTCTTAAAGTAATAATTCAAATTCAGTACAATTTTGTTTGTGTGCAATAAATAATTTTAAACTAAAGTATGTCATTTGATTTTGTACTTACCTCAGAGTTACAGCCAATCTTTCTGCGGGCGCTATACTCTGTCGCATGATAGTATCTTGATGTTTTAGTTTCTTGGATAATTTTTGAAGCAAGTTGTCGAATGTAGTTTTCTGCATTCTAAAATAATTGTAAAACTTGTCTTCATCTTCCCTCAGTTGGTTCTTGACAAGGGTATGAAACGGGCCATATTCTTCCCTTTTTTCTAAAATCGGATGTATCCAAAACCGTCTTTCCCTTTTTTTTTTCTATTTTCCGTTTCCTATATATGTAATAAGCAACGATAATCTTTTTTTTCGTAAGAAAATTCATGACACAGCACGTCCGACACAGCCCCAGATAAAAACGCCGCTACTAGCCCGTACCTGGCCAATGTCTCGCCCGGTGATTTTGCCGTGCCATGTACAAGCTCGCACGTTTTTTCAACCGTTGTTGGAAGTGTAAACGAAGCATTACGGAGTAGGTGGTTTGTCTATGGTGTTGTATTATCTTTACTCCTGTAAAACGTCTATTCTCTCTGCCTGCGACTGACCATCGACTCGCTGCGTTTTTCTGTGTGCTCCCAAAATATTTAAAATAAATAAAGTTTGATCCTTTTCAAATCTTTTCTTTTCACGGCCTACACCCTTCAGGTTATGGGCCCAGCCCTTCAGGCAATAGTAGTTATCCATATTTTGTTAAATAACAAGTTAGTTATAACCTCAACATATCGGCGGTGAAATCTACAACTACGCAACAATGGCGGAGTCGATATCGCGAGCCACAATTGACAGAGGTATGGAAGACTACTCCACATGGAAATTCCTTGTTCGGATGTTACTAATCCACGAGGATATGTGGGACGCCGTTGAAAAAACGGAAGGTGTAGACGACAAAAAGCAACTCAAGACGCTGGCGCGTATTTGTTTGCTCGTGCAGCCCCCCGTGTTGACACATATTAGAAACGCAAAAACTGCAAACGAGGCGTGGAAAAAATCTCGAAAATGTGTACGAAGGTAAAGGTCTAACGAGGCGCCTAGGGCTGTTGCGCACATTGTTCGCATTAAAACTAGAAGGATTCACGGACATGCAGACTTATTTAAATAAAATAAGCGACGTCGGTCAGCAGCTACAAGACATCGGTGCTGGATTGGAGGATGACTTTCTGGCTGTCATTATGCTGAGTGGGCTGTCATCCAACTACGACCCGCTCATAATGACCTTGGAAAACTCTTCAGAGAAGCTCACCACAGAGTCAGTTAGAGCCCGGTTAACACAGGAGTATCAACGGAGGCTTGAGAGAGATGACACTAATTCGGATTTAGCTGTGAGTAAACCGAGGAATAATATTATCCGCTGTTTTCGGTGCAAAAAGCCCGGGCACAGATTCAAGGACTGTGTTGAGGGAGCAAAGAAGGAAGAGAAGAAGAATAAAAGTTTGTTTTGTGCGATGTCAGTGAATTAAGGCAGTGATATTTGGTATGTGGACTCCGGAGCGACAAATCATATGTGTAATAACCTCAATTCATTAACTGATTATGTGAGTGAATCTCCTATTGCTGTCAAAGTTGCAAATGGTGAAATATTGATGTCATCGGGTAGAGGAAAGGTAGAAATTCCCCTACTAAGGACCATAAGTGATGTACTGTATGTTCCTCACCTATCAGTGAATTTATTATCTGTTAGTGTGATGACCAAAAAGGGTTTTACTGTACATTTAAGGGCAACTTGTGTAGGATTTTAGATGGGGATGAGGTTGTCGCTCAAGCTACACAAACAAATGGTGTTTACATTTTAGATAAGCCTCAACTTAGGCAGGAATGTTATAGCTCGTCCACAGGTCCAAACTCTGAGCAGGTAGTGTCGGCACCTCAGTCCAGGGGGTCGCAGGAGGTGTGGCACAGCAGGCTGGGACATCTGAACAGGCGTAGTATGGATTTACTAAAAGGTATGGCTCTTGGTATTGATTTTGATAACTCAACTTTCACACTCTTGTGTACATGGAAAGCAAACCAGGCTGCCGTTTCCCAAGAAGTCGCTTAGTAGGGCTAGAGAACAGTTAGGGTTAGTTCATACAGACCTATGTGGTGCGATGCCTCAAGCATCTTTTAGTGGAAGTAAATATTTCCTCACATTCATAGATGACTACAGTAGAAAGACCTTGATTGTAGATGTATATTTTCTTAAATCAAAGGATGAGGTTTTTGATAAATTTAGAGAATATAAAGCCCTAGTTGAAAATCAGACAGGGAATAAGGTCAAGGTTCTTCGCAGCGATAATGGTGGAGAATATATTAATAATATCTTTCAGGAGTTCCTAAAGAAGTGTGGAATTCGCCACCAGACCACAGTGCCTCACTCGCCGCAGCAGAAAGGTGTTGCAGAGCGAGCCAACCGCACCATCGTAGAGAAAGCACGATGCATGCTTCTCGATGCCGGTCTCGACCAGCGGTTTTGGGCGGAGGCTGTGAATACGGCTGTGTACCTGAAGAACAGATCGCCCACCAAGGCGGTGAGGGACACTGTGCCTGAGCACAAATGGTCAAATAAAAAGGTAAATATGACTCACCTGAGAACTTTTGGCTGTTTAGCATATGCATTAGCTGAGAAGAGAAAGAAATTTGATGCAAAGTGTGATAAATATATTTTTGTAGGATATTGTGATGAGACCAAAGGATACAGATTACTAAATCCAACTAATCCTAAGGTGTGCATAAAAGCTAGGAATGTTACATTTTTGGAAAATGAATTTTACAAATCAGTCACACCAGAACCTACGGACACAGTAGAAGTGTCACTACACAAAAATCCTCAGACCCATGGTCAGTCTGACCCATCTGATCCACCTAGTAGACCTGTATTTCCATGTGATGACAGGGGGAGCCCCAGTAATGCGGGATCTGATGGAAATATTACTATAAGGTCACAACGGCAAAGGCCGGTTGTCAGTCGCAGGCAGCCTACACAAATAAGCCCAATATCTGTGAGCAGTATTGAATCAGATGATCCGCTCGATGAAACTTACATTCCAGGTGAAACGACAATAGACTCTTCAGAATCTGCTGAATCTTACTATGAAGCTTCTCTGGCCGAGCTGTCTGCATACTCAGCCAGTGCGAGCTGGTATTGTGGTGAACCAGAGACGGTGACAGAGGCCTTGCAGGGTGGAGATTCTGAGAGATGGAGAGCCGCTATGTCAGATGAGTATAGATCTTTTGTTGATAACAACTGCTGGATATTGACTGAACTGCCTAAGGGTCAAAGACCTGTCAAATGTAAATGGGTCTTCAAAAAGAAGAGAGGATTAACTGGAGAATTTTTTAGATATAAGGCTAGATTAGTTGCTAAAGGATACACACAGAAACATGGTGTTAATTACTTTGAAACTTATTCGCCAGTTGTAAGGTATTCAACTTTGAGAATTTTACTTGCTTTAGCTGCAGAGAAAAATATAGAGATAGATCATTTAGATGTAAAAACAGCTTTTCTGTTTAATGGTGATCTTAAGGAAACCATCTACATGGAACAACCAGAAGGTTTTATAGATAAAGAAAAGCCCCATATGGTTTATCGCTTGAATAATGCAATTTATGGTCTCAAACAGGCTTCTAAAAGTTGGTATGAAAAGATTAATACTATTTTGATAAACAAAATGAGTTTTAGAAAATTTTCCTCAGAACCATGTGTATTCATTAAGAATCATGATGATGGGACCATGACAATCTTGGCTCTTTATGTTGATGATATTATTTTGTTTACTAATAACCATAAAGAGAAACCTTTTATTAAACAGCAGATAATGACTCAGTTCGAGATGAAAGATTTAGGGCCAGCCCATCACATCCTTGGTATGCGACTATGTCGAAAGAATGGTATGTTTTCTTTAGGTCAGCCAGAATACATTCGTAGGGTGTTAGACCGTTTTAACATGACAGATTGTTAACCAGCCAACACCCCCATGGAGACTGGATAAAAATTTGAGAAATGTAATAGTAATCATGGTCTAAATTTACCATATAGAGAATTGATAGGTTGTTTGATGTATATTGTAGTGTGTACTAGGCCTGATATAGCTAATGCTGTTAGTATTTTAAGTCAATTTAATGATTGTTATAGTGAACTTCACTGGAAAGTCTTACTTATGTTGAAAGTGGTATGAAACTTAGTGCCTATGTAGATGCGGATTGGGCTTCTAATGAACTAGATAGAAAATCATTTTCAGGTTTTGTATTTAAACTTGGTAATTCAACAATATCATGGGAAAGTAGGAAGCAAAAAACGGTTGCTTTGTCTAGTACTGAGGCTGAATATATGGCGTTATCGGATGCATGTAAAGAGGCTTTATTTATACGATCTTTTTTGTTTGAATGTTTAGGTATAAATTGTAAGATTTCCATATATAATGATAGTCAGTCTGCACAAAAACTTAGTACTAATCCCATGTATCATTCAAGAACAAAGCATATTGATGTCAGGCATCATTTTATTCGGGAAATTATAAATAAAGGTATAGTTAATTTGTGTTATATTAACTAAGCCCTTATCTCAGTATAAAACTGAAAAATTTGTAAATCAGTTGGGCTTGTCTAAGAATAACTTAGTTTAAGTTTTCATAATTTATTATTAGAGTATGTTCTATGGTTGAATTATGTGTTTAACTTAAGATTTTGCTTATGTATTAGGTGAAATATTGTTTGGTCATTATGTATTTATGTTGAATATTGTATTAATGTTTAATGACCATAACATAATATCATGTACACAATGTATATAACTGTAAGTTATTGTGAATGCTTCGTTTAAGGGCCAGTGTTGGAAGTGTAAACGAAGCATTATGGAGTAGGTGGTTTTCTATGGTGTTGTATTATCTTTACTTCTGTCAAACGTCTATTCTCTCTGCCTGCGACTGACCATCGACTCACTGCGTTTTTCTGTGTGCTCCCAAAATATTTAAAATAGATCAAGTTTGATCCTTTTCAAATCTTTTCTTTTCACGGCCTACACCCTTCAACCGTGACGTGGAAAAGAGGCCTTAGACAGTTGAAATTATCGCAGACAGTATTTCTGTTGCTATAAAAAAAATACTTAAAAAATAAATATTTAATGGGGCTCCCAAACAACAAACGTGATTTATTTGTCGTTTTTATGGTACGGAACCATTCGTGTCCGACTTGCACTAGGCCCGTTTTTTATATATATAATTTCAATAAGGTCTTCTTGCTCGGTGGCTTTATCTAATACATACATAAAATTCTCGTGTCCCTGTGTCTGTTACCAAACTCATCCGAAACAGCTGAACCGATTTGTATGAAATTTTGTGTGCATATGGCATGGGTACGTCTGAGAATCGGCCAACATCTATTTTTCATACCCCTAAATGATAAGGGTGACCCACCCCTAAATAATATATTTTTTGACAATGTTTTTATTTATATTTTATTAGGATTCAGCATTGAAAAATACATACAACCTCAAGTTTTCGCCCGTCTTCGATCTACAACTATTTTTGTATCGCGATTTTTATATTATTCTGTTCCATCCACAAATCCGCTATAGGCTTGCAAGATGGGAATCGAATGCAATAATTATTGTAGTACGATATATTTGGTAGGTCTGAGAATCGGTTGCATCTATTTTTTATACCCCATTTTTTTTATTACTATATATGGCAATACAACGTTTGCTGGGTCAGCTAGTTAGTTATATATAATACAGTTAAGAACCTACCTCGGGGAAGTGTTTGTGCACGAAGTTGGTGGCCGCGTGCGCTAGCTGGTCGCACGCGTGCAGGTCTGCGAAGGCTCGGATTCCGAGGGCGTTGTCCGGAGACAGCGCTCCCGACAGAAACGAGCAACATGCTCCACGCACGCCGGCTACCTGCACTAGGGACGCACCCGAGAGCAGGCCCTGCGAAATATCAGCTCGATCCATTTGACCGCGTGCAACGTAGAGCAGCTCGAATTGTGGGGGACCCAGTGCTCTGTGAACGGCTGGATCACTTGGCGTTGCGTAGAGAAGTCGCTTCATTGTGTGTCTATCGCATTTATCACGGGGAGTGTTCCGAAGAGCTGTTTAACCTGATTCCTGCCGCCGAATTCCACCTTCACACGACACGCCACAAGTTAGGATATCATCCTCACCATCTGGATGTGTGGCGGTCCTCCACAGTGCGGTTTTCAAGCGCGTACACCTTCCTTAAAGGCCGGCAACGCTCCTATGATTCCTCTGGTGTGGCGGGAGATTGTGGGCGGCGGTGATCACTTAACAACAGGTGACCCGTACGCTCGTTTGTCCTCCTATTCCATAAAAAAAATATATACAACACAGTAACAGAACAGTACTTTAAACTTTATACTAGAGCGCCCAAATCAGCATGACACATATCAAATTAAATTTACCAGTGGGAGATTCCTTTGCTGCTAGATTACGGGTACCAAAACGGCGCCTATTTCTGCCGTGAAGCAGTAATGTGTGAGCATTATTGTATTTTCCTCTGAAGGGCGCCGTAGCTAGTGAAATTACTGGGCAAATGAGACTTAACATCTTACGTCTCAAGGTGACGAGCGGAGTTCTAGTGCAGAGAATTTTTGGGCTTTTCAAGAAGCCTGAGCGGCATTGTATTGTAATGGCCAAGGCGTATCAATAAGTTACCATCAGCTGAACATCCTGCTCCTTTCGTCCCGTATTTTCATTTAAAAAAAAGAGGTCACCTGCACGTTGTCCTCTGTGATGACGAGTGAGTCCGGGTTGTAAACGTACTCGATGATGGCCTCTAACGCCTGTGGCTCAACATTCTGTTGAAGAGACCGTCACACAATTTAATACAAAACTTTATAGAAGATAATTAGTTTATTAGTTATTTTATTTGGAAAATACAGTGTCAAAACTATTTAATTACAAAAACACCACTCAACAGTTTTCAAATAAGTACTGAATCTATTTTTAGGTACACTTGATGAAAAAGAACATTAATTGTATTAACATTAATAATTAATATCCGGACGACTAATATGACATCTGGATTCGAACCGGGGTCTTCTGTCCCATCTGAGCTATTACAGTCTTCTATATAGTGGCCAAATTTACCTTTGTATTCTAATGTTATTGTAGCTGTTTCTCATTAAAACATACAGTAAACAACATTTTTTAAAATTTAAACCTAGCTAGATCAATTTCTCGTCCCCGAAACTACATGTATACTAAATTTCATTAAAATCGTTGGAGCCGTTTCCGAAATTCGGAATATATGTATACAAAAATTGCTCGTTTAAAGATATAAGATAATGATAATTACATTGGTAATAAATACTACTTTCGCACATCAAACATCGTAGGGAGACACATCAAACAATTTTTTATTAATTTTTAATTATTTATTTAAGTATTTATTTATTAAATTCCGCCAACAAGGTATACACTAATATAAACTCAGTATAATACAAAAACAATAACATTCACATGGTAAGTGATGCCTCAATTATAGGCGAAAATGACATGCTATTTAATTAAATTAAGTCACAAAATAAAATAAGAACTTTAATGTATTATATATCTATGAATACAATCTTTTATATATATATTTCTTGTGTGCGTGTGTATGTTACTGAACTCCTCCTAGACGGCTGGACCGATTCTAATGAAACTTTCTGTGTGTATTCAAAAGGATTCGAGAATGGTTTAGATTCACAATTGAACTACCTCCTAAACGGCTGGACCGATTTTGATGATTTTTTTGTGTATTCCAGTAAATTTGAGATTGGTTTAGGTTCTCAATTCCGTCGATATAATATAATTATCCTGCTCATGTGTGTTTAAGTGGACTCCTCCCAACGGATGGACCGATTTTTCAAATTTAAGACGTGTGTCCGAAATTTCCGACAGGACAACGTCTGTTGGGTCCACTAGTCTTAATATAAATTTACACAAAATATTATCGAAAAATAACGATTGAGATCATCCCTCCCTTGAAAGAACCGTTTTAATGTATTTTCAAATTTATGTAAGTTATGATCAAATATGTCGACTTCATCGTGATGACTATTATATTCCCAGGTAATTCTATTCAATGGAGAGAAATAACCTAAATTAGATCCTGCATAATTACAGAGAAATGGATTATATTTCTTACACGCTCTCGGTTGAGTTTTTGAAACAGCGAGGTTTAGTTCCGATATAAGATGAAGAGAATCAATAATATTATGTAGTAATTTAAAGAGGAACATACTGTCGAGCAAAGTTCTACGGGACTTAAGTGGGTTAAGGTGGAAATACTGCAGTGTACCTGTATAAGAAGGAATTTTTTTCGCTAGATTACAGCTATAGGATAAATGCCAGAGAAACCTCTTCTGAACGGATTCTAAGCGTTTGTTATATACATCGTAATGCGGGTTCGAAACGACCGTACAATATTCTAATGTTATGAGTTATGATATAAGTATTTAGTAGATGAATTAAACTGGTCAAATTCAGGAAAGCCTATGCTTATTTATGGAATTAGATGCTCTTAATAAGAATTAATTCTTGTTTGTGATTTGTCTCACTATACGGTATATATAAACATTTAAAATGTTTTGAGAGTATTCTGTGGACACTCAACTATAAGTGAAAGTAAAAAGACGACGGAAATTTTTATTCTCTATTTTTTCTCTATCTATCTATAAGGTTATTATAGCATAAACGATTTTCTTAATGACACCACGGACTGGGATTAAAGCGAACACGCTCAGGCTCTTGAATTATTAATGTTTATTGTACGATATTAAATTGTAATCCATATTTTATATAAAAAAAAGCACGCTGAGTTTCTTGCGCCCATTCTTCTCAGGTCTGAGGCAGTCTCTTTTGAATGGGTGGTAGATTTTGACGTTCAATAAGTGATTATAAATCCTATTTTGAATAAAAATATTTGAATTTGAATCTCTTCTCAACTAAACCGTAGTTTTGGTAGGAGGTGGTAGAATGAATAAGTTCGAATTAAACCTGTTTTTAGTTATTTTTTGACGTAAAAGGTTCTTCAATTTGATTATAAATGGAATGAGGACTTAGCCTTATATACCGCTAACCTTAATCACCAACGTTATTCCTGACACCGATAAGAGAGACACCAATGTAAAAGAAGACAAGTACCGGACAAAGATCACATAAAGAAGTACGGTTAACGCGCGAGTTGATTGCAGAGTCCAGGAATGCGGTAGTTCTGTGATCTTATTATAATTGATGACCATAATCATGAGTGTGTCTATAAACAATCTTCAACACACATGTCTTAAGCATTTTTCCCCATTTCTCGTGCATGGCAATGAAAAAATGTCGTTTTCTTTTAGAAGAGAATGTAATGGACTCGGATTAATCACGGCTAAACCACTGACAAATCGAAATGAAACTACCACCGTTCGATGCGAAATTTATCCTAGATGGTTTATGGCTACTTATTTATCGAATCCCAACGTTCCTTCACTAATTTATTTCCTCTTAAAATTCGCCCAGCGACGCGGGCGGGCTAGTATTTCTATAAAAAGATAAGATTGTGGTTGGGACGACTTACGAGACCTGAATAGTAATGGTGGGCCTCGTGCGCTCCGTGAACTGAGTGAACATCGCCCGGAAGTACGGCGAGCATGCGGCCAGTACCGCGCGGTGTGCCCACACTCCCTCCCCTTCGCCCTCACCCGCGCCTGCTCCTCCACAACCCTCTGCCAACGCCTCACTCTGCGCCTGCAAATAAATAACAACCTGCTAAGTAAATGTGATAATTATTTAAGTGCCCTATACACTATTTTAATTGGTATGACGCCACCATTCCCCCTAAGGTGAACTCACACTTATCCGAGCCGAACGAGTTAAACGAAACGAATTTTAGAATTCTGTATAAAAAAATCTCTCTCGCACACTTCTCCATGTCTAATCGTCCGAATCTGCAAGAGATTTCATAGACAGAATTTTAAAATTCGTCTCTTTCGACTCATTCGGCCGAATAAGTGTGCGTTCATCTTTATTCTGACGTCACAGAGCAGTGCGTCTTTGCGGAGCCTTGCGAGCGCGTCTTGCGCCAGCCTCTTGCTCTCCTCTTACGCGTGTTCCAGGATGGCGGCCCCACTCCCCCTTATTCTGACGTCACAGAGCAGTGCGTCTTTGCGGAGCCTTGCGAGCGCGTCTTGCGCCAGCCTCTTGCTCTCCTCTTACGCGTGTTCCAGGATGGCGGCCCCACTCCCCCTTATTCTGACGTCACAGAGCAGTGCGTCTTTGCGGAGCCTTGCGAGCGCGTCTTGCGCCAGCCTCTTGCTCTCCTCTTACGCGTGTTCCAGGATGGCGGCCCCACTCACCCTAATTCTGACGTCACAGAGCAGCGCATCTCTCCGTAACCTCGCGAGCGCGTCCAGTAGTTGCGTGGCGTGTGCTGCGCTTGCCTCCTGCTCCCCCCCTTCGCGCCGCTGAGACGACTCATCGAGAGACGACTGGGAGGGACACCGGTTCATTAAGCTGTCACATCAAAATAATTTTATGTTGTTACATAACCCTTATACCACCAAGTTTCTCTATTACCTAGTTATTTGATGTTAGTGAGCTCAATTATTATAATAAATAAAGCATTAATAATCTAATAATCATCTATGCATTGTAAAAATCATTAAATTTCAATGTAATGATTATAAATATAATCTACAAATTCAAGGTTTTAAAAATTTTATGGAACTTGATGTGAACTGGGCAGCGCCACCCACATTCTCCTAAACCATTCTACCCAACACCAAAGGAATCACAGTAATGTTGCATTTTAGATTTAAGGACTAAGCCCTTCAACATGACAAATGCATATTACATCTAAATTTTCTCTTTTTTAAGAGATGAGATGATAAGTGATAGGCCCGATGGTAAAGACATACACCCTGTCTAATAGTAATGGGGCTCCTGTTTCTGCAATAACACAACATAGTTGGGTCCATTTTGATTGATATACACAGTGTCGCTACACTGCATTGTAATAGACAGAGTCGAATAGCAACTCGCTCAAGATCCATGATAGAACCAAAATCTGAAAGGCAATGGAGTTGCACTCAGACATAATGAGTAAAATATTGTTAACTCAGTAACACTATCCACGGCATCTTAGTGACAGCAGAAGACTGCTGAGGTACCCACATAGCCACCACCCTGTGCTAAGGCTCCATGGGTGTATGTTATGTACTTAGTATGGCATTAATAAGGCTAAGAAATAGGTCAGTCAACAGGACATTTTGTGCAGATTTAGTTACTAAATTCTTTCAAGTAGGTTCATTCAATATATTTATCACATCATAATGCCCATTAGGACCTCTTTTTTTATGACAATAAGTGATGAGATGGGCAGGATGTTCAGCTCGTGGTTATTAATAGACACTGCCCATTACAATACAGTGCCACTCAGTATTCTTGAAAAACCCAATAATTCAGAGTGGCACCACAATTGCGCTCGTCACCTTGAGACATAAGATGTTAAGTCTCATTAGCCCAGTATTTTACTAGCAACGGCACCCTTCAGACCGAAACACAATAATGCTTACACATTACTGCTTTACTGCAGAAATAGATGCTGTTGTGGTACCCACAATCTCCCTGGCATCTTGTGCAAAGGAGCCTCCCATTGGTAAATGTATGAATTAAGAAAAGCAATTAATATCTCTTTATGATATGTTTAGTAACATTTAACAACAACATTATCAATAACAATATGACGCAAGGTTATCAATGGTATGAACAACAATTACATGTTTACATATTGCCCTCAGAACAGGAGGTGAATAAAAAATCTATATATATATATGAGATTTCCATATATATAGTCACTCATCAGAATATCTCTGGAACCATTAGGCGTAGAGACTTGAAATTTGGTAGGAATATTCCATTTGCCGAGTAGAGGTCAGCTAAGAACAGATTACGAAATTCCACCCATAAGAGTTTTTTTTAATATGAACAGAACAACGTCTGTTGGGTCAGCTAGTAATATATAATTTAACATAATATACTTTGATACCTGTATCGACCTCTGTCTGCATCTCCTTCTGCAGCACTTCCTTCTTGTCTGTAAACATGATTACATGATCGATTATACTATTATTATTGGTGGTAAGTTAATATTGTCTCAGTCCTAAAATAATTATTCATTCATCATTTTTACATTTTATGACATAAAATCTATTTTATTTACAAATATTACAATCACGCCATTTTGAATAAAGTAAAAATAACAATTGTAAAGACTATATTATTTGGTTTTGCCACTTGAGAGTTGATACCAGTCGCCAGTTCAAAAGCTTCTAGATAGATTTTTGTAGTAGGATACTTTACATAATAGAACCTGAATAAGATTCTAACATAAGTAATATATAAAACTAACAAGTAAAATATCAAATCAATCACAAAAATATAAGCAACTGTAGCTAGAGAAGAATTGATACTACTGAGTACTCATATGGTATCGATACTTTAATTCAAACGAAAGTATAGTATTGATTGGTGCCGCCATCATGCTCAGGCCTGAGCCGAGACTTTAGCCAGCCAGGCGGCCAATTTGGCATAGCCTCCCATAAGAATTTAATTATGTTGTTAAAAACTAAATTAGTATTGAGTATTCACAAGTATTGATACTATAATAAAGTATTAAATGTGGTATTAAAACTTCGATTTGATACTAGTATCATGTAGTAGTATCGATGATGGAGTGGTATCATTTCATCCGTAACTGTAGCTAGAGGTTGTAAATGCCTCTCTTTCATACTCTTTGCAACACTTTTCCACATTCTTAATATAGTCCATTTCTCCTGTAAATGGTTTAAAATTACTATTAAAGTATGTTTACAAAACGGACTGTTGCCATATAAAATATTGAAATAAAATGATGTCTGTATTTCTATTTTTTTATGAGTTCAGTTTAATATATGTGTTTTGTTTTTTATTGTGAAATGCGTTTAGACCCATTAGTGATAATACAAAATTTCTTCTTTCAGAAATACTTAACACAAACAAAGGTGACATATATTTTATTTATAAATTCTAGAGAGTACTTTATTATTTTATACTTCATGTTAAATACATACGATTCTTGTTCTTGTTCTGGTGATGGTCTGAAGATAGCCCATTCTTGTTCATCCATTTCACTACTTGTTTGCTACACAATGTGACGAGCCCTCAATCAAATACAATATTTCAAACATTTTGTAGTACCCCAAACATTATTAATTTATTGAATGGAGGTCTCGCTAATTATTAAGTTATTGCATTACAATTGTTTTCATTCTATTTATTTTGTAAACAAAATACAAACATATGATGCTAAAAATGATTACAATTTAGTGTAAAAGTAAATAAAACATTCCTCTTTCTTCATTCGCATTTGACACACCTGTCACCTGTTTGACTGATTTTTGACAATTGTGGACAAAACAGCTGTGAGCATGGAGTAATAATTTTAAGCTGTCTACAGTGCAAGTGACTTTTTGCCACTTACGTACATATATTGTCTAAAAACTGGGCTCTCGTTCGAAATATAAGTAGAAGGGTATATACAGAAGTGGTTAATGTGGAATCCCACTGTACTATTTATTTTATATGGAATAGGAGGACAAACGAGCGTTACAGGTCACCCGATGTTAAGTGATTGTGTCGCCACATTATCTTGTAACCCCGGAGATATCACATATGTATGCTGCACCCAGTAAAGAAGCTAAAGTTTCACTTGCATAACAAAGAGCAAAGAGGTAATAGCATAGTACGCCTGTAGTTATCCGTGCCAAAATTGTTAGCACCGCTGTCAACTCAGATAGACAACGGGGCAGACGTTCTGAGCACGATGGGAGAAATGCGCTCCGGGCCGCTCGACTTCTTTACATCTAATGAGAAGCATCTCTAACCTTCAACGTTCAAGTCATCATTAGCCGGCTGAATTATTTGACTTTCCATACAGATGTAGGGTCCCTCGTCCTCGTCGTAGGGGTGCATCGTCAACCGCACATTATCACGCGAAGAGTTCCGGTCAATTTTTCAGGTTAATACCGGTTACCGCCGTGTTTTATGGGCCCTAAGCTTCACTGCAAGACAAGCCCATGCGCACCTTTAATGAAATAAAATCTTTAGAAGGATTCTTCATTGAAGACTAAGATCTCTCGAATTAGATTTTTTTAAATTGAATTAGAAAGAATTTTGCAATAATTATGCATTATGAAAATTTCACAGATAAAGGCAAGTAAGTAAATTAATAAATCAAAGACGCCATTGACGCAAGCATGAAATTTGCACATCTGATCCAGAATCTATACTACATAATTTTTTTCTTTAAAACAGTAGCTCTTCAGCCTGCGATTTCAGTTTACTTCTTGTCAAATTGGAAGTTTGAAAGATAACTCTTCACAACTAAATCATTTCATACGGTGGGAGTAAGTATTTACTTTTAGTAAGTATTCACAGCTGTTGTAAAAGGGATTTGATACAACAAAATAAAATAAATATCATTTTCTAATCTAAGAACAGTTTTGTTTGCTAATAAATCGATCTTAATTTGTTTCATTTTAATTCTTACGATTTTACTCATATAATTATTTCGATTTTCAACTATTTTACTAAACAAAATTAGGAGAACGGTTGACCCTGAAGCAAAACCCAGCACCTTCTAGCTAATTCCATAGCTAGGCGATTAAAATTGTATTGCACTTATGATATTTTGGAGTTCTTCGAGCTCAGAAATGCAATTTATGTATTATTCTGAGCTGTCTGAGCTCAAACAGATTTTCTATGCATCTTCGAGCTTAAAAGTTTGATAGAAGTTTCATAGAACACTATTTAATTTTCAAACCGCAATAGCTTTTGAATGTATTAACCGATTTTCACGCGGTTAGTGGCATTCGAGGCAGTTTTAAGGCCTCATAATGAATGTTAAATTGATTGAACGATAAGAATTTTGGAATAATTACAAAAAAACACTTTTTCGGTTTTCTTTCGATATGGATATCTCTCGAACAAATCAACCGATTTTGCCTTGAAGGCGCAATCGCGTCAATACGTAGTTTTATGTTAAAAGCTGATTATTTTTTGGAACCAACTGATCGGTAAAACAACATTTGAAAAAAAAATGTAGTTTTGAGATTTTTCAAATCTACCAGTCCGAACGTTGATCGCCAACGATGAAATCGGTCAAACCGTTCAAAAGTTATAGGATAGAGTACACACACACAGCGAGAGAGACTTAGTGACAGCCTCACGAGAGTAGTCAGGGAAGCTTCCTAGGACCTCAGAACATAGAGATCTCTTGAGAAAAATTCAATATCTTCCTGATTTACAAAAAATTTCAATTTTCTTAGAGGGCCGTAAAAAAATAAGATTACTTCAATTGACATTATTCTTTACTAAAAGTTACAAACAATAAAATTTAAAAAAATAATATCGAGTGTGGCCTCCACTGGCTGAAACTGGCCAATCGGCCCTAATAGCAATTACTCTCGGATATTCTGTGGCGTCGGGTGGACTTCGTGGCGGCCAATCTAATAAATCTAATTCAAAACACACCTCTGTATAACGCTCAACTGGTTTTCTGAGCACTTTACGACGTTGGTCCTCACCAAATAAAGAAAGAAATTCTGGTTTCATCAGAAAATAAAACGTTGCTGCATTCTACATCTCTCCACGTCGCATAATTTTGGGAAAATGTCAATAATTAATTTATTACCGAATGATATTTTAATCTTCCTAGATACAGTAATAATACAGATACTACAATAAATCGGAT
The DNA here is from genome assembly GCF_905404315.1 of Leptidea sinapis. Classification (NCBI taxonomy): domain Eukaryota; kingdom Metazoa; phylum Arthropoda; class Insecta; order Lepidoptera; family Pieridae; genus Leptidea; species Leptidea sinapis. Next base: position 14,984,692 of record NC_066271.1, on the reverse strand, counting down.
AATTTTTAATAAGTACATACAATTAAATATTTATATGCCAATTTACCAGTGCACATTAATTGTGCTGTGCAACTACGATTTAAGTACGAACTAAATACCTAACTATATAATTTAATTATGAACACAAACGAAGGAAAGACAAAGTTGCCCCATTTGGGACGGAGTTCTCTAGCATGCAGTGTAACAAACAGTTACATATAATAGAAACTCCCATAAATGTAAACACTACCACTAATTATGATAATACTGAGTTGCTCATACGACACACGCTAAAACAGACACACACACACATACACGCGATTTATCATGTTTCATAAAGTTCTCAAATTTCTTAAGGAGAATGTGTTAAAACCAATTATGAATTTTATTTAATTATTATCTAAGTACTAGCTGCCCCGACAGACGTTGTTCTGCAGATAGTAAAAAAAAATGTTCTATAGGAATTTATTGTTAATTTATTTATTTATATGCCAATAATATTTCAAAACATCAAGACTTATTTCGTAAAAAATGCTCCCTGTTGTTATAATGAAATTGTTTCATAGCAGAACTATCAAACCGTGCGTCACTAAATTCTCTCATAGAAAATATGTCCATACAAAACAAATATTGAAAATAAAAATAATTATGGGTCCCAAATCGAAATATAAACTATCCTATCTCTCAAGTTGGACCAAACTGCACTCCATGAAGTAATCCCCATTAAAATCCGTTCATTCGTGTAGGAGTCCATCGCGGACAAACAACGTGTCACGTAATTTATATATATTAAGATGTAAAGACATAAAAATATAATGTAAAGTTTGTTAAGCTGTAAATAAAGGAACCATATTTTCTTGCACTCCTTCTACTTCTTAAGGCTGAACTTTTACCAAGTATGGTAAACGGTAATAAATAGGTACGTATATATATGTATATCTTTTACATTAGTATTATTTTTACCTAAGTGATTTTTGATGTCTTATAATTATTATTAAACTATGAGGCGTATTAACATCATAAACACTACCTATTATTTGAGCGATCACATACCTACCTATTGTCAGTATAATATACAATTGTCATCAAAATCGGTCAATTCGTACTCGATTTCTTAAAGATAGACAGACAGAAATTAAAAAAAAACTGTATATCGTTGTTGCCCTTGTTGGTGAGTTGCAAAACGAATAGTAAGTACTTTGAAGGAGATTATTTGGTAACTATTACAGGTAACACAAAACTTTAAACTGACATAGAATGTACCGTAAAGTAACGTTACCTACCTAATCAGTAAAATGACACCAGTAATTATTTAAGAATCAAACGGGGAGTAGGTATCGAAAATGTTCATACTAAACACTTCCATACATTTAGTATGAGATTAGTAGAAAGGTCATATTATGTATCGCACTACGAAGGCGTCACTTTGAATACAAAATTATTCAATTAAAAGATAATTTAATTGCTTTGTTAGGTTAATAAACAGTTTCCTTTAATATATACTAAGCTAAAATAACCTTATAAAATAAAGAAACTAAAACCTTTCTACTAAGTATACTAAATGTAAATGGGAGTGTTTAATATAAAAATTTTGGATTTTTAAAATGTGACATCATTTTACTGATTACGGAACGTACTTTAGATAACAGTTCAAAGTTTTTTTTTATATCTGGAATAAGCTACACTCTGTATATATACCACAGAACAATAATTTAAAGAGATGTCTTTTACCTCTTCTGTGGTATATACGGATATACCTAATATGCATGGGTGTGACTGTGGATGAAGCGAAGCGCACCGGTCACTAGCTAGTCACTAAATAATATTAAAAAACAAAGTCCTCCACCCTATCTGTCTGTCTGTGTGTTTGCGATTGACTCAAAAACATAGATTTTAATGCTGCGCCAATGGATAGCGTGGTTTCCGAAGAAGGTTATAGCATATCATTTGTTTAGATTTAGTATACATTTTTGTATACATTAACGATAAGTATTAATTATTGGAGGTGCCGGAAAAAAATAAGCAGTCTGGGTGCTTTCAACGAAAACGCTGCCTAAACCGACATATATATATATATTATATCAAAATAATGTAGGTATGATGGGATTGTTTATCTACTATAATATAATTATCTCTATCACAATCTTTATCCATTTTAATACTTTAAAAAATTGACAATTATAATGCGGTAATGTAAAAGTTGTTTACACAAACACATTATTATAAATCCTCATCATTTTATTACTACATAATATTATAAAATCAATCTGAAATAGGTACCTACGTTTTTGCTTCATTTTTTAACATTGATTACACATTTCCGATGGCTTTAGACTACATTATTCCCAAATACTTATCATTTTAATTTTATTGACATAACAGCAACAGTTGCATACCTACAAGACTTTATCTACACCTACAATCTTCTATAAAAGACTCTGAAATATTTAGATTACAAAAGCCAATCCTAGTAACCATAACATTATCCAAAGGAGTGTTTTTATGAAAACGGATGAAATAATGTTGTACTGAATTTCAATACGACACTCGTTTAGATGATGTAATGGTTATTAGGACATTGTTTTAATGTTGGCAATAAGCTAACTGTTTTAGAATCCTTAATAGAGGATTTAAAGCATGGGTGTAGATAAAATTATATAATGCAATGTTAGGCCTAAGAATAATCTGCTGGTAATTGGTAAAGCTGCTGGCTCGGGAGCGGGCAGCTGCTATTGTCAAGTGCGGGGTACGGGGTGGTGCGGGGCCGCCAGCTAGTCGCGACTCACGCCAGCTGTTGCCAGGCGGGCGAATTGCGGCGCCGCGCCGACCCCGCAGTAAGCCGCTAGCCGTCAGCCGGGCACATAGCTTGTTATAAGTCAGTGGATATCATGGAGCGCCTTATCGAGAGCGTGCACCGCTACCCATGCCTGTGGGACACGGGCGCCGCCGCCTACCGCGACCAGGAGCTCAAGGATGAGGCCTGGCTACATGTGCTCAAGGAGACTGAACTCGCTTCCGGTAAGTCTCGTACTCGACAGGCCCGCCGGTATTAATAACATCGCGCGACGCGCACTATACACCGCGACCGGCTACACGAATACAGTAGGTACTAACTAGGGTTGCCAAGGCTACTATAAAATATAGTATCCTACTAAAGTGTCTATTATTTTAAAAGTATAATATAGTAGGCTAAACTACTATATTTTATTATTTATTAGCATACAGAGCGCATTGTCTGTGTTGAACAATGTGGAGAGACGAGCGCAGTAGTGCCAGTATCGGCCTCACAAAAGCCTTTAAAAGAGAGTTAATGTTGTTTTGTAACTTAAAATTAGATTGTAATGTTAGTTAGGAAGGGTTCCTTTATAATAAAATCCTATCAAAATATTCATTTAAATGATTTGTACTAATTCCCTGTCTGCTATATTTTTTTGTGCACTGATTCCAAAAATACTAATTTGGTATAACATATATTGGCAGCCCTAGTTACTAGCTAGGACTCTAGGAGTATTATGCATTTAGCACACTCACTCACCTACTCAACAGTCAACACACTTGTTTTACACTCAGCTGAATTACTTACTTACCTACATAATGATGAGGTGAGATAAACACACGCCAGACAGCGCGCTGCAACAAGCAGTAGGTGGCAACAGAGTACATTTTGTATAAATAATATTATAGGTGGCCGGGTGCAAGCCGAGTGGCGGACACCTACCTACACCTCCCCGGCCCAAAGTAATACGCGTTTAGCTTCGCTGATTGCATTTATTGATGATAGCTATTGTACCCTTATTAAGGTATAGGTACATTATAATATTTTATCTACACCCATGCTTTAAATCCTCTATTAAAGATTCTGAAACAGTTAGCTTATTGCCAACATTAAAACACCCAATGTTCGAATTTCATAACAACACTCCTATGTTTTTTTTTCGATCCCCTCATGCCCAGAGTTTCAACAGACAGCCACATTCTTATTGCTCGATGCGTGGTATCTGTATGAATTTCAAAAAAAGAACATTTTTATTTACGCGCTTTCCACACTACCAGAAGTCGCGTGCCGTAAAAAAAAGTAAAATCCCCGCCATTTTTATTGTTTTGTTTACAAAAAATGAGCGATTCATTTTAAACGTTACCTATATTCGAGTGAATATTAATTATTGCACCATACAAAATGTAAATTACTACTAAAATAAATAATTGTTTCATTAATACTTAGTTTATTTGCATATAATCAGTAATGAATGATATTAGGTTACTACCAAGACTGGTGTTTTAATGTTAGCAGTAAGCTAACTGTTTCAGAATCTTTTAGAGGATTCATATTCTGGGCGTAGATAAAGTCTTGTATGCAACTGTTGATAATTTAGTATTAAAACACTCATGTGATAATAGTATCACATTCGTGTTTTAATACCCCTTATTACACAATAGTTGCATAAATAACTATTGATGCACAGTTTTGAATTTTATATTCAACTAGCTGACCCGATAGACGCTGTTCTGTCAATAGAAAAAAAAAATGATTTAAGTAGTAATAAAATATGATAACGATTAATATAGTATTTGTGTTAACAGCTTTTACATTACCGATTTATTATTGCCAATTGTTTTAAGTAACAAAATGTATATACTTCATATGTTATCCTTATTCTTTTATTTGCTTTATGACTTTGTTTAATAATAATATGTTGTGATACTGACGAGCACCGAAAATTTGCCCACGTAGAATTATATTTATATATTATAATTATAAATATTTTTACTTCGCTTAGATAAGTACCTAGGTAACACGTATATATATATATATATAAGAGGGATATTATTTATTTGCAAACACATGTACAGAAACAAAACAAAATGTATATGTAAGTACATACATATATAATATAAGATAGCTCAATACGAAGCTGATGTTACTATTTAATATTATTCTTGTTATTTTCACTATAGTCCATTGTAAACTAAAAAAATATTTTATTAGTATTTAATTTATGGAATTGTTTTGTCTTCTAGTTTATGTATATTTGCTATTGTAAAAAACTGTTTTGTTTCTTAATTAAAAAACAAATAAATATTAGTTTTTATGCTACTATAAAACCTTAGTGCCTGACAATTAGACTAGGTAATTAGGTAAGGTATTCTTGATACTTGATTGCGTACTCATGTGAAATAGACCTGGCATAATTTCTTTGATAATATTTTTTTCAACACAGGTTGTAGGTAAGATCAGTTAGAAAACCAATCTCCCTACTAAGAGATCTTCCGACATTAGGTAGAATTTGCCTATCGTATCAAATCATCAGGCAAAGGGAATCCGGGCCCTGTATGCAGTCATCATTCGTTCCTGTTTCCTTACTAGCCTATCCGCATTTGAGGAACGGCATATTCATTTATAGTTAAGCAACTGAGCAAGACGTAGTTATAGATGATTGTTGGATTAGTTAGCAAACAAAAACGTTGTTTAATTTTGATTTTCTTTCCTTGAACAGTGAAGGAAGTGAAGTTGAAATGGAAGAAGCTGCGGGACAGCTACCGCGACGCCCTCAAGCGACAGAGTGAACTAGCGGCGCGAGACCCACACGGCGCCGCCAGGAAGGGCTACTCGTGGAAGTATCTCGCGCAAATGCAGTTCCTTCAGCCGCATATGAACGCGCGTAAAAGGCCGGTCGCGCCGCCTGCTGCCTCGCGCTCCTCCGACCTTAGTGACTCGGAGGCGGAAGGCACGCGTCCGCGTCCCCGCACTCCACATGCTGACCAACTCATGCTCATCGACCGCAAGCTAGACTTCCTGTGCCGCGCGCACTCCACGCGACTGCAGCAGCCGCCCGATGTGGGTCCACACCCTAATACCGCCGTCGCTACCGCCTCCGCGCACCCTGACCCCCTCGAAATGTTCTTCAGTAGCATGTGTCAGTCAACGAAGCGGTTCCCGTATCACACGCAGATAAGCATTAAGAAGGCGCTTTTCGGCGCCGTGATCGACGCGGAAAAGGCGTTGCTGGCTGAACAACAGAACTACGCGAGTCTATGGCCGCGCGGCCCAGCCTCATCGTCTAGCGGGGGCGGGGACGCGGGCGGCGGGGATGATGATGACCGCGACCTCGAGGAGGAAGATCGCAAGCCATCGTGAGCCCCGTTGCCGGTGGACAGTTCACGGAAGAGCTGCTACTCAGTGACAACGCGTTCACACGGAGTGATTTTAGTTAAGCAACATGTTGCTCATCTAAAAATTGAAAGCGAATTGGAATGAGAGCAAAGATGGCGGACGTTTTGCACGTTTCGTGTAGTTAAATCATGTGATTGGTTAATGGATAGGCATGACACAACTTTGTCCGCGTAAATTTTCTAATCGTACATCTTCGAGAAATCATAAAAATTTTATACTTAATAACATGTATAATACAATGTACAATACTGTTGAATATTATATATTTAATCAAAACAAATCTTATAACTATATTTACAATACTACGACTACATAAAATTAAAACTATCATTACGTGGAAGCGTACCAAGAATACTGGCAGCATTACCCCGTTGGATAGCAAGGCTGATCCGTTGACCGAAATAGCTGCCAGCGCTTGGGTTTCCAGTAGCCTTATTGAGGCGCATGTATAATGTATTTATTATAATTTCATATATTATATATGCGATTATAAAGTAATGTATGCAGTTGGTGTTTGTGTTACAAGTTTACGTGGCACTTTTGAGAGTCACAAGTCTTGAAAGGAAAAAAGTTGGATTACCTACAAAAAGAAATGAGATAGATTGACTTGGCCATCGTAATAAACAATGTTAATTAATGTAATATTATATATTACTTGTGAGATACATTTTACATACAGGCCAAGTTAATCTATTTATTTAAACCATAAAAGATTTTTAATATTGATATGATTATAAGATGTTAGGCTAGCTAATTACTTTATAACTTAATACAAGAGTACCCTTAAGTAGGCACAAGGTACATAGATTTCACAACTTTTATATTATAGCATAATAGTATATTGATACAAGTTAGCTAAGTTGCTCATTACACCCGAGGCTGTGGGTTGCAAACCCGAGTGACAGGCGAGGGCGTAAATCAGCCGAGTATCTGAGCACACGAGTTCCTACTTCCTAAGCACTTTTTCAACACACTTCCGAGAAAAAAAAAGGGTATTCCATAAATCGGTTTGATTACAGGAAATAGCGCGCAAGATTTTTTTTGCATGCCCCAAATGTAAGGATTGATTGATTACATAATATAGCCATACAGCCTACATCAAAATTATAATTTTTTTATACAAATTTATTGTAAATTATAAATCTATATATATAAAAATGAATTGCTGTTCGTTAGTCTCGCTAAACTCGAGAACGGCTGGACTGATTTGGCTTATTTTGGTCTTAAATTATTTGCGGAAGTCCAGGGAAGGTTTAAAAGGTGAAAAAATATGAAAATAGAATGAAATGAAAACAATGATTTTGTTTTTCCTTTGATGTGTCCTCCGTTATTCAAAAATCAAATTGAAAGAATAATTTAACATGAATAACTAATTAGAATTTTTAATTCTTTCTAACTTTCTCAGGAGGAAAAAATTAAACTTAATTTTAGCTAACTATAGTTGGTAGATAAGCTACAGTTGTTAACTATCTATCCGATTATTTTTATGTAGATTGATAAATCTTAAGTTTTTTCATATATTTTTCTGAACGCAACCATAAAATTTGACGTTTGACAACTAACTAGGTAATATATAGATTGATAATATCGTAAATATATTATTGACAAATTAATAAAAAACTTTATTTTATTTATATATAATAACAGAACAACGTCTGTCGTGTCAGCTAGTAATTTGATAAAAATAAAAGTTATTTGACATAAAGACACATTCATTTATTCCAAAAATCTAAATAATTTTTCAGTGGCATAAAACCTCTATGTTGTTATAAAAAATATTGTAATTACGGTTACAAACGGTTAAACTGCAAATGCTTCGTTTAGTCTTATGTATTCACGTGTGTGTTATAGTTCGGTTTAATGCCCTAAGTCCGATATAATAAGGCACATTTTACGAGCAAATGTGTTGAAAAATAAATTTTGTATTTGTAATCTGTAATATTATTTTGTGATAAATAAACGTTTCATAACTCCCACACCAATTTCTACTATTTTTAATCTTTTGTCTGTCTGTCTCCATACCCTATTTAGGTACCTAACTTAAAAACGGCTTAGACGAACTTTATAAAAATTGGCTTGCACTAAGATTGGATGATCGCCTAATGAATAGGCTACAATAATGGCATAATTACTATATTCTGCCCGTAATTAAGTTACGTAACGGTAATAAGTCTATTAATCATGCCTTGCTGCTTGTTTTAGAAATTTTCTTTCCGCACGCGCATTACGTAATGTTTCCCAGTTAAATTTTATATTGATATTGTAACTTTCCAAGACTATTCGTGTACGCTGTCTTAATTTTATTTGAATTGGGCTAAATATTGTCCATCCTTTCAAATAAAACTATACCAAAGATAAAATATTGGCTTATTATTATTTTAGTTTACGACGTACTTTATCGATAACATACTTTATCAACCCTGATTACATCATTTCTAGTATTCACTTACTTATCGATATGTTTATTCATTTTCGTACAACACTAGGTATTTTGACAAAACTCAAATCTATGGTTACAGGCTTCCTATTAATTCAAGTTTTTATATGTTATTTTTCGTAATTTAAGAAAAACTTCTGAGGTTGTCATATTCACTTAAACAATATGAGAATAGCGTAATTGTATTAAGTTCGAAATTTATGTAAATAAATTTGCATTTAGGTCTTTTCGTGATTGTGAATTTAGGCCTATCATAAAGCCGGAATTATGTTTGCGTATTAAATATTTATTAGATAAATGTGTGAGTTTGGCGACATTGATTTCCATGGTATACATGACATGATGCCACTTCTACTTGTTTTTTCTGTTCTGTGGGTCAGTACCTGTATATATCTCGGAGATTAATTTGGATCAAAAATCGGGCGTCACGGTGTTGGTATCCTCCATGTGGTTTTAAATCGATCAGTACGCACAACCGGCGCGGGCGCTAGCTTAATAACGAATGCGACTTCTCAATGAGCGCTCCACTGATGGACAATAATAACTAACTTCAATCACGTCACCGACAGTGACGTACACAGTGACAACTTCAAACACACTTTGAAAGATAACCTCCGCCATCAGTTCAGCCCAATACACAGAGTAGAATATAATCATACAGGCCATATTACTTTTATATTCTAATTCTCTGACATATATTATATATATTAAGTCATCAGTCATGTCATATTAAAAATATATTATGATGTGTGTAGGCTGGTCCTTATGGTAAATGTACATTAGTTATACTTTTTGAATCCTTTCTTTTGTTGTGGTAGTTCTCCCCGACCTAGGTTATGTAATGTTGTCATTTGTACCTACAAGCAAACAGTGGCGTGCATATCATATAGGCAATGCCTACCTCATTACGAACCTAAACGAGGATAGCACTAATGTTTTACTACCTATGGTAGGTAGGCTACAGTTTGCATATGCGAAGCCACGGACTAGTAAAAAAAGAAAGACTCCGCGCCGTGATATTAGCAAGTGAAGCACCTTTACGCTAGTGTGTGTGCGGTTACGGGGTATACCAGTTACATAATTTTTTCTCCCTTAAATAATCATATACCATAAATACCTTTATAGCATTGTTTTTGCACATTTTCACAACGCACAACGGCATTTGTAAAATATTTTATTGCGACGCAAACTGATCTATGATCTGATGGCAAATACACAGTCCACTTATAGCAATTTAAGGGTACCTAAAATATATAAGGGCATTAGATTGAAAATCAAGAGGACCATAGATTTTGGCCAGGTATAAACATACATACATATGAATTTGAAAACCGTTGGTATGTGGTGAAAGAGGACCGAACCGGGAGTACTGAGATGAGAGTCAACGCCTATTGCGTTACCCACGCTTTTCCATAATACGTCTGGTTCAATTTGTACCAAAATTTATGAACGATTTGGGACTCGAACCCGCGCCTCTCGGGTTCCGTCCGAGTGCTCTTACCAACTGAGGCAACTGTCCGAGTGACGTATCGACCGAAATTTTAATAAGTATGTCTTTTTTAACCCTTAAGTTAGCTAGCATACACGATCTTGATGAAATTTGGTGTATACATATGACTACCTAATGGATAAGCTAACTATATGATATTCTGCCCGATACTTTGCCTACATTTCATTTGTAATCACGCATGTTCCGGAATTTATTTAACTAGTATCTTTATAAAATAATGATAATAGCTCTACATTAAATACTTACTTAATTTATTTATTTACCACACATAGCAACTGTCATTACAGGATAACTAATGTTACAAACAGACAAGAATGATATGTGTATACAAACAATAAACAAATCAATCTAAGATAACTTGAAGTTATTGAATTTCAATTATATTATTATTTGCTCTAACTTGCGAGTCAGCCCTAATTATATGAAGCTCTTAGAAAACTTATTCCTATAACTCTATCTACGTCTTGGGAGATTAAACTGTATTACCTACGTTTAAATAAAACACTTTTAAAGGATTAAAACGCGTGTAATTATTGTAACGGTTTTACAACCCTAACCCGACGTTTCAAGACCTTTCCAGATCTCGTTTTCAGGGGGACTGCAGATGAAGTGAGTCAAAGATAGTATTTGTCATAGTTGTCATTATTAAGTTTAGCGCCATTTATTTCCTCGGAGTTGGTATTTGCTGTATATAGATGGTTTTTGGCAAAATTTACTGACAGTGTCCTCTTCTTTTTTGGTATGTGTAGTTATGGGTTTTAATTTAGAGATTATTGGATCCCAGGTGTTAGATAATTTTAGACCATCTTCTCTATTAAAATTTGGGTGTTTTTTAATGTCGATGGCACGTACCGGTCTTGGTAGAAATCTATTCTCTTTTACCAAACATCTGATGTAAAACCGTTACAATTACACGCGTTTTAATCCTTTAAAAGTGTTTTATTTAAATGTGTAACACTCAAGTTAATCAAAGAAAATACTGCATTACATACGATTATTTGTATATATTGTTTAGTTAGGAATCATACAGTCTTATACAAATTAAGTTTAGGATAATTATAACGTTAACCAATAGACCTAAAATTCTATGAATTTCTACTTCAGAGGGGACGCTAGCAGCGATATACAATTTCTCTTTTTTCTCCCTGGATAATGCTTCTAGAGCAGTGATTTTTTCGCACAAAATCTAGGTGTGATAATGTATAACGCTTTTTTTTTCAATCAACTAACGACAGAAGTAAAAAATGACTCTTCAAACATCGTAAAAATGCCATTTTTATACCGCCCTATTCAGACGAGAACAAAACAATATTGAATGGTTTTTAAGATAAAAGGAAAACGTAGGGACATAGACTCGTTACTTCGGAAAATATCTGATCAAATTTTTTTGATAGGCTTTTTCTAGGTAGGGGGAATACGAAACCTATTTATCAAAGGAGAAGAAAGGAATACGAAATCTATTTGGTCAAAGTTTTGTACGTAAAATCGGTCGGAGCTGCATTTGTGCCTATCGCACTCTTTGGGGGAAGGCTGGAGGTGAGGAGCGTAGGTTGGACAGTCCAGACTTCAGAGCATGACTTATGAGGTATGCATAGTCAAAGTCAAAAAATCTTTATACACTGTAAAACTTTATAAGTTATTTAGTGCAAGTCAGGATGAAGTACAAAAGTTACAATAGCATTCAAATGACTATAACAATATTCATTAACAAAATTTAGAACATTAATTCCAACTACCAATCTTTATCATTCAAATAATCTTTCATATTATAATAGGCCTTAGATGTTAATAAAATTTTTTACGATACATTTAAATTTTTTAATAGGTAATATTTTAATTTCGTAAGGTAAGACTTAGCAATTTTACTGAGCCTAGTAGAAGGAATTGCGAGTTTATGTTTGTTTCGAGTATTGACACTGTGGACATCACTATTCTTTTAAAATTGGCTAATATGTTTATGAGCGTATATGTAGGTTCTCGTATATGTGGCAGTGTACTGTCATAATATTTATTTCACCAAACTTTTCTCTCAATGAATCCCTTGAACGCATTTTATAGACTGCTCGAATTGCTCTTTTCTGCAGCACATATATAATATTATATAGTGCATCGCCTACATACTATGGGTTTGCTTGTAATTTATTTATGATTAATTTTATGTATTAAACAAATGTGGTGTGAATGTGAGATGTTTGTAGATGTATGTACATATATAAATGAGAAATAAAAGCGTTATCATGTAATTGAAGTGATTTTATTCAAGCTAAAATAATAAGTACACTGTTTAAATGATTTTACTTGTTGCAAGTTATATTGCTGCAAGATTTTTTTAGATATTTTATATAATAAGATATTAATAGAGAAAATATATCAACATGATTGAACAGTTTATTGTAGTTACCTGATGACCATCCTATGACAGTATGATTGGCGTGATAAGTGTATTTCGAAGTTACAATTACATTGTGTTTTGGAGGGAAAAAATTAACATCTACCTTTAAAATAATATCCATACAGTAAAGAAATTAAATTAAACAAATTAATATATAGGTTTATACGATTTAGATATATTTCCTCTCCCTACTTTCCTTTTCTTATATTTATATATATCTAATACATATCTATGTATTTATTTACCTTAGTTTTAAGCTGTAGTCATTAGTCTTATGTTAGGTTAAGTGATAGCAAATAGCCAGGTTTTCCCAGTTTCCTGGATTTTCCCCCACAAACCTTATGTATAAGTTTTTTAAGCATAATAAAGTTTTATCCCTCAACACGTAGATAGGGTTGTAGAAATAAGTTTTCTGATACCTAATTGCTTTAATAAGTAGATTATAAGTAATTATGTACATATGTATACGAGTATTATTAAACAAATATAGAAATTTTAATTTTTACTACTAATATACTACTATAATAATAATATATTTATCGTGACGTCATTAAATGACCCAACGGAAGAACAGCGTTGGTTTTCAAACCAGCAAACATGCTGAGACCATTTTTGTAACGTATAATAGGTAGTACCTATGAATGTTTGAGCTTTTGTTTATTTTTTGTCTCTTTGTTATTGTTGGTTAAGTCAGGTCCCCAACTTACTTCTTGTATGTTGATTCATTCTCAAACACGATAGGTATAGGATTGAGTTCGCTTCCAATTTGCTAGCCGTGAACCGGTAGAATCAATAGCGTTGTCTGTTGATGGGCAACGCGTCTGCGCGCTTGCTTTGTGTCGTGTCTGTGTGTCTGTGGCCGTGAGTACGGGAGCGCGGCGTGACGTGTCGCGGTGTGACAGCCCTAGCTACTAGCTACTGATACGCGGCGATGTCACACGCGGCCTGCGGGCAGGCGGACGACCGGCGACTCATCGCGCTGGTGCGCGCGCGCCCTCTTCTCTTCGGACGCAGCAAGATGCCTGTTGCCAGCTACTACGAGCAGGTCCGCCGCCTGTGGGTCGAAGTGGCAGCTGAAATGGGCTGGACCGGTGCGTAATACCGCTCATTGATAAGCTCGCTGTTCAACCACATGAGTAAATAAACTGACTTTGATTGACTAAAAGAGACTTTTTTGACATTTTGGTAGGGTTGTCAGAAAAAGTTGAGATAAATTAAACAAAATATTTTTTATTCGGTTTCATCATCGATATTAAATAACCCTAGATACAAGATTTCATATATACCGTTTAATTTTCTCATGTGGTTCAACACAGCATATTTAAAATTTTGAAACAGAAGTTATGTGTGTGTATTTGTAACAGTGGCGGACGCGCGTCGCAAATGGTCGCACCTGCGGAACTCGTATTCGCGCCACCTTCGCAACGAGCTGCAGGGTGCGTGCACCAGCAAGGGTCGCATGGTCTCCAAGTGGTACCTGGCCGACGAGCTGGACTTCTTGCGGGAGCACATGGCGACCGACACGTGAGTCTCACCCTCGTGCACCTCCGACACGCAATCATATTGGAGGCTATATTATGAGGACCCGAGAGTATACTTGATCAATGTACACGCGTTTCAAACGGATTAGGCCCGATTTCACCAATGAAGTAGAACGCGATTAGAACACATTGAACTAAGTTTACACCTGTAAGTTTATTGATTAAATTTCACCAACACTTAACGCGTTTAACCGAATTTTGGACGTTCAACATAATATTATCGCGTTCAAGAGCTGTCACTGTCGCGTCGTTATCATAATAGAACCAATGACATTTAACAAATTTTGATTTTTTTCATACTTATGTATGATAGTTTTGACAGCTGGTATTTAAGGCGCGGTCGTATCCACAATATCCACAAAACTTGGTTTCTTGTAGAGTCGATTACAACATAACGCAATGAAAATATTCCGACACAAAAAATACAGTGCACAAAGAACGACATAAAGAAAATGAACCGAATAGAATATTTTTATATAATTTGAAATATCCAATAAAAAATTTGGAAGTTGCATCCCAAAACTAAACTTTGGAGTCAAAAATATCTGAATTTTCAGCGATAGTAACATTTTTTTTTTAAAGAATTTAATAGAACTAGTACTTTTCTAAGACTTAAACCGAACAATTATTCAATTTAATATCTAAATTTTGATTAAACAACAAAAAACCAGTAAAATAAATGCCCATTTGCAGCTTAGCCACATGATCAACACAAATATTGTAGTGTTGGTTGTACCGTTTACAATCCTAGTCAGTCCGCGCCTTAATAAAGTCTATTATTTATGACATGTAAACTCAGTTTATGTCAACACATTCAAAAGGTATTGGTAAAATTGCTTTGTGTTTAATCGACATCAAGACTGGACTCATAGACTCGTTTACATAAAACTGTGTTTTGTTGGACTCAGTTTGAGGTGTCATCGGGGTTAAGGTCTCATCATTATTTTAAATCGATACATCTTCTATATATATAAAAATAAATTGCTGTTCGTTAGTCTCGCTAAAACTCGAGAACGGCTGGACCAATAAATAGGAAAATGCTCGGAAATAAATAAAAACAACAAATTTGTTTTTCCTTTGATGCGTACCCCGTCGAATTTATTAACGCAACGGTTTGACAGTTATGCTGTGAAACAATTTTATCACAACAACAGGGTGCATTTTTACGAAGCAATTCTTGATTTTACGATATATTATTGACAAATTCATAAAAAAACATTATTTTATTTATTAAATACAGAACAACGTCTGTCGGGTCAGCTGGTATTATATAAAAATCCAATACATGTTGGGGTTGTTAAATCGAAATAATAATGTTAAAATAAAACTTTCTAATTTCATTTCTTTTTGTCTAATTTGTCGCAACTCTCAACTCGCCTATAGAGCCTCCTGCTGCTAGACAACCGATGAAATCAGGCTAGGTTTATTACTTTAGTGTACGTAATAAGCTACGTCCCACACTTGTAACTTATATGTCACTTTGTGTTAGTGTGCGTGCATTGCTCAAAATACGAGGTCAACTGTCACCCTCAATATTTTTAGACGTATAAATGATCTAAGGTTTTTTTATTTATAATCAATGTATTTTAAATATACTGACACTAATTATTTAATTTGACGAATAAATTCTTCAATCCTACAATAATTTTTCTAAGGGCTCGAGGGCCTCAAGCGGATGGCGGCATTGCGATACAAATCAATACGATACTTTTATTTGATACTAGTACTCAGTATCAAGAGTTGTCAATATTCGATACCGAGTTCTAGTATCAAATGAATGTATCGATACCGTATGAGAGTACTCAGTAGTATCGATAAATCCCTACTGAGTACTAACTAGTAACTAGTTTACTAGTGAGTTAGTGACTGCTGACTTGCTGAGGTGAGTGCAGTACCATTGCAGTACGTCTCTAGTATATAGTGTTTTATCTATGGCAGTACGCGCCGAGTGTTTCTAGAGAGTGGATGTATCGCAGTTCTCGCTCTACACTCGCGCATTTGCTAATGCACACAACGTATTGAAGTGTAGCGACCTGTATAGCGCGACACGAGTTTTTGAAACTTATGTAAGTAATTATTTTGAATATTTTGTTTTGATTTTTATTACAAGTAATAGTGCAGGTTATTAATTATCTAATTTCGTTTGATGTATTTTAAAGTATATTGTTTCTCTCATTTAATTTATAATTGCTAATGAAATTTATAAATATTTACAGATCATAAAATTTCACATGTCCCACCATCAGAGCAAGAACTTTAAACATGGTGCAGTGAAGCGAAAACAACAATTCAGTAGCACTATTAATTCAAAGCAAGCCAGGAATGATTCCAGGTTAGAAATATTACAATATTCATATTTTTTTTCTCACTCGGATCTGGCTCGGATATGCCACTCGAGTATGGATCGTACGAGATTGGGCTAACGTTGAAAAATCCAGAAAATGATCGTATCCAATTTTTTTTTCGAGAATACCTAAAAAAACGAATATTATTGAATAAAAACGAAGTTCTTTGTAAACCAAGTCGCCGGGACTACGAAGGTAGAAAAAATATCTAAATATCCTCTCAACGTTTTTGCTTAGCTGTTCCTGACAACCTGTATATTTGAGGTAAATAATATTATATTATTTTATGATCAGTTAAATTTCGAAGAAAGTGAAGTCTGAGAAGAAGTGCAGAGAAGTGATGACAATTAGTATCCAGTGACTGAGCTTAACCAGAACTGTGTATATAAATTTTACTTTGCGTGTTAGCAGATCTCTATAACTGATAGATTGTATGTATATAATTATTTATGTTTTCTCTACACTTTCTCTTGTTATCCCGCTACACTATTTCCCACATATAATATGGGTCGGCTGCTTATAGAGAAAAGCCTACGTCACTTTCTATGTATTTTTGTATGACTACTTTTTAATTTGTGCAATAAAGATTATATTGTATAAGAAGTAGCGATAAATAAAGGCTTAATTTTATTTTACCCGATATGTTATTTCAATTGACAAATATGGATTTGTCTCTCTCATGGAAGAGTAAATGTAAAATACTCGTTAATATATTAAAGGATCAAAATAGTTTAATATCCAGACGACGAATTCAGACTTACGCACATACGCGACAGAGCGCAACCGAGTATGTACGGCCTGCTATGTTATAAGTATTCATTGGAATGTTGGATGGAACGCAAGATGGCGAGGAAGAAGAATATAAAGATGATAGGTGAAAAAAAGAATTGAGAATATAAATTATATTTTATAATATAAACAAATAGTCTTAATAGGTATTATATATTTTTTTCTTGAGCATCTAAAAATTATATAAAAAAAAATGCAATGCTATTGATCTTTAAGTCTACTCTAATTCAACGAAAATTTTTTACAAAAAAACCGACGTCAAAAACACTTTTTCAAAACAATATATAATATACAGGGTGTCGCAAAGTTATGGGACATGAAGGGAAAGTACCTTAAATATCGAAGATAGGCTATTTTACTGAAAGAAGACTTTATGTTATTTTTAAAAGTTAGTAATTCTGCATTCAAAGATTTTCTAAAAATTACCTGCCTCGTCTGGGAATAGAACCGACTTAAATGTGAAAAAAGTAACTCTTCTTAAGTAACATAGTATTTGGGACACCCTGTATAATATGCACTAAAAAGTATAAAATAATTGCGTATTTTTATATAATCTAATTTATTTATCTATTTCTAGTTACGATTATTGTCATTTTTCGATTTTTTTTTAAATTTGTTTAATTATGATTCAGTATTAAAAAATGTATACAACTTCAAATTTTCAACTATCTACGATAAACTCTTACTTTTGTATCGCGATTTAATATTATTCTAATTCATCCACTGACACGCAATAGAGTTGTAATATGGCAATCGAATATAATGATTATTGTAGCACGATAAATTTTATGTATGATATATTTGGTAGGTCTGCGAATTGGTAGTCATCTATTTTTATACCCATAAATTTTAATTAATGAATTTTTTTTATTACTTTATGGTCGTTGAGTGGCTATCAGTAGTGATATGGTGGTATTGATGGCGATTTAATAAAACTAATTCAATTCTAACACTATGACAGTTTAATATACTTTAACAATTCACACACACATTAAGTAGACTGATACACATGAAGTTAAACCATTACAATATAGAAAGAAGGAGAAAACACAGTAATTAGAGGTACAGATATTACGACACGACAGTTGCAAAGTAGGTAAATCTTATAGACAAGCGACACGGGCTTCGCGGAGAATGATCAAGACACGACTGCTGTACCGGCGCGGGCGCGGGTCGTTGAACGATATTCGTTCTGCGCAGGCGCAATATTCACCGGTTACAAGCGGTGGATTTCCACTGCACAATACTGAATATTTTATGTGGGATTATTGTTAATATTAATCTGTATGTTTGTGTATAAGTGTGTTTTAATTAATATAGTTAAGTGTGAATATTAATATTGTAGTTATTGTAGTTTAAGACAATATATATTATAGATAATAATAAATAGTAAATAGATAGTAATAACAGTTATGTGTTGTGTAAATGTATGTAGGTATAGTGTACGTAGGTATAGTGTACTGTATGTATCGGCCACAACTTTATATGGCAATACAACGTTTGCTGGGTCAGCTAGTACAATCATAAAAAAAACAAGACATTTATGCAAGGAACGGCGCTCCAAATTTTCAATTTTCCTTTCCACTCCAAGTTTTAATACAAAACTTTAACAATTTAAAGACTGAACTCTAGAAATATTCTAATATTAGATTGAAAAATAAAAATGAAATGTGTGAACAAAGTACCTAAATCACTTGTGTAAATTATGTAGTATTTTCGTTTTATACTGGGTGGAATGATGAACCGAACATCTGGTCAAGATCGCCGGAATGCGTTGGATGAGGGCAGTGCAGGACAGATCGTCGTGGAGATCTTTGGTGGAGGCCTTTGTCCAGCAGTGCCCGTCTTCCGGTTGATGATGGTGATGATGAATTAATCAATGTCCTAAGATTTTGCCACTGAGCTATATGACCTACAGAGCTTAGGTCATATAGCGTAGTCTTTATAAAGGCGCGTCATAAAGTTCACTCGGAAAAGTGTGTCACCAAAGCGCGAGAGGATCCACTAAAATTGATTCTAATTGTTACTTGACAATATGTTATGTTTTTAAAGTGATAACCCTCACTTCTAGGATTAATACACAAATAAAATTTGAATAAAACAAAGTTTTATGAACGATGCTGATTACTTACACATAGGAGATAGTACCTATACTGAAAAAAGACATTCTTCTTTAAGTAGAAAAATTTAACACTTTTTTTATGAAAGGAGCAGGAGACAAACGGAATATAACACTCATATTCCTCTGGCTTTGTAAGAGTATGGGCCTGCCGCTGTAGTCGAGGTTGTTACGATAATTCAGAAAAGAAATAATAAGAATCAATTCGCAAACCGCCTTAAACATTCTCCATTATCAAGGATGTGTTCTGAGCAAAATCGATTTTCCTCGTCCATAAAAGATTTTGATATTTTTCATGACACAGAGGGAAGTCTGAAAACAAAATCTAACCGCACATTTCTGTTCGTAAATAATAATATGTTAGTTGATATTCTTACAAACAATTTCTTCATTTTATTACATCTATTATTTTTAATAATTTGCTTCAAATCCTTATCAAATTTGTAGGTCGAACATTATTTTGTATTTAATGAGAGTGGTGTATGCACCAGTAACTGGCATTTATACCAGATTATGTACCTTTAAGACCATAATTATTTTAATGTTTTGTATGTAATGCTGTTGGTGTGTCAGTTAATAAATAAATAAATCACATCTCTGCCTTGTAATAATTTGATACCAAATATTGTTAATATTTATTGCAGCGGTTCCGCGTCGCACCCTACGTTTGCGACGTCTCTACTAGACCTGGATATGAGCGACAGCGTCAGCTCCGAGCACCTGGATGTGAAGCCTTTCATGTCTGCCTCAGCGCCCAGGCAGGACTGTTCAACCTCGCTCACATTTGCACCAGACGAAAACTCCTCCTTTTTCCAATACTTCCGCGGTCTCTACACCGAGTACGAGGTACTGTCCACTATCAACCTGATAGAGATAATGGCTTTTCTTAAAAAACAATTAATTAATAACTAGTTTTTATATTATCATGATTATTTAATACGTATCATGACTTCGTCAGCTTTAAATACGCCTTGCGGATGTGGAGAATTATTCAATTTTCTACTCTAAAGCAAAAATTACTTAAAGAAGAATTACACTGATTTACCTGTACCTTGACATACAGACATACTTAAATCCAGTATTTGCCACCTAGAGAACCTTGAAAACGATATCCATATTAAGATGCAATTATAGTCTTGCGAGGCAGCCATCTTGGATTTCAATAATTTTGACACCAATGGTTCCATTCTTAATATCGTATCTCAAAAACCTTTGAAGCAACATCAATATCGTTGAAACTGCCACCTTGGCTTTCAAAAATAAAAATCGTTCAACAATCGGCCAGAAATATTACTGCTTAGATAGTTATCCCTAAGCCTTAACTTAGACTTTTGCTCTTTGTAGACGTTGATTTGATTTGATTTCGAAAACCACGTCCGCATCTACGAGTGCTTCTAAAGATTCCATTGTGATGTAATGTCAGTAATTGATTGTCTAATAATAAATCTTTATTTGTTGCAAAAAAATACAATTTTGCTTAAAATTACCCTCGACCCCCAAACTAGGACAGCCCGTGACATGGGGGTCAGTCTCTTCCCAGTTGTGCCAAGTAAAATGTCAAAATAACAAACATCAACATATTTTAAGGTGACTAACAATAGAGGTTATGCAAGAAATGATGAACACAAAAACTATTTTATATATAATTTAGGGTGTGTGTTGTGTGTTTGTGTGTATGTGTATGTGTGTTTGAATATGTGTTTAGCTTTTTATTTATCAAATGCTATACCTAATATAAGTAGTCGGTAACGAATAAGATCCTCAATAGCTTCGTAATTTAGGTTTCTTAACATGTTCTTGAGTTTATGTTTAAGTTATTCGTTATATCGTCCCAAATAGTTAAATT
This sequence comes from Leptidea sinapis, assembly GCF_905404315.1. NCBI lineage: Eukaryota > Metazoa > Arthropoda > Insecta > Lepidoptera > Pieridae > Leptidea > Leptidea sinapis. The sequence continues at coordinate 14,963,562 of NC_066271.1, read as the reverse complement.
GGCGTTGTGCAAATGAACTTTTCGTTCGGGGAATGTGTATTACAGATCGACGTCGGGGAGAACTGTCCAGTGGTGGAATTAGGTGTATCCGATGGTAACGAGTAACGCTTCTGTCTATATACAGCTGACGTACCGTAAGAAGTTAGGAGATTTTGTATAGTTCCTTAGTAGGGAATCTACGAGGCTTACCGAGCATCACCTTTATGATAGCTCTTTGCGCTCTTTCTACCTCAATAAGGTGTGAGGAGGCTGCTCGACCCCACGCAGATATGCAATAGATCAGTAGGGATTGACATAGTGCTTTATAAATCTGTATTGTCAGTTTGGTGTCAGCAACGTCTCGGAAAATTTTTAACCGTTATAACGTTTCTAAATACGGGGATTAGCCTCCTGACTCTATTAGCAAGTGCTGTGATGTGGGGGTACCACTTTAGGTTTTCGTCGATGACAACTCCCAAGTACTTCATGGTTACTTCTTTACCGAGTACTTCACAGGGGCAGTCATTAGGAGTAACTTCTAATTTGTTAAAGGGAAACGTGTGTAGCTTAAGTTTGAAATTAGAAAGGAGCTGGGTGACTCGCGTTATGCTAAAGCCAATTTACTTAATTTTATGAGCATTTATGGTGAGTAGATTATTTTTTCCAATGTTTTGGTGATTCTACTAAGTCCAATTTCAGCTGTTGTGCGGGTCCCATTCCACGTTCTCCCATGAAATATTATGGCAGTGTCATCGGCAAAGGCAATAATTTGCGCATTATCTAGTTTTATGTTACAGATTTCATTAGCGTATACTAAAAAAGCGTCGGTCCCAACGTGCTTCCTTGGGGAATGCCGTGTGTCACATTTAAGTTATTGCTAGTATATTCTGATACTTTTACTTATAAGTAATACATTATATATAATTTTAATTATGAAAAACACATGACATTAGTAGTTGACGACGTGCTTGCACATACCGCATCCTTTGTTGCCAATTGGATGCCTTAAAACTAGATGTGTTTTGATCACAACTAAAACCGATAGTATGCGAAGAAATTTTGGGAGAAATCATTGGTATTTTTTTATCGAATAGGAGGACAAACGAGCGTACGGGTCACCTAGTGTTAAGTGATCACCGCCGCCCACATTCTCTTGCAACACCAGAGGAATCATAAGAGCGTTGCTGGCCTTTAAGGAAGGTGTACGCGCTTTTTTTGAAGGTACCCATGTCGTATCGTCCCGGAAACACCGCACATGGAAGCTCAATCCACAGCTTTGTAGTATCTGGAAGAAAGCTCCTTGAAAACCGCACTGTGGAGGACCGCCACTCATCCAGATGGTGGGAATGATATCTTGCGGCGTTTCGTGCGAAGGTGGAATTCGGCGGCAGGAATCAGGCTAAACAGCTTTTCGGAACACTCCCCGTGATAAATGCGGTAGGAGACACACAATGACGCAACATCTCATTGCAACGCCAAGTGATTCGACAATTCGAGCTGCTCTGCGTTGCACGCGGTAAAATGGATCGAGCTGATACTGGGGTGCGCCAGACCAGAGATGACAGCAATACTCCATATGTGGCTGGACCTGTGCTCTGTAGAGCGCTAGAATGTGGGCCGGCTTGAAGTATTGCCGTGCTCTATTAATGACGCCCAGCTTCTTCTAAGCCAATTTGGCTTTGCCCTCCAGATGGCCACGGAATTGGCAATCGCACGAGATTTCGAGACCCAGTATTCCGATACTAGGCGAGGCTTTAAGGGAAGTGTTGTCGAAGAGCGGTGATACGACAAATGGGTTTTTTTTAGTGGTAAACCCGCAAACTTTAGTCTTCTGGGGGTTAAATTGGACAAGGTTCAATTTACCCCTATCCGCGACCTTCTCGAAAGAGGACTCGATAGAAGACACAAGTTTCTCCCGGCACTGGTCGACGTTTTCCCGAGAGAGACCTGCATGGCCCGTGTATACGGCATCACCAGTGCTGTTGTCTGCATAGCAATGTATGTTGGAGGTGTCCAACATATCATTGATATCCAGAAGAAATAGCGTGGGTCTTACGTATTTATTGAAGTAGTTCAATGTTGTCAAATTCCTCTTGACTTTCAATCTAATGCCGTGACATAATATTGGGTAACGTTTTCACAAACAATTGCAGTGTGTGCCAATAATGAAATCATACCCTACATATATGCTGGAAGAAGACTCGCTATATATGAAAGAAACTTTTGTAGGAAAGACTGAACGTATCATTATTTTTTGTTGCCATCCTGCCGCCGAATTCCACTGTCCCACGACACGCCACAAATTAGGATATCATCAACCATCAACCCTACATCTTGCTTCAACTTCGAGCTTCCTTGTGCGGTGTTTCCGCTGCCTTATAAAAACACATGACTGGCACCTGCTTCTGTGATTCCTCTGGTGCTGCAAGAGAATGTGGGGTAATCACTTAACATCAGTTGAGCCACACGTTCGTTTGTCCCACACTTCCATAAGAAAAATAAATATCTCCTGCTTAAAGAAGAGTTTCCTTTTTTAGTATAGGTAGTATCTCTTATGTGTAGTTATATTTTTTGCATATCTCTTACTGCTCAATTGGAAGTAACGATTAGAATAAAATTTTAGTGAACCCGCTCGCGCTTTGAAGACACACTTTTCCGAGTGTAAATTGCAGCGTGGCTTTTACTAATTATGATTCATATCACGTTGTTAATGAGTGAGCAATATAAGGGCTGACTGTCCAATGGACAATTTGTTCAGTCCATCTCATCCTACTAATATTATAAACGCGAAATTTTGTAGGAATGTATGAATGTATGTAAGTTACTTTTTCACGAAAAAAACTACTGAATGGATTTTGTTGAAACTTTACAATAAAGCTTACACATCATAATAACACAAAGGCTATAATTTATAAAGATATAATCTATATTAAGGTGTGAATTATAAAAAATATAACGATAAGTGTCAAGTAAGCTAAAAAATCTAAAACCGTGTGCACGATATTATGACGCGGTCCGGCGGCGGGTGAACTACCAGTAGTATTTTAATTAAATATATCCAGATATATTTAATTAAAATATGCAATTTTAAGAAGAGGTCGTGACAACTGTATTTAGGCTACATATTGTCACGTTAGATATAGGTTGGTATAGTATTTTTGCTGTACTGCAGCTAGTATTGGCATAAAAAATAATAAAAATCTTGTTTAACTTCGACAGGGGCTTACTCCGAGAAACCAGAGGAAGTTCAAGAGACAGTGTCTGACGTTTCTTCACCAGCTCCACGATCAGCAGGAAGAAGAGGGGACAGCGCCCGGCGGCCGGGGGCAGGTGTGTGACCCCAGTGGCAGCGACGACGAAAGAGATCTGAAGCCAATTATAGAAATAGGGCCGGTACAAATTAGGTGACAGTAAGAACATGAAGACTGTTGTATCCATGTAGATTGTACATATACATAGTTATATTATTTTAATATTATATAATACTAGCTGACCCGGTGACCTTCGTATCACCTATATTGTTGTTTACAACTTTTGATTTGTGATGACTGGTTGTACTATGTATGTTTAAAATGTTCAGTTATTAAAAAATCGAAAAGTTCGAGTGTTATGAATAGAAATGATACATTCATTGAAAATGTTTAATGTGTTTTAGTTATAGAAATATATATCTATTTCATTTAAACTTGATTGTAAACTATATTTTTGGTTTCGGTGTTTGGAGCATAATTATTAATCCGGATGACCGAGACTTGCTCGGATTTTTAAGAATGTACAAAACTTGAACAAAAAAAAAACTAATAGGACATCTGGATTCAACCGGGGCCTTCTTCTTCTCTGCTTTCCGGATCACCCAATGTCCCATCTGAGCTATTATAGTCTTGTAAATATTGGCGAAATTTACCTTTGTATTCTAATGTTATTGTAGATTTTTCTACTACATTTTTTAAAATTGAAACTTAACTAGATCGATTTCTCGCCCACGATATCCCCTGTATACTAAATTTTTTGAAAATCGTTGGAGCCGTTTTCGAGATTCAGATTATATGTATGTATATACAAGAATTGCTCGTTTAAAGATATAAGATAAATAGAGAAGATGGTTCCCTACACGCGAACATGCCACATACAGCTGACCATGTGAAAAACCCTGAAAGTCTAAATTAATTCCCCAAACCTCCAATGATTGGTCTAGCTATTTGTTTATGGTCATTGCAAAAGCCGGTTGCACAGGGAACTGTAGTCGCTTGAACTCGAACGGCGAGTCTGTTAGAATCATCGGTATACGTGGAAATAAAAAAAATTCTCCTTTGTATTTTCCTTTTATAATTGTTGCTTCAATAACATGAAACCTGCTTAACTAGGAAATAGCACAGTATTACAATCTAACATCCAGTTTGGTATTTTTATTATTTATTTAACATTATAGTACGAGTAGGTGCTGTTACTAATGTAAGTTTATTGTGAGTACTCTTTCAAACACGAGAAACGGTTAATTTACACAGTTATACATACATACATAAAATCACGCCTCTTTCCCGTAGGGGTAGGCAGAGACCACTTCTTTCCACTTGCTACGATCCTTACATACTTGTTTCGCTTCGTCCACTTTCATTATTCCTTTCATACATGCTCACATACACAGTTATAGAGTGTTAAAAATGCCAACACTCATAAAGATATCAGACAGGCATAGCGCGAGTGCGGGGATTCTTCACCGAAAGGACGCCAACTTGATAATACAGCCCAGTTTTACGCCTAACGAGCTTGCTAAATGCTAAGCCACACTGTCAAGTGTCGACTAGCGCCTCTAACGGTTGGTCGACACAACATTCCCACAGATAGAATATATTGAAATCTGAAGGCTGATTTACCAATGCTGATTTACCAAAACTGTACCAATATACAGTAGCTGGCGCTAGCATCAATAGATTCCGGCACTGGATAGCATCCCTTACTTTGGTGACTATTTACTACACGTTTGTAACCTTAAAAAATGAGTGTTTCACAAAAAAAAAAAATTGAAACCATTTTCTAAGCCTTGTATAATTTATGCATCTATATAGAGTTTCTTGCTGTTATACAACCGATAAAATCAGGCCAGGAATATTAGTTTAGTGTGCGTGACAAGCTACGTCTTACACTTGCAATTTGTATGAGACGTCGTGTTTGTGTGCGCGAATTGCTCAAAATAGGTTCTTAATTCAATTTTATTCGACGTTTTCACAGCTGTCATAGTCTATCAAGACGTGTAAATAATCTAAGTTCTAAACATCTTTGTGCGTTATTACTTGACGAGCTGACAGATTTGATTGAAGAAGAATTGATGAAGAAAAGGCGAATATGGGTAAGAAAAAAACAGTAAGTACTATAAGTTTTAACCTAATATTATAAAATAGTATGTACTTAGATTAAAATATAATAATTACAAACACTGAAGCTATATAAACCTTATCTTAAGCATAATATGTTATAGACGACCTGTATAGCCGAGTCGTTAGCGATCCTACCTACTAAGCTAGAGGTCCCGGGTTCGAATTCTGGTAGGTGCAAGCATTTATATGATGAATATGGATGTTTGTTTCCCAGTCATGGAATGCTTAAATGTATTTATGTATGTTTATATGAATTTATGTATGTTCAAGAAAGTATATTGTATTTAATATATCATTGTCTTGTAACCCAAAACACAAGCCATATATGCTTAATTTGGGGCAAGATAATTTGTGTAAAAAGTGTGTCAATATTATTATTATATGTTAGTTTTTAATTTCAAAAACACTAAAAGAAAGAACAATTTTAAATTAGGGCTATTACATATTAGGTAGTCTATGGATAGTATAATAAACAATAAAATACAAATAAAAAAAACTATCAACTAAATATCAAAGAAATGTGTTGTCGTGTGTTATCTCGGGAGATGAAGATAACACCTAGAACCATGTCGCGTATTTAAAAAGATGACTTAGGACTTGCAGCCCAAAAGAGACGTACTTACTGGTCATTCTTAACTGATAATTTAAAAAAGAATGGGGTCGTAAAATCGAAACAACTACAAAACGGTACGCAAAGGGAGGTCACAGAAAAAAATTGTTTACGGATGAGTATTTTTTTACAATTGAGCAACATTTTAACAAACAAAATGACCGTATTTATGCTGAAAGCTCTAAGGAAGCTTCCTAATTAGTCGACAGAGTGCAACGTGGTCACTATCCGACTGATGACAGTGATGGTTTGGTAGGGTATTAGTTATGAAGGATTGACTAAGCCATACTTTTGTGAACAAGGTATCAAGAAATCAGCACAAGTGTATCAAGATACCATTCTTGGGAAGGTAGTGAAGTCCCTTAACAACACCATGATCAACAACCAAGAATATTCCTTCCAGCAAGACTGGGCGCCGCAGTCTTGGTTGGAAACGAACGTTTCAGACTTTATCAGAGCTGAAGACTGGCCGTCGTCTAGTCCGATCTTAATCCGCTGGATTTATGGTTTATGGTCAGTTTTAGAGAGTACGGTTTGCTCTAAACGCCTTCATAATTTGGAGACCCTAAAACAATCCGTAGGTACGATTGGCAGTGAAGAATTTTCCCACGGAAAGACTGCGTGCTTCTATTGATAAATGACCTCAACGTCCGATTGTCCGGCCGTAAGAAAGACCAATACCATGTTAGGGCTATTAGCATTATATTTGCAATCGATAAAAAAAATTGTACCCGTGCATTAGTATGGCTGTTAAGACGACAAAGGTAAAATCATTTATTCACACAGGTCAAAATGACACTTCTGAATGTCAAAGTTTACCACCACTTCATGAAAGCTAAGCTTTAATGAGAAGAAGTGGCAAGAAACTCATTGTCACTGTTTTTAATTTTACTCTTTTTAAGCGTCGGTGGCGCAATAGGTTGCAGCGTTGACTCTCACTACGGAGCCACCGGTTCGATCCTCGCCCGTCACGTACTAATGTTTTTCGGTTGTCGAACAAACTTATTGTTTGGCCTCCTCTTCAATAAAAGAATCTATTTACAATTTCAGCATTTTATATAACATACAATATATTAATTTATACAATGTATGTAATTTGAGATACCATAGTTACCTACACAAACGTTAAAAAAAAAGGGTCGAGACGTGCAGGAAGTTCAGCTGATGGTAATTGATACGCTTTGCCCATTACAATGAGGTGCCACTCAGGATTCTTGAAAAACCATAAAAATTCTGAGCGGCACTACAACTGCGCTCGTCACCTTGAGATATAAGATGTTAAGTCTCCTTTGCCCAGTAATTTCACTAGCTACGGCGCGCTTCAGACCGATACACAGTAATGCTTACACGTTACTGCTTCACGGCAGAAATAGGCGCCGTTGTGGTACCCATAATCTAGCCGGCATCGTGTGCAAAGGCGCCTCCCATTGATTACATGTGTAAGAAGAAAAGAAGTCATAAAAAAAAATCAAAAATATAACGAATGAAGTAGATGTATTAATTCGCATACAAGTTAATACGTAAACATTAAACTATCACGGTTGTTAGTTTACTATAACAAGCGAAGTATATTACCTTAGTTGAAGTAAAACTCCTTTACGCACGAATGACTTGGGTAGTGTGCTGGTGAATGCGTGACGAAAACGGTAGAAAAGTGTGATCGCGCGAGGCGAACGGAAGTTGAGAGGGCGATATAAGTTAGTGAAGGTAAGAGAGTTTCGTTTCGCTTATAAATGTAGGGGTTAGAGAGAGAGGTACGAGTATACACTCTGTTTCTCTCTTTCTCTCATAGCCAGTTACGTTTTGTATCACTAGACACAGTGCAGGCATAGTGTCTGTATCACACTGTAGTAGCAAAAGAGAGCACTGCGCGCGCATTTTCTTTCTCTCTTCCCCTCATAGCTAGTAACATGAAATATATAATATCTCAGTCAGTACGTTTGCGAGTTTGCTAGGGTTACGCGAACGGTGATTTCCTGATTATCTCGTAATTTCATTTCGTTCTTGAACAATTTGTTTAGTTAATATTGTGTTTCAATACGTTTAAAGTGAATAAAATTGTAAAAATTCATTTTAAAGTTTATATTTTGTGAATTTTTGGGTGTATAGCTGTAGTAAATTATGGCGAGAAGTGACACAGCCTATGAGTATGAAAGCGGTGCTACAGAACCATCAACTAAGAAGAAATTACGTGCTGAAATTGTGCATAAAAAGTGTGTAACAACATATTCAAGCCAAGATTTGAATCTGAGTGAAACCCAATCAACTGATAACGATTCACGAAGGTGAGTGCGTAATTTTAACAAGTTGCTGGCATCGAAGCGTCATATGCAGCGTTCCATTCCTAGCGTTCCTGGGACTAGATTTTGATTATTTTATAGCGATAGAAATGACTGTACAATATTGTATATTTTTATTGAAAAGAGCGCAAAAAAAGAATGCTGGGAGAGTTTCTTGCGCCGCTTCTTCTCTCTCAGAGCTTCATTTGTTTCCGAAGCGGTAGTAGTGTCTGGTAGTTATTAGAAATGACACCAAAAAGAATTCTAAAGGAATCAATTTTGAGAAAATAAATGTCTTTTATGCCTTTATGCTTGCCTATTTTCTCCCTCTACTAATACGCGGCATTCTACTGGGCCCCTATTCCCGACATTGGGTGCGTTTGATTTTCCGTCCTTTTCTTCTCTCTCTTTTTTTATGAAAATAAGGGACGAGACGAACAGCTGATGGTAATTGATACGCTCTGCCCATTACAATGCAGTGCCTTGAAAAACCCAAAAATTCTGAGCGGCACTCCAAATGCGCTCGTCACCTTGAGACATAAGATGTTAAGTGTCATTTGCCCAGTAATTTTACGAGCTACGGCGCCCTTCAAACCGAAACACAGTAATGCTTACATATTACTGCTTCACGGCAGAAATAGGCGCCGTTGTGGTACCCATAATCTAGCCGGCATCCCGTGCAAAGGAGCCTCCCACTGGTCTTTCTACTTCTTTCTCCTTGTTACTCATCCGTATTCATCATCCGGCCTCGCGTTTCTACACTTTTCTTCCGCTAATTTTTGAAATAGGATTTATAATTTATTTGAAAAACAAAAAAATAACTATTTTTTTTTTATAATTAATTTATAAAACAAAAATGATGAAATTATAGGTTCAATAAAGTGCCAAAAACATCTGCAGAACGAGGTCGAGAATTCAGAGCACGAAAAGCACTCCTTAAACAACAAATTAAGCAACAGAAGGAACCAGATGCAAGAGTTGAAATTGCAATAGAAAATATTCAAAATGCTGATCCATCAGAAGACAATCATGTCCCTAAGCCCTTAGAACTAAGTATAATAGAAAAAAGAGCAAAGTCTGCCGAAGCAACACGGCGATGGAGAGAGAAGAAGCGAGCCGTTAGTGGGTCGTCAAAGAAACAGGCAAAAACCGCAGCTCAACGCATGCGAGAATACAGGGAGAGAAGAAAATTGTAAATATATTTTATTTTTATGATAATAAGGGATGAGATGAGCAGGTCGTTCAGCTGATGGTAATTGATACGCCCTGCCCATAACAATGCAATGCCGCTCAGGATTCTTGAAAAACCCAAAAAATCTGAACGGCACCACAATTGCGCTCGTCACCTTGAGACATAAGATGTTAAGTCTCATTTGCCCAGTAATTTCACTAGCTACGGCGCCCTTCAGACCAAAACACAGTAATGTTTATACATTACTGTTTCACGGCAGAAATAGACGCCGTTGTGGTACCCATAATCTAGCCGGCATCCTGTGCAAAGGCGGGGCGTATCAATAACCATCAGTTGAACGTCCTGTTCGTCTCGTCCCTTAGTTAAATAAATAAAATGAAGGGTTGTTTATGTAGGTAGGTACATATATTATACATATATATGTATAATATATGTAGGTATACATATATTATACTTATAAATCGAGCTAAAGAAATTTTACTTCAGTTGTGTCTAAGGCGCACAATTTCTTTTTGTGGAAGAGGAGGGCAAAGGAGCCTTAAAAATCACCTGATGTTAAGTGATCAAGTTCTTTTGCAACACCAGAGGAATTACAGGAGCGTTGCTGGCCTATTGAAAGTTGTACACGATTTTTTTGAAGGTACCCATGTCGAACACCGCACAATGAAGCTCTTTCCACAGCTTTGTATGTGGAAGGTGTTAATTAAAATTTTTAATTTAAGGACGCATTTGCAAATCCGACAAAAACAAAACTAAACATTGCCACAAATAGATTACTTCCTTATCTCCAAATAGCGATAAATTATTGGTTTGAAATTGTGATATTTCATGTCGTAAACGATCGATTATCCGTTACCTCTTCACACAAAATTGATGATTATGGCTTCATTAAGGATCTATTTTCTGCTTTTTTTACTTACATTTTTATTTTTTTTACATTTTTTTTTTAATAAAAATACGTAAGGAACGCATATATAATATTTTCAAAAACACGTGAATAATAGTCGTGAATTGTTTATGATTATTTATGTTATATAAATATTAAATAGTGTCAGAAAAGAATAAAAACAAATCATCTTAAAATTCACATATTTTGCTAATAAGTATGAGTTTTAATGTATGGTAATAAGGTTTTTTTAAATTTTTTTACTCTTATCGCATTGCCTGGTACTTAATTGGTAAGTTGAAAGTTCTATCGATAATCGAAAAAACGCCAGTCTGCGCTCGGGCGACGTCGTGAGTGGACGTTGTGTCGGTTCTAAACAGTAGCTCGTACTCGAGAAGATCGCTGTACGTACATTAATATTTTTTATAAGCTTCACTATACTGTTTTTGATTCTATACGTATTTTCTACGCGGTGGCGACCTGACACGGTAAGATTTTCTAAAAATATTTTTATTTTAAGAATTAGGGATTTATAAGTTCATCTCTTAATAAGGATAAAATCGAAATCCAAGATGGCGCCTATGAAATTTACCAACTTTTCTTCATGGGTGTCATTTTCATGGCATTCGGGGTCAACAATAACGAATATTGGGACCAAATCGAAATCCAAGATGGCGACAAAGAAATTAGCCAATATTTCTTCATGGGTGTTATTTGCATGGTTTTCGGCGTCAACAATAACGAAAATGGGGTCCAAATCGAAATCCAAGATGGCACCTATGTAATTTACCAACTTTTCTTCATGGATGTCATTTTCATAATTTACTGGGTCAACAATAACGAAAATGGGGTCCAAATCGAAATCCAAGATGGTGCCTATGAAATTTACCATCTTTTCTTCATGGGTGTCATTTTCATAGTTTGCGGGGTCAACAATAACGAAAATGGGGTCCAAATTGAAATCTAAGATGGCGCCTATGAAATTAACCAACTTTTCTTCATGGATGACATTATCATAGTTTGCGGGGTCAATAATTACGAAAATGGGGTCCAAATTGAAATCTAAGATGGCGCCTATGAAATTAACCAACTTTTCTTCATAGGTGGGTGTCATTGTCATGGTTTTCGGATAAACATTATAATGAATCAGCCATCAGGTCCAAATCGAAATCCAAGATGGCGCCTATGAAATTTACCAACTTTTCTTCATGGGTGTCATTGTCATAGTTTTCGGGGTCAACTAATTACAATAACGAAAATCGGGTAAAAATCTAAATCCAAGTTGATGTCGACGATATGGATCTCTTAATGAGGTGACCAGAATGTCAACTTCAGTAGCTGCTACGGGAATTATTAGATGTATAGTGTCTTTTACATTTGAATTGTTGTTTTAGATGCCAAAGCCGAAAACGTTTGGGAGATGCACTCGTAAAAGTTTGCGTGCAAATAGACTTAACTTACAAAAGAGGTTAGTGTTTGAATAACCTATTAATATTATAAATGTGAAAGTTTGTATGTCTGGATGTATGTTTGAACTTCTTTAACGCAAAAACTACTGAATGGATTTTGATGAAACTTTACAATAATATAGCTTACACACCAGAATAACACATAGGCTATTATTTATAAAACTATCGCGTGAATTATACTTTACATGGCAAAACAACGTTTGCCGGGTCAGCTAGTAGTAAATACATGTTTAATGTTATTGTGAAACTTTATTAATAAACTAGCTGACCCGGCAAACGTGGTTTTGCCATATAAAGTATAATTCACGCGATAGTTTTATAAGTAAGTAATTATAGCCTGTACATCATTTTGTTCTATTGTCAATAGTTTTTGCAGCGCACGCAAAAATAGGTTTTCGATTTTACACCTTGTGTTACAAAATAGCAATTTTATTATGGATCCCTAATTTTGAAAAAAAAACATAGCCTATAGCCTTCCTCGATAAATGGACTACCCAACACTGAAAGAATCATTCAAATCGGACCAGTAGTACCAGAGATTAGCGCGTTCAAACAAACAAACAAACACTGCAGCTTTATAATATTAGTATAGATTATTAGTATAGATAATATATTTTACACAAGAATCACGGAGGTGGCTGTGATACTCGTAATTCTGTAATTTATAGAACTCATAATACAGTTATTTGCCATATATTTATTTGCCAGTTATATACAATTTGGTGGAAAAAAAAATACCCAGCACATAATTAATAAATAATTATAATTTATGAATTTCTTTTGAATCGCAGTCAGATTATATAATAAATAACTATACTAATAAATACAACTGTAATGCTAAATTTTAAAATACCTATCATATGGTACGGATTCAGCATATGGGTTGTGGTCAACTCAAAACAATACAAATATTTACATAAATTGTAAAAAAACATGAAGTAATCCGTGAACAAAATTCAAACTTGCTAAAGTATTAAATTCATTTTATTCCCGCAATTAACCTTCAGTACGTGTATGTGTTTGAGCTGTGTCAGTGTAGTAGTGCGATTCGATATCTCTCTGTTTTGAGAACGCGTGATTAATGTTTAAAACTTTAACCATATACTCACATATTTTAAATTTATAAAGTTACATAGTAGTTTTACGGCTTTAATGGTTCATTTGGCGCCGTGACGCAACAGTTTAAACTCTGAGATCATTCATACGTCATTTAGAGACGTATAAAATAATTATCTAGGGCTTAATCGTTGAATCTCACCACGGAGCCCCCGGTTTGTTCCTCGCCCGCCACGTACTAATGTGTTTTCGGTTTTTGAATTAAGGCGAAGAGTAAGCAGAAAACACGCAAACATGGTGTTTTTAGACAAGTTTTGTGGTGAAAATATAGCATTTCGAAATATGAACACTACATAATCCTGTTACACATATCCTTAAGTCTTATTTGTAGGTTGCTAATGCTTGCTGTTGGTTATAGTTAACACTGACGAGCCTTTTTGAACTACCACTTTTCTTTGAAGTTAAACAAGTTTTTTGGCATAGCGTGACGCATTTTTATAGCTTGTACTTTTTTGTGTAGGTTCATTTATTCAGATTAGTAGTGAATAACGAGGATTGTAAGCATATAAACTGTTTCCCACCCAAGAATTTTGAAAATATTGGCTTTGTTATATAGATGGCGGGCCGGCAGCCGTGAACTCATATCGCTCAAGGTCGCTGGCATTTAGTGTCGCCTTAATATGTACGTTTATTCCACCTTTATAAGGCCGGCGACGCTCTTGTGATTCCTCTGCTGTTATAATGGACTATAAGCTGCGATGATCACTTACTACCAGGTGACCAGGATAATCCTCTTCCATAATAAAACAGTTTCACTAAGCGACGTTAAGTTATATATTTTAAATAACTTTAATATGTTATTGTCATTTATATAATAAAACACGTGGTGAGGTTGTAAACTAACTGGCTTAGAATATTAACGCTAACTGGACTGATTTATTTAAACTCCAGCCACATAACTAGTATATTTTATATTGTAACTGCAGCTGTATATATTTATTATTTGTACTTACAGAAAAAGAAAACTTAAAAAGGAAGAGACAGAGGCAGTAGAGACGTCGCCGGAATCCTCGTGCGCGGCCGAGACTCCTCGACTCCGGATACTGTCCGTCCCAGTGGTGAATGAAACCAGGTGAGAAGCTCTTGTTACCTACTCGTATATTTAGCGTTATATCAATATAAATAATAAAATAATAATAATAAATCATTTATTTTCGGGCATTACCCATAGATATACAAACAATCTTAACTTAAATTACATAAAACTGTTGAGTTTAATTTGATATTAATTATTACAGATAAAATTACAGTTTAAAATTTAAGATATGTCATAATCACAATTCAAAAGAAAATAATTAATAATAATAAAATTTAATTCGAAAAAAAAAATCCATAATAATTGTTAGTAAAAATGTCCTAAATTATGTTAGTATAATTATAACTAAACAGGCACATGAAGCCGCATAAATGCCTTTATAATTGGCGCATCATAATGGTTTGCAGAATGATGTTAGGGCTACTCCGCAATCTCCTCAGCAATGACGCGGTTCTTTTGCGTTGGATGGCATAGAAGCCGTCCACCCTCGCATCGGCGAACATTGCTGAAGCACTGCAAAAGCGGGGCAGCCCCAACATCAACCTGAAACCATTGTTGTACTGAACGTGAAAGGCACTAAGCGTTCTTTGTGTATATCTGACCCACAGGCTGCTCGTATAGAAGGTTTGACAATATGCTTTGAAAAGCGTTATCTTTACCTCACTGCGACATCGAGCAAACCTGCGAGCCAGCATATTACTCCTCACTGCCAGTCCCCTGCGTTCCCTCTCAATATCCATTTGGTCTTCGAGGTCTTCGAAATATCGTAATAAAAAATTGTACCTGAGCATTAGTATGACTGTAAAGAAAAGAAAAGCAATATCATTAAGGCTGGGGTCCGAGCCAACGGCCTTGTGTAATCGAGCGAAGCTAGGTTACCTCTCTCGCACAAGATCGCCATAGTTTAATAAATTAAAAACGCTTCTAATTCTGAATTAAAACTATGGAAGCGTTTTTAATTTATTACAAACATAATACAATTTTTTTTTAAAACTATGTCATGTTAAATAGTATTGGTATACAATTTGTATAAAAAAAAATATAAGATTGAATAATTAGCATGGCTCCAACTGTAAAAGTTAGGGTAATTTGGTGATTTTTTTTTCGCACTGTCTATAAAAAATAGAAATGTAATGAAAAAATGAATTTTCGTCTCATATTGTGTAGATATATATTTTTTGTAATAATATAAACTTTACATAAATTGTCGCGAAATGGTTTCAATTATGCGCTTTTTGGCGACTTCTTGAGATGAGGCCTTGAGGCCCAATTTCATCAAAACTGAATTTACACTAGAGCTATCTCAGTATAACTTTACTGTGTCGATCTATTCGATTGTTAACTTCAATTTCATTTCACCACATCAGTCAATAGATATCTAACCCTCGCAAAGGTACTCTATGACGTTGAACGAATGAATATGTAATGTTAGGTTCATTAAGTAAAATAGACAGTTTGATATAATTGCTCACTAGCGTTACGTATTCTTTTTAACCGACTTCAAAAATGGAGGAGGTTCTCAATACGTCAGTATTTTTTTTATGTTTATTACCTCAAAACTTTCGACTGGGTGAACCGATTTTGATAATTCTTTTTATTTGAATGCTTCCCGTGTGGTCCCATTGTAATTTAGTCCAGATCTGACAATGTCATCCATGAGAAAACCATAAAAGTCTTAAATTTGCTATACATACGTATAGAAAAGTGGATGATAAATTTACGAATAACTCAATATCGCGCCAACCGATTTCGATGATTCTTTTTTTATTGGAAAGGATGCACTTCAAAGATATTTTGGTAAGAGTTTGGTTAGGTTCTGATTACGGTATCCATGACAAAGTAACGGATTTCTTCAATTCTTAGTCAACTCTCAATCTACACATATTTAGATAAATTGTTAGTGTACTTCAAATTCACTAAAAATCAAAAAATAAAAATATTTTAACAAAAAAATAACCGACTTCAAAAACACTATTAATTAATTAGATTGTATAAAAATACGCAATTATTTTTATACTTTTTAGTGCATATTATATCTACTGTTTTGGAATAGTGTTTTTGAAGTCGGTTGTTTTTTTGTTAAAATATTTTATTTGTTCGGATAATACGTTAACTTGACAGTTGAGTTTACATAGGTCTCGTGTTTCAGTTTATTATAATATACAGTCGTATAGTACTGTATAATTTCCCTAGGTTAAATTTTGGTGAAACATATAATCGATATAAGATTAATGGGTAGAAGATATTCACATAGTCAAAGTCAAGGTCAAAATGACACATAAGAATGTCAAAGATTTTACCATCACTTCAGAACAGTTGAGCCTCACTCACATTTGCAACTATTGTTCTTTGTATAATATGTACTTTTATCATAATTAACTATTTCCTCTGTTGTTGAACCGAACGTGGTATTTTCATTTCCAGGCCGAGCCCGGATAGCACGGAGTTCATCGACGTGAAGCCTTACGTCCCGGGCCACTGTCACTGGTACACTCCTGTATCCCCACCCCCCGGCGACACCAGCCCCGGCTCACCTCACCGAACCGCTGACAGTCCACACGACTTCGCACCAGAAGAGAACTCTTCATTCTTCCAATTCTTCCGAAGTCTTCACAGCGATTATCTAGTACGTTCTAGTCTCATTCATCATGCATATGTTACTCTGTGCATCCCAGGGCATAAAAAGAAGTAAGAAGTAAATAAGGAAGTGCCACGCCCAAGAGGGTCGTAAGAGGCAACTTTGAGCATTTATTGTCTATTTTATTAGATGTACCAACTTAACTCAACTTAACATTAACAATTGATTTGCATTTACATACTAATTCTACGATGGTTATTATAATTAAGTACATTCAACATTTTAAAAAAGAAAAAAATTCGTAACTTTAATCTTAATTCTAGAAAATTTACAATGTAAAAAATTATAATGTGATAAGTGTGAAATTACAAAAATAGGAGTAAGATTTAATAAATGGTTAACTATCTAATACAAACTATGATCAATCATGGTCGTGATTTTTTTCTAAAACTTTTTTTTTTAAATGACGTGTCGTGAAAAATGTCACTGTGAAGATCGTTATATGTTGTAGATATTGTATTAAAAGGACCGTATTGTTTCACATTCGCTCTAGAGTAACTATTTGAAAATATTTTATTAATCGGTTGTCTTGGAAAACATCTTGGAATGGAGAAATTTAAGTAAGATATTAAGTTAGGCTCTAAGGATCCGTGTGTAATTTTAAAAAGGCCGCAAAGTTCCAAAAACTTCCGTCTGTTGTATACTTGTTGTATAGAGAAAACTAAATACTTAAAATGATTTAATCTGTCATAATAACCTGATCGATTTGAGAGGCCGGCTTCTTCGTAGAGGATGCCGGCTAGATTATGGGTACCACAACGGCACATTTTTCTGCCGTGAATTAGTACTCTGTAAGCATTATTGTGTTTCGGTCTGAAGGGCGCCGCAGCGAGTGAAATTACTAGGCAAATCTTATGTCTGAAGGTGACGAGCGCAATTATAGTGGCGCTGAGAATTTTTGGGGTTTTCAAGAATGCTAAGCGGCACTGCATTGTAATGAGCATGGCGTATCAATTACCATCAGCTTAACGTCCTGCTCGTCTCGTCCCTTATTGTCATAAAACAACGAAAATTTTATTATAGATTTATGTCTGCTTTCATAATGTTTATTCTAATTTGACAGGGACTTACTCCATCAAACCAGAGGAAATTTAAAAGGCAGTGTTTGACTTATCTCCACGAGCTCCATGTTGAAGAGGAGACAGAGCAGCCGGGCTCCAGATGTCCACAGCAGCAACTCAACTTAACCAGCATGGCGCCGGATAGCGAATACGAGATAGATGTTAAGCCTTCCATAGACAGTAATCCAATCCAAATTAATGTATCAAATATTGTGAGTTGTGTAAATGTACATAAATGAAGCTATACATTATAGTTATAGACATTATGATATCGATATCTCAATTCCAAACTGTAACAAATTCAGTAATTTTGAGATAAGTATGAGAAATTATTTCATAAATGATAATAATAAAGAAAATTTATTAAAAAATAACTTAAATTTGTGTTAGTATACACATAATTAACAATATTTTAAAACTAAGGGCTCTTATGGTAGGGCATAAATTCCACTACTACATGTACACCCGCCCAGTGTTGTAAAAAGTATCCATCATGTTTCTCTGCTAGAGTGTTTAAAATGATATTGGGACTGTCCCAAAATCTACGCCTCAACGAGGCCGATCGCTTCCGCAAGATGGCATAGAAATCATCCACCCTTGCTTCCGCGAACATTGCTGAGGAACTACAAAAACCAAACAGATGACAAAAGGATAATTGATAAATGAAAGAAAATTAACAAGTCTTTTTTTATGGAAAAGGAGGTCAAACGAGCGTACTACCCATACGCTCCCCCTGGTGTTAAGTTATCACCGCCGCCCACATTCTCTTGCAACACCAGAGGAATCACAGGAGCGTTGCCAGCCTTTGAGGAAAGTGGATGTGTTTTTTTAAGGTACCCATGTGGTATCATCCCGGAAATGCCGCATAAGGAAGCTCCTTGAAAAACTCACTGTGGAGATGACGTCTTAAATTCTGGCGTGTCGTGAGAAGGTGGAATTCAGCCTCAGGGATCAGGTGAAACAGCTCTTCGAAACACTCCTCGTGATAAATGCGGTAGAAGACACACAATGAAGCATCGTCTCTACGCAACGCCAAGTGATACAGCCGTTTACAGAGCACCGGGTCCCTGCAATTCGAGCTACTCTGAGTTGCACGCGGACAAATGGATCGATTTGATACTGGGATGTGCCAGTCAATAAGTGAATACAGTTTAGTTGGTACTAATAATGTATCTTCACAAGTCTTGAATATTTTTGTTTCACACAGTTACAACTCCAGTAGTTTTTTTTTTGTTTGAGAACCTTATTCTCAATTGTTGTTACTCGTTGTAACCGAGGTAGCTTAATAAATCTCCTGCCAACCGTAATCTGAATAAGTGTTGTTTATGACAAAGAGTGACATGGAAAACCTTTACCTGATTGTAAATGTTAAGCTCTACCTATTACAATGAACCCAAAACTCATCACGATTGTGCTCGTCACTTTGAGATATAAGATGTTAAGCCCTAATTTTACCATTGCAGTAGTACGCGATTAAGACACTCTGAGCTAAGCTTATGTCTGTTCACGAGTTTACAGATTCAAATCGAATTTCACCACTATAAACAAAGCGCAGTTACAGCTTAAACGGCGTTTAAATGCTGATCGCCCAATTTTGGACGTTCAACATATTTGATCGCGTTCAAGAGCTGTCACTGTCGTTATCGTATAATAATTAACATTTAACAATTTTCATTTTGTTCATACTTAACGATGACAATTTTGACAGGTATTGATACATTCTATTGTTTATGACATGTCAACTCAGTTTCTTGACTTAAACTACGGTCAAAAGGTAGATATTGTTTTTTTTTTACTGAAAATAAGGGAGGAGACGAGCAGGACATTCAGCTGATGGTAATTGATACGCCCTGCCCATTACAATGCAATGCCACTCAGGATTCTTGAAAAACCCTAAAAATACTGAGCGGCACCATAATTGCGCTCGTCATCTTGAGACATAAGATGTTAAGTCTCATTTGCCCAGTAATTTCGCTACTTACGGCGCCCTTCAGACCGAAACACAGTAATATTTAGACAATACTGTTTGACGGCAGAAATAGGCGCCGTTGTGGTGCCTATCTCCTGCAAAGGAGCCTCCCACTGGTATAAATCGGTTAATTGTGAAATCGCTTTGTGTTTAATCGAGATCAAGACTCGCATTTGAACTCGTTTACGTAAAACTGAGTTTTATTAAACTCAAGTTATTGTTTCATTGGTGAAATCGGGACTAAGTTTCATTAACCCAATAATTTCACTTGCTACGAGACGCCTTATAAATCGAAACACACTAATACTTGCACGTTATTGATGGCAGAAAAAGACTTTACTCTGCTACAAACCTAGCTGATATCCTGTGAAATGAAGTCTCCGACAAAGGCTTCCCGAAATAAGTAATTTCACATTTTCAAGAAGAGGAACGAAAAACAATGTTATAATATAAATAGTTTCACTACTTTTCCAAATAATCCAACATTATCCTTTGAGTTCGAGAGGTTTGTTCACAATTTAGCGTGACAATGACGAAAGTGAAGGAACACGTCGTAGACAGATTTACCAAACATGTCACTGTCAATGGGAAGTATCGTTGCTAGTGTTTCATTGAGAGGACCGGAACAAAACCAATAAATCAGCAACCTTTAATCAATTATACGTCTAGATAGACTGTGACAGCATTGGAAACGTCTAAAAAATTGAGGTTGACTGTTGACATCTATTTTGAGTAATGCACGCACAACATAAAGTGACATACAAATCGCGAGTGTAAGGCGTAGCTTGTCACGCACACTAAATATACCTGGCCTGTTTTCATCGGTTGTCTAGCAGCATGAGGCTTATATCGAAAACAATGCCATCTCTAGTATGTCTACTAATTGTTAACATATTTGAGCAATATTTGGAAAATAAAAATTGACATATTGGTTTCTGAGCTAACTGATTGATTTTATGGATACATATAAAATTATTTTAAATTAACCCTAAAAATAAACATAAGAGATTATTATTTAATTC